>NC_069115.1:26331793-28731793 GCF_025612915.1 Magallana angulata
AATAATGATAAAATTTTGTGATTAAACATTGATATATTTTATATACTTAAATTATACATAAACTGAAAGAATAAAAACTATTTTCATGAAGTATATTACAGTCCTAGAAATCTTTCCTTCCTTTACCGCTATATTTGCGCCTTTACACACAGTAGATGCTCTTTATGACCATAAAACAGGTAATGAAAGTCCATGCGGTCCGAACCATCCATGTGAAAATTAAATGTCTATGGTGTGTGGTGTCCAATTTTAGAGAAACGGTTGAAATTTAGTTTCAACAAAGAATATCTGTTTGAAATGCCCTGAAGAAGTAGACAGAAGATACGAAAAAGGTATCAATAGGACTTGAAGCGCGCACGAGGGCGGGTGGGAGTGTGTGCACTGAAGTCTTAATCTCGAACACGGTCGAAGAAGCATCACCATTATCTCCAAATAAGTTATTACATGCAGTTCTTGTTTTTCTGTCCAAAGATTCAGTTTTGTTCTTTCACATGCATGAAAACTACAGTAAAATGTCACCAGATGGAATTTTTTTTAATGTTGATCATCTGGCTTAAATTTTGTTCTAGGATCATATCAAAGTAATTTTTTCAGTGCCCCATTCCTCCTTATTTGGCATATCGCAGTTTATATTGCCGTTCATTAATTAACTCTGAATGAAAAAAATACATATGAAGTATATGCTTCCTTTGGTGCTCTATCAATATTTCAATTCTAAGTAAAAAAAAAAAGACACACGGTCTCCTTCAAGCGATTCATATTCTCTCGATTTCTTGCATAGTATACAATACCAGAGAACGATGCTGTATGTAGTAGCTTTTTACCCGATTTATGTTTTAAATAAAAAAAAAAACTCATGGATAATACCGATCTGTTTTATTTGATTTTTTTAATCAGCACTAACGGCAGCATGAAAATAAAAAAGTCATGCACACTCGAATTATACTCGGCCTTCGGTGGTGGACTAAAGTATTGTATTTTGACAGTATTTAAGATTATCCTAAGCTATGACAAATTTATGAGCTATGGTGAGATCTTATGAAAAATATTTGGTCTTAAGATAGATTTTAGTCAAAAGTCGGTTACGTTAAACGAGCCCCAGGTTTATGTGGCAGAGTAGGAAAAAGTATGATTGGTCGTGCTCTTGTGGGGGGGGGGGGGGGCATTTCCTTTGGTCCAGGTTGTGCATTAGGACAGATTATAATCTGAAGTGCCTATTTTCATTATAGGTATAAAATGTGTATATTATAAAATTTTATGATATATAAGTTGTTACAATTATGTAATGACATTAATGTTACGAAAAATTCAAAATAGTCTAATCATTGATTTTTATGTCATTTAGTCATTTTTACAATATTTGTATAATTGTCTGTGCAAGGAATTTCAAGTTGTACAATAAGTAATGAATTCTTATACGTTTAATAGATATTCATTTTTGTAATCTTTGTTGGAACTTATTGTAAAGGATATCTCTCTCTCTCTCTCTCTCTCTCTCTCTCTCTCTCTCTCTCTCTCTCTCTCTCTCTCTCTCTCACAGACTGATGGATTGACTGACTTTCAATAATCTAAAGAAGTGCATTGAATATCATAAATGAGCAGCTAATGATAAAAGAAACATGCAGTCAGGGGACACGTGCATGAAAACCCACATGTAAACCATGTAAATGTACTTACAACATACAAGTATAAATATTATACATGTTATACAATTTGCATGCGAATACATGTATATTCTTTGTAAACACATTCATCATTATTACAGGCATGCATTGGAAGCTAAGCTGGTCATAAATAGCCCCCTCTCTTTACGGTATTGCTGCCTTATATAAATATTATATCATGGTCAAAATAGATATCGTCATACAGTAATTATAGTTCATTTTACGGGAAGAATGTACATAGTTTTGTGATTGAGGTGTTATATTGATAGTGGGTATGTAAAATGTTGAGTAGAATATGTGTAAAAGACATCAATGTTTAATTTGAATAATAAAGAGGTATAGCGCCTTCTCCCATTATTTCGCCTACACCTGTGTTTGACGGAAAGTACCTGTTACTAAAAATAGCTTCAGGTACCTAGCTGTCGTCGCAATATGATTTTCGAAACCTAGATACTGGTTTTATAATGGTAACTGTAACAACTGATTTATCACAAAGTCGGAAAACTCTGTGTATAATGTTTATTGATATTTTGAACCGTGATAAGTTAAAAAAAATCAATGGATCAAAGTGTAAATTGAGTACATGCATACTGTTTATATTGGGTATGCTTATACTCGGACTGAACTAAACAGTCAAGATAATTCTTAAAAAATCAGAAGATAAGATACATCGTTCTTAATCTCTCTATTATTTTCATGTTTCAAATTAAGTAAAAAAAATAATTTACTACTTGGTGGATTCGATCCAGCGACCACAAAATCAAAAAGACCTCCTAGGCAACGCATCTAACAATTACGGAAAATGTATTTTCATTATCTATGGCTATATACATGTTTGTATTAGAAATTTGTCTAAGAAGATGGGTGGATAAGGCGTGTAAAATGCCCATACGCGGTCGGACAGGCTACTGAAAAATTAAAGTATCAGTAAATCTGATGGGTTTTTTAAAAATCATTTAAAACAATATATATTTAAAGAATCATTGATTTTTAACCTGTAGGTATGTTCAATACTTGGAATATGTTGACTCAAACAGGCGTACACGTATCAAAACCTGCAAATACTGTCATTTTTTAGAACTTCAAGGCATTTTCTTTCATAGTGTGGGTCTGTGCTCCATATTTTTCTCATAATCTAATTAAGGTCTATTGGAAAACAAACCAATTTCAATCAACAAAAACGTGGAGAGATGACCCACTATACATTAAAAATATCATTTTGTATCCTAACAATTGTACGTCTTGAAAAAATAATACAAGTCCGGTAGTTCGTGGCCTAAGTCACACATAATATTTCTAAAGCCCAATTTGTTGTGTCTGAAATGGCTCAGTGAGTCCCTGGAATAAGCTAACCTTATATATCTAGGGTTTTAATGTTACGGGTTCGATACCACCAAAATTTCCGACAATATTTTTTTTTCTTATTTTTTGTTAAATATATTAAAAACTGACTATAGTTGGAAATTTTGCTTTTGCAAAGTTGTATTATAATATATTTGAATAGATTTTATTGGGGGAAAATAAATTCAAAATTGTATTTCACTACTAAACCGAATGGGCATTTGCGCCATCTTATTCCCCATCTTCTTTCAGTACGAAGACCACGTTAAACCGAAACTAATTCAATGTAAACGTGCACTACAATACCTGTAAAACAATTTTAATCGGATTTCTTTGGTTTAGAGTGGTTTAAATAATCAAATATCCAATCTTTTATCGTATACTACACTTAAAGCACTTAATGTCTATTCCTCTTAACCTGTTACAGTGAAATAAAATAAATCCAACGTATGATGAATGTGAAAATAAATAATCAGCTCTTGTACAATCCAGGTTAATATAGACATACTCTATAACTATGCCCCATCAGAGGGTCCCATAATTTGTCTAATTGCCTAATTGGCGAGTAGCCGTTCGGGGAACACACCGGCATGTAACGACAGGTGCTTGAGGACAGACCCCCCCCCCCTTATAATCCCCCACCCCAAGTATCTAGACCCACGGGACTTAATTCATGATTTTTTTTTTTCAAATTATCATTTTATGACGTATTTATAATCTAATGTATACATTCATTGCACTAAATTACGTAAAACTAACATTTAAAGTCCTAATATAAAAAAAACACGTGATTTTACAACATAGGGATGGTTTTAGGAAATTTTAAAGTAAGTGATGTCCTAAAGTTAGGACAAAATTATGGCGGTTCCTAAACTTAGGAGAGCTTCGAGAAACAGACTTGAGACTACACTGTAAGACGTATCCGAAGACATACATGCACTTTGTACACCTTCGTGAACATGCCTGCTTGTGTTTAAATAGCACTTGATAGTAAACATTGGAAATGCACAACAAACATAACACCTTCCTGGATTTAATACACAAGCTGTCAGCCCGTAAAAAGCATTCCTGCTTGCTTTTGTAAAGGTACCGGACTGTCACCCACTCGTGTGAACACAGTTACACAGAACTCACAACACATGTGTGATATTATATTTATGCATAAAAAATTAGGAATTTTTTTTCGTAAGTAAATGAAATGGTAAGCGCGGTGGCTGCTCACTGCTAGGAGAATGGGTTCCAGAGGTCGTTAGTTCAAGCCCCGGCCGGGGCAGAGGTGGAGCTCCAATAAGGTGAATTTCTCTGTGCTTTATGTATATCTTTATCTTTCACTATGGGCAGGTATATGTCAAATTGAGAGTTATTGCAATGTTTGTGCTTATTATATGTATATATCTATGCAATGTGTTTCGTCCCGATCCTATCAAATTGTCAAATTTATCAACTAACTGTTAATTACTAGTATTTCAAAATTTCGCTCGTGTTTCCACTCAGCTCGCCCTTCTGCGTGATCCAACCGCTCATCAAATTTTGTCCAGCGTTCAGACACCGTTTGCTTGTCTAACGTTGCTCACAGATGATGATCATATGGGAAAATGCAATGTTTCAAGGGGTCTGTATACCGTGTGGACAAACAATCAGACAATCATCAAATTTCTGAGATCGTGAATCGATTTGTAATGAAAATGTTATTTCGTGAATGTAATTTTGAGGAATTGAATTGGGACTATGTGAATGGTGTTTAGTTGAACGTGTGTAAAAGAAGGCTCATTTGTAAGTGTTACTTTGTTTTCGTAATTTGTGAAGTCAAATTGATATACCTTGTCATAGGTATGACTAATTTATTTATTAAATCTAAAGCCCATATTTTTGCTAAAATCCGGAAATGAAAGAAACAAATCAGAAGGTTTTAACATACCGGTATATCATTGTTAAAATACAAGCTGGGGAAAACTTCCGAAATTATCAGACCATGCAAATGATAACTGTAATCTTACATTCTTTGGTTTCTATTCATAGACACCGGTATCTCTGTTGTCGTGAGTTAGTAAGATTATAGAATGAATTAATTTTAAACAGTCATTTGTACAACTATTTTCATCCAAACAATCTATTTTATCAATATCAAACCGAATTTTTACCCGGTCATTCCACTGTTCATCAACTATTAGACACGTATCATAGCATTGCTCAAAATATTGATGAAGGTAAATTTTCATGCATGATTTTTTGTGATCTGTCAATAGCATTTGAAAGAGTATGGCGTAGCGGCCTATTATTCAAGTTACAAAACTATGGATTATCTGGTGATCTTCTTACGTGTTTTTCTAGTATCACAGAAAGTGATTTATAAGGCGCTTTCATGAAGTAAATCAGAATAATCTGTTGATGTACCCCAGGGATCAGTGTTAGGACCACTTTATTTTTAATAGATATCAATGATGTGGCTGTTTATATGTTTTCAATGTGTAGACCATTTGCTGACGACAATTCGCTGTATTTAAAAAATCATTTGTACCCAATGCTGTTAACAAGTGGAATTTAATAAGGTGGCTCACTACACCGTGAAATATTTTCTCAAATCAGCAGAAAATTACATGATCATGATAAATATCATAATGGATAAGAAGTATTTAAGTCAAATAGGCAAATAATGTGCAATTTTGGATAAAAAATAAACTGAATGCAAAAGCTCCAGGCGGATTTGAACTCATGATCTGTGGTTCAGAAACCCAATACTTTAACCACTGACCTACAACGATATACAACCCAATCGAACGATATAAACACTTAAACAAAACATTTAAAGTGTAGCTGTAGTGAGGTACCACTTTTGCCTATAGGGCGAATTAAGATGCGAGAGTGCGAAGGCGAAGGTGCGACGGTGAATGAGCGAAAGTGCGAAAATGCGACGGCGAAGCGCGAAGATGCGATGGCAAAAGTACGAAGGTGCGAAGGCAAAGGAGCGATACTACTATCGCGCCTTCGCAACTTCGCATTCTTGTCTTCTTCGCACTTTCGCCTTTGCTTTTTTTTATTGCACTCAGAAAGTCTCGGTCCATTGCATAGAATTTGATGCATATTTTAATGTGTACACGTGACATATATGTTTACCAGTGCTGGCAATGCTTAATCATTATAAACTCCACATAAATGTAATGTCCGCCATAATGTATACATATGCACTTCCAGACCCCTGTCACCAGCTGTCTGTTTACCGTGGATCAAACACAGTTACATTCTAATTTCATTCCTTGCTCATGTATGGATCTAGAGGGGAAGAGGGGTCCCCCGGTAAATTCAATATTAAAAACTACACAGTAAAGGGGGAGGGGGTCCGGATCCCATCCCCCCGGATAATTCAATTTTATTAATTAAATATAATAAAATTCCAAAATAAGCATCGGAAGTCTCACCTCGACCAATTCAATTATCCCTCGACCCCCCCCCCCCCCCCTCGAAAAAGTTATGGATCTGCGCAGGTTGTTGAAAATAAATTCTAAAAAAAGTTCGTCTATGTCTCAGATTGTCATTTTATACAGCTAAAATTGTCTTTCAACGATAGAGAGCTTCACATTTATAAAAAGGAGAAGGCGAAAGCGCGAAGATGCGAAGATGCGAAGGCGATAGTGCAAATTTGCGAAGGCGCTTCTTTGCCTTCGCAACTTCGCACTTTCGTCGTCGCATCTTCGCGCTTTGCCGTCACATCCTCGCACTTTCGCTCCTTCGCCGTTGCACCGTCGCAACTTCGCACTCTCGCATCTTCGCCCTAAAGCCGAAAGTGCGAAGGTCGAAGTGGCCCCATCGGAACACCATACAGAATAGCCAACTCCATAAGTGTTCCGTATACGGTATGCATAATGTTACGAAAACTCTTAAGTATTTTTCTTTTGTACCAATCATCTACTCAAGAATTGCTTCATCTTTGTTTAGGCAACAACAATTATTTGATAAAATTAGCGAAAAATTCTAAATTTTATGTTTTAAAGATATTAAATATTGGATGATGCATCTATCAAATAACAAAGAACATGCATGACAAGAACAAACAATTTGTCATTGATCTATTGGAGAGGATAACACATTCCCATATGTAATTTTAGACAGCGATATTTATCTGTTTAAATGGTTACATGAATTTGCATATACACTGTAAAAATAATATTTCTCCGGACTTTTTGTGAGTTGTGTGGAGCTTTAGCAGTGGATTATTGAGCTATATAAGTTTTAAAATTCATGCAATTTTAATGATTTCATTGATGGTGAATAGATTTGACGTTGAAGTGTTCAGTTGTGAGTGTGTATTTGAGGTGTTTTATTAGGACTGTGTGTGAATGGTGATCAGTTGAACGTGTGTAAAGCAGGTGTTCATTTGGAGGTGTAAATTTAATTTGTCATTTTAAAATTAATTGGAAACTTTGCTTAATATTGATATGCCTTGAGTATGCTTAAATTGGTACACGATTCACAGTCTGATATGAACAAAAAATAGATAATCTTGATTATATCCAGAGGCATTTTAATTAGACTGCATATAAATGGTGTTTAGTTGAGCGTGTGTAAAAGTGGTGCTCATTTGTAGTGCTCATTTGAAAGTGTATCTTTTTAAAATCACATTTTACCCAAGATAAAGTCAAAATAGGAACATTGAATTTGCCTTATATCAATACTAGTATGCCTCACGCACGGTGCTGCATCCATCGGGGAGCCCCCCCCCCCTTCACTTTTTGTGACTATGCAAGAAATTGTAATGAAAGTAAAAAAAAGTTAAAGTGAAATTGTGAAATTGTAGTTATAGGTAAAATATGCCCCCCCCCCCCCCCCCCCCGGATTAGGATTTTGATAATTTTTTTTGGAAAGTTTGTTGTTATTTTTTTTTTCTTTCAATATTTTTGGGGTGAGTCTCCCCTCTCCCTCCACTTTCAAAAACGATGCTACGTGCCTGTGCCTTGAGTATATGCTTTTATAACTTAAACGTCTGCTAAGGGTTTTCAACCATTGATAAACCTGGACAGGACCGAAGTTTTAATGAAAGCATATTGTTTTTGAATTCTGTGAACAAAACTCAATATTTTATCAATTCTTGTTTAGTTTCAACCTAGAGATGGATCCGGAATAATTCCGAACAAATGCTTCATCTTGCATTCACTGTGCGTTAGAGGCTCACTTTGCGCTTATTAGTTCACGGTGTTCATTCGCTTACCGTTCACTTACCAAGCGCTCATCAAATTCTGTTCAGGGTTCAAACAGTGTGCTTACAGAAATTAAAAGTTCGTTCATTGCTGCTCACAGCTCAATTGGGCAAGTAGAATGTTTCAGGGACTGAACATGTACATGTACACGGAACGGCCATCGCTGTTTAGTTTGGTCCTTCGTTCAGCGTTCACCCATTAATTGTTGCTCACTGAAAGTTTTGAGTTTTTTATTGTATTGTTCACAACTTAATTTGGAAGGTAGAATATTTTAGGGACTTTAAAGGCATACGGAATGGCCATCAATGTTTTATTCAACACAGTTTATTTTTCCGTATTAAATTGATACAGTTGTTTTATTTTATCAGTGATATTCAAACTGAGATAATGATTATATGCAAATGGTGTTAAAAGATATACTAGTATACAATAGTCAATGCAAGTAAATTCTATCGTGTAGCAAATTCCCTCACAAAACAAAAACCGAATGTTTAAGTACAGCTGTAGCTAATGAAATATTTTTTTCTAATGCTACATGTATGTAGGGAGCATAAACGAGTACACATACATGTACATCTAGTCGGCTCTTGATGTTGATAATTGAAAACTTAGTTGTCCAAGTACTTGGGTGTCAAGTAGCGCAGTGGACATTGCACTCGCTTATCACCGCTGCAACAGTGTGATCGACAGGTGGTTGTATGTGAAAGGGTACATGTATATGGTGGTTTCCCGCTTGGACGCGTGGGTCTCCGGCTTGCTCCCATGTCAATGACCTACTCGAACTAAGATAGGTGACAACAAAAGATACTTATTCATGTTGTTGAACTCGTTTATCAATCGTTGTAAAATAAATAAAGTTTATTTTTAAGCAATACTCCGAAATACATGTGATTAAGAGATTTTCGACGAATTTTAATTGGTGTTCAGTTGATTTGGTGTATATGAATTTGTGGAGTTGTATTGAAAGTGTGTATATGAGATGTTCACTTGAACGTGTGTTTAAGAGGTGTTCAATTGGATGTGTAACTCTAGTGTTTAATTAGCAGGTTCCAAGTCAAGGTAAAATAAAAGTAAAAATAGAGGAAATTGCAACCGATTACAAAAATCCAGAAACAAAAATGAGTTCAATGGTGTTTTTCGTTTTTTATTTGAGTGAGTATAAATGGTAGTGTCCATTTGGAGGGTGGGGAATACAGGTGTTGGATTGGCACCGCTTACACGTGTGTGTGTGTGTGTGTGTGTGTGTGTGTGTGTGTGTGTGTGTGTGTGTGTGTGTGTGTGTGTGTGTGTGTGTGCAATACTTATACTATGGTATGTGAATATGTGAAAGTTCAATTAAAAAAAATGATAATTCAATTAGAGCACAATATGGATCCTTTTTGATTATCAAAAGAAACAAAAGAAACAGTTATACATGTTAATTAATCCTTTTCTGCACATGGAAACACCGGAATGTACACCACGTGAAACCCATCTAACCGAAGAGCTGGGTAAAACTAGTACCCGCTAATTTAGCCTGCAGACCTGTGTTGTGTATGTAACTTCAGACAAAGATCAGTTATTAGTTACATGCGTGCATGCATGCTCTATTTACAGTCTTCTTTGTTGCAATTGCATGTACAGGGTTTTGTCTTTATCAAAATATTTGAAACATGAGGAATGTGGGGGGAGGTGGGGGGGGGGTGAGAGTAATACATGTTATTGCGTTTGCAAGGTGGGAGGGGTCTCAGGTGTATTTTTGCCTGACGTCATGGTAATTTTACTATCACTGTGAAGGTAATATCAATGAATTTCAAGGGGGAGGAGGGTCTGGACCCCTTAGTCCCACCCCTTATCTAAACCCGTGCACACTATGATGTTGGCACACAGAAGCAAATCTAAAGCCGACAACCGCCGAGGAGAAGGGTCATAATCTAATTTTGTTTGTAATAATTATATAGACCATACTTTTTTGATATGAAATGTGTTAAGATTATTGATTATGCAAAAAATTAAACCTCAAATTGTATATATAGGGCTGTTTATGTGTATTATGGGATGGGATCTCAATTCATGAAAATTTTTAATTATTAAAAATTACTGGACATTTGTATGTAGCCTTCGGTTTTACTAAAACTGGTACAAAACAGTGTTACTTTGGGGTAAACACTTGGTGAGGGTATTACTGTCTAATGAAAGCATCTAGTTTAGAATTATTGAAAATTTGTTTGTAATTTTATCTTCTTCTCAAAAACTATTAGGCCAGAAAAGCTGTAACTTGTATTGAAACATCCTCAGGTAGTGTAGATTTAAGTTTGTTTAAATCATGGTCCCCAGGGGTAGGTTGGGGGTCACAATTTGGGGATGAATTCTTACATAGGAATATATAGAGAAAATCTTTGAAAATCTTCTTCTCAAAAACTATTTCCCCAGAAAAGTTTAAACTTGTGTGGAGGCATCCTCAGGTAGTGTTTATTGAAGTTTGTTCAAATCAGGGGCCCTGGGGGTTAGGCGAGGCCACAATAGGGGATAGATTTTACATAGGAATATATAGAGAAAATCTTTGAGAATCTTCTTGAAAATATTTTGGCCAGAAAAGCTTAAATTAGAGTGAAAGTATCCTTAGATAGTGTAAATTCAAGTCTTTTTAAATCATGGTCCCTGGGGGTAGATCACGGCCACAATGGGGGATAAATTTTTTCATAGGAATATATAGACAAAATCTTTAAAAATATTCTGGTCAAGTTTTTAGTCCAAAAAGCAGTACATGTACTTTGTATGAAAGCACGGGTTGTGCAGATTTAAAGTTTAACCAAACCATGAATCCCGAGAGAAAAGTTGGGCCATAAAGGGGGGAAGAGTTATAAAAATAGAGAAAAATCTTCTTACAGGAACAACAACAAAATTATTTACCAAAAAAATGTGGATAAAAATCGGCAGATAAGCAATAAGACCCCTGGGCCTCTTGTTAGTACTTTCTTTTGGATAATCTTCAGCCCTCAAGATTTTTACCAAAGATAGTAAAGCCTGTGTATGCTATTTTTTTTTAGATCCATGGGATGTACAGAGGTATATAATATGTTTTACGGTGCGACCGTTGGGGCGAGTGCATCTTATTACTAAATATGTATGTATATACGTATCAAAATAATAAGTTAATTATGAAATAGTATGATTAAATTGAATGCAAAAAAAGTAAATGAATTTGAAAATTCAATATATCTTGTTTTTATTATCCATAATAATATCCATAATAATTAATTTTGATTATCCATATAAGCTATACCTCAAGTTTTTTTTAATTGATTTATGATTCTTTGGGTACCGTAGAACTAGTTTAATTAAGGAATGAATTTAATTTTGACGTATGTTATACGATATAATATAAATTGAGGCAGTTTAAGCTTTATAAACCGCAAAGCACTACCTGCGCATTAGTACAACATCCTTAGTAACAGGTGACCCAGATTAGAACAAAGCGAGGGATGGTGGCCATATTTGAATTTCGCTGGTTCGCGTCTTCACAGTTTACTTCTCAAAGTTAAAGGTGCAGTTGTTAAAAGTTGAATTAGACATAAAGTGTGAAAGTGCAGAGATTGCAGGGGCAGGCCTCTTGGGGCCGTTGATGAAGCACGCGTCAAGTTCATGTTCGGAGATCGACTCGGATATTGGGAGAGGTGTGTGCCAAATGACCGAGCATGCTGAAAATAGATTGTTTGTATTTTGCCGCTTTACAGTAAGTACATGTACACTAAGAGTTTCGCTCATTTGTTTTCTCTGAGCCATCGAGATTGTAACTGTTAACAGAGGATTCATATTTATACAATTTATGGTTTATATCCTGACATCAATTATTTAACTTGTTAACGAACAGTAATGGGGGTGGGGCTAGCTCAATCAGATGGAAATCTGCTCGCCAAATGTTTTTACGAAAAGAGGCATCAGAATATTAAAACCACACCAAAATACCACCATAAACCTAGATAGCTTAAAAGTAAAGCGCTCTGAAAAGAGAGATTTGGGTGCAATTCCCATTCTGGGTTAAAATTTGGTGTTTTGGTAAATAAGGCGCTTCTTTTTACTATGGTATAAAATTTATTGATAGGCCTATTTGTTTATTCATCTTTTTCATAAAAAGATTCAACCCCCCCTCAAGTTTTGTGCTCCTTTTCGTAGAAATTCAATTTTATCTGTCTTGAAGTTGTTTCAGTTCCATTTGTGGGACATTTTAAAATCATTTTAAATTTTTTCAATTTGGAAAGATTAAAGCATATTTTTTTTTTTTTATAGATTAATAGTATGCAAATGAAAAGAGATAAACTTGGTCATATTCTATTTATTTACTATTATATACACATGCATGCAAGTGTACATGTAAGGTTTACATGTAAAAAAAAAAGAAAAAAAAAAAAAAGTAGTTACGGATAGATGTTGTGAAGTAGTGGGTGTGTCCCCATACCAAGGTATGATAATTAACAGTGCGACATTTAAGTCCAGACATGACACAGTCCGGGCTTTTAGCTACCCTTTCCGTTGGACATAGCTTACTTTTGTTTATATATCTTGGTGGGACATTTTACTTTGATCCTATCATGTCAGCATGAATGTACACATTGCTCTAGTTTTCTTATAATTGTCTCCCAAATATCAAAATCCCATGGGATTTTGGTGGGATTTTTCATCCCATCTCAAACCCCACCAAAATCCCATGGGAGAAAAAAATCTTTGTGGGATATAAACTCCCGTGGGATGTTTTCTCCCATCATTGGTGTTGATAGGATAAATAATCCTCTTAAAGGCTTTTATAGGATTTAAAAGGATAAAAATAGAGGATAAAAAGTCCTCTAAATATATCATCTTGATTGATTGTATGTTGGGATTAACTAAACACTTATGATTCAATTGTCTGATCATATAGTCTAGTAAAAGCAATATTCAAACAACCAATGTATTAATTTATTAGATAATGTCATTATATCCATCTAATGAATTACACGTGCTAAATTATATGTACCATCAATAACATATTCTTCTTGAAATGACTTAATAGAGCTTATAACAATAAGATTTAACAAATTCTGAGAAAATAAATACCAAAAATTACCAATTCTATTGAATATTAATGAAAATATTTCTGTTTATGTAAACCCATAAACTCTTACTTTTCACTGCTGCAAGGAGACTCATTTTTGTTTTTAATTTTGATTGATTGATATGATTTGATTTGATACTGTACATCAGGTGAACCGGCATGACCCAAGGAACAAGATCTCGAATATATATGATTTATAGGCTGGGATCTCAACTGTTTTCAAGATATTTGGGCACTTCCTGTTCAAAGGGGGGGGGGGGTCATGACCACCCTTGGGGCCAATGACCTATATACTATTTGATGCTTCTTGACACAAGGAACAGAATATATTTGGTTTAGGGGTGGGGATCTCAACCGTTTTCGAGATATTTGGGCACTTCCTGTTCAATGGGGGTCAGGACAACCAAGGGCCCATAACCTACATACCATTTGATGCCCCTTTACACAGAGAAAAAAAATAAAAGTAGTTTGGGGTTGGGGATCTCATAGGAATTTAATGAGATATTTAAATTAGGGCACTTCCTGTTTCAGGGGTAGACGGAACCACCCCCATATGGCCATAACTATATACCATATGATGCCCCATTACACAAAGAACAAGAATATATATGGTTTAGGGGTGAGGAGTCACGGTTTTTTAAATATTAAGTAATTTCCCAAACCTGGGGATTGGGGAATATATATAGTCCCCAGAGATCATATCTATAATGTACCATGTATTGACCATAATTAACACTCAAAATATTTAGCATTTGAAAAATCCATGTCAATATCTTTAACGGTTTTCAAGTTATAACCACTTACAATATAGTGTATAATTTTTCCCTAAGGATTCAGTGTTAGACCCCACCCCTATTTGACCCCCCAAAAATATGGTTGCCCAACCCCAATTTAAAAACAATAAATTTAAAATTTAAAACAGGGTATGCAGGCCTATCATATCCTAGAGTTGTGTACAGCCATCTCTGAGAAACGCGATGGACACGTTCAGAGGCAAAAAAGAAGAAAACGAAGAAACCGCTTTCAAAAACAATGTTTCCAAACTTCTTTTGGGAGACTTAATTACAAAAGGTACAATGTAAACAATTATTTTTATATGCATACAGAAGGAGAGTTTATAAATACTCCTTCTTCGGTTACATGTGTAGAATGGCCACCACTTGAGTAAAATTTGGCCTACCCAGAAAGTTGGAATTTCCTATCCTGATGACAATTTATAGGCTTAAGTTAATTACTTAATATAATAATAGATAAGAATAAATTAATACTTTTAAAACAGTTTTTATCAATTTAATCATTAAATTTATAAATCTGTAGTGAAGTTGCTCTCTGGTTTTATGAAATAACATATAAGAAACCTGACTAATTATAAACCCATTTAAAAAAAAAGAATATGTTTCTTTCAAATTCAGCTGTCCAGCTTATTCAATTAAGTTATTCAAGGTTTTACAATCATCATATGGTATATGATATATTACATCAAATTAATAATTTTTGGTAAAAATATGCTTTGCATAAAGACAATAATAATTGATAATTTTATACACATGTATAATATTATTCGAAGAATATAAGATTACTTTGTAATAGGAGTAGTAGAATAATTTGACTATAACAATAGAAACAGTTCCTGACAAAAGTCTTCACTGCGAAACATCCCGGGCGCTTGATAAACTGGTTCACCGTTTCCAAAACTCGGAAGCATTCGGCGCACCTCGGCCGATTCCGGTATCCTACATCAAACCTCTGTTAGATGAGATACGAATCTGCCGAGGTGTGCCGAATGCTTCCGAGTTTTGGAAACTGTCAACCAGTTTATCAAGCGCCCCGGGATGTTTCGCACCTATACATGTTTCGCGCTGAGATGTTAACTTTAATCGTTACTAGCAATATTAACATGATTAATGAATTATTGAATTAATTAATCAGATAGCTTTTGACATAAGATATTTACGTGCCGTGGATCAATGCGACCTATTTCATTTTAAGTAAATGGTAGTTGTCTTGCCAGTGAGACACCATTAAAAGCCATAAAAAACATATTATTTAGAAAGCCAAACAAACTTTATGACTTTGGAAACAGAAAAGCAAATATTATACATTGTCAGATAAGAAATAATGCTAGCAATTTAAATGCTGACCTATTCAATCATTTTTTGTGTGAAAATTCTATTTGTGATATGTGTGGTTATGTATCTGAAAATGCTTATCATTATTTTTTGTCTGTCCACATTATGATGCACAGAGGCAAGTTTTTATACAGTCAATAAATAATTTACATTTAGATATCCCCATCTCTCTGGACTTATTGTTATATGGGGACAGTAGTTTGCCTTATAACAAAAATGTTGCTATATTTAAGATTGGTCATGATTATATATTAGCTACCAAAAGATTTAAGTTTTAAGCAATATTCACAGTGTCATTCAAACAGCTGAACTGCTAGCTTTCTACAACTATTTTTTATTTTGTACATAAATAATACCCGGTACCAACCATCTTAATTCCACTTATTTTTCCTTTGTTTTTCTCAACTATATTCTATTGTTACATTGTACTATGACCGGTAGAAATTCACAAGTCGGTATGTCGAATAACAATTCATTAACGATCCAAACTTGTCGTTTCTACACGATCTATGCAGTCGGCATGGGCAATACAAGGTCAAGTCTCCACCTGATGATCATTGTTGATAACGACTAATTTATAGATAAACATACATACAGGTGTAAATAAATAGAGTTTCTCTTGACACATACAATAATTAATTTAATCCTAGGTGACATCTTAATGTCCGGCGGTGAAGGTCTAATTAGAAATAATTAGCACTTAATTAAAGAAACAGTATGTCACTCTAAATAAGTGTTTCTCCTACGGTGACAGTACCATCAATGTTTGTCAAATTGACTGTTAAAGAAGAGGGCTCAAATAGGCAGGTTGCCTGCTGCCCATCCTATTATGTAATATTTTTTACATAATAAAATATTGTTTAAATATATAAGTGAGACACCATCGTCCCTGGTTTTGCTAATCCCGTTACAATGCCACCCCGAAACGAAGATTATTATATTCACATTTTGCCAATCAATACAAGTATGCGTAAGTTTTAAAACACTGTTAATTATCGGGCTTCTTAACATGTATTAAACGGGATGCCACAAATTTGGGCTGATCATTAAATTATTTCGTGTAAATCCAAGTTAAATGCAATACATGCGTGATTTTGAGAATCATTTTCAAGACATGAACAAGTGCTTCGGCTATAATGAAAAAATATCATTGGTTTCAAATTAGAACGTATAAATGATCATGAATTTCAAAGCTAATGCTAAGCTGAGTATCAAAAGTAAATCTAAACCGGCAGTGACAAAACGCGTATCATTGACCGGACGGACCCCCTTGAAAATTTAAATTTACATAAAGAAATATCGAAAATATGCCTCTGACCCCCTGTCAAACTAAAATGTCACTCCGAACCCACCCCACCCCTCCCCAAGGAAAAAAAAACATCAAAAAGTAATTATTCAAATTTTGAATAAAGAACCACCGAAGAAAATATTAGCTTTACTTTTATTGAATTTCAGTTTATTTCCTTTTTAATAAGATAGCCTTACTTTATATTTAAAATAAAAGCATATATAAATAGAGCGGGAGTGGCGCAGTCGCTGCGCGGAGGGCGATGTAAGGAGCACTATTGTACTAGCGTGGGAACAAATCACGCTCGCGGCACTGACTTTTCTCCAAAATTTCTTCATAATTACTACAAGTTTATAATTGAGAGCAAAATTAATCACAGGCTAAGCAAGTTGAGAGAAAATCAAAAATCTAGACAAATTCCACTGACTTTTGTGCTGTGTACACCATGACCTTTTCGATATACATATACATACAAAACGACTTAGAGGACAAGCTTTACGTCTCGACCAATCACAGCCCTGAATACATTGACTCCAAATTCCATAGAAATGATGACCTATTTAAAATTGCTGTTTAATGGGGCAGCACTTCTATAGAATTTGGAGTCAATAATTAGGTGCCTGTAATTAAGATAATTCAACAGAAAAAAATCATAACAATAATATCATACTAAACAAGAGGCCCAGGGGCCACATTGCTCACCTGAGCAACAATTGCCTTAATTCTGATCAAATTAGCATTACAGTATCAAAATATCTTGACAACTAAGTACAGTAGATCTTGCTAAAAAAAAATTGAAAATCTGCCAAATTTTATCCACCTCTTTTTGTGGGTAAATACCAAGCCCCTTTTGTTGTTGTACCTGTAAGAAGATTTTTCTCTATTCCTATATACCCCCCCCCCCCCATTTCATGGCCCCACTTTTCTCTAGGGAATCATGGTTTCATCAAACTTAAATCTGCATAACCTGTGCTTTCACACTAAGTACTGAGTTTTGGACTGAAAACTTTCCCATAATACTTTTAAAGATTTTCTCTATATATTCCTATGTAAAAACTCAAACCGCCATCACGGCCCCGCCCAACCACTAGGGACTGTGATTTTGCAAACTTGAATTTACACTACCAGAGGATGCCTCTACACAAGTTTAAGCTTTTGTGGCCAAATAGTCCTTAAAAAGAAGATTTTTAAAGATTGTCTCTATATATTCCTATGTAAAAATTCATCCCCCATTGTGGCCTCACCCTACCACTGGACTATTATTTGAACAAACTTGAATCTATACGATCTGGGGATGCTTCCACTCAAATTTGGGCTTTCCTGGCCTAATAGTTTTGAGAAGAAGATTTTTTAAAGATTTTCTCTATATATAAAAATCTATCCCCAAGGACCATGATTTGAACAAACTTGAATCTACATTATCTGAGGATAGTTACAAGCCAATTTGAGCTTTCTTGTCCAAATAGTTTTTTAAAGAATTTTTTTATAGATTTTCTCTATATATTCCTGTATAAAAATTTATCCCCCAATTGTGGCCCCACCCTACCCCCGGGGACCATGATTTGAATAAACTTGAATCTACACTACCTGAGGATGCTTCCACTCATTTGAGCTTACCTGGCCTAATAGTTTTTTAGAAGAAGATTTTTAAAGGTTTTCTCTATATATTCCTATGTAAAACTTGATCCCCCCCATTGTGGCCCAACCCTACCCCCGGCGTCTGATTTGAACAAATTTGAATCTACACTACCTGAGGATGCTTCCACTTTAATTTGAGCTTTTCTGGCCTAATAGTTTTTGAGAAGAAGATTTTTAAAGATTTTCTCTATATATTCCTATGTAAAACTTGATCCCCCAATTGTGACCCCACCCTACCCCCGGGGACCATGATTTGAACAAACTTGAATCTACACTATCTGAGGATACTTCCATTTTAATTTGAGCTTTTCTGGCCTGATAGTTTTTGAGAAGAAGATTTTTAAAGATTTTCTCTATATATTCCTATGTAAAACTTGATCCCCCTCTTGTGGCCCCTCCCTACCCCCGGGAACCATGATTTGAACAAACTTGAATTCACACTACCTGAGGATGCCTCCACACAAGTTTAAGCTTTTCAGGCCGAATAGTTTTTGAGAAGAAGATTTTTGAATAATACCAACAAATTTTCAATAATTCTCAATTATCTCCCATTTAAAGAGGGCGTGGCCCTTCATTTGAAGAAACTGGAATCCCCTTCACCTATGAGTGCTTTGTGCCAAATTTGGTTGAAATCTGCCCAGTGGTTCTTGAGAAGAAGATGAAAATGTGAAAAGTTTACAACGACGACGACAGACAACGGACAAATTGTGATCAGAAACGCTCACTTGAGCCTTTGGCTCAGGTGAGCTAAAATGCATAAAATTTATCTAGAATACTAAACTAAAATGCAGTTTACAGAAAGTAAATCTTTATAGTGATAATTTAATCCTTTTCCCATTTTTCTCAATGACTAGTGTTTCAATGTCATTTGGTACGATCAAAGTGAGCACTTTGCTCTGGTCACAAACTTTGGGGTCCTTTGGTTTTTCTTTTTCGTCATCACTTTGAACACACTTGTCTTGCAGATTAATGTTTTCTTTATCAATGTTTTCTTTCATCATTGGCGCATTCAGTGCATTTGAAACTTTCATTTCCAGCTCTTTCAATGGACGTTTATACAGTTCTACTGCAGAACTCCGGTGGCCACTTCTTGATCTAACTGTTTGGTCATCAAATCCTGAATTAAATAATGATGTACAACATCCTACCTTTCCAACCGTGGTGTCGATCCCAGCATCCAGAAACAGCTTTTTCATTATCACGCCCAGTTTTTTTCCCCTATCACTTGAGAACTAAATTTTAGAACATTTCCTTCCATAGGTCGTCTGAAGAAAGGGCCTGCATTTGGAATTAAACTCAAATATTTTTCGTAGATTTTGACAACACAGTGCTTGTTATCTTGCTGTTCATAGTGTTTGATATTTTTGGTTTCAACTTTTTTGTGCTTAAGGCCTCCTTGAACATTTTTGCAAGATCTACCGTGGAATTCCAAGAATGACAATCCGGTCTCGTGATCATTATTAATTGAAAATTGAGATGAATCCAGGTTCCTGTGTTCGTCCTTCGCTCTAAATGCAAACAGTTTGCAGTTGTAAAAAATTACACAATTGGAAAGTCCCTGAGCAGTATCCATGTTCAAAACTTCTGAATTCCAAAGCTGCTCCTCATCTTGAATAAGGACAGGATCTGCACGGTAAATTTTGGTACCAATTCCCATGTTAGTCAGTTCTTTCATTCTAGAGTCCAAGCTTTTTCTGAACAAATCAAATGTTGGATCATCTTTTTTCAAGAAGTTTATAGCAGGCCTATTACATTCTTCTCTCAAATAACGTTGTATTCCGGCGGCAATGTTTGTCAAGGTGTTTGGTGGATAGTCTGTTCCATCTTTTCTTCTAATTTCATTGATGAATATTGGCATCCAGAACTGCAAGTTTTCAATACTTGCCATCGAAATTTCTACTGGCACTGGAAAGAAAGATGGATTTTCCGCATATGTTTCTGGGATTGTGTTCCGGTGCATGGACCAATCTTTCCACAACTTTACTGCTCATTTATTATTTTCTCTGGTTTCTTAGGCACAGATTCCACAAACGTTTTGTGTAAATCTTCTCCAGATACTGGAGCACCATACCGTTCTTCTTTTCTTTGAAAAAACAACTTCTGAGTTGGTATTAAATCAAAATCAAAATCGTCATCAAGAAGGGAAAGACCTATCAGATCTGAAGAACTACTGTTGTCCTGTTCAGACATTCTGAATAGAATGACATCAAAGCTGCAATTCTGCATAATTCAAAGATGCTGATAAGATGACATCAGTACTGATTAAGTCTGATTTATTGTTTTTGTCTCGAGTAAAGCTTGACCTCTAAGTGCGTTAGAATGTTAGTTAGGGTTTTCTCGCTATCGCTCGACTTCTATATCCCGTAGAAAACCCTAACTAACATTCTAACCCTTACATAAATACAAAATATAAACAGATCTAGATATACAAAGCAATATGTAGGAATTGGTGAATAATATATTTACTAATTCAGCATCACAAATAAAGCTCTATGAAATGGAGTATTTACGGCATAAATGGTAGCAGTTTGATATTATTGAAAATTATTTGTTCTACTTACATACTATAACTATAATTAAGGCGACATATTTAACACTATTTTATTAATTTGCTTATTCAACATGCGGAAGAGAGGTTACGAGATCAACAGGAAGGGAATTACCTTAAAAACACCCCTGCGAATGTTATTGTCATTTAAATTTTGGACCACGTGGTTATATTTGACCCTTTCAGTTTCGCAGTAAAATTCGTGCCTCGTGTTTGTAGTCTATTTCATAGAATCTAGGTACTTGTAGTCAAATATCAAACCTAGAGGTTTATTGATTTTAAACTTTATCTTCATTAATTGGTGGATAAAATGTGTTCAAGAAATAAATGTGACAGTAGAAAAAAAATAGTTTTTTTCTGCTGTTGCAACAACTAACATGATTAGAAGAGACACCCTTAAGGGTTTATTTTCGATCCGCGCCTGACCTAGTAATAGCATCAATAGTGAAACAGACTTTTTTTAAAATGCAGAATGTTTCTTGAAAATGGCTCGATATACTAAGTTTTATGCAAAACAGACACTCATTATTTTTTTAAAAACATGGTATTGCAGACAACAAGCATCAAACATGGCTTTGATGGCTTTTAAGCAACCCAATGTTTATATTTTTAACCTCTACACGTGGTTGAACACGAACGATAACTCTGTTCGGAATATCATCGTTTAATTTAAATAACCACTAGGTAGTGAATAAAACATACATCTTAGACGATTTTCATGTTTTAACATAAATCAAAGCAGGATATGATATAAAAAAGGACCAATACTTACGTATTTTGAGAATATTATCCGAACATATATACTTCCGCTCGAAATTTCAGAAGAACTGAACAATTCTCGGTGAAGTCTCGTGAACTTTCATTCGAGCACCTCTGGATTTATTATATACTTAGAAACGATAAATGAAACATTCCGAACACATTCGCAGGGGTGAAAAAGCTTTACAAGATAAATTCGATTTTGCAGTCAAAAATTTAAAAAATTGATATAGCTCTGATGTTTTGACGTATCTAGTTATTTTAAGTATTGTAGATTTAGAAATTTGTATCCGTAATTATTTTGTTACAATCAAGTTTCTTTTTAAAGGATTTTGGCTATTCTCGTCCCCCCCCCCCTTTTTTTTTAACCGATGATTACGATATCTTAAACGCTTGCATGAGCAGATTGATGTTCATTATTCACTTGTTGATTACATAATCTCCCTTCACACACGAATGACCCGAGACGATGGCACAGGTAAACTAACGAAGCTACTGCTCCAGACACGTGTGTTTCGGGGTATGTATACACATGGTACACGAGTCTGGTGAACAAAAAGGAGGTTTCACACCTCTAGACTGGTAAATTGATTTGTGTATAATTAGCTACTCAATTATTAACAGCTAAAACAGAAATTAAATTAGACTGTGTAAAATAAGCATTCATTAGCTAATACACGGATATAGTCCGTCAATCAGTGGTTAAAGAATCATGCATGAGAATATAAAAAAGAAACTAATGTTCAAAATACTAGTATGCCTTAATTGTTACTTATCTTATCATTTAAAAAATGACAAAACTCACAATTCAGCAATTTCAACTTTGTTTAAAAAATGCAATCAAGTAATAATGAAGTAATAATTTCGGAAGTAATTACGTCCCTGGTCTTCATGGCGAGAAATGGTACTCGGTGAGAACTGGTCGCACGCCAGTAGTCTGTCCCAGGCTACCGTTTCCGTCACATTTTGACGATTTTTATAGAAACATACACAGCTTTAAGAAATACAATTGAAATCCTTCATTAAAACGTCATCTCTTTTTTTTAAATCAGAGATTTTCACAGGAACGAAACACAGATTTCTTATGAAGATTTATCTTTTTTTTCCATTCGGAAGTTTCTTGGAACACCTCACACAATTTTCAAATGCTATCATCCAGATCTTATTTTACATTACTTGCAATACAAATATCCATGGACTTTTATTTAACAGCCAATTTTTTTTTTGGAGAGAAAGAAATTAAAATACAAAACCTTCTAATCAAATTTTCATTTTGGTATGTAAATAAATCTTGTTTAAACCCTGAAATATTTCATCTTCATACATGTAAGCCAAGGTTTTCTGATCCGCGCCGTCCCTGCATATTGATCACAAACCCTTGGCTAGCGAAGGTACATGTAGGGGTAATAATGAAGCAAAAAATATTAGGACAGATTTAAGCTGCATTTGTGTTGTTGTTACTTTGATTCTATCAATATACATGTATATTATTTTAATGTCTTATTGTCTAGTCTGAAGTAATTTATACATATCTTGGATAATACCTGGCTGCAGCTACATGTAGTATCTACATGTACATCGCAGATCTCTGGTTAATTTCTCAGCATAAAGTATTTTAACTTTTTACTCCCTTATTTTAAATGTATGCATAAAACATGAATTAAAGAGCAATGTATATTTTTTTTAAATAAGAAAATCAATTTATCTCGAGAATATTTCACTTGTATGGACAGATATTGAGATTATTTTTGGTTCCTAAATGCACTAAAATTTGTCACCCAAACACTGAATTATTAACCATTCAATGATTGATTTGTGCATTAAAACTAGAGAATTGAGATATCCTAGCTAATTCACATCATAAGGTGCAAATTATGTCCTTCATGTTTATTGTACATACCAGGGTAAATGATTTAATCTGAGTTTGTCTGACAAATGTCTTACATTAAGTGTGCAATGCATATTTATTATTGTGAATGCAGATCAGTACTTCCTATTATGCATAATTTTTAAGTATATATACCGGTATTTATAATAATGCATATTGCTCCAAATAATCTCCCTATTTGCTTTTATTTCATAGCAGGTTGGGGGTAATTTGAACATTTGTTGTATTTTTTAATCATATACGAATGGTTTACACATTTTTTTTTTTTGGGGGGGGGGGGATTAGAACGGGGATATATTTTACATTGTGTCTTTCAAAGATTATGTCTACAAAATAAAGTTTTGATTATCTTGTGTTTTTTAGCTCACCTGAGTCTGTCCGTAAACTTTTCACATTTTCAACATCTTCTCAAGAACTACTGGACCAATTTCAACCAAACTTGGCACAAATCAACCTTAGGCAAAGGGGATTCAAAGTTGTGAAAATTTAGGGTCACACCCGTTTTCAAGGGGAGATACATGTAATTAGAAATTAATGAAAAATTTCGAGAATTTTTCAAAAATCTTCTTCTCAGCAACTATTAAGCCAGGAAAGCTGAAACTTGTGTGGAAGCATCCTCAGGTAGTGTAGATTCAAAGTTGTTAAATTCATGACCCCCGGGGGTAGGGTGGGGCCACAATGGGGGCTCCAAGTTTTACATACATGTAGGAATATATAGAGTAAATCTTTAAAAATCTTCTTCTCAGAAACTAATCAACCATAAAAGCTGAAACTTGTGTGGAAGCATCCTCAGGTAGTGTTGATTCACAGTTGTGTAATTCATGCCCCCCAGGTTGGGGCCTCAATGGGGGCTCGAAGTTTTAAATAGGAATATATAGAGTAAATCTTTAAAAATCTTCTCCTCAAAACTAATTAGCCAGGAAACTTGTGTGGAAGCATCCTTAAGAAGTGTAGATTCAAAGTTGTGAAAATCATGACCCCCGGGCCGGCGCGGGGTAGAGTGAGGCCACAATGGGGGCTCGAAGTTTTACATAGGAATATATAGAGTAAATCTTTAAAAATCTTCTCCTTAGAAACTAATCAGCCAGGAAACTTGTGTGGAAGCATCCTCAGGAAGTGTAGATTCAAAGTTATGAAAATCGTGACCCCCAGGGGTAGGACGGGGCCACAATGGGGGGGGGGGGATGGTCGAAGTTTTACATAGGAATATAGAGTAAATCTTTAAAAATCTTCTTCTCAACAACCATTAAGCCAGGAAAGCTGAAACTTGTGTGGAAGCATCCTTAGGTAGTGTAGATTCCAAGTTGTTAAATCCATGACCCACGGGGGGAGGGTGGGGCCACCATAGGGGGTGTTTATAGGATATATAGAGTAAATCTTTAAAAATCTTCTCAGAAAGTAATCAGCCAGGAAAGCGAAACTTGTGTGGAAGCATTCTTAGGTAGTGTAGATTCCAAGTTGTTAAATTCATGACCCACGGGGGGAGGGTGGGACCACAATGGGGGCTCGAAGTTTTACATAGGAATATATAGAGTAAATCTTTAAAAATCTTCTTCTCAGAAACTAATCAGCCTGGAAAGTGAAACTTGTGTGGAAGCATCCTCAGGTAGTGTAGATTCAAGGTTGCGAAAATCATGACCCTGAGGGTCAGGGTTGGCATAGAAGTGGGAAATACTCATATTTCCCGGGACGGTGGGAAATACTGGTAATTCCCGGGAATTACTGGTATTTCCTGGGAAATACTGGGAAATAAAGTACATGTATAACTACACATAATAGTACTTCATAATTATTCTTAATCAAATCATTTAGGATGTAGACAATAGTAAACCTTGTCAACTGACATTTTATAATTGTCTGATTTTAACAAGTTTTGACATGCCAATAATGCAATCAAATTTGGTTTATTATTTTCTTATGAAAATTCCAAACGTGGTTCATTCATTCACAATCGTTATTTGTTTTTAAGACTTAGTCAGGTATAGGTGCATTATACAGTTATCATAAACATGAGTTCCATTTTCTGGTTGTTTGGTGTATGTGAAAATGGGCCAGGAAAATTATGAAAAATAAAGTGTGACTTGTGTCACTACGTCAGTATGCAACACACTTGCGAAGCCAATTAGCTCCACTCATAGTATATATCTCCAAAAAACAGGAGCACAAAACTGTCAAGAGTCACTTATTCATTAAAACAACATTTGTGACAGTTACTTGTAACACCTACAGTAACAACAACATTGCATTGACTTATAAATCTGTAGAAAACTAAACTTGGGGTACAAAAAGCTAGATTAAAATTTGTACTCTAGCAGCTATAGAAGTCTTTGGGAATAGGTAATCTTGTAAATTTAAGATTCATAAACTAACAGTGAAATGGTAAAGTATGCTAAATTGTGTTTTGATGCTTATCGTTATTATCTTATACCCTAACCGTAAGTTTTACATTGAGCAAATTACAGAAATAAAGATTATAAATTTGTATTTCCCAGTATTTCCCACTTAAGTGAAAATCAGTAGTATTTACCAGGACGGGAAATACCGGTATTTACCACCGGTAAATCCCAGCACTGGTATTTCCCGGCAAACCCTGCTAAGGGTAGGGTGGGGCCACCATAGGGGGTGTTAAAGTTTTACATAGGAATATATAGAGTAAATCCTCAGGTAGTGTAGATTCAAAGTTGTGAAAATCATGACCCCCGGGGGTAGAGTGGGGCCACAATGGGGGCTCGAAGTTTTACATAGGAATATATAGAGTAAATCTTTAAAAATCTTCTCATTAAAAACTAATCAGCTAGGAAAGCTGAAACTTGTGCGGAAGCATCCTCAGGTAATGTAGATTCAAAGTTGTGAAAATCATGACTCCCGGGGGTAGAGTGGGGCCACAATGGGGGCTCGAAGTTTTACATAGGAATATAGAGAGTAAATCTTTAAAAATCTTCTCCTTAAAAACTAATTAGCTAGTAAAGCTGAAACTTGTGTGGAAGCATCCTCAAGAAGTGTAGATCCAAAGTTGTGAAAATCATGACCCACAGGGGTAGGTTGGGGCCACAATGGGGGGTCGAAGTTTTACATAGGAATATATAGAGTAAATCTTTAAAAATCTTGTGTGGAAGCATCCTCAGGTAATGTAGATTCAAAGTTGTGAAAATCATGACCCCCGGGGGTAGAGTGGGGCCACAATGGAGGCTCGAAGTTTTACATAGGAATATATAGAGTAAATCTTTAAAAATCTTCTCCTCAGAAACTAATCAGCCAGGAAAGCTGAAACTTGTGTGGAAGCAGGCTCAGGTAGTGTAAATTCAAAGTTGTGAAAATCATGACCCCAAGTGTAGGTTGGGGCCACAATGGGGACTCGAAGTTTTACATAGGAATATATAGAATAAATCTTTAAAAATCTTCTTCTCAGAAACTAATCAGCTAGGAAAGCTGAAACTTGTGTGGAAGCATCCTCAAGTAGTGTAGATTCAAAGTTGTGAAATTCATGACCCCGAGGGTAGAATGGGGCCACAATGGGGGGTCAAAGTTTAATTTACATAGGAATATATAGAGTAAATTTTTTAAAATCCTCTTCTCAGAAACTAATCAGCCAGGAAAGCTGAAACTTGTGTGGAAGCATCCTTAGGTAGTGTAGATTCAAAGTTGTGAAAATCAGGACCCCCGGGGGGAGGGTGGGGCCACCATAGGGGGTGTTTAAGTTTTACATAGGTATATAGAGTAAATCTTTAAAAAGCTTCTTCTCAGAAACTAATCAGCCAGGAAAGCTGAAACAAGTGGGGCCACAATGGGTGCTCGAAATTTTACACATATAGTCTACCTATCCTTAAAATTTTATAGTCATATCTCTAATAGGATCTGAGATCAGCTCTGTACAATGTAGGTCGTAAAAATTTACAAAAGCCTCCGTAAATCGTGACTGGAATTGACGACAAGAAATTTTTGTTAACATGTATTAAGTTATTATTAAGTCTAATCATCTGTAAAAAAACTGTTAAAATCGGTTGAATAGTTTTTTATAAATAGCGTGCAAAAAATTAGGGGGGGGGGATAAGAAGAAGAAATAGTACGAAAACACTAAATACGATATTGTTACGAGTAAAGAATAAGTCGTTCGTGCGATTTATTTTTAATATGATACCATGATATTTTGACACAATTTTAGATATAGCCCATACCCCCTCGTTCAGATAATGAATAAATAACCTAATTACGTCATCCATGGGTGTGGCAATGAGTTTTTCAAACAGATAGTGTTATGATCGACAAATTTGCTTCCATAATGCATTATAAAATCTTTATCGTTTTTATCATTATTATCGAATGAATACTAACATTTTATTCTTACAACCATCTAAATTGTTGTTCATTTTTGAAATACAAATGATTAAATGTTTAAGAGGCCAGCCCTGATCCTGAATGGGGATGGACTTTGGTGTTTTCATAAGTGGAATCGATTAGAATCATCAATGCAGACATTTTCTCTTCTACAATGCTTAACAAAATATGCTTCCATCTCTAGTTATATTGCGTCAAAGTTTAAGGATTTTGGTCCCCCAAAATCCCTAATTTCGTAATAAATGGATGTTACAATGCTTTTTTCTGATAGTTATTGAGTTAAAGTTACGATCAACGACTTTGCTTATATAACTCATTACAAATTCTTGACCGTTTTAACGTTATTTGTTTACGAGTCTCTTGACCCCAAAATGGAAGAGTCAGCCCCTTTTTATTGAATTTGCTGGAAACAACGTTTAATACCCTACGAGTTGTTTTACATACCTTAGCAAAATATATATATTAAGTGATAAAGATATGAAAATTTTGATAAAAAGGACTATGTGCGGTATGGTCAAATATCTGCCCCCGATTTCAACCAATTTTTAAATAGTATCGTATAAAAATCAAATCTTCACAAATCACTGTATAGAGGATGCCTAAAACTTTAATCCTAGTTTTAGTCATCATTGCTTGTTTGCTGTTTATCTATGACGTCATCTAAATGACCTTATTCCCGCAAATTTGCAAACAAACGAAAATATTTTCAACTTTTCTCTATATTTTGCATTCGGAAGTATAGAGCGCAGGTCTGCTCAAGTGCGATTTTAACATATATTTTTCTTCAGATAGTTATACACATTATACTAAAAAATGGTACTTGAGCAAGCCTGCGCTCGATGTTTCCCAGTCGAAAAACCATCGGAAAACACCCATATTTTGCTACAAAACAACAATTTATCAAAATAATGCAATCTTCATGACATCATTTCTACATTATGACGTCACTGTGGTGATAACCTTTTACACCTTTATTTCCAATATGATTTTAACTATCTTTCACCGTATTTTAAAGCTCTTTTTAAAACTTTGATTTTGGGGGCAAAAAATGCATAAAACCGCACATAGTCATTTCGTATCCAATTTTCGACGAGGCGAGCTCCGGCGGTACTGGCGTAAAAGTAATAAAGGTGCACAACTTTAAACTATGGTTTGAACATATGTTATTGTATATATAATATACAAAGGGTTCGAACACAAGTTCTTGGAATTACCTAGGTTCTCACCCTGTAAACTATAGTAAACTATCCTGAAAATTGCATTGTCATATCTCTAATATATAGAGAGAGAGAGAGAGAGAGAGAGAGAGAGAGAGAGAGAGAGAGAGAGAGAGAGAGAGAGAGAGAGAGAGAGAGAGAGAGAGAGAGAGAGAAAGAGAGAGAGAGAGAGAGAGAGAGATTTCACTTAAAATCTTTGAAAATGTCATTGTCATATCTTTAATAGATATATATATATATATATATATATATAGAGAGAGAGAGAGAGAGAGAGAGAGAGAGAGAGAGAGATTTCACTTAAAAATCTTTGACATATTTTAATTTTATCAAATCTTATCGAGAAAGATATCTTCAGATGCACAATTGCAAACGTAACTTATATTATGTTTTAAAATTGGTCTGAGGACATTTAAACACGACTTACATGAGTTTAAATTAGATGTCATTAGACGTAGAATTGTAAGCTCAACTTAGATATTATTTTTAAAAATCGGTCTATGGTCATTTTAACACGATTAAAAAGAGTCTAATAATTTTGAAAAACTTAAATATCACACAATAAATTCAAAAAAAGTTGTCTTAATCGCAGAATTGTAAGTTTAATTTAGAGATCCTGTTTTAAAATCAGTGTGAGGTCCCTTTAAACGATTAAAAAGAGACTTCACTTTTATAAAAACTAAAATTTCATCCAATAAATTTGATAAAGATGTCATCAGATGCAGTTTTGCAAGCTCAAGTTAGATTATCTTTTAAAATCGGCCTGAGGTTATTTTAACACAGTTCAATTGAAAATTAGAGTTTTTAAAAAATGAAATTCCATAAAAAAAAACCTGTATAGGAAATTTGTTCACTTAACCATAGGTGTTGTAATAACGCACCTCTAGACTAAACTAGGCCTTACGCTGATTAGTTGAGTCTAATTCCGACATAAACAGATGATTCTCACGAATGTACAGCGCTGAGAAAAGCATTTGTCGCACCAGTTTTTGTAGAAAGTAAGTCAAGTGATCTTGCAAACCCTTTTAGGATCATTTGAATACTGAAACACAATGATTAAGCCATTCATAAACTGAAAGTTGTGTTGATTAACTGAAACAAATTTCTAGTGCAATCGATTGTGTCTAAGAATCTTTTAGCGCTAAAACATGCACCAGCTGCACGGAATTCTGTCGAACTTATGCGACATAGACTGATTCAATCCTTACAGGATTAATTTGATTTTAAAGTTGATCCAGTGTTCTGTGACGTCATACTTTATTGTAAAACTTTGAATTCTTTAAAATTTGTGCAAGAAAGTTTAATTTATTTCTTGTAAATATAATCTCATGGATGTAATCAGAATACTGTTAAATTCAGGATATTTTTGCAGCTTAATTTTATCCTAAATTTCCAATTTTTTATACATTTTATCTAGTATGCTAAGGGGAAATAACTCTTTTTCTGACTTTTCTCTCAGTTGTATGTCTAAATGATATAATTTTTCTAATTTCAACAACCAATTTTAGTTTGTAATTTTAGTTTTCTAACACAGTTGACAATAAAATTAAAAAAAGATAAAAAAGTTTCTGCCAACAAAGAGTTTGCTTTTAACAACAAAAGTGCGGTTTTCTGATGCTAAAATATGTTCTAGTTCATGTTTATTTGACTTCTCAAAAAGTGGAATGACATCAGGGATGGGGTAATTGAAAAAAGTATTTGTAATTGAGTGTAATTAATTACATTTTTCAAAGTAATTGAAAGTAATTTGTAATTGAGTCTGTCTTCAATTACAAGTAATTGAATGTATTTAAATACATTCCAAAAATATTGTGTATTTTCAATTACTCTTCAATTACATCTCAATTACTTTTTTTCCAAGTTTAAAATATAAAAAGGTGTCTTATAATGATAAATAGATTTCATACATGTTTGGCATGGACTTTTGTTTATACAATAATTAAATGTCCCATAATGTTTAATATGTTTTTACAGCATAACACACTGCCCAGGGCAATAGGTAAAGATCTAATTTTGTGGAGGTGTAAACTCCTCTAATACCCAAGAACCCCCATTGATTTTAGACTTAAAGGAGTCAACATATCTCATTTTTGTGACAATTATTATTTATACATGTATGCTGTACTGCCAAAAGTTTTACTTTCTGAATAAACATAGTTTAAATATGTGAATAAAAATTAATTCACTATAGAGAAAATATTATTCAGAACCAAAAATGAACTCAATGGTACTTAATGAATTTAATTTAAAAAAAAAATTTCTAGAAATTTTCAAGAAATCTGATCTGAACTGACCTATACAACCTTTAAAAACATAACCATACATAAAGCTCTGTATATCTTAATGCTGTTAATATATGTATATGTTCTCAAGATTTAAAAAAATAAAACTAATAAAGTATTTGAAATGTAATTAATTACATTTATCAAAGTAATTGAGAGTAATTAATTACATTTTAAAAATTCAATGTAATTGTAATTGCAAGTAATTGATAAAATTGTCAATGTATTTGAAAGTAATTAATTACTTTTCAAAGTAATTGACCCCAACTCTGAATGACATGTATATTTTTTCTAATAATTGATGTTTAAGTCTATTAAGTTGAAATCAGTTCTGTTTTTCAACTTTCATCAGAAAAATTTACGAATATGGAGTTACTTTAAAACACGAGAGGTGTAACAGCCCACTTTTCGATCAAACTTGAGGTTTTGCTGATTAAATTAGGCCAGATTCTAGTACAAGCGGTTGTTCCTCACGATCTTCCAACGCTGTGTTGATTAGAGCAAAATCAATGATAGCTTACTTATTTATTCAAATGAAACTTAAGGGTTTACACTAACACAGACATGCATGTGGTTTTAATTGGGATTTGCAGTCGATATTTGAGTCTAATTTCTAGCGTAGACAAGTTCTTCCCACAACTTTGTTACTAACATCTGTCAAAGGCGTGTGGAGAAGACCGAATAAACACTTACAGAAATGAATGGGGTTATAATGTTTCACATTTATAATACTGTAAGACATGTACGGGTTAAATTACTTTAATTGTTAATGCAATTGACTGTTCTGCATATTCTCGGGCAAGCTGTATAAGAACAGTTGTTTACTACATCATAGGTGTTATAATAAAGCACCTAAGCTAGGACCTGTGCTGATTAGTTGACTAATTTCTGATGTAAACAGATGATTCTCACGATTGCACAGCGCTAAAAATGCACTTGTTGCACCGGTTTTTTGTAGAAAGTACATGTATGTCAAATGATCTTTTAAACCATTATAGAATTATTTGAACACTGAAACACAAGTATTAAAGTAACACTTATAAACTGCACGAATTCTGTCAAACTAATGCAAAAGAGACCGATTAAACCCTCAAATGATAATTCAATTCTATAACACGAGGGGTATAACAGTGCACCTCTCCCCGAAACTTGAAGTTTTTTCGATAACTTGAAAAAAATGATCATGCTGAAAGTTTACAAAGGTCAGCAAAACAGTACAAAATTAGAGATTCTAACAGCAACTTATACGTATTGTATCATCCTTTTTTTTTATTCTGGACCATAATTTTATATATACCGGTAATATAGCTAACTATGATACACTCTTTTTTAAAAATTAATTTAATTCTAAATAAATATTAAGGTTCCTTAATTTCATTGTAAACAAGCTAACCAGTGGCATTTTTACATGAAGCCATGTAGATCAGCAATCAGAAGCGATACTTTAGAGCATTTAGTCAGAGTGAAAATTATGTCGGGTAATTATTGGGTTCAACATGCAAATAACAAAATATTGCTATCATGTAATTGTTTACAGATATAATACATATCATGTATACTAACACAGTCTTACCGTCTTACACTTACTACTTTTAAGCTACATTGATGTGGTGTCGCTGATTAAAAAATCCATGTAAAAGGTCTACTGATGGGAAAAAGCTGATATATTGCGATCGCACATTTTTTTCGAAGTCATTTTCAACAAAAGGGATTTAAATGATCTTAAAACAGTCTTTTAAATAATATATTATATGCAAATTAAGTATTGATATATTATTTTTTGTGTTACAAAATGATAATTATGTTAATAGTTGGCTTCGTTGGTTATGTAGATAAAACTTCATAATTATTAACAACAGGTGGTCGTAGAAAAACACACATTTCGATCCGTGCACCACTTAGTGATTACAGCACACACCATTGCGTTTACATTACTTATCATATTGCTTGCGTTAGTTCATGGAATGGTCCAATACTTAATATATCTCCTGCGTACTTCGACATCCACACGCATCGTATCACTCCATTACATCTCGGCGCACCTGTTTACATCCATGCCTGACCTTTTCCTAGGAGTTAGAAATGGTCGACCCGTCACGGATGGATACAAGAAGTGGCAGATCGGAACCATAAAAAATTAATGTTTTAATTGAAAATAAGTGAAAAATGATTAATAATACACAGCAAGGGGTTTGAAACTTCATTGAACTCTCTTAAACAAAACATATAATCCAAAAAGTAATCAATTACCATTAAAATTAAAAGATGTTATTAAGTTTAATAACATATCTAATAAATATTGATGTCTTCAAAGTTTATTAAAATAAGTCCCGCCTCCAAATTGCAGCGCTGATTTTTTTATGCCTTGTTACCTGGGGAACTATTGCCTGTATTTTGTAATTTTTACGTATCAAATCAAACAGAGACTTCGGTAAATCAGATAGTTGACTGTTTACCTGCGCAAAATAAGCCAAATGTGATGTATTAACAAAGCACTAAAATACAATTCATTCTAATAGTAATTCGGTATGATCTTTTGCGTAATGATCGATTAATGCAAAGTGTTTTGTTGAGATGTTCAGCATTTTCTCGACTCGAGTTTATTCAGTTTAAACAGAGTTTAACATCGCTGACGGAAATATGTTCTACGTATATATAATTCATTTCGAAAAATAAATTGTGTTCTTTGTTTTAGTGCATGTTTCTTCTGTTGTTTAATTGTTTACAATTTCTATTTATTAACCATTTTTGGCCACACTCGTCTTCGAAGCTGAAATGTAAACATTAATATGTACTTGTGGAAATAATTGTTAGGTATCTCCAGTTGTTAAGACCTTTGCCATACCTTTTAATATAACGCCATATTATCAGTGTATATACATTCAGTGTATATTTCCTTTTATGTTTTCAGTGGAAATCTACTACGTTCAATTTTCTATGCATACACTTTGCACAATGGGTACAAATATAAACGTCTTCACGTGTTTTGAGTATATTTATTTTTGTAAGATTAAATAAAACTTTCAATCTTACATTAACAAACGAAAATATAGGGAATTGGAAGTTAACAGTGTACCCCTACCATATGTTTAGTTTAATATCTTCCATAGGATTTTCTTATTCTTGGTAAAAATAGTATTCCATAAAGGTGCCATGTCTAAGATTACGTGTATGCAAATATAAGTGTAAAATTCGAATACTTTACAATATTTATGTTTTGATATTCTATCGAGGGGCCATATGGCAGAATATCTTTTGAACTCACATTGTTGCTCAGGTGAGCGATGTGGCCCCATGGGCCTCTTGTTACTGTGAGACATCACCATCATGGCGTTAGCCACAAGGTCAACAGAACACGCCTTCCAGTACTCTAAAGCTATACGCTGTAAGGATATCCTAAATCAACTGGTATATAATTAATCAAAATAAAAAAATTGCCACAAACTGGTATTATTTTCCGCTGTAATATTTTCTTAGGAATAGCGATAATTCCTTTATCCTCGCAACAGAAATGTGTCAGAACTATGGAAACTGTTTAAACGGTGTCGTTTTTAGTTACTTGTGTCTAAAAAACTATCAACATTGATGTAAATTTTATATTATTCATAGTATAAAGAGGGGGCCCCAGAGAGTAGTTAATGTTACAAACAGTACCATCACATAATCACGCCAACATCAATTCCTCATGTATGTAGTCAAATAGTTGAATTAAAAAAAAAGAAGAGTAGCCTAGTCCATGGCGTCAACGGGTATCGAGTATCCTTAGACTATGAGTAAAAGATCAAATAAATTAATATTTAAAAACTACGCCGACTTTTTGAAGTGTTTACATGCGGGACGCTAACAATGTAATAGGAAACCTAAATATTAATGACCAATCAGAAATCAAAGAAACGCCGAATGCATAGGGGCTCACCAAGGGTTACACACAACATGAGGTAACATACGGGAAATAACAGAAAATGAGTAAAATAATGATTCATTACATAAAAACAGTTATTAAAATAACTTTCATTTACAGCGAATACAAATATACCGGTCTGTGTAACATATCTTGAACATTTGAATGACATTGGATATTTATTATCGACGTAAATTGAAAATTTTCTATCTGCCCCGGCTTTTATTTTGTCCCGACCCGGGTTTGCCTTTCAATTTCCATAGACTCGTATGAAATACCGAACGCGAAGCTATAAACTGATTAAAACACGCCTTCGTTATCTTATTATTTTCGTAATAACTCTAATTTGAAACGGAATTAGCTCATAATTTTTGCAATTTATATTTTCCTTTCCATAAGGATTACTTATGCGAAATTATCAATTGACTATGTAGCTCTTGAGAAGAAGATTTTTAAAAATCCACCCCCCTTTTTCTACAGTTTCGAAGTTTTTTCCACTTTGAATAGAGATCGGTCTTTCAGTTTTGCAATTTATATTTGCCTACCCATAAGGACGCTTTGAGCCAAATTTGGTTGAAATTTTCCAAGCGGTTTTAAAGAATAAGTTCAAAATGTAAAACGTATACAGACATACAGCCAGACGACGGACAAAATGTGACCAGAGCTAACTTGAGGTCTCAGCTCAGGTGAGCTAAAATCTATTTTAATTTATTCCTTTGAACAAAACCTATCAAAAGATTTAAGATTTTTTAAGGGACAGGTCGGTCCTGAAGGATATCTAACCATGCAGAATATACCAGTGAGAGAATGCTGTTTTAGCCAACTTTGAAGATTTATGAAAAAATTGCAAGAGCAAAATGATAGGCTCAAAATGAAAATGCGAAAAAAAAAATGGATTTTTAAAAGTGATTTTTTTCCGATAAAAACCATTTAATCTTCATGTCAATGTAATTGTCCCATACAACCTTAAAAAGCCAAGGAAACACATTTGTTCCGGAAACAAGAAGTCGTGTCCATAAAGGCGATCCCAAAGAACACAAATACCAAGAATAACTTTATCCCTCAAAGGCAGGATTACTAATAATGAACAGTGGTATGGACAACGCTTTCTTCATAAATATGATGATTATGTTATTGTGTGATTCAATGTTTGTAGTCAACTTATTCTTTATACACTTAATACGAAAAATTGTAATGGAAAAGTTTAATTCTGTCTCTGCTAACGCAAGAGGTATTAGTACTAAGGTAAAATGATTGGCATGACGATTGAAAAAGATTAATTGTATATAACAAAAAAAAAAAAGAATTGACCTAACGGGCCGGTATTAGTAATGTAGTAGTATATTAAGTACACACATCTTTGCAGTGCTTTTTTACATCTTTAGAGAGTTACTTGTCTTAATTTATTTCAAACGTTCTGTATAGCTCCATAACGATGCACTACAGATAAATTATGAGTAGTTTTGGTATATATGATCGGATTTAGTGTTCCAATAAATATAGGGTAGGAAATTTTTCGCGCATATCCTACTGTACCATTCATTCAACACATCTATTAGCACTCAACGAGTTAGACTTGCGTTCCTTTTTTTTATCCACTGGTTTTAAAGCTATTAAGTTTTCAAAATATATCGAATTCATGGTCTGATTATATAAAAATTGAAGCTGCGCTGGTGCATCTATTTACCCAAATGGACCAAAATATACATAGCTTCTATCATGCATTTTGACCCGTGCGACAGTTTAAATCATTTTTCAAAGCATTTATTGTAATTCAACCGATCATTTTTGGAATTTATTTTTCTGGATCCCCGCCTGATACGTCCGCCTCTTTGTATATTAGAATTACATGTACGTTGACCATATGTACACATTAACTTAATCGGCTATGTTATGTGACGTTAACATTTTTTTCAATGTATATTTGCAGGATAGGTAACAAATAACAGCCTATTTGTTGGTTTTTGGACTGATTATTTGAGATAATTTGCCGCAATCTTCTATGCATTCCCCACACCACATACAGTTTCTTTATTTGGTGTTCTGTATGTATGGCGACAAATTGGTAAATGTGCACCACTCGCCCCTTGTAGCATCACCCTAAATACATTTTATCTTTATGGGTGCGTTCAATTAGTTTCAAGATTATTGAGAACAACCCATCCGCACACAATTTAAGAAAATTTCATGTTTTTTTTATCGTTTTCGCTAGCTGATGTATAAGACATCACAAATACCCCAAACCCCCCACGGAAAAGGAAATTCTAGGTGATGAGAGAGAGAGAGAGAGAGAGAGAGAGAGAGAGAGAGAGAGAGAGAGAGGGAGAGAGAGAGAGATAAAGAGTCGATGTAAATAACACGTGCGCTAACACCGTTGAAATTAAAGCTTGCTAGTTGGTCTGCCCTACCCTAGCCACCTCCTCTATTTTCATGTTAAATATGTAGAATATAACCCATTCACAAACTTGTCGTGGAGTCTCATATATGCATTTAATTAAGATTTTATTCTGGAGTAGAAAAATTATATATTTATAATGACGACCACCTCCCTGCCTGCAATCTTTCAAAAAAAAACTATGAAACCTATAATTTTGGCGAAAAACTTAAAGATCTGGTCTACAAATTCATGAATTCAGTTTTCCTTTCAGGTGTGTGGGATTAAACATAATTATAAGTCAGTTTTTAAAACAGATGTGTGAAAATACAGAGGAGAAAATTTTTAAACATTATATGCATTAACACTATATTGCCATATTGCCCCCCCCCCACCTCATGTTCTGAACCCCTGATCCAGGGGCCACGAATTTCACAATTTACATGTAGGTATAGGAGTTAGTGGACATCATAATAATGCATTTAGTTTTTGTTAAATATTGGTCATATTGGCCCCACCATAGAACCTGAACCCCTGACCCAGGGGTCATGAATTTCACAATTTTGGTAGAGGGCTTCATGGACATTATAATCATGCATTTAGTTTTTAACAAATATATTTGGGAGTAAAGAAGAAGATTTTCTAAGATTTAATACATTTTAACTATATGGCCATATTGGCCCCACCCTACAGCCTGAACCCCTTACCCAGGGGTCATGAATTTCACAATTTTGGTAGAAGGCATCATGGACATCATTATCATGCATTTAGTTTTTCACAAATATATATGGGAGTAGAGAAGAAGATTTTCTAAGATTTATTACATTTTAACTATATGGCCATATTGGCCCAACCCTTCAGCCTGAACCCCTTACCCAGGGGTCATGAATTTCACAATTTTGGTAGAGGGCCTCATGTACATCATAATCATGCAATTTAGTTTTTAACAAATATATATGGGAGTAGAGAAGAAGAATTTCTAAGATTTAATACATTTTTGCTATATGGCCATATTGGCCCCACCCTAGAGCCAGAACTCCTGACCCAGGGGCCATGAATTTCACAATTTTGGTAGAGGGCTTCCTGGACATTATAACTATGCAACAGTTTTTTCCTCACATGTGTGGGAGTAGAGAAGATTTTTGAAAATTTGGCTTTTTTGGCATATTTGGCCCCACATGTGGTGCCCCGGGGGTTGTAGAGCCACGATTTTCACAATTTAGATTCCTCTTACCATAGAGATGCCTCACACCTAAAACGATAACAATCAGCCTTGCAGTTTTTAAGAAGAAGTTAAAAATGTAAATTGTTAACGCACGACGCACGACGACGGACGAAAACGGATAGCAATAGGTCATCTTTGAGTTTACTCATGTGGAAATGAATTGAATTTATGTTCATATTTTCAAGGAGAATATATACACCAAATTTTTGACAGAAAATCATGCATTTGCTGTCGAATTTGAAAGACTTTTTAAGGAGCCCCTACTCTTTGTTTTGCAATGATCTTTGTTATAGTTTGGAAACTAATATCACTCTCAAATATTTTAAATGCGTCCGATTTGAATGTGTCTTACAGGTTAACAAATGTTTTATATTGTGTTTACCATACAAAATTGTAAGGTCTAAATAAACGTTGGCCAGTTATTCTACATTGTACTACTTTATTTGACTCAGACAATGTTTTAGCAATTCCCCTAACTTTATAAGTTCAAGATCAGTGGTTTTCAATGATGACCGTCAGTGTTTATACTACATGGCCTTTCAATCCAAATAGAACAAAACTACTAGAGCAGATCTCGTCGCTAAGCAACGAGTAGGTCTTGCGTTGTTGCTGCAAGTTGAAAATTTATATAATTTTGTGTCATACGATTATATTGACTAAACTTTCAGTTCTGCTTTTGACATAAAAACTTGTTGTGATTGAAAGCTTGTATGCAGATGTTTTGAAAAAGACCGGACGATATTTTGAAAATGTTTAAGGAAAACTAATCGCCAAACACAGTTTGTGTAATCGTTTCAGAATTTTTTTAAACAATGAGATGAGAGTTTTAATTGCGAGTAAAATCTTTAAAGGGTAGTTCAGTTCAGTTTATTTCTCTCAATACCATATAATTATACATGAAGAATTGAAGAAAAAATTGTCGTCAATACGTCTTGTGTGCACTGAAACAGAAAAAGACTTTGAATCTCACAAAATTCCTAACCATTCTAAATTCTGCGTTGGGTAAAATATAGATTTTACAAAATTGATGAGTAGTGCAAATTCTGATAAGCTGTACATGTTTTGTATAAATTCAGAAACTGACAAACATTAATGTTTGGATGGAGCAAATACAAAACCATCATCTAGGTAAAGTACTATCTTTATACCCCTCTTTCTCCAAAATTTGACAGTAGGTCTAAGACATTTCGTAAAAATGAATGGAGCAGATGACTAGCCGAATGGCAGGACAGTATAACAATAAAACTTACCATCTATATGATGATAGCCAGATTTGAGATCGAATTTTAGGCAATAACAATCTTTTTCAAAATAATCCATAGCTGTTTTCCAATCTTCAAACTTATTTTGTTCATATTTAACATAATTATAAGTCGACTCAAATCTAGTATCAACCTCTTTTTCGACCTGTTCTCTGCTACGCTGAAAGGACTTACAATATATTGTCTATGTGTAACTTCTACAACACAGCCTGTCTTAATAAATTGAGATATTTCTGATGTGACAAAGTCAGCGTTGTTTGTTGCAGATTTATTGTTTCGAACAAGCATATGCGGTGGATTAGAGACAAAAGGAATTTCATAACCAGAATAAATTACTTTCAATATATATTGAAAAGCCCCAATCTCTTCCCATTTTTTGCAATGCTTTTTTAAACTATGTTTTATACTACATTCCGTTTTACTTTTTCCCTCAACACAATTTGAACAACCTGCATACTTATCATTGACTTTGTGTGGCCTTCCCTTTGGACAGTTGGACTTCCAGTGCCCTGTTTCAAAGCAGTTGAAACAGACGTCATACGGCATAGACTGCCTGTTTGACTGTTTGTTTCTGCTCTGGCCGTAGAGAAATGGCTGCTGTTGCTGCTGTTGAAACGCAGGATATGGCTGAAAAGAATTAGAGACACCAGGAAAAGCCAGTTGAGCTGGGGATCCCGCTGCCGCCGCTGGAGGTGTTTTGTGTATCGCGTATGGCTGAAATCTCTTATTCTGTTTCTGGTGTCCAAGTGCCCTGTTTTCAGCGCTGCGAATCTTCTTTTCATCATCAGAGTTGTCTGCGATTTCATTGCACTGATATTCGTTGACGGTTTTCCATCCGGCGGGTGACGAGTCGGCTATGCGTATGTTTCTGACGAGTTTTCAATTTTTTACTTAACCCGGAAATAATGCTCAATGACTCGGAATCCTTCAAGTCGAACGCTCTCGACTCTAATTTCTCTAAACCTTCTAACAAATCGGTGTTAAACTCAAACTGAACTCAGTTACCTTCAGACTTAATCTTATGTAGAGAGTTTTCTTTGAGTTTCTTCGACATGGATTCTGACTTCTCCGCTCTCGATTGTCCCGAGAACGTCTTGAATTGAGACTGTATTACTCCCGTGAAGAGTTTGACAATGTCCGAAATTTCCAGTGAAGAAGTTCATCCTGTGCTGTCTTTTGGTAATTTATCTATGTCTATATTCATCACCCGAATCGCCCATATTCCGTGGAAAGAGAGAGAGAGACAGAGTGAAAAAAGATGTTATCTGCACTGAAAAGAGCCTTCGAATGGTTATATATAACTTTCCACGCAAACCTCGGTCAGTTAAAATTCTTGCAATGAATATTTAAATGTCACATGACAAGGTGACCAACCACTAACCAATAGATTACAGGTGTAAATAAACACGAACACGTGTTATTCGAACTTTTAATAAATACATGGGATTACTAGTGCACATTAAATCAGGCATTACATAATAGTGATATATACTTGTATTGTTTGTATTTTCTTCCAGTTCAGATAACGGTTGACAGATCTAATTTGCTTTGCATATATTCATATTGCTTATCTTAAAGGAGCGATTGACCTTTTGAAGTTAAAATCAATAGTAGTCATCTACCAGTACAATCTGGTTTGATCAAGTACATGTTTGACGCGCTTAAGCTAAAAAGTTTAAGAATTTATAGGTTGCACAAATCCTCTACATCACATCTTCGGCAAAAACACGTTTACATGAAAATCAATAAATAATTTGTTCAACCTTTGTTAAATATCCTTATGATAAATCTATATTTCAAATTTCATTTTAGTATGGCGAAAAAAAAAATAAACAAAAACTGCAAATAATTTCCATTCTTTAAGTCCAAGGAGCATAACTCTGTTAAAAAATGCTCGATCATACCCAAAACAGAACTTGACCTAGATATTATCACCGTGTGAAATGTTCCCCTTGGACATGACACCTTTTCCCCTGTCACTGGCGTTCAGTGACTTTGATCCGGACACCCTTTATTGACTCTCAGTTTATCTTAGTAATCCGTTAATTGAAGTAACGCTCTATATTTACTTTTCTATTATTATCTATTGTTAAAAATGTTTTGTTATCAATATGTATTTGGTTGCCATGTTCAATTATTCGGCAGTTGGAGAGCGACGGTCAAGGCGCTCGTACCACCGACTCCCGACCTCGCCGAATAGTGTAATAAGTTTGCGGAGTTTTAATAAATCTTGTAAAACGAATACCGATCGACTTGTACATTTTTCGTGGGTCACAATATTCTTATGATAAATCTGTATTCTAATTAAGTTTCATTTTAGTACGTGCAACCTCTGCAAAGAAAATGAACACAAACTGTTGGTGGACTGACAACCGATTGACGTACAGCAACAAAGCAATATGCCCTTTCTTCTTCGAAAAGGGGGGGGGGGCTTAAAAATCGCTTATGATGCAATATACAGTTGTCCTACATCATCAAAACACACTTTATATAGTGCATATATCGGCTAAACTTGCTATAATCTAACTGTTACATGTTAAATATACTTTTTAACATTATTTTACATGCTCGGATTTCTTTCAGAGGTGTCGACAGTTCTGTTGCAAGTTTTACATTAGCTCAATTTATCTATGATGATCAATTTAAATAAGGCAACCGATTTTCTGCAAGTTAAAGCTGCTTGGTCTGATTCTATATCAAAATTTGTGAACACTTTAAAACAATGGTTGTTTTCCCTTGGACTGAAATGTCACATTTTCATTGGTTTAAACATAGCACGTGATTGCCTCATATATCTCTATATTTGTTCTGTGAGAAATAATATTAGGCAATATGGCCGTTATTGGTTGACGCTTCGCTTACTCATTTCGACATTTCATAGTATTTTATACACAAACTGCATGCCGTAAGTTCTTAAAGTATTTGGAGTAGTTGCCCTTTAAAATTCTTTAAAATTAGAGTAGTTGCCCTTAGAATATTGACGTCACATTGTTTTGTCTGGAGCAGAACAAAATGGCAGCGTCGAAATTTGCTCAAATCTCTGCAGGAAAGAGAGAAAACATTTAAAATTGAATAGCAACAACACATTGTAAGTAAACATGGGTGAAGGAAAGATTTTGAAAGAGTATTTGAAAGGTGAGATTGAAAATTTTAAAGAGTTTAAATGAGTTAAATTGGACGAGATGTAAGGCATCTTGTACATGGCTTTGCGCAGATCATCGCTATTTGTGAATAAATATGTAGCTTGATAGTCCTCGAGAAAACAAAACACTTATTAGGTTAGTTACTGACTCACTACGGAAATATATTGGGTTGATCAATCTCATAGAAGGCTCGGCTTCGCCTCGCCATCTATGAGATTAATCAACCCAATATATTTCCGTAGTGAGTCAGTAACTAACCTAATAAGTAATAATATGCTAAGTATGTGCATTTATATTGAATATTTCTATCTTTGAAAAGAGATCATTTTTGCTGGTGTAAATAGGCAAAAGTATATAACTTTTTAAGATATTGGTTTGTATGGAAAATTATTTGATACTGTAATATCCAAAAAATTAGACCATGCAGATTTAACAAATTATTTACAATAATTCAACATTCAATATTCTTATTGAAAATATAGTTAAACCGTCCAAGGGCTTAAGACGATATATTTTCCCTATTAAAATAATGTGTAACACACACTCATTGTTGGTTGGTTAAATAAACCAACCTTAAAATGATGTGCATAAACCTTTTTCTTAGCGATTGCACAGTACTTTCATGAATTATTCACGAGTTCTTCATTCATTAATATTTCTGTAGTGTAGGCAACTTCCTGCACAATATGCATACTATACTAAAAACAGCATGTTAAACATAGGTAATCATAGATTACTAAGCTCACCGAGACGGAGCATCACCCTTATGAGACATCACCTTCATAAGACCACCTTTATCATTTTATATGAAAATCATACTTTATGATCTTGGATATTCATGGATTCTGTTTTGACAAAATATTGTATATCATCTGATAATTTTTTTTATGATAATCATATGTTCATATGTTAATCAATTCAATGATATAAAATTAAAGATTGCATCATGTCATATTTATAATATATATCATATAATACAATAAAATACCGTAATAAACAATAATGAGATATGATATTGTAACGTATTATATAACATTGTATTACGTTATACCTTATTGTATTTGATCACATAATACAATATCATAAAATATAATACAATATAGTATTATATTACAATATCATATTACATAATACATCATAACATTGAAACATGATATTATATTGTATAATATAGTATGATATTGTATTGAATGACACTGAAACATATTTGATACATAATATGATATTATATCATATAATACAATATAATTTGATTCCAACATTGTATCTTATCAAATGATACAATATTATGTGATAAAGTAAAATATTATAAAATACATTATTATATTATACATATTGTATCATATGACACAATAATATATATTACAATATCATATAATACAATTTCATGTGATATGATAATATATCATATAAACCAATATCATATCATACAATATCGTATGATACAATATTATATAATATTACAATATCATATAATACAATTTCATGTGATATAATTCTATATTACTGAAACCAAAATCATATTATAAATATTGTATGATACAATATTATAGAATATACAATATTGTATCATAGGATACAATATAATATTTTGCAATATCTTATGTAATTCTATCATTTGATAAAATAATAAATTAAAAATACAATATAATATTATACAATATTGTATCATAATATACAATACTATACATAACAATATCATGATACAATATCATATCATAAAATATCCAAAAAATTGATACAATATCATATTGTATCGTATAACTTTTTATAATATAACATATTATATCATATTGTATCATATCAAACAATATTGTTTCATATCATACAATACTATATCATAGGAATCATGTTATATCATTTATCAACAAACACATCTATCTATCGATCTGGTTTGAGTGAGGTAGGAGATTTCTTTAGCATCCTTGATAATGGAGATCAGGCTCTGCATCTGAAGCAACCTCTGCGTTTAATTTATAATAAAGTTAAATCAACTATGCAAGCTTTCATCTATAAAACATGTGACCTGTTCAAAAATCTAAACCTCATCATCCAGCATCCGAAACCTATGACTAAGATTCAGCATTCAAACCCATCAGGTGCATTGGTATCATAAGACGCATCATCCATGCAAGTTTGGTGAAGTTTGGACAAGTAATAACTAAGATATCTTCATCAGAGGGCACTACCAATTAAAACCTTTACTTCCTCCAGCATCCGCAACCTATGGCTCAGATTCAGCATCCATGCCTGTCAGGTGCATCTGTATCATAAGACACACCATCCATTCAAGTTTGGTGAAGTTAGGACCTGTAACAACTAAGATTAATTTTTTAGCATCCTTGATAAGGGAGATCAAGCTCTGCATCTGAAGCTACCTCTGCGATTCATTCATATTACAGTTAAATCAACTATGCAAGTTTGAAATAGTACTATAATCTATTAAACATGTGACCTGTTCCAAAAAACTTAACTTTATCCAGCATCCGAAACCTATGGCTCACACTCAGCATTCAAGCCTGTCAGGTGCATCAGTATCATAAGACACACCATCCATGGAAGTCTGGTGAAGTAAGGACAAGTAATAACTAAGATATCATCATCAGAGGGCACCTGTTTCAAAAACTTTATTTAACCAGCTCTTAAAACCTTAACCTCCTCCAGCATCCGAATCCTATTGCTCAGATTCAGCATTCAAGCTTATCAGGTGCATCAGTATCATAAGACGCACCATCCATACATTTGGTGAAGTTAGGACCAGTAGTAACTAAGATATAATCATCAGAGGGCACATGCAACAAAAACTTTAACCAACTCTAAAAACCTTAACCTCTTCCAGCATCCGAAACCTATTGCTCATATTCAGCATTCAAGCTTGTCAGGTGCATCAGTATCATAAGACGCATCATCCATACAAGTTTGGTGAAGTTAGGACCAGTAGTAACTTAGATATTGCTATCAATGGGCACCTGCAACAAACACTTTAACCTGGTCCAAAAACCTTAACCTCCTCCAGCATCTGAAATTTAGGACCCAGATTCAGCATCCAAGTCTTTCAAGTCCATAAGTAGGTCCAGATGCATCATCCATGCAAGTTTGGTGAAGACAGGACAAGTAATAGCTTAGATACAGGACCTGCAACAAAAACTTTAACCAGGTCCGGACGCCGACGCCACCGCCGACGCCGACGCCGAGGGTATAGCATAAGCTCTCCTTGACTTCGTCTCGGTGAGCTAAAAAATCACCCGACGCCGGGATATTAACTTGGTTGGTCATGTGATCAAATCTTTCAAAGCACAAGAGTTCTCATGAGATTTCATCCAACCAATTTCAACAACTGGTGAACTGGTAAACTGGTGAGCAAGTAATAAAGAAACATTTTTGAAGGGTGTTGTTTATTCGGATTGTCATAAAGTTAAATGTCATGCATAAAACTTATTCTTTCTAAAGAAAGTTCGGGTATATTGTTGTTACCCTGTTCCGTCCCCCCGTCCGTCTGTCACGTTTTACTTTTTCATGCGCTTTGTCGCATAGCAAGCTTTCAATAAAACGCTTGGATAGCGAGTCTGCATACATTTTTGTAAGTAAACACCATTAGATTTATACAGGGTTATCCAAAATATCTGATACTGTTTTGAATGCCCACTGCAGTTTCAAGGAACCAATTTATATTTAGTGAAACAAACCGTATAAATATACAAGGAATACAGTTTTATGTTATGTAGATCAAGTGCAGTTTGCGTGCTTTACGTAGCAGAAATGGGAAATTAAATATTAGCATTAAAATAGCAGAATTATGTCTTAAGGTTTGCTAGACGTTTTTCGATTTGCAGGTACAATTAAAAAAATATAGTTTTTATAACAAATTGCCATCGTACCCTGTTTTACACTTCAAATTTCATTAATTTAGCAGCTCTAATATTTAAGATTTTAAGGATGAATTTAATAACTCAATCATTCAATAACATCAAATGAAAGACTCGCCCAAGGTTTACACTAGGGTTATGAGTAGCGCAGCAGTAACTTATCATCAGGGCTCACCTCTAAAGGAAATGAATATTCCTCAATTTTGTTTAAAACCACACAACCATTCTGGCTGTGTTTAGGATACATAATCTGCTATTATTCACAATACTGTTATTTTGGATATCATTGAATACACTTCTTGCTAACATATTCAGCAGATTCAGATGATCAGTTCAAAACAGAGATCTTGATTTTCTTTGAATGTTATCCATAGTTGTCCTTCGTTCTTCTTTCACTATATAAGCCTGTATGGTGGTATGATGATTCTTTACTACCCTACTACTATTAAAAAAGTTTTTATATGTCTGAAAAATTCAGTTCATCATAGAACAGATTACATTTCCAAGTGAACTAGTCTCAAAGTACAGTGTCTGAATTTGTAGCCATTTGGTAAAGATGGGCTATTATGAAAAACTCAACACCAATTTTATGATGTCTTTTCTTCTTTTCCGTACATTACAAATGCAATGAAGTTTTAGTCACTGGAGATTAGAATGATACATGTTTTAAAAGTTTACCTCATCGGATAAGAGTTTTATTAAGTTTTAAAATAGTATCAAAATTTATGGATCACCCTGTAGTTCACTTTAAAAAAAATCTTCCAAATCTTGAAACATTTCTGAAGATTTATTTTAATTCCTTGCATTTGTGTAATTTTTTTCCGTAAACCTTCATTAGGTAAGCTCTTACCACTTGATTTTTTTTCGTGTTTACATGTTTCTGAATTATTATTCTACAATATAATGCAATAAAAATTCTACAAATTCATCTGCTCCAGAAACAAAACATTAGTATTTAGAATTTCTTCTACATGCTCTCGAATTTAATCTAAAGACTATATGTTCATAGTTTACTCTGTCATGACCGTCACCAATTTAAGGATTTATCGATAAAATAAATTGAAAGCACATGATTGCAAAATCGGGAACGTACTGTTAATATTGTTTTGCATCAATCATTCTTTCTTACACTGAACCTTAGCAGCGATGTAGTTTTAAAGCTGAGGTATATTGTTTCTATTTGCCGTTTTATTCACACATTAAAAAATCGAAACACAAAAAGTATTCATTTTCAATCAATTTAATGCAGTATTTCCTATTTCTGTTTTTTTTACACAATGCCAACAGCTTCATTTTTCTTCATCTGTAATAAAAAATAAGTTTGATTGTATCAAATCATAACAGTAAATCAGTCTAGTTGGTTTCTGTTAAAGAGTATGTTACTTGAGTATACATAGCAAGCCTGCAGAATATTGACAATGTAATTAAACACAAAGTAGAATCAAATGAAGAAACAAAACTAATATAAAAACAATAGTCAAATACACCGCAGACTCAACTGAAAACAAGGTATGTGTAACTTTATGCATTCATCAATTTTTATTCCACATTCTGGGGGGTGCAGTCCTCCAGTTGGAAGACAAGGGATTCAATGGACTATGGATTGGACTATACATGTAAATCCCTTGTCTTTGTGGAAAAGATTGTATATATTTACGTTATATCTTGTGTAATACCACTGTTTAAGCTATATTTGATATTGCATTGCTGTTGAAAATTGAAATAAATTATGGAAAATTAAAACAAAACAAAAACAAAAAAACACACACCTGAAAACAAGGTAAACCCGATTTTCTTTTGTGTGATCAGTATCCATAAACCATTTGTCAACCCTAAATTACAAAACACTACTAATCCAGAGTCAAATACAACGCTGAATCAACTGAAAACAAGGGGAAAACTGGTTTTCTTTAGTGTGATCAGTATCTATTAACTATTTGTCAACCCTGAATTAACAAATACTACCAATCCAGAGAAATGGGGTACTAGTACTCTATATGCAATATTATGCGAAAAAATGACCAAGTTCAACAGGTGATATTTTTTTCAAAAATTATCAAAAATGAAAATAATATGCACATCTCTATTATATATGCACAATTGATCTGCAAAACAACAACTTCCAATCTTGAAAACTGTAGGAGGACTTATCCGTACAATAGGGATACCCTATATGCAATATCATGCGAAAAAATTACCAAGTTCAACATGTGATATTTTATAAATTATCAAAAATCAAAATCAAAGTAATTTACACCTTTCTGATACATCTAAAATTGATCTGCAAAACAACAACTTCCGACCTTGAAAACTGTAGGAGGAGCTATCCATACAATAGGGGTACCATTTTGGCAGCCGCCCTCCCGTCTTCCCTTTTAAAAAATCTTTTCTGCACATTTTTGATCATTAATTGTCTACCATGCATCAAAGTTTAACTTAGTTTTATATCTAATATAATAGATAAAGAAACTACTGTCTTGACAAAATACCCCAATAAAAATAAACAAGAGGCTCATGGACCACATCACTCACCTTACAACATTTCCAAGTATTATTCAATTTCGAAATGTTTATACCGGTGTCTCATAATATCGCGGTACTTATATTTTCCCTGAGCAAAAATATACCAAGTTATCATTTTCACATGATTGTCATTAGTGCTGTTCAAAAATTTCAGCGTCAATCGTAGAATTATAAGCAAGATACAGAACTCACAATTCTGCTTGATTTAAGTCAATATTTTGTTCACAAGAGTTAATTACATTCAACTTAAGATTTTTAAACTTGGTATTTCCTATTCAGAATGAACAAAAGCATGACCTCATTTCTGGGAGCAAAGCTCTGTATCTTGCTTATAATTCGAAACTTGACTCAGCTAAAAATGATTAGTAAAGAGAAAATTGTAAATAAACAATTAAAACAGAAGAAACATGCACTAAAACAAAGAAAGAGCACATAGTTAAAAATTACCTTTTGTTAACTTGTATTTATTTATAACATATCAAATATATTTGATTGAAAACAAGGTAAACCCGATTTTCTTTTGTGTGATCAGTATCCATAAACCATTTGTCAACCCTAAATTACAAAACACTACTAATCCAGAGTCAAATACAACGCTGAATCAACTGAAAACAAGGGGAAAACTGGTTTTCTTTAGTGTGATCAGTATCTATTAACTATTTGTCAACCCTGAATTAACAAATACTACCAATCCAGAGAAATGGGGTACTAGTACTCTATATGCAATATTATGCGAAAAAATGACCAAGTTCAACAGGTGATATTTTTTTCAAAAATTATCAAAAATGAAAATAATATGCACATCTCTATTATATATGCACAATTGATCTGCAAAACAACAACTTCCAATCTTGAAAACTGTAGGAGGACTTATCCGTACAATAGGGATACCCTATATGCAATATCATGCGAAAAAATTACCAAGTTCAACATGTGATATTTTATAAATTATCAAAAATCAAAATCAAAGTAATTTACACCTTTCTGATACATCTAAAATTGATCTGCAAAACAACAACTTCCGACCTTGAAAACTGTAGGAGGAGCTATCCATACAATAGGGGTACCATTTTGGCAGCCGCCCTCCCGTCTTCCCTTTAAAAAAATCTTTTCTGCACATTTTTAATCATTAATTGTCTACCATGCATCAAAGTTTAACTTAGTTTTATATCTAATATAATAGATAAAGAAACTACTGTCTTGACAAAATACCCCAATAAAAATAAACAAGAGGCTCATGGACCACATCACTCACCTTACAACATTTCCAAGTATTATTCAATTTCGAAATGTTTATACCGGTGTCTCATAATATCGCGGTACTTATATTTTCCCTGAGCAAAAATATACCAAGTTATCATTTTCACATGATTGTCATTAGTGCTGTTCAAAAATTTCAGCGTCAATCGTAGAATTATAAGCAAGATACAGAACTCACAATTCTGCTTGATTTAAGTCAATATTTTGTTCACAAGAGTTAATTACATTCAACTTAAGATTTTTAAACTTGGTATTTCCTATTCAGAATGAACAAAAGCATGACCTCATTTCTGGGAGCAAAGCTCTGTATCTTGCTTATAATTCGAAACTTGACTCAGCTAAAAATGATTAGTAAAGAGAAAATTGTAAATAAACAATTAAAACAGAAGAAACATGCACTAAAACAAAGAAAGAGCACATAGTCAACAAGAGGCCCATGGGCCACATCGCTCACCTGAACAGCAGTTCCTTGTAACATTACATTTCGTAGCATATGCTTTTTCTATTTTAAACATTGAACCCCTTTCTGGGGACCCAGTAATGGTCCGAGGTTTATGGTTGGCTTGAACAACATAAATAGTAACATAGGAATGAAAATGTGTAGCACTGCGGTGGGACCGCACGTACACAACCTGAAAAACTGAACGTAGAAGAGTTCCACTTCAAGAGGAATAACTCTCAGACTGTACAGAACATTAAGAAAGATAACTCTTGGTTCCACTACATTAGAGTTTACACAATTTGAGGATCCTTGCATAGTAATCTCACAAACTGTAGCATTATAGTTCTCGAGAAGAACTTTTTAAAAACATTTTCAATATATCTTTCTATGTTAAACTTTGAACCCCTTTTGGGGCCACAGTATTAGTCCAGTGCTAAAGTTTTAATTATTTGGAACCTACATTATTTAAGGATGCTTGCATAGTTATCTCACAAGCTGAAGCATTATGGTTCCCTAGAAAAAGATTTTTCAACATTTTCCCTCTATATTTCTATGCTAAACTTTGAACACCTCTTGGGGCCCCAGTATTAGATTGAGGTCACGGCTTTTATTTACACTATTTGAGGGTGCTTACATAGTTATCTGACAAATTGATGCATTGTAGTTCTCGAAAAGAAGATTTTTAAACATTTTCCATATATACCGGTACTTCTACATTTAACTTTAAACCCATCTTGGGTCCCTAGTATTAGTCCAGGGGTCACTATTTTAAAACTGTCGAACCTTCATTATCCAAGGTTGTATGCATGATAGTAATCTCACAAATTGAAGCATTGTAGTTCTCGAGAAGAAGATTTTTTAACCTGTTACCTTTATATTTCTATAATAAACTTTGACCCCATCTTGGGGCCCCATTATTGGCCCGGGGGTCAAGATTTTACGAATTAGGAATCTACATAAGCGAAGGATGCATGCATAGATATTCCACTAACTTAAACATTGTAGTTCTTGAGAAGAAAATTTTTAAACTTTTCCTTTGTTTTTTAAAATGTTTAAATTTTGAACCCCTCTTGGTGCCCATCAATTGTCCGGGAGTTACAATTTTTTGAATCTACATTATTTAAGGATGTACATGTATGCATAGTAATATCCCAAACAGTTGCACGATGGTTCTTGAGAAGATTTTAAAACATTTTCCTATATATGTTAAAATCTAAACCCCTCCTGGGGCCCCACTTTTGTTCGGGGGTCACGATTTTTACAATCTTCACTATATATACAACCTTTTGTGTATGTATTGTTATTTTTGGTGAAGTGGTTCTTGAGAAGAAAATTTTTAAACATTTTTCATATGTAGTTCTATGTTAAATTTTGATCCCCGCCTGGGGCCCCAGTTTTGGTCCGAGGGTCACGATTTTTACAATTTAGAATCTTCACTATATATACAAGCTTTTGTGTAAATATTGGCATTTCTGGTGCAGTGGTTCTTGAGAAGAAGATTTTTTAAACATTTTCCTATGTATTTCTATGTTAAACTTTGAACCCCGCCTGGGGCCCCAGTTTTGGTCCGAGGGTCACGATTTTTACAATTTAGAATCTTCACTTTGTATACAAGCTTTTGTGTAAATATTGGCATTCCTGGTGCAGTGGTTCTTGAGAAGAAGATTTTTTAAACATTTTCCTATGTATTTCTATGTTAAACTTTGAACCCCGCCTGGGGCTCCAGTTTTGGTCCGAGGGTCACGATTTTTACAATTTAGAATCTTCACTATGTATACAAGCTTTTGTGTAAATATTGGCATTTCTGGTGCAGTGGTTCTTGAGAAGAAGATTTTTTAATCATTTTCCTATGTATTTCTATATATGTTAAACTTTGAACCCCGCCTGGGGCCCCAGTTTTGGTCCGAGGGTCACGATTTTTACAATTTAGAATCTTCACTATATATACAAGCTTTTGTGTAAATATTGGCATTTCTGGTGCAGTGGTTCTTGAGAAGAAGATTTTTTAAACATTTTCCTATGTATTTCTATGTTAAACTTTGAACCCCGCCTGGGGCCCCAGTTTTGGTCCGAGGGTCACGATTTTTACAATTTAGAATCTTCACTATATATACAAGCTTTTGTGTAAATATTGGCATTTCTGGTGCAGTGGTTCTTGAGAAGAAGATTTTTAAAGACATGCACCCTATACTGACTGTTTCGCAATTATCTCCCTTTTAAAAAGGGCTGTGCCCTTTATTTTAACAATTTATAATCCCCTTTCCATAAGGATGCTTTGTACCAAATTTGGTTAAATTTGGCCCAGTGGTTTTTGAGAAGAAGTTGAAAATGTGAAAAGTTTACAGACGGACGGACAGACGGACGGACGGACGGACGACGGACAACGGGTGATCAGAAAAGCTCACTTGAACCTTCGGTTCAGGTGAGCTAAAAATTACCTTTTGTTAACTTGTATTTATTTATAACATATCAAATATATTTGATTGAAAACAAGGTAAACCCGATTTTCTTTTGTGTGATCAGTATCCATAAACCATTTGTCAACCCTAAATTACAAAACACTACTAGTCCAGAGTCAAATACAACGCTGAATCAACTGAAAACAAGGGGAAAACTGGTTTTCTTTAGTGTGATCAGTATCTATTAACTATTTGTCAACCCTGAATTAACAAATACTACCAATCCAGAGAAATGGGGTACTAGTACTCTATATGCAATATTATGCGAAAAAATGACCAAGTTCAACAGGTGATATTTTTTTCAAAAATTATCAAAAATGAAAATAATATGCACATCTCTATTATATATGCACAATTGATCTGCAAAACAACAACTTCCAATCTTGAAAACTGTAGGAGGACTTATCCGTACAATAGGGATACCCTATATGCAATATCATGCGAAAAAATTACCAAGTTCAACATGTGATATTTTATAAATTATCAAAAATCAAAATCAAAGTAATTTACACCTTTCTGATACATCTAAAATTGATCTGCAAAACAACAACTTCCGACCTTGAAAACTGTAGGAGGAGCTATCCATACAATAGGGGTACCATTTTGGCAGCCGCCCTCCCGTCTTCCCTTTTAAAAAATCTTTTCTGCACATTTTTAATCATTAATTGTCTACCATGCATCAAAGTTTAACTTAGTTTTATATCTAATATAATAGATAAAGAAACTACTGTCTTGACAAAATACCCCAATAAAAATAAACAAGAGGCTCATGGACCACATCACTCACCTTACAACATTTCCAAGTATTATTCAATTTCGAAATGTTTATACCGGTGTCTCATAATATCGCGGTACTTATATTTTCCCTGAGCAAAAATATACCAAGTTATCATTTTCACATGATTGTCATTAGTGCTGTTCAAAAATTTCAGCGTCAATCGTAGAATTATAAGCAAGATACAGAACTCACAATTCTGCTTGATTTAAGTCAATATTTTGTTCACAAGAGTTAATTACATTCAACTTAAGATTTTTAAACTTGGTATTTCCTATTCAGAATGAACAAAAGCATGACCTCATTTCTGGGAGCAAAGCTCTGTATCTTGCTTATAATTCGAAACTTGACTCAGCTAAAAATGATTAGTAAAGAGAAAATTGTAAATAAACAATTAAAACAGAAGAAACATGCACTAAAACAAAGAAAGAGCACATAGTTAAAAATTACCTTTTGTTAACTTGTATTTATTTATAACATATCAAATATATTTGATTGAAACTAGAACTGTCCTAATGGGACTAATACCCCCGCAAGGCTAATTTCAAATGGGACAAATAATTGAATAATAAAGGTTTGGAACACATACAAAAAAAAAATTCTAGAATTGTAAAAAAAAAAAAAAAATTAGTTAACAAAGAAAAATTTAAAATCAAAATTGTCAGAATTTCACTGTAAATACATATCTATAACAGTTATACATTTACAAATGTATGTATCTGATGATATATATTTTTTAAATTTAATTGATTTAAAGATAAACCAACAAAATGACAGTAACCCCTCCCTTTGCAGTAAATGGAAATACCTGTAGCCAAGCAATACTCTTCTGTTGATAAAACTTTCAATATCTTTCTAATAAGAGTCTTGACAGAAGCAATTAGTTGTTTCAAATTTTCCTCACTTTCTCCTATGGCACAATGGAACTCCATATAAGAAAATTGATCCATAGGACTATGATTTTCTTTGATGAGCTTATTAAATTTAATGAACTCCCAAAACATTAGCATAATTCCCATACTTTGTAAAAATATGTAAAAAAAAAGAAAATTTAATATTACAAACAATTTTAAAATTGCCAAAACACTACAATCATATCAGTAATCTTGAATTTCATTTAAATTAATGCCCAATAGGGTCATTTCATCAATTTACTTGACAAATAAATTTAAACAACCTCTAAAAATAGTTTAACTTCTTTATTAATAATGATATTATTTATTTCCTTATAATGATAGACCTTTTGGTTTACATGAAACAGTTTTAAAATAGCCCAAAAACCATCACCCATTTTACAGATTATCAATTTCCCCTAAACACATGCTCCATCTGAACCATGGCTCAGATAATGGCTCCCTTGGGACAAATGAATTCAGCCACACTTGTCTTTGATGTTCTTATTAGCTCCTATAAGAATTTATCATTGACAAACAAAAACTTTGCTTTGTCAGTTGATAGAATACTTATAAAAAATATTTTTTTTTATTAATTAAGACATAAAGACAAATAACCTCCATCCTGGATGTATTTATATAAATATATTTTAGAGTGTTTTAATACTATTAATTAATTAATAAAATCTGTAAGGATTACCTCCCTTACTTTTCAATATTAGTGTACAATATATAGAATAAGGAAAATGAAAACTGTCATAAAATCATTAAATCTTGTCTGATCTTAAAAAAATTGCAGGTGCACATCTTCAGATGGTGTTCAACATATGTACAAATTTTCAAACTGTTCCATGCAGTAATAAAAAATTCTATAGGGGGGGGACAATGTTGCGTCTACAGACAGACGGACAGACAGACAGATGGACAGACGGACAGGGTGAAACCAATATACCCCCCTAAACTTCGTTTGCGGGGGTATAAAAATGTTAAATTTGAAATTGTATTTTATGACAAAACCAAATGGGAGGTTGCACCATCTTATTTCCCCTCTTCTTAATAAATAATAAAAGTAGAGAGAAAATGCACTTAATCAGAAAGAGCACCATTTTTTTTTAATCATTCATTTACCTACATGTATATACATATCACCATCAATGAAAATAATGAATGGTTTTTTAATACGTTGTTAATGCATCATATTTTATCAATTTCCAAGGTAAACAAATCAACTGTCTATTTACCAAAGTCAAAACGTAAAAATTCCAAATACTAGAATACTGAATACAGGCAATCGTTCCCCAAGTTAAAAAGCAAAATGAAACGAAAATCAAAACAAGGTAAAACCACTATTACATGTGAAAATGACAACGCATTGAAATATTTAACCTCAATTTACTTCACAATATCAGCAGTAATATATCTTTTATGTTACATAAAACAATTTTAACAGGAGCTTGGACTTTGGGTATATGTATCGGAAAAAATGTGCAATATATGAATTACTACTCACTCTTGACACATAGATAAAATTAGCTAGTTAATGTGTTTAAATTTTTTCCAACATGGTCAAGCACCAGAATCTTTAAATTAGTGGTCATAATTTTCATAATAACGAACATGCTCTTAATGACAGACGACCACAGAGAACACATTCATATCAAGACTCAGATGATTTATAATACAGGGCACTTACATGTAAAGCTGAAATGTCCTTCAATCAAGTTATGTTACTTTTGTATCAAGAATGAGGTTTAGCTGGCTCTATATAGAACAGATGCACTTTTGAGTCCCCTCCTACTGCTAATACAGGTAACTGAGCATGCCAGCTGACTCCATATGACACCTTTATTGATGTATTCAATGGCATCTGAAATATTGGGGAAAAACCTTTATAATTTTAAATAACTAAAAAAGTAGCTTTAAAATTCTTGCAAAATTTTGGTATATTAACTGTATGAATATTTTTTTCCAGAGTTCTACCCCAAAACTGTGATCTTTGAGTAAGAATATTATAGACTGTCCCAAGTTATTGCTTCCATTACTTTCTGATGATTTTTAAAATAAAAATACACATACCCTTGAAAGAAATACAGTTGAAATCGATAAAAGAGAATATATATCCAAGATATCTTCATTGAACAATTATCATGTTTCACTTATAAAAGTTCACAGGAACGAAAAATTTCTTATGGAGATTTATAATAAGAAATGTTTACATCTTTTCTCCATTCGGAAGTAATCGAGATACCTCGCGCAATTTTTCAACGTTATCATCCGTGCTTATTAATGGCTGATGCAATGCAAAATCCCTGTAGACTTTCTATTTTTGGATGTGTACTGAAACCTAAACCGGTAGAGGGGGCGTTTCAAAACAGATAATCTGGACATTTTTCATATTAGTGCATGAACGTAGTTTGAGCACAAAGGTATTTATGATTATCGAAATATCAAGCCAAAAATGGTGGAAGCAAAAACTTGGGAAAGAGATTATAAAAATCATAACCTGGTGATGTCTAGTGCTAAAGACTTTAATTTGTCTTCCAGGGCGACCAGAGGTGGCCAGCAAGTTTGGATTACTTTTACACCATTTTATGTCTTGCACTCCGTCTGTGTGGGCCTGTCTCTTTTCCAAAGGCTGACTGCAATAAAAAACATGAAATCAAAGAGTGCAGAGTTCACCGAGATGAGGCATCACCTCTACCATATTATATGAAAATCATAGTTAATGATTTTTAGGCCAACAAAAAATAATTTCTTGGTTCTCAGGCCCACATGTATTTGATTTAACATTGCACATTGTCCATTTCCATCATTTAATGAATTAAATCAAATTCTGTAAGTGCGCTTGCTTATTTTGGATTTAGGAGCACATTATAGATACTCAAGTCAGTAAAACGCTTGACTTAAAGGGACTTGGACACAATTTTAGATCAAAATTTTATTTTTCGTTTTTTAGATATAAAATGATTTACTTGCACAGTTTGAATGATTGACCAAAATTAAATGTTATAATTAAAGTTATGAGAGATACAGAAGAATTCATTGTTATGTAAACAAAACTCGAGTCTTATACAGTCGCACCTGCTGTTACGGCCACCTTTAATCAGCGGCCACCCGCCATGAGCGGCCAGTTTTAATTCCCGCCCGTTTAGTTTTACACTATATTTTAACTGATTTAAGCGGCCACCTGTCTAACGCGGCCAGCGGCCACTGTTTTTAGGTCCCGTGGCTTCAACATGCCTGTTTTCAATGGCCATTTTGTCTGTTTTGTCACATGACTTTTGAATCTGACATGTGACCCCGTATCGAAAGAAGCCAAACAATGAGTTAATGACAAATAATTGTGTTATTTGAAGTCTGCTGAGATTTAATGTGATAATTGATTATCATAACACCTGTTTTGTGTTGTTTATATATCGACACGTACTTACCGTATATACTTCATTACAAAGTCATTGTATATGGCCAGTCTTGCGCTGAACAGCTTAACATGTGCAAAATAGCCGGTAGTATGCACTTTTTTCCTAGAAAATTTCTTTGAGATAATAAAACGGGTTCTTAATATATATAAGAATGGAATTTTGATACTTTTTTTAAAAGGTAAAACATCGGCTATCGTAGTTCAGTAAGTAGCCTTTGTACGGAAACGCTACTTCTGTTTGTTTACTGCATTTAATCCCTTGAAAATTATCATTTGGGCGAATTTAGCAGAAAATGTTTTGTTCTTAATCCCTTGATAGATAAATGGAACTAAAACGGCCATTTAGAATTAATATAAACTGTTTATTTAGCATTCCGAGCTGTGCATTCACCATCTCTGTGTACGCCGCCATTACAGATGCTATTAATAAATCTGTGCAATAGAGCCAAAATGAAAATACTCGATGTTTTTTTCCCCATTATTTTGAAACCTGGAATAAGAGGCCACCTGTCTTTAGCGGCCAGTTTGGCATTGTCCCACAGGTGGCCGCTTAAAACAGGTGCGACTGTATTTGTTTACAAAGGATGTAAATTATGGAATTACCATTTCTTTGACATAATAACTCGTAAGAAACAAAGCAATGTTGTTCAATGTGTTTATAAAATATATTATCAATAGAAGGAAGCAACATTTGATGGAAACTTACACCAATAAAACACATATATAAACAATAACAAGGTTCGAGCTTTGTTTACAAAACAAAGAATTCCAACTCTGTATCTTGCTTATAATATCAGATTTTCAAATTTTGAAAAAGCATTAAAAATACTCATATTAACCATTCTAAACATTAAAAATGGAAAATAATATTTAAAATTTTCAGCTCAAATTGTGTCCAAGTCCCTTTAATAAAGAACATAATTGCAACTGAAACATCATGATGATTGAAATTGAATTATCGCAATTGCAAAGGGTCCATCTAATAAGGAGACGCTGTCGGCTGTGTTTAAGTTATGATCACGACGGCAATGATTTTAGTTTTGGTATATGATGCATATAGGAGGAGGGTTCCTGCAGCTTGCACTATACTAAACATCACATTATACCTAAACACATGGCTTTTTCAAGCCTCGTAGATGTAGTATTTCTTAAGGAACATGATCACTTATTTATTTTTAATTTAGTTTGAGCTCATAAATCCAATACATTCATTGCAAGGTAACTACTTTTTGCTGTAAAACATTGATTTTTCTGGATTTAAATAAGAATTTTACGTTCTTAAAATGAAAGAAATATTGCATCCTTCTTATTTATAATGAAATAAAAAGAAACAAGGGCACCGCTAGGCGAAGCATCCCCTCGCGACATGAATTATTGTGTTTGGGATGCATTATTTAGGAATATATATACAGTTAACGTTATTTACATGTAATTGAGGAGACCTAATTGTACTAACCCTCCATTACTACATTTTTTATAATTTTACCTGTACTAGATCTAAATCCCAAAACTATTAAGTTGTTGATTTGAAGTGAGTTTCACAGTAGTGAAGCAGAAGTAGTTATTGTCAAGTAGTACTTAAAATTTCTGTTTAAATTTGTGTTATTTTAACAAAATATTATAAAATATTCAACTAATTGATTTGAAAATGAACAGGGGTTGTCCTTTTACCATGGCAAATAAGTGTACAAAGTTTGATAAACATCTGTGCAAGGGGTTTCTTTAAATCTTGCTTTCAAACTGAAGAAGACACACACACATACATACACACGCACAGCAGCGATGCTATTTCCCCTTCGCAACATGTTGCGCATGGGGCAAAAATTTTCACCGTCCAACACATCTGCCTGAGAACCAAGAGATTAATTTTATATGGCCTTATAAACATATCGTATATTAATGTGTGGTTTAACACAATATGGTATATTGTTACAATACTGTATCATATTATAAGTAAATTTCATACTGTATTGTACGATCAATATCTATCAATACACTATAACTTTATAATACAAAGTGGATTATATAATAAAAAATGGAATCATATGAAACTGTATCATATGATATTATATCATATTATTACTTATTAGGTTAGTTACTGACTCACTACGGAAATATATTGGGTTGATCAATCTCATAGATGGCGAGGCGAAGCCGAGCCGTCTATGAGATTGATCAACCCGATATATTTCCGTAGTGAGTCAGTAACTAACCTAATAAGTGTTTTGTTTTCCCGAGGACTGACAAGCAACATATTCATTCACAAATAGCGATGATCTAACAAAGCCATGTACAAGATCCCTAACATCTCGTCCAATTTAACTCATTTAAACTTTTCAAAATTTTTAATCTCACCTTTCAAATACTCTTTAAAAATCTTTGCTTCACCCATGTTTACTTACAATGTTTTGTTGCTATTCAATTCTAAATGTTTTCTCCCTTTCCTCTACAGAGATTTCAGCAAATTTCGACGCTGCCATTTTGTTCTGCTCCAGACAAAACAATGTGACGTCAATATTCTAAGGGCAACTACTCTAATTTTAAAGAATTTCAAAGGGCAACTACTCCAAATACTTTAAGAACTTACGGCATGCTGTTTATGTATTAAATACTATGAAATGTCGAAATGAGTGAGCGAAGCGTCGGCCAATGACGGTCATATTGCCTAATATTATTTTTCACCGAACAAATATAGAGATATATGAGGCAATCACGTGCTATGTTTAAACCAATGAAAGTGTGACATTTCAGTCCGAGGGAAAACAAAATACAATATATAGTACTATATACTATTGACAAGTCCCTATAAATTATCACTGGAAAAGCAAGCTTTTGGGTTTTTTTCAAATTAATCAATTGATTTGGTTTATTTAATCAACAAGTTGTTGTACAATAAAAAGTCAACAAAGGTTTATGTTCTTTTCAAGAAATGAGAGACGTTTGGCCTTACCGAGAAAACTCAAAATGTTTAGCAGACGAAATCTCATTGAATTTTTTTCTTGTACATTTTTTATCAAGCGTCATTTAAAAAGGTGTTTTTGTGATTCTCATGTAGAATTACTTTGAAAAATGTTAAATCAATTTGTTCAAAAGTTTATAAGAAACTTTAACTTTAAAATTACTGTCAATAATGAAGTGTTTTTGGAAAAATTAATAATTTTAATTGCTTGGTGTCAGTCGTGTATATATCTACGTTTTAAATATATAAATACCGCTAGTTTTAATTACGGCTTATTTAGCGTAGCAGTAACGCGTTGGGCTTCAAGCTTGAATGATTTTAGCGTCGTGAGTTCGAATCCCGCTGAATCCCGCTGTCGGCGCTTGAAAGATTTTCATTGAAAACATTTGCTGTGCTCTATTTTGGCATAGTATGCTTACGCTATATAAATCCTTTAATACTATGCGAAAATAGATGAGTATTGAATATATAGTGACAAACTGACAGAAGGCATAATAATGTATTATATGATATTGTATCATTTTGTTTCATATGATACAATTTTGTATTATATGATAATATGATTATATAACATATCATTGTATTATTAGGTTAGCTACTGACTCATTTGGAAAGATCAACCCAATATATTTCCAAAGTGAGTCAGTAACTAACCTCATAAGTGTTTTGTTTTCATGAGGACTATCAAGCGACATATTCATTCACAAATAGCGGTGATCTACGCAAAGCCATGTACAAGATGCCTTTATTTACATCTCGTCCAATAAAACTCATTTTAACTTTTCAAAATTATCAATACCATCTTTCAAATAAGCTTTAAAAATCTTCGCTTCACCCATATTACTTACAATGTCTTGTTGCTATTAAATTTTAAACCTCTGCAGAGATTTGAGCAAATTTAGACGCAGTCATTTTGTTCTGCTCCAGACACAACAATGTGATGTCAATATTCAAAGGGCAACTACTTTTATTTAAAAATAATTCCAAAGGGCCACAACTCTTAATATTTTAATGACTTACTGAACACAATTTCTGTGTTAAATATGAAATATCAAGATGAGTAGGTGTACCATGAAATGATAAAATATTGCAACAAATATAATATTGTATCATATATATTGTTTTATATATAATGTATCACAAGATACAGTCCCTGAAATGTTTTCCTTTCCCACTTAAATGGTGAGCGCTGTGAGCGTACGGTGAGCACACTCTGAGCGAACAGTGAGCGCACGCTGAACGGAATACATCGATCCATTTTGCATTGATAAGCTCCGCCCACCATAGTTACATCATAGCCACGCTTCCAGGTCAGACAATCTGAGGTAAACATGGCGGGTGAAATAAACTAAACATCAATCCCATCTGACATTTCTCTCGATAATTTCAGTAATACATCAATTTTAGAACAAATAACGAATAAAGCAATAATGCATTTATCCTCATTGTAATAATGTGTCAGAACTATGGAAACTGTTTATACGACATCGTTTTATTTACTTGTATTTGAAAAACTATCAAAAATGGTTCAGATTTTATATAATTCATAATATAAGAAGGGGCACCAGAAAGAAGTTACAGCATACATCATCCTTTAAGCAAGACAGTTCTAATGATCAACCAAAATTTCAGCTTCAATTGTAGAATTATAAGAAAGATACATAGCTTGGTTTGAGTCATGTTTTTGTTTACTTGAGTTTATTACATTCAACTTAAGATTTTTAAATTTGGTATTTCCTTTTCAGCATTTGAAATATAAACACGTAAAAAGCTGTCAATGTGACAGCAAACCGGGTTTTCTTTAATGTGAACTGTATCTATAATCCATGTCAACCCTGAATTGATAAACACTACCTACCGTATCCAGTGAAATGGAGTACCATATTTGCAATATTTTGCCAAAAAATGACAAAGTTCAAAAGCTGGTATTTTTTTCATTAATTTTAAGAAATCAAAATCCTAACAATATGCACACCTCTAATATATGTACGATTGATCTGCAAAAGAACAAATTGATTTCCTAAAACACTGATTGACATGAAGTAAAGGTCTTGTGAAGATGATCTCCTGTCAGACTGTCAGGCAAGCGTAAGGAGAAGGGGGATAGTTTAATAAGACTAATTGACTATCCTTTCTTGACTTGAAGCTGCAATGGGAGACCTCCTTGTTTCTTTTCATCAAGCTTGGCTCTAGTTATTTATATAATGCACCAATTCTAATTCTTTCAAATCATTTGAGACACAAGGTTTTAAATGCACCATACCTAGACCTAGATAGCTGAAAGACCATCCATTCAGTCCCTGCTACTGCTCCAATTATATCTTCATCCGAATTACACAAGTCAATTGCCATCAATGGAGAAATGCCACAGTCACAGGAGCTGATTTGGTGCTGGAGATCAAGGCTAAAAATCTTGATGAGGCCATTTTTTTGGGCTACCACCACCTTTTTGAAAAATTAAAAAAAAATAATCAGCACACTGAAATTCCCCACACTTCAACATTACCTAGCAATTCTAAAACAAACATAAGAAACAAATCATAGATTACAGAGCTCAAGATGAGACATCACCTTTATGAGCCACCTTTATCATATCATAAAATCATAGCTCATTATATTTTATTAAAGTATTTTATATTGTATTTGGTTTTAACACAATATTGTATAATATCATAAAATACAATATTCTATCATATGATATATATATCATTATAACAGAAACTTGATCCAAAGAGTCTGATCACGTCATGTTGCCAGGCACGGATCATCAGATCAAACGAGAATTAGTTCATGAATGTGTATTTTCTATGTATTAAGGTAACTCTCAGACTGCAGAGTATTGAAGAGTTAGATCTCTTGTATTTAGCCTTAAAAAGAATTGACTGCGACTTTAAAACACTTTTATGCACAGGGAGCTATTTCCTATAAGCAAAATGAAAGCGGGTATGCATGTCTTCATGTGAAGCTTTCAACTCTTATATTACGCAATATTCAAACAATACTATATTACAGTTAGATTGATAAAAGAATGAAGAACAACTTTTCCGCGACATCATTATCGTAGCATGTATTGTTTTTTAGTTATACAGCAAGCACTTTCCGGGCACCTAGATCCCTTATTTAAGGAGCCAGCCCCTTTTATCTGGTCTCAAATGAAAGCCCTTAAATTTATAAACAACTTTTGTTCTATATGCATTTAGAAAATATTTCAAACTAAAAAGCGATGAAGCAAAAACATGGGTAAAAATTAGCAAGATTAACCAAAAATGAATATCCAAATTTTACACTTATTTTAGCATATACTTAATCTTTGACATATTTACCTTTATGGAATACCATTTTTACAGGAAAAAGATTATATGCAATATAAATAACTAAATTTTCAGTTGGTGTTCACGGTTAACTTCCAGCTTCTTTTATTTTAGCCCCCCCCCCCCCCCCCCCCACAATAATGAAGAAAATCCATTGGTCCCTAGGACTTCCCTTTAACCAAATTTTCTTGTACAATAATTTTTGGAATAAAAGGTTATACCTGTCTTAAGTGACCATTCACTCTCCCACAATTGGTCTCTTAAAACAGGTGCTAATGTATTGCATAACCAATACATAATGTATTGCAAAACCAATACAAAATATCAAAAAGACATCTTTTTCTTGCCTAGCAATTGCATTGAAAAATCTACTCATTGGTTTGCAATGAGCTTTGCACTATCTTTAAAAAAAATTCTGCTTCGCCATAATATTATCTAAAGGATAACATTCATTCTGACAAAGTAATCCTAAAAAAAACTAAGATGCTTAAAATACCTGTTAGAAGCTTGTACCTTTCCTGGCTCTTTCTCATGTATATAAACTGACATTCCTGGTGCACTAAGCTGGAAACATGCCTGCTGACTGCCATCATTGCCCCATAGTCTGCATGTGTAGTCATCTCCTGTAGAAACCAACATGTCTCCATTTCCAGGATTATAGGCAAGAGAATTTATGAAGTCTGAATGTCCCTCCAAGACCTAGAGTTAAAATTAAATATTAGGCTGCTAAAGTGAGTTTTTAAAAATTTGAAGAAAAAAAAAATGAGAATAAATGCAACATGACACATAGCACATCTAGATTTTTTAATCCCTATTAAATATTATACAGTTATTGACCGGGTAAAAGGGCAAAATGTCTGAAGGTCCAACACATCATATGATGCCAGAATATCAGTCAGCAACTGTTTTGATATACCCTTCACTTCAGGTGAAAGCATAATTTCAAGTAGCAACCAGCTGATAACATAATCAAAATGCCGAACAAGAGGCCAATGGGCCACATTGCTCACCTGAAAAATAGTTCTTAAACCATTCTATTTTGATGTGTATAAATATAAAACTCTTTAAAACATTGTAACATTCTCATATATTTCAAGATCTGACAATACATTAAATGATACATAAAAAGAAGCCTACTTTTTTGACATCATATCCTAAGATCTAAGATGTATTAATTGACCAACCTTGTTATCCTTAGCCTTAACATATTAGAAATAACAATGTTGTAAAATGGATTATTACCTAATCAAAGGTTTTTTTTGTTTTATTACAGATTAAATATTTTCGTCTATTTTGTATTTTGTATGTGTTAAAACAGGTTTGAAAGTGATCTATTGAACTGACTGCGATCTATTAGACCGCCGGTCAATAGACTGTGATCTATTGGACCGCCGGTCAATAGACTGCAATCTATTGGACCGGCAACGTATTTTAGAAAATAAGTTTAATTGCTACAAGATTAAAAGATAACTTTATTATGTTTATTTTACTACATATATGTATTGTTCTTAAACTTTATCTTTTGGGTCATCTTAGTATTGATTAACAATGATCTGAATGCATAATGGTATGAAAGCTTGTAAATTAACTTTAAATGTGAACACAAAATACTTAAAACGGAATTAGGTAATAAAACAATTATTTAATGCCTGAACAGTCAATAGACCCAAATTTTTTCCCTTGGTGCAGGGAACAGCTGGGAAAAATATTCGAGTCTATTGACTGCTCAAGCATTAAATAATTGTATACTATAAATAATTATTAAAAAAAAATGTGAAAGATGTTTACTGTGACCTTGATATATGGATCTGAGGATGCTTACATAGTAAAATAACTTAATGACTAGCAGTTTATTTCTTAAGAAGAAAGTTTTAAAACATTTTCTCTAATAAGTTTACACATCTATGTGAACTTTGAAGCAATTTTGGGGCCCCAGTATTGGTTTTGGGTTTACTGTTATACGACTTTAGAATCTACATTATTTAACTGAAGATGCTTGCATAATAATCCCACACATTGTAGAATTGCGGTTGCTAAGAAAACATTTTCCCTATTCTCTTTCTATGTTAAACTTTGAACCCTGCCTACGGCCCCAGTATTGGCCTGAGGGTTACCATTTTAACAATTTAGAATCTACACTATCTGAGGATGCTTGCACAGTATTTCCATAAATTGATTTTTTAACAATTTAGAAACTTCAAATAAACAAGCTGTGATGTATATTTTGGCATTTCTGGTGCAGTGGTTCTTAAGAAGATTTTTTATTAAGACACACACCCTATTTCCACTGTTTTGAACAGTTAAACTTGTATTAAGGTCAAGATCTAGTAAATGAAAGGTGCCTACAGGTTTATGAAATTCAATATATAAATTCTTTTAATGATGCTTCATAACAATATCTTTGTTTCATAAGGTGTACCGGGGCTTAAATTTTTGATAAACACGATGAAAAAGTATGTTCCTATGAAATATGAAGGATAAAGGTAACAAATCTCGAAGATGTATCCCTTTTTGACTAATGAAATATATCTAGAATGCCTACAGTCTCTCCAAAAACGGCATTAAACAAGCTCTTGACCTCCTCTTTAAAATTATGTCAAATTGAATATAGGTACCGGGACTAATTTTCCCGTGATTAAAAATAGAATGTCAAAATATTGTTTTATTTACTACATAATTCCTTTTAAGCCGTAAAGTAAGGGAAAAGATTCATCAAATCAATTATGACGTCATAATGGTTCAAGCACCAAAAAGACACTCTGGAATCATTTACCGTAATCCGGTGAATATAATATGCACTTTTTTCCAAGCATTTTTTACCATGAGAAAGGGGTGCGTATTATACATCCCTATAGGATTTGGACATATTTTTTCCCTAGGTGAAGCACAGGATATCGTACTACAGTACCTATGCTGTTCATAGGCAAGACCGATACCCCGCTATACATTGTAACATTACTTCATTGCCACATATATATTATTATTTAACCCTTAGGATTTAAATCATTGTTATAGCATGTAATTAAAGAAAATGTATACTTTAATTAAGTCTGTTAATAAATAAACTGTTTCAAAATGGCCTTTAAAAATTAACTTGAACTGTCTATTCTTTATCTCCGTGTACGCCGCCATTACTGTTGTTATTAACAGAATGCGGGCTTGTAACCGATCTTTGAAAACAGCTTACACATCATGTGGCTCATTTTTAACCATTTTTATGTAATGCTAATTGATTTATTGCAAATAATTATGAGTATAAATAATTCTATAACCTATTCCGGTAATTGAAGCCATTGTTGTGCTCCCCTACCGCTAACGCTTGACACCTTAGGTATCTCTGTCACTTCCCTTAGGCTATAAGTGTACTATACACAACACAACTATTTGTGCACATATTTTATTATGTTCCAGGCCTCTAATTGATCAATTTGATAGGAATTATTTCAGAATTTAATTAGGTCCGTTATCTTCATACCTGTACACCGTCCGTTTTTCACTACACTTACATATAACGCTTGTTGAAAGTAGTTGATTTTATTTACGGCAGAATATTTAATACTAGGTCTATTTAAAACATTGATTATGAAATAAAAATATTACTGCGATGTATTCGTTACAATAAATCAGTATCTAAGAAAATATTGTGTTTTTCTTATTCCCGATAGCGTATTCCCGCGATGAAGTTTCAAGCATGCATACAAAGTATAACTGCTCTGTTGATACTAAGGATTACCGTTTGGTCAATTTTTTTGATGCGTATTATACATCCCAACAAGCTTTTTTCCACCACTTTCAGACCCAAAGTTGGGAGTGCGTATTGTACACTACTGCGTATTATATTCACCGGATTATGGTTCTAGATCTTGACCTTAAGCAGTCACCTGCGAGAGGCACCCAGTGACCTCTTAACAGAGATGACCTTTGAATAGAGACTTATGATTTGCCAACATCAAATACCTTATTAAAGTAATTATTTGATGTTTTTTATATGTCTATTATATTTAAAATGTATATATATAAGAACAAATACATAATAATGCATGCAATTGTTTATAAAAAAATTTATAATTCTTTCCCACTCTGAACTTGTTTCTCAGAGATGGCTGAACAGAATTGTACAAAACTCTAGGATACAATAAGCCTGCATATCTAGTTGTGCACCCTAGTTTGATTTTTCTCATTTGGGGTTAGACAACCACTTTTCTGGGGGGGGGGGGGGGGGGGGGGGGGGGGGCAAGTCAAAAATGTGTGGGGTCTAACATTGAACCTTATGGGAAAAATTGTAGACTCTGTTGTAAATGGTTACTTGAAAAACGGAAAAAGATAATAATAAAGTGTTTTCATAATCATATATTGACTGATACTGGCAATATATAGGGTTTATTAGATCTGACCCCTGGGGTCATCCCCACCCCCCAGGAATTGGAAATTACCATATATCTCAGAAACTGATATAATCATGACACCTAAATCATATATATTCCTGCTCCTTATATCAAGGGGCAACAAATGTTATGTAGGTCATGGGCCCTCTGGGTGGTCCTGAACTCCCTCGAACAGCTAGTCCCTTAATATCTTCAAAACAGTTGAGATCCCCCACCCTTAAACCATATATTCTTGTACCCTGTGTCAAGGGTCGTAACCCCCCACGAGCAGGAAACGCACAAATATCTCAAAAACGGTTGAGATCCCCACTCATTTACCATATATAACAGGGTATTATTTGAACTCGGAATAATTATTTAACTCGGAATTCAATAAAATTCTGATTTTAGCTTTAGTTGCTATAGTTATACAATAGTTTTGCAATAATGATGATGCATGGTGTAGAAGAGAGCATATGAGGGTTACATTCATTGACACACCTTATATAGTATTTTTAAAATTATCATTTCTAATTTTAAAGTCTACATGTGTATACAACTATAATCATTTCAATAAAGTGTGTATGTACGAGTCATGTACTTTTATATTTATTTTTCAATTTATTTATTGGTTTTATTATTTATCATCTGTTGTTGTGTTTTCCTTTATTTACAGATTGGGAAGGGGGGGGGTTAGTTATTTTTGTGTTCTAGTGTTTGTTGAGACATGCGCAGAAGGGTTAGTCCATGCCTGGCATGGACTAACCCTTCTGCGCATGCCTCAAATTTGCTCTTTGATCTCTTTTCTACCTGAAGTGTAAACAATTTACTTCAGGCCAATAAAATCCAATATTGTATCCGAAAACCGACGCAGAATTAAACATACGACTAAATTCTATAGGTACGGTGATAGACTTCCTTTAGCGTAATCTACAACATGTACACTGTAACACAGCAGACATAACGTTATGCACGAAATCACCTATTGATAAAATTCCATAATCTCCCGAGTACCGTCACCTGTACTTGCACCCGCGTTGTACAACAAAATATCTCCGGTGTTGATCGCGACCATTTTATCCACAGCAGAAAATAATCACGTTAAAATCTCTTCAACGCCATATACACACAGCCATTCTCCCCAACATGTAAGACGCAGACTACAGGAATGCTATCGTCACTTTTAACTGTCTGACGTCACGCTCACACATTTTCCCGAACTTTTTTTTCACCAGCGATTTTAGCCTATAACACAGTGCTGCTACATGCGGTATCAACTATTGAATTTGTATGCATTGTGCATTCAGTTTAGCGTTGTTGTCCCCCACCCACCCCCGGATTAGAATTTTTACTATTTGGGAATATTCCCTCTTCTTTTTATTGCATGAAAAGATATTTGGATGAGCACAACCCCCCCCCCCCCTCCCCCACCGCACACTTTCAAAAGCTATGGTACGTGCCTGCGTATGATAATGAAAAGAGTAATTATAGGCGCATATTCTTGATATATAGCCGATCTTCATTCATTGATGTATAATATTTACTATAGACATTTATATAAAAAAAACCACCCGGCATATATAACGTTATAATATACTGCAGTAAAAATCAATATTCAACGTTACATTAATATTTTAACATTTGTATAAATGTTATCTATCTTATTTGTCAATACATGTCCATATTTTTTAAATTCAATTTCTATTTATTGCAGTAAAAACAATATTTTTCCTTGGTCATGTAATTTCAACCCCCTTTGGGTGTACATAGTAACCCGCATTTTCAGTCTGAAAATCCTTTACTATGGCTACTTCTCGAAAAATTTGTCCTCCTTTATTTATTCCTCTGCCAGTGTTAATGATGCATTCATGACTTTTCTTCAAATTACGAAAGACTATTGAAAGGAAACGACTAAAAGTTTTAAAATTTCAAGATCCGCCCATATAATTCCACTCCCTTTAAAAGCACCTATTTTCATGTGCAAGCATGACAAAATCACTCTCAAAATGACGTTACATTTACTATGACGTCATTCTAGAGTTGATCACTCTAGCTGAGAAGAATATTTTACAGGATATCCCCGAAGCAAAGTGAAAAGGGGGGGGGGGGGGGGTGGTTCTTAAAAAATGATGGTATAGGCCTACTTTAGTTATTTCCCGTTACTGGATCATGCGTGTTATACCAATTTCCATGCACGCCTTGTACATGTAGCATTGATGTATGCAATAATGTCTGCTTTCTGATTGCACCTTGCACTTCGCTTTGTTTTTATAATTTTGCCTGTAAAGCCTGTCCTTGTTGTAGATTAAATATACTCTCCTTCAGCCTATAGAAATGCATGTTTAATCACGTTTGCTTCTGTAGTATATGCACCCTCTGATCCTTAAACACCCTCTGTAGTATGCTAGCTAGCTTTGTAACATAACTGCATGGTGTGCGCCTTTGTGCATATGCGTATGGGTCACTAACCAGCTAATCCAAGCACTATGGACACTGGGGGTTCTAGCTTGTGCTATTGAATCAAACCTCGCCTGTATTTAACACCGAAATAAAGTTCCTTTCGTGTTTTGGTCTGTAATAAATTGCTTCGAATAAAGAAGAATTCAGATTTTATTTGTCTATTCCGGCTTTTAAAAAACCTCACAAGCTTTCTAAAAATGGCAATGATAGGTAAAACGATTACTATTTATACTAGAAACGGAAATGCAAACACATTTTTATTCAGTTATATTGTCTATCTTAATAAACTAGTTATATTGTATATGTTAATAAACTAGTAATAAAAACAGAAAATATTGTTCATACGGTAGAAATCAATAACGGCAAATTAAAATAAACCGGTATTCTATAAGTCAACATTTAAAAACAAAAAAGTCAACAACAACAAAATTATAGAAGGAGTCACCAGTAGGATTTCAACCCAAAACTAATTAGTGTTTTTCGAGGGGTGTCAATTTCAACAGTTACCCTTCCAAACAGGCACTATTTATTTTATTATACTGAATGTCTTAATTTAAAAGAAAATTTTACTGCTTTTTTATAGAAATGAAGTGAATTCTACGGCGAACCGTACGCACATAATTTACGCACAAGTAACAATTCGTTGTGTTACCCGTTGCCAAGTGTGTTGCTAACGCTGAGGGTAATAGAACGAACTATTAACTGCGTCTAAACCAAGCAGATTTCAGTATTAAACATGAAAATATAATAATAGAAAATTGTAATCATATTGTAATGATGTTATTGTTTAGAAAGATTCAGATTAGTTTATCTATCATTAACTAATTTTAATTTCTCTCTCAACTATAGAACACTTCTTTGGACCCCTTTCTATCTCATAAGCATTAAAGACGGCGGTTGGAAGTATATATCTATATCTATACTACTATATTAAAATAATAGACTCGAATTTTTGGTCTTTAATACCGATAGTACTGTCTTTTGTTTTATATATTTTTAACATCATTGGTACATGAAGATTACCAATTTGTTTTTATTTTTTCTCAATTAAGCTTCGCTAATTATTAATCAATGAAAATTCCTCAAGAAATCCCGGAAATCAACTAGTATTTTTTTGATTTTATAATCTTGCGCGTGCGCAATTCATTCACGCTAACGGGATCTTTAGTTTTTGTTTCCACAATATCATATTTCCATGAATAAACTCAGAACAATACTACAAATACCTTTACATTTTCATTGGATCTGTACATATATTTGAGAGAAAAAATAAAATAACAATTATACATATCAACTTAGTACTTACTTAATTTTATCTTCGTGATGGCAAAAAAATATTTGATTCCATGCAAAAATTCACATCATATTTCTTAGGAGAGTGAAGATGGAATGTTTTATAGTTGAAATAACAAATGTCCTACAGACCCCTGTTGTTTTTAATAAGCTATTTAGTTATGTATCTCTTGAGCAGTTTTAAGCAAATAAATGCATTTCTGTTAAAGTTGGAGAAAATTAGTTTACATAAAAATATGCGATGTCAGAGCTGCCACTATGAGATTGTAAGGTAAATAAACATGTACATGTATTACTCTTCTTAATTCTTCTCGTGAAATTTACTTCTGACTGTGATGTGATAGAGTGTAAATTAATGTTTACCAAACGCCTTATAACTGTAACAAAGAATAAGAACATCAAAGTAATCAATTGTAGCTTTAGGAAATAAAAAGGCTGGATTGACGAACAATGGTTTCATCTCCACATATAGAGTTAATGGCTATGCAATCACATAACAATATTAGCGGATTGATGCTGGTGAATAAATGGTAGTTAACCAAGGCAATGGTCAGCTTAGGGATAAAGAAATACTAGTATTCTCTGACTGAATGATTTATTCGTGTAAATTATTTAGGAGAGTCATGTTCGCAACATGTAAAATATACATTTTACATCAACATGTGAAATATACATTTTACATCAACATGTAAAATATGCATTTTACATGGTGATAATATCAGAAATTATCCAACCTTACCGCCTTTTAAAAGTTCACAATACATGTGTATACAAAGCAAATCTGATCGGATGATCGGGTGGAGTTACGTTATATTTTAGGAAAGATTAGCGAATTTGCCTATTATGATTATGCATGTATACATTATTATAAAAGTAAATGATATTTGTAAACAGTAAACACTTATACAGTATATATCATATGTACGTACATATATATGTACATAGAATTGTTCTCTATTTATTTTATATCTTTATGTTCCAGTATACATTCCATTGTTTTTTTTCTGTCATAGCAACTTGCTAATAATGTCTGAAAAACTTTTAAAAATAAGTGAATAAAGGGCGCGAGTGGAAATATACATATCCTCTGATGATTACACCGCAGTGGCGTCGGAAGCAAATTGAAAGAAGGGGGGGGGGGGGGTGGTAGACTTATCAGATATCTTGACAAGCAAAAAAAAAGGTCTTTGGTAGGCTATGTATAAAATTTCAACAACAAAAAAACCCACCCCCAGCCCCTCACCCGGTTCCGACGACTATGCACCAATATGGATTGATTATAATTTCAAGTAAATTTTGAATAAATTAACTACATGATTATCTTTGAGATTTTTATGTTTTGACGTGAACATATTATAGATCTATACATGATCCTTTGATCTACCCTAGTGCATTTAGTGACATCAGTTCCCCTATCCCCGAGTACCCAAACTCCGTCAACATAAGCAGAAAACCTCCCGCTTTTCTCTGTAAATTATTTTTTGTGGTTTATGTTATTTGCAATCACTTTTAAAATATGACCTGAAACATTATTATTTATAAAATTATTTACAAAAATATTCTTATTACTTTTCAAATAAGCCCTCTGAGTACGACGTTTATCACACGTGCTATCATAACTTATGAACCTATCTCCGTCACCCACATGCTCTATGATATGCCAGGGAATAAAGACACATTAACAATTTAGTTTAAACTCAATTTGTATCTAGGCCAAGTTATAAAAAGTAAAGATAGTGCAGAAGATTTGAATGGTATTTAATTTCAAAATGAAATGATCGCCAGAATTAATAGAAAATGGGTCTTTGTAACAACAGCCATATTTACCTTTTCAGAATGTATGGATGCCGTTTGATTTCTGTCCTTACATATTTCAAATATTTCATATCTTTAATCAATATAATAATGATTATGTTATTTATTTATTACAATTTTTTTCATAAATGTAGCGTATTCAAAAAGCGGAAAATCGTTTATATCTTTACCCTGTGTACGGCATCAGCAATTTGACGTTACATGTATCAACACTTAATGTAGTGCACAAACGCTAATTGCGGACTGAAAAATTGTATAAATAACCTTAATCAAAAATGCATTTCATGTGAAATGTTTCATCTTGACCTATTTAAAAATAAATGACCAACATAAATGATCGAATGGGCCCGTATGTCAGAAATATCGATATTTATTGCACCCGTGAAAAAGTGTTAACTGATTTCACGAAATTAATGTTGCATAAAAGGAACAAGATGTAATTTTGTTATGTGGCGTCAAATTGCATAACATTTGTCTGCATATACCTTACACCTTTATGATAAATAAGACTTGAAAAAACATTATATTTTGTCAGAGGAAGAATTTCTCTTCTAAGAAATATACAGCAGATCATTTTGTAAAGGACGACGATAATTCAATTTTGCTCTAATTAAGGCTTCTCAACGGCTTTTCCCACAAAAATATGGCAAACAGAAATTAAAAAACCATGATATTTTTCGTCATTTTAGTAGAAAATAAGAAAGAAGCTTCTTAGCCCCCCCCCCCCCCCCCCCCCCCCCCCCCCCACCTTTTCTGCAAAGTTGGACATATCTACATGTATCAGGCACATAGCACCAGGGAGCCCCCCCCCCCCACTTTTTCTCGCAGCAAACATTAATTTTTAAATTTACATATAACAAATTAGAAGTATCACGAAGTTGCCCCCCCCCCCCCTCCACCCCCCACCCCCAACCACTGTTTTTGGAAGTATATAAGAAAATTAAGAGTGATATTGAAGATTGAAGCTATAGATATACACCCCCCACCCCCGATTTTGGCAAGATTTCGGATGTTCGGTCAACCCTTCCCCCCTCTATATATTTGAAATACATAATTTTTCGGGTGTTTCGTACTACCTTTGTTTAAAAACACACTATGAAATACAGTCATGAATTGGCATCTACGGGTGCATTGAAATAAGAAAAAAAAGTGCGCTGTCATGCGCGCTCGAACTGTACTCGGCCTCTCAGCTATGAATACACCTATCAAAATAGCATGTGATCTTCATTGAATTTTATGATTGGATAAAAAAAATATAGAGTACCGCCTCGGTTACGTCAGCAGCTTGATAAAAATGCAGTACCCAGACGATATGCCAGCATCAAAGGCTAGCCGCCGTCACAACACCCACGCAGAGAGAGAGAGAGAGAGAGAGAGAGAGAGAGAGAGAGAGAGAGAGAGAGAGAGAGAGAGAGAGAGAGAGAGAGAGAGAATAAATAATAATATGGATGAATTATTTACGTGCGCTTACTTGCTGTTCTTGGAGAGGGGGGGGGGGGGGGTGGGGTTGCGAGGATCAATATAAATTTGCTTGCCGGGAGGGGAGTGTCCGAGACCTACATGTATTTTCAGTAGTAGTAGTTGCTGTTTATTGGCGTTACATTACATACATTGCCATAGCTGTGATTATTTCATACTGTACCATGCAGTTGTATTACAAGCTAGCTAGCACACAGCAGAAGGGGGGGGGGGGTGTTAAGAGGCTGTCCAAGCAAACATCAGGCGAATATATAAGAAAACGTCGCACATCGATTTTCACGATTTTTTTGTTTTTCCTCTGAAATAGTTTCTTTGTATTCTCTTTTAACCCACAATAATGAAGATTTGCTTGAAAAAATAATTTAAGTGGTTATTTGGACGGGAAGATATATATTTCATTCTCTTATATAAATCATTGAAACCATGTACCAAACTGTGATCTTTAAAATCCAATACATTGTTTTTGGTGAGGGTTTGTATTTTTTATAAATTAGAAAAATATTTTGACTTTTTATTGATAAAATAAAATAAGTGGGAAAAGCTTGCGTTGAAAAATTGTAGACAAGTATATTTTGGTAATGTTTGATAATTTCAGTTACCTCCCTTGCCAAATGAATATTTGGAGGCTTAAAAACTTAAGACAATAATAAAAGCAATAAATTTTCAACTATAAATAATTCATATAAAATCAGCTTAATTGTTTATGATAGACATAATTTTTTTTAAACGCTGAAATATATTTTCAAAAAATATTCAGTGCGGGTATATTTTCAAAACCAGTGTAAACAAAGATGGCCGCCGCTAACGTCTGTGCACAGCATGCTGCCAGAGTTGATTGTTTTTTCGGTGTTTTGGTGATGTTGTCTCGATCTCAAATACCATTGGAAGTTAAATCAGGTCGCCAATAATAGTAAGCATTCCGAAATTGTTATTGAAACTGAGATGAATTACTGTTACCAGACGAATTTCAACAAGTCAGCCAACAATTTATGCAGCTATGGGTACATTGATGTACACATCCACTCCTCAAAGAAAAAAGCAAGAGGTGTTCACATGATGACGACAGAGGAATGTTATTTCTTGACAAATGGGTAGTTCCAGAGGGGTCAGGTAAATAATATGCATTGAGAGAGAGAGAGAGAGAGAGAGAGAGAGAGAGAGAGAGAGAGAGAGAGAGAGAGAGAGAGCATTCTTACATTTATATTATTTAATATCAGATGTTTACTTGCACATTTAATTTGTATTAATTGCATTCACATACCATGAATAAATATTTGTAAAAAGAAAGTACAACAATAATCATAGAATATTTCATGTGGTAATATTGGGAAAATATCCTACAAATTTTTTTAGATAGGATTGTGTTGAGATTTGGAGTACTCTTTTTTTCCTTTGATAGGTCAATTTAGTCTTCAATCTTCATCTCTTTAATTTTCGTAATTGAAAAATATTGTTTTGTTAAAAATTTAACGAAAAAAATGTTATGAAATGACGAGTTTTTATAACATACACAGCAGAACATACGGGGTGTCTTTTTTTGTTGGCACAGCAATATTATTTAACACAGCAGCTATTGACTTGGCAATCGGTCAGAGTACATATCTGACATGTGACAAGAAATGTAAATAAACAATTTCACACAACAGTATGATATTAGTTTTGCTAAATAATGATAATCAGAACATTAAATGGAATCTCTGTATGTGTTCCACAATATTTATTATCAATTTTAAGATCTTAACACTTGAAGGTACATGAATTTGTTTTATTATGTGTTTCTCTATTTTTTTTTTTTTTTTAGAGAAGTGCAAATGAAATATTCTTCTGGAAAATACTATCCTATCCTTCTATGTTTAAACTTGGATAAAACATAGAAAAAAAACCTACAAGATTGCTGAAAGAAATAAAAACCCATCAAGTTGCTTAGCATGATGGATCTGGATGATTTTTACAGCATCTAATATGGGTAAAAAGGATATTCCTGCATATGAAACAGTGAAAGTGTGCCGAATAAGAAAGAAGATCAAGAAGGGATTATGTGAAGCAGTAATTTGAAAGGATATATTTAGATGGCAGAGAAACTAACTAGATTTGCGAATCATTATATAAATGGCCACATTCATTTAAATTAACCAATGTTTTCCTAAGGAGTGGTTGAATTTCCAGAAGATGTCACTTGGAATTTGCTTTTCTCAATTTAATTATCTGCACATTTTTCTTCAATGAATAAAGGATGCAAACAAGACTAAAATAAGATGCTTTGAAGTTTGTCGGATTGACCACATGAGAGAGAGAGATAGAGAGAGAGAGAGAGAGAGAGAGAAGTTGAATGAACTTGTCTTCATGCATCATGCACTGTATGTATATGTTATCATTTAGCATCTTAATGCTCAATAAATTGTTAAATTGTTATCTTGCATGAGTTTATTCTCTGTTTATTTATTCCAAATTGCTACTGCACACTTTCTTAGATAACTAAGTTAATCTTAATGTTATTATAAGTTTGATATCTTCATCTATTATGGTTGTTTGTCATACTATGAAAGTAACTCATACTAGCCTAGTTAATTTGTATGTTTAGAGATTTCAATATCTTGAGTAAATAACTAAATACATGTATAATTAAATATATTAATTAGATGTCTGTGATGTCTGACGTTTCTGCTACATTCATTGTGGACTTAGTCTGACTAAATTATTGTTGTATGCCAGTCTGTTTATGTTAATTTTTACCCAAAAGTTAAACACCTGCCTAGAATTTCCAAAAGCTACCCGACTGAAAGTAGAGGTCACATTTCTTAGTTCTCATTCCAAAACAGTTGTATGCATTCATTTTGAAACTTTGGATTAAACAAGTTGCTAATGGCACTAATATAGAGATAATAACGAATTCAAATGTTACTACTAAGAAGAAATTATTTGATATATTTACCAGTATGTGTATTTGTACATTATGGAATTGCTATAATTGTTTTGTTTAAACAAACAACAACAAAAACCCCTCAAATTCAGTAGTACAAATGATAAATTGGATTTGACCTTTTTGCACAATTTGATAAAAAAAAAACTTCTTTATTTAAGATAATACCGCTTCAATATTATTATCCCACCAAGTTTATTACCAGTTTAAGAAGAAAAATTTAGTTAATACTTATTGAAAACACACAAATACATTGAATATAAAAAATACATTCAGTTTTACACTGCATTAATTATTATTCCTTAATCAGTGATTAACACATTTTGAATCCTTATTCTCAAATTTATGTACTTCATGAAATACTGAAAACCCTTAAAATAATTTTAATGTATATTAGACCATCCAAATAGTGAACTGTTCAGCTAATTTTCTTCAGTTGTGAATAGTTTTAGCAGACTTAAACTCAGTTTTTAACATTTTTGTCAAAATGACCTTTTTGCACTTAAAGTTATGAAAAATGTTGGTTTTTGACGAGTGATCATTATTTCTTTCGTCATAAAGCATTTCCTATTATAAAGATATAAGGATGTATTAAATTATAGTCAATATTTGTGACATGAACTCTGTCATTCACTGTCTTTTAACAATAATAATAACACATTATGCAGGGAAAAACTTCATTTTCAATGTTAAAAATGGGTAATTTTGAGCAACTGCTTCTATGAGACTGATGCTGTTCCCACTGAATTTATTTTTGTTTCTCAAAATTTCATTTCTCAGGTTTATAAAGATGCCTCATTTTTTACTTTAATGAAAATGTATTGGATTTTATTGAAATTTCAAATTAACATTAAAATACCAGAATTTTTGTTTACAAAATATGCATCAACTTTGATAAGGCATATTTTTTTGTTTGAAATATATTTATACTTTAAAAGCAGTCTAAGTTAAACAGTTAAGTGTGTTTAAACTAAATAATATAATTTTTAAAAAGGTTTAATGGAATTAAGTAGTTTTAATACTGATCAAACTTCACAATATTTTTACAACTTCTGTGACCTTTTTGCACTAAACATGTACAAAATTCAAAAATAGACATTTTTCTGCCTAGTTAGGCATACAATGAACTTTTTCTTTCACATGTATTACAATCATGTTAAAATGAAGTGATACACAAAAATTTATTGAAATCCAAGACATAGCATGTGCAAAGCACTGCCTGAATTTTGTTTGGACAGCCTCTTAAGCATATACATGTATACTACCAAAGCAAGAAAGGGTGCAAAATGTAAGGATGAGATGAGTGGCTACATTTATAAAGCACATTCAATACACTGTGACAAATACTTTAAAAGGCATTTAAGGCCTAAAATTAAAACGAATAAGATACAGCTTCAAATTAAATTATGCACGTACACAGTTGGTTTATATATAATTAGTATTTATTTTTAAAAAATTAATTATTTGGAAAGTCATGTTTTAATCATAATGTTCTTTTATCCACATTAATTTATATCGACAGGTGTCACATATATATACAACCAAAAAGCACCAAAATTTACAGCTAAATGAGAAAAAGAACTGAACATAGTTACAATAATATATTGAAAAAGGGGGGGGGGGGGGTATTTACCACTATGCATAGTAAATTTCAAACATTTAAAAGTATTTACTCAGTTCTTAGATTATTTTTTCCAGGATTAACAATAGGCTAACTCACTTTCCAAAAGAAGTTGGTGACTAACACCCCACCCCTTGGTACTTTGTCTTTGCCTTTGTCCCTTAATATAAAATACATAGGCGTATGTGCTTAGCACATTTAAAGTTCAAAGTTCATAAAGGGAGGAATAGAAATATGACGTCACAATATGAAGATTACATCATATACCAAACGATAGCTTATTCAGTCCTGATAAAAAAATGTCGTGGGGGCTGGATTTGAGAGATTCGGAGGTTTATGTACTTCTAAACGGAAGAAGGGCGAGAGATATCAACACTGGAGAGGAGTTTGGTGCCGTCGAATTCCTTGACCATGGGAGGACAGCAGATGAGCTCTGGGTGAGTAATCATAAAGACATCAAATCTTATTTTAAAGTCAAATTTTCAGTTCCTTCCAAATTTGGGAGAGGGGTACATGGGAGCCATAATTTATCATTATTATAAATGTCGGTTTTAGACAAATGTTTGCTGCGTGATCAAGTGGGAAGGGGAGGGGTTATCACCCCCCCCCTCCATTTTTATGTACGTGCCTTAAAACGTTATGAAAATATAAGAGCATTTTTGTAATATGCTTTATAGTATAAATAAAACATTAAATTTTTTAAAAAGAACTCATTGCATGAGGGAATATTAATGTTTTAATGTTTTCGGCAGATGTTGCAAGATATGATCTTTTATTTATATAATTTGACAGCTTCGGTTTCATGGAACCAAAACAGGCCGACGCCTGCTTAGAAGCAGGTTTCGGTCATGTTGCGAGGAGCTTCAGGAGCTGGACTCCGTTAGCAGCAATGCTGAATTTTTAAATGTGCTAAAAAACAGCACTGCAAACATTGGCCCTAAACGAAGCCCCGGGCCCACTGCCAAGAAAAGAAAATCACAACCCCAGCTACCAGTACCAAACAACGTCCCCTTGCCTTCAGAGACAACACTGTCGGCTGAGCAAGTTATTGTGGCAGATAAAAAAGTTGGTAAGTCATTTAATTAATCGGTAAATGTAAATCATCACAATGAATTCTGTAAATAATTTAGCAGAGGTAATGATCGCGCGTGAAGTTAATCTATATAGCTACATGTACCGGTATATATTTATCTTTATTTAGCTAAGTTTATGTTATATTACTTTAACAAATCTATATAATTTATAGCATGATCTCATCTCAAGTTTTTCAAATATAGATGTGATTATCAAAAAAAGCCAATTGAATTTAAGCTTCAGGCCTAAAAAAAAAATCATTTGTGATACAAAATTTAAGAAAACATTCTTTTTGTAGGGGAATTCAACGTAAGCTTAGAAAGGTTAAGCATGGCTCCACAAGAATTCAGGTACATATCTCTCTCTCCCCCCCTCTCTCTCTCTCTCTCTCTCTCTCTCTCTCTCTCTCTCTCTCTCTCTCTCTCTCTCTCTCTCTCTCCATTTTAATGTTTATTTTCAATAGATGCAGAGATGTTGACACTAAATGGGCATCGGAGATCAAAAACAGTATTAGAAGTGCTCCCGGGTCCATTATCACGACGTTGCCAGCCTTGCTTGACCCCTCAGTGGTAAATATTTGTTTTATATGCATGAGTTTAACAATATTTTTAATAAGTTACAGCTCTAGTTTTTTTTTTTTTTAATTTGTCCCCTTTTTTTTAATCATCTGTCATTTTTTTAGATTGCAGATCCTTCAGAATTTAAAGCAGAAACTGTTAAGGATGTCAACATAAAAATGTTTCTGTTAGGTGGTAACCATCTAACGTCAGCATGTAGGCAGCTTTTGCTTGAGGAGCCTGACAATGAAATTTTTTCATATTATCGGTAGGTAAAAAAAGAAACTGAAAAAAAAGAAATTAGTTATGTGCATACATACACAGAGTTTCAACAACAGAATTTTTTTTAAAGGCATGTCAACATTGAATTATACGTTGGTCTGACCCCCGAAGAAGCAAAGCTTGTGGGCAACGTACATAATAGGGCCACCTCTTCCAAAAGTATTCTTTTCCAGGTAAATATATTACTTGGTGCAATATTCACAAGTAATAAATAACACATATCTGGCATATATATACACAGAGACTTTTTTGCAGGATTTGGTGCGCCAGGCCCGTTCAATTTACATAAGAGATGAAACGGGGGATAAATGGAAAGACACGGCGACAGTTGTTCTTTCCCATATCCAGCAGAAGGTAATTGATAGGCAAAACAAGTTATTCGATAATAAGCAAATTGATTGGTATATTAAAGAGGTCATGAACATTATCATTTAACAACACCGACTAACAAATGAATATTAGCAAAGTCAGATGAATATAGACATATTGATGCACGTGTTTTCGTTTTGAAAAATATATTAAAGCACAATTAATTATGATTTATCTACATACTAGTATGTAATTAAGGAATGTTTTTATTTTTTGCCCAGATTATCCGATATAGCCTGGTTTGAGGCAGTGCACGCTTTATAATCCGCGAAGCGAAATATTCCTTGTACATGTAATTTGATAAAAGATTAAGTTAATAATGTTAGAAATAATTATTTTTGCATAAGATTTGAATTTACATAAAAACTGTAACGCGCGCATGGATGTGGGGTTGCTACATAGCTAACCAGGTTATACAAAATAAATTAATTTTTTATCCGTGGGCTCAGCCAATCAAAATGTGCTCCTTACGAATTAATTATCAATATTCAATTTTTTTTCTATTCTTGATGCATCGTTTCTACAGAAGTGTTCCAAAGACAGTCTTTGGGTGGTGTTTAGTGTGGCTGCCTATGGCACTGAGGCGTATACAGAGGCTGAGCGTATTTTCAACCTTTGGGAAAGCGTTGAAGTTCCCCAACATGTAAGTTAAAAATGGAAACAACGACAAAAGTTCAACTTTTTTATTCTTAAAATCATCAGATTACCATGTCTCATGTGTAAAGGCAAAAAGCAGAGTTTTGTGAGAAATTTCATGGTCAATGAATTTCATCTAATTTAAAAGTACCCGTGCTATGATTTTGCTGAAAGAATTACATTTTGACCTGATATCATACACAGCCTTTTTCTTAAAATATTCCTCAGTATTAGTTAATTTTATTATACATTTATGTTGGATACTGATATCTGATTGGTTAAGACGTAGTTAATAATCCGTTCTATTACCCTCAGGGTTTGCAACGCGCTTGGCAACGGGTAACACAACGAATTGTTAAATGCGCGTACGGTTCGCCTCGGAATTCAGGTCATTTCAATATAAAAGCTATTAAGTTTTCTTTGAAATTAAGACATTCAATATAATAAATTGAATAGTGCCTGTTTTGGAGGATAACAGTTGAAATTGACACCCCCCGAAAACCATTGTCAACCGATGCGAAGCGGAGGTTGACATTGAATGGTTTTCTCGGGGTGTCAGTTTGGCGTTGGTTGACAATGGTTTTCTCGGGGTGTCAATTTCAACTGTTATCCTCCAAAACAGACACTATTTATATAGTGGTAATAAAATTCATAAATCTTCCAATAATATTTCAGTTGTTTAAAGCTTTGATGGGGATGGAAGAAGAAGTTCGGTGCCAGTATCTTCGACGAGTTGAGGTACGGCCCGACTTGAAAAAAATTACGAACAATCTCAAAACGGAGAAAAAAAAGACTATTCTGAAACAAGTCTTCTTGGAAAAAACGCAATGTTCCACTTGGGAAGAAGCGGAAGAGACCTACGAGCCATATGTTCACATGGTAGATGATTACCTGGGTAAGATTGTATGTATTATATGAGTATTACTTTAGTGTCATCATGCACATTTATTTTATCTGTGCTATTGATAATCAGACATATCAGTTACGGATTGTTGAAAATATCACATCATTTTATTTCGTAATTTCATTTTTATTCTATCTATTAGGGTGAACACTTAGAAGTTTTGTTGAGTGTATATATGTTTTCTATTTGTATATGTATTTTATCCGTATTTTTTTCAATGAGCGTTCAATCATAGTGTATAATGAATTTATATAATAATTGATATTTCCTTAATAGATTTTAACATCAATAGACGATGCGTTCCTACAGAGTTCGTAAAGTTTTGTGATGCCGCCAAAGAACATCGGGCCATGGAGTCTGTAGATATATCAGTTGACATCAACTTGACATCAAGGACTCACCAGGACTTGATAAACCACAACAGCATCAAGTCCCTTGTAACATCTACTAAAAGAAAACTGGAAGACAGAGTCCGGCAGATCTTGAAGAAAATTAAACCAGATGACTGATTTCTGTCCAATTTTTTGTGCTTTTTTGCATATTATTTTTTTTTTATATGTTGGAGTGTTTTCTATCGGAGGCGGTAATTTGGCCGCTCTGTTTTTCCATCTTTCATTTAACTTTTGACATGTAATTAAATATCCCATGTGACTGACTTAAGAAGTTAAATGTGTTTTGTATTAATTGTTTTGAATAGTAATGGTTTCGTCATTAAACCTGTCATGTTGTATAAATTTTGAATTCACTTGGTGGCAGTAAATATGAAATTTATAACATGACAAACCTAATAATAAAACGTCGAAACCTGAGTGAAAGGTTCACAAATATAGAATAATTAAATAAAGTCAATGAGTCTGTGATGTTCAAGACATGAAAAATTGATAATTGCACAATATTGTTTTAAGAGATTAGCAGTTCTTGAGACATGACACTCTGTCTCTCTGAAATCACTCAGACTCCGAAAAGTGTCAATCACTAATTACATGTAAATAAGTAACTTTGTAAGAAATAAACTGAGAAAATATTACAAAACAGATGTTAAATTTTAAAAGTAAAGTCCAAAATAAAGTTAATATGTTTTACGGTGCGACCGTTGGGGCGAGCGCAGCAGGTGATCAAAAATGAATTATGATAAATTAATAAAAATAAAAGTAATGACGTAAAGTACACGTAAATGAAGAATGCAAAATAAAATAAATATACCAATTTTCCAGTAAATTTTTATTATTCATAATTCATAAGATTTTTTATTTATTTAAATACCAATCTGATTAAAATCAGATCTTAATAACGCTCCGAAATTCTGATAGTCGCTGAACAAAGTGTAGCGACATTAGAATTTGTCGGAGCGGATCAAAAATCTGATTTTGATCAGATTGTTTATATAAAATGTTGTTGAATAATAAAGATTTTAACATAATGTTTTAACAAAATATTTCCTCTTTTCTTGCAGCAGACATTTTTCTTAAACAAATAAAAATTGACTTATCACAGAATCCCCCCTCCCCCGTTTAAAAAGAAATCAAATTTACGTATAAAAAAATTTGTTGATCACATAAGGAAAATTGATCCCCCGGTAGCATGTAATACCGTAAATAGCAGTGAAAATAAAGACACTTTTGAGCAGCTAAAGAGCTAAAGGCATACCACGCACTCCCCATTCCTCACCCCGATTAGAATTTTGCTGATTTTGAGAATTTTATTTTTCTTTTTGCTTGTGAAGATTTTTTGAATGATGTTGCCACGCCCCATTTAAAAAAACGTTCCTGGAAATAACCGTAAATACAGTGAATAAAATAAATGTGAGCATTCATCCAAATGAGAGCAAGTTACAGCTGTTTCCTATCTCTGAAGAAATGTCTCGATTCGTTAGCTCTGCAAGATTTTGAGAAGATTTTGGTATTTATATTTCAGCAGATTTACAATAACTACTTAGAGTTGTTTCCCCTTATTGTGACGTCAAAGTTCACGTCGGTCAAGTGTAGTCTGTCTCTTTGAAAACACACTAGAAAAAACTACGCGAAAAATATTGATTGTTTACTTAAAAAGCATGATGTTCTGGAGATTACACAATTTATCTGTTTCTCAAAAGTTTTACTTTGATTCTCGCGAGATGGTATGCAGTCTAGTGAGATCAGCCGACATTGAGGAATTGCATTGTGGGTCGAAATTTACTGACTCCGAAAAATTCTGTCGGATCAATGTGCAAGAAATCTATTGTGACGTCACTCGAAAGGACGATAACTCCGTTAGTCTTAAAAGTAATGGAAATTGGCGTTGTGTTATTTACAATGCATGTATACATAGTCTTTTATCTTGTTCTCGTGAGAGTGTGAAATTGGAAACCATAATTACAGGGAACTACTGGGACGATTAAAACGAGGCATTACTGGTCCGATTTACTGACGCCAAAAAAATCCGTTGAATGAATGTGCAAATAGTCCGAATTTTCTATTCACACACGCCTTGCCGGTAGAGCTCGCTTCGCGCCGGCGCTGCGCGCCGGCGAGCTGCGCTCGCTATAATTGAACAGTGAGTTTTGCACGGTAATAGCGTCTTGGCAACTCTGCGTGGTGTTGTGAAGGCGGCCAGTCTTTGATGCTGGCAGATCGTCTAGCTATTGTATTTAGCAAGCTGCTGACGTAATCGAGGCGGTACTTTATATATTTTTGATCCAATCATAAAATACAGCGAATGTCACGTGCTTTTATTATTTTTTCACAGGCGTGTTCATTGGCGGCGAGAGATAAAAAAAAAAACCAGTCTGAGTGCATGCGCATAAATTTGCGCATCTTTTTTATTTCATGCAGCAGTAGTTGCGAAGTCATAACTTTTTAAAGCGTGTTTACTATTATACTGTACATGTAACTTTGATGAAACATGATTTGGTGACCTTTACTTTTCACTTCAATTCAATTAGAATTCCTTATTTTCAGTTTCATTTAGTGGCGTCGGAAGCAAGTTGGAAGTGGGTATTGGGGAGGGGGGGGGGGGGGGGTAGACTTATCAGAAATCTTGACAAGCCAAAAAAGAGGGAATAGGTATGGTTATTTTAAAATTTGCGAACTAAACCGTTCAAACACACAGGTACGTGAAAATTCTTGCTCATTTGCTTATTTTAATTACATCCCATATAAAATTTTCATTAATTGTGAATGTAAATGTGAAAAATCTTCATAAGACCGCGAAACATTAACAGTTAACAAGATCGGAAATATTCAGCTTACGTCAGTTTCACCTGTTCCAGTCAAAGCATTTGAAATGGGCGGGGACAAAAAATTGATGCGGGAAAACATTGGATTGAAACTGTAATAAAGAACCGAAAATATGAAAGTATTGGTTATTCCGATATAAATTTTTATAACTTCAGATCGCTGTGCAATGTTAGTGAATTTTCTTTAAACTGCCGGTCGTCTAGCTAAAGATATCCAATCAATTATTATCAAAACGGATTTGGTGTGCTTTTTCCGATAACGTCACGTTCAATTCTGTAAGCTACGTCATGCATAAACAATACTCGCTTCTTTATCACCTTACCGCTGATTAGCTGCTAGTGCAAACTAAATTATGCACGGATAGAACAACTTATCAGAGAATGAAAAATTCACTGTGTTACTCGTGACTGTCGGAATTGGGGTATTTTTCGAAAGTGTATACTTGTGGCAAACATACATACAGTATACATAGCTCTACGAAGAAAAAATGGCTTAGACTATATATATACATGTAGCTACAGGGCATACGATACTTACGAAAAACTTGCAATTTACGGCACAAAAAAATACGCTAGTTTTGAACAAAGTAACATTATATATCATACCACAATCAGTGCATATAATCCATTTAGAACTTCCTTCTGCACCCCTGCGAATGTGTTCGGAATGTTTTCTGTATCGTTGCTAAGTATGTAATAAATCCAGAGGTGCTCGAATGAATGTTCACGAGACTTCACCGAGATTTGTTCAGTTCCTGTGCAATTTCGAGCGGAAGTATAAGTGTTCGGATAATATTCTCAAAATACGTAAGTACTGGTCGATTTTCATTTCATATTCTACTTTGATTTATGTTAAAACATCAACATCTTTTAAGATGTATGTCTTATTTCACCATCTAGCGGTTTTCTTAATTAAACGATGATATTCAGAACAGAGTTATCGTTCGTGTTCAACCACGTGTAGAGTGGTTGATAATATAAACATTAGGTTGCTGTATAAAATCATAGCCATGGTTGATGCTTGTGGTGTGCAATACCAATTTTTAAGAAAATTAATGGGTGAATGTTTTGCATAAAAACTTAGTGTATCGAGCCATTTTCAAGGAAGATTCTGCATAAAATAGCACAGTCTGTTTCACTATTGATATTATTACTAGATCGAAAATTAATTCTTACGCATGTTAATTGTCGCAACAGCAGAAAAAAACTATTTTTTGTATTGTCTTGTTTATTTCTAGAACACATTTTATCCACCAATTAATGAAGATAAAGTTTAAAATCAATAAACCTCTAGAATTTATATTTGACTACAAGTACCTAGATTCTCTAAAATAGACTACAAACACTAGTCACAATTTTTACTGCGAAACAGAAAGGGTCAAATACAACCACTTGGTCTAAAATTTAAATGACAATAACATTCGCAAGGGTGTTCTGTTCATAGTTGTCGCTTTAGTTGCCCCAAACTTTCTCCTAATAAACAATCTTTGGCTTATCGAACCCGGAAAGCGGATCAAGAGTTGTCATTTTATATGTAAACAAACCACGCCACTGTATCTGGGACTGATGATGGCGTTTAAAAGAATTTCAGCGACAAGTGAAGAAATGACATTTGCGGTAAAATGTATGAGGATATTTTAGTATTGATTATATACACAGAATGTGGTGGGGTAAAAGGAGAATAAACGAGTCTGACACTTGCCTAGCGAAGATGGCTCAGTTCTACGTACACATACATGTATGTACGTACCAGTGTACCCCCTTTGCACTTTCCACTTCCGTATCAGCTTCTTTCATATCATCGTTTACTTCGTTTATTGACTGTTGATTGCCGATAGAAAGGTGTAGAAAAAGAAAAATTCATGTCTATTATTTCGATTGGTAAGTAAGTAGGTAATACATGTACATTATACATTTATTCAATGCACATGAAGTTAACACGGAGTACATACAAATTAATTTTTGTTTAACGCCATTGTCGCAAACCAGGGTCAACATGTACGTGAGTTTTGCATAAAATTTAAATAAAAGGGGAAAGTCTATGTTGGAGAAAAAATGAACTGTTCTGTGAAATCCATAAGCTCTGGAATTGCGTAAGCGTGCATATATCTATAACTCCGGCTAAGAAAACGAGCTGACCAATCATAAAGTTTTAATACCGGCGGTGTGTATTGTTTATGCGTGACGTAACTGACAAAGTTGATCGTGACGCTATCGGTAAAAAGCATACCAAAATCCGTTTTGATAATATCTTGTAAGTTGTTCTTGAAGAAGAATTATACTTTACTCATAATTATACTAAAATACATTCATTATATTTAAATTTGAGTGAAGTTAACATTAAAAACTACACTGTATATTAATGTATAATGTTCTGCGGTTTCAATATCAGAAACGGGATTTTTATAAATATTTACTTACCTCAGAAATCTTTAAAAATGTCGATATGTGATTTTTTTCTGTAAGTGTATAGCTAGATCAACAATGAACGCGCATATCTATTCGTATGCATTTACATTAGGAAAAAATATATGGTTATAAATTTGATTTATTAAATCGGAATTTGAATTATTTTACTTTGGGAATAAACCCCGTTTCAACAATGGCTCCACTTGATCTGTTGATTTCAGACTTGTGACGATTGATTCTCTGAAGTCATCGGACAATGTTTTGCCTTAATTGTATCAGTCTCTCCCGAAATGGGTATTTTAGAGCTAAAACTTGGTAGTAATTGATGTGTATGATCATGATGTGTAATATATTAATAAACACATACCAAAGGTTATTCCTTTATGTCTCTTGAATCCATGTATCAAACAAAATAATTAGCAAAAATCACATAAAGCACTTATCAAACATAAATATTTTACAAAAAAATTGAAAACAAAATGCAAAATTTAAGAAAAATTGCAATTTTAACACACTTGAACAAAGTAATGAAAACGAAAAACTGATCTCGATCATAATCGTTTTAAAATTGCTCTATAACAAATTTTTATCCTGTTTGCAGCCGTAATGATGTTTCCGGTTTTCATTAAAAAATACAACAAAAAAATCAAATTAATTTATCATCCTCATTTTTTATAAAATAATTTTTCAAAATGTTTTGTGGTTGTTGTTTTTTGTTGTTTTGGTCGATCAAACAAATATGTACTGGTGTATCGATTAACCTAGCTTAAGAATGAATTTAATTTTGACCTACGATAAGCTAATACGATAAAACATAACTTATGACCGTATACGCTTTATATACCCTGACTTACACAATGTCATAGATCTTATCAAATAGAAATTGAAAGTTAAAATTATCTTTTTTTTCTACGAATTTTAGTACGGAATTAAAAACCGTAAAAGTAACTCTATTTCGGTGTTAAATACAGGTGATGTTTGATTCAATAGCACAAGCTAGAACCCCCAGTGTCCATAGTGCTTGGATTAGCTGGTTAGTGACCCATACGCATATGCACAAAGGCGCACACCATGCAGTTATGTTACAAAGCTAGCTAGCATACTACAGAGGGTGTTTAAGGATCAGAGGGTGCATATACTACAGAAGCAAACGTGATTAAACATGCATTTCTATAGGCTGAAGGAGAGTATATTTAATCTACAACAAGGACAGGCTTTAGAGGCAAAATTATAAAAACAAAGCGAAGTGCAAGGTGCAAGCAGAAAGCAGACATTATTGCATACATCAATGCTACATGAACAAGGCGTGCATGGAAATAGTGGTATAACACACATGATCCAGTAACGGGAAATAACTAAAGTAGGCCTATACCATCATTTTTTAAGAACCACCCCCCCCCCCCTTTCAGTTTGCTTCGGGGATATCATGTAAAATATTCTTCTCAGCTAGAGTGATCAACTCTAGAATGACGTCATAGTAAATGTAACGTCATTTTGAGAGTGATTTTGTCATGCTTGCACATGAAAATAGGTGCCTTTAAAGGGAGTGGAATTATATGGGCGGATCTTGAAATTTTAAAACTTTTAGTCGTTTCCTTTCAATAGTCTTTCGTAATTTGAAGAAAAGTCATGACTGCATTATTAACACTGGTAGAGGAATAAAGAATGGATGACGAATTTTTCGAGAAGTAGCCATAGTAAAGGATTTTCAGACTGAAAATGCGGGTTACTACACCCAAAGGGGGTTGAAATTACATGACCAGGGAAAGATATTGTTTGTACTGCAATAAATAGAAATTGAATTTAAAAAATATGGACATGTATTGACAAATAAGATAGATAACATTTATACAAATGTTAAAATATTAATGTTACGTTGAATATTGATTTTCACTGCAGTATATTATAACGTTATATGGTTTTTTTTTTTTTTTTTTTTTTTTTTTTATATAGATGTCTATGGTAAATATTTTACATCAATGAATGAAGATCGGCTATAAATCAAGAATATGCGCCTATAATTACTCTTTTCATTATCATACGCAGGCACGTACCATAGCTTTTGAAAGTGTGCGGCCATGCGGTTGGGGGGGGGGGGTGTGCTCATCCAAATATCTTTTCATGCAATAAACAGAAGAGGGAATATTCCCAAATAGGAAATTTTTTTTAAACCGGGGGGTGGGTGGGGGACAACAACGCTAAACTGAATGCACAATGCATATAAATTCAATAGTTGACACCGCATGTAGCAGCACTGTGTTATAGACTAAAACGCTGGTGAAAAAAAAGTTCGGGAAAATGTGTGAGCGTGACGTCAGACAGTTAAAAGTGACGATAGCATTCCTGTAGTCTGCGTCTTACATGTCGGGGAGAATGGCTGTGTGTATATGGTGTTAAGAAGAGATTTTAACGTGATTATTTTCTGCTGTGGATAAAATGGTCGCGATCGACACCGGAGATAGTTTGTTGTACAACGCGGGTGCAAGTACAGGTGACGGTACTCGGGAGATTATGGAATTTTATCAATAGGTGATTTCGTGCATAACGTTATGTCTGCTGTGTTACAGTGTACATGTTGTAGATTACGCTAAAGGAAGTCTATCACCGTACCTATAGAATTTAGTCGTATGTTTAATTCTGCGTCGGTTTTCGGATACAATATTGGATTTTATTGGCCTGAAGTAAATTGTTTACACTTCAGGTAGAAAAGAGATCAAAGAGCAAATTTGAGGCATGCGCAGAAGGGTTAGTCCATGCCAGGCATGGACTAACCCTTCTGCGCATGTCTCAACAAACACTAGAACACAAAAATAACTAACCCCCCCCCCCCCCTCCCAATCTGTAAATAAAGGAAAACACAACAACAGATGATAAATAATAAAACCAATAAATAAATTGAAAAATAAATATAAAAGTACATGACTCGTACATACACACTTTATTGAAATGATTATAGTTGTATACACATGTAGACTTTAAAATTAGAAATGATAATTTTAAAAATACTATATAAGGTGTGTCAATGAATGTAACCCTCATATGCTCTCTTCTACACCATGCATCATCATTATTGCAAAACTATTGTATAACTATAGCAACTAAAGCTAAAATCAGAATTTTATTGAATTCCGAGTTAAATAATTATTCCGAGTTCAAATAATACCCTGTTATATATTCTTGATCCTTAAAGGGCATCAAACAGTATGTAGGTAATGGGCCCCAGGGTTAAATAAAAATTTTCAAAACCGTAATGCACATCTATAGAACAGACCCTATCATATCCCAAGATATGATGTGTCTATCCATTAAATCATAAGAGGAGTTCTAGGATCTATGTTTTTTTTGGAGTGATAAACATCAATTTTCTGCTACTTTTTGACACCCTGGATGAAATTTAAATATTTAAAACCTTATTGCACATCTATAGTACAGCCCGAATAATATCCCAAGAGATTACATAGCTACTCCAAAAGCTGTACGAGGAGTTCTGGGAACCATACCTTTTCTGCAAAAAAACATTTGTTGCCCACTGATTCCCTTTATTAAAAAATTCTTGAACCTGATCATAATTCAATATGACACCCCAATGCAATCATATTCTAGAGTATAATTTTGGCTACTGCAAAAAAAAAGACATTTTTGAAACCAGTATTTTTGTTTTAAATTTTTCAGACATTAAATAACCCCCAGGACAAAATTGAAATTTCCAAAACCTTATTGCGCATCTATAGGATACCCTAAAACATATTCCAAGAGATGATTTGTCTACTGTTGAAAATGTAGGTGGAGTTCGAGGAAGAAGGTTTTTTGTGAAAAAACTTCATTTTTACCAATTATTTGACCCCCAGGACTACCAGAGAATTTTTGAAACCTTTTTACAAAACAACATGACACCCTAAATCAAACTCCAAGAGTTCAGTTTGCTGGTATATAAGATGTAATAGCAGTTTGAGAAAGTAAAACGTGACAGATGGACGGATGGACGGAACAGGGTAACAACAATATACCCGAACTTTCTTTAGATAGTGTGGGTATAATAAAGAAAATCTTGCACAAGAAGTAAAAAAAATTTGCGGATTTTCATCCACATATATTTATGGTAAATACCAAGCCCCTTTCTTTGTTTAGTATTTGTGAGAGAGTTTTTCACTATTTCTAGATTAAAAGAATTTTTTTTCTATTCCTAAATAAAAATCCACCTTTGTGGCCCAACTTTTCAACAAGGAATCATGGTTTGATCAAGCTTTAACTTGTGCTTTCACACAAGTTTCAGCTCTTTAGGCTGAATGCTTTTCCAGAAGATTTTTATAAAGATTTTTCTTCTCTATATTTTCCTAAACATGATGATGGTGATGATACTTCCACCCAAAGTTATTCTGGCCAAAAGTTTTTTGATAGAAGGTTTTAAATGTTTTTCTCTATATATTCTTCTGTACATGTAAAACATGCTCCCCCCTATTGTGGCCCCACCCTACTCCCAGGGACCATAATTTGTATAACCTTTAAAAATAACTACACTACCTGAGAATGCTTCTACACAAATATAAGTTTTTCTGACCTCATAGTTTTTGAGAAATTTTTTTTCAAGATTTACTCAATATTTTCATATGTAAAAATTCATCCCCCATTTGTGACCCCACCAAACTTGAATCCATACTACCTGAGGCCAGCATTTTTTTATTTTTAGGTTTACAAACCCGCCGCTCGGTTTTCTGAGTTTTTTGAAAAAAAATAAAATTACAAAAAAGATCTTTTTTTTTCTCCCCGACAGCAAATTTTTCCTAGTAGGAAAATTGTATCGTCATTGTTATCACAGACGCATAAAATCTGCTCTTTTTGTGTCATGATAGCCTAAAAATTTCTTACGCATCTTTTTCTCGTGCTACATTCTTCAGAGAAGCTTCTACAAACACTCTGCTGTAAGTTTCATACTTTGAAGTTTTACCGACAGTGTTGACAAGTGGCTAGACGAGATAGTCACACCTCACTGAACATGGCTTCATAGTTACCTGTGCAGCTGTTTTCAAGTACATCACTGTAAAATGATTACCTTTCTTTTTGTGTTGAATTGGCATATGTATTCATTGGCCTTTTCAAAAATTTATTTTACACACACAGAGAGAGAGAGAGAGAGAGAGAGAGAGAGAGAGAGAGAGAGAGATGTATTAGAGATATTATAAATTTCTGCAGTAACTATTCTCATGAACACATTTTAAAGTGACCTGCCTAGTGAATTTAAAAAAAAATCATATTATTGTTTGTGCATTTTCTGTTATTTTCAATTAAAATTTACCATTACATAATTAATTGCATAGTTGTACTTTGTACATGGAAATTCAACAGGATAAAATACATGCACACATTTAGTTGCAGTGATTTTATAGAGTCTGTTCACATTCACAATGTTATGTTTGAGTTTTCTCTCATATAAACACCCAAACCAATTTTGTAAATAAAATGTGAGAGATCAATGAAGTCAAATATTTTTTAACTGCAGAAAACATGAAAGTAATAAATATTTTGTATATTAATAATTATATACTAGCATCATACAGGAGAAAACATGACTTTATGTACATAAAATTTAGGGGTTTTTTTCAAATGAAATGATGATATGTCCGACAATAGTCTGACTAGTAACTTTGAATCTTGGGCTAGTAACTTTGTGGCCAAATTTTGTAATTGCACACCCCTGACATTGCTATATGTACATGTAATATCAAAGCTGTATGTCTAATATTCTATTGTACGATTTCAGTGATATGTTACACAGATGACATACTTTTTACATGCTACACTTGATGCAGTTACACACCACTATCATGAAGTTGTCATTCATTATATTATTAGAATAAAGATGATGTCATAAAAGGTTTTTTTTCATACAGAACTTTACAATTTTGTGGTTCGTAAACCTTAAAATAAAATCAAAGGCCGGAACGGCCACAAAGGCGTCGAGCTGACATTTTCTTTTATATAGAATGATATCAATAATTTGAATTTCTGTACTGTACTAATAGACGTATATCAAATAAAATTAGAATAAAAAAGGAAATGAATTACGTTTTGTGCTGTTTCAAAAACAATAATCAGTACATTTCGTTATAAAATAGGTAGTGATGTGTTTATAATACAATAACTCATCAAAATTGAAGAATTTCAAATTTTCAAAAAAAAAATCATTTTCTTTCTGCTTTAAAAAGTCTTTGCACAATTTTCACAGGATCATAATTTGAATACATTAACAGTGTGTCCCTAATTATAATAATAAAACATACTTTTATTAATTTCAATTCCCGTTTGAAACAAGATTACCTAAATAAAATTAATACCTATGCTATGGTTGTTTACACACAAATCCACAACACTTGCTATCTAAAACCAACTGCATTATCGTGTTTATTAATTGCAACAAAATCTCTAGATAAGTTTATCGCTTATAATTATTTTGGAGACCATGACCGATAACAAATAAATTTACATATTAAATTATATTTCTATCGGGCACGGTCTCCAATCAAAATGTAAGCGATAAACTTAAATAATATTTTAGTGAATGTTTACATTGCACCTTATTGTGTTCATCCGCCATTTCTTGATTAAGCAAATTTATACTAATGCAATGAGTTGTCAATAACCAGGGAGGCAAAGTTGGATTCTTTGTACACAATTTAGTTGAATAAAAGGAACACAAATCTTGTAATACGTTTAATACTTCAAGGAACCTATTTTTTATGCGCATTAAAAAGGCGGTGCAGAGCATGAATTTTTGGACGATTGCCAATCCAAACGATCGCTAGAAGGCTGCCGAGCATTAGCTCGACGCCTTAAAAATTGTAGGTCAAAAGAGATTTTTTTTTTTTTTTATTTCCTCCTCCTACGGAACTTTATCATTTTGTTGTTTGTAAACCTAAAAATAAAAAAATGCTGGCCTGAGGATGCTTCCACACATTTTTTGAAAAAATACCAACAAATTTTTAATCATTCTAAATTATTTCCCCTTTAAAGAGGATGTGGCCCTTCATTTGAACAAACTTTAATCCCCTTCTCTCAGTTATGCTTTGGGCCAAGTTTGATTGAAATCAGCCCTGTTGTTTTTTAGAAGAAGATGAAAATGTGAAAAGTTTACAACGAAGCCAAAGACAACAACAACAGCAGACAATAGACAAATTATAATCAGAAAAGCTCACTTGAGCCTTCGGCTCAGGTGAGCTAATAAAAAATAAAACAGCATGCCTACCATAGCATCTACTTCTTGAAGGAGATCTGTTGTTAATACTTTGATTCTCCTATCACTTCCAGCTGCAGCAATCCTATAAGAACATAAACAAGAAGCCCATGGGCCACATTGCTCACCTGAGCAACAATAGACATCATAAAATCAGCTCCTACGGAGTAATATACCAAAACAAGAGGCCCATGGGCCACACTGCTCACCTGAGCAACATTAGGCATGATAAAATCAGCTTTATGGAGTCATAATACAAAATATCTGGACCATGTGGTATAATACATGTAGATCCTATACAAAAAAATCTGTTTCCCCCTGGATATTCTTATATTTTAAATCAAGTCCCTTTTCTAACAGAATGATTTTATAGTCATATCACATTCAGCATTACAGTTCTCAAAAAGACCCTTAACAATTGTTTATATACAAGATATAAACCTACATCAAACTCTGAACCCCTTATGAGGCCCAATAATCGCCCAGGGGACAAAGTTTAAACAATTTATAAGAAACAGAAATATATAAATATGCTTGCATATAAAAGCATATATAACAACATTTAACTTTTTGTGAATAATTAAAATGTTTTTTTTTGTACAACTGAATCCCCTAAATCCCCCCCCCCCACCCCCCACCCCACCCCGGTTTCTTTGTACAACTGTGGCCCCACACTACTAAAGTTTGTGATTTGAACAAATTTGAATAACACCATCTGAAGTTGCTTTCAGTAAGGTTACAGCTTTTCTAGGCATTTTTTTTTAGAAAAAGATTTAAAGATATTTACTAAAAATTCCTATGTAATAATTAGCCCCCCCCCCCCCCCCTTGAGACCCCATCTTTCCATCCGGGAATCATGATTAGAATAGACTTAAAATCTCACTACCTGACAATGCTTTCAAATAAGTTTAAGCTTTCCTGCCTAAATGGTTCTTGAGAAGAAGATTTTTAAAGACTTACCCTATATATTCCTATGAAAAAGTCGACCCCCCCCCCCCCCCATTGTGGCCCCACCTTACCCCAAAGGGTCATGATTTTCACAACTTTAAATTTACACTACCAGAGGATGCTTCCACAAAAGTTTCTAATGGTTCAAGAAATTCATTAATTCCTAATTAATTATTAGAGCATGGTCCTTAATTTTCACAACCTTTAATCCCCTCAGCCTAAGGATGCTTTGTGCCAAGTTTGTTTGAAATAGGCGTAGTGGCTCTGGATAAGATGTTAAAAATGTGAAAGGTTTACAGACAGACAGACGAACAGAAAGACAGATGGATGACAGGAGAAAATGTGATCAGAATAACTCACTTGAGCTTTCAGCTTAGGTGAGCTAATAAGTAGCACAGTCAATAAAAATGTAAGTGAGCAAGCATGTTTATGATAGACATTCATTATACTATGTTTGATATACAGGTAACTTTCAAAACCTCAAAGTCTGCGGGACCAGGAATAAACTTTGAGAGATCAAGAGTTTGAGTTTTCAAGAGCTCAGAATTCAATACAAGGTTGACTGACAGGTTTTAAAATTAGTCACACCGGGTGTTCTGATATGTCATTCATTCAAGTGCTAATCTTACACATGAGCTTACACACAAATGATACTCACTTGTATTCTACAGGTAAACATTCATTTATCTGGATGTTTTTAGACAAGAGGCCCAATGGGCCACATTGCTCACCTGAGCAACACTTGCTTTATATGGGCGTTCAAGGATATTGTGCCATAAGGCCTATCGATTGATTAATCAAAAATGAATATTCAAATTTTACACTTATTCTAAATTTGCATAAACTTAATCTTTCAAATTAAAAAATGGTATTCCATAAAGGTAACTTTATGGAATACCATTTTTACTGAAAATAAGATCATATGCAATATAAATAACTAAATGTTCAGTTGGTGTTCATGGTTAACTTCCAGTTCCCTTTGTTTTAGCCCCCCCCCCCCCCCATCACTTTATAAAAGGATTAAAATACATGAGAGCATAAAGGTACATTTTCTCCCTCCACTACTTACTAGTTATTGTATTTTATTTTAAAAAATCCTATATGTGAAAGAAGAAAAGAGTACCTCAATGCACCAGAATGAATGCGCTCAACTCATCAAATTAAAAACATTGAAAAATTTAATTGGCCTTCTCCATTATAAACGATTGTCATTTACCAGGCATGAATTCATTTCGTATGACGTTTCATATTTTTACTCACTTGACTGATGAATAAACTTAACTCACATATGTTAAAGAGCAATAATTCAAATCAATGTATTGGCAGGCATGTCGCTCTACTGTACCAAGGCCCACCCATAATTTTCATCTTTATTAAAAAACAACAAATGTCTACAAAGATGATTTTTCATTGCAATAATTTTTTAAGAACACCGATAATGCTTTTATCCTCATATAATAATGTGTCAGGACTATGGAAATTTATGTAGATTTTATGCAATTTATCGTTTAAGAAGGGGCACAAGAAAGTAGTTACAGCATATCATCCTTTTCTAGATGTTTCTATTGATCAACCAAAATTTCAGCGTCAATCGTAGAATTATAAGCAAGATACATAGCTTGGTTTGAGTCATGTTTTTGTTCAGATGAGTTTATTACATTCAACTTACGATTTTTAAACTTGTATTTCCTATTCAGCATAGCTGCATTTAAAATATAAACGAACTAAAGCATGACCTCAGCTTTGTGTACAAACATACAGGATTACAGTAGCATTGTGCGCAAAGCTCTGTATCTTGCTTATAACTCAAAGCCTGACTCTCAGGTTAGTAAATAGAAATTTGTAAACAATTAAAACAAGAAAAAATGCACAAAAACAAAGAAAAAACACAATTCATTTTTCATATTTATATATATACTTATATTTCTAGCACCGAGAATAATCTCCGTTTAGATTGAAATTGCTGAGCATCTTAATAAAACATGTTGCATTAATCAACCATTACGTAGAGACCGTACCGAATTACATGTACCAACATAATGAATAGTATTTTATATTTCACAATATTATCTTGTTAGTGCATCAGATTTTGCGCAGGTACATGTAAACTATCAGCTGTCTGATTTACCAGTCTACTTGTAAAAAATAAAGATGATGGTTCCTATCAAGTTAAAATAAAAAGAAACTAAACATGCTAAACGAAAATCAAAACAAGCTAAAACCACCATCACAAATGAAAATGTCTACGCATTGAAATTTTTAACCTCAATTTACTTCACATAAACGGCACAAATATATTTTGGATGTTTCAAATATTCCCTTCGCACATAAACTACAGCTGCCAAACAAGCAAATTCATCTCAGTTCAAGATAGCTGCTTCTAACATAGACTGATCCTCTAAACTGGTTTCGATATATGAAATATTGAGCCCAAAATTAAACTGATTGACCCCCATTCTCTCTGTCTTATTATTATTTTTGTAAATTACTCAAATTTGAAACAGAATTAGCACTTAATTTTTGCAATTTATATTTTATATATGCTAGATTATGTTGAATTTGACTCAGTAGTTCTTGAGAAGAAGATTTTCAAATATGCATCCTCCTTTTTCTACAGTTTCAAAGTTTTCTCTGCTTTGAATAAAGATTGGTCTTTCTTTTCTGCAATTTATATTTGCTTCCCCATAAGGATGCTTTGTGTCAAATTTGGTAGAAATTGGCCAAGCGGTTTTAGAGAAGAAGTTCAAAATGTAAAAAGTTTACAGACAGACGAATGGACAGACGGACAGAAGGACAACAGACAAAATGTGATCAGAATAGCTCACTTGAGCTTTCAGCTCAGGTGAGCTAAAACAATGAAATATAGTTTTCTGATAATACTATTCTATGTAAGACCAACATTATATTAAGCATTCACTTTAATGAAAACTTAGCAAAGACAATATATTGTGATGTAGCAAAACATTGATCTTTTAAGAATACAATCATCTTAAATAAAAACAATGATACTGATACTGGTATGCATACCCGTAATATCTGCAGTTTCACATCTTTAAAGCTCTCTCTAAGTTTGTGTGACAGCTTTATTTCATAATTATTTCTCATTTTCAATCATGGACATCATAATCCTGTATTTAGTTTTTTCACAAATATATCAAGAAGAATTTACAAGATTTAATACATTTTCACTATATGCCCATTTTGGTCCCACCCTAGGGCCTGAACCCATGACAATGAGGCCATAAATTCCAGTTTGTTAGACATTGTAGAGGGCATCAAATTCATACAATTTATTTTTCTCAAATATATATTGGAGAAGAGAAGAAGATTTTCTGAGATTTAATACATTCTCACTTTATGTCCATATTGGCCCAACCATAGGGCCTGAATCCTTGAATCAGGAGCCATAAATGTCACAATTTTTTGTAAAAGCATCCCTACTGATCATAATTAACCAATTCCTTATTGTGGAATCATTTTTAACAAGGGGGTCAATGTTCGTAGGTAGCAAAAATTTTCCTGGTTCACGGGAATGAAATTCGTTGGTAGCATAATTGGGATGATTTCAATAAATATTAAACAAACAATTGTATATAGGTTTGTGGGGATGTTAATTCATGGGCAAGGGTTACCAACGAAAGCCCCAAAAACAATGATGATTCTCTGTTTCTCTGCTGAATGTCCAGTAATGAAGAAGATTTTAAAATTTGCACCATGCAACTTTTGGGAGTTGATTTTAATCAACTCTCCTATGCTGTTACTTGGCAAACTGGAAGTGAAACAGTGTTTGGACCTAAGCACAAATTATCACTGCTGACAAGACTTAGTACAGTAGGTTCCACTTTATCTGATAGTCAATTTGTCAGAGAAAAATTATCAGATTAATTGATTATTAGAATAACCAATATAGCGTTTTTGTGGTCTTTGATTTTGGTATAGAATAAATATAACTCATTTTAAGACATAATTCATCAATGAATGATATAATCTTTATGTCAATAGTTTGAAATGAAATAATTTACCTTGAATTAGCAATGAAATAGCATTTTAGTCTTTTTTTTTTGATTGTAAATGCTCACAAAAAAATAATTTTCTTTATTACGATGGTTTCAAATGGGGCCGCCATTTTGACAGGAAGTAGTGAGAGGAAATGGCTAATTGTCTGAACAGTCCCTCTTCTCACCTGGACAATTTATTAAGGTTTTCCGCTGGGAGCGGAAAACCTTACTATTATTCTGAAAAATTTTCAAATTTCTTATTATTTTTTTTTTTCTTCTAGACGCCAACTTTGATCCTTAATATCTCGCTCGTTTGTTAATCGATTGTTTTGAAATTTTCAGGACTGATAACATGCCGCGTGATGTTGTCGTTGCATATTTTAGTTGAGGAAAATCCCTATCCGGTTTTGAGTTATTCCCCTTTTAGTAAAATTTAACGACTTCTTTTGTCCAGGGGGGTTTAGCTTCAACGATGACTGGCAGAGTCTCAAAGATGGGCTGGTTTGGAAGCTAATACATTGAATTTGTGCGAGATATATTTTATTTATTATTTAAATGCAAATAAAAGGGGTGGTATAGATGTTGAAACAAAGGTAAGGAAAAAAATCAAAAAAATTCGCGTATTTTCCGCGTTAGTTTTCTACCTGATAAAAATTTGTTATAACATGTATTTTAAAAGTTCTTAGTCTTACCCAGACCTTTCATTCGGTATACCGAAAAAGGGGCTGGCCCCTATAATTAGGGAGTTAGAGGCGTCCAAAGTTTCTTGTCAATAACTTAACAAGAGGCCCAGGGGCCACATCGCTCACCTGAACAACAATTGCCTTAATTCTGATCAAATTAGCATTACAGTATCAAAATATATTGACAACTGAGTACAGTAGAATAAATTGAAAAAAAATTGAAAATCTGCCAATTTTTATCAACCTCTTATTTTTTGGTAAATACCAAGCCCCTTTTGTTGTTGTACCTGTAAGAAGATTTTTCTCTATTCCTATATACCCCCCCCCCCCCCCATTTCATGGCCCCATTTTTCTCTAGGGAATCATGGTTTCATCAGACTTAAATCTGCATAACCGTTGCTTTCACACTAAGTACTGAGTTTTGAACTGAACACTTTCCCAGAATAGTTTTAAAGATTTTTTCTTTATATTCCTATGTAAAAATTCAAACCGCCATCACGGTCCCGCCCTACCACTAATGACTGTGATTTTGCAAACTTGAATTTACACTACCCAAGGATGCCTCTACACATGTTTAAACCCTACCTGGCCAAAAATTCTTTAAAAAGAAGATTTTTAAAGATTTTCTCTATATATTCCTAAGTAAAAATTAATCCCCCATTGTGGCCTCACCCTACCCCTGGACTATTATTTAAACAAACTTGAATCTATATGATCTGGGGATGCTTCCACTCAAATATGGCCTTTCCAGGCCTAATAGTTTTGAGGAGAAGACTTTTAAAGATTTTCTCTATCTATAAAAATTCATCCCCCATTGTGACCCGCCCTACCCCCAGGGACCATGATTTGAACAAACTTGAATCTACACTTCCTAAGGATGGTTACATGCCAATTTGAGATTTCTTGGCCAAATATTTTTGAGAAGAAGATTTTTAAAAGATTTCCTCTAAATATTCCTATATAAAATTTGATCCCCCAATTGTGGCCCCACCCTACCCCCGGGGACCATGATTTGAACAACCTTGAATCTATACTATCTGAGGATGCTTCCACTCAAATTTAAGCTTTTCTGGCCTAATAGTTTTTGAGAAGAAGATTTTTAAAGATTTTCTCAATATATTCCTATGTAAAACTTGATCCCCCAATTGTGGCCCCACCCTACCCATGGGAACTATGATTTGACAAACTTGAATTTACACTACCTGAGGATGCTTCCATTTTAATTTGAGCTTTCCTGGCCTAATAGTTTTTGAGAAGAAGATTTTTAAAGATTTTCTCTATATATTCCGATGTAGCACTTAATCTCCCAATTGTGGCCCCACCCTACCCCCGGGGATCATGATTTGAACAAACTTGAATCTACACTCCCTGAGGATGCTTCCATTTCAATTTGAGCTTTTCTGGCCTAATAGTTTTTGAGAAGATTTTTAAAGATTTTCTCTATATATATTCTTATGTAAAACATGATCCCCCTTTTGTGGCCCCACCCTACCCCCGGTGACCATGATTTGAACAAACTTGAATCTACACTTTCTGAGGATGCTTCCACTCAAATTTGAGCTTTCCTGGCCTAATAGTTTTTGAGAAGAAGACTGGCTCAGGTGAGCTAAAAAAGGTTAAGTTTACAATACAATAAGTTTCTGAAAAATGTCTTAATAAATATTGACAATTTTTTTACTTTTTTAATCTTTAGTTTTTAAGATCTGTTTACAAACATAGAATTGTGAGCAAATCTCTGTATCTTGCTTATAATTCGAAGCTTAACACTCAAATATGGTTAGTAAATAGAAATTGTACACAATTAAAACACAAGAAACATGCACTATAACAAATAAAGAACACAATTTATTTTTTCGAAATGAATCATATATATACATGTACATGTATATACCTACATATTTCCGACAGCGATATCAAACTCTATTCAAACTGAATAAACTCGAGAAAATGCCGAGCATCTCAACAAAACCTATTGCATTAATCTACCATTACGCAAAATATAATGCCGAATTACCGATAGAATGAATTGTATTTCAGTACTTTTTTGATACATCAGATTTTGCTTAATTTGCGCAGGTAAACAGTTAACTGTTTGATTTACCGAAGTCTGTTTGATTTGATACGTAAAAATCACGAAATACAGACGATAGTTCCCAGGTTACAAAGCATAGATAATGAAAACGAAACGAAAATCAGAACAAGCTAACACCAACGTCATGTGTGAAAACTTTCAACGCGTTGAAATATTTAGCCTCAATTTACTACACAAAATCGGCACCAATATATTTTGCATGTTTCAAAAATTTCCCATCATTCGCGAACTGTTGCACAACAAGCAAATTCATCATAGTCAGATCGACCCTTTTTCGTATAATGTCATGGCTGCTTTAAACAAAGAACCTCGTTTTAGATGTATGGAATACGAGACTTGGTAAAATGGGTACGCAAACCCGGGCCGTGGCAAAATAAAAGCCGGGGCAGATCGGCAATCGTCAATTCCAAATACGCATTATTTTGCAGCAATATTTACAGCAAATACAAATATACTGGTCCATCATATATCCTGAAATTTTAATGAGATTGGCAGATTAATAACTGCCAATCTTTTGTTTTGCCCAGGCCAAGTCTTGTCTACCCATTTTACCGGATGCCGAATCCGAAGCTATTAAACTGATTGAAACACGCCTTTCCTTTATTATTATTTTCGTAATAACTCAGATTTGAAACAGAATTAGACCTTAATTTTTGCAATTTATATTTTCCTTCCCATAAGGATAATTTATGCTAAACTACGTTGAATTGGAATCAGTAGTTCTTGAGAAGAAGATTTTTTAAAATGCACCCCCCTTTTTCTACATTTCAAGGTTTTCTCAGCTTTGAATACAGATCGGACTTTTATTTCTGCAATTTATATTCGCCCTCCCATAAGGATGCTTTGTGCCAAATTTGGTTGAAATTGGATAAGCGGTTTTAGAGAAGAAGTTCAAAATGTAAAAAGTTTACAGACGGACAGACAGACGGACGGACAGACGGACGGACGGACGGACGGACGGACGACGGACAAAAAGTGATCAGAATAGCTCACTTGAGCTTTCAGCTCAGGTGAGCTAAAAAGGAATAAAAATTTCTAATGCATTATTGAAGCAAAGTTGTAAAGAAATTAATTTTAAATCCTTCCATGGTATTTAATTTAATGTTTTCGTAATTTATAGTCAGTATTTGCAGAAACAATTGTTGTCAGTTCGGTCCATTTTTGTGGGGGTGCGCACGTTTATGAGGATATGAAAGGGCTTCCTGTAATGCACTGATACATGTAGCGCGCAAAAATAATTCCACATAAAATTCCCAAATGTTTTTATTCATATGTACATTTTCATTTCATAAAGATGAACCTCTTTGACCTTATTTTTGTTGTTTGTTTCATTACTGTGCCCTTGTCTATATTTAGATGCATTGCGAGACTCAGGTAACCGATCGATAGGCGAGTCGCTAGCAGTATTCAGGCCGTCGCCTAGACGACAGACTGGTGCATGTGCTTGTAGAGATGGACGTACACGTTTAACGCCCCACTGTGTTACTGTAACAGAGACATTTTGAATTGTTTCAGCGTGTTCAGATGTGTTAATAGAATGGTTCCAATGCATGGTAATTAAACTCAACTTTTCTACAATACGTATACACGGCCGTCTTATAAAGCACAATGTGTATAACTGGCATGACAAATGTACGCTAGCAATTTAAACGAACGCGGGATTGCTCCCGATAAAAGCAAAATACAAAAATACTGATTTGCGATGGATATAATATAATAATCATCGTGGAGATGATTTTAAAAAGTGAACTTAGTATTCGTATACTATAATATTTGAATCCAAAGCCGCTAGTTTTAAGTTACGGTTATTAGGGATATTAATTATGACTTGCCCCGAGTTTCACGTTTTTTACTTGCAAAACATCTACAAACGAAAATACCAAACAACCTTCAGCAGCAACTTATAAATTATTTATTCCATACACAATTCTAAAGAGGTAATTAAATAAATTTTATAAATGCTTTATACTTGTACTCGCTATATCTTCCATGGAAAAAAGTGGCATGGAAAAAATGTTGTTCAATGTTCATCAAATACGCTGTAGCCTTATCAATCGAAAATAATTATCAAACTGTATATTGATAGATTGACATATCAACAAACATTCAGACCCGCAATGTGTTTTTGTTACAAGTTCTATAAAATGTAGACTCATTGACTGAATTCTTTACTGTTTTCCGTCTTGGTTATTTTGAATCACGTGTGTACGTTATGTGTAGCCATATAGATAAACTCTTTAAGTGTTTAACTTTCAAAAGAAATTGTGTACATGCAGAGCAATGCAATGCTAGGACAATTAAATTCCAACAATGTATATGGTGAGGCCGGTCGGACTGATACTGGTTCTGCTTGTTCTAGAAATAGCGAATGTAAGACGAAGTATTGGGGTGTTATATTTTAAACAAATATAAGTATTGCTTTCTTAAAAGCTTTCATTACTCAACAAAGTATTTTATTGGAAGCATTCTTAGTTACCTTAGCTGAATATATGTACCGCTCGGTCTGTATCCCGGAAAAATTGACTACCATCCGAATATTTTCATACAAGGTCTACAGACTTGCAGCTAACATTACCTTTAAAAATACATTTTAGAATTTGCCGCTGTTTATAAATTCATTAAAAAGACGCGCAGAATCAAGTGGTAATATGTCGTTTGATTTGGGATTTATGACGTCTATTTATATTGTTTTCATTAAAATTATTTTATTTTTTCAAGCTTGTGGGTGGAATGAAATCAGTTTCGCATGTTATATTACATAAACATGTCCTCTCCCCACTTTTTCTCGCAGCAACTATTTTTTGAAAATTTACATAAAAAATTGAATTATCATGGAGTTGCCCCCCCCCCCCCCCCCCCCCCCCCGTTTTTGGTAGCATATAAAAAAAATGGTATGAAAATCATGAATTATGAGTGAAATTTTGGAAAATTCAAAATTCTTCTTTTTTCTTTTTCTTTTTTTGCTTGTCAAGATTTGTTGGATGAGTTTGCCCCCCCCCCCTTCAAAAACGATGCTACATGCCTGGAAAATACTCATTTCTTTATTCCCCTCTTTAATAAACAAAACAAACCAACAGACATAACCGATCCAGATAAATATAATTACATGTATCAAAAATAAACTTAAAAAAACAAACTACACATTCATCCTTCACCCACAATATTGCCTTTTCGATATTTGTCATCGTTGTAGACCCGTACGTGTAACAATCTGTTAAGTAGGTGCTTGCACGACAAAGAACCCCTTGCTGATCTACATATTCATTAACGCATACAAAGAAAAAATATATTTTGATTTATTTTTGAATTTCTTTTGATGTAAAAAAAAAAAGGGAGAAGAAATTGATTCTCAGTCTCTCTTTATGCCTGTTTGTTAGCGGTTAATCCAAGTTCATTTTGAATATTCTTTTGTAATTTAAAAAATGCGATGTAAATTTTGTTTATGCAATATTTCGGATAAAGCAATGAAGAGTTGTTTCTTGAAATTTTATTAGACCATTAAATCGTAAAATGCTAACATTGAAAATTGTGCCCGATTTCGTTCTTTTTTTTAAGGTAAAACTTTATTGATTTAAAAAATGATTCTTTGAGACAAACAAATTGACATAATCAATAAGAGTTTGACAATCTCTAACTGCAGGTCTGTAGCTTTAAGTCTGAAAAAGAATCAGATGGACGACCTAGGACACAGATCGTCCATCCGAATTTCTTGAAAATTGCCATTTCTTTCGTACGCGGACGCAATACTCACCGAGACTAAATGGTTCGTATCTTAAGTTTTAAGTTTTAACTGCTTTGAAAGGTAATATTGGTTTTCTGATTATTATGAACATGAATAATTAAATAAAAATGGTTAAAATTACAGTAAAATTACCGACATCGGTCTTCTCCATGCGCGGATCTAGAAGTGGAAGGGTTCCAGACCCCCCCCCCCCCAGCGAAATTTCTTTCAATTATGTGTACATTATAAACTTACCAAATATGCATCGGACATCCCTTGGCAAACTCAAATAACCGTCTGACTTTTCAACCCCCACCCCGGAAATTTTTTTTTGGTCTGCGCATGTCCCCCCTCCTCGAAATACAAAATTATTTTTCAAAAGCCCCTGTAAAATTTCCAGGATCTCCGCATATATACTTAAGATATTCATTGGCGCTTGCGTTCGATAAAAATGCGTGTAAAACGTTTGCCAATGGTCTTTTTACCTTCGTACCGGACATAATCACAGTCCCACTCTGTGAATAAAATGCGGGAATCAAACTAGAGACAACGTGTTAAGATCTGTATTTGCTTCTAAACGTGTAGTATCATCGTGCAAATGCACTGTTCAATTATATTATTTTTTTTACTACACTTGTAAAATTCAACATCTGTTTCGTAATTTTTTCCCTCAGTTTATTTCTTACAAAGTTACTATTTATTTAGTGATTGACACTTTTCAGACTTTATATGTGATTTCAAAGACACAAAGTGTCATGTATCAAGGACTGTTAATATTGTGCAATTATCAGATTTTCATTTCTTGGACATCAAAGACTCATTGAGTTTATTTAATTATTTTATATATCTGTGAACCTTTCACTCAGCTTACTTATATCACTACCTGTCAATTTATACTCATTGTTAAGATTCTTATAAATAGTTATGTACAATTGTCAATGCGCAGTCTGGAATACGGCGGCCAGCCCCGGCCACGTCCGACTCTCCCAGAGTCTTGAGTCCGGAGGCCACTACTGGCCATATTCGACTTGTTTGTAACATGTCTGTCTGTTAAATTGCTATAATGTTGCCATCGTTGAGTCTCGTCCAATTTATGTGGAATCCTGCATCAATTGCCTGTTTATTTCTCTGGAACTGTATACTGGTGGACTTTCGGGAATACGGCAAACCTACCCTTCGTTGTTTTAGCTTACGGCCCACAGCGCGCCACAACTTATACCTTATACACTTTACGCCAACATTCTCTCACCAGGTTCGTACTGCACACGACTGATGCAGATCCAGACGAATTCTCAAGCACCGAATATAATAATTTGTTTCTCAGTGTTTATACATCTAATATTGTACTATCGTTAGCTATCAATTTTTTGTAATACGTCACAAGTATGACGCAGCTACGACGGAAAACCTAATCGTTGCTTGCAACGAGCTCGTCTCTAGTTTTAATTCTCTTTCTGTTACAGAAAATGCTTTGTTGAAATCAGCCCAGTAGTTATGGAGAAGAAGTCGAAAATGTAAAAAGTTTATGGACAGACAAGACAGATTAACAGAGGGATGCCAAACAAAAAGTGATCAGAAAAGCTCACTTGAGCTTTCAGCTCAGGTGAGCTAAAAAGTTTACAAATGGACAGACTAACAGAGAGATAGATGCCAGGCAACATATGATCAGAAAATATGCTTACAGCTCAGATGGATCTGAATGGACAATATCTTTTTCATCACAAATTGAACATTGTACCTTACTGAATCTGGCTGTTCATATGACTTATATGATGACATAGGTGACCAGGAAAGTGACCGAACTGGGCAACCATTTTGGATGTCCTTTAGAAGCTTAAACTCAAAATCCTCATGCACTGACTCATCTTCTTCACACTCCTATTAAAATATGTATAAAAATAAGTTTAAGCTAGAATCACTTTTCAAATTTAAACATTTTTATTCATAACTCCTTTTCACAATGTCAGGGATAATTGTTACATTCCTCAATCTATCCATTGTCAAACATGACTTTTGTCAAGTTGGGCTTGTCAGAAATATGCTGTAAATAAAACATTATTATTTTAAGGCTGCATAAAATTAGTTTTTATATTCTCATCCCCAACCGCTCCGTCTGAAAATGGCCCGCCTCGATCCATTTTATTTTATTTTGAAAAAAAAATTGTGTGGAAAAAAATTTTTTCGGAAAAAAATCATGCTCCGTATATAATAAAATTCAAAACGTTTTAATGGATGCCTAAACATGTGGATTACCGTTTGATTCCAACCATGTTTATTATCATAAGGATACAAATTTCTTCATGCATTAACAGTTAAGTTGAAATAAAATGGAATTAAAAGATTACAAGTGGGTTTGTGTACTCATATTAGCATTAACAACTTAAAAGAATAGAGCAGTTGTTATTTCTAGAATAAGGGTGCAATGATAAACCATGAGATGGTATATCACAGTAAAAATAAGCTACGGTTCAATGTCGAGATACTGTAGGCTATACCACGGTTCAAAATTTCGATCTGGAAAATTTTTATCCGTCCGATTCGGTTTGAAAATTATATTTTCAAAATGGTTTCCGGTATTGAAAAATGTGCTTTGCATCATTTAATTCTGCCTCCTGCTACAGTGCAATAAAATAAGCTACGGTTCAATGTCGAGATACTGTAGGCTATACCACGGTTCAAAATTTCGATCTGGAAAATTTTTATCCGTCCGATTCGGTTTGAAAATTATATTTTCAAAATGGTTTCCGGTATTGAAAAATGTGCTTTGCATCATTTAATTCTGCCTCCTGCTACAGTGCATCCCATAAATCTTGGATAGGATAACATTTTCAGTTTTGTAGGATAAATGAAAATGGGTAAACAAAGTTCCCATATTGAGTGTTTCTACATGCAAGCACTATTTTGCAGTCGTTTTCCTACAAACAAACAACATGCGTATTGCACCTCGTATACAACGGCATTATCCATACACTTGTCTGTTGTCGCAAAAAATTAATGCCACATTCCTAGATGTACAAACATAGGTAATCATAGATTACTAAGCTCACCGAGACGGAGCATCACCCTTATGAGACATCACCTTCATAAGACCACCTTTATCATTTTATATGAAAATCATACTTTATGATCTTGGATATTCATGGATTCTGTTTTGACAAAATATCGTATATCATCTGATAATTTTTTTTATGATAATCATATGTTCATATGTTAATCAATACAATGATATAAAATTAAATATTGCATCATGTCATATTTCTAATATAATATATATCATATAATAAATAAAATACCTTAATAAACAATAATGAGATTTGATATTGTAACGTATGATATGACATTGTATTGTGTTATACCTTATTGTATTTGATCACATAATACAATATCATAAAATATAATACAATATAGTATCATATTACAATATCATATTACATAATACATCTTACACTGAAACATGATATTACATTGTATAATATAGAATGATATTGTATTGAATGACACTGAAACATATTTGATACATTATATGATATTATATCATATAATACAATATAATTTGATTCCAACATTGTATCTTATCAAATGATACAATATTATGTGATATGGTAAAATATTATAAAATACATTATTATATTATACATATTGCATCATATGACACAATAAAATATATTACAATATCATATAATACAATTTCATGTGAAATGATAATATATCATATAAACCAATATCATATCATACAATATCGTATGATACAATATTATATAATATTACAATATCATATAATACAATTTCATGTGATATAATTCTATATTACTGAAACCAATATCATATTTTACAATATTGTATGATACAATATTATAGAATATACAATATTGTATCATAGGATACGATATAATATTTTGCAATATCTTATGTAATTGTATCATGTGATAAAATAATAAATTAAAAATACAATATAATATTATACAATATTGTATCATAATATACAATACTATACATAACAATATCATGATACATAATCATATCATAAAATATCAAAAAAATTGATACAATATCATATCGTATCGTATAACTTTTTATAATATAACATATGATATCATATTGTATCATATCAAACAATATTGTTTCATATCATACAATACTATATCATAGGAATCATGTTATATCATTTATCAACAAACACATCTATCTATCGAGCTGGTTTGAGTGAGGTAGGAGATTTCTTTAGCATCCTTGATAATGGAGATCAGGCTCTGCTTCTGAAGCAACCTCTGCATTTAATTTATAATATTTACATTTTACTGTGTTTTCCCATTAAATTCCGTGATGTTTAAATGCCTCTAAATGCAACACCTATTCACTGCGTATGAATTTACGAGTAATTTACATAAGTAGTTCTCAAACAGTGATTTCTATGTTATCAGTTAAAAAATGTATTTCATGAATGTTGTCAAAACACCATGTTTTATAATTATTCAACAAAAAAGTTGACTTTATAGTTAAAAGCAACATTTCAAGAGTTATTTATCATGGATTATATTTTCATGCTCGTCGATCTTATCTCAACAGTCTATGTGAAAACCAGTTTAAACCGGTTTTACAAAACAGCTGTTCTTGCTGTTACTTATTCACTCCCTCCGTGATCTGCACTTTATATCCATTTATTTAGTAAACAATTGATTTCTTCAGTAAGGGAATGTAAATATAAGCATTAAATGATTGATTTTTGACGTCGTCGTGTCAATAACTGCCGTCAGGTGAGCAGACAAATTATCATAACGCGCTAACGCGCGTTATTCAATTTGTCTGCTCACCTGACGGCAGTTATTGACACGACGACGTCAAAAATAAGTCATTCAATGCTATAATAAAGTTAAATCAACTATGCAAGCTATCATCTATAAAACATGTGACCTGTTCCAAAAAACTAAACCTCATCCAGCATCCGAAACCTATGGCTCAGATTCAGCATTCAAGCCCATCAGGTGCATTTGTATCATAAGACGCATCATCCATGCAATTTTGGTGAAGTTTGGACCAGTAATAACTAAGATATCATCATCAGAGGGCACTAGCAATTAAAACCTTAACTTCCTCCAGCATCCGCAACCTATAGCTCAGATTCAGCATCCATGCCTGTCAGGTGCATCAGTATCATAAGACACACCATCCATTCAAGTTTGGTGAAGTTAGGACCAGTAATAACTAAGATTTATTTTTTAGCATCCTTGATAATGGAGATCAAGCTCTGCATCTGAAGCTACCTCTGCGATTCATTCATATTACAGTTAAATCAACTATGCAAGTTTGAAATAGTACTATCATCTATTAAACATGTGACCTGTTCCTAAAAACTTAACTTTATCCAGCATCCGAAACCAGACTATGCATTCAAGCCTGTCAGGTGCATCAGTATCATAAGACACACCATCCATGGAAGTCTGGTGAAGTAAGGACAAGTAATAACTAAGATATCATCATCAGAGGGCACCTGTTTCAAAAACTTTATCTAACCAGCTCTTAAAACCTTAACCTCCTCCAGCATCCGAAACCTATTGCTCAGATTCAGCATTCAAGCTTGTCAGGTACATCAGTATCATGAGACGCACCATCCATACAAGTTTGGTGAAGTTAGGACCAGTAGTAACTAAGATATAATCATCAGAGGGCACCTGCAACAAAAACTTAACCAGCTCTAAAAACCTTAACCTCTTCCAGCATCCGAAACCTTTTGCTCAGATTCAGCATTCAAGCTTGTCAGGTGCATCAGTATCATGAGACGCACCATCCATACAAGTTTGGTGAAGTTAGGACCAGTAGTAACTAAGATTAATCATCAGAGGGCACCTGCAACAAAAACTTTAACCAGCTCTAAAAACCTTAACCTCTTCCAGCATCCGAAACCTATTGCTCAGATTCAGCATTCAAGCTTGTCAGGTGCATCAGTATCATAAGACGCATCATCCATACAAGTTTGGTGAAGTTAGGACCAGTAGTAACTTATATATTGCTATCAATGGGCACCCGCAACAAAAACTTTAACCTGCTCCAAAAACCTTAACCTCCTCCAGCATCCGAAACCTATAGCTCAGATTCAGCACTCAAGCCTGTCTGGTGCATCAGTATCATAAGGCACACCATCCATGCAAGTTTGGTGAAGTACAGACCAGCAGTAACTAAGATACTGCTATCAAAGGGCACCTGCAACAAAAACTTTAACCTGGTCCAACAACCTTAACCTCCTCCAGCATCTGAAATTTAGGACCCAGATTCAGCATCCAAGTCTTTCAAGTCCATAAGTAGGTCCAGATGCATCATCCATGCAAGTTTGGTGAAGATAGGACAAGTAATAGCTTAGATACAGGACCTGCAACAAAAACTTTAACCAGGTCCGGACGCCGACGCCGACGCCACCGCCGACGCCGAGGGTATAGCATAAGCTCTCCTTGACTTCGTCTCGGTGAGCTAAAAATGTAATTAAAATTAAAGGTCAACCTAGTCATTAAATATTTTGCATTTAGAAAATTCATTACATCTATAATAAGAGCATAAATGATTTAATTGTTGTCAGTGTTGAAATAACAATATTGAAGTCAACATTAGATTTTTACCTAATGCAGATCATGTTGACATTCTGATATTTATACAGCTGATTAGGAAAAATATGTGGAAAAAAATTATGTAACTAAAAGTTGGAGATTAAACAATACCAAAATATGCTGATTATACCCACTCTTTCTAAAGAAAGTTCGGGTATATTGTTGTTACCCTGTTCCGTCCGTCCGTCTGTCACGTTTTACTTTCTCAAAATGCTCTTACATCTTATAACCCAGCAAACTGATCTCTTGGAGTTTGATTTGGGGTGTCATGTTGTTTTGTAAAAAGGTTTCAAAAATTCTCTGGTAGTCGTGGGGGTCAAATAATTGGTAAAAAAATTATGTTTTTTACAATAAAACTTCTTCTTCGAACTCCTCCTACATTTTCAACAGTAGACAAATCATCTCTTGGAATATGTTTCAGGGTATCCTATAGATGCGCAATAAGGTTTCGGAATTTTCAATTTTGTCCTGGGGGTCATTTAATGGCTGAAAAATGATGTTTTTTTTTTACAAAAAAACTGGTTTCAAAAACACATTTTTAGATGGGGTCACGTGACCCCATCTATTGGTTTACTGTCAGACGAATTCTCAAACCAGAAGGCACGCGCAGAATACATGAATTGAGTCTACGCGTAAGAAAATAGTGCAGAAAGTTTTCATGCATTTCAGTAAATATGTATTATAAAAACACCCATTAAATCTTTTTAAGTCCTCTGTGTATAAACAAAGTTCTATTTAGAAAATAAACAATAGTTTTATTGATCAAAATATTCTTGCTCGGGTTCAAATGTGGAATGAGTTTCGTAACTGAATGCACAGTGCCGTTGACGATTCAGTTGGTGTACGAGCTCATTAATCAATAGAAGAGGTTGATGGTGGAATTGAAATGAAAGTTCCCAAACGCAATGTGCCATTTTTCGAAAAATTGTGAATTTTATTTTGACAATTTTTTAAAAGTGTTGTGTTCAGTTGAGACATCTATCCTGGAATAATAACATTTGATTTTGAACGCCATTTTCCGACTAGCCACGGTCTATTGCAACGGTCCTGGCCGGAAGAGTATTTCTCACGGGGACCCTAGCGGATAAGGAACGATAACTCTGTTAGGTATGCAGAGTTACATGCAATGTTTTATCTATGTGTCGATTTCAGTATGAGAATTAATTTTCATCTTATCAGATATTTTAAGTATTATAGCTGCTAATTATTTTGTACATACATTTAAATAATGTATGAAATTGTGTTTTATTTCAAATGAGCCGTTACCCTGTCTGCTTACGCGGTATTGATAATTTATACACCAACTGCCAGTTGTGACGTTTAACTCTGTATCAGGACTGCATAAACTACAATGTATATCACTTTGATAATTGGCCAAGAGATCTCACAATAATTGCTTCTTGGTTTTTTTATGATGTAAACAATTGTCAGAAACACACTATTTAAACTGGTTTGCCATTTCATATTTCAGCAATTATGCTTCATCGATAAATTCAGTCATTATCAACGCATTAGTTTTAGTTGAGGCAGTATATTTATTTTCTTGTAGCCTATTCCAAAGAATTCACAACTGATAATGACAATGAATATTACATAAATTACATTTTATTGAACTTCAACCGATCAATGGCACACTTTCTTCTACAAGAGTACATGTGTTTTTAAACATACAAAAAACTTTAAATTTACGATACAAATGTGTTTAATTTTGGACTGACCTGTGATTTACGATGTACCTTATTTTGTAACTCACTCAGTCTGTAGAAACATTAATTTTATTACAGGCACCTCAATATTCATCAGACAATATTTACTACTGATGTTGATGCTTTACTTGCTGCTGACTTTCTCTAAAACACGCTCATCGACGTAGGAATTGTAAAATTCACGTGCAAATGGAGTCGCCATTTTGCAGTTTTACATGTATATAAAGAAACCACATTTTACGATGTTTCAAAGATATTCAGTTCAGATTTTTTGTAAGCAAATAAGGGATTGAAGACATATGCCGTAAAACATCTTATGGATTTCATGGCGTGTCAGCTCGTGTATCTCTAATTTGCAGCAAATGCTAGCTTTTTTATGAGAAAAAAGAATCCGTTCAACTCATGCGATATTCCATATGTATTTATGGTACATTGTGAATGGTAATGTAAGATATAATAATTTTATTAACTAAACAGTTTTTGTCAAATTTTTTCACAATGAACTGAATAACGCAATTTGATGAGCGAAGGACAAATAGTGACTTTAATCCATATGCGCCAGTCCCTGCTAAATGTATTAAAGAATCTTTTCTTTGGTTTTGGGGGGATTTTTTCACTAACAGATAACATTATTTACATACGTACGTAAACATCGCCCCGTTTGTTCTCAAATAATTTTTAACTTTTGAGTTCAACTCTATTATGAGCATTCTTCGACATTTGTTTCCAAGTGTTAGCATCATTTTGTCCACATGCATACAAATAGGCGGGCCAGTTTGTTGCGACTCGCAATTGAAATACACACCGGTTAGAAAGTGTCATCACTCAACGCAATGCTACATCATAGCGTATACATCCATGCTATATTTGCGATAAATAATGAAACATGAAGGCAAAAAAATGTGCTTCATATATTACTGTAGTATTCTGCTGAGCTACAGAACTATAGCTTTTTGGAAATACTACCGGAATTTGCGAACCCTAGATCTATTGTCTAGTACATGCAAATAATAAAATCAAATTTATATACACAGCTGTACCGTCAGAAAAACATGCGTTCAACTTGGATTTTGTTTGTTTGGTTTTTTTCAAAACTTATTTTGAATAATTAATCAATATTTGTTGTAAATTTACTAGAAAAGTTTAATGTACCAAGTAATTTATGCTTGTTAAAGTGTACTGAGAAGCGATAAAATATACATGTGACTTTCCCAAATTCATTCAAATAATTTGAATAAATCTATAGCTAAATATAATAGAACAAATGTACTTTAAAACGTTGATTAATAAAACTGCCGTGACTGAATATTTTATGATACTTTTTTCACATTTTCATTCACTTTCATTGTGAGCAAATGGAAATAATCCACTAAAGTCAAAGATAAAATATTGATTGACTCTTCCGTTTCATGATGACGTGCATTCCAAAAGCAATACAGTTTAATAAACAGGTTCTTGTAAACCCATTCCGTTTTCTTTACACCTAGATGTATTAACTGACTATGAGGACAAAAGCAAGTGTGATGGTCCACAAGACTGCAACTTTTTCCCCGTGAAGAAATTGAGGGAAAATGCTGTCGAGAGGGACAATAAACATACTACATGTATGCCCAAACACAGTCTTCGAAATAACCCGGGAGTCCGATGCCCGGGGCTTGGTACATTTGCAGGCGGGCATGTAAAAATTGCCAAATTACATGCCCAGAGGGCATGTGTAAATTTTCTATCAACGTACAAAATGTTTACTTGCCATTTATTCCATCGTACCCAAGTTATTCGTGTAACTTGCTTTGTGCAGTCTACATTCTCAGTACGACTTGTCAAATAAGCGTCAATCGTAATCATTTAAGTGTTTAGTTAAACCTATTGTATCTATGTTTGCTAAATTACGAGACGTACATTGATGCCACGTGTAGTCATGATTGGGCGATTTATTTATTTTGGTTGCACCATACATGTACCAGAAAATATAAGAATTTTGAGTTGGGTATGTAAAAATTTGAATGGGCTGGGTTAAAATAATGGGTCTACATGCGCGAAGGGCATGTGCTGAAAAAAATTTGTCGTGAAGACTGCAAACAGTTAGTAAAAACCTTTTAAGTATTTTATCATACCAAAGCTTTATTTGTTCTCGTTACTTTGAGAAATCTACAATATATTTAAAGCACAACAGTCCAATCCACACTTTTCAAAAGTTGTTCTCCTTTGCAGGGTAAACCCAAAGGTCAAAAGGGAAAAAAACCAAAATTCTCCTTCTTTATAAAATCAAATATTTGGCGTACTGTGATGAAATCGCTTTGGATTTGATTTATTCATTCAATATGTGGTGGCAACCCACTTATTTAATGAGTCATTCTGGGGCAATCAAAATACATAGTATTATTGACAACAGGTTTTTAATGTCAACTGATATAGATACAAACATATAGATACAAACATATAGATACAAAATATAGATACAAACTTCTATACTACAAAGGCTACTGTGATAAATCTATAGGTTTTTCCCCAAAAGATGACGGCCAAGAGACACAGCATTTGTAAAGTGTGGATTGAGATCACAGCTACGATTTCAACAAAATTATTCATGTAGGAAACTCATGACCAGTTGTGCGAGTAAGCGTTAAGTTTTCGACAACAATATTTACCATACATGTAATATGCTACTTTCAGATGACGCCACCGTCTAACAGTACTTTCAGCACTTTGATTTTTTATTAATACACCAATGAATCTTGGTATTAGCTCTAAAACTATTTAAAATACTATTGAAAATAAAATCATAGTGATTTTGATCCCCTGTTGACTGATTAAGATGGTATAGCCCCTTTTAAAACTGGTGTTTTAGCTTGTGTTGTTTTAGGTGACATGCCACCTACGGCCACCATTATAGCTATTATCACGTCAGGTGAAATTAGTTTTGAATAATTATAAAACGATCTTTATTATTTTTAAACAGACCAGCAATTATTCTTGTGTTAAATTTTTAAGTATTAAACAAAAATTGCTGTTCTGTTATCCCACTAGATCGCTTTTAGACGCCATGTTTTTTAATAGTTTTCTGTAAACAGAGTTATCTTTCTTGAAGTTTGTAACTTTCTATTTTGGGCGCCGTTATTTTTTTAAACACTCATTACAACTTGATTATAGCTCAAAAACTATTTTAAATGCTACTGAAAATAAAATGTCAGTGATTTTATTCCCTACTGACCGATTAGGGTTGGTTATTAGCCTCTTACAGTCAGTGTTGGCTTGTATTGTCTTAAGTACAGTTATACCTACAGCTATTATCACCTAAAGCGTAAATAATTGCCTGCTTAAATAAAAGATCTTATCAAATAAACCTTGTTTATATTTATAAGAAATACAGTTGAAACTTTCAATGCATTTATTAATGTGTTTATCTTTTTAGTTATTAAAATATAAACATGTCAAGTATAGTGATTGCAAGTCAAAAGTTGGAAGCAAAATGGCACCCAAAAACGAAGCCCGGGCCTTTTCACCCCCCCCCCCCCCCCCCCGAAACAACACACATCAAAAATTCAAATGACCTCGCATTATTACAAAACGGGGGTAGTTAGACCTCTTACACATTGTTTTTCATCTCATAAAAAAAATCAGCTCCTGTCTCGAGCGGAAACGCCCTAAATTCAAAGGAAAATTCGGGAATTATTTTGCCTCAGCCATGTTTTGACGTGAACCTTCAGTGAAATACTGTAGTGACACCTGCATAAACACATGCTCCATCTAAGCCATGGCTCAGATAATGGCCCCCTTGGGACAATGAATTCAGCCACACTTGTCTTTGATGTTCTTATTTATATAAGCTCCTAAGAATTTATCATTGATAAACAACAATTTTGCATTGTCAGTTGATAGAATACTTATAAAAAATAAATTTAGTTAAGAATTAAAATTAAGACAAAAACCTCCATCTGGATGTAGTTATATAAATATATTTTAGAGTGTTTTAATACTATTAATTAATTAATAAAATCTGTAAGGATTACCTCCCTTACTTTTCAACATCAGTGTACAATATATAGAGAAGGAAAATGAAAACTGTCATTAAATCATTAAATCTTGTCTGATCTTGAAAAAATTGCAGGTGCACATCTTCAGATGGTGATCAACATATGTACAAATTTTCATACTGTTCCATGCAGTAGTAGAAAATTCTATAGGGGGGACAAAGTTGCGTCTACAGACAGACGGACGGACAGACAGGCTGACAGGGTGAAACCAATACACCCCTTCTAAACTTCATTTGTGGGGGGATAACTAACTCTGGGTTTACTTTTTGAAAATGTGGGTCCACTCACGGTTTACTTTGGGTTTACTTTGAAATTGCTTTTGGGGTCAACTGTACGCACTGAAATGTGAATCAGACCCATCTTTTATTTCATCATCCTACTGCCTGTAAATCCAGCCCCTTGTGTATTCAGAATACACAGTTAGCATCTGCTTTTAGGGGTGTACTTCTGATCAGGTTTTACTTTCTGTGTCCACTCTGGGATTACTTTAGGTCCACTCTAGTAAACCAAAAGTAATCCCAGAAAGTAAACCCAGGGTTTAGTTGGGGTTTACTTTCTGTTAGGCAGGGCTCTACATTAACTTTTTTTCCTACTTGTCCATTCGGACAAGTGACCAAGACATTTACTTGTCCGAACTTGAACTTCACTTGTCTGAAAAAATTTTTCAATATTAAAGATCAAATATTGTCAACTTGAAAACTACAGTTCTGTATTACTAAAATAAAGTCATTTATTGATTATTCTTGCTATAATTATTAACCTGACTTATCAAATGGAAACTTCAAATGTCTTTCATAAACGTATTTGTTCCATATTACATTATCATAAACGTATTTGTTCCATATTACATTAAACATGATTTGTCAGCTGTAGCTTTGTCATGGCAAATTACAAGACATATTTTAAATTTAGCATCAGGTTTTAAAAAACATGTAACTGTTATATTGATTTCTCAGCTGTTTTTTAAACTAAACATGGAAAGCCATCATCGTCTTATAATCTATGATGAATGAAACCTAAAATAAATTACATATCTTTCCATAATCCTTTATCTTTGCTACCTTTTCTTCCTTTCTTTTTCTTAACATGAGTGTTTGGTACTTTGTAAGAACTAAGATCCACACCTTTACAGTTCAATATTGAAAGTTGTTTGAAATTAGTGAACTTCAATCCCGATCAAGAGTAACTCAATTGCATTGCAATTTGATGTTGGGATCGAAATTCAAAATAACTAATCGATAAACTTATGAGACTACAAATAAACTTATCACAAAATTTTCTTTCCTTTTTTAAATGTTGGAGACTTCTTTACATAAAAATGCACTTGTCCAGTCGGACAAGTGGCCAGCAATATTCACTTGTCCGTATATTTTTTTAACTGGTACCGGACAAGTGTTAATGTCGAGCCCTGTTAGGTTGGGTCTAATAGTTACTGTATGGTCATTTCCAATTCCTGGAGGGTGGGGATGACCCCAGGGGTCAGATCTAATAAACCCCATATATTGCCTATAACAAACAGTCAATATATGATTCTGAAAACTTTTTGTAATTATCTCTATCTGTTTTAAAGTTATAAACCTTTACAATAGAGTCTACGATTTTCCCCATAAGTTTCAATGTTAGACCCCACACCCTTTTGACCCCCCAGAAATGTGGTTGGCCAACCCCAAATGAGAAACATAGGTAATCACAGATTACAAAGCTCACAAATGAGGCATCAACTTTATGACACCACCTTTATCATATCATATGAAAATCAAAGCTAATGATCTTGGATATTCATAGATACTGTTTTGACACAATATTGTACATGTATATCATATGTTAAAAAATTGTATGATAATCATATGTTTATTTCATACAGTATTACGAGGGTTGTCCCAAAATACCGTAGACTGAGCTCATAACTTCAAAACTATTCATCGCAAATACACTAAACTTTATCGGTCACTTGGTAGTGCTATTGTTGATTAATATCTCAAATTACAGCTGTGTACTAATTTTTAGTACCTTAGTGCTGCACCCGGCGGCGAAATGTACGACATAAAAATTACATCCACATCTTTGTTGAATTAGCACGTGATTGAAATATAATCAAAGTATTTGTGGGTTAATAACATTTTACTAAGGTTTTCAGCAGGGTTGTCTCTTAAGACCCGGGAGGCGGGGAATTTCCCCGCCTAAAGTGACGTAATTACCCGGCTATTATTGCATTTCAAACACAATCTAGCTATAAGCTAAACCTCCAGATCCCCTTCTACTTTTTTATTTCTCCCTTCTACTTCAATTTTTAGTGACAACCCTGTTTTCAGTGTAATTTTAAAATGTGATTGGATAAAAGAGAAAATTATTAGAATGCTAAAAAGGTCTAATTGTTGTCATTAATCAGTAAACAAAATTAATGTTGGTATACATAGAATTGTCCTTTTTAGGCCTTTAACCCGAAAGTAATTCAAAGGACACAGGACATTACTAAATGCCCTGAGTGAGTTTATTGATGTGGAAACTGAAATTTCTTAGTTTCACCTATATTACAAAATTATTCAATAAAAAATTTAAATGTATGTAGATATTGATTGTTTTTTAAAAATTTAGTCATGTATTTCTTACACGATGGATTTATTCATTAAAAAATATATTTATAATGTAAATGTTGATTTGTAGATGGTGTGATTCAAGTTCTTTTCTTATGAGCTTGAGTAAAAATTCTTCAGGATTCACTAAGGGGGTTAGCAAATCCATGATTTGCAAACCCCTATTGGGTGCATGCCTGATATGTCTTTGGTAAGTAAATCCAGGATTTACCTCCCCCCTCCCACCCCTCTTAACACAAGTTGAATTTAGTTCCAGTCTGTCCTTTCAATCATTCAGTTAAAGAGATCTTCAATTTCTAGGGACTACATTACACTTGTGGCAAAGGCCTTGGAAAATTTGCTATTTTAAACTTATTAGTGTTTTATATGTAGCAGAAATAATACAATCGACTAAAATTAAGATGCTTTTTGATATCTGATTTATGGAATGTTAAAAAAAAAAAACTAAAAAATAAGTTAGACACAAAATAGGAAATTAGGACATCGCGGGACCAGTGATTGGGAAGGACCTGCGCCACGCGCCATAGTCCCATTTAAGAGAAAAATGGCGCATTAAATCAATTACTCTACGCGCCGAAGTGCGCATTCAAATTTCTCATCGGTTATAAAAGTTTTAGCGATGTCCGCTGCAAATTTACTCTGTACGACTTAGCTAATCGTCTTTTAATACATTTGTTTTAAAACATCAAATTTCATTGGTCGTGTTTGGTAAAACAGAAATAAACAACCAATAAAAACGTTTCCACTCTTTTATGCGTGGTAGATTATTCCAGAATTTCCTCCGAAAGAGAAGTTGAAGTCGCCCAGTATTCTGAGTTCTCAATTATGTAAACTAACCCCAAAATGCAGTAAAATGATGATTATCTAATTGAAAAGACGTGTTCACAGCCTCAATTAATCCCTGTTGTGATTATTAAAACTCACGACTGTCTTACCATGCTTATCGTTACTGTAGGGGTTATAAATACGGGTGATGCAACCACACTGCATTGAAAATTACAACCGATGTTTATTTATTTAAGTGTCGATACTACAATTAGTTGTAACTTGTAATTATTTGATAACTCGCAAAATTAATGTTTAAATAATAAGAAAAACCGTTCCCTACAGTTATCTTCAAAGTTTGAAAGATTCTCTACATAACGGTAATAATTGGGTCAAAGGGTTTGACTAATACCTCCCAAAAACACAGAAGTACAGAGACTGATTTTATTTATCATTAAGCAAACACCATAACAAAAATTGCATCAGTGAAATGTATAAACACATCAAATAAATTAAATTTAACCAGTTGGTTAAGTTTTTAAATTTTATAGAAGTTGTTTTGCTCTAGGTTGGTCCTTGATAATTTCAATTTTACAAAATGGCCCCAATGAATAAATAGATGGCCCTTTCATTATGAAAATGGCCCATTGAAATTAATAACTGTGGGGCCATAGTCCCATTGACATTTTTGGCCTTCCCAATCACTGCGGGACATATGTCCGCAACCTATGTCCCGGATTTCTTTTACACCGTCCTTTCAATTACATCTTAGGTAGCTAAACACAGTTTCGTATTAAAATCCAGGGCGTTTTTCTCAGGGAAAAAGCATGATGCCCAGATGGGTAGGAATTTTCCTACTGTTTTTATGGGGTATACATGAAAATTAATGTTTTAAATTCTCTATTGCATAATGTAGAGGTTTATCTTTTGAATACATGAAAAAAAAGTATGTAGAAAAATTTTAAAAATTATTTTTTTCAGACTCTAAAATAAAGGGAGGTTACTCCAAAAACTATGGATTTTACGCATACAGAATTCCATGAATTTTATTGCAGGTAATATAGCTCTTTAAAAAGCTGGTGAATGTACCCTGAAAATACTACATATAAAATGATGCCTAAGGACTTCCTCTTGAACAGGTTGAGACCAATCTGCCAAATGGGATATAATAGCCCGTTTGGGGTAGAATAGCCCTAATGGAATATAAATTGTAAAGTGCAAAAAAAAAAATAAATTTTGATTTTGAAATTTTTGATATAAATCCGCATTAGAATAGATGAAATACAACAACTTTTGGTAACCAACTTTTTCTGTAGCTCTACTATTACGGAGATTGATCCCTCAGTATATCCAAAACTTCTTGGGGATCAATCTTACAAACTATATAGACATATAGAAAAACTTCTTAACCAAAAGTTGTTGCATTTGATTCACATTAATGCGGATTTATATCAAAAATTTTTAAATAAAGATAAATTATTTTTTGCAATTTAAAGAACTATATATGATAAGAGTTAAATTTGGCCCCCATAATTCGCCATTTTTTAAGTGTTTCGGGTACAATAAAATGTTAACTAATGTTTTAGAAGAGTTGATATAAAATATATTTTTCATCTATTTATTTGATTTATTTGCACTCACTGGCAGTATATGACGTCAGAAGAGACGCCATTTCTATAATTCAATTAAAATCGGCCAAAAATTGACATTTTTCTTATATATTTACGAATGGGAAATATAGAGCGCATGCTTGAACAAGGAAAATTTTTTTGTCACTTACTAGTCTTGGCTAGATACATCTCTGATTAAAATATTTTATTTGTTCAAGAATGCGCTCTATGTTTTCGGAAGGAAAAACTGCTTGAAAACAAGCTGTTTTACGCTAAAAATGCAAAAATGGCGGGAAAAGGTTGTCTTTACAATGTCATATTTCTAAATTGTGAGATCTTGAACCAACATGAATGTTATGTAAACACATCACATGCATAGCTGTATTAAGAAAACAAAGAATGATAGTAATATGACGATGTTCATTTTAGGGGGCCATTTTAGGCCCTTATCATATATAGTCCTTTATATACCATTTGGGCTATTCTATCCCAAACGGGCTATTATATCCCATTTGGGAGATTGGTCCAAACCTGTTGAAAATGCACAGAAATTAAAATGGCTGATTTATTTACATTCTGCTGTTGGGGGGAGGGGGGGGGGGGCTAATATGCATGGGTGTACTGCATTTAGAGTCATTCTTTTGCCCATTTTCCTCATGTTTAGAGTGCCAAATAAACTCTAACTCTATTGATATATACACAGGGGCTTGGTTGTTGGATAATGAATTTCCTAATTATTTGTTCCCGAAGAAAAAAATGATTAAAATTGGTAATCTGATGTGTATTTCTGTGTATTGCAATAAATAAATTCACTGAAATCCCCCGTTTCAGTCATGTTAAAAATGTGTATTCAATGTACATTTAAAAAAGTAAAGGGACGACACTCGCCATCTTGGATTTATAGGGGGTCCTCGTTTCAAGCTATGTTTTAAACAAGTTCTTCCATTTCTCCAACGATTTCTGACGAGATCTAGGTTGGAAAATATTCAACTGACTTATTCCTATCGTCTGACTACATCTGTACGCTGCATAATAAACACATCGTTCCGAAATGTACTAGATACTTGCCAAACTTATCGAAAGCAACGGAAGTTTACTTTTGAGTGACGTAAATTCTCCATATAATCACTGAGATGTTCCGAAAATGTAAGATAAATCTAGAGAGAGCAAAAATTCCGCGAAAAGTTATCCTCTTGGTTTATCCAATGCTTTCGGATCTCCTCAGTGATTACATGGAGAGTTTGGCGAGTATCTAGTACATTTTGGAACGATGTGTTTATTATGCAGCATACAGATGTAGTCAGACGATAGGAATAAGTCAGTTGAATATTTTCCAACCTAGATCTCGTCAGAAATCGTTGGAGAAATTGAAGAACTTGTTTAAAACATAGCTTGAAACGAGGACCCCCTATAAATCCAAGATGGCGAGTGTCGTCCCTTTACTTTTTTTAATGTACATTGAATACACTTTTTTAACATGACTGAAACGGGGGATTTCAGTGAATTTATTTATTGCAATACACAGAAATACACATTAGATTACCAATTTTAATCATTTTTTTCTTCGGGAACAAATAATTAGGAAATTCATTATCCAACAACCAAGCCCCTGTGGATATATAGAGATATATGTATCATGTTTTTACAATTTTATCAGTTTATACAAATTAATTAAGATAAATTTTGCTTGTCCCTCATCTAATAACGTCCTTATAACGTTACCTATAAAACCGTGTTTTGCACCCTTACCTCAGTGGTAAACCTACATCGATAGAGGACAACTCGTGAATTGGTTCCAACTGCAAGTAAGCATGAGCACCAATTATATGGACAAAACTCCAAAGTGTTGACTATGTCATGACATGGAATATAGTATGTTGCTGGTGTATATTGCTCCGTAATAACCATATCCAATGAGTCAACTGTTCAACAACAGTGTAAAATAGTGTGGCGCTTTTTCAGAAAGCCTTTTTTGTACCTCCAAGTCAGAAGAGCCAGGTTGGGGCAGGTCTATTCGGGTACGGGATGTTTTGCACCTAAACATGTTTAGCCCTGAGATGTTTCTCTCCTATTTCGCACTGAGATGGTTTGCACCGCGAAGTTTCGAAGGAAATTTATTTATAGATAAGTAGGTCAACAGGTCGCTGGATGTGACAAGTTGACAATTGACAGTTCCCAGTCGAAAGATACATGTACAAGTAGTCGAGTTGACAGATCGACAGTTGTAAAATAATTAAACTCTAGACCTTTCTGCCTGGAAATCAGCTATCCTATATACATTAATATGTTATTTATCTCATACGTGTGGTGTGTATTACCCGTGTGATAAACCTTTGCTTTATCAAACGGGTGATGCTATTAATATCAAATACTTCTGGTCTGAACTTTTTGGACACAGCCCCTCGCTTCGGTATCAGGAGAAAACGTTAGGTTCCTAGGGTACGTTTTCTCCAAGAGAGAACGTACCCAGGTACGTTTTATAAATAATAAACATAGAGTTAAATAGTCTTAATAAATAATTTACTGCATAAATATAGAAGAATATATGAATTTGATAGATATCTTAATCAAATAATAATAATTCTTATATATGTATCGGTTGAATATTTGAAGGATTTGGACATGTCAATTAGTTTTAAATACTACTTTAATGCATATTTTAATGAATAAATATAGAAGAATATACAAATTTTATAAATATCTTAAATTATATATCCCGTAAGGGTTTTCTTATATTTATCTAACGGACTTGGACATGATTTGAGCTCAAAATTTTCAACTAAATATTTCATAAATAATCTTTTAATGGTTGATAAATTCACCATGTTTGTTATAAGTATTCTGCTTTAAATATTAGTAATTTCAATGTAATAAGACCTTTGAGACTTTCAAAGTTGTATCAATTCAAGGGACCAATTGACGGCAGATTATATGTCAAAGAATTTATATGTAAATTTGGAATAACAGAAATGGGTATCTTCACATTGCGGAGATAGGAATGAGTTGAAAATAATTGATAATAGGTCGCATCTGACCTTAAATTAAACTTTAATGAAATTTTATACCGTTTGAAAAACATTTATCACCTTAATAAAGTTCATTGTAGTATGATTGTGGTTCATTGTGGTTTCATTGTGGTTCATCGCGGTTCATTGTGGTTCATTGCGGTTCACTGTGGTTAAAAGACGCGACGCGCCGCGGAAGTGGTATTATTCCGCCAAGCTTCAGTCGTTTTTTTTTTTCGGTTGTACAAGCGAATTTTCTTTACTGTTTCACTATATTATCATAAAAAGTGTTGTCTTGTCAAACGCAGTGTCATATTTATTTATAATGATAATCAATACTTGCAACATATTATTGAACTGTTTTTTTGGTTACGTCATGTTAATCGAAGCGGCTTTCCAGGTCATCACACAAAAAATGTTTGGAGCAAAGTTGTCGTCATAATTTGCAACAAATGAAAATATAAGAAATAAGGTATCATTTGTTTATGTATATCGGAATATAAATACGGGTTGGTACGTGAACAAATCTTCCATAAAGTCCTTCGGGCTTTTCTTATCTCTTGAATATTTGAGATATGTTTGTTGATAAGTAAAAAATGAAGATCACCATCGACGAGTTACAGAAAGTCGGGCGGGGGGGGGGGGGGGGGGGGGTTGTCCCTAAAATCTAATAAATCAAAGTTTATTCGAGACAAAATACAGGCATAATCTAAAACCTGGTTTGGTCCTGTTGGCCTGGCCTCAATATTGGCATTGCCTCACTTTTTGCCTCAAATTTGGCTTGACCCTAAATTTTGGCCTGGCCTCAAAATTGGCATGGCCTCAAATTTAGCCTCTACAAAAAATTTTGGCCTCAATTTTATTTTTATATTTTCTTTGCACATTTGATGATTTTATTGACTTTTGATGATTTATGTTCAATACATATTAAACATCCCAGTAGATGGCTTGAGTGTCTTATAGTAATGGTTCTATTTAAAGAATAGTAACAAATTAACAATTAAAATTATAGTGCATTGTATATATTACTACAGGTATGACTGTATGAGTGATTGATTCTGATAAATTTTGATTAAGTCTAATTTAAATTCTAGTGCTTAAGAATGTGATGCTGTCCTGCCATTGTATAATCATGGCATTTTTTTCAATGTACTTAATAAATCAAACTGCTTTAAGCATCGGACAATATCAATATGTTTTGCTTTGTTCAAATTCTGATAAGGAAAATTCCCTTTAGGAGAAAAATTGTTTCCTAAATATGCAAACAACACATGCAAGAAACTCTAATCAAGAGGTGGTAATTTAAATGACCATTGCTGAATGAAATTATCGAAGGATGCAATGTTGCAGTCATTTAAGAAATACGTCATAGTATACAGACAGAGCAATTGCGATTATAGAAATATAATTGCAGTTCCTTCTTATGGACTTACAGTGGGAAAGAACAATGGATATGCAAATATTCACATATGACATTAATCAAATTAAACCATGTGTAATGTTAAACGACCGGGCAGGCAATGAATCAGACCCCAATGCAGCAGATTAGCGACAGAAAGGGGTGATATATCGAATTTTTGATGGAGAGGGAAATTTGGGCTTGATTGCTGTTGACCGGTAATGTAAGCAAACTGGAAATTTAAAAGTGCATTACGATGTATTGTCGTATCCATGAGATGTCTATTCCATGACTTGTCGTATCGATGAGCTGTCCATTCGGTGAGTTGTCGCATCGATGAATTTTTTCGATGAGTTGTCTTTCGCGTTATATCATCCATGTAAATATGATAATTAGTTAAAATTATGATGAAACCCAAGCTGTAAATTATTAGAGTGACATGCATATGTACAAGTATAATTTTGATTCTTCAAAATGACGACTTATTCATGTATGCAAGCTCTGAATCTCACGATGTATTTAACAATAAAATTTAGTTAAATATTTGACTTCCTGTTAATATTTTCGAAAATCATTGATGTCAATTCATTGGGGGCGAGTTGTCTTGACTGAGGTCATCCTAAGTTGGGGGCCGAGTTGTCTTGAGCTGGTTGCGAGTTGTCCAGCATATTTTGGAATGAACTTTCAAATGTGACCAAGGATATGTCTGTAAGTAACATAGCAAACTAGCCAGGTTTGTTTAGGTTAACATTAAGCTCTATGGGAAATGAATTGGTACTCTTTTCCCAGATAGCGGCACCGCATCACCGAGTTTTCGTAATGAGATCTGCCAAGGGTTTATGGGGAGCAGAGTGGATCGAAAACCATTGGTTAGCGAAGATGCGATTTTGATGAAATTTTACTTTTCAGTTTTTATTTTTTTTTACAATGCTTTAAAACACATTTCTAAAGATCAAATTAAATTTGTGAATCAGTTGTTAAGTTATAAGGAAGATGCATTGCTCACAATTATTTGTCATGTAAACAAGGCCCGTGCCCTGGTTTGATATACCAGTAAAAATCGTTTTCAAGCTGATTTGTAAGACACGCCAAATTCACAAAAATGAGATAATCATACATGTAGTTTCACAGTCAATAAACTAGTTTAAACGGCTGTAAACTACAGTTTATGGACAGAATACTAAAGTTAACGACGTTAATCAATACTTCACATCTGTTGACCATAGTTAACGCGATCATGTGTTTCAGAAGTGTAAAACTACAATTAACACTCAACCAACCATTTACGATTGCAAAACATAGTTTATCAGATAAATATAGTTTACAATTGTGAAACTATAATTAACAACTCTTAACCATAGTTAACGAATGTAAATTATAGTTTACATATGTGAATCTATATTTATCAGCAAAATCTATCGTTAACGTTATTTGCAGACGGATAAACTTAGATTATCATTCGTTAACTTTAGTTTACAACCGTTAAATATAGTTTTACAGATGAAAACTAAACTAAACGGACCGTTAATCATAGTTTACGAATCGTTAACTATGGTTTACGAACCGTAAATATAAAAAATGTAAACAAATGCTTCGTTAACAAAGCAAAGAATTGTTATCTTTATAACTCCCTAAAAACTCAATGAATGGCACTCGAATTTTGGTTACCTACTAAATATGCCTTACTAAAGCATTGTAAACATTAGAATCGGAAAAATAGTTTTTGACCAAGATCGTGACCATGTCTCTTTAAAAACATTAAAAAATTTGATTGGTCTCCCCCATTTTAAACGATTGTTGTTTATCTGGCGTGAACTCTTCTGACGTTATATAACCTTACTCACTTCATTGATGAATACACTCGAATGAAAAATGTTGTCACGTAATATGTTAAATGATATTCTAATTAATATATTGACTGGCACATCACTTTATTTTACTAAGGCCTTCTTTAAGCTCAGGTGAGTTAAACAAGAGGCCCATGGGCCACATCGCTCACCTGAGGAACAATAGGAAAGATCAAATCAGCCTTAGGTGGAATAACACATCCTCACAAAATGGCTGACCTCTCATCGAAACGACATTTCATTTTATTAAAAAGATTTTATCGAAAGCAATATTTAACTTACTTCATAGCCGAGTGGTTAACGTGTCGGGCTTGTGATCCGTACATCCCGAGTTCAAATCCTGCAGGGTCTTTTGCAATTACTTATTGTATTGAATTTTATAGATATTAATTTTTTATCCCCAAACTGCAAATTTTTCGCTCATTCGACATTTGTACAGTTTGTTTTTTATCATATCTTTCCTATTTAAATAATTTACTGTTAATCCGAGTGATTTTTTCCAGGTGTGTTATTCACCTTAAAGTTGCTCACTACAACGTGAAATATTTTCTCAAATCAGCAGAAAATTACTTGATTATGGTAGATATCATAATGGATAAGAAGTATTTAAGTCTAATAAGCAAAAATATGTGCAATTTTGGATGAAAAATTACATTTTCAAAAATTTGATCCACTTTACATGAACAAAAGCTCCAGACTGATTCGAACTCACGATCTGCGGTTCAGAGGCCCAATACTTTAACCACTGAGCTACGACGATATACAACCCAACTGAACGATATAAACAGCTTAACAAAACATTTAAATCGCCATCTTGTGACATAGGGTTTTAAAAAGTATAAGTGTAATTAGGTGTAGTGGGGTACCTTGTTGGAATCATAATACAAACTATCTGGACAATGCTGTATAATACACGCAGATCCTATATAAATAAAAATCCATTTTCCCCTTGGATATTCTAATTATCATTAGTCCCTGTTCTAACAGAATAATTTTTTAGTCTTAACACATGTTGAGCATTGCAGTTCTCAAAAAGGTCCTAAACAATTGTTTATGTATATGGGATATACACCTACATTAAACTATGAACCCCTTGTGATGCCCACGAATTGTCCACGGGCCAAAGTCTACATAATTTAAAAGAATCACCCGGCTGATAAGTTTCTGAGAAGAAGATTTTTACAGATTTACTCTAAATATTCCTATGTAAAAATTCGCCCCCCCCCCCTCCCAATCCTACCCCCGGGAGTCATGATTTTCAAATCTGAATCTACACATCTGAGCATACTTTCACACAAGTTTCAGCTTTCCTGGCTAATTAGTTTCTGAGCAGAATTTTAAAGATTTACTCTATTTATTCAAATGTAAAAATTCGACCCCCCCCCCCCCCCCAATGTGCCCCCACCCTACCCCCGGGGGGTCAAGATTTTCCCAACTTTGTATCTACACTACCTGAGGATGCTTCCACCCAAGTTTCAGCTTTCCTGGCCAAATGGTTCTTGAGAAGATTTTTGAAAATTTCTAAAAAAAATTTCAATAATTCCTAATTAACTCCCATTGAAAAAGAGGGTGGTCCTTAATTTTCATAACTTTGAATCACTTTGCCTTAGAATGCTTTATGCCAAGTTTCGTTAAAATTGGCTGAAAAAAAGACAACACGACCATCCTTTAAAATTATGATTTATGATTTATTCTTTAACATATGAATAAGAAAAAATTCATAAATGAACCTTTTCTTTTGTAAACTATATAACATACAGAAGAAAGACAATACTTTTTCTGAAGTATATCATGTACATTAAATGTCTCCATTTTATGATTTGGAAATCTAGAATGAGGTCTGTAAAATTCCAATGAATGATTATCCCTGACAGGTCTATGCAGTCTCCTCATCTAGTTGTTGTAACTAGAAAAAAATGAATAAAATATTACAGAAAAGACATTGCAGATAAAAAACAAACGTAAATACATATGCATAATTACCAAGATGCTATACTTGTGTATAATACCACAAGCACGGACACACTGAACACATAATATTTAATAGTTTGACCTTCTGAACACATTCTGAGGCTCTGAACATTAAAAGTAAGCTGGCAGGTTGATGCTGAACAACACTAAAATAAGAGCAGACCATCAGGCTTTAGAATGATTATAGCATTTTAGGGTACAGCACTACAGATACATATGGACAAGTTACAATACATGCCTTTGCTTTCAATTCTTGGTTCTCCTCTGTAAGCTGTTCCACTTTCTGGCGAAGTTCTGTTACTTCTAGTTTTAAAGCCTCTACATCAGCTGTCTCAGGCCCAGATGCTCCCAAGTGCTGCTTCAAAAAGCTAAATATTGTGTAAGGACTATATAGTAAAAACACACACACACACATATATACAAGTTGCGCGAGGGGATAATAAGTGTTCCATTTTCCCAAGGACTATCAAGTGAGACATTTATTTTACAAGAAGCGATGATCTATACAAAAATCCATGTTAAAGTGGCCTTACAACTTGTCCAATTTTACACAGTCGTACTCTTAAAAATTCTCATTCTTACCTCTCAAACTGTCTTTTATACACCATTGTTCACTTACAATGTTTGGTTGTTATTGATTCTAAAACATAAAATTCTCATTCTTACCTCTCAAACTGTCTTTTATACACCATTGTTCACTAACAATGTTTGGTTGTTATTGATTCTAAAACGTTTTCTTACCTCTGCAGAGGTTTGAGTGAATCTTGATGCTGCCATTTTATTCTACTCCAGACACAACAATGTGACGTCAATATTAAAAGGGCAACTACTCTAAAATTTTAAAGTAATTTTAAAAGGGAACTACTACAAATATTTTAAGAACTTATGGAACATGATTTCTGTATTAAATATTATGTGATGTCAAGATGAATATGTGAATTGGCCATATTGCGAAACATTAATTCTCACCATCCGGACAAAAAGATAAGTCCAGCAGTCACGTGCCATCTTTAAACCAATGAAAGTGTGACATTTCAGTCAGAGGGAAAACAAAATATAATATCTTCTTACATGTAAATTTTATACTGTATTATTAGTTACAAAGTCATGTAGTGACCGGGTATGGGATGATACCTGGTTAGTAAATTTCATACCCGTCTCGGTGAAGCATACATATAAATTTATAAAGGATACTCTAAAGCATTATTTGGTTTCTCTGGTTCCTCATATAGACCAACCAAAACTGAAATGAAAAAAATCATGAAAATATAATTCCCTTAACCAATGATTTGTATATCTACTTAATCTGGTGAAGTTAGAAATCAGAAAATCTTAGGAAATCCCAACATATTATATCAAACAAATGCTATATACCCGGTAATAGGGCTGGGACGATACTGTACTGAGCCGATTCGGTACATATCACGATACATGAGATGCGATACGATACATATCACGATACACTGCAATTAAATGAAAACATGAATAAAAGCTTAAAATTTATTCAACCTGCCGATGTATTACCGCATGTCCAAAGTTATTTTGTTATATTCATAATGAGCGTTGCACAATTTACAAATTACTTTAGTCTCGTGTACACTAGTTTTTCATAAACGAGTACTCCAAAAGTTTTCCACACTCCATATTTAGCTTCCTAACAGTTTTGACAACTTTACGAGGTTTTCCGCCATCTTTGTACTTTCATATTAGGCGCGCGGACTAAAAATAGCCGATATATGAAGCTCGGAAAAATAAAAAAAGTTCGGTAAGGTATCGTTGTATTAATGGTAAATGTATCGATCCAAATATCGTCAAAATAAATACCGCGATGCACCGGTGCATCGGTGGATCGTCCCATCCCTACCCGGTAATAACTTTCAAGCAAGATTTCTGACCAAATTTTCCAACATGAGGCCCAGGCTTATAAAGAAAGATTTTTTTTGGCTTTCCAAACAGACCATAATACAACACAGACCCTGATAGTTCTTTCAAAGATTTTTAGTGAAGATCATACACCTTCTTTGTCTGATTTTTAAGGTAAGGTTTGTAGTTACAGGAAGATAACTCAGGATAACTCAGGTGTTCAATTTGACGAAACAACTTCACTGCAGATATGATGTTAAGATTTATAGGACGTTAATAATTGACCTCAGAAATATATATCACTGGTTTGATTAAGAAATAAGTTTTTCCTGAATGTTGCAGAATAACCTCCGAGGTCGAGAAATGTAGTTTAGAAATATAACAGCCAAGGCTTTTTTTATTTCTAAATAACATTTCAAGATCGAGGAAGTTATTCAGCAACATTCACGATAACAAGAACTTTATTTCTATTCTACTAACAGCTCCGATTATCAGCTGATCAGTTTATCTATAGAGAGAGGAAGTAGGTCATATTTTCAAGCGAGATGAATCTGATTGAAACCAGAGACGGCTGTTCCGCATAACCCCAAAGGTTTTGTTCAACTTGTTTATATATCGGCATGTTTGTTTACAAGTACATTGATCGCAGACTATCGATCGGAATCGAATGCAGACAATATATTTTTCGATGAATGAAATACACACTTAAATTATTTATGATTTTTTAAAATTAATTTAGATTAATGAATTCAATAATTAACCTATTAGTTGTTTTTCTTTTATTTGGACGAACAAGCAGTGAAAATGTGTTGGGGAAGGGTCTTGGAAAAGTTGTGTTTAGCTCTTTGAAATATACATTAAAGGGAATACACATCGCTCTAAAGGACACTAACACGTGTTATCAATGTTGTTGTTTTTTTATAAAGAGCAAGTTTTTAAGTTATAAACTCATGTTCGACTCGAATTTGGTATGTGTTTAAGATCTGATAATTTATTGATGATGTTCTTGGTATATTGGAAAAAAATGTCCGTGGCATCTCTTTGATCTCAGCAATAAATGTGGTAGAATTTGTAGTTTACCATTAAAAAATAACAGGACAGAAGCATCTTATTAATTTTTACAAAAAAAACAAAGTCCATGACATGTGACTTTGAAAGCTTTAATAATAAGATTGCACATATAAAAAGAAAAGATTTTTATGAAATCTTTGGATTTGAAAAGGTTTGAACTTATTAATAAGTTTTTTTATTTTCATTTACAAGGGAGCAGTCTAGGATACTGACTTAATTGTGTTGCATTTTATCCTATTTTGAAAACTTCCCTTGGGTATAAATGGAAACAAATAATAAGATAAATGATTACATTATCTTTTAACATTTTTAGAATAAATAACCCTGAAACTTTCCACATACTGTAGACATGGAAAACATTACCATACTGTGTTTTTAATTTCAATATCTTCGTAATCAGAAAAAAATTTTCAGTGAACATTAAGCACAGTGATATTGACCTGTGCATTCACCATTATAGATGTTGTTGATACATGTGTGCATGAAAGCTGCCAAAGTTAATTACCAGATGCTTATCATAATCATACTACATTTAATCTCAGTTAAAAATGGCAAGCATGAATATTATGTATGAGGCCTAAAAAAAAAAAAAGTTGTGTGTTTAGGGTAACGCAACCTAAATTAACCTACAAAAATGCCCCAATCCTACCATTTTTAGATGTCTATTTTTATCCGATTGTGAATTTTATATTATTTCTATTAAAATACCTGTTTTTTAATATGACACAAACAAACATTCTTAGAATTAATTCATGCAGAAAAAAATATGATAAAATAAAAAAAAATCCCTACCTACCTACCTAACCTAATTTTTCATCAGTGTTACCCTAAACACACAATTTTTTTTATAGGCCTGTTATAATACAATTAATGTTAATTAAACAATTATTATAATGGAAGATTTGTTCCCCCTATAACTTTCAACACCCAAAACAATGTAATTGCATGGTTGAATGTTCATTATTCATCAGTTATTTAAAAAAAATATTTTACAATAAAAATTAAACATATAAATATATATAAATATAATATGAATATTTTCAATTCTAAAGTATAGGTTTGGATTATGAAGACTTTGCAATACCATATACTGCAAGATTGAAACTACTTTGAGAATTTTACATACTGATGCTCTTATATGGAATATAAGAAAAACAAATTTGTTACAAAACAGAAAAATATTTTAACAGTTACGATTAAAACTAATGATTTACAATATGTATGAAAAAGTATGCTTAAAAAAATCAATACAAATTCTTGAACAGTGAACTCGAAGGAATGACAACTCTGTTAGTCTTATGTAATGGAATTATTTTATTTACAATGCATGATGTACATAGTCTTTTATCTTGTTCTCGTGAGAGGGGTAAATGGGAAACCATATTTACAGGGAATTACTGGGACGATTAAAACAAGGCATTACTGGTCCGATTTACTGACGCCGAAAAAATCTGTTGAATGAATGTGCAACTAGTCCGAATTTTCTATTCACACACGCCTTGCCGGTAGAGCTCGCTGCGCCGGCGAGCTGCGCTCGCTATAATAATTAAGCCCTATTACATACTATTGATTTACCTTTTGTGAGTGCATCTAGAACACCAGCTTTTTCAAGGTATCTTCTAAATTCCTCCCTTTTGGAATCTGCTCCCTATATTGACCAAAATATGAAAAAAAAATTGTTATAAACTAATTGAAAGCAATTCCAGGATTTTCCATTCTATTTTTTTATAAAATAAAACAGTTTCAAAACTTCTGAGTTTCATTTGCCTAGGGTCACTTCATTTATTTTTACCATTAAGTTTAAAATTATTAAATGATCAGTCTGCAAAATTATTCAAACTAGTGTAATTAAAAAAGCCACAGTCCATTTTCCAGATTTATGTCACTATTTTATACACATGCATGCTCCATCTAAACATTGGCTTGGAACATATTTATTTAGCAACAATTGTCTTGAAATTTCTTATTTATTAAAAACCTGAGGTATTAAATAATTTATGAAAATGTGCTGTGTAAAAATCATGGAACAGAGTATAATTTACTTTTGAATACATATTTCATGAATTCTCTGTGGATGCTTTTTGCTTATTTTTATTTCTTCCATACCAAGTTATTAACAGAAGAGGCTTATAAAAGTCATTATAAGGGCGATCATTGCTTTCCAAATATGTCATAATCATGACATGTCATGAAATGAAAATACTGTGTGGGGAAATGCATTATTCAGAAATAAACATGTAATTGAAGAGACCTATTATTCAAATTGTTAAAAACCATTTTTAATTAAAATATTTGTTTATTTCTATCCCCATACACACTCTGTGTGTATCCATGGGGGATGGGTGTGCATTTACGTGGTTGTAAAATTCCTCCCACTACTAGCGAAAACACACCAAAAACATGTTAAACTTTAGTAATATAGTTTAATAAATTCTCTTTATCCAGTAACATACATTATGCATTTAGACAATTAGTGTTGGCAAATTTAAGTTTCATATTGAAATGAAACCAGAGACATATATAACATTCATGTCTCTGATGAAACGTAGCTATTTAAGATCTGGCGATTTATAGTAGACTCTGCTCTAAGAGAAAATTTGAGTTAACATATCATAATTTTAACCCCAATATTTTAAAAAGAGTACCGTATCTTCAGTGATTTATATGAAATGAATTCCCGGTTAATCATGTTGACGATATTCATCAAAGTCTCTTCTGAATTATGAATCAGTTCTTGTCTAAGTAATTCAAGTAATTTCAACTCCCCATTTCTCAACACAGAAAGAGGAAAGAATCTTAGAGAGAGGAAAGAATCAACAAAAAGTGGGGGAAGGAGTAACCTGGGACATGACAGACTATAGCAACTGAGATGAACTCAAGTCTAAACTACAATAAACATATATTTGAAAATGATAAACATTGCTATTTTTGTGAAAACCCTGTACACTTTCGATCTCAACCCAATATCACTTACAAAAAAAACACACTCAAAGGTCTTCAATGCGTAATTTAGGCTCAAGTCGCATAGAGAGGGACAATTTGATCACCATGCTGAACAATGAAAATGGGTCTGCATAAAAAAGAATGTGATCAAATAACGGAAATTCTAATTTTTATAACTGTGCATTAAAAAATTATATTAGTTAATAAGAAAAAAACCTATTCTTACCCTGTAAGTTGTCATAATTGTTATTCGGTCTATAAATATTGTCGAACGGTTGCTACCTTTGGCAGAGCATGCGCAACACACCAAGCAGGGCGCAACGATTTACCCCAAAGGACCTGAAAGAACCCATAGGAACTTTAAAGAATAACAAGAGGTCCATGGGCCACATCGCTCACTTGAGTAACAATGGCTAACTACTTTGAGTAAAAACACTTTAAATAATTATAAATAAAAAATATAATGTTTAGCAAAGTTAAGTATCATAATTTTTTTTTAATTTAAGGTTGATCCCTACTCAGACGCGTCATCAATTTAGCAGATATAATAAGCTTTAAAAGCGAAAACGATATTTGTTCGGATTTACCGGTTTTTGCCCTAATTTTTAATGTTTAATTGATAATTCTGAATTTGATGGAAGCAGTCAAGTGTAAATAATGTCTACAAGTATATAAATGGTTTGATCTTATTGAGTCCAATAGTTGGAAATCGTGAATTTTTGTACTGAGATTTTAGTACGTTTGTGTTTATATATGCAGAGGAAAGGTACTGTTTATCCAAAAAATTAATTTGTACTCACTACATATAGTTTTGAAAGAAGAATTTTAGGGTTTATCAAAGCAAAGAAATAAAATGCTGTTGTCTGGTGTATTTTTAAATTGTGTTCGTGGCACTTTTTTAGCTGCATTTAATAAGGGGGTATATGTGTTCTAAAGGTCGTAGAAAAAAAAGAAGCATGTGAAGTCCTATATTTTTTTTTGCTTTTTAGTTGCAGTAGACATAAATCAAATATTTTAAAGTTTAAAAAATGGTGTTTAACAATAAAATTTTTAAGATAAGTTAAACAATGTGAAATTATGTAAAAATTTTGAAATAGCATTTTTGTAACATTTCATTTAAAGCTGCTTGGTCCGATTTTTTTGTAATTAAAGTATCAATTTTTTTTTTCATACAAATCATTTATCCTAGAAAGTTATGGACTTTCTCCTATTTACACCAGCAGAATCAGTTTCCTTTCAAAGTTAGAAATATTCAAAGTAAAAAAAATAATTTCTCTTTGGGCAAACGAAAAAACAAACCAAAATGCATCACGGGAATGTTTAGAAAAGGAAACCGCTTGGTTTCGTCCCCCGAAAGATTGGGGTTATTCAACCCGCATGCTATGCATCCATTGTAAAGAAAGCAGACTTTGGAAATATATGCGAACAAAAGGTACACATGTTTATTTGTAATTTGTCTGATCATTTCGACCTTTATTTAAAGCGATGTCAAATTCGTAATACAACCATACCTGTCTCGGCGTCAGGGGTTATATTTAACATGAGGCGAAATAACGCGGTACCTTTTAACGTCGTTTGTTTTGTTAGCAAATTTTGTACGTATTTTTCTTCATTGAAATTTGGCATAATTGACGGGTATAACTACTGCAATGTCTATTATTATACATATACTAAGCATAGCCATCGTTTAAAAGCGTGCATAAAATTTGATATAAAATCGGACCAAGCAGCTTTAAAAATTCAATTTTAATCAATCAAATAATGATAATCACACTTGTTATTACTTTATATAACATTGTTAATGATTAAATAAAACATTTGAATCTTTGTTTTGCTCTGATATTTTTCAGTTTAATATGAGCCAAATAATGATTTTGGTTGAAATCATATGATCGAAGAAGGGGGTGTGCATCTTCTGGAGACTCTAGTGATAAAAGTAAATAGTTAAGGCATGTAATTTTGAGGCTTTTTTGTAACGTAAGGTATTATTAAATTGTAGGAATATGGTAATTGCTGTGCAATGTTTGTGTTTGTATTGTCTTTGTTGTGTGATTATATGTTTTATGTATATGTGTTGTTCTAGGGTGATTTCCTGCAATTACCATATTCCTACAAGTTTCCTTAATATCACATTTGCATCGATTAACTCTGAAACGATAATACAAATGAGTGTAAATTTTCATTGGAAATTTGCTATATATATTCTGTTCATCAAAGAAAATACGGGAGATAACTCTAACTCAGTACCGAGAGTTGCGAATGTCAACATCGTTTGTAATAAGTAATTTGACTGTTATTTCCAATGCAGTTTCATTAATTTTCTCAAAAATCGTTTCTGAGCGATTCTGCAATTTTCTGCGGCTACATTACGGGAATATGGGAGGTATTTTAACTGTGGCGAAAGCCTGTCTTGAGACACAGTTTGATTATTCTAAATAAGCTGAGTGTAGTGAAATTGATTTATAGCATTATTGTAGGCTTAAGGTGAGACGGGACATTTTTTTTTATACAATTCATTGTAGCCAAGGGATGCATGTCTTCGGAACTCTGTAACTAGAATTTCCTCAGTTCCCATTCAGCACAAATACCTTTAATTCACTCTTTATAAGGCCAATCACCGCTGAAGAGAATTACTTGTCAAAACCTGGAAAATTCTCTACATACTGGTTTTTATGAGATTTTGACCTTTTCATATTTTGCTAATTTTTCATGATTTTTCAGCTTTTTAGACCTCCCCCAGCTAATTCCCTGCAGAGGGTTGACCTTCCGTACCGCGTGCATGTTGCATTATCACATGTCAGAAACTTACCGGTGTATAGTTTACAATGTCCCATCCACCTACTTTTCGTGTTATTTTACCTCCCGTCTGTAACTTGCAATTTCACTGTGTAAAGTCAACACAACAGTCATAGCCGCAGGTTTCGCATTTCACTACTCATGTACCTAACATATGGGGCCTATATATTGCATATCAATTTCAACAAGAGACACTCCTCAAACTAATGATAATCATTAAAAATCATTTCATGAACTTTAGCAACACTCATAAGCCTTCAAGTACAGCAATTCTCAATTTTACAAAAAAAAATTTATGCGAAACTGTCCCTTGCTACCTAAGCGTTAACCGCTTCGCGTCGGTTGACATTGGTTTCCCCGGGGTGTCAATTTCAACTGTTACCCTACCAAACAGGCACTTTTTCTATATAGTGTTAATGTATCTATTTCGCAAATATCCGATATCATATTCAATGTCAACCCGTGCACGAACGGCTCTAAGTCTAGTATTACATTATAATATAATGTACACAGTGCTCTGAATAAAACGCTGCATGGTTTATGGCTTTCTGGTCTGTTACTCAAGTATCCGACTGAACAAATTGATAATGTTTAGGTTCAGACGTCAATCTAAAGAATAAATACATTTATGCATAAATATATGCATTTTTATTAGATAAATGGCAGCTGTTAATATGCTATCATTCAAAGTAATTTTGATTCCAAGTCAAGTTCTTCGCTGACTAAATAAGGTGGCAGGGGATAGTTTTTTTGGTCGAGGAAATTTGAGGCAGATAGTGCTCATATATGAGATTTAATTTTTCAGTGGATTTTTAAATTTGCTAAAATTGGTTTGCATTCAGGGGACACATGGTCCCGACTCTTGAGAATTTTTAAACATTTCAGAATAAAACAAGTACAACTTACATATAGCACTATAAAGAAAAGCCAGGGACGGTCTCAAAATTTTCTGAAAAATTGCCCTTTTTTCACATTTTCACGGGTCCAGAACCACGCTCCAGTCCCGAGCAACTGCCATAAACTACCATAGGATTTGTAGCTTAATGTATAACCATGCAAATAATCACCAATTGATGGGGGGTCAATCACCTTCTTTTCGAGTGACATTTCGTGTTCTGAACCCACCCTACTTTTCAAGCACAAAACCGAAAGTGAAAATTTTGGCCTCAGTTTCGCATTTTTATTCCATATCTGATGAAAAGTGCTACCAGTATTAAAGTGTCATATATCAATGAAATTGACATGAGCTCCTCTATCCACAAAATGAATGCAATAAATATTCTAGCAATTTACACCCCTCAAATAACCAGCCAAACCCCAGGTTCTCCCTTTATTTCAAAATTTTGACCGGGTCTTTCCTTCGAAACTATCCCCTGCCACCTAAGTACGTTATATTTGTAATCGGGATGTTTAAAATAATTCTCTAAAGTCGGAATTACTATGTCGAAATTTTCAGACATTTTCTACGATACTTGGCATTCACAACTATGAGTAGATTCCTTCGACACTAACCTCCGCTTTGAGATTTCAACAAACATGTTACAGTTAGGTTTGACGTTGGTTTGTATTTTTTACAATCAACTGGTCAGCGCTTTTTACCCAAACCTGACAGAGAGGAAAGTAACTTCAGTTGTCATAGTAATATAAAATTGCAAAACAGGCAATAAATGAGTTTGCTTTTTAGGCAATTATACCATATATAAAATTTGGCTTGAGACATACTGCAACCAGTAATAAAACAAATCTAGTCAGAAGTTTAATTTTCATGTTTTGGTCAGTCGTGGTTGCATGCCTTATATAATCAAAGTACTGAAAAACTGACGGGAGTTGATTTTGTCGATGTTTGTTTATCTTTTTAAAATCAATGATATGTTATTTTGAATGACAAGCACATGTAGTTTCTAATTTGTATTTGAATTACGCACATTTTTATAATATGAATTTTTGGAGGCTTTTTCGACAAGAATGTCAAGAAACCCCCAAATGAATCATGGTAAATAATATTTATAGTAAAATTAATTCAATCAAACTATGTATCAGTAATACAAAATATTTCTCTAAAATTGTATGGATCCAAGCAATTTTGAACTCTAGTCTCGTTCAACCTAACGCTCGGCTGACACCGTAAATCTCCGACAAGCATTTACGGAGACAGCCAAAGGTCGAGTTGAACGAGACTATTAATTTTGAACTCTGGCGTAGGAATACACACGACTACAAAAAATATTTAAATTGTTCGTACCATTTAAAATCTGACTATTTTCAAGGTATTTATGCTTTAGCATACATTACATCGAATTCATCAATCATTTTCAAGAACTAAGTATTTTCAGCAGCGATGATTTGTGCTGAGGTCCAAACACTGTTTCACTTCCGGTTTGTCTGAGTGACTGCATAGGAGAGTTGATTAAAATCAACTCCTAAAAACTGATTTATTTATTTTTTAGATGTTTTTTCTTGATCTTTTTTTTTGTATCTGTTGACGTGTGCTGTTTATTTTCGTTTTTCGATTTCTTTAATTTTTTTGTTCCAATTTATTTGATTTTAAGAAGACAAAAATGTAGCAAGAAGCCCTATTTTTTGGAGCCGAACGGATGCCTAATCTGCTAATAGGAGCCTAATTATGTTAGGCTGTTACCTAGTATAAATATAGGGTGAGAAAATTGTAAATGGACTTCTCCATTATTCCCGCCTTACTTGCTGTAATATTGGTGTACAATACAATTTGTTATATATAAAAGTATGGTGTTGTTCTTCATTGATCTATAAAGATCGCAAATCCGACGCATCGGCATGTGTTGCGGGTAGCACAGGACCCAAGTAATTTTTGTGACGTCTGAGGTTGAAGGGGAGTTAAACATATTTGTTAACATCATCGCCCCTCCAGTCGCGTTACAAAATAATCAATCAAATATTTCTTAGCGTGAAAAAATACGCCACATATACCTTTAACAAAACACATTGCATTAATCAACCAGTACGCAAAGATCATACCATATTACTCATAGAATGAATTGTATTTTAGTATGTTGTTATGGCATCAGATTTTGCTCATTTTGTGCAGGTAAACAGTCAGCTGTCTGATTTACCAAAGTATATGTTTAATTCAATACGTAAAATTTACAACATACACTCAGGCGATAGTTCCAAAAGTTACAAACAGGGACGTATAAACGTCTCTGTTACAAAGTATAAATAATGAAAATGAAACGAATCAAACAAGCTACAACCGCTGAAAAATTGAAAATTTCAACGCATTGGAATATTTAACCCCAATTTACTATACAAAATCGTCGCCTATGTATCTTGCATGTTTCAAACATTCCCTTCACACGCAAACTGTTGAATAACAAACATATTCATCTTTGTCAGACTGACTGTTTATTATACGTCCAATATGACTGCATCAAACAAAAACCTCGTTTTTACTTCTTCTTTTTTTTTTTACAGTTCCGAGGTTTTTCTACCCTAAAAAAAAAATGGCCTTTCATTTGTGCAATTATAATACCTTCCATGGAGATGCTTTGTGACAAATTTGATTGAAATTGGCCGCGTGGTTTTAAAGAAGAAGTTAAAAATGTGAAAAGTTTGAAAACGGATGGATGTACAAAATGTGTTCAGAAAAGCTCAATTTAGCTTTCAGCTCAGGTGAGCTAAAAACTGTAATTAAATCATTAAATCTTGTCTGATCTTAAAAAAATATGCAGGTGTACTTTTTCAGATGGTGTTCAACAAATTTTCAGATCATTCCATGCAGTAGTAAAACAAGATGGACAGGGTGATTCCAATACACCCCCTAAACTTCTTTTGCAGGGGTATAATAACAGGAAATTTCAATACTAGATGTGGAAAGCTAGAAAATATGTATTAGATCAATCACTAGCAAATTATTTTAGGTCTTTTATAAGTTATGATGTTGGTACAAATGAAATTTAAACATTTAGCACAGCTAAGGGAAATAACAATTTTGGTAAAAAGCTGATTAATTTATGCAAAATAACAGGTTTACAAATTGTAAATTGAGAGAAGGAAAGGATTAAAAATTGACGATTTAAAAGCAATATTTAAGCTGAATGTGTTGCAATATTCATGATGTAGTCCAATCACTCATGTTTGTACTGATAATTGTATTTCGTAAAGTAAATATCAAACAATTATAATGTAAGAACTTGTTTATTTTTACCATTTATAATTCTACAAATATTTTGGTTTGCAGATTTTGTCATTCAATGAAAGATCATCATGAAATTTGATTTAAAGGATAAAATTAAGATTATGTCAAAATATCCTTGGCTTTCACTTCCAATAACTGCTCCATTCCACTGACATCCTCTGTCCACTGCTCTAGCCTTTTCTGCATGGTGGCAATCTGCAAGAACAAATAATGTATCAATGATAAATACATGCCAAATAGTGCAATCCTACCTAAGGATGCTTCCACACAAGTAACTCTTTTCTGGCTGTATGGTTTTCGAGAAAAATAAACAAAGTCGTCATGCCTAATCAAATAGTGTGTTGAGATTTCAAGCATCTGCAATAAACAGTTGCTGAGAAATCTTTGACGAAAATTTTATAATAAACAAAGACCTCATTTAACAGGAAGCAGACGTCCGAATGGTACAAACATATATCCTACAATATTGTATGCCTAATGAAATAGTGTGTTAAAATTTCAAGAATCTGTGATAAAAAGTTGCTGAGAATTCTTTGACGAAAATTTGTTTGAAAAATTAGGCTAAGAATAAACAAAGTCGTCATTAAACAGGAAGTTGACGTCCGATTGGTACAAGCATATACTAGTATCCCACTATATCGCTGACCTAATCAAAGTGTGTTAAAATTTCAAGCATTTGTGATAAGTAGTTGCTGAGAAATCTTTGACAAAAATTTGTTTGAAAAATTTATGCTAAGAATAAACGAAGTCGTCATTTAACAGGAAGTTGACGTCCGATTGTTACAAAAATATATCCCACGATATGGCATGCCTAAACAAATAACGTGTTAAAATTTCAAGCATCTGCAATGAATAGTTGCTGAGACAAATGCGACAGAAAATTTTACTTCAGACAGACAGTTACACAGAAGGACAGACAGACACACAAAGGTATAACAGTATACCCCCTTCTCCTTTGGAGCTGGGGTATAAAAATTCTTTGTGCAAATTTTGGTTGAAATGGGCCCAGTGGTTCTGGTGAAGACGTTGAAAATTTAAGAAGTTTACAAACAGACAGACTGACACTAGACAAAAAGTTACCAGGATAGCTGACTTGAGGGTGAGCTAAAAATAATATGGTAGTAATCGGAGATAAAAAGGGAAGCAGCGTGTATTTATGAATTAATGTCAAGTTTAACTTACTTGCTGAAGATCAAGGACACGAGGTTGAACCCAGGTCATATGTACTTTCTGGTCAATTTCATCAATGGATCCTTTGACAAGTCCCAGACTCAAAGCTTTCATCACTAGCATTTCAACCTGTATATAAGAAACAAACATAGGTAACCGAAATCAAAGATTACAGAGATCACCAAGATGAAGCATCACCCTTATGAGACCACATCTATCATATGATATAAAAATAGTTATAATCTTTATAAGTATATGGTACTGAATGGTATACATGTAATCAGGCATGGGTAATCGTACTTGATTGAAACGATTACTTTTATTCAAGTAATCGACAGTTATCTGCAATCAAAGAGGTTTTCGATTACTTGTAATTGTAATTCATTCGATAACAGTCAAAAAGTTCAGTGTAATATATAATTATTCTTTTATACTTTCGATTACTCTTTAAAAACACATTTTGTGATGCACATATTGTATGAAAAAATACTTTACAAATGTTGTTTATAATATAATTCATAGAATAAAATTGTAAATATTTATTTTTGTATGATTTTTTACTTTCACTCAAAATATGAATATTAGTTCACATGTCATTGAGTATATCTCTGTGTTTCACACTTCCTTGCAGATTTTTTTAATCATTTAACCTAATGTGTCTTAGAAAAATCACTAATCTACCACATGATTGACCATTATTGAGGAGAGAGAGAGAGAGAGAGAGAGAGAGAGAGAGAGAGAGAGAGAGAGGTATATTTAGAGTCTATTTTGCCAGAGAAAGAAACAAAAGGGTGTGTAAGTGTCACTTAGTGTGTTTGTCCTTGTCAGGTAAGGAATAATCCACAAAGCAGTTAATGAGCTGTTAAGACACTAATGTTTAGATAACAATTAAAATAGCCCCAACAAAGATCTATTAAATCCGAACAATTACAAGCTCCAAACATAATTCATTCACACAACCCTCACATGAGCAACAATGGCATCTACTTTGACTAAAACACTTCAAAAAATAAAAGGTAGAAAAACTTAATATTTAGGAAAGTAAAGTACAACAAGATATCTGTGAGCCAATGCTATGATGTGAATATGCAAAATAGGCAAAGTCAACAGTTAACAGAAAGTTAGCATCTGATTGGTACAAAAATGTATCCCACAATATGGCATTCCTAATTAAAAACTGTGTTAAAAGGATTATGTGCGGTATGGTCAAATATCTGCCCCCGATTTCAACCAATTTTTAAATAGTATCGTATAAAAATCAAATCTTTATAAATCATTTTAACTTTATATTTTGCATTAGGAAGTATAGAGCGCAGGTCTGCTCAAGTACGATTTTAACATATGTTTTCTTTAGATAGTTATACACATCATACTCAAAAATGGTACTTGAGCAAGTCTTCGCTCAATGTTACCCAGTCAAAAAACCATCGGAAAACACCCATATTTTGCTACAAAACATCAGTTAATCAAAATAAGGCAATTTCCATGACGTCATTTCTTCATTATGACGTCACTGTGGTGATAACCTTTTACACCCTTATTTTCAATATGATTTTAACTATCTTTCACCTTATTTTAAAGCTCTTTATAACACTTTGATTTTAAAGGCAAAAAATGCATAATACTGCATCTGCGATTACCAGTTATTGAGAAATCTTTGACGAAAATTTGTTTAAAAATTTAAGCTAAAAATAAACAAAGTCGTCATTTAACAGGAAGTTGACGTCTGATTTGTACAAAAATATATCCCGCAATATGGCATGTCTAACCAAATAGTGTGTTAAAATTTCAAGCATCTGCAATAAACATTTGCTGAGAAATCTTTGACGAAAATTTGTTTGAAAATTTAGGCTAAAAGTAAACAAAGTCATCATTTAACAGGAAGCTGACGTTTGTTTGGTACAAAAATATTTCCCACGATATGCCATGCCTAAACAAATAGAGTGTTAAAATTTCAAGCATCTGCAATAAATAGTTGCTGATAAAAATGCGACAAATTTTTGTTCAGACAGACAGACATACACACAAGGGTAAAACAGCATACCCCCTTCTCTTTCGGAACAGGGACGTAAATGACGTTGAACAGCTACGTATTGCGTCATAAGCGATTTTTCATTGACTTTTAGAGATTGTGACGTAATATTGAGATTTCAATCTTTGTAACAATCACTCCTTTTATCTGCGCGAAATATCTGCGCAAATGGAATTAGGTTTGTCATCCTTAATCATATTTGATACATAATACCGGTATAACGTTGTATCATATGATTAAATATAATTTGATAAAACATTGTATGAAATCATATGATACAATATCATCCGATATAGAATTATATTATAATATACAATATAATATGATATGATACAATATTTTTTTTTACAATATCATATCATATGATACAATGTTTTATATTACAATATTATAAAAATAAAATTTCATGTGATATAATAATTATATACTACGGTATTTGCACATAAACTACAAAATGCCTGCACCAGAGTACTTGCATACACCCTTGGTATTTCAACACATGTGTGATGATGTCTGTAAGGTATAACTGAATTTTAACTGATAAGTTATTATTGTGAAATTAATCGAAAACCTACTTTCATTTTTGATAAACAAGCCCGAAATAGCAAAAATGAGAGTAGTAGACACGCTTTAGCGGATCCAATCAGGGATAGTCTTGATTAAAATATATACTCATTTTACTTGCAATGAAATAATACTGAATGATTACATAAAGAGTGAATATATTTACTGTGAGCCTATTTAGAGAATACATAGAAGTTTAGATTTGACAAATGTTGAATAAATAAAATGAGTCAATTTGTTTCTTTAGCAGGCGATTTTTGTTTACTGTTTTGATACTTATTCGCTTGCGAAGCAAGACCTCTGGTGAGGGAATGGATTTTGTATTTTGTATTTTGGTCCTGCCCTAGAGTCAAAACCCATACTCCAGGGGACTTCCTGGTAAACATAAATATGAAGTCAGTTTTTCATACAGATGTGTGAGAATAGAGATTTTTAAACATTATATGCATTAACACTATGACCCAGGGGCCATGAATTTCACAATTTCGGTAGAGGAGTTAGTGGAAATCAAACCCATGTATTCAGTTTTTTGCCCACGTGTGTGAGTAAAGAAGAAGATTTTTTAAGATTTGATACATTTTTACTATATGGCCATATTGCCCGACCCTAGAACCCGAACCCTTGACCCAGGGGTCATGGTTAGAAAATGAAAACTTTGAAGATCTAACTTATGATTCTCGAACAAATATGTCCAAATAAGATGTTAAGTGGTTCAGTGTCATTTTTTAAAATTGTAAGGAGAAAGGCACAAGAGACTAAGCGTGATATAAAGATGGGGTATATCTATAAACTGTTCATGTTTAATCTTGACGTCATGTTTTAAACGTTCACGTGTGCTGTGGTGACAAAACATGTTGTTTTAAAAAAGGGTAACAAAAATACCGTTTCATCAAATGGACTTAAACTTCGCATATCAATAACATTAGTGTTGGTGCACAGATTAATCTTGTAAGTATGACTTTCATGAAAAATATATGATAGACAGCCACATTGTCTTCGTATTTTTTGATTGACCCTCATAATGTAGTAGAAATCAAAAATATGACATCACAATTACAATGTATGTTTAGTTTTACATAGATAAAAACTTTAATGGAGATATTACCTGAGTGTACACATTTTTGAGAATTTATGTATTCTTTGACAATAACTGCTAAACGATGCCAAAAAGCGATATAATGTGGTTCAAGCATTGAAGTAAGCAGTTTATCTTGTATATTTTACATCATATGATGATTTTTTTTTTTTTTTACAGTTTTGAAATACTTAACAGTTACAACAAATTTTACATGTAAGAATCTCCTAAGATGATTGTGAAAATGAACAATAACTTAAATTTGCACTTACGATAAAAATTAAGTGTAAGATTTTTTGTGAAAAAGGCTAACAGTTCCTATTCTTTGTGGATAGAAATCTATTTATTTTTTTAAAACTTTCCTACCTCATTGTTTGGCAGTTGAGTTTCATCAGCAATTTCATGAAATGTTAACTGTCTATTTGTGGCTGGTCTCTGGAAAGTCATCTACATAAAGGTAAAAAAAACCAAATAAACAGAATTGTATCATGTATCTTATTACCCTCCATAAATTAACTTTCTTATGACAATAAACGAATAAACTACTTAAGGGCCTTCACTCACTTTAGTATGAGACACTTCAATACCTAATCATATACAAACACAAATAAATAAAAATGCTCCATTACACTGATGGAAAAATTATGTATAAAAGCTTTAACTTCTATATTCTTAGAGAATAAGATATGAAATTCTAGCATAGGTTAAACTTGAAAATGACAGTGAAATATTCTATCTTGATGGAAAAGTCCCATAGGTAATCACAGATTACAATGCTCATGCTAAGGCGAGGCTTCACCTTTATAAGACCACCTTGATCATAATGCATGTACATGAAAATCAGAGGTAATGGGTTTTTTTATCATAATTTTGGATATAGTAGTATGGTTTTAAAACAATACCAATATTACAATATAATATCATATAATATAAGATTGTATAATAAGGCCACATAAAATTAAATTAGATTCGATTTTAATCCCGATTTGCAAATAATATGAGGTGGGTAGGCAAATTTTATCTATTATTTTTTAAAAAACATCTTTTTCACCGTTCATGTAATAGAAATAGCAACTGCTCTATTTTTTCCTAAATTGGTAATGCTAATATGAGTACACAAAGTCATTTGTAATCTTTTAATTCCATTTAATTTCGACTTAACTGTTAATGCATGAAGAAATTTGTATACTTATGATAACAAAGATGACTTAGGATTCAAACATTATTCACATGTTAAGCAGCCATTGAAACGTTTTGAATTTTTTGTATACCGAGCTTTTTATTTCCGGATTTTTTTTGCAAACTTTAACAATTTAAATAAAATAGAATACATCAAGGCAAGCCATTTTCAGTGGGACGAGAATCTAAAATAATATCATATAATATTTCATATCATGTGATTTTATTTTTTGATATGATATTGTATTACAGGATATGATATTTATCATTTAATACAATAGTATTGAAAGAAACATTAATGTAACAGTTACTATGATATTAATAAATTTTGTTCTGTATCATTTTATACAATAGTAAATTAAAGAAAAAATAATATATCCTATGATATTATTAAATGTTGTTTAACATAAAATGATATTGTATCATTTGTGTTGTATCATATGATTTAATATTAAATGATACAATATTGTATCATATCACAGGATAAATATCTCAAGATACAATATCATATTTTAAGATAAAATATTATAAGATACAATATAATATCAAAGCAGATTATATGATACAATATAATATCATTTATCTCATACGTGTGGTGTATATTACCCGTGTGATAAACCTTTGCTATATCAAACGGGTGATGCTTTATCAAATACTTCCGGTCCGAACTATTTTTGACACAACCCCTCGCTTCAACCCTTCAGTGATCTATTTTCGAAGATTTGCTAGTACTTTAACATAACTATATCTACTACAAAAATTAATATAAAACTGATTTTGTCAAAGATTTAAATTACAAATATGAAAGGAAAACACATAACTACGTAGCACAGGCGTCGGAACCGGGGGGCTATTGTGTGTGTGTGTGGGTGGGGGGGGGGGGGGGGGGTTTACCCCCCCACACTCACACCTTTTTTGCAAAGTTATTCATAACAGTAACCACAAGACCCTTTTTTCTTGTTTGTCAAGATTTTTTATAAGTTTAGCCCACTTCCAACTTTCAATTTGCTTTGTGAAGTTTATAAAACTGCAAATTACGTTAACTATCAAGGAGTTCATCCTGACGACGCGATGAAAACAGAGCGCTCTGGTTGTGTTTATATACAAGAACTTACTGAAATAATGTTTCTGAATCATAAAACTTTTATTCCACCACCAGTAAGCATCTTTATTCACTATTATCAATTTCGAATCATAAGGCTAGCCTAGTGCTTGTTTTATTAAACATCAACAACAGTTCCTCGTTCGATCCGAGTCAATTCAAACTAACGAGCATTCGCAACTTTGTGTATGTTAACAAACTTGATTATTCAAGTCTTCTAATCGGAATTTCCATTTAATCAAGTGAATAAGCTCTAAGAAAAATTATTTAGAGCTAAAAAATTATTTTAAGGTTTATTTCAGTGAAACTTTACATTAAAACAGTTAGATTTATCACAGGAATGACGTACTTAATTGTATTGCGCAAGGCACAATAGCCGCATAACACAACGTTGCATCATCGTTTTTAATCTTTGAAAAAAAAAAAAAACAATTCGGGTCACACAAGGGACTGTCTCAAAAGCTTCATAACATAAATCAAATTGTATGAGATAAATAGAACATGTATAATTGTGTGATTTTATATTTGCTTTATCCAACTCGTTGAAATGGTTATATTCGCTCCACAAGCCTCGCGAATATATACACCATTTCAACTCGTTGGATAGAGCAAATATAAAATCACACAATATAGATATCCTCTACATATTTACATTTGCAAATATGTTTCCTCATATGAACTTAGAGAATAGCGAAAACGTTCAATTCTGTATGAACATTTTCATGACGTCACAATGATCATAGCACGCGCTTATCGCTTGTCACTTGGATTATTGTAAACTTAAATTCTTGGTAATTTTAACAGTTCTGGACGATTTGTCTTTTTCAAACGTAAATATAAGTAATAAACCAGGGTTGGCAAAAAAGCGGGAAATACTGGTAATTCCCAGGACGGTGGGAAATACTGGTAATTCCCGGGAATTACTGGTATTTCCCGGGAAATACTGGGAAATAAAGTACAACTACATATTATAGTACTTCATACTTAGACTTTAATTAGTCTTAATCAAATCTGTTGGGATGTAGACAATAGTACATCTTCTCAGCTTTATGACATTTTATAATGTTCTTTGATTTTAACAAGTTTTGACTGGTCAGTAAGGCATTGGTTATCTTCTTATGAATACTCCAAACATGGTTCATTCATTGACCATATTGTTATTTTGTCAGGTATAGGTGCATCTATACTGTTATCATAAACATGATATCAAAAGTTCCATTTTCTGGTTATTTGGTGAAATTGTGAAAATGGGGCAAGAAAATTGTAAAAAAATAAAATGTGACTGTGTCACTACCTCAGTATGCAACACACCTAAGAAGAAGCCAAATAGCCCCACTAATAGTATATATCTACCCAAAACAGGAGCACAAAACTGTCAAGTGTCAATTATTTATTTAAACAACATGTGTGATTATCTAATTGTTACTTGTAACACCTACAGTAATTATAACAGTTTTTGTGCTTTGAATTATAAATCTGTAAAGCTCAAAACTTGAAGTTCAAAAGCTGGACTAAAATTTGTACATTAGCAGCTACAGAAGTCTTTAGGAATAGGTGATCTGGTGGATTTAAGATTCATTAACTAACAGTGAAATGGCAAAGTATGCTAAATTGTATTTTGATGCTTATTGTTAATATCTAATATCCAAAACATAAGTTTTACATTGAACAAAGTAAATAAATAAAGACTATAAATTTGTATTTCCCAGTTTAGTTAAAAACAGTAGTATTTACCGGGATGGGAAATACCGGTATTTACCACCGGTAATTCCCAGCACTGGTATTTCCCGGCCAACCCTGTAATAAACAGCAATGTTAAAAAGTTCACCGGGATAGTGTACGTGATCAAATCTACCAAGAAGCCCTTACGGGCTTCACAGGATTTGTTTATGTGACCAACCAACTTCATATCCCGGTGAACTTTTAAAATTGCTGTTTATTTCTTAAATATTTACAATTTCAACTGTCTTTGTCTGTGATAGCATAACAAACCAATTTTGAACCCTAAAACCTGATAACTTCATAAAACCTGAGTGACACAAAATGGGCATGTCTTATAGCATAATTGAAACATGATATCAGCTACGCCGCGTAGTAATACATAGTATGTGCTACATAAAAAAAAAAAGTGGTTTTAAAATAAAAAAAAATTTAAAGTGTACAAATTTGAAATAATATAAATATAAGTAATAAGTCTTTGAATATTATGAGGTGATAATTTCGGTCGGAGCGTGGTCAAATCTATCATAAAGCCCTTCGGACTTTATTGGATTTGACCACACCCCGACCAAAATTATCACCTCATAATACTAAAAAAATGATTCCTTAAATAATACAACAATATTATATAATACAAGATCATATCATATTGTATCCTAAATTGTGCTAAAATGTACATACAACATTATGATACTAAATCTTACCTCCATTAAACAAAGAAGTGAAATTTTCTGCCTCATGTGAAGCTCATTAGAAGCTAGATCAGGCTGAAAAGGAAAAGATTTTGATTAAGTGACAATTCCATATATATATATATATATATATATATATATATAGTTAAATCCAAAAAATATCGCAGTGTCCGGTTTTATATATAGAAAATTTGAAAAACGAAAGACAACACAGAGTAAAACGTTAGCGCTTTCATTCAATCTTCAGACGTTTTTAAAATCTTATATATATATCCTAACTCTAACATCCTAACATATATATATATATATATATATATATATATATAAATAAAAAGCACAAACATTGCAATGTTCAAAGCTTCGTAAAAATCCCTCTACATCTTCAAACATTATTCTTCCTGTAATTTCTGTTGAAAAAACTAAGGCGACATGAAATATTTGTTGCAAAGAGTCAAAGGATTTGCAACCTTTGAAATCCTTTATGCGAGACTTTCGATAAAACTTGTTTATATGTCCCATTAAATTTAGAGATAATCCAGTACAAAAGGCGACCATAACTCATACTGGTCAGACAACGACTGTGAAACTTTTCTTTCAATTATTATACTTTATGAAAACTTGAACCTAAGAGTTTACTGTGTATTGCCTAAATTCAAGAAGTGGTACGGAAATCAATATGTTTTTTTTTTGTAAAGACAGACACCAATACCGGTCCTATAGGTCAATTAAAGAGTTATTCGCAATAGTTCCTTAACTACTGTTCATCTCTGAATAAGGCATTTAATCTGTGGTCATCTATGTACCTGAGTTGCCCAAATCTTCTTGAGCTCATCAAACTTTGGAATATTGCCACTGTTGAATGTGTACAGAAGTTCAGTAAGCCAGGCCTTGTCCGTTGATTTTAAGGACTCCAGGATGGGATGAGCAAGCTAGAAACAAAATTATAACATTTTCTATTGAATTTTCAAAACTATTGCATTCATTTATATATTTTCATTTAAAAAAACTTGACAAACAATGAAAAAAAGGAAAATGTGTTAAGATAAATGGTTAATATAATTAGGCGAGAGAAATTTAATTTTTAGTTTTACGGATCCGCCGACCCAATTTTTTCAATTTTGTAAAAAAAAAAATAATGAAAAAAAATTCGTATCTTCCGAAATGTTTCCGGAATTTTCAAGTTTGACCGATCTTGGTTTTAAAAATACTTTATTTTATTTGAAACGTTTGACGTTTATTTGCAAAACGTTTGACAAAGGGAGCTTTTAAAATCAAGTGTAAGCGTCTCTATAACATGGAGTATTTAAGATGAAAGTCAGCCATGCATGGTTTGGCTTAAAAGTTTTTATGAAAAGCAAAGAAAATGTTATCCTAAACAAGTTTAGTAAGGTAAATACCAATGATCTTGAAACAAACACAAAGTACACAGTGGATAGTGGACAAATTAAACTTAATATTATAAGTTCAAGCAAGTAATACGTAATTTTGATTAATAAAAGTTTGCCCACTGGTTTTTTTTTTCCCCTCCTCCGACCCAAATTTTTTACAACAAAATCCGTAAAACTAAAAATTAAATTTCTCTCGCCTTAACAAGAGATGTTTGTGACACACTTATGCTCCCTCCCTTGGAAGCATCCTTGAAGAAAATAAATGTAAACTGCAAATAATTGGAATTTTTCTAAGTCCAAGGGGCATAACCTTTCTCTAAAATTACTTGATTGTACACAAAACAAACTTGACCTAGATATTGTTATGATAAATCAGTATACCAAATTTCATTTCAATATGTGAAACTTATGAGAAGAAAATGATCAGAAACTGCAAGTAAGTGGAATTTTTCAAAGTCCAAGGGGCATAACTCTGTCGAAAATTGCACGATTGTACCCAAAATCAAACTTGACCTAGATATTATTATGATAAATCTGTATACTATATTTCATTATTATTATGAATTATTATTCCTGTATTTGAAGACTCATGAGTGTTGCTAAAATTCATAAAATATTTCTTATTGATATCATTAGTTAGAGGGATGTCTCCTGTTGAAATAGGTGTGCGATATCTAGGCCCCTAATATTAAGAACATGAGAATCAGAAGTAATATGCAAAACTTGTTGCTATGACTGTTGGGTTGACTTTACACAGTGAAATTGCAAGTTAGAGACGGGAGGTAAAAAAAAAGGAAAAGTAGGTGGAAGAGACACAGCAAACTATACAACAGCAAGTTTCTAATATGTAAAGGTGCAACATGCATATGGTACAGAATGGTCTTCATCTCTTTGCAGGGGACTAGCTGGGAGAGGTCTAGAAATCTGAGAAATCATCAAAAATAGGCGAATTATGAAATGGTCAAAATCTCAGAAAAACCACTATTCAGAAAATTTTATATATTCTGACAGGTAATTTTTCTCAACTATTAATGTTAGACCTTATAAGGAGTGAAATTAAGGTATTTGTGCTGAATGGGAGCTGAGGAAATTCTAGTTACAGAGTTCACACAGAAGACACACATTTCTGGCAGCCATGACTTGTATATAAACAAGAGGCATCTGGGCAACATTGTTCTTTTGAACAACACTGTGTCATTTTATTTTAGTTTTTAAATATTTTCCAAATATATTTCAAAGTCAAACATTGAACCCTTTTGTAGCCCAGTTTTAGTTGGGGGTGGGGGTCACGATTATTACAATTGAGAATTTTCACTTTATATGCAAGCTTTGATTTCATTAGTGGCATTTTTGGTGTTGGGTTCTTGAGAAGAAGATTTTTAAAGACTTGCAGTTTATTTTCACCATTTCACAATTATTTGCCCATCAAAAGGGGTTGTGCCCTTTACTTTTACAATCTAGAATTCCCTTTCCTTTATGTTTTGTACGAAGTTTGGTAAAAATATGACCCAACGGTTTTAGAGAAGTCAAACATAGGTAATCACAGATTACAAAACTAACCGCGATGAGGCATCATCTGTCACTTCATTTTTTCTTCTGTATAATATTTGAATTATAGTATTTTATAAATGCTTCCTAAAATTGTATGTATCTTCAGTGAAATTTGTAATGGAAAATAATTAACATTAAAATTTTGTCAGCGGGGGGTCTTAAAAATACTTTGTTAAAGCAGTATAAATTTGTTACAGCCGTTTTCGTTAAAAACATCAATTTTCTATAGGAAATTTGCTGGGACATGAATAAAAGTTAATTATAGCCATAAATTCATTTTATCCATTTTCATTTCATTCAAGTTTTGCTATAATAGGTTCAGATGGACAACCTGGGAGCCTCATTTCCTTACAATTAGTTTAAAAAGCTGCAAAAACTTGTGGTAGTTTTGGGCTCATTTGGCTGTCCAAAGTTTAATGTTTAAAAAAACCCATGTAGATAGGTTTATGAGCTATTGTGTTTAAAATAAAAAACTATCAAACCCATATTTTATTTTGATTTTTTCCAGTTTGATTTTACTAAAATACTGCAATCTGTAAAAATTATATATATATATATATATATATATATATATATATATATATATATATATATATATATATATATATATATATATATATATATATATATATATACACACAGTAAAACTCGGTTATAGCGAAGTCCTAAGGACCGATGGATTTACTTCGTTATATCCGTAATTCGCTATATCTGTATAACGAATTCGTAATAATAACTATAGCCACTTAATATACATGTATTCTTAGACCAGACTATAATTTTTGCTAATTGAGGCTTAGAATAAAAATACATTGCTTTGATACCTTAAATAAGTGAATTGTAAATCGAAAAAAATATATGAATATAAATTCATTCAAACTATTATGTTAAAGGGTAGTGCAAACTTTTTTAAACAGTAAAGACATTCGTTATAAACCTGTAAAATTTCGTTATAATTCACCTCTACGGGACTCAAAATCAGTTCGCTATATCCGTAAATTCGTTATATCCGAATTCGTTATAGCCGTAAAAATTTGCAAGGATTTGTTACGAATTTTACCGGGGACTCAAAAAGACTTCGCTATATCCGAGAATTCGCTATATCCGTGTTCGTACTAAACGAGTTTTACTGTGTGTATATATATATATATATATATATATATATATATATATATATATATATATATATATATATATATATATATATATATATCTTCAATCCCACTGTATTTGTAATAATGTAAATGAATAAATATCAATTGTTTTAAAATGTTTTAAAATTTTGATATTTTTTATTTTATTGCCCTCCCTCGTAGGCTTGTTATTTTGAAATACATTAAACATAGAATTAACTTTTGGTGGCCTAATCTTATTTCAGAACACATTTTGTACAAATATTCAATTCCAAAAATTTCATTAAACATTTTACAACAGATTGTCACTTTACTTTGATCTGATATTTTTTAAACCCCATCACCAGTCCCGTAAAGTGAAGTAGTCATCACATGAAAGAATTGTGACTCTCATTCTGCACATGAATTTAACAGACGTACATGTTCTTTATTTTCTAAGGTCAGTTAGGATGCCTGAGAGAAAGTCTGAGGCAAGTACATGTAATGTGACATCATAGTAAATTGTGTAAGAAATTAAATATCCAATATTTTCATACAATTTGTGTAAAATTACGGTTAATCAGTCCAAACCAAGAGAAATTTTTTGTGTGATGTAAATAGCAACTTTTTAACACATAAGACTTTGTAGCTCCCAGATCGTCCATCAAATTTTTTTCAGAAAAGGAGCTACAGACCTGCAGCTAGGTGTGAACAGAGAAGTTCACACAGCAGCACAGGATGAGGCATGGTTATCCCCAAGTGCAAACTTACCAATTCTCCAAAATTATATACTCCATCTCCCAAAATGGCAGCCAAACCAAGATTAAATGCTCTCTCAATTTGTTCTGATGCTAAAGAAAAAAAATGATATTCCTGAGTGGTTAGATTTGAAAGATAGTAAAAATGTTTATCATCATTTAGAGATAGACTAACCCTTAAGGTCAGACGACACGTTCCTCGAGAATCTTTTTTGTATCTCCTCGTAATAAAGAATTCCAATAAAAAATATTCATTCTATAATCACTTAAAAAATTATCAAAATTTACTTGGATTTGGTTATATGTCTAGATGGTCGAGTGGTTAGAACTGTGGCCGCTCTCTGCCAGAAGCGTATAGGTTCTAGAGGTCGTGAGTTCAAAGGCCCGCCACGGCGGAGATATAGTTCTTATATAGTGAATTTCGCTGTGCTGTAGATGTATTTATTTTTATATCAGCAATTCAAGTGTATTTTCAAGAAGATTATATAGAAAATTGCATACTCTAGTATTTTGCAGAAATGCCTGGTAAGGTACCCTAACTTTTTTCCAAGAAAGCTTGTCAAAGTAGTTGTAAACCATTAACCAATTCCTGGAAAAAGTTATCTAAAATTGAGGAACGTGTCGTCTGACCTTAAGTATGCGACTACAGTACAGTAAAACTTGTCTAATCTTGCAGAAGTCAATGGTTCTGAAACTTTTGCCAGTTTGGAGGGCACTGACTTACACATTATAATACTTAACATATATGAGATACATATTTATAATAAAAACACTTAAGTATTTCATTTAAATCTAAATATGCATGTTTAATAACATAAACATTTGAAAAGTTTTTAAGTACATGTAATAATGAATAACTCTCAAGACCCTGAAACGTACAACTACACCACAAGCTCGTGCAAGCTCACTTTACACTCACTAAACAGTTTACATAAAACGCTTTTGGAAAGGGGGCTCAAAATATTATGGCCGCATTATATTAAACCCTCTACTTATTTCAAATTCCTATTGGAGAGGGGGTTCAAAATATTATGGCCACAATATATTGAACCTTCTTATATCCAATTCCCTTTGGATAGGGGGTTCAAAATATTATGGCTGCAATATTTTAAACCCCCCTCTAATTTTCATTGGTTCAAAATATTATGGACCCGATTATATTGAACCCCCTACTTATTTCCAATTCCCGTTGGAGAGGGAGGATTTTAATATATTATGGCTGCGATATTTTGAATATAATTATTAAAGATGAACAATGAATTCAAGAACATAATTTCCAATCACACAGCCAACTCAAAATGATTAAAACCAAGATTTTAAATGCTATTTTTAACAATTTTCTGATCTCAACCTTAGACAAGTCGATCATGATGATAAGTCGGGTGCTCTGCTTCAGAGAAAAAAAATTCCGCCTAATCGTCGGTAAAATACGGTATTTGCTAATTATCACATCAAATACGCGAGATCTTTTATTATTAAAACAAATTTAAAAGCCCTTCCCTACAAGATGCTTTGTACCAGGTTTTTTTTTGTTTAAATTGACCCAGTGTTTCTGGAGTTTAAAACATTCACAAGCTGGCGGACAGACAGAACTCTGGGCAAAAAGAGATCAGAATAGCTCACTTGAGCTTCTATCTCAGGTGAGATAAAAGATAATTAAAACTGCCAAAAGTAAATTTGAACATAATTCATGTTACAAACCTGGCATATCATTCATATTTGTACAGCCAAGGAATCGAAGTGCTTCTTGATAATATAAGGCATGGTTCCCCATCAACTTGTGGTAGTTACTAGATAGCTCATAAAATCGTCCATGTACTGTTGTTACTCCATCCAAGTTGTTTAATAATCCACTACATTCCTCCACCACTGTCTTTAAAGATCAGTAAAAGAAGATTGAACAATATGTTGGATTAGTGTATAAATCGAGGCACTGTCATGATCTTTTTTTTTTCAAAATTTTTCCTTTTTATTTTTAATTTTTATTTTTAACGGAAGACCTTTTAGTGATTGTAGTGTTTTTTCTTTGTTTCATATTATTTTTTTCCCTTTTTATGTCCACAAGATTTCTCAGAGATTGCTGAACAGATTCTCTTGAAATTTTCATGGATGATAGACATTGATAATCTCGAGGTGTTTTCGAGGTTAAGTGAAGATTTTTTTTTTTAAATATGAACAAATTTTCAATGAATTTTAATTATCTCTACTTTAAAGGAGCATGCCCCTCATTTTCAAAAAGGACTATATTTGGTATGGTCAAATATCTGCCCCAATTTCAACCAATTTTTAAATAGTATTGTATGCAATCTAATTAAAATTAGATGTTTGATCCGCTCGCTTACTCGCTACACAAACATCTAACAACATCCCATAGAGGGTCACGTCAGTGTGACCTTTTAGCTAACCAATGAAATAACTTGTTCCGATTCGTTGGGTGAGACTTCGAACTTCTCGGCTTTATCATCAGCGTACGTAGATACCCGAGGTGTTCTAAACGAAAGAAAACAAATATGGCGCAGTCTATGACACCTAGGAAAACGTGTGTTTTGGGAGATTCGTGCATTGTTTGCGGGTTTTCTTTCGTACAGCATGAAAGGACTGCAGACGGTAAAGACATAATTCATAAATTCTATCAGTCAAAGCTTAAATTGAACTCGGAAAGGATCGAATACATTAAGAAAGTGAGTGAAAGATCCGACATCCAAGAATGTGACGGGGGTATATGCAGAAAATGCTTCAGATCAGTTGAGTCTGTCATTAAAACAGATGAAAAAAACCAAGCTGCAAAACAAAAGATCAGGGAAAGCATAGATTTTGTATATAGAACACAAATTATATCCCTCCCCTCTCCCAGACGGACGTCTGTTACTAAGAGAATGTTACGTCCTGATCCGAACCCCCCTGACACGAGTGGTACTTGCAGTGGACCGGCAAACCCCCTCGCCAAAGTTTCGTTTGTTTCACCTGTGAAACTGTCCCCATTCCGTGAATTAACGAAGTACAGAAAAATTGCACCACAAACTGAGGTAAAAAAAAAATCTTCATTCAATGTCTCTCTTGAAAGATTTATAGTTTTAAACTAAGGAATTGAAGTTTTATTATTTGTATTTTTATGTTTACAGATCCTGAGCAAAGTCAGTGAAAAAGAACAAGACTTTGGTAAGTTAAGGAGTACATATAGATTTTATAAGATGTTTAAAAACTGTCTTTGTTGTGTGTGTGTTGCTTAAAATAGATTTTATAAGAATTGAGACATAGATTTTAATATTTCGGATTAAAGTATCTGTCACAGCAGGGATGTATATTAGTATATATGTCCCTGGTCACAGTGATTGAATTTTAAAATGTATGTTTCAAATCAAATATGTATTGCACAACTGTTGTTATAGGAGCAATCAAAATAAAATTATGTTAGATGTGCTTGCTCACTCAGTACTCAAACACAAAATTGTCAGGTAAGTTTATGGTAACATAATTGACAAATCATTGATTTACCGTCACATGTCTTTACGGCTTAAAATCGAAAAAGGTATTGTTAGGTTAGGGTTATTCTACTGATTCCTACTTTAACACATGTAATAATGTATAATGAATGTAATTGTGACAGAACCTGTTCCAAAAACAAAGAGAGCCCTTTTCTCTGTCAAAGAGAACAAATCTGACCAATGTTCCCTTGATGGGAGAGTAGAGGTGCAATGTTAAAATTTTCAAAAAAATTGTTATTTTTCATGTTATCTGTTTGGCTTATTTTAAGATTACATTTGTTCTTGTTTTATTTATTTTGAGTTATTGTAGAAAAGCAGAATACTACATGTAGTTGTAATGAATATTTTTGTTGACTTTTAGATTTAACTTTGTTACCTTTGTTTTAGTGTGCTTTGGGTATACATAATTATGTAATTAAAAAGAAAACAAATCTGCAAAGGTTACTATATCTGACAAAAGAACCCACCCAGAAGTAGAATCCTGCTTTTTTGATTTTTGAGACATCATTATTGTAGGTTGTTCCACTATAGTTGACTGTTTTAATTCTGAATTCTGAAGATTCTTCAAACCCTAAAGAATTAGCCTTTTTATTCCAAACTATTGGTCTCTCAATGCATGATTAGTGCATGTGATGAATTAGAATTTAGTTAGTAATTTGTTGAGTTTCTGTTTTATGTTCATTCTAACATTATGTTACAAAAGAATTTTTGAAAAAACTTGTACACTAACCAAAGAAAGGAAGAGAGAGAAAGAATGAGAGATAAAGTTTCCAATATTCCACTAATTAGCTTATACAATGACTTTAAATCAGTATGAGAAATATTTCAAAAAACGTACATGTATATATGTAATTGAAAATTATTAAATAATTAGTCATAAAGATCATATTGTTTGAAAAGGTGTATATTTATGTCTAATTTGATAAAAAGCATTTAAATGTATTTCATCATATTTGCATGATTTGATTTTAATTTTGATAGCTTTTTAAACTACCAGGTTGTGGTGCACTATCCAAGTGGGAGAAAATCTGCGACTATCAAAGAGGATGCCCACCAACAGATCTGCAAAGCTATAGCAAGAGGTGGAAATGCAGACAGTACCATAGTTGACATTTTGCGTAAACACAACCCAATGGTATTAGTGCAAGGCTCCCAGAAGATTGTGCAAGAAGAATGTAAAGCAGTTTCAAAAAGAGGTTCAGGAACACTACTCCAACAGAAAACCCATGCAGATTTTTTCAACTTCCGATGGGAGAATATCTACCAACAACTGCAGATGATGTGTCCAGCACTTTTATCTATAATAACAGCTACTGTGTCTGACATTCCACCTGTTGTTGGAAGCAAACCATTTCTTCATGCTTTGCAAACTGTAGGCATAGCACTTCATGGAAGAAGTCAGGAGATGGCTGTTATGCAGTACATAAATGGTTTTCTTTTATATCATGGTGGATGCACACAGCGGGTATACATGTACTTTGTGTAAAATATTTCCTTAAAAAAGAGAATTTTTTTTACATTTTTAAAATCTTTGATGCCTCTTGTTTAGTTAACCTGTACCGTTATTATTAAAATGGAAGTAAATTTATAGTTTCATGGTACAATTAACCCTTAAGTATAAAGGCATTCTTATATGATATGTTATGTTTATTTTAGGACATAGAAAGACTATCTCATGTTGGGTTAACAGTACATCCACTCACTATAAAGAGAAAGCTACTTGACTGGCAGGATGTGTTGGACAAAGAAATTTTAAAGATTCGGGATTCTTGGGCTGAAGGAGGAAGTGTCAAATATCAAATAATTGGAGACAATTGGGACAAGAACATACTTCCATCATATAGAACATCGGATCGGAAAACTATTTCTCTTCATCTGTTTCATGTGTACGCCATAGTGGATAGAGTTATCCCAACTGAACGTGGCTGTCATGCTTCCGCACCACATGACATTGAAGTTGGAACCTTCATTCCATCCATAGACGACCAAAAGAACTTGATGAAAGAGCTAACATTTATTTTCTCTACATCAGTCATCGAAAATCATCCTGAATTGCAGAAAATATATGGAAAGATCTACCCAAAGCATTTGGAACATAAATATTCTCACTGTGTTGGAAATAAAACAAAACAAGTAATTTTGTTATATATGTAATTATAATTTTTCCTTACATTGAAAATCAGAAGAATTCAGTGTATTAATTGTTGTTTAAATGTAAATTGATATTATTAAAGAAACAGATTCAGTATTGAAATATATACTTTATGAAACATTTTAATTTTATCAGTAAATAATATAAACCCATTTAGCTTTTAATGGAAGATATACAAGGTTACATTTTTTCTCTCTATTTTTTAAAGTACCCACTTGGACTTTTTGATTGCAACGAGAATAAAACACCTGAGTTGATTCGGCTTTTGAAAACGTTATCTGTTTATGTCCCATGCAAGGATGGAGAAGTAGTGGAATCTGTCTTTTTTGGAGGTTTGTTTTATATAATAATGAGACTTGCAGTTATTTTTTTAGTTCATCTAAGATAACAATATTATAGTACATGTATACTACAGAAAGATCCTTACGTGATTTTTCTTGTAATGGTTGTGTTAAATATTAAGCAAAAAATGCAATAATTCATGTTGCTTTGTGTTTCTAAAATAAAGGTTTAAATGATAGACTAATATACATATATAATCAAATTAATGTTTTAATTAGGTGACAGGTTAACAGATGAACGAGTGCAAGCAGCTCAGAAAGCTATGGCTAATGCTGAAACACCGCTGCAAAAATTACAAGGCTTTGTGTCCAAAATTGAGGACTTCCACAGACTCATGAATTTCTTAGAGGTATGTATTTGATACATAATACATGTAGTATGTTTCTTGATTGACAGTAGTGTATAGAAGAATTGTTTGTTTCAAGTAAAATTTAAAGAAGACTAAAATGCTTTGAAATTCATGGTACCATTTCTTTTTAGGCTATACACAAACTGACATATTCAACCAAGAGTGCTGTGGACCAAGGCACAGTATATTACTATCGGTATGATAAAGCAAGTTTATTTGACTCGTATGTCATACATTTAATGTGTGTATAATAACAGATTTATTGTGAAAATACATGTTACTGGCTTTGAATTATTTTTTATTTAATTGATTGTAGGAACCTCCTGAACATGAGAAATGTGAAAGGGCAAGTGTATAATGCCTACAGAGCATACAAGATGCTGTAATATGTGATCCTGGATGCCATCTGTTTGCTACTTTTCCTGAATTTCTTTGACGTTCCAGACATTGAACATGCAATTGATCTGCCAAGAAACTTTGCAGCTATGTCAGATGAAGAAAAAATAGAGTACATTGACTCTGTTAGTGAAAACATTCTGAGGAAGTATTTTTTTGACAGTACAGATGACATTTTTCAGAATTTACGTAACATTGTGTGTGACCCACAACACCCAGAAAACTATTGGACATCAACACTAGAGGAAGGAAGATTTAAATGTCATCATTGTGACAAAACATATGCACGTGTTCTCTCTTTACAAACCCATGAAGAGAAGGTTCATGACATTCACATTGCAAAGCCATCAAAAAAACCGAAGAATAAAACTCAAGACCAAATGCACGATTACCTTGTCATGCTGTTTAAGCTTGTTATTTTGCACAAGAATTTAGACACTGCTGTTGATATGGGTGACGGTGAGAGGGCTGTAAAATCAGCAAAATATGAACTTCCTGTCTACCATCTGACAAACAAAGTAAAGTATTCTATTGGCTCGATTCATTTGATATCGTTAACATCTGGCATTCTCCCTGATGACCAAAAGGAACGCCTAGTAGCCAACCGCTTCGTAAATTTACAAGGTGGAAAAAACAACAATGTGTCATTGGACGAATACCTTGAAATGTTAAATAGGGACAGCAAGATTGCTTGCTCTGGCCATAAAACAAAAGAAAGCATCCTTGCCCATTCAAAGGAATATCCCCACTTAATAAATTTAGTTAGTCACTTTGATGTCATTACTGAAATCCATAGCAGAAAGGCCTTCCATCACATCCCTAGTTACAAGGAAGATGTTTTAAAGGTCTTAAAAGATTTACAAAATACTAATATGCTTTCTATTGTTCCAAATCGAAAATTCAAGTCTCAAGATATTTCAGTGGACAAAAACCCATTTGACAATGCATTTGTTGGATTATCTACTATGATACATAGACATAAACCAAGCCAACCTTTTATTCGCCTAAGAGATCCACGGGTATAACTGTGTTATGCTTAAACTTTTTTAGCCATTTCTTCCTTATGACTGCAACTTTTACATATATCAGTACATAATGACTGCTACTAGTTTTTGAAATGGTAGGTACTGTTGTACATGATTTATCATGCATAATGTATTACACACTGTTTCTATGGTGGTTTTTTTTTACTGTTCAACATGTATTGTTACATGTACAACCTAACTTTGGTGCATTATATCAAGTCAATCAGACATACGGGTAGTTATAAATGAGCAACATTGTGATTGTATCACGATATCAAAAATATGCATTGCATCTTTAATAAATATTTTATAGCCACCTTATTTGATGTTTCACTGTAAATGTTATTTCAATTATGATACACTTGGTTTACATTTTCTCTATAATTTTATTTGGTAGCAAATTCTAATTACATTGATTACCTGGTATATAGGCTGTAAATGTTAATTAAGAGACTAGATTGTCCGATCATTTTAAGACTCTTTTTAATCTCCCTCAGAAGAAGAGATCTATGAAAACATTAAAATTTTAAAAAGCCAAAATACCTAGCTTATGTCTAAAATCATATCTAAAATTTTAAAAACGATGTGAAGAATAATTTTTTACCAACTGATCTGGTATCGACACAATTCTGTCTAAATAATGAAACAGAAACTAATTTTAACTTCAACAAATTTATGCATATATAATCATTGTTGAACATGTTTTGGTATGAAATGAAGTACATGTTTCTCTAGTAACACTCTCTATCAAAAGACTGTAAATCCTTTACAGTGATTTCAAGATAAATTCCAAATTCAGACTTATACACATTGTTTTCAGTAAATAAGACAGCACATAACAATGAATTTCAAATATCAATAAGAAATTAACATTGATGGATAGAGTTATAATGGTTCATATAAGTCTTAATCAGATTCATATTCCTCTGTTTTATCACTGTCACTATCATCACTTTCCTCTGTGTTCACATTAAAATCATACATTTTTTCAATTGGCAATAATATACATTCTTTACACATACAGTTGAGGGCACAATTATCACAGCATGCATGCTGTCCCACTAAACTTTCTTTTACTTTAATCAGTTCGTGGTCATCCAAAAAATTGTCCAAAAGACAAAGACGTCTACAATCATTCGTAAGAAGTATTTTCTTAATGGCTTGATCAGCCAATCGTTGATGATACGAATTAAAAATTACTAAAGCAATAGATGGCATGTTGTCCCTCCCTACTCTTCCAATTTCTTGCACAAAATCTGAGACATTTGACTGTGCACCATATAAAATAACACTGTTAAAACCTTTGGCATCTATACCCATACCTAGTGCACTTGTTGAAACTAGTATACGAAGTTTACTGTCCGACTCTTTCAGTTCATTACTTAATGTCTTCAGTTTCTGAATGATATAAGTCAATATGATGGACACAAGATGGCACCTCTTCAATTAAAAAATTATACACTTTTGACGCATCATTAATTGAAGTACAATAAATTATAACCCTTGGGAAATTTTCACATAAATCTTGGAGAGGGTCGATCAGCCAAAACATGGCAGTTTCTATATTTTTTGACACCTTTTTTACAACTAATTTAATGTTAGGTTTATCAGGTGAAACAATGATTTCTAAGGATTTGTCACTAAGATTGAGGCACTTCTTTACACGTTTGGCTGTTTTCTTCGTGCATGTTGCACTCAGAGCCAACACATTGGCATTTGGAAATAATGATCGTAGCTCTCCAACATGTCCAAACCATTTCCTAAATGCCTCTTTGCCATCCTCACTCTGTCCCCTATAAAACATATTACATGTTATTGTCTAAAAGTATTTACCGGTATTATATCTCATTAAAATTTGGTGTTATATAGATCTGCTTGCTTTAAACAGCTTTAATATTTATTTCATGATAACTTCATTTATTCAAAATTAAGGTATCCGATGTACAATTGAGCCAGAGAGCTCGGGATTTTCCGGGATGAGCTCGGTAGATTACGGAGCTTGAAATAAATTTTCAAAAAGTCGCACTATTTTTGATCTGACATAATAAACGATAAATAATAAACAATTGATGCATAAAGTCAAGCAATATTTTTTTTTCTTAATTTTAAAACGAGTTATTTTAACTTTCCCCCCAAACGTTGATTGTGACGTTGTAGCAGCTTCACGTCATTTGCCGTTGTATGACGTTATTTTTTTTCTTCGGCGCTCTTGCAATAACGTGAAGAAACAAATCTTAATTTATAGAGTAAAAGTTGCAGTGCAAAAGTCACGTATTTCGTCGAAAAATACTGAGTAGGTCGTTTTAATCATTGATTTCGTAGACATTAATTGTGACTGTGCATGACTTGAATTATTAATTGTCTGTTAATCGTATGCCCCTATTCAATCTGTTCAATTTTTTGTATACCTAATTTCATTAAACATACAGAGTGTTGCGGACCTAACATTTGTATAAAGGCGTATTTGCTACTAACTATTTTTAAAAAGTACTTTGCATACGGATTATGTGGTTAAAATGCTTGTACACGTTTATTGTTATTATTGTGTTAAAACATCTCCTTGTTATTTTCCGTAAATCAAGTTAACAAGAGTCAAATAATGAAATTTCTAATCATTGATTTATTTCTTCATCGGGATTCCAAACAATTTTCTTCTCTCGCATTTTATATCACATGTATGTGCATGAACGGTACATTTTTTACTCTTTTTCAAAATCGCTGGATTTTATATCATTCAAATAATACTATTAGATACTGATTCCGACTGCTTTAAAGTCAATTCGTTTCATTTTGCTGTTTACATAAAAGAGGCGCGTCACCATCCAATGAAATCAAATACTCGAAATTTGATTGACAGGTTCAGCCAGATAGCCGATGTCCGATGCATGTTATGTGTGGTATTTGTACACAATCTTATCGTGTAAAAATGCATGCTTATTACAACATCACAGCGTCATTTATGGTTGATTCATATTTTGTTTAACTGTGTAAAGCATGTTGATGTATTGTACATTCCACAATTGTACCGATACGGAAACATCGTAGTCAGACTTTATCGACAGTCTCCATTTTAAAACTGACTTAATTTTTTTGTTAAAAAGGATACAATTTTGAGTAAAAGATAATACAATATATATTGTTTTCTACGAGTTTGGAATGAATTGGTTTGGAATGAATTCTAATAAAACATTTCACACGGTTCTTGCACGCTTTTTTCGTAACGCTTTACACACCTGATGTGACCCGCAATTCACGACTTCGTTGTATGAGTAACAATATTTTTTGTGCAAACATTTTGCTGAATGAAAAAAAACTGAACAGTTTAGATTTTTAATTCTAAAATTACAAGTTCTAAATGGTAAAGGTATAGAAAACAGGAAAATTACCAGGTAACGGGAATATGCGTTGGATTATGAATGCGACGGCTGACGTGGGGGGGGGGGGGGGGGGGTTAAAAATCGCGCGAGTCGTCATGGTCATTGTAAAAAAAAATCGCAAAAATAATAAAAGATATTGATAAAGGTAATCAATTTATTTAAAAACTTTATTTTTATTTAAATATGTTGGCAATTTTTATTTCATAAATATTATTAATGATTACACATGTTTTCGTCAAAGAAAAGTAGTATTTTACCATGCGTGATTTGCAGAGCTAGAGTTACTTCCCCATAGTGATTTGGCGGGAAAAACATCTATTTTTAGAAACTACATATCCTTACCTATCAAACGAGTACATTGAATATATACCTTACCAGGCATCATTTTTTGGTCAATTGTACATCGGATACCTTAACCATGAACTCTATAATCATTCTTCTAAAGAAATTTTAATTGAATCCAACATATAGATTAGAATGTTTCACTATCAGTCATTTGCATGTACACCACAGGCCAACTAACTGGACACTTGCTATATTATGTATCAATATGCAACTTGAAAATATGTGCACTTACCATGTTGCTATTGTATGAAACTCGTCAATAACAATCGTTGAGACTTCAAGACTACTACGCATTGATTCTCTCCATTCTGGGTTGCCAACCAATGCCTCTGGGGAGCCATACACAATATCTACTCTTCCGTCAAGAATATTTCTATCATCCTCATCACTGGACCCTATAAATAAATATTTCAATAGATTCTGAATACCCGGTAAATGTTCTTGTAAATTCATTAAAAATATTACGATGTTATACAATGTTATAATGGGCATTTCGGTAATTTCGAGGGGCACTTCGGTGTTTTCAACGGACATTTCGGTAAATCACGGGCATTTCGGTTAACTCTATGTGCCGATTTATTTTCCTTTTATAATCTGTCAAAAAGCAAATTGCTTTCAATGTATTTTATTCAAAGCCGATTTAATAAAGCAGAACAAAATATGCATTATAACTTTTCATACACCAACCTTTATATGCTGCAGTCAAGTTGGAAATACTTCGTAAATATGCCACCTGGTCCTGCATAAGAGAAATCAACGGGCAACATACTAAAATTTTGCCAACGTTCATGCCCATCTCTCTCCGGACAGGAATTGCCATCTGGAATGGCAGAGATTTTCCAAATCCTGTAGGAAGGACCGCCAAACAGTCTTCCAAGTTCACTAGACACTGCAATATCTGTCTCTGTTCTCATTTCAAACTCGGAATATTAAATTTCTTCAACACCTTTTCAATTGCTTCGTTCATTGCCTCTTTCGCCGCCATTTTGCTTGCACAACCGAACATTAGAAGAAAGACGTTTCTCATTGGTTAAGAAGGCATTTCCGTCTCCAAAACGATTGGTCACTATTTTTACGCAAATTTGACCCCTGACGTGACCCTCTATGGGATGTTGTTAGATGTTTGTGTAGCGAGTAAGCGAGCGGATCAAACATCTAATTTTAATTAGATTGTATTGTATGAGAATAAAATCTTTATAAATCATTGTACAGGGGATGCCTATTACTTTAATCTTAATTTTAGTCATCAATGCTCATCTGCTGTTTATCGATGACATCACCTAAATGACCTGATTCCCACAATTTTGCAAACTAATGAAAATTTTGTCATTTTTTCCTTATATTTTGCATTCAGAAGTATAGAGCGCAGGTCTGCTCAAGTACACTTTTAATATATGTTTTTCTTCATATACTGTAAACGTACTACATTTGGCTGTGTATTCTTTTTGGCGCTTTTGATGGAAAGCGACAACCGCTTAATCAAGTACATCGCTTAATGCAATGCATGTATGTATATGAATAGTCACATTCAAGAATACGCCAATTCAAATCCACGCCAACTTTAGTTTAAAAACTAATTTCCGCCAAATATCGTACACGCCAAATATAATACGTTTACAGTAATTATACACATAATATCAAAAAATGGTACTTGAGCAGGCCTGTGTTTGATGTTTCCCAGACAAAAAACTATCAGAAAAGACCCATATTTTGCTAAAAAACATCAATTTATCAAAATAAGACAATCTTTATGATGTCATTTCTATATTATGACGCCACTGTGGTGATAGCCTTTTATACATTTATTTTTAATATAATTTCAACTATCTTCCACCTTACTTTTAAATCTCTTTAAAAAACTTTAATTTGGGGGGCAAAAAATGCATAATACCGCACATAGTCATTTGAATCCCCTTTACTTAAAGATGCTTTGTGCCAAGTTTGGTTTGAAATTGGCCTAGTGATTCTGGAAGAAGTCAAAAATGTAAAAAGTTTAGGGACAGACAGACAGACAGACGGACACCAGACGAAAAGTGATCAGAGAAGCTCACGAGCTGTCAGCTCAGGTGAGCTAATCAAACTAATCAAAAAGTGGTAAAAATGGGGGCATATAATTGACCTTATCAAATACAAATCTTTTCAATATTTATAACTTCAATGTATATCCCCTTGAAAGGGTACAATTTACAGAAGGATGCTACCTTTATAGCACCATTATTAATTAAGGATTAAATTTTGTCTATTTCAAACATTAACAAAAGCAAAATCTAGTCTAAATAAATCTGTTAAGAACACTTTTCAAGACCCTCTAAAACTACTAACAAAATGCTTTAATTTAATGTTTTTTTTAGACAATCGTGTGCCATTTTTACCCAGGAAAAATTGGTTCTTAAGTTCTAAAAATCGAAAATGTAGTAAGGTTACTTCCTCAGGACAGACAGACAGACAATTACAGAACAAAATATCATAAAATCTCATTTGAATCTGACAGAACATATCTAATTTGTTGATTACATATATGATTTAGCATACAATTTTGTAGATGAAGTACCTTTGTTGCAGGAAAGTCACGGTTTCGAAGCCGAATTGTTCCTAATGTTGTCAAGCACAGAGCTTTTGCTTCATCACTGACCTTTACTTTCTCTTTCATTTTCTCAATAAATGAAACAGCTGTATCAATATCTGAAGAAAGTTACAAAAGTTGCATTAATTTTCTGTCAGAACCTAAGAACATTTTCAAAGCAAATACAAACTTAAAAAATGAATAAATCCAAGGCTCAGTAGTCTTTACAGTCACCAGAGCGTGATGCAACCCTGCAAAACACAAAATAAGAGGCTGAGGGGTCAAATTGCTGCCCTTAGCAACTTTATACAAATCTGACACCTATTATTGAAGAACCTAGACCTTGCTGCTACTACACTGCACATGCAAAACAAGCCATTCACATGAAAGGTTAATGAATTGATGATGACTGCATTCTCTGATTTTTTAAGTTTTTAAATGATATGAGGATACAAATAAACAAGTCATAATGATTTATATAAAAGATGGCAATCAATTACACAACTGCTAATCAGTTTATCACAATTTGTTTCAACCAATTAATCAGTTACTCAGATCAAACAAGAGGCCCATGGGCCATATTGGTCACCTAAGCAACAATAACTACAATGAAATCAGATTTATGGAGTCAAATATGAAATACCGTATTTTTCCGACGATTAGTCGGTATTTTTTTCCTCTGAAGCAGAGCACCCGACTTATCGTCTTGTTCGACTTGTCGTAGGCTCGTAGTCAGAAATTTTTTAAAAATAGCATTAAAAATCTTGGTTTTAATCATCTTGAGTTGGCTGTGTGATTGAAAATTACGTTGTTGAATTCACTGTTCATCTTTAATAATTATCATTTTCACTCATCTGTCAACACTTAAATACATAATAATAACAACAGTTATTAAAAAATGTTACATTGTCTTTAATCAATTAAAAGTTTTACTGTTCCGTTTTTATAAACACATCGTCACATGATTCTATGTATAACTAGTAGGAAGATAACATTGCGCAGTAAAATTGAAACCAAGTTTGAATGGAAGAAAATATTGCAGTAGGTCCGGGGGATGTTTTTTTAATTTTAATTATTTTATTTGTAAAGAGTTGTTAGTGGAAAGTATAAATCAGAAATATTTAATGGTCAAATTCAATCTTAAATTACGTAATCGGCAATTATCAATACTACTGTTTATACAATAGGCTGACACCGGTTGTGTTAATAATCTTGCCCTAAGGCTGAGATCTTTACGGCAATTTCACTCCCTGTGTATATAAAGAGTACCGTTGTAAGAGTGATTATAGTTCATTGATTAATTATTGTCCAATTCGTTGATTATTGTTAGATAATTTTTTTAGGAAACGTATGTATGTCGTATATCGTCATTATCAAGTCGTATAAATGACTGATTTATTTCTAACAGTGTCTATCTAAAACAATAGCGTGTAACTGCATTACTGGATACAAAGTAAACAAGTTTCATCAAATCATAGTAATTGCTAAGCTTTCTGCACTTGAGATCCCCCTTTGAAGTCCGACACGAGACAGGTGCATGCCTATGACACTGGAAATTGTTAAACAAACATTGACCACGCGCCGAGTCAACAGGTGGCTGGTTACGTAATGGCGAATACACTGGCGATAGTCAGAGTGGATACTTATTTTAATGCTTGGGAATAAAATATTTCTGTCAAAGTAAGTTTAGTTTTGCATAACACGCGATATCGGGAATTGTTTACAATGCAAGCGACTTTGTAGAAGTTGCCGGTATTTGAAAATTTGATGCATAAGTATAAAGCGTAATTGTTTAAATGTTAATCATTAATAATAATTGGTAGCAATATCGGTGACATCGTGGCATCATACACTGATAATGTTACTGCAGTTTTATAGGCCATTTTGAAGTGATAAGATCGACGTATGGTCTGCGATCGACGTATCGTAGGATTTTGTTAATATTTTTGCTAAAAATGGGCAATTCGACGAGTCGTCCGCATCGACGAGTCGTCGGGAAAATACGGTATCTGGACAATGTAATAGAATAGATCTTGTATAAAACGATTTGCAAGTTTTTCTCCAGATATTTTTTGTAAATCATTGAGCCCCTTTTGTAAGAGAATGTTTTCATAGTCATATCACATACTGAGTATTGCAGTTCTCAAGATCTGAAAAAATTGATCATATATCACTAGAACTACATCAAACTTTGAACCCCTGTGGGGACCAAAAATTATCCAGGGACCACAGTCTAAGCAATTGAGCATCAAGAATATGTCAAGATGTCCACATATAGGTAAAACCATATATTACACATTTGAGTTTATGAGAATAATTTAAACTTTTTTCCTATGAAAAAATTGGACCCCCTCCCCCAATGTGGTCCTATCCTACCTCCAAAGATCACAATTTTGATAATTTAAACTTGAATCTACCAAACTATGGATACTTTCACCAAAGTTAGAGCTTTTCTAAGGGATTATTTTTCTAGAAAATTTTTTCAAGATTTTTCTCTATGTACCGTACATGTTATATTCCTATGTAAAAAATTTGACCCGGTTTCCATCCAACATAGTGGACCCACCTTATCCCTGGGATTTATGATTTTAACAAACTTTAAACTACCCTACCTAAGAATGCTTCCATACAAGTGACAGATTATTTGGCCATTTGTTTTTTGCTATATCAGGGTTGTCTTTAGAAATTAAAGTAGAAGGAAGAAAAATAAAAGTAGAAGGGGGTCTGGAGGTCTAGCTTATAGCTAGATTGTGTTTGAAATGCAAAAATAGCCAGGTAATTAATTCACTTTAGGCGGGGTAATTCCCCGCCTCTTGTGTCTTAGAGACAACCCTGTATATATTCCTATGTAAAAACTCGATCCTCCAGTTGTGGTTCCACCCTATCCGTGGGGATCATAATTTGTACAAACTTGAATCTACACTACCTGAGGATGCTTCCACAAAAAAAACAGCTTTTCTGGCCAATTAATTTTCGAAAAGATTTTTCTCTACTTATTTCATAATATATACTGTATTGCACATGGTAACGTTGATGTACATGTATCAAAAAAGCAATTAATATTGAATATTAATTTACACTTCACCATCTTGTGATTACAAGTACATGTTTACTTAATTTTGAGCTTTAAAAAAATTAGTAAAATTATCATCACATAAAAAAAATAGCTATTATGCTATATAATATATACCTGTCATCTGTTTGACTATGTACACCATGATTTCAGCCAGTGCTAATGGATTGATTCTGAGGAAAAAAAACCAATTACATTATACATTACAATTACAAAAAACAAATACATTATAAGTTTGTATGATAAGGTTTAACTATGTCAGTTTAAGATACTCATCCACAATCAAGTTTCTTTACTTTCTATTGCATTCTAATAATTCTGACACTATTTCTATGAATCAAATATTGATAAAATAGTCCCCTCAACTAACCATTCAATAACCATGTGTTCAGAGAGATAAACAGTTATTCTGTCCAGGAAATTTATAGTATCAAGACCTTAATTTTTTATCTGAGGTTCTTGAGCCTGCCCACTTCTATTCCAAATGCCTTGTGGCTAATTTTCTTTTTTTTTTAAAAACCCCAATCACTGCAGTGTTATTCCAAAAAATTCCAAGTATGTTTTTTTCATATTAAAAGTGGGTCTTATTAAATAACTATTGTTAGTGTCTAAACTATAAATGCTTTCCATCTTGTTTTATCAACTCTTACCTGTGCTCAAAATCAGCAATAAAGTTTTCATACATCTACAAATACAACAGATACACAACTTGAACAAAAGCCAGGAAACTAAGTAAGCCATGGAAGTAAGAAAATATATGAAGAAAACAAAACTTACATTTAATTTGTTATGATAAATTACTACAGGATATTGATAAAATTTCATACTATTTTTACACACAAAAAAAACAATGCAACGTATCTGTGACATGACATCTTTACTTGGTTTCACGAAGCATCCCTCCACCTTTCAAAGGATTATTGCATAATAAATATTATTCCGAGGCATATTTAGGATAATTTTACAATGTATATTTAATAAATTTTCAATTTTAGGGGGCTGCCCCCTCTAGATCTGTGCATGGATATCGTATAACAATGATCAACAATGTAAACTCCCATGCAGGTGATTCGATCTCCCTGCGACAGGTGTTTAAAAATAATAGATAAAAACAACATGTAAGTTATATGACCCTACGTCACTAACATTTTGAAATCTCAGTTCTCAACTCAAGTCCATGAAAGACGAGTGCATAGTTCTGAGGTTATCCAATTCTCTCAATTATATATGTAATAATACAACAGGAATGATTTAAGTGTGACCCTGGATATTGATTATCAAAATGTTCACTTGAAAATCGTATTGCATAAAGAATACTGTGGAATCATTAGAATTCGTGGTGGCTCATTTTTCATGGTATTCGTGAGTAGCCCTCCCCCATGAATTTTAATCCTCAATGAATAGAACTTTGTTACGAAACAGTAACCGACACATCCACGACATTACATCCCCACAATTTAGCAAAAAGTAACCATCCACAAAAATTGACCCCCACGAATTAAAATAATTCCACAGTATATACACCTTTTATAAAATTTGCCAGTTTATTACTGTTACGTATTGAATTGTTCTGGAAGCTTTTTTTTAATCCATTGATCAATTCAATTGATTAAAATTACACTGAAACTGTCTTTGACTGTACGCAGAGCTATGTGTTCAATTTGTTTACTCGCTTCGACGAACAGCGCTACCCAAAACTGTACACTTCCGTTCCTACACTGTGATATACACAGAGAACGACCTAACCGATCGAAGTTTTTTTTATAAAGAACGAATGAAGCAACTGAACAGCATCCAATCACTTGTAAATGTCTCCGATTGATGACATGTAAAAGTACCTACCTTAACTAGTCCGTCTCCCTTGGAAAATGTAGGAGTTTTTACAAATTTGAGAAGCTTTAAGGTAAGTTGGTGCCATAACCTGTAAATGTAAATTTGTTTAAAATTCAATTTATCTTACAAATATCTACTGGTAATCATTTCTCTCCAACCATTCATTCATGTAACTTATAATAGTTAATAATTTATCGTATGTGGAAAATATAATGAAATGATACATGATTTCTATTATTTTCGTCACAAATTGAACCCTTAGTTGATTACTCTTCATTCTTCTTCCCATCACCTGTGAGTTATTTCATACTTATGGCTCATTCACATGAAGCAATCTGATTAGTCGCTTAGAGTACATACAACCTGTGACACTTTTGTCCAATAAACAGAGTGCTTCCAGCACATGATCAGTTAGTTTGAAATATTTGACATTGTACTGGCTTTTTTAACGATTTTGACAGAGTTTACGAAAATTATCGGTCCTACCAGCAAAACCGATATAAAATCAAAATGTCCAATAACATTTTATATATTACCGGTCCGTGTGACAATCCGGAAATTTTCTGTTTCTACACACAAATTTTTGCATTTTAATCATAATCTCTAAAACGGTATTAAGCCTTTAGCTGTGTATGTTTCTACAAAAATTGTCAAAATGTGACGGAAACGGTAGCCTGAGACAGACTACTGGCGTGCGACCAGTTCTCGCCGAGTACCATTTCTCGCCAGTACATTGTGACGTCATTTTTCTTACATAATTTATAAGTTGATAAAATGACGTCACAATGTACTGGCGAGAAATGGTACTCGGCGAGAACTGGTCGCACGCCAGTATAGTCTATAGCATATCAGGGCTTGAACAAATTTAACAAGCAATAAAATTAGAGTCAAAACAAAACAATATATGAAATGACAGACTAGATATGATGAAAGGGCATCTACTCAGTGATCTAGTCCCATTTATATTGGCTTCGCCCTCCAAACGGTTACACCGTAAAACATATTATAGCTAAATCAAGAGATTGTGCTGGACCTGTCTAAAATCAAAAGGAGATATATCACTATAGCTAGAATGCCCCTTTCGATACAGTTTGAAAAATTAAACATACTTTTTGTTGTAAAGTTCTTCAATCTGTCCCCAATCTGTAGCAACATCCCCCGATGACTTTCTTTGTTGTTCTGTTAAGTAGGCTCCTACGTCTCTCGGCATGATGAGTTTGAGTTTTGTTGAATCCTAATTCGTTGAACGCCGAGCCCGAGCATAAGATAACAGAAAACTACAAGAAATCATATTGTTGCAAGCGTCCAATGGGCCGAATATATACAAATATTGTATGAACATCATTAATTTTACATAAAAACACAAAAAAAAGAAGAAAAATACAAGTTTGTTGTACTAATTTTAATGGTAAATATTAAAATATTTTCAGCAACACGTTTTGAAATTTCAAAGGACCACATAATAAAATAGAAATGGATTATTTAAAGGAACAATGTAATTATGAATCTTATCCACACTTCATTTTATGAAAATAACCATGATCATTTATTTGCATAAGGTTCTCAAAAGAATTAAAAAGAAATCAGGTTAGCTCAAACTTTCAGGTTAATTCAGAATTTCAGTTCTTTCATGTTTTAGCGTAAATTATTGATTTATATGTCATTCCATCATAATTTGTTATTATATTTCACATGGAAATATGATGAATACACACAAAGTCATTTTATTTGACGCAGCACATGGAAATTCAAATATATTAATTATATGAAATTTCTTGTCATTCGGGTCTTTAGTATTTCAGGTCTTTAGCATGCCCCGTATACATTGATATGTATTTTTGCTTTTGAGAAATCACTTCCGTTCACTCCGTTTTCGGAGCAATCGGCAATCCTCGGCTGATTCCGCTACGCTCCATACAAAAAATGTCGAGTGCGCGAGACATCCGAGTAGTTCCGAGTGTTTTCGGAGTCCGCCCAGACTGGTATACCGATCCCGATACATGTTGTTTTGATGAAAAACTCTGAAACCTTCTGGCGGCCCGTAATAAACATGCTAAAGAACCCTAGAGAACTCTGGGATTTTTTTTCATTTAAAGGGCTGATAAATGCTTTATTTCATTATGTATGTATATGATCAGTTACATGTTATACTGCACATAATATGTTTTACGGTGCTACCGTTCTGGCGAGCGCAGCAAGAATTACACATACCTTGCATCATTGTCAACTTATAGTTTTATTTAGGTATCAACGAACGTCAAAGAATTTTTGAGAGAGTATTGTTCTACAATAAGTATGCCAAAGGTACTAATTTGAATGGTTAGGATACGTACAGTGCAACCCCCTTCCCACAGAGAGAGAGAGAGCCCGGTACCTGTTTGTAGGTGTGTAATTTCCCACTTTTAAATTCAATGGTCTGACTATATGCAATATCTACATAATTTTTTTAACTGTTTATTTTTTCATTTTATTCTTTTTTATTTATTTCAAAATATCCTATTGTTTATTTCCTCCCTACTTATGCATGCACAATTAGCTTAAAAATGGATCGATATGACAGTAAAGTATGGCTCTTGCTAATATATATACATAAAATCTCTATATTGAAAAAAATTAAAAACAAATCATACGTCAATGGGGCAGGTATCGCAGTCTATACTGAAATAGCTAGTACACGCATTACAGATGTTTGATCCACCTCTAAATTTATCGCGGGAAATATAGCGCGAGTGCACTGTGACGTCATCCATGACTTTATTCGTCTTTGTTTACGTTTCTCGACTCAATATGGAGGTATGGAAGCATGTAACAAATCTTTTGAGTCTCGCCAAAGCATATGCGGTACTCAAAACGTGTTTTCAAACTTTAAGTCACTGTAAATTACGAGTTAAAAGTCGGCCATTTTTGGCATAGCACCACGGGTGAAAACATTAGAGAGGACAAAAAATTTTGTTTGATGAACTGTAGGTTTAGCTCGTTCTTTTTCCCGCGCACACTGGTTCTTAGAGCTCGCTTCGCTCGCCGGCGCTGCGCGCCGGCGAGCTGCGCTCGCTATAAATATGTTTTACGGTGCTACCATTCTGGCGAGCGCAACAAGAATTACACATACTGTACCTTGCATCATTGTCAACTTATAGTTTTATTTAGGTAATATGTTTTACGGTGCTACCGTTCTGGCGAGCGCAGCAAGAATTACACATACCTTGCATCATTGTCAACTTATATTTTTATTTAGGTATCAACGAACGTCAAAGAATTTTTGAGAGAGTATTGCTCTACAATAAGTATGCCAAAGGTACTAATTTTAATGGTTATGATACATACAGCGCAACCCCCTACCCATGCAGAGAGAGAGAGAGAGAGAGAGAGAGAGAGAGAGAGAGAGAGAGAGAGAGAGAGAGAGAGAGAGAGAGGTACCTGTTTGTAGGTGTGTAATTTCCCACTTTTAAATTCAATAGTCTGACTATATGCAATATCTACATAATTTTTTTTACCTGTTTATTTTTTCATTTTATTCCTTTTTATTTAGTTCAAAATGTTCGATTCCTCCCTTCTCATATACTTACCTGCCTACTGTACATGCATACACAATTAGCTTAAAAATGGATCGATATGACAGTAAAGTATGGCTCTTGCTAGTTTATATATATATATAAAATCTCTATATTAAAAAAAGATAAAAAACAAATCATATGTCAATGAGGCAGGTATCGCAGTCTATACTGAAATAGCCAGTACTCTCATTACCAGATTACAGATGTTTGATCCACCTCTAAATTTATCGCGGGAAATATAGCGCGAGTGCATTGTGACGTCATCCATGACTTTGTTCGTCTTTGTTTACGTTTCTCGACTCAATACGAAGGTATGGAAGCATGTAACAAATCTTTTGAGTCTCGCCAAAGCATATGCGGTACTCAAAACGTGTCTTCAAACTTTAAGTCACCGTAAATTACGAGTTAAAAGTCAGCCATTTTTGGCATAGCACCACGGGTGAAAACATTAGAGAGCATTATGGGACGTAGACAAAAAATTTTGTTTGATGAACTGTAGGTTTTGCTCGTTCTTTTTCCCGCGCACACTGGTTCTTAGAGCTCGCTTCGCTCGCCGGCGCTGCGCGCCGGCGAGCTGCGCTCGCTATCAAAGAACGTCAAAGAATTTTTGAGAGAGTATTGCTCTATAATAAGTATGCCAAAGGTACTAATCTTAATTGTTATGATACATACAGCGCAACCCAGAGAGAGAGAGAGAGAGAGAGAGAGAGAGAGAGAGAGAGAGAGAGAGACCGCTACCTGCTTGTAGGTGTGTAATTTCCCACTTTTAAATTTATGGTCTGACTATATGCAGTATCTACGTAATTTTTTTACCTGTTTATTTTTTTATTTTATTCCTTTTTATTTAGTTCAAAATGTCCTATTGTTTATTTCCTCCCTATTCATATACTTACTTATAAAATCTCTATAATATATATTAAAAAACACTAGCGTCGGAAGCAAATTGAAAGTGGGGGGGGGGGGGGGCTAGACTGATCCTCAGAAATACTGAGAGAAAATATCTAATTCCCCAAATCATGAAAATCCTAATCCGTGGGGGGGGGGGGGGGGGGCGGGGGGGGGGGGAGGTTTTTTTTTCTCAAAAATAGTATGCCTTTGACTCCAACTTCTCCATCTTTCAAACGTACATTACGGAACAGTTATATTTCCTGCGAAAAAAAAGGGGGGGGGGGGGCTGAACCCTCTATCCTGCTATGTGCAAAATGGTTAGGTCTAACTTAGCAAAAAAAAAGCCCCCCCCCCCCCCCCTAGCCCCCCCCCCTCCCCCGGTTCCGATCGACGCCTATGAAAAAAGATTAAAAACAAAACATATGTCAATGAGGCAGGTATCGCAGACTTTACTGAAATAGCCAGTACACTCATTACAGATGTTTGATCCACCTCTAATTTATCGCGGGAAATATAGCGCGAGTGCACTGTGACGTCATCCATGACTTTGTTCGTCTTTGTTTACGTTTCTCGACTCAATACGAAGGTATGGAAGCATGTAACAAATCTTTTGAGTCTCGCCAAAGCATATGCTGTACTCAAAACGTGTCTTCAAACTTGGTAAATTACGAGTTAAAAGTCGGCCATTTTTGGCATAGCACCACGGGTGAAAACATTAGAGAGCATTATGGGACGTAGACAAAAAATTTTGTTTGATGAACTGTAGATTTCGCTCGTTCTTTTTCCCGCGCACACTGGTTCTTAGAGCTCGCTTCGCTAGCCGGCGCTGCGCGCCGGCGAGCTGCGCTCGCTATAAACTCATTAAAATTGATTTTAAACCAGGGACCTATAACTATATACGTCCCTGTAGTTAAAGAAGGAATTAGGTACTAGTAGTTTATACATATTGGTAATGTATTGATATTCATCAATATCTTAAGGACACAGTATCATAGTACAAGAAAAGGTACGCTGTATGCAAACAATTCACAGTATTTTAACCCGATGACATTTTGTTTCAAAGGTAGGACCCAGTACAAAAAGGTCCGCCTCGTAAAAAAAAAAACAGGTCATACATGGATATAGTGAGTTTAATGTAGATTCTTGTATATTTTGTAGTGATATTTTTCAGTCGATCTTCTTAATTATTATTGAAGTGGACTTAAAATTGACTTCAGCGTAGGTTTTATTTTTAAAAATTTTTTCAGAGAAGTGACACATTATCTATAATAATATTTATATAAATGATTTTCATCGTAAAAATATTTCAATTAAAATAGTGAAACCCGATACATGTACATGCATTGTGTCTTTAAAAAAGACCGAGAAATTAGTGTTATGTTAAGAAAGAGATGTAGTAAAACATAACTAAATTGATTTTTATCCGACGACTTTTTAAAAATGTGCCAAATGCATGGAATCCAAACCAAACTTGAATTAGAATATATTTGAATAGATTTAATTGGAAAAAAATAAATTCAAAATTGTATTTTACGACAAAACTGAATGGGCATTTGCGCTATCTTTTCCCTCCATCTTCTTTTACCGGGGTGTGAACATTTGCCATTTTCACACAATTACTTTCCACGGGTGCTTGAGGACAAGACCTTGCCCCCCCCCCCCCCCATCTAAATCCCCTCTATAGTTGACTTCATTGATATAAATTTCTTTGAAGCCATGTACACAAAATGTCTAAAAATTAACGGAAAATAAACAATTAATGTAAAACATACCCATTGCAACTGAAAAGAGGATCTTTTATATGTAGGTTTCGGGTGTTAATTTTCAGATATTCAAGATGGTACATGTTGTGTACATGTATTTAAAGGAATTTCTATCAAAAAAGCGTCAACTACCCCGGGGGTCTAGATTGGGCGGGGGGGATGGTCTGTCCTCAAGCAAGAAATTCCCCTTAAATTCTTTGCAGATGCAAAATGCAAATACAGCCAAAGGAATAGGGCTCTTTCTTATGAACAAATTCCTTTAGATACTCACCCTCTTTGATTATAACAAAGGCAAAGGTTCGATCCAAAAATATACTAGTATATAAATATAATAAATAGCATAACTTACAAAAGCAATGATGCCGCTTGCAGGTATCGTTGTCATATTGGATTGTATAGAATATTAGATTTTTTAAAAATGGGTAACGTTTTTAAGCGTGTATTATATTGGCAAGATGTGCAAAAAGGGGACGTTTGAAATGTCCTTTGTTTACATAATAACTTCAAACAATAAAACACCTGAAGGTGTGAACCCTTCACACCTGTAGGGTGGTGTGTGTATATAACACCTGGGCCTCGTAAACATCAAGCATGCTAAGATTATGACTTAAGTAGGGTCATAAGCAGGACTTAGGCGGATCTTTTGTCGAATTTGAATGCATTTGTAATAAAATTATTGTCTTATGTTAATAGCTTGTTTATTCTTGATATCTTTGATATTAGATGGGGTAAATGTAAATGTGCAGACACAATTCAAGTTGGCATGAATATACATACATGATATGAACCTAATTTAAAAAAAGAAGAAGCTCAAAGCGATGGATCTTAGGCAATGTATTCAGTCTGTTGTTGTTACTTCTTTGTTTTGACGAATATTCACTAGTCGTTTTCGAAGGCTGCCTGTGGCGTAATATGGCGATGGCGTTAGAACTTGATAGAGTAATATACTCAGTAGTGAAATTCTTTAAATCTTTTGTTATTCATCTTACCTCACCAATACGGCAATTCACATAATCTGGGTATACTTTCATCGTGAAGTCGATATACATGTAAATGAGGCAATTGTCATCTATAAAATCGCAAAGGGTTTGTCCTTTTTTTAATTTATCAAGTTTACATATATAGTTACTTCTTCTCAACTGACCTTTACGTGTTGACAACATATTCAGCAGCCCAGCTGCATACTAAATGGAAAATGTTATAGCTCTTTACGACCACTGTTAATATTTATATCAATTAAATAAAAACGTTTATATTGATCTTTTGTAAATATGTGATAAATACACTGTATTCAAATACTAAATTGAAATAATACACAATGGAACTTCTAAATGTATGAAAACAATACTTAAGACATACTTTTAAAAGTCACCTCTACCGGCCGCCTAAGTTTTAGGTAAATTGTCCTAGCTAAGCACTCTTCTAGTTACGGACTTAAGGTGGGTCGCGGGTTTGCTTTCGTCATCAAATTTTGTACTCAATTTAGACAACTTGAGAGGCTGTTTTGTGCACATTTGTTTATGACGTCATAACAGAGACATCTCAAAGTTTCCCGCATCACATTTTTTATCGTCAAATGCTCTTAGTATAGTAATTCGATTTAGGTCTACATGTATAGTGTAAATACTGTAGTAGTAATTCATATCAAGTCTTAGTTTTCAACTAAGAATCGTAAGTTAGAAATGCAGATTGAGAGAGAGAGAGAGAGAGAGAGAGAGAGAGAGGAAGAGAGAGAGAGAGAGAGGAGAGAGAGAGAGAAGAGAGAGAGAGAAGAGAGAGAGAGAAATTGAAAAGGAAAAGAAAGGAACCTTATTTTATAATCAAAGGCCTGAAGGGCCATAATGGCTTACGGGTTTGATATGACTATATTTACATGGATCGAGTACGATTCCCTCTATTTCTTACGGAAACTTTAGTTTATTTATAGCTCTATAGAAAGTTACTAGCTACATGTAGTTCATAGATCTATAGAAACTAACAGGACCGATATCAACATGCCCCATCTGTTGATTGGTCGAACCTTAGTGACCGAAACATACAGGATTGAAATCTAGATGCCTCTTTTATCAATTGGTTGAAAGCACCATTGCTTTTAGGAAAATCATAATAATGATGATGTCAGACTCAAACTCCACTTTGAGACTTTTATCCAACGACTGAAGTACATTAACTGTAAATTAATTCAACTTTATATAGGACACAAAAACACTTAAAACCAACATGTTCTCAAATATCAGTATACCTTGTATTCCTACGCACTATGAACTTGCGCGAGAGTTGGTGCAACGTAACAGCGCCACAGCCAGCGCGAAATCACTGCGCGTAAAAATAATATAACCAAATGATGAAATGTACTGCATGTTATGTACTATAATTAATGAATTCTCATGAAATCTACACCAACAAGTATTATTCCATTTTATTTGTATTTCATAAATGTATAATTGTTCATATTTTCTAGATTTTTCTCTACTTTTTTAAGAGGCTGACCTTCACAAGCTTTTATAAGAAATATAGATTCACAAGGCAGTTCTAACACCTTCTGTTTTATTTTTTTTCCCTTTGTACAGAGATAAACTCTTTGGAGGGGGGGGGGGAGAGAAACAGACAGAACTATGCAATTACAGCAAACTTGTTTTGACACCAAATTTAATTAAAATTAATTACTGCACTATAACTAAAATTTGCAGTCAGTCTCTCTTCACATGACATGTATACACAGTCATTTTCAGAGGCATACTATACGATGTCTCTATGTTTTAGTAATGTGACATCGCTTCCGTATATGACTTGCAATCAAGCTTAACTGTATATTGTTTTCTTTTTTGAGTACATTTGGTCTCAAGTTTCCAATATTTTTACGACAAATAAACACTTCAATCATAGCACAACCAAGGTAACACCATTGAGGGAACATTGTGCTATTTTTAGATCTTGGAAAATCCCCAACATTCGATAATGGCGGAGGTGTCGAAGAAGGCACATTATATTAAAACAAGTAGTAATTGCCCCTCTATTTATGCATTTATTACCGATTTATACTCCCAGTTTCAATATACCTCAATCATAAATTCAGTTCTTTAACCGTTAAACACTTTCCCCCTTGCTGAGATCGATGTCGATCGAAGTTAGCGACGCTCTCTGCGGGTGCAAACGTTTTTATGAAGATTGAACGAAATAACGACAACTTTACATATACTTATCACTGTTAGGATCTGAAATAATTGGGAAAAGATTGTTTGCTTATAATACATGCAAGTATGCATAGCGGAAAGCATGGCGACAGTGTGTGATGCATGGCGGGGGCCTATACCTCTATGCAAAAACGGCTTAGGGAAAACACTGCAGTTAATATTCATTCGCGTTAGATTTCGAGTTTATTTAAATAAAGTCAATATTGGTTACAATAAAATAAGTGATAACATATGGAAAGTATAATCTTGCTTAAAGATATTTATTATGAACAACAAACAGTTAACTTTGCAACATTCGAATAGAACTATTTTTTGTCGCGCATGTTCAGATAACTGAACTCTTTGCCGTAAAGAAGATGGCCGTAAGCCATACAAATTAGAATGACTGACGATATAACAAATGTCGGTACCATACTTATAAATAATTTTCTTCCGATTCCGCAAAATACCATTACCCGTGTGGATATTGGTATTTAACGGAATCTTTCAAACTTACTAAAATATGAAACATATGAATATTTAACTTTTTCCTTGCGAATGTCCTTAATATATTTTAGAATTCATCTTAATGTAGAAATAAGCATTGTGTTTTTGCTTGCTTGAGTAACAAACTTGTAAAAAAAAGTCCGCTCGTGTAAATAACACACAATGGATTATACATAAAATAAAAGTTGACGTTTTACACAACACAGGCGCACAAACGCTGGAATGATATGCACATACGCATGGATGAAATGGTTTGTTTGTTTGCTTCATTTATTCCAAAAGAATATAGAAACGGCGAGAAGTTATGATATGTTTCATATTTTATATTAAAGATTCAGTTCCGTTTCATTAAATACCAATACCCACACGAGTAATGGTATTTTGCGGAATCATAAGAAAGAAAGAAATTCAGAAGTATAGTAACTGCATTTGTTATATCATCATTCCTTTACATCTACCAAGCATAATTTCCTCTATTTCTTACGGAAACTTAGTTAATTCATAGCTCTATAGAAACAGCCAGACTGAAATCTACACGCCCTATTGATCGATTGCGGCTGAAAGTGACAGGACTGAAATTGACACGCCCTGTTTATGAATTGGTCTGAACCTACAGCGACCCTATAAAAAAAATAGTAAAATCCCGGACTGCACGAAATAATCATGACGATGCCAGACTCGAAGTCTCGAAGGAGACGATTTGGCCGTTTCTTTTAGCTAACGTACTTTTGTACATTAACAGTAATTTAGTGAATTTTACTAACTTTTCATAATCAGTTCATTAATTAGTTTAAGAAAGATGTTAATATAAACAATAAATTTAAACAATGTTTAAAATATAGAAATAATAGGTCTGTTACGAAAATTCAGTGAAACTGGAGTCGAAACATGGCTCGAAGTGTAAACCGTCTCTGGTTCCGACATTTACACGTTTTCCAGAATCAAAAAATGAGGGCTTGCGAAGAGAAGTCCAGCTATGCCCCTGGCATACATAAACCTTTATACATAGGTTCTGTAAATAAATATAAAAATGAATATTTTCAAATCATTTAATTGCCATATACAAGCTCAGTAGACTCTCTGGGCTGGAGTCATGGTTCCCTTGATGTACAGAGCTCTGACATTTTGCCAGTTCTTTTTCAGCAGGGAGACCAGGAAGTTAATGGCCAGGGTGATGTTTCCATACAACTCTTCCTTAGTCATGTTCACGTGTCCAACACATGTAGCCAAGCACAAAACCTATGAAGTATTGAACAAAAAGGTATTTCTTCTGTCTCTTTTAGCAAAACAATAGACCCATGGGCCTTAACACTCACAACCTGAGGAACGATAGGCATGATAAAATAAGCTAAATGGAGTCATAATACCAACTATCTGGACAATGTAGAATGATACATGTAGATCCTGTATAGATAATCAAAGGCCTTATTGGCCAAACTAGCATCGAGTTTAAGTAAATTTGAAGATTTAACAAGAGGCCTATGGGCCACACTGCTCACATGAACAACAGTTCCTTGCATTATTTTAAATAAGTTTTATAAACATTTTACCAATACAGTTCTATGTTAAACTTTAAACACCTCTTGGGATCCAAATATTAGTCCATGGGTTACAATTTCTCTATTTAGAATCTACATTATTTGAGGATGCTTGCATGGTAACATCACAAATTGGAGCATTGTCGTTGTTCTTGAGAAGATTTTAAAACTTTGAACCTTTCTATTGGTTTGGGGTACATGATTTCAACAATTTAGAATCCACATCATTTGAGGATGCTGGCATAGTAATCTCACAAATGTAGCATTTTAGTTCTTTGGGAGAATTTTTTAAAAATATTTTCCCTATAGATATATTTCTATATCAAACTTTGAGCCCCCTTGGGGCTTTAGTATTAGTTCAGCTGTCAAGACAATTTATAATCTTCACTATATATCCAAGTTTTGGTGTAAATATTAGCATATCTGGTTAGGTAGTTCTTTAAAGATTTTTTTTAAAGACATGTACCCTATTTTTAATGATTTGCAATTATCTCCCTTTTTAAATATTATGTACAATTTATAACAAATTGACTCACCAAATTTCTAAAAAGTTTTGAATGTTCATTTGAAATCTTAAGCTAGAAATATCTTACGACTTACCGGTAATAAAATTGTAGATCTTTTTTCACTACTCAAATAGAATTTGATTGTATTTAATTTCATATATTGTAAATTGCAACATGATAAAAACACTCTGATTTAAAATCACATGGGTCCAAATGATTAGGACTGAAAAGATCAGGGGTGGATAGTGATGGGAATCGGTGAGATTTTCATAATCGATAATCAGTTTTCGCAACTAACTATTTATAGATTTATAATCGAAGGTTTTTATATTTTATAGTTTAGTGCAAATGTTTAGTTAAATGTAAGTAAACAAGTTACAATGAACAGACTCATTACTAGGCTTCCGTATTTAAATTTACTTAGTATTTCCAGCCATAAAAAATTTATATTCAACAGATTTTCTATAGTAGGCAGTCCAACATTAATTTTCTTGAAGCCAAAAGGTGTCCAAATTCAAGAATGTGCTGTATTTCCCCAAGTAAGAATATCAGCAATTTTCAGACTGCGCACCTTTTTAAGGTTTAGATAGTTTGTGTCTAGAATATTCCATTCTATTCCGTTTGTGATATGCGCTCATTGAAAGGGATAAAAAAAACCTCAATTGATTAATTGTCATGAAACTTTTTAAGATCAAGGGCTTAGAATGCAGTAACAATCGACTGATTTTCAATTATAATCGATGATTGGAACATCACTTGGGGTAGATATATAAGCAAGCACCCATTCATGTTGTTTACAAATGATGATTTCTGATCATAAAACTGAGTAGATGTTTAGAAATGACCGATATTCATTTTTAAAATGACCTTAACACATTTGCACTTGTGTTGTAATAAAAAATAAAGTTTACTAGCAGTAATTGCACTTTTGTGGAATAATTTAAAAGCCACAAAATGAGCCTAGAACAATTGCTACCTTTTTAAGCTGAAACTTGATGGTGCCCTTTACTTCCTCCACTTTCTGTACAAGTGACTCTTGATGAGATACTTGGGTGGGAAATTTTCCAACTCTGTTAAATCCTGGACCACAGATCTTAGGAATCTGCTTAATCAAGGAGTCGGAGGCAAGAAAAGCATCATACTTCTTAGCTAAAATAAACATGCAGTGCTTTTTGTTTTGTATCGAACAAAAGACAAAACATCATAATCCCTAAAATTTTCTAAATTAATGACGATATTTGCATTTTTACTTCATAAAAACACTGTAAAATAGAATAGACAGGGATTTTCTGGCTTATTATTGGGTCCGCTTACCGGCAGCATTAAAAAAAAAAAAATCAACAATATTTTTCCAAATCAAGATATTTTTTCCCAATCAAGTGTCCATATTTTGAATACTGGTACATGTATTAGAACATGTTCTGCTGATATTCTCAAAATGAACTTCTACAGGTTTTATTTTCTTCTCTTTTGTTTATTATTGAGCATGAAAAATAGACCAACTAGGTGGAGACTTCAGTGACATAGGTGAAGGTAACTTTGCCAGAATTTTCTCAAATAGAGACTTAAGTTAGTCACCCTGTATTCTGAATTAAAGTTAGATAAAATTAACCCCAAAGGATAATTATCTTATTTGAAAAGATGGTTTCATTACAGTGGTTAACTCTGTAGTAAATAATAAACACTGTCAGATATGATTGTTTTATATTATGGCCAGTTTAAGGTAGTAAAATATGGGTGATTTAACATCATATTGTGCATTGATTTCAACCAATGGGTAGGATTAATACACACCCAAATGCAAAGACCATTGCCATTTTGCAAAGAATTATTTTATAGTATGTTTGTCAGTTGGCTTACACAATTCATCTATAAAAGGTAAAAATACATAAAATAAAGAACTTTTACAAATTTGATAACTTAAAAATTTGTGATTTCTTTTAATTTTTGAATATGTCCTGTTTATTTCAAAGTAAAGAAAAAACCTTTTGATATTATCACTCGCTCAAAAAATCAATTCAAATTATTTCGGTATTTCTGCTATCATATATTCATTATACTAATTGTTCTATTGTATGAATTGAAAAAAGCCTCAATATGATGTAATCCCTGCTTGAAATTTACTTTCAATATAAATAAGTATGGCGGTCTTAGGTCAGAATTTCGGAGAAATTTCTGAAAAATTAACAAGCCTTGAGGTCAATTGGTGTTTGCCTTTTAGATGATTAATTTGATTTGATTGGTTCGATGTTGTGCCTTTAAGTATAGGGCTAGTTGTGTCAACTGAACAGTTTGCAAATGACTACTTTTGTTTAGAGTAAAATGTTCCCAAATCTAGCTTTCCTTTTCCATTGTGATGAAAGAACACGATTCTGAAGTTTACAATGCTGCAAACAGGTGTTAAACATGTGACCTAATATTCAAATACAAAATATCTATTCAAATATTAGAAATTTACTTTTCATTTGCAAATATTTAAACATTTGTTTCAGTACCACTATAAAATTGAAAATGGTTGTACCAAATACTTTATAATTATTACACTTACCCAATTTCTTGATCAACTTTTTGTCCTTATTTAGTTTCTTTAGGTCATCAGCAGTCATACATGGCAAGTTGTTTGCCTTGGCCTGGTCACAGTGAATCTGGTCTCCCAAGATGCAGATCTTCATTTTAGGCCGTGGAACAGTCCTCAGTCTACAATAGAAATGTACAAAATACTACTCATGGTATTTACACAGTTCTCTTTTATATTTGATAATTTCTTAAATCGAAGCTTGACATTCAAATATGGTGGGTAAATAGAAAATTGTAAACAATAAAAACAGGAAGAATGCACTAAAACAAAGAAAGTGAACAATTGATTTTTAAAATCATACATATATCTATAAGCAAAAATAATGTCTGTTTAGACTGAATAGACTCGAGAAAATGCTATGTATCTTAACAAATCACAATGTATTAAATCAACCATTGCTCATACATCATACTGAATTATCAATTGAATGAATTGTCTTTTATTAGGTTCTTAATGCATCAAATATTGCTTGTTTTGCTCAAGTAAACTATCAGCTGCCTGATTTACTGGTCTATGTTTGATTTGTAACGTTAAAATAACCAAAGGCGTTCTCCACGTTTAAAACAAACAAATTAATCCTTGTCAGATTGACCCTTTTATCATGCATCCTTAAATTCCTGCTTCAAACAAAGAGCCTAATTTTCGGGATATGGATTTCGAAATAATGAATCAAAAGTTATAAACTGATTGAACCCCTCTTCTTTGTCATTATTAATGTAATTAGCTCAATATGGAACAGAATTAAAATATATAATAAGGTTTTGCATTTATATTTTTCTTTAATAAGTATGATTTATGCTAAATTATGTTGAAATTGACTCACTAGTTCTTGAGAAGATTTTTAAAAATGCACCCCCCTTTTTTAATACAGTTTCAAGATTTTCTCCAAGTGCTACAAATATGTAAAAACTGATCCTCTATTTCTGCAATTTATATCATACTTCCCATAAGGATGCTTTTTGCCAAATTTGGTTGAATTTGGCTGGCTGGGTTTAGAGAAGAAGTTCAAGATGTGAAAAGCTTACAGACGAATGGACGACGGACAAAATGTGATCAGAAAAGCCAACTTTAGCATTCAGCTTAGGTGGATTAAAAAACAAACATAAGGGTGTTCATTTTTTGCTTCGTAATATATCTGTGTCATTTACAAAATGTAAATACCATGGCAAATGAATTATTTCTTGATGGCAACCCAAAATTTTGAAATGGCAACCCAAAATAAGTTTTGGCTGTCATTTAGTGACCAGATAATAAGTTTAAAGAGAATAAAGGAAAATTTATTCAACAAAATTAGCGCAAAATGGGGGGAGGGGATTTTTTTTGGGCCAAATTTACTTCAACAAGGCTAAAAAAAAAGGATTTTTGACTCAAACTTTTTGTTTCAAAATGGCTATATGTTCCCACTTCCCTTAAAAATATTGATATGTATCTTTGGAAGAATTAATAGTATATCAATTTTACCATTTAAAAATAAAACAGTCAATTTTCGACAGTGATCATGCACCATCTTCCCAGTTGTTTAAAGACCCTGGGTTAAGGTCTCTCTTGAATTGTCCTTCAAAGAAAACAGTCAGTATTTCGACAGTAAAACTGCCTTCCCAGTTGTTTTTTGACCCTGGGTGGGGGTCAGCATCAAATGGCACTACCTTTCATTCAGAATTAAAACTGGAAAGAAAAAGAAAGTGTAGCACTATTTCAAGATCTTAAGTTCATTTTTCACTACTGTCTTAATAATGAATTTACAGATCTTTCTCAGATTTGTTGTCACTTAAGCATGTATATATTACCTGACTGTTCCAGCAAAACGTCTGTCCTTTTGAGGATCATAATTCTTCAACACAATCTGGAGCTCAACGGACTGTGTGAATTTTCTCGGCTTGTCCTGAGAAGCTTGAAGTATAGCACTGATGGAATCGTTCAAGTTGTCACGATTTATTTTACTAAAATAAATTTTTAAAAAATTTTCATTGTAAAAATATGAAATAAAAATGTATGCTCGCGCACGCAAGTGTGTGAATATATATTTTGTGCAAATATCCATTTCTGCCCATTGCATAAAGTCAACAAGAAATCCGCTATCTGTTTTTGAGCTACAAATCAAAATAAAGAGCCCCTATATTATAAATAACTCCTGACTGTTTATAAGATGGCCTAATCAGGGTTGTCTCTAAGACCCGGGAGGCGGGGAATTTCCCCGTCTAAAGTGACGTAATTACCCGGCTATTATTGCATTTTAAACACAATCTAGCTATAAGCTAGACCTCCAGATCCCCTTCTACTTTTTTATTTCTCCCTTCTACTTCAATTTTAGAGACAACCCTGCCTAATTGATCTTGCATGCTACCAATGAATAATTTTTGTTTAGTCAGGCAAGCTTTTTGGAATGCTCTTACTTGTGTTGTAACTTTATGCTTACTGATGTTGCTAGATCCTTTCGAAATTTTAATAACTGAAAATGACGAAATATACAACCGGCAATAATGGGCAGATGGGTACTTGGTCAATCAAAGGTCATAGACAGAATTTATTTTCAGACGGAAACAAGTCGAAATTGCAGTATTGATGAGAATGAAATAAAAAAAAATACTCAGTTAAATAAATGAACAGTACAGAGAATTTCATTGAAATTTCTACATGTTTCGTCACAGTTTCGACTAAAATGGGTACTTGCACGTTATACATGCCCCTTAATTTTCTTTTTCGTAAAAATTCCCCGAATTAAAAGTAAAAAACTAACGTTCTCTTCTTTCTTAACTTTTTTTCAATGCGATCGCTTAAATATCAAAAAAATATTCCCCGATGATTGAAGATTTTTTTCACATGACAATCCTTTACCTCATCTTGCTAGCCGTACGTGACGAAAAAGGAAGTAGAAAGGAAGTCTCGTTCTGTGTTTCTCGCTCCCAACGCTAACATACGAGACTTCAGCCATTAGGCCTATGAACAAAAAAGAAAGTACTGTACTGTGTACACCATGGGTTACACAGAAACGTTTGTAACATAAGTGGAATTCGGAAAGCTTAAAGCATGGTTACTGCGGAAAATACACAAATGGTCCCAACAGAGGTACAACCATTAAAACCACTCATTAGATCTATGTTTTGTGCCGAAGTGTCGTGTATGATAGATATATTTATGAAAAGTAAAAAAAATATATAAATAAAATTGGCTATGACTGAACGAACATTTCTGGGATTTAAATTAAATATGCTTATTCCTACAATCATTTAAAAGTTAGCTTAACCCCCTTTTTATTTTAGAATTAATAATTTAAATGCTTTTAACTGATTAATGTGTTTATTATTTCGAATTTTCTCTATAACCAGACAACAATATTTCAGGTGGTTATAATTATAAATGTAGTCCCGTGACATATGTCCCAGACATATGTTCCATATACTGTTTTGTTAATATTTTAATCTATTTGGCATTTTGATAATTCAAATATTTTATGAAAAAGCAGTGTTTTAAACTATACTCTGTCCAAAGATATCCTGGATTCACATTTGGCTTAATTGCTTGATATTTATAAATTACCTCAGGGTTCAAACGATTTTCATTCAAAAGTATGAAAAATTTCCAAGATTTCTCAGTCGAAACACCCTTGTTAGCTAAAATGTGATGTCTATGGAGATTTTATATTGCAGTAAGCCCGGATGATAACGTTGAAAAATTGCGCGATGTATTCCGAGTGTATTCCGAATGGAGAAAAGATGTAAACATTCCCCATTATAAAACTCCATAAGTGTCAATGAAATTATCTTGGAAAATATCCCTTTCAACTATTTCAATTGCACTTCTTTCACAGGTATGTGTATTTTTATTAAAAATCGTCCAAATGTGCTGCATAAATATCTTGGGACAGACTATAGTCAGAAAACTAGCTAGACATTCAGGGCTGACAGCTAGTATATCATATACATTACATATACCATATGTTGTCAGCCCTGCATGATAAAATTCGACCAGTCCTGAGAAAACAGGTGTCATTTGTTTATTTTTTCATTTGCATGTAAAACAAATTTTAAAAGGTATAATCGGTATTTTAGCATGTAAACATTCAATGTATCACAGTCAGAAATCATAATTGTTCATGGGGGATCAATCTTCGTGGCTTTTGTGGATAACCTTAGTCCACATATTTACATCCCCATGAACGAATATACAATCATTTGTTAAATACTTAATTATTAAAATTATCTCGACCTTGCTACCAACGAAATTATGTCCACAGGAACCGGGAAAATATTGGCTACTCTCGAACATTGACCCCCACGAATTAAAATGATTCCACAGTAATCCAATCAAATTCCTGCTTCCAAGGTGTCAGGAGAAAACATACCCAAGACTCCAAAAGATGATGTACCTTTTACGTTTTCTCCATGCTCACAAGTCACTTCAAATCATACCCATCGTGAATTAAACAGTTGTCTTGATTGTATGCATTACATTTTCTTAAATCATCCGATATTGTGCAAGGTATTCCAATTTACTTCTGAATTGAGGAAAGATGTCAGCATTTCCCATCATAAATCATTTAAGCGATCTGTTGTTTTTCCTGTGAATTTTTCCGAGTTAAAAATGATAGAGTGTCAATGAAGATATCTTGGATATTTTCCCTTTTATCGATTTCAATATTGTACCTCTTTCACAGATAAATGTTTTTTTCATTAAAAATCGTCCAAATGTGCTCGCATAAATATCTTGGGAAAGACTACAGTTTAATGTATTTTATGCAAAGGATTACTGCACTTAACACTGTGTTTTGGGCCCTTTTTTGGATGAAAATTACTTGTCAAAACCTGTAAAATTCTCTACATACTGGTTTTTTCGAGATTTTGACCCTTTCATATCTTGCTTATTTTTTATGATTTTTCGGCTTTTTAGACCTCCCCCAGCTAATTCCCTTCAGAGGGTTGACCTTCCGTACCGCGTGCATGTTGCACTATCACATGTCAGAAACTTACCGGTGTATAGTTTACAATGTCCCATCCACCTACTTTTCGTGTTATTTTGCCTCCCGTCTGTAACAACAGTCATAGCCGCAGGTTTCGCATTTCACTACTCATGTACCTAACATATGGGGCCTACATTATGCATATCAATTTCAACAAGAGACACCCCTCTAACTAATGATAATCATTATAAATCATTTTATGAATTTTAGCAACACTCATAAGCCTTAATTCAAGTACAGCAACTCTCAATTTTACAAAAATATTGAGGGTACTTTATCCAAAACTGTCCCTTGCTACCTAAGGTAACAGAAGACTGAAGAGTTCCAATTCGGAAAGGATGTTGATTTTATGATAAAAATTATTTGTAACCAAAACAAAAGACATACTTCTAATCAGAAATTTTACTTGCCCGATCGGACAAGTCTACCCAGAGTTTCACTTGCCCGAATAGAGATTTTACTTGCCCTGGTCAATCGGGCAACCGTTAATGTCGATCCCTGCAACCAGGCCTTGTCGTTAGAGCTTGCAGTCCTTGCTGTGCTTTAATTGTTATTTAGCTGATAAGAGTTGTTAAATTAATAAGTTTATTATATATTATAAAGATTAAATAATATATTAGGCATGAGGATTACAGGAATGGGATACCTACATGGTTTTGCAGGATAAAGAATTTCATTATTTTATAAGGGTTTTGATGTTTATGATTACTGCATGTACATCTATACACATATACTTCCTCTTTTATTGCTTTGAAAATGTACACCCATAAAAGTATTTTTTAGCTGATCAACATGAATGTGTCAAATTGGGTCGTTTTGTAACATTATTAATTACATTGTTAATCAGCACCTTTAGTATGACAATTATTTTTTATAGAATGTCTGTGTAGCTGATGAAGAAAAGATTTTATGTATTGTCCGGGACATGCTAGATACTGAGTGCCATGGGATACGCCATAGCATAAACTTACCAGCCTCAACTATGGTGAAGGACATGATATCTCAAGTGGCAAAGCAGTTTGGTTATATAGATGACACAATTGATATTACCTATGAAAAGCAAACAGGAGCTGAGATACACGAGGTAGGCATTGTATCATTGCATACATGTTAAGTGATAAAAAAGAGGTAGATTTAGAACCCACAACAGGTAGCATTGCGCATAGTCTTTATCGCATAGATTTTAAAGTGCTTATATATGTAGATAGGGTCTCTGATTAGTAATTAAGGATATCAACTGAAATGAAAAAAAGAAGACTTTAAAGCTGAACACCACTTATAAATAGACACCACCACAGGGGTATATAAACCCTTTGATTTCATTACTTCCAATTGCATACCTGAAACTTGTGGCCAACGTGTAGTATTCCCTACTTTGTCTTAGATTTTGTGCATCTATTTCTTGTTTTAGTGCATTTTCTGTTTGGAAATGATTGATGTATTGACATGTATATTTAATGTACTTTTCTCCTGCCTGTTTAAAAGAATGAAAAAATTTGATAATTTGATTGCTACAGAGTATCAGGATGATGTAAGAGGTATGTCCACACAAGTGAGGCCTCTACAGCGAAATATAGGGAATTGGAAGTTAACAGTGTACCCCTATCAAATGTTTAGTTTTTAGACGGTGGCTATAAATAGCCACGGTCTATTGCTACGGTCCTGACCGGAAGAGTATTTCTCACGGGGACCCTAGCGGATAAGGAACGATAACTCTGTTAGGTACATGTATGCAGTGTTACAGGCAATGTTTTATCTATGTGTCGATTTCAGTATGAGAATTAATTTTCATCTTATCAGATATATTAAGCATTATAGCTGCTAATTATTTTGTACATACATTTATATGATGTATGAAATTAACAGGTGTTTTATTCTAAATGAGCCGTTACCCTGTCTGCTTACGCGGTATTAATAATTTAAGCACCAACTGTCAGTTGTGACGTTTAACTCTGTATCAGGACTGCATTTAAACTATATCACTGCGATAATTTGTCAAGAGATCTCACAATGATTGCTTCTTGGTTTTTTTTATGATGTAAACAATTGTCAGAAACACTATCTAAACTGGTTTGCCATTTCATATTTCAGCAATTATGCTTCATTGATAAATTCAGTCATTTTCAACGCATTAGTTTTAGTTGAATTGTTGTTGCTTATTCCAAAGAATTCACAACAGATACTGACAATGAATATTACATAAATATCACATACATTACATTTTTTTTGAACTTCAACCGATCAATGGCACACTTTCTTCTACAAGTGTGAATGTGTTTTCAAACACACAAAAAACTTAAAATTTACGATACAAATGTGTTTAAATTTGGACTGACCTGTGATTTACAATGTACCTTATTTGTACCTCACCCAGTCTGTAATATTTTTATTACAGGCACTTCAATATTCATCAGACAATATTTACTACTGATGTTGACGCTTTACTTGCTGCTGACTTTCTCTCAAACACGCTAATCGACGTCGGGTTGGAAAATTCACGTGCAAATCGAGTCGCCATTTTACATGTATATAAACTACATTTTACGATGTTTCAAAGATTTTCAGTTCAGATTTTTGTAAGCAAATAAGGGATTAAAGACATTTGCTGTAAAACGTCTTCTGGATTTCACGGCGTGTCATTGATCAGCTCGCGTATCTCTAATTTGCAGCAAACGCTACAGTAGCGTTTTTGTGAGAAAAAAGAATCGGTTCAACTCATGCGATATTCCATATACATTTATGGTACATTGTGAACGGTAATGTAAGATATGATAATTTTGTTAACTAAACAGTTTCTGTCGAATTTTTTCACAATGATTTGAATAACGCAATTCGATGAGCGAAGTACAAATAGTGACTTTAATTCATATGCGCCCGTCCCTGCTAAATGTATTAGGGCTTTGGGGGCATTTTTTCACTAACAGATAACATTATTTACATATGTACGTAAACATCGCCCCGTTTGTTCGCAAAAAATTTTTAACTCGCGAGTACAACTCTACTATGAACTTTCTTCGACATTTGTTTCCAAGTGTTAGCATTTTGTCAACATGCGTTTACAAATAATGCGCCAGTTTGTTGTCGACTCGCTATTGAAATACACACAGGTTAGAAAGTGTCATCACTTAACGCAATGCTACATCGGCCGTAGCGTATACATCCATGCTATATTTGCAATAAATAATGAATCATGAAGGCAAAAAAATGTGCTTCATAGATGACTGTAGAATTCTGCTGAGCTACAGAACTATAGCTTTCCGAAAATATTGCCGGGATTTGCGAACCCTAGATCTATTGTCTAGTACATGCAAAGAATAAAATCAAAGAAGGTGGGTGAATAAGGCGTGTAAAATGCCTATATAAGGAATGATTAGATACGGCAAAATTAAAATATCATAAAATCTTATTCTTTTTAAAAAAATAATTAAAAACAATGTATATTTAACGTAACATCGGGTTGTAACCTTAAAATATTTTAAATACTTGCAATATATTGATTTAAACTGGCGCGTGTGTGTCAACACCTCCAAATAATGTACATTTATAACTTAAATGCCTTTTCTTTCATAGAGTGGGTCTGAGCTCCATATTTTTTGTCACAGTCTAAATGTGGTTTAATGGAATTTAAACCGATTTTTCTCAACAAAAATGTGGAGAGATGACCCACTTCAGTTTTAAAAATGTCGTTTTGTAGCTCAACTGTTGAACGTTTTAGAAAAGTCCGTAAATTCGTGGTCAACTTCTCATATAGCATTTAAACAACTCACTTTGTTGTGAATGAAATGGCTCAGTGGTTAGAGCACCTGACATTAGGACACTTTATAGAACTTGGTCGCCATTTTACATGTATATAACATGTATTGGTTTTGGGGTTGTGGGTTTGATACCAACAAAACTTAAAGATTTATTATATTTTTCTTATCTTTTTTTTTTAATATTTCAAACTGAATATAGTTAGAAATTACCATTTTGTAAACTTGTATTATAACATATCATATATATATTTAATTGAAAAAAGTCATTCTGGGGCAATCAAAATACATAGTATTACCAAAAACGGGTTGTCAACTGATATAGATACTAACATATAGATACAAAATATAGATCTATACAAGCTTCTATACTACAAAGGCTACTGTGATAAATCTTTGGGTTTTCCCCAAAAGATGACGACCAAGAGACACAGCATTTGTAAAGTGTGGATTGAGATCACAGCTACGATTTCCACAGAATCATCCATGTAGGAAACTCACGACCAGTTGTGCGAGTAAGCATTAAGTATTAGTACATGTATACGATATTGGCCGCGGTTTTCGACAACAATAATTATCATACATCTTTCATTGTTACATGTAATATGCCACTTTCAAACGAAGCCACCGTCTAACAGTACTTTCAGTACTTTGATATATCTTGCGTAGGATTTTCTTATTCTGGGTAAAAATAGTATTCCATTAAGGTATAATGTCAAAGATTATGTGTATGCAAAAATAAGTGTAAAATTCGAATACTTTACAATATAATTTATTTTTTGTTATTCTACTGAGGGGCCATATGGCACAATATCTTTTGAACGCCCATTGTTGCTCAGGTGAGCGATGTGGCCCCATGGGCCCCTTGTTTCATATGATATACGAATTTGTGTCAAAGCAGTATTTATGAATATCCAATATCATAAAATATGATTTTCATATAATATGATTAAGGTTGTCTCATAAAGGTGATGCCTCATAAAGTTGATGCCTCGTCTCAGTGAGGTTTGTAATCTGTGATTACCTATGTTTTGTTATTCTACCGAGGGGCCATATGGCACAATATCCTTTGAGCGCTCATATAATGTCATTATTGCTCAGGTGACAATGTGGCCCCATGGGCCTCTTGTTTTGATATCACATGTACCGGTACGAGCATCTTATTAATGCTAATTTTATCACTGAACTATGCTTATTAATATGTGTTTGTGATAAGTTTCCAATTTTTTCAAAGGTTTCTTTGGGAAAACTTGAGTATAAGAAACTACAAGAGGTGTGTTTATCTGGAATTAAGAAACACAACTTTACAATTACAGAAAAGGAGGAAACGTTACCACAGAAAGTACAGGTATGGTTAAATGCATGCTTAAAATGTCCACTTAGTCCTGCATCAAATGTATCAAATTCATGGCCCCTTGGTCAGCATCTGAGTTGGGGCCAATATGTCTTATATGGTTCAAATTTATTGGATCTCACAAAATTGGACAGTAAAGTGGGACCAAATTGGCAATAGTTGGGTTTACTCTGGTGTTAGGTTGGGTCTGATCGGTACTGTACAATCCAGCAGGAAAACCAGCCATAAGTTCTCATCAAGGGTCTTTTGATATTTCTAAGCATTAATCTTGCCATTCAAAGATGTTACAGTTCCCACTTCATCTCATATGTTACACATATTCAAATCATTACTTCATAGCATGGCTTTGTTGTGGTGTTACAAGATTAAGCCTCCATCTTTTGTGGCACTTAAATGCACTCAGAAATTGCACCCTTAGTGTCATGAATTTTGATTCTTCTTATAATAATAACTTTATTCCAGTATTTGTAAATAGTTAATCATCTCTTTTCTTTGCACCATGATTATTTTTCCCAGTTGGCCTTCACATAAACTCTTTAGGTCACCTATTGCAATAGGTCTTTGTCCGTTGTCATGCATTGTGTGTTGTGCATCATGCAATAACACTGTTACATTTTTAAATTCTTCTTGAAAACTACAAGGACAGTGTTATCATTTTTGATGTGATTCATCTCTATGGTAAGAAAAATCTAAATTGTGGAATTCATGGCTCTTCTATCCCCCTGGCACCATAGGTGGGGCCAAATATGCCACCCAAAATCCTGATTTTAAAAAATCTTCTCTATTCCCACACATTGGAGAAAAACCTAATGCATGGCTTTGATGATCATGAAACCCTCTACTAAAATTGTGAAATTCATGGTCTCATGCCGTATAGTCATTTTTTTTTGGCGCGACACAAATCTGGCGGATTTGGGCCTACAAGTTATACTATTTATTTTGGCGGATATAATTTTGTTGAATCCTCCTTTCTCCTTCATTAAAACAAATATATTGTCAGTTTATTTTCAATAGCTGAGAAGTTAATTTGCTTAAGCAAAAATCCTACATTGCCTTTACAAGGTGGTAATACTTCTTTCAACAGAAATAACTAATTGTGAATTAGTACTTAATAAATGCATGAAAAAAGTATATAATTTTTATTTCATTGTTAGTGAAGAAATCATTAATCAGACAATTAACTGCACCTGAGTTGAAAATGGATCACATGTCTCCTAAAACAACGCACTGCCAAGCTAACATCCCAGAATTTAGATTAGAAAGCCATCTTCGGATATCTTGAACTTCAAGATATCTCGAATTTTTGTTGAATCCCCCCAAGTTTGATAATGCCTATGTTTACCTGTAGTAATGAAATACTATATTATCTATATCATCCACTCAGTCGATTTTAAGATAAATTAAAAAATGAGAATGACTTTGGCCACACCAATTAGTAAAATAGTTCTTAAGATTTAAAAGAAAAAGGAGTGAGAGGGCAATATTATTTTACAAAAATTATTTGTATGCCCCCCTTTAAAAAAGGCGTAAAAAAAATACTTCAAACATCTTCTCTTCTTGCAGTTTAAGAATAAGATAACATCCATTGTATTTAATTGTTGAAAATATAAAGAAAGGCATTGTAAAGAATAACTTTACATACCGTTACACATTTTCCCAAGACACGCAAGGTCTGTCATATTCTACCAAGTTATGGTCTTTAGTGCGGGTGTAAAAAATCGGAAAAAATAATACTCAGATATTTTTCAGACACATTGATGGCTATATTTTTAACCGGGTTTTCCAACGGAATAATCCGGTTATTAAAATGGTGAAAATTGCGGGCTGGCAGGTGCCCTCATTGTAGGATAACTCCTCCTAAAGTTTTCAAGATAGGAAATTGTTCTTTTGCAGATTAATTGTACTTATATTAGAGGTGTGCATATTGCTAGAATTTTGATTTCCGATAATTAACAGGGTTGTCTCTAAAAATTGAAGTAGAAGGGAGAAATAAAAAAGTAGAAGGGGATCTGGAGGTCTAGCTTATAGCTAGATTGTGTTTAAAATGCAATAATAGCCGGGTAATTACGTCACTTTAGACGGGGAAATTCCCCGCCTCCAGGGTCTTAGAGACAACCCTGATTAATGAAAAAAATACCAGCTTTTGAACTAAGTCATTTTTTGGCAAAATATTACATATATGGTACTCCATTTCACCGGATACAGGTTGACATGGATTATGGATACAGTTCACATAAAAGAAAACCCGGTTTGCTGTTACATTGACAGCTTTTCACTTGTTGTATAATATTTATTTAAATTTTAATTTGATCAAAAATTGAAGTGCAGAATCTTACAAACTATGTTACTAATTGGTATGGCCTTATTGATTACATAATCACAGAAAGTTTTTTGATAGAGAGAGACTTCCTCTGAGACTACGACCTCTTCATCTGGTGTATCCAGTTCCTCAGGTTCCTCCTCCTACGTTAATGGAGCCTCCACATCAACCAGCACCTTGGCTGCAACAGACACTTGCTTTCCTAACCAAGAAAGCTACTCCTACGCTACTGCTGTTATTAAATCTGACACAGGTAAATAATTCGCATGGCAAAGACTGATCATTGTAACATCTGGTATGCAGTTGCATGTCCCATTAAAATCTTTTTTTTCATTTTTATACAACTCCTCTTTAACTGCTGCACAAAATTAATGAAACTTTGTAGGTACATGTATTTATGACACAATGTGTAGATGTGCATATTACCAGGATATTGCAATTCATTTAATTTTCTGGGAATTTCAGCCCTTTTGAACTCAGAATTTTGGCCATACAGCCTACTCCGGATATATTGAAATTCAGGGGACCATGCAAATTATTCCAATATATCCGTATTTCAATATAAGCGAAATTGACTGACGTGGAGCCGCCATTTTTGAAAGTACAATCCCGATGTAAGCATAGAAAACCAAATCCGAACAAATTGTTTGGTCATCATTTATCTATTTAAATTACAGTGAACAGATTACATAAAATATTAGTCCTTCAAAGTTTTATTAAAATTAGATCCGTAAGTTTTGTAAGTTTCATTTTGTTACTATCTTAAACCTCATCATAATCTCCGATCGCATTCTTTTACGTTTTAGAGAAAAATCACCAGACTCAAACGCTTAAAATACTGATGAACTCTGCTTGTATATCATCGTAAGTGTACTCGATATAATATCAAAATCCTTAGCTATTTCGAATTTAGGCTTTGTCCTTTTATCAATAGCCATAACTAGTTCGTATTTTGTGTCAGAAGATAAGGTTTTTCTTTTATGTGAGGATTCCATATTACATCTAGCCTCAATGCACCCGTATACTTGAAAACAAAAAAATCAACAATGAATAAATTTTACTTTTTAAAAGAAGTATAAAAACACACATAATGAGAACTTATCAATTAACACCTTTGTATATCAACCGGTCAGTCTGGCATAATTACTGTCACCAACTGTGACGACAGCCGCCAGGGAGTACTTCAATATAACCGTAGCGGTTATAAAAACAACTAATTATCACCTATGGGGACCGATCAGTGGCTTCAATATAAGCGATATTTCAAAATAGCCGATTTCATTATATCCGTTAAATCAGTGCAAAGAATATGAGAGGCAAAAAGTGGGGATTTATTTCTATTTCAAAATAAACGAAATTTCAAAATAAGCGATTTCAATATAAGTGGAGTAAGCTGTATATTGAATGTAGTAATGAAGAGTTTGAAAGCGCAACTCCTCTTAAACTGCTGCATGGAATTAAGTGAAACTTTGTAGGATTATAGGACATAATGTGTAGATGTGCATTTTACCAGAATTTTTTTATTCCATGATATTTCTTGAAATTTTAGCCCTTTTGATCATAGAATTACTTTGTTGTTATCTAATGTGTAACTATATACGATCCCATTACGAGTAACGATTAGATGTTCCGTTCGATTTTTTTTTTAAATGATACAATGAAATATTGATACAATTTCAGAATTAACACCACCACCCCACCCCCCTCACTTTCAGGTAATGAATAAAAAATCCCTAATTAAGTCATAAATGGGCGTGGCTATGTTTTTTAGACAGATATTTTTATGTATACATATTTGATATAAATACCAATACTAGGGCCCCAATAGTTAGGGGTTCAAAATTAAACATAGAAATATATAGGGAAATGTTTAAAGATATCTTCTTAAGAACTACAATGCTACAATTTGTGAGATTACTTTGCAAACATCATCAGATAGATTTTGAAATGTAAAAATTGGGACCCTTGGACCAATACTGGGGCCCCAAGGGTTCAAATTATGGCATAGAAATAAATAGGGAAAATGCCTTCAAAATCTTGTTCTCAAGAACTACAAGCATACAATTTGTTTAACTTCTACATCCTCAATTAGTGTAGATTGTAAGTTGTAAAAACTGTGACTCCCGGACTAATACTGAGACCCAACAGGGGTTTGAAGTTTTACATAGAAATAAATAGGGAAAATGTTTAAAAATCTTCTTCTCAAGAACTACAATGCTACAATTTATGAGATTACTATAAAAGCATCCCCATATTTTAGTGTCCTCATATCAAGGTTTCACTTTTTATTAGCTCACTATTTCAGTCCATCCACCTGTCTGTCCTTCTGTCTGTTAACTTTTTACATTTATTTTGCAACTTCTTTTCTAGAACCACTGTGCCATTTTCAAACAAACTTGGTAAAAAAGTACTCCTAAGTAAAGCGGATTCAGATTTGTCTAAATGAAGGGCCACTGCTTCTTTCAAATGGAGATAATTAAGAATTATTAAAACTAGATGTTGTCATTATATAGACAGCAATACCAGCACCAAGTGTTTGCCTCTAAATAACACTATCTTGTAGCAGTTCTGGTCAAAAAGTAGGCGAAGTGCTATACCTGGTAGTTTTTAAAAATTATGATTTCATAATGGATGAGATACTCATTAGTGACCCTTTTAAATATATGTACAATCAGGAGTTAGAACTGTTTGCATGTGAATTCTAAATTTATCAATAATCTTCACATTTCAGGTCATAGAAAGTATGGTCATAATTAATATCACAAACTCGGAGCTAGATTTGCTTTTGCGCGTCAACATCATCGGATACTCGGTTTACCCAGCTCTTAGGCTAGATAAGTTTCACTTGGTGTACATGTTTTCGATATGCAGAATAGGATAAATTAACATGCATAAAACTTTCTTTTGTGGTGATCAGCTTAAGGAATTCATAGTGTTATCAAATTGGATTATCATTATGATGTTGATCAAATTTTTACATAGGAATATATAGAGAAAAATCTTCTCAATAAGCAATTAGCCAAAAAAGCTGAAACTTGGGTGGAAATATGCTCAGGTAGTGTAGATTGGAGTTTGGAGGGTCAAATTTTTATGTAGGAAATATTTTAAATTCATTCTCAAAAACTCTAATGTTGTAATTTACATCTATACTTATAAATTAAAACATTTTGGCAATAACCTACAAAACACTTACACCAGAGTTACTGCTTACACCTTTAGTATTTCAACATGTGGGATATGATGTTCATAAGCTTTAATTGAATTTTACCTGATACACAATTATTGAGAAATAAATCTAAAACCTACTTTCATTTTCTATAAACAAGCCAGAAATAGCAAAAGTGAGAGTAAGGTGGTGGACACGCTTTGGCGGATCCAAGTCAATGGGAGTTTGCATCAAAATATATGCTTGCAATGAAATATTAATATTGAATGATTACGAAAAGAGTGAATATGTTTACTGGAGCTTATTCAGGGTATACATAGGAATTTGACAAATATTGAATAAATGAAATGAGTCAATTTGTTTCTTGAGTGCATGATTTTAGTTTTGATGGATAAACACTTGCAAAGCTCTTTCCTACTTAAGAGTTACCATTCTTGATTTTGTTACCATGCACGCACACAAACACACACTATAAATAATAAGAGTTATTGTAAAATGCAACTTAAACAATGCATATCTTTGAGATATCAAGAAAGGTTCTATATGTTTTTGAATTCCTTGTTTGCCTTAAGCATGCTCTAGGAGAGTAAAAGTAAAATACCATTATTTATTGTCAAAAATGTCTCTTTCACAAATTGATAATTAAAATGTGACACAATGATAATTCTGTCTAAGCAGTTTAATTTGGAAATAATCTCATTGTCCACCAAGTAATAGTTTCTCTGACATTGTGTATATTGTACCATAATACTAAACAATAGACATGAAATACATTCAGCGTAATTGGCTTTTTGTTAAAGATTATCAAGGTTTATCAATTTTTGTTTTATTTTTATTTTTCTTGTCAAGATGTTGAAGATGTTGTGGTAGGCCTGACACCCCCCTCCTCCTCGGTCGTTTGAGAGTCATTCGTGGATTTATAAGCAAGAGACAGAGCTGACAATTCTTTGTCATGTAAACAAGGCTCATGCCCTGTTTTTGTTTACATAGGTTCAATATACCAGTAAAAAATCTTTTCCAACTTAATTTGTCTATCTTTTTATTCATTTTAAGCATAATTAAAGAGTCCCTTCATTCATTCATTTTAGGTCTAAAACTAGAATTTTCACTCATAGTTTTGTTTACATAGCAAAGAATTTCAAGCTCTGTAACTTGCTTATAACTCAACGAATAACACTCAAATTTTGGTTGCCTATTGAAAATCCCTTACTGAAGCATTGTAAATATTAAAATCGTAAAAAAAAAATTGACCAGAATCGTGACCATGCCCCTTTAATATAACTAAAAGGATATAAATACATTTCATTTGATACCAATCTACCTGGCACTTATTTATTTTTACTCAGATTATGTTGGACTAGTGAACCAAGCGATGACCTGTTACCTGAACAGCCTTTTACAGACCTTGTATATGACCCCAGAGTTTAGAAATGCAGTGTACAGGTAACTTCTTTTTTTTCTTTTTTTTTTAGATAATTTGACTTTACTAAAGATGTATGTTTACAGTTTTTTTAGCTCACCTGAGCTGAAAGCTCAAGTGAGCTATTCTGATCACATTTTGTCTGTCGTCCGTCTGTCCGTCCGTCTGTCAGTCCGTCTGTCCGTAAACTTTTCACATTTTCAACATCTTCTCAAGAACTACAAGGCCAATTTCAACCAAACTTGGCACAAATCATCCTAAGGCAAAGGGGATTCAAAGTTGTGAAAATTAAGGGCCACACCTGTTTTCAAGGGGAGATAATTAGAAATTAATTAAAAATTTTGAGAAATTTTCAAAAATCTTCTTCTCAAGAACCAGAAAGCCAGGAAAGCTGAAACTTGTGTGGAAGCATCCTCAGGTAGTGTAGATTCAAAGTTGTGAAATTCATGACCCCCGGGGGTAGGGTGGGGCCACAATGGGGGGTCGAAGTTTTACATAGGAATATATAGAGTAAATCTTTAAAAATCTTCTTCTCAGAAACTAAACAGCCAGGAAAGCTGAAACTTGTGTGGAAGCATCCTCAGGTAGTGTAGATTCAAAGTTGTGAAAATCATGACCCCCGGGGGTAGGGTGGGGCCACAATGGAGGGTCGCAGTTTTACATAGGAATATATAGAGTAAATCTTTAAAAATCTTCTTCTCAGAAACTAAACAGCCAGGAGAGCTGAAATGTGTGTGGAAGCATCCTCAGGTAGTGTAGATTCAAAGTTGTAAAAATCATGACCCCCGGGGGTAGGGTGGGGCCACAATGGGGGGGCGAAGTTTTACATAGGAATATATAGAGTAAATCTTTAAAAATCTTCTTCTCAGAAACTAATCAGCCAGGAAAGCTGAAACTTGTGTGGAAGCATCCTCAGGTAGTGTAGATTCAAAGTTGTGAAAATCATAACCCCTGGGGTTAGGTTGGGGCCACAATGGGGGGTCGAAGTTTTACATAGGAATATATAGAGTAAATCTTTAAAAATCTTCTTCTCAGAAACTAAACAGCCAGGAAAGCTGAAACTTGTGTGGAAGCATCATCAGGTAGTGAAGATTCAAAGTTGTGAAAATCATGACCCCCGGGGGTAGGGTGGGGCCACAATGGGGGGGTCGAAGTTTTACATAGGAATATATAGAATAAATCTTTAAAAATCTTCTTCTCAGAAACTAATCAGCCAGGAAAGCTGAAACTTGTGTGGAAGCATCCTCAGGTAGTGTAGATTCAAAGTTGTGAAAATCATGACCCCCGGGGTTAGGTTGGGGCCACAATGGGGGGTCGAAGTTTTACATAGGAATATATAGAGTAAATCTTTAAAAATCTTCTTCTCAGAAACTAATCAGCCAGGAAAGCTGAAACTTGTGTGGAAGCATCCTCAGGTAGTGTAGATTCAAAGTTGTGAAAATCATGATCCCTGGGGGTAGGGTGAGGCCACATTGGGGGGGGAGGGGGTGTTAAAATTTTACATAGGAATATATAGAGTAAATCTTTAAAAATCTTCTTCTCAGAAACTAATCAGCCAGGAAAGCTGAAACTTGTGGGAAGTATCCTAAGGTAGTGTAGATTCAAAGTTGTGAAAATCATGACCCCTGGGGGTAGGGGGGGTGTTAAAGTTTTACATAGGAATAAAGAGTAAATCTTTAAAAATCTTCTTCTCAGGAACTAATCAGCAAGATGATTCTTTATAATTGTTAAGACTTTGGCTCCAGGACAATTCTTCGGCCTCACAAGAAGGTTCAGAGTTTGATGTAGCTAAATATCCCATATATAAACAATTGTAAAGGATCTTTTTGAGAACTGCAATACTCAACATGTGATATGACTATAAAATTGAAGCAGGCAGCTATTTTTTCATTAGAATCTTTTTGTATTACTGTTTTGAGTTATTGCCCTTGATTTATTGATTCTTGATTATTTTAATTAATGCATCCACTGTTAACCAATTAATGTGATGATTATTATTATACAATAATAAATATTCAATGTATATAAGTTGTTCTGCATAAGTAGTTTTGGGTTAGGCTGGATTAGTTTGTTTATTTTTGATTTCCAATTTTTAGATAATATGAATTGTTTTAGGCTGGCACATATATAGGGACAGTGTCTATTACATTGCAATGAGCGACTGTTTGGGGTTAAACTTGAACAGGTACGGAGAGTTTGAGGGTGTTGACCTCCCTGCTCTTTCTATTCTTCGTGATTTTCTAACCAACGATACAGAATATGCAGTCATTTCTGCCCTGTATCGCATTAATACAAATATGCGGTCATACCTGCTTGTATTGGTGGTGGTTGCGGCGGAGCACTAGTGTATGGTCATCCCTGCTGGTGTTCTGGCCTTTCTAGTGCAAGTGTGCGGCACTCCCTGCGTTAGGTTGAGCTGTTGGCGCAAGTGTGAGGTCATCCCTGCTTGCGTTATCTCTGCTTGCATTAATGTTGGTACCTGTTGAGTTGCGTAGGTGTGCGGTTATCCCTGCCTGCATAACGTTGAGTCCCTATATATGTGCAGGAGCGGTGATTAAAGTCTGCTCTTGTAAATATTTTCAGCAATCAGGGCTATCCAAGTTCCAAGGGGGAAAAATGGATTTTATTTATACAGGATCTACATGTATTAATGTACATTGTCCAGATTGTATTATGACTCCATTAAGCTGACTTTATCATACCTATTGTTCCTCAGGTGAGCGATGTGGCCCATGGGCCTCTTGTTTTAATGTTGCTTTTTCAAATTTAGATATTTACTTTGCTTAACTATGGTAGATCAAATGGTCAGCCTATTGAGCCTAGCTTAATGCCTGTTGTGAAGTTTAAAGTGAGAAACAAGGTGTGTGCCAAGAAGTGAAAAGACTGCTTAATAATAAACATAATAAACCTGCTAGTTAAAAAAACAGTAGGAAAACAAAGCTTTTACTGTATACACAACCTATGTAAACAAAAACATTTCACAAGCTTAGTTTGCATATCAAAGAAATGTGAGCTCTATCTCACAACTTGACAACTGATGGTAAGAAAAGCAAATGAATCAGACCCCTTGGCTTTATGCTAAACAGTCAGCGTTGCATCCAGACCTGATTAAGGTTCTTGTTGCAGTTCCTGTATCTAAGTTATCACTTGTCCGATCTTCACCAAACTTGCACAGATGATGCATCTGGAACTTCTTATTGACTGAAAAGATTGGGATGCTGAATCCTAGCCATGAATTTCAGATGCTGAATAAGGTTAAGGTTCTTGGAGCTGGTGTAAGTTTTTGGTGCAGGTGCCCTTTGATAGCCATTTCTAAGTTACTACTGGTCCTAACTTCACTAAACTTGCATGAATTGTGCGTTCTATCCCACTGATGCACTTGACAGGATTGAATGCTGAATTTGAGCCATAGATTTTGTATGCTGAATGATGGTTTAAGTTTTTGAGCAGGTGCCCTCTGATGATTATGTTTTAGTTATTACTGGTCCTAACTTCACTAAACTTGCATGAATTGTGTGTCTTATGATACTTATGCATTTGACAGGATTGAATGCTGAATCTGAGCCATAGGTTTCAGATGCTGGATAAGGTAGAAGTTTTTGAGCTGGTTAAAGTTTTTAGAGCAGGTGCCCTCTGACAGACAAATCTTAGTTATTATTGGTTCAGTCTTCATCAAATTTGAATAGATGATGCATCTTGAGGTTCTGATGCACTCACCAGGCAAGGATGCTGAATCTGAGGCATAGGTTTCAGATGCAGGAGGAGGTCAGTATTTTTGGAACATGTTTAATAGATAATAGTGCTATTTCAAACTTGCATGGTTGATTTGACTATAAATCGTAGATGTGGCTTCAGATGCAAAGCCCGATCTCCATTAGCAAGGATGATAAAATACTACCTTACTCAAACTGTGTGTTGTTAAATGATTTATTATGGTTTCTACAATGCGGTGTGTATATGTATGATATGATACACCATTGTATTATATGATACCATATTATATCATATAATATTACATTGTGAAAAAATATATGATATTATTTCAAATGATATATAGAGAATAATACATACCCTTTTCCATATCACAGCCAGTCAAATTTTTATTTATGCACAAATGCCGAAACGAATAAAGGCAGAGGAGTTCCGCAGGGTGTGTGACACGGATCCATATCAGCCCTAGGGCTGATAACCTGTATCAGCCCCAGAGGCCAATACGAGTTTTGTGATGTCATCTGTATCACACATGCAAAAAACCTGTATTTATTACTAAGTAAATATAATAAAGTGTCAAACCACACTACTGTATTGAAGGTTATTAACTATGATTTATATATAATATGATAAAGGTGGTCTCATACAGGTGATGCATCATCTCGGTGAGCTATGTTATCTCTGATTTCCTATGTTTTTATTTGATGTTTAATACAGAATGTATTCAGTTAAGAAGAAAAAAAACAATTATATTAACAAGAATTTGATGGATAACATCAATCTTTTATTTTTTTTTTTAGATGGGAATTTGATGGAAAAGAAGATAATATGGCCAAAAGCATTCCATATCAGTTACAAAAATTGTTTCTTTTGCTTCAGGTAAACTTAGACAGATATATTTTTTAGAAAAGCAACAAGATAGAATTAGTGTATATTACTGTTCTTAGGGGTCGACACTAACTTTTTTATGCATTAGTCCTGCGGGACTAGTGTCTGTTAACTTTAACTAGTCCGCAGGCAATTTTATTTGCCCATCAAAAATAAATGAAATGCATTACCGTATTTTGTCTAATATAAAACACTGTTTTTTATTAGAATTTGTAAGAAGGGGTGGGTATCATACATCACAAGGAATTTTTTGATGATTTTTTCTTACAGGTTAATCACTGGCTTAGTTGTATTGTACTATTCAGTACATAGCAAGAAGCTGCGTATTCACTATCTCCGTGTACATGGTAGAAGCCGCCATTACAGATGTTAAAAATAGATCTGTGCAATAGATCAGGGCGTTGAGCTATCATGCTCTTTTTGTTATTTAAGTTCTTTAAAAATCAGGTATTAATAATAAGCAATTTAAGACAAATGATTTAAACACAATTCATTTGAATTAAAGAACAAGAAATTTCCTCTCACCTTTCAGTTTATTTTTTTTAAACACCTATTAAGCGTCTCTATCGAAGCCAGGGTTGTTGTGAACATGTGTGCTCGTTACCTATTTTCTCAGCCATCCCCTTAGGGCAAAAAAATTATCAAATCACCCATAACATCCTGCATACCTCTGTTGTTTTCACTCGGTAACTCTATAATCACCAAAATGTATCATATATCAATTTACTGTAAAAATAAAGTCAGCGTTTTCCAGGAAGTTGTCAACAATTGTTGTAGTTTGCAACATCGATAATTTACACAATTTTTTAAGCAGATTTTTTTTATTAGTCCAACCGGACTGATTAGACAGAAATTTTGTTAGTCCGACTCAAAATCAATTAGTCTGTGACTAACGGACTAAGGTTAATGTTGAACCCTGGTTCTTTACACTAAGCAAAGTTTAGTTGCATACAATTAAACAATCAAAGTACTGAAAGCACTGGAAAGCAGTTATCAAATTTTGTTGGAATACGTGTATTTGCATTTACTGCATATATATTCCATATGCTGAAAAAATCAACATGTCTAGCCAATATCTTTCCCTGCCTGTAATGGCGGTGTATGTGTTTTCTATTAAAAACATTCTTAACATGACAATACATTGTCAAGAAGTACGTCTCAAGTTTTAACTCATATAGTACTAAGTATAGGACCATATGATCTATCTTGCAAATCTGTTTCCACAAAAGATTGAGGGATCAAACCATCCAGCTTTATATAGTTCAATAAAATAAAAGCTTTTGCTTACTCCTTTTGCTTACTCGATTTTCAATTGAAAAAGAGTTTTAGTGTAAAAAACTTGAATAGAGACAGAACTAAAAGATGATGTTCTTGTAAGATGAATTGATGCACTATCCCAGTACTACTTTTTCTCAAAAATGAGTTTTCTTTCAAACAATTGATCAATTTCTATGTTATCATGATAAACACTTAATGCTTCCATCATTAAAAAGAACAACCACTTTATATGTAGTAGGATCACAAATGATATTTTGTCATTTTTGTTACAAAAGAGTGTACAATTACATTAAATGGAGATCAACTTTCAGTACTCCCAATACTTTGATTCATTGTAGTTGGTGCTTTGGCGAACCTTCTGGGATGCGTAATACTGAATACAGGGTTATATTTTTCCCATGTAATTTTTGCTCTTCTACACTTGCAAACAGATTCTCCCCATCTTGAGATGTTGATTAAAGATATATACTTTGAGACATTGGAATTTGCCCAGCCTCAAATTTGCCCTCTGACAACGATGGCAAAAGGGGCAAAAATAAAATGAGGGCGAGTATTTCCATATATACAGTAGTTTATTAATCATGGAACTTAATGGCCAATGGGTCGGGGGTTCTGGTGTTGGGGAGGGGATTTAAATAATTGCAGTAATTATTTTAAAATCTTCTCCTCTGTTCCTGTGTATTAATTCACTGAATGAAGTTCATACTTATGATAAGAAAGAGTGCCTCTTCCAAAATCAGGGGTTCTGATGTTAGGGCAGGAGTCAGGGGTTCTGGTGTTAGGGCAGGTTTCTAATGATTATATAGGGGAGGGTGGTGTAATTTCAACCAATTTTTTTTTGTACTTAAGATTTGTCCAATTATGTCCCTGTATGTTATGCTACACAATTTTTTTATGGGGTCGAGCGAAGCTTAAAAGCCATTTATGGATCGTACGCCCAAAAGTTACAAAATTTTAAGGAGCCGAACAACTCATGCTATCATTAAATCTGCAGAAATGAGTGCAAAGTTTTCTTATGTGTTTGAAAAATAAAAGATGACATTCTTCCATGTTGAGCAGTTAGAATGGTATGACGATATAAGTTGGCAAATAAAAAATAGTTGATGTCTTTAATAATGGTAGTGAGCCACCTTAAGAGGCCACTTGTGGGACAATGACAGGTGGCCTCTTTATTCCAGGTTTCAAATTGCACAGATTTATTAATAGCATCTGTAATGGCGGTGCACGGTACACGGAGATGGTGAATGCACACCTCGGATTGTTAAATAAACAGTTTATATTAATTTTAAATGGCCGTTTTAGTTCAACTTATCTATCAAGGGGTTAAGAGCAAAACATTTTCTGCTAAATACACCCAAATAATAATATTCAATTGATTTAATGCGGTAAACAAGTAGCTTTTCAGTACAAAGGCTATATATTGAACTAAGATAGCCAATGTTTTACCTCTTAAGAGAAGTATCAAAATTCCATTGGGATATATAATAAGCACCCTTTTAATTATCTCAAAAATATTCTTTAAAAATATGCGTACATATTACCGGCTAATTGCTGTACATGTTAAACTGTTTAGCGCGACAGGCCATTTAATAACTTTATAATGAAGTATGTGTAAGTACGTGTAAATATATATAAACAACACAAATAGGTGCTATGATAATCAATTTTATTAAATTTCAGCAGACTTCAAATTACACACTCAATTATTTGTTATTAACTCATTATCAGCTGTCGAAGTTTACCTTCTTTCGATACAGGGTCACATGTCAGAGTCAAAAGTCATGTTACTAAACAGACAAAATGGCAGTTGAAAACAGGCATGTTAAAATCACGGGACCTAACAGTGGCCACTGGCCGCATTAGACAGGTGGCCACTTAAATCAGTTAAAGTATTGTGAAAATTAAACTAAACGGGCGGGATTGAAACTGGCCACTCATTATGAGTGGCCGCTGATCAAAGGTGGCCGTAACAGCAGGTGCGACTGTATGCATATTAGTTATTGCATCTTTATTGTGTATTGAGACAAGGATTTATTACTGAAAATAACATTAGTAAAACTAACTTCAGTTGAGGTGTTTTTTGTATTGTATGTTCCGTAAAACAGTCACAAGATAAAAAATTATTTGCAGGAAACATGGTATCAAGATATAAACAGCATTTCAAGATTTATTTTTTAGACCAGTAAGAAAAAGGCTATAGAAACCACAGACCTGACGAAAAGTTTTGGCTGGGATAGCAGTGAAGGTAAATTTCTTGATCTTTTGATAGCTTTTAAGGTCACCTGAGTCACTCAGGTGACCTATTGCCAGTGGTCTTTGTCCATGGTCATATCGTCCATTGTGTGTCTTGCTTCGTCCGTTAACAATTTTGCATTTTCAGGTTCTTGTTGAAAACTACAAGGCCATTTAATTCTGTTACTATTTTTGGTTTGAAGCATAGCTAGGATAAAAGGAATCTCGATTTTAATTAAAAATTTATGAACTTACCACCTCTGGGGCTTGAAGCCCTCTACCAAAGTTGTGAAATTTATGGTCCTTGGGATTTTGCGGGGCCAATTTGGCCATGCACATAGTGAAAATGTATGGATTTATTATTTTTTTCTTTACTATCACAGTCGTGGGAGATAAAGTCGTGCATGGTTATTATGTTCATAATTTTCTGATGTTAAATTGTGAAATTCACTCACTACTCAGGCCATGTGACAGAAGTTGAGGCTTTGTTTTAGGGGGAAATAAATATGACCATATATTGAACATGTATTTTTACATAGGGAAATTGCTGTTTTTCATCCATAACAATTTTCAAAAGTCCATCTTGAAAGAAACATGGCAAATTCGAAAAATATGGTAATTACTCTTAATGTACATCAGTACTTTAGCTAAAAGAAACGGCCAAATTGTCTCCTATCGGAATTAACGTCTGACATCATCATGATTATTTCCTGCAGTCCATGATTTTTCTAAGATCGCTGTAGGTTTCGTCCAATCGATAAAAGGGGTGTGTATATATATTTCAATCCTGTCTCACAGTTCCATAGAGCTATGAATTTATGATATGTTTCTGTAAGAAATAGAAGGAATCATACTTGATAGCTATAGATTAGATATTCTCTTTTTAAACACTTATCTTGAATGAACATTGAAACAATCCTGCTAATTAATGATTTTTTTTGGTGAAATAATGAGGTTTTTTTTTTTTTTTTAGTGTGGCAACAACATGATGTACAGGAGTTGTGTAGAGTAATGTTTGATGCCTTGGAGCAAAAATGGAAGAAAACAGACCAAGCAAATCTGATCAATAATTTGTACCAGGGCAAACTGAAGGACTATGTCAAATGTCTGGAGGTCAGTGGGAATATGCAAGTTTTTAAAGTTTATTTTTTGATGATCTTATGCTTGGATTTTGTGCCTGAACCTAATGCTGCTCACCTGTCAATCCTCCATCTATCCATCTGTCTGTAAACTTTTCACATTTTTGACTTCTGTATAACCACTGGGCCAAATTTAACCAAAATTAGTACAAAGTATCCTTATAAAAATATGATTATAAATTGTTGAATTATAGGGCAAAACTCTTTTTAAAGGGAGGAAGATCATGAAACAGTAAAAATAGGGTGTGTGCCTAAAAAAAAAGGAGAGCCAGAAATGCCATTGTTTATAACAAAGCTGTATATATATAGTGAAGATTTTAATTTTAAATTGTTCAATCATGTTTAGATGCAAATAAATAAGAACGAAAATTTCATGAAAATTTATCTAAAATTGAGAAAGGCCTTTTGTGTCCTTAAAACAATTGTTACTATTTTTGAAAAAAAAAATGCAGAGAACTGCAGAATAACAAAAATTGATATGTGTTATTATGAAATAGATTTCAGTTTTTTATATTGATTAAAAACTATTTTGTTTTAATTTTTTAGGAACAAACAAAGTACTTTTCTACGTGATACGAATGATAATTTTTTCTATTCTTTAAAAATAAAATGTCAGAATTGGTATTGATTTAGATAAAGATATGCAGTTTAGACTGTCTTATGTGACCATCCAAGGGACTAAAAGGAAAAGGTTACATAAGACAGGGAGTCACATAACACATTCCAAGACTAATCTCACAATCTTTCAGCTATCAATAATAATTAGTACCAATTAGTTATTAGGGCCCCGCAAGAATTTGCGGGTGCCCTATAGTAATCACTCTGTCCGTCCATCCTTCTGTCCGTCCGTCCGTCTGTCACTCTTCTGTCCACAAATTTCCTGTTTTTTTCTAATAACTTTTTTTATGGTTGCCCAATCAAGTTCAAATTTGGTATGGTAGTTCAGTAGGCAGAAATACATATTTTGATGCTAAGTTTGGTTCTCTATGTCTTCTGGTTTGGAGCTGGGGTAGTGGGGTAGATTCCTAACTATGCACAAGAAAAATGGGCAAAGAGAGATAACTGCTGAGAATGAATGGGCAAAGAGAGATAACTGCTGAGAATGTTACCATTGTATACATGGAAGGCTGTGCAATATTTTTCCTTTGGGATTAATTAACCTTCCACAGGAAGAAAATCCTAAGCTTTATCTTTATCTGTCACATTGAGATTAATTACTGCACTGCCTGTGTCTGCAAATGAACTTTGTTTTGAAGTTAAGGTCAATTTTGAATGATGTGTAGTATTGTGTACATTTTTTGAAATATGGATTTAAAATATAATATTCATATTTTATTTTGGTTAAAATACCGTACACAATGATTTATAATAATTTTATTGAATAGAGGCAAAGCCTAGGTATCATTGCATTGGTATCAATTCTTTGTTTTTTTAACAAATTTTATTTCATCCCATGTTAACCCACTTTATCCCGTGGATATGACTCATTGGATATTTTTTTGATATTCCAGAGTTGTGACTTTACAATGGGATTTGCCTAGGCATAATGAAGTAAAAATAATGTTGAGTTTTATAAACAGTGTAAACATTGATTGCGGTGTATAAAATATGGGATAAATAGAATCTCATGATTTGTAGTATAATATGATTTTTATCCAACTTGTGTGTTTTATCCCCTCACTAAGGCTCAAGAAAAAAACACTTTAATTGTTGGATGAAAATCATATCCAACTACAAATCACGAGATCCTATATATTCCAGTTCTTTACATCTTCTGCCGGGCATTTATTTTTCATCATTGTTAATATAAAGAGGATGGAATTCAAATTTTTTTTCACTTCTCTGTATTAATTGTCATAGCGGGGCCCTTCCTGACTGGTCAGTTTTCTAGTATTATATATTTTTATCTTTAAACTAGTTTTGAATACCAAGTAGCCTGAAATTCATTTTTATCATCTTAAGAAAGATTTTTAACTTTGTACAGAATCACTTTTTATAAAAATTAAGGAAAGCATATTAATAAACTCTGGATGTTTTTGTTTCAAACAAATGGATTATGACAGTATTATATGTGTTTCCCTGTTTAGTATTAATGGCTGGCAAATTTAAATGATGTTACCTACGTTTCTGCATCAAATCAATATATGTTTTCATTAACTATGCATATTTTGAAGCAAGTTTTTGCGTGCTTGTGCTGTTTTTATCACAAAATTTCAAATATATGAAGGTCATACGACACGTTTCCTAATTTTATATAACTTTTTCCAGTAATTTGTTATTGATTTACTACTACTTTGAAAAGCTTTCTTGCAAAAAATTAGCATACCTTACCAGGCATTTCTGCAAAATACTAGCATATGCAATTTCCTAGATAATTTTCTTAAAAATACACTTGAATTGCTGATATAAAAATGTATATATAAAGCCACGGAAAATTCACTTTATTAGAGCTCCACCTCGGCCAGGACCTGGGTTTGAATTCGTGACCTATGAAACCTAAATTCCTAGCAATGACCGACCACCGCTCTAACCACTCGGCCATCTAGGCATGTACATGCAAAAAATTAAAATTCTAATCACTTTAAAAAGTATTATAAATAATAATTTTTATTGGAACTCTTTATTACGAGGAGATACAAATAATATGTGTCGTCTGACCTTAATCTGACCCTATATAAAGTTGTGTTTAAAATACACACTCGATGTCGAACTCGTAATCCCCCATGTTTGTTTATTGACCACGCACTCTCCCATTATCTTCTTGATAACAAGTTAATCAATATGGGGATTCATCTTACATATGAACATGTCCAGATGAGTTTGACCCATGTTTATATACACAGTACTGTAGATTCCTTATTTTACTCGAGTACTTAATTCTGCGATTCAACGGTTTTCTATTATCACGAGAACATAAAAAGGCGAATGCCGAAATTTTTTCATAGTGTCATGTAGTTTACAAATGTCCAAAAATTAAAAGCGAGATTTTGAAATTCGCGAGGCGGACTTCTCGCGATTTTACACGGATATTAATTCCTCGCGTTTAATTAGGAATTTACAGTAAACGATTATCATGATTATATACACATACTTTTTTAAGCCATACAGAACAATATATAAGTAAGACGCACCAAAAATCTTGAGGAATAATTACAATGACGATAGATGGACGGTAACCATTAGCAGCTAAAATGAACTAATTCTTACGTCAATTTAGACTTGATCGACAACAAAGACAAAGGTTGCATGTGCTATTCATGCTTCCAGGCTAGGTTAACACCAGTTTGTACACTTTGTACACATGGCAGGAAAGTGATAAACAAACGATCTTAAATTAATTTGTACTGAATAAAGTGGGTTGAGAATTGTGATGCAAATTCAGACATTTTATTACGATGTGTAAATTTAAGAAATGCATTTTATTTCTTGTTTGTTTAAAACTGTAAAATTAGATAAAAGGCTACACTGATGAAATTTTTGGATAAAAACGGGCTCCACAGCCTTACAAATAGGAACAACCTAATTTTCGAAAAGTATGGTAACTTCATTTTAGCCTGAATACATACTGATGTGTCAAGAAATGAATATTAAGATGTTTCCAATCTTATTAAATTCATAATAAGTAATTGACTAAACATTTTAGTCGATGATTGGTATAATCGAGGGATAGTCGAGTACTCAAATACTCCTTGACAATACAAATATAGACATTTTTTCACTTTTGATTTCCTATTTGACTACTTTATTAAGTTATTATGATGTGAAAAAACAGAATTGATTTGCATGATTATATCTAATAAATACCATAACATTTATGTTATATGTTACTAACGAATTACTTGCGTTAATCCATATTTTTTAAAATGTTTTTTGCAGTGTGGAAATGAGAGTGCTCGATTGGATACCTATCTTGATATACCTCTGGTAATCCGCCCATTTGGCTCAAACGAGACTCATGGCAGTGTTGTAAGTACATTAACCTACCTGTCCAAGCTTTCTCAGGATCTCTTGGGGCAATAGTTTTGATAATTTTATTTAATTTGTGTCATTAACTTGATAGTTTTGATATTTGTCATTCACTAAGTTAACAATAATACCATGATAATGAAAATTGAACTTTACTAAAAGATTATTAGATTATTGCTCTGTAATACATACAGCTCTAAACATGTTTTTAGGTCACCAAAGTCACTCAGGTGACTTGTTGCAATTAGTCTTGTTAATAATTTTACATTTTTAAATTAACTTCTTAAAAAGAAGCCAAAATTGCAATCTAGCTAATCTAGGATAAGAGTGTCGCCGGGTGACTTTGCAGCTCTAAAATAATAACTCTCAGTAACTTTTACAAGGCTTTTATTAAGGTGTAAATTGACAAATGGATTTCCAATTTTTCCAAAGACTTCAAATAAAAGGTACAAAAAGGGATCTGAAATATAAATGAAATGATAAATACACAGATAACAATATTTTACTTCTACTTGCATTTTACTGGACATTACTTTACTCAATACGTTTTCCTGTATTTACACTTATATTTGCACATTTTGCTGTACATAACTTTACTACTTCACTACATATACTTTACTTTAAAACAATCACTAAGCTCGTACACATACTTCACTTTCATATACTTGTGTACTACATAAATACATTTATTTTACGACAACTACTACGCACCTTACTCTGAAATACATACAACATATATTTACATTACAACAATACATATACTTTTACTTTATACTTAATAGTTTTCATACGAGCAAACACTCATTATCACACTTTACTTTCAAATGCTTCTGAATAACTCACGGAAAATAAAAAAACAAGGTTATCAGGCCATTTTAAGAATAAGCTGTCTCAATAAAATAAAAACAAACTTACCCAGAATAGTTGGACTCTGGTCAGTAATACTTATATTTTACATGAAGAAATGCTTTACATGAAATGAGGGAGCTTGTTTTAAATGTTCGCTCTCTCCAATTGCTACGCCCAGACAGAAGTCCTATTTGCACGGGATTAGAACCAGCCCAGTAAAACCAGTTTAATGAACTTTAAACTATGGAAAGCAACTCTGACAATGAATTAGTAACATTATAAATGTAAAAAAATTATGGAAAGTAAGTATTGATGTAAATTGTGACAAAAAGGAATATAAATTGTGAAAATTGTGACCATACCACCCACAGCACCTAAAGCAAAAAGGGGCCAAAATTTTAAAAATCATTTCTAATTTCATGCAAACATGTTTGAAAAAATTAAATGCATGATAATGATCATACATGTTAACCCTCCCGCATTGCGATTGGCGATCTAAAATCTCCCACATCCAACCAATCTCTCACGTGGGAGACTAAATTCTCCTGCAAAGGTATTTCTCTTCCCCATACCCCCCCCCCCAAACTTTTGAACCTTGACATGCAAATTTCAACAAGCCCTACGGGTTTTTCCTGTGATTTTTGGCCTCCAAAAGCTGCTATGTAGTTTGAATATATCAAAATCCATTAAGTACTGTCTACCATGATCATAGTATGACATGTTTTTGTCTAGTTTACATTTTACAATTACTTCCGGTTTTGATTAAAATCAGTTACCAGGTACATGTTTTGTAATGAATGGGCCTTATATAAGAATAAGTAAAAGATTTAAACATCCAGATTTTACTCTACACCCCCCCCCCCAAAAAAAATACACAGCCAGTGTTGTCACTTCATATGCACACAGGTAAAGTACCCAAGCCACGTGCAATGAGGTATGACTAATCCTGTCGAAAAAGAAGCTTAAAATGCAAAAATGAGACCCTGTGACAGGTCAATCTAAGGGCTTTGGTACTCAGGTGACCATCAAGGCCTCTTGTTTGTATAAACCGTAGTGAATTATTCTTTATTTAAACAATAAAATGCTTTCTTGGTGATTCATTCGGGATATGAAGGTAGTGACATTGCAAGCGGGTTATGTAAATTTTTTCTGCAATGATCGCTACCTTCATAACCCGCATAAATCATTAAAGAAAGCGCGTTAAGATGGTCCTAAATTTAATTTTTTTCAAAGTGTGTAATATTTCAAAGTGCGTTGTAACAATGCTTATGCTATATATTATACCTGCAAACTCACTGGCATTTTGTGAGTCACACATACACACAATCACCTACCATTTTTCATTTTTAACACCTGCATAATCACATCAACCAACTTTTTGACACACATCAATTGGCTGCTCACCAAACTGTTGGTATAAACTAAGTAAAATCATATTTCAATTCAGGTGAGACTGATTTGAAATTACAAGCAATATTTATCCTGTTTTAATGGGGAGGAGGGAAACTAGTAGGATACCTAGTATTACATATACTGATTTGTTCATTCTGTTCAGCTTAAACCTATAGACTGTAATTTAAAGTAAGGAAGATTTCATTTTACCAGGATGAGGCTTTGCAGGCTTTTGTGGAACCAGAGACATTAGATGAGAATAACCAATACTTCTGTGAGAAGTGTAACAAAAAGTGCAATGCACACAAGGTAATTATATCAGTCCATAATACAGTAAAACACGGTAATAGCTAACAGCTTATAATGAATTGATACATGTACTTATACCGAAGTGATTTTTATTCCCTGTGACTTTATTAGATGTTGGAAACTTGATGGATGTAAGGAATTAAGCTCATAACAAAGCAAAATTGCCCGTCTACTCTCTTGATATAAGCGTGTTTTACTGTACATTTACAGACCCTAAAACATACTGCTTCACCTTTAGAAGAACTGTTCAATACCTTGCAAGAGATAAACTGTATGAAAATTTCAAATGTATTTGTAAAATCATTACGAAAAAATTGCATTTAAAATCAAGAGTTTTTCAGTGAGATGTCTAAATTGAAATAAAGAATTTCTTTTCTGAGAAAGCAGATGGGAACTCAAATTACTCTTCAATATCTGAAATGAATAACAATTAGGCCACATAAAATTAATATTTAGATTCTCATCCCGGCCACCCCTCTGAAAATGACCTGCCCCGATGTTTTTTTATTTTTAAAAAACCATCTTGAAAAATTTTTTCCTATTGGGTTCAGTATTTTTATACTCATATATTACTCATAAATGTATAAACTTTCAGAAAATTACAAATTTCTCTTTGAACCAAAGCTAGTTATTTCATTAAAATTAATAATTACGAATACCCCATGATTATATACATCGCAACATGTTACGGGTTTCCGCCTTCTATACTATTACACATGTGTATTTACTATAAACAAAACATGCAGGGCTCGCAAATTTTCTCCTGGACAGGTTTGTAGGTAGAAATATTTTTTTTCTACTTCTTCCAGGTAATAATTGTAAGTTTTTTAAAATAACCAGAATTATTATTTTGTAAGCATGTATTTTGCGGTTTTATGACAGATTGAAGCTGCTACAACCTATATTCAGTTTGTAAGTGAGGCTTGTTGAGGGGTTATTTGACATATTTATATCTGTTCATTTAAAATGAACTGAAATTGGTAAACCATTTATAAGTAATCGAGTAAGTGATTACGTGTACCGTCTAGATAGTCCATTTTACCTCCTATTCCATGATTCCAATAGTTGGGCAAAGATCTTGTAGTTTTCAGCATGTGTCAATTACTGTCAATCAAAATCCACATGGTACAAATAAACAATTTAAGATTAATCAGATTTGTATGACCCTTGAATTTCCAGGAGCTCATAATTACATTAGTTAACTATGTGAAAAGGATTTTTATGTACTTCAGTTGTCACAACCAACGTTATTTCTTATTTCTTATTTCCTAATGATACAATGGGTAAATCTGAAGATAAATAATGCCCATAAAGCCTTTACCAAAATTGCAAAATTCATGACCCTTGGGTCAGCAGTTCAGGCACTACGACAGGGCCAATATGGGCATATAATGAAGGTGTCTTAAAATCATAGAACATCTTCTTGACTCTCATATATACGTGGGAAAAAATAAATTCATTATTATTTATGAATCAATGAAGCCATTTGTATGAAATTTATGACCTTACCATTCCTGGAGCCTCATGAGCAAAAACGGGCAAAATTTTCAAAAATATCTAGAGCCATTCTGGTCCCTATTTTAAAGGGCCAGCCCCTCTTCGTTATGTCAAATAAAAGCTCTTGTCATTTCAAACCCATTTTGTTCAACAAATTTTATGAAATTCTGTACTGTTCTCGAGATATCTAGAAAAAAAATTGTTACAAAGCAATAATTGCTTATATAATGTATTACAAAATATTTCACCACAAACACTTATTATTATTATTATTATTATTATTATAGACTGGTGGAATTAAAAACCCAAAAGCACATTTATGATTATGACTCTATATCAATATAACTGCTTGTGCATCACAATCAAAAAAAGTATTGTTTAAAGCTTGTTTTTTTTTTTTTTTACAGGGACTAAAGTTTGTTTCTTTTCCATATTTGTTGACTATGCAGTTAAAAAGATTTGACTTTGATTACACAACACTGCATAGGATTAAGTTGAATGATCGGTAAGTTTATTTTTCAATTAAGTAAGAAATAGTGGGGTCTTAGCTGGCCTCTTCACTTTTTTGAAAAATGTGGCTTTTCCTTTTACAGTATTTTTAGAAAAATGTGCCTTTTCCTTTTACAATATTTGACTTAAAAAAGTAAACGTACAAACCAATTTGGCTTTTCTACGTTTCTGTCTGGCCCCTTATTTGATCCACTTTGAAAAGCGATGCTATAGGCCTGGAAATAATTAAGAGTATGAAGACTATCATCAAATTACATATTTGTTCATACAATGACCCCTGATTGTCAGAGGGGATCTAATTTTTATCATAAGACTTTATTACAAGAAACAAATTGTACAAGTATCAAAAGAATGGCTGTAAAGCATTTGTGTTCTGATTGTAGAAAAAAAATGTATGAAATAGATGTGAGTTTTAAATAAGCAAGATTAGCATTTTTGCATCACTGGGAAATCCAGTCACAGACCAATAGACAAAGTGCCTGAAAAATGCAGTGGCATCAAATAAAACAATTCTTTCCATGTTTGCTTTTCAAATTGAATTTAATGTGATTTTTGAAAGATAAACAAAAAAATTAGAAATAAAATTATATAAGTACACAAAAATATAACACTTGGCCGGTTATTAAGATGATTTCAGATACCAACGATTTGTCGTATCAAATACGTTACACCAAAAACCTATTTCTCTCTTCTTCTTTTTTTTAGCTCACCTGAGCTAAAGGCTTAAGTGAGCTAAATTTCTGATCATTTTTTGTCCAGGATCTTTCTGTAAACTTTTCACTTTTGTGACTTCTTCAGAACCATTGGGCCAATTTCAATCAATCTTTACACAAAGCATCTTTTAATGAAGAGTAATTTGTTAACATGAAGGGCCACACCCTCTAATGAGAGGAGATAAATTAGAATTCTTAAAATTTATTGTCATTTTTTAAAAAATTCTACAAAAAAAACTATTTAGCCAGAAAAGCTTACACTTGTGTAAAAGCATTCCCAGGTAGTGTATATATCCAGTGGTAAAGTGTGGGGGTTGAATTGTTACATAGAAATAGGGATCTAATATTGTTTAACATAAGAATATAGACCCTCCGGCTTCTTGTTGTTGAGATCTATTTGTTTCGGACAATGTGTTTGATAATGCATAAGAAACAACACTGCCATTATTTTACTTATATTATATACAGGGAAATATTGGCTTCCGTTTTATTTTTGCCCCTTTCGCCCTTGTTGTCAGCGGGCAAATTAAGACTGGGCGAATTCCAATGTCTTAGGTTATTTCTTTTTAAACACAACTGTCCTGGGGAATTCAAGATCGGGCAAAATCATTTGCAAGGAGAGAAGGAGATAAATAACATAGGGCAAAAATAATCCTGTGTACAGTATTCTTTTTAAATATTGTTCAAGAATAGCTCTGCAGAAGTACACAGTTACTTAAAACTTTCAGAACGTATTTTCTTTTGGTAGCCATTATTTACTGACATTTTTTCTAAAAAATACATTGTCTAACAGTGTACTTTGTGAAATTAATAATTAAACTTCCAATATTTGATAGAGAAATATGTGATATTTACTTATGCCATGGATAATAAAAAGTCTGTGAGAAGTAACAAATCCAATCAAGATGAAAGGAAATTAAAATGAAAAAGTGAAAAAGTAATCAATGTTTAGAATCTAACACTAGCACTATTTTTATCCGACATTGTATGTACAGAACATGAGCATTACGTAATTGTTGTCATTATATAAATGGTATTAGATATATATCTTTTTTTTAATAATAATCCGATAAAAAAGCAACCATGTTTTACTCAGTATTTAAAAGCAAATGAATTAAATATAAAACGCCGTCTATACGATTCAAACACCCTCTCCATGGAGAGGGATGAACTACGAGCCTCCGCCTATCACAGTGAGCTACGTTGACACATTAGAGTACGGGTGAATAAATCTAACTATTTGACAATTAATAATTAATAAAGTAACACGTTTTTGGTGAAAATCACAAATTTGACCCATCTTAATAAATCAATAATAAAAATCAAAATAAACTTGTTCTTTAAATAAAAGTATTTTTAGGATGGGGTCAGGACCCATTCATACCTAATTTTGCAATTAAGAACAGCGAATGATCCAAGATTTTGGCAAAAAACTATGTGCAGCTTAATTTGGAAAGTTAACATATACCTGTCGTGTTTATAGAATGAAAGTAAAATATTTACTTCCATCGTGAAATTTTTAATAAAAACTATGCATACAACTAAAAAATTAATGTTCTAATTTAAATTGAAATTCTTTTGTCTTCATTGCTCCGAGTGGGGGATATACGACCCCTTGTTCTTTAAGCTAATTAAATAAAATAAGGTAAATAATTTGACAAACACAGGGTTTTTCTGTTCCATTTAGTAAATTGAATGTTTTCTAAATAGTAACTTGATGGCAGAGCTATGTCATTCAGTCACCTTTAAGTTATCCTTCAGTCACTTTTTGATGAAATCTTTTTTTGCAAGTAAATACATTCCTCAAGTAAGTTGGGGTTTCCTTTCTGTGACGTATGATCCTAATGCATACTCTAAGAATAAAGTTGTTGACCTGATTGGATCACAGTAATGCATTGTTTCACAAATTAGCACTGGTCCATGAGTTTCTGTTTTCATTTTAGTATGACTTTTCCTGCAGTTCTGAACTTGAACCATCTAATTAAACCAGAACAGGTTGGTTCTGAGGAACCCACAAGCAATTCACTGGAAGTGAGCAGTGATGAAGGTTTGAAGCATAAATTTTCTATGTTAAGCTATTTATATATTTTATTCTGTTAACAGAACAAAAATCTGTGATAATTAAATTAAAGTAAATATACTAAGACAAGATTTCTTTGTAATGTTATTTTTATGTAATGAGATGCACATTTTTATTACATAGGTATTGATGAAGGCATAGAAATTGAATCCAACATGACTGGAACCTCTGCACATAATGTTAGTTTATCAAGTGAAGCAGTAGCTAATGACAAAAACGTCAAAGCTGCAGGGGCAAAGGTATATTTACCTAATTAAGAGTTTAGGAGAGATAAATACAAATCATGAACCTGCAATTTAAAGATTAGAAGATTTACAAGATGGTCTTTGTTGTTGATTTTTTAGTTTATCTGAGCCAAAGGCTCAAGTGAGCTTTTCTGATGAAGATTTGTCCGTTGTTTGTGTCAGAGTAAACTTAATTTCACATTTTCATCTTCTTCTACAGGACTATAGGGCAGATTTTAACCAAACTTGACACAAAGCTTCTCTGGGTGAAGGGGAATCAAGTTTGTTCAAATGAAGGGTCACACCCTCTTTAAAGAGGAGATAATTTACAATCATTAAAAGTTATTAAAAGTTTGTTGGTATTTTTTAAAAATCTTCTTCTCAAATGCTAGAAAAGCTCAAATTTGTACGGAAGCATTCTCAGGTAGTGTAGTTTTTTTTTTCCAACCATGGTCCCCAGAGGTAGGGTGGGACCACTTTGGGGGGGGGGGGGTCCAGTTTTACATAGGAAAATATAATGATAATCTTTAAAAGTCTTTTCCCCAAAAACTATTAGTCCAGAAAAGCTCAAATAAATGTGGAAGCATTCTCAGGTAGTGTAGAGTCAAGTTTGTTCAAATCATGGTCCTCAAGGGTAGGATAGGGCCACAATGGGGGGGGGGGATCAAGTTTTACATAGGAAGATATTGAAAATATCTTTAAAAATGTTCTCAAATATTATGATGCCATAAAAGTTCAAATATGTGTGGAAGCATCCTCAGGTAGTGTAGATTCAAGTTTGTTTAAATCTTGGTCCCTGGGGGTAGGTTGGGGCTACAATAGGGGGGGGGGATCAAGTTTTACATAAGAATATATTGGCTAGAAAAGTTTATAATTGTGTGGAACCATCCTCAGATAGTGTAGATTCAAGTCTGTTCAAGTCATGGTCCCCAAGGGTATGATGGGGCTTCATGGGGGGGGGGGGGGGGAGCAAATTTTTACATAGGAAGATGTAGAGAACAATCTTTAAAAATCTTCTGGAAAAGCATTCAGTCCAAAAAGCAGAAGATTGTGTGATATCACAGGTTGTGCAGATTAAATATTGATTAAATCAGGATTTTCTAGAGGCCACAAAGAGGGGGGAAGGGGATATATACATATATATATATATATAGATAGATAGATAGATAGATAGATAGATAGATAGATAGATAAATAGATAGATATAGAAAAATCTTCTTACGAATACTAAAACAACAAAAGGGGCTTGGTTAATGTGTATTGAACATGTTATTAAATTAAATGTGTGAATTGAATTTCAGTTTTCAAACATGGGTTGTTTCCAATATATGTATTAGCTGAAAATGTACCAAATTAATATATTATAAGCTAGTTTCACATACACAATTTATAAAAAAAAATGTTGTGTGTATTGTAATGCTAGATAATTAACATATATACTTGGTTCCCTGTATCCTATTCAAAGTTTTAATCAGTCAAGAGAGAAGAGGATGTGAAATCGCATCTTGAACAAAATATTGATTTTAAATAATGCTAGATAATTAATATGTGTAGTTTGTTATTTTTAATATAAACATATACCCCGGTAATATGATAATAAACAAAATATTAATTTTAAAGTTCAATTATTTTTACAAACATGAACATGTATTTCACAAGTAATAAAAACAAAATTTTATCAAAGTTTTAAAAAAAACTCGTATATGAGAAGTAATATACGGTACTAAAACACACATAAATATAGATTTATAGAGGCTTCGTGGAATTAAGATTAAAGAACCACTTCAGATATCATGAACCCCTAGATATATAAAAGTTGTGTTGAAGTCCCCCCAAGTTTGAGATACCGATGTTTAACTGTATTTTGATTTTGATATTGTAATGCTGATTTGATCAGAGTTATGGCTAATATTGCTCAGGTGAGTGATGTGGCCCCTGGGTCTCTCATTATATTTGCCTACCTGAGTCAGATTCATGTAGTACAGACATGTAACATTATGGTAGGTTAATCAAGTTCACACAAGGTAAACAACATCTGTTTATAATGGGGATCAAAGGCCAACTGGACTTTAGAATCTTTTAAAAAGTTACATATGAGTGCATTGAGGTACATTTTTCTCCTTCACGTACTGATTGGTTTCAACAAAATACATTTACCAGCTGAAAAATAAAAATATATCTAATTGTGCTCATGTATTTAAAGGCTTTCAAATGTTGTGTGGAGCTAAAATCTATGGGGATTGAATGTAAAAAGTGTACCCCTACCATAAAAAATTATGTATATCTTCCATGTGATTGTTATATCTTAAATAAATAAAGGTATATATTTAAAAGATTTAGTTTATGTATGTTCTAGATTTACGATTTGAAGCAAACGACAGTTTTGCCTGATTTTTTCTCATGAAAAATAAGGAATCTCAGTATTGGCTATAATGAATTTATCATTTCTAAGAAGAAGAAAACTATAAGACATGCTTTCTTTTTGTAGGGTCCTTATGTTTATGAGTTGTTCTCCATAATGGTGCATTCTGGTAGTGCTGCTGGAGGCCATTATTATGCCTATATCAAGTAAAGAATGTTGCAGCATTGCTATTTTGATTTAGTTTTTACGTGTTTGCTTTTATTCAATTATTTTTCATGAGTTTTAAATTTCAGTTTTGAATAAGAAATTAATTTTATACCTGTTAATCACTACTGGTATATGTCAAGAAAAATTCCAAGAACTGTAACTTATGGACAGTATACATTAGAATATATATGTATTCATGTTTTATTGACAGATCTTTCAAAGATGGAGAGTGGTATAGTTTCAATGATCAACATGTCTCTAAGGTATTTATCTTTTCAACTACAATTATATTTTTACCTTAGATAAGTCTCTTTCCTTTGTTGAAGTTTATGATCATCTTTGTTATCAAGTAGTTTGTTCTTTGCTCAAAATGGACAAGAGCTGCATGGATGGCCGTAAATGGACAAGAGTTGCATGGGTAATGATGCATCACTGGTTTTATTAAATCTTTCAAACTCCAAATGCTGCATTTACAACTAACATTTTGGAGACAATTGAGCAGGTTTAAGTGTTTTTAGTAGGTTGAGGATTTAGAAGCAGGTTGCTATAGACTTATATAAACAAAACTTAAAGGCATGGTGCATAAAAAGACATACCCTAATACCAGTAATGCTTGACCTGCTATACATATGTTACATGTATCTTTATTTTTCAAATCTTTAAAAGAGTGTAAATTTTTAAGAGAATGTTTCATTCTCAAGTATCTTCTACATTTTTTAATAGAAATAAAAGTGTAACATATAAAGAATAAATTAATATGATCCAAAATATATTTTGTTTTGTACTTTGTGAAAAAAGAACAACCCAAAAAGCAATGAATAATCTACTTGTTTTAAAAATCATTAAAGGAATGTATAGGTAAAACTCTTTAAAAACAGTATTCTTCTTTAGACACAACAATGCTTGGATTTGCAATATTATTATCTATTAAAGCATTTGATTCTTGATTGTAAACACGACAACCACTGAAACAATATTTGTGAAGTATTTGAATATGGCTTTATAAAGCTCCTTTGGTGAGAGTTAGCAGCTTTAATTAGAGTAATGGCTGATGTTACTCAGCTGAGCAATGTGGCCCCTGGGTCTCTTGTGGCTGTTAATGTTTAGGTGAGTGAAATGGCCTATGGGCCTCTTGGTTTTTTTTTTATTTTTTAAGGCATCGAGTTATGCTGAACAGCCCACTAGCGATCATCCCATCAGGCATTTGTCCAAATTTTATTTCTGCTTCACAATTAAATGCGCAGAGATAAGCTTCTTAAAGTATCAAAAGATTTTTTTATGGCGTCAAGCGAATCTCAAAAGCCATCTGGGGATCGTACGACCAGAAGTTGCAAAATATTAAGGAGCCAAACAACTCATGCTATTAATAAATCTGCAGAAATGAGTGCAAAGTTTTCTTATGTGTTTGAAAAATAAAAGATGACATACTTCCATTTAGAGCAGAACTGTACATCGATATAACAAGTTGGCAAATAAAAAAACGTTGATGTCTTTGATAATGTTCATATTTTATTATAAACAATGGATGCGTTCAATGTTCTGCCGTTGGGAGACGAAAGTTGCTGTTGGTAAAATTAACTACCATTGACATGTCATTGGTACCAGTGTTTTTTGCCAATGGTATATTTCTCTGCAGACGATCTAGAGTGTGGGAAGCATTGGTAAATGACGTCACAACTCATAATAGACTTGGCGGCAAATATCAAGACATCAGATTCCAGTTTTGGGAGAGCGATTTTCGATCTAATTACGATGATTGGGGTGCAATATATAATGAAAATGTTGTTGTTGTATAATAAGGGCAGTAAAAAGATGTTTGTGTTTGACATGTTTACAAAACTGTTATCAATTTTACCAACGTTTCCATTGGACCCCAATTGGTAAGATTGGTAAAATCAATAGCATTTATATTCCAAAACTGTTCAGGGTTTATTGGTACAATTGATACCATTGTCATCCAGCTGCAACAATGGTTATTTCTAAGTTGGTACCACTGGTAGAATTATGAATGCACCCAATCTGTCTGGGCTTTAGCGGATGAAGACACTTGCACCTATACTCTCCGATCATAAACATGAGATAGCTAGGCCTACATACTCAATTTGTTCATGAAATATACCTGCCTGCAAAACAGATTATTTTGTATTCATATCGAATGTTGAAAATGCACAAATGTAAATTTTTTAGAAACAAAACTTCCTACATCGATTGATAAGTATATCTACAACCAAAACTATATTCACTTTAATTTGGGAATGTAAACAACGTGAATTGGTGCTTTTTTTTATCTACCCCTGATCTTTTTGGTCCCTATTTCTTGTTGTAACCGATACTCGTTTTACCTAAGGTTGTTATTTCCCAAGGTGACATGTAACCTTTCAAATACCTTTAATAAACAAGTGATAATGAAATAAAGATAATTTATTCAAACTTTGTTCAAAAGTAACATACTTACAGCATGTTCATGTACATGTAATACCGTAAGCAGTGAATCAACATCGACATAATGGGTAGGCTCAAAGTCGGTATTGTTTTTTTTAGAGTCGTGCGCTTTTCTCAAAAGTCCGCTAACTCTTCCAAGCAATCTTGCTCCGATTGAACAAAAATGCCTGTAATGGGATTGAAGTAGGAGTTCTATGCCAGCTTGAAAATTTCTAAGTTATAGGTCAAGGTCAAAGCAAAAGTCCTTCATTTAATTGTCCATCATTTAAGTGGGGCCCTTTGAGATGGTCACCGTCTCAATGTTGCCTAGTTATATTAGTGAAATCTAATGAGTCAGATATGAAATATGAGATAAACATCAAATTTTATGTAATATTTGAAATGGTTAAAAAATGGACCTGTGGATTTTAGAAACTCCAACATTATTATGGAGGGATATAAATCATAGATACATGTAACTCATCTGAAATCATTTAAAAGATATTTGTTTAAGGGTTTTATATTGTTATATTAGATTGGAAGTTAAAATTTATCTATGAAGTCACCTACTTGCCAATACATGTCTTCCATTCATTATATGTCAAACAAAATCTAACAAAAATTGCTGAATGAGCTATAGGCATACCTCACTATCTCAGTACTAGTAAGAGTTTAATTAGATACTAACTAACTTTACAGTTTACTTTAATTGCCACTTTTTAAAAAGAAAATTCTTTTGATCTTGGGCTTTGGATGTACTGTAAACTAATATGTTATGTTTGCATTCCTTTTCCAATGATAAAATCATTATTAAGATTCTTTTGTAGGTTACATATGAAGATATCACCAAGACGTATGGGGGGTCAAGTACATCCAGGGGCTATTACTCCTCAACCTACACAAGGTAACCACCAAATTAGGCTTGTATAATTCTGTGAATACTTTTAATTGAATAGTAACAATATTTTTAACAAATGTAATACATATTGTTAAATACAGTTTAATGCTAAAACAAAGATTCTGAAGAATTTAGTTTGAAATGCTTATTTTATGAGGAACACTAATAAATAAGTCTATTCTCAAAACATCTTATGAGTACGATTTGCCCTAGAAGTTTTAAACATAAGAAACTGACAACAAATGTAATAAAGGTGACTCTTGATAACAGGAACATTTGGGGACCTTGATTAAACTTTGAGATATCAAGAGTTTGAGAGATCAAAAGTTTTGAAAATTAAATCTTGAAAATTTTGTTCACATCTTTTGAACCCAGGGGTATTTATGCATACTGGCACTGTACCAGTTATCGGCTAAAATTTAACGTTTTCTTATCGTAATTCCTTATTTCTTGATAATTTTGGATAAAACTTGACATACTTTAAAAAGTGAACTCCTTATTTATCAATCTGTTAGTTTATATCATTATTTAGAACCCAAAACATCTTGTTTTGTGCTTTTAAGTATGCCCCGAATTTGCCGAGTTATTACGATTTACTGTACCAGTTATCGGCTTCGTGATAATAACATAGTAAAAATCCTTGTACATGTTGATTTTATACTCTGCTAAATGTAGTTTGAATTATGCCCCTTGTGAGGTCAGACTAAAGTATTCGGGGTCATGATACATTATAAACAAAACCCATAAAATAATTCGTTTATTATCATACGGTAATACACCAAATCGTATACTATTCAATACATAATCGTGCAATCAGGCGTTCAATTGCGCTACGAATCTCTAGGAAATTCGTGAATTCCATTTGTTTATACATGTTAAATGTATTGATTTTATATGTCAAATCAAAGAAGGGATATAATAACGTATCACAAAGAGGTAATATTCTATTTTTAACTTATTACGTCATATCCCCCACTGCTGAAAGTGCAAAGATGTAAAATCAGCGGTAAACAATGATCGTTTAAGCTCATGTATAAAACATATTCAAGAAAGTTTTCAAGCAAACTTACTTTTCTTTATTCGAAAAAGACGACTGAATTAAAAAATCTTGGATTGTTGCGTGCTATAAACCCGAACTCTCAGTTTAGCCGATAACTGGTCTTAGCCGATAACTGGTACAGTACCAGTACAGAAGGTTTTAAGAAAATGTGCGGCATAAATACCTTGGGACAGACTTTACACATTTAAAATAAATGCTAATATGAGTACACAAACCCACTTGTAATATTTTAATTCCATTTTATTTGGCCTTAACTGTGAATGCATGAAGACATTTATATCCATATGATAACAAACATGACTGGAATCGAATGGTAATCCACATGTTTAGGCAGCCATTAAAATGTTTTGTATAATTTGTATACTGAGCCCGATTTTTTTTTCCCAAAGTTTTTTTTCCACACAATTTTTTTTCAAAATAAAATAAAATGCATTGGGGCAGGCCATTTTTATAGGGGCAGGCGGGGATGAGAATCTAAAAATTAATTTTATGTGGCCTAAAATTAAAAAGTTTGCATAAGTTTGTTAACTTACCACTTATAATTATGATTTTCCTAATTTGGAAAAGAGAATGGTATGATAATAAGCTTTAATTTTTTTCTTTTCATACCAATGCAGCCCTAAATTAGGGGAATCCTTTTAAATAGATTTTTTTTTCAAATTATCTTTACAACAAAAATATATAAGTACAGAAATATAAAACTGTGGAAAGAGAATGCAGTTTGAAGTGTGGTTGCTAAGCAAGTCAATAACTCCTTTGCATATCCATATTTACCATAGGTATTAAATGTAGCATTAAATGTTTTAATGATACTTTCAGTTCAACAAATGCTTACATGCTGATGTATAGGCAGATTGATAAGCGAAAAAATAAAGGTAAGAATTTGAATCTACATAGTTTTCATATTCTTAATTAATTATAGCTCTGCTTTGCAGGTGCCTTTCAGTTATCAGTCTGTCCAGCCACCATCACTTTTCCAAAACCTGTTTTCTCTCTCCTTTGCCCAATTTGGCTCTTAATGCTTCACCAACATAGTGCCTTTTAGTAAAGGGTGTGTAGTAACCTATAATAAAGAAAATCATAAGCCAGACCTCTGAAAATTCATTGTCTGGATCATATTTTATCTCCCCTTGGTGCGTCCCTATCCGGCTATATATATATAAACATGTAATAATTATAAATAGATCTTGTGGGTATATATATAAATAAGGTGTACGGTGACTGTGAACCAATTTTGTAAGTCAAAGGTGAATGTCGGCAAACCCCTTTGAAATCCATTATTAGGGCCCCGCTCTGTGGGCACCCTATAGTGATCAGTCTGTCTGTCCGTCCATTTGTCTGTCTGTCCATCCATTCTTCCATTTGTCTGTCCATCTGTCCATCAGAGATAGCTTGTCCGGAGCATATCTTCTCTCCCCTTGGCCCAATCTGGCTCATACTTCACCCACAGAGTGCCTTTGGGTAAAGGGTTTGCAGTGACCTTGAACCATGTTTCTAGGTCTAAAGTTAAGGTCATAGCAGAATAATGAATAAAATCCTTGTCTGGAGCATATCTTCTCTCCCCTTAGTCCAATCTAGCTCATACTTCACTCACATAGTGTCTATGGTCATAGGATGTGAAGTAACCTTGAATAAAGTTAGTAGGTCAAGGTCATATTGGACCGTACAAAAATCCTCGTTATTTCAGAGCTTATATACTTTCTACTTGGCCCTATTTGGCTCATACTTCATATTAACAGAGCCTATGAATAACGGGAATATAGTGACCTTGAACCAATTTTTAAGGTCAAAAGTGGAGGTCATAGCAGAATTTTAAGAAAAATCCTTATCCAGAGCATATCTTCTTTCTGTTTTCTCTTATCTGGTTATACTTCACTTTTGACTAAAGTGTATGCAGTAACTTTTTGATGTTTGTAGATTAAGTGTCAAGGTCATATCAGATCAAACAAAAATCCTTTTTAAGAGCATATATATATATATATTTATATACTCTCCACTTAGTCCTTTTTGGCTTATATTTTACTTAAACAGAGCTTTTTGGTAAATGGCATGCAGTGACATAGAACCAAGTCAATGTCAAGACCATAGCAGAGCTCTTTTTAATCAGTTTTAGACCATAGATTATTTCCCATTTAGTTAATCTGTTCAGATTGAACAATAATGCCTGTATGTAAGTGGTAATGAGATTGAATTAGGCGTTCTATGCCAGCTGGAAAATTTAGAAGTTATACATCAAGGTCAGGGCAAAATTCTCTAAAATTATTTTCACCATATTGTCCACTATGTAAGCGGGGTCCTTTGAGATGGTAATCATTTCAATGTTGTCTAGTTGGGACAATTTTTTCTTCATCTTGGTCAATCCTTTCTTAGACTCTACGATATGGCTGCTTGTAGATAGGTGGTGTGCAGTTACTTTTAACATAGCATGTTTGTCAAAACTTAAGGCCATGGCAGAATTTAATGTAACTTCTTTGTTCAGCCCCAAATTTTCTCACTTTGAATTATCTGCTTTATACTTTACCCTGTGCTTCAAATAGGCAATGAATTTATGCTAGCAAGAATGACTGTAATGCAACTATATGTATCTCTGTTTTGGCAGATTTTATACAGCCAGAAAATTTTCCTGAACGCTTGAATCTGGCACTTCAAAGTATAAAGGAAAGGGAGGAACATGAAATTCGCCAAAAAGAACTAGAAAAATCCACATGCAAGGTATTTAAAGAAAGGAAAAAAAATCCAAATTTTTTCTTTACTCCTACCAAACATTAAATACAGGTAAACATTGGTATCTCGAACTTGGGGGAACTTCAACAAAACTTTAAAGCTGCTTGGTCCGATTTTTTTGATATTACAGTATCAAATTTGTTTCCATACAAACCATTTATCTTAGAAAGTCATGGACTTTCTCCTAATTACACCAGCAGAATCAATCTCCTTTCAAAGTTAGAAATATTCCAAGTAAATAAAAGTAATTTCTTTTTGGGCAAAGGAAAAAACAAACCAAAATGCATCACGGGAATGTTAGGAAAAAGAAACTGTTTGGTTTCGTCCCCCGAATGATTGGGGTTATTCAACCCGCATGTTATGCATCGATTGTAAAGAAGCAAACTTCAGAAATATTAGCAAACAAAACGTACACATGTTTATTTGTAATTTGTCTGATCATTTCGACCTTTATTCAAAGCGATGACAAAGTCGTAATACATGTACAACCATACCCGTCTCGTCGTCAGGGGTGAAATTTAACATGAGGCGAAATAATGCGGTACCCTTTTATGTCGTTTGTTTTGTTCACAAATTTTGTACGTATTTTTTCTTCATTAAAATATGGCTTAATTGACTAGGAAAACTACTGCAATGTCTATTATTATACATATACTTAGCATAACCATCGTTTAAAAGCGTGCATAAAATTTGATATAAAATCGGACCAAGCAGCTTTAAGATATTTAGAGTTTCAAGATATCCGAAGTGGCTCTTTAATTTTAATTCTGTGAAGCCTCTATAAATCTATTTTTACGTGTGTTTTAGTACCATGTATATACCAATTTTCTACTTCTCATAAATGAGTACCGAATGTCGCATGTATAACATGCACTTTTTTCAGCCAAAATTTGATCAAAAGTGGGGGATGTGTGTTGTACATAGGACTAAAATTTTACCCCATTTTTTCAAGCCGTGATTCTTGATACCACGGAAGTAGTGACTGCCGATTTAGCATGTTATGCAAGTTGTATGAATGTATACTAAATTTACTGCATCAGAAATATCTTATTCTTAGTTTTATTTCCATGTATTGAAATATTTATCCTCTCTTAACACTATTTCTTGCATCAAACAAGTTTAAATATTGCCAGTGTATTCGCCATTACTTAAGCAGCCACCTGTTGACTTGGCGCGTGGTCAATGTTTAACAATTTCAGGTGTCAGAAGCATGCATCTGTCTTGTGTCAGACTTCACAGGGTGTTTTCAAGTGCATGTAGATATAAAGCATTCTGATGTTATTAAAATTGATTTCTTCGTGTCCAGTTATGCAGTTAAACGTTATTGCTTTACATACACACTGCTAAAAATACATCGATCCTTTGTACGACTTGATATTAATGACAATATACGACATACATACGTTTCTTCACACTGTTTATTTAACAACAATCAAAGAGTTTGACTATAATTCATCAATTAAATTATTTCTTTTGATGTTCTTTTGGTTTATATCTGCAAACATTATTACTTTTAAGCACTAAGCTTGGTTGCCGTTCTTCTCTACATAGGATGATCTTCAACTTTTCCGCTGTTGTATAAGAAACTCTTTTCAAAGTGTCAAATGTTATTTGATGCCACCCATGTAAATCATGCCGTCCTTTTTAAGTAAAATTGTAAGAACTTTGACTTTAATATCGCATGGGCCATGTTCCGATCACGAAATTACAGTAATTATGCTTGGGTTATAAAATCAAGTTATCATTAAACATCAATAGTTATTTGGAAAAATGGCAGCCGTCAATCGCCTGTGCTATGTTCTGATTACAGATTTGAAGAAATTGTGCATGGATTATAAAATTATCATGGAACATCGATAGTTTTGGGGGAAATGGCGGCCGTTGATTTTGCCATTTTTGGGTGCGTGTTATACATAGTACCTGCTGTTTTTTCGCCATTTTTTGGTCAACTTTGGGGGGTGCGTATTTTACACGAGTGCGTATTATACTCGATACTTTTCGGTATTTTTAAAATTTGATAAAATAATTGTTTGTGTTTTATTACTTGTAAAATACATGTAACAGTTAATGTTTGTTAAAATATTTGAATTTTAAAATCAATATTTTGTTCAAGATGCAATTTCACCTCCTCTTCTCTCTTGACTGGTTAAGAATAGGATGTAGTGCTTGCTATGTACTTCTGGAACTTTATCACACTGGAAACGAAAAATTTGGATTAAAAATTACCACTTTCACATGTTAATTATATAACATTGCAATTCACACAACATATTTCTATCATTTGTATGTTTGAAACTATATATTAATTCGGTATGCTCTCAGATAATACATATATCGGAAACAACCCAATAACTTTTTTATGGTTGCCCAATCAAGTTCAAATTTGGTATGGTAGTTAAGTAGGCAGAAATACATATTTTGATGCTAAGTTTGGTTCTCTATGTCTTCTGGTTTGGAGCTGGGGTGGTGGGGTAGATTCCTAACTATGCATAAGAATGAATGGGCAAAGAGAGATAACTGCTGAGAATGAATGGGCAAAGAGAGATAACTGCTGAGAATGTTACCATTGTATACATGGAAGGCTGTGGAATATTTGTCCTTTGGGATTAATTAACCTTCCTTTTTCACTATTTTATTTTTTAATTATTTATTTTATTTTTTTTCTGCCTCAATGCTGTTAATTTTAACAGGTAATCAGATAATAACCCCATTCTGTCATTTCTGAAAAAAAAATGTTTATTGTAAATTTAGAAGAAAAGGATGAGAGAGCAGAACAATTAATCCCCTGGGATTAATTATCTTGCCTGCTGCAGAAAATTTAGAGGCTTATCTCTATCTGTCATCGAGATTAATGAACATCTTTGTCTGCACTGATGTTTGTTTTGAAGCAAATTAAACTCTCATTCCATGAGCTGCAACCTAATATTTTTACCCCTTAGTTTAAAGGATGGTATTTGATAAAGAATATATTTCATTCTAGTCCAAATACTTATATTCTGTAAAATAAAAAAAAATATATGAATTACAATAAATTAAAAAAAATTAAAATTATTAGATATCAGTTTTTTTATTCTTTTTTTTTTTTTTTAATGGATGATTTGGTGTTGTTGTTGTTTTTGGTTGCTATGTTTATATTAAAGAAAACTTAAAAATAGTACCTGAAAATGTTCCTTCTGTAAGCCCTGATTAAATTCAATAAATGGATGAGAGCAGGATAATTAATCCTCTGAGATTAGTTATCTTGCCTGTTTCAGAAAATCTAAGGTCTGTCTTTATCTGTTATATGTATTACCGTACACATGTGTCTGCAAGTGATGTTTGTTTGAAGTTGAGGCAAAGTCTAGGTATCATTGCATTGGTATCAATTCTTTGTTTTTTTTAACAAATTTTATTTCATCCCATGTTAACCCCTTTTATCCCGTGGATATGACTCATTGGATATTTTTTTGATATCCCACAGTTGTGACTTTACAATGGGATTTGCGTAGGCATAATGAAGTAAAATAATGTGGAGTTTTATAAACAGTGTAAACATTGATTGTGGTGTATAAAACATGGGATAAATAGAATCTCATATGATTTGTAGTACAATATGATTTTTATCCAACTTGTGTGTTTTATCCCCTCACTAAGGCTCAAGAAAAAAACCCACTTTAATGTTGGATGAAAATCATATCCAACTACAAATCACGAGATCCTATATATTCCAGTTCTTTACATCTTCTGCCGGGCATTTATTTTTCATCATTGTTAATATAAAGAGGATGGAAAGTTTTTTTCACTTCTCTATATTAATTGTCATAGCGGGGCCCTTCCTGACTGGTCCGTTTTCTAGTTTATTCTTTTTCAACACGAAGCTGCCACAGACGACCTCCTCCCTGCTTTGCAACAAGCTTTGCTCTAGTACTACATTGTAGTAATTAATTTTTTTTTTGGATTTTTTTTTTAAATTCCTGTTTTTATCTACAGATAAAGGTATACTACTTTCATCCAAGAGAAAGAAGGAAAATAGAGCAAAAGCTTGAGGTTCATAAAGACAAGACATTGAAGGAGGCCACAGAGATTTGTTCTCAGGTGAGCTTAAAGGGACTTGGACACGATTTGACTTAAAATTTTCAAATTTTACTTTTTCATTTTCAATGTTTATATTGATTAATATAGAAGTTTATAATGCTATGTCAAAATTTGAAAGTCAAATATAAGGTTATAAGCAAGATACAGAGTTTATAATTCTTTGTTTTGTAAACAAATCTCAAATATTGTCATTTTTTACATATTTGTTGTATTGGTGTAAGTTTCAATCAAATGTATCTTTCTTTTGTTGATAATAGTATTTAAGAAGATATTGAATTAGTTTAAATTGTTTTTTACGTTTCATTTTGTCTAAGAAATGGTAATTCTCTACATTACACTTTTTGTAAACAACTATAAGACTCGAGCTTTGTTTACATAACAATCAATTCTTCCCTCTGTATCTCGGTTGTAACTTGACTTTAACATTCAATATTTTGGTAAATCATATAAAATGCACCAGTAAACCATTTTATACATAAAAAATAGAAAAAAAATTATTGATCTAAAATCGTGTCCAAGTCCCTTTAAATCTCAGTTAGTACAAACTTGTTTAAAATTGTGATCTAATAGGATTTTACACTAAAGCATGTCCAACAGACCAAGTCTAGTAAACACCAGAACTGGTTTGGGAAAATGTTAGTGTACTCAACAGACTAATCATGTAAAAAAATACATGCATGTTTCATCCATTTGTTTCATTTATTTGCACTTGCTGGCTGTATATGCTGTCAAAAATGATGCTTTTATTATTTTACAATTCCATTAAAATTGAGACAAAATTATGCAGCATTTTTAGCTCACCGAGATGAAGTTGGAAGGGGGAGGGAGGTATAGTGAATACATTGTAATAATATTTAGTGATGCTTTTTTTATTATCAACCAAAATTTATGTGTCAGTCGAAGAATTATAAGCATGATATAGAGTCTACAATCTTTGTTAGGGAAACCTGGCTCGTGCCATGTTTTTGTTAACATTGGTTCAATAAAAGTTCTTCAAGTTGATTTTTCTGCATTTATAAATGTGTTTATCTTTTTATTAATAAAATATAAACTTGTCAAGTAAAGGGATTGTTAGTCTAAAGTTGGAAGCATATATAATATTGCCTAAAAAAAGTTTTACCCAGCAGAAAAATTATCTGTCTCCACTGTCACCAACTTTCCTCAAGTCAATACTCAGCCTCAAGTCTGAGTTTTGACCTCAAATTAATGCACTTTTCATGTAAGGATTAGAGTTTAGGAGTGAGTTGAGTGATTTGAAAATTTTTGTGATGGTGGGGCCAGGTTGTATGCCATGCCAGACCCCAACTCTCTATTCAATTTTCTACTCCCCATAATCCAACTTACAGGCGAGTTAATACAGTATTGATACTATTTTGTTTCCTTTTATTGATTTATTGTGTTATCTTCCAGTTGTTCAAAATAGAAAAATCTGTTCCACTGGATTGTTGTCGCCTAGTAAAATTTGATGAGTATCAGGACACTCTTGAGTGTTCCTTTGAGAATGAGGACGACACTCCCATGGGTCTCTTGCTGGGAGGGGTGAAACAGGCCTATAACTTTGACCTCCTTCTTGAGACAAAGCGACCAGAGCAAGTGTTTCAGGAATACAGACCTGGTGGTAAGAAAATATATATACATGTATTAGTGTTCTGTTGGTTACAAAGAGAGATATAGAAATTCAGTCAGCATGTTTATATCATACCTACTTATCTAGATATGATATTGCAAATACTAGATGAAGATTTCCAGTTTATGTTATTTCACATTTAGTTAAAAATATAATTATCTGCTGTTTAAAAGAATCAAAGGGTAATGTCTCTCAGTACAAATTTTAAAGTAAAATTTCTTAGACATTAATTGAGTCCAAAGTTAAGTTTTCCTCTTAATTGCTCTGAATGTCCTGTATTTAAGTGAGATCCTTTTGGATGGTAGTCTACCGAGCTCTATATATACATATATATTTATTTATCAAGTGAGCTGAATAGCTTTACCACCATCAGATGTGATGTTATTTGTTAAATACACCTGATTTATACTACCTGGGTAATTTACCTAAAAATGTTCTTGATAACAAATGTCTTAATTAAACCAACATTAGTTTCAAATAAATGATAAATTATAAATAATATTATGCTAAATTATTTCATTAAATTTATTTAATGAAACTGGTAAAATTTATTTTAAAAAAAAGAAGATTTTATTATGCGAATCATTCGTCTAAGATAAAATGTCAGTATTGTATTTGAAAGGTGTGACAGTGAAGCTATATGTGGCCGATCTACAAAATGACATCATACAGGAACCGCCGGTCAGTGTCCGGGCATACCACGCACAAACAGTCAGTCAATTTAAATCAATGGTGGCAGAGGTAAGACCTGTTGATAAATGGTTGTAGGGCAGCAACAGAAAAAGTTTTTGGATTGAAATTGTTTTAGTCAGTTACTGAAATATTTTTATTAAAATATAATACTTTTCTTAAAAATATCATTAAAATATATTCATTAGGTGGAACTAATGTTGATTTATTGTAATGTTCTAGGTTTTAAATGTCTCAGCTGACAAAATGAGATGTGTTTTAGAAAGGTTTCATAATGACCTAAAATTCTTGTCTGTTCCAAACAAGACTTTGAAAGCTGAAGGTTTCTTCAAAAGCAACAAGGTAGGTACTGGGATATTTATCGTACATTAGGTTTTTTGTCTTAAAAAAACCAAACATATGCCATCTTTGCTAGCCAAGGGTTTTCAGTTCACTTCGCTCCCCATACGCCCTTGGCAGATCTCATTATAAAAACTCGGTGACAAGCTCTGTTTATGATTGGCTGCAGCTGCGAGTAGCTGATCCAATCGCAGCATTCAAATCAGGCGCTTGTAAATAAACTTTAAAAGAAACACACATGTGATCTTTGGTAAAACACTTGATGCTTTTAACATGTTGAGGCACAAGTGCTGGGTCTAATCATGGTGTAATCAGGTCACTATGAAAAAACGATATATTTCACTGCATGGGATTGAGCAGAGATTTACAAACTTGTCAGGGCTCGCGTGATAGTATAGGAAGTAATCTGGAGGTGTGTCATGATCTTGACCCAAGGTCATTTGGGCAAGGTCAAGGTCACTGGCAGAAAAAGTGCAAAATTTGTGTCTAGTCCATATCTTTCTTATAGAGAAACACTAGAAGTTCTTACTTCACGCAAAGATTGCTTCTGACCTGGTTGTGTCATGACATTGACACAAGGTCATTTTGGGTAAGGTCAAGGTCACTGGCAGAAAAATTGTAAAATATTTGTCTGGTTTATACTTTTCTTTTTGAGAAACATTAGAAATTCTGAATTCACTCTAAGATTGCCTTTTGCCTAAAGGTATGTCAAGACCTTGACCCAAGGTCATTTGGGTCAAGCTTATTTGGGCAAGTTCAAAGTCATTGTTTACAAAATGCCTAATTCTTATATGTGTCATTTCTTATATGAATGGAAATGATTAGAAGGTGATATTTGACAAAATAATTGCATGTGTAAGCAAAATTAAATTGATTGTAAGAATCTGATCACCGCCCGCCCCTCTGAAAATGGCTAGAAAATAATAGAAATAAATTCAATGTAATGTATGCTGACGCATTGTTTTTCAAGGAAACTTATCTATAAACACTTTGAAAATAATCAAATTTTATATACTACGCACAATTTAGATATTTTTGTAGTCCCATGTATTCCTACACCAGAGTTAATATAGTCTCTTGCTTGTCGGATATTAATGGAGACAGCCAAGCGTGTAGTTAAACGAGGAGACTAGAGTTCAATATCAATAGTGCTAGGATCCATACAAGTTTTGGAATTGTTTCGATAACTAATACATACTAGTAGTTGAAATCTATCTTTAAATATTACACTGCATATTTTTCATATTTACTTTTTTTTTCAGTATAATCAAAATCTCTCTATAGTTATGTTATAAAATATACATTTAGAGGAGAGAATGAAGCTTTCTGTCAAAGTAAAAGTTAAGAAATCATGATACAACTTAGGGCTAAAGTATATTCTAAGTGTGGGGGGCAGGTGATGATCAAGAGCTGAAGTCTGTTCTTTAAATTTACGGACATTCAATAAAGATGGAATGCAAATTTAGAAAGTATACAAGGAAGTCGACAATTCTTTCTTAGGGAGAGTATAAACTTAAGCTTTCAGGGAATTTTATATGCATATTTAGAAAGATCTTAAAGCTGTTCACCAAAATTATAGATTTCATAGTCCCTGTTGCAAGATTTCCAGCAAGAAAAGGGGTCATTACAAATGTTTATATTTTTGGCCCATGGTGATAAGGGTTAGACTAAAAAATGAAGCTTGATGAAGATATAAAATTCCTTGACAAGTCTGTTCATGGGCTATGGTACTCAGGTGACCCATAAGGCCTATGGGCCTCTTTTAAGATTCATCATAATAAAAGGGGCTTATGGGATCTCATCCTTTGTTATGTAATTTCCAGGTAGTCTTGTTTTCACTTGAAATGATATTTTTTATCAACATTTGAACTTTTGTAGGTGTACATTGAGTTTTCTGGAGAGGAAGAGGCCAGCCACTTCACACACACTCACTTCTTCAGATTGCTGGACCGGCACCAGAACACTATCAGGATTCATGTTAATCTCCCACCATCTTGTATGTGTTATTTATACCATCATCATAAATATGTTACCGTATTTATTCTTTTCTAAGTTTCATTAAATTTTCAATAAAGTTTCATAAAATATAGTATTGACCAGACCCAACCTAACACAAGAGCTGACCCCAGGTCAGGGCTGCATTTTACAAAAGAACTAACAACAAAGTCGCTAATATTTACAGTCTCGTAAAATGATCGTTTTTTAAGGAATTTTCGTTGATTATTAATGAACAAAGGTTGATTGAGAAAAAAAAACCAAATTGGTAATCCTCAAGTACCAATGATGTTTAAAATATATAAAACAAAAGACAGTACTCTTCCAATTTGTCGGTATTAAAGCTAAAAAATTTGAGTGTATTATTTTAATATAGTAGTATAGATTATTCATTATACGGCTATTAGTACAGAAATTCAAATTTCAAAAATGATATGGTTATAAAAGAAAATGTTAGCTTGACGCCTTTGTGGCCATTCCGGCCTTTGATACAATATAGTATGCTAAATGTTAGAACTATTTATGGTAGTCATTTTTGCATTATGTTTCAGACAATTTAATAAAGTTTACTTGCATGTCTTAAATATACATGTAGTTTTAAAAGTATTTTCTGTTGATATATTATTTTGAATTACACATTTCTTTATGAAGAAGCATGCATTGCTCCACTATACTTTTGATACATGTACATTTATTGAATGCTGTTTCCATATGGTATTTGCATGGTATTTTACTTTGTTCATAATTGATAAACTGATTCCCAAAACTGATATAAGTTTATTTATTTTAAGCTGATGTAGAAGATTTCTTGAAATCAAGTTCAAGACATGACCAACTGATGAAGAGTGCCATAACGTCTGGAAAATCTAGAGAAGACAGTTCAACCTCCCTGGAAGTTGGAAGTAAGACTGGCAGTGATTCATTAGATGAGGGGATCAGTGATCGTGGAAGTGACAGTGAAATAGAGTTCAAAACAAAAAAAATTACACTGTCCAAAAGTGATCCTTCAATTTACCACAGTTGTCAATCAATTGACATTGGACGTGTCAGCTTTCATAGCTCTGCTTCAGAGGGAAGGGCCTGTAGTCCAGTCGGACTCAGCAGTAGCAGTCAGGACACTAGTACTAGTGCAGAGTTTAATGTTCCAACTAGTTACAGGGGTTTGTGTAATATTTATGATGGACATGAAGATGCTACAGACAGTGTACTAGGAGATTCAAATGGGCGTGAACCAGTGGAGCACGGAGAGAGTGACTCTGAACAGACTGCCCCACCCTCTCCAGGGGAACGAGTGATTCATGATACTGATTTTAAACAAGAAGGGAACTGGGACTCAGATTGTGATAATGATGTGACTGTTACAAAGGAGGAAGTTTCAAAGCGATACTTCCACATTGTTCTTAATGAAACAGATGTGCTTACAAAACAAAGAAGTAAGAATTTACTTGTCAATACCTAATAAGTATGTTATATACCTCAAGAAAAGAAAGTTTTGGAGTATATAGGTATTATCATAATAGTTTGTCCATTATTTGACTAAGGTCAATATCACATTATTATGCATTAATAAGGAAAAGAATTAATCAGCTCAACTTTCTATTGAAATGATCCAGATAAGTTGGTACACCTTGTGATATGAATATAGATGAAAGTAAATCATTTTCAAAACATATTCACTATGATTTTAAACTTTCAAATTATACAGTTTTGAACATATGCCATATTGGTGACATGAGATTTTGAAGAATTCGACATATTTTAGTCTAATTTAGGCAGATATACCTTTAAAGTTCATAGCCATTCCATCAGTTCATTTTTTGATACTTACCTCACTGTCTGCATGATGTAAAAGTCTGTGCTTGGAAGATATATCATGGATAGTAGCAAGGTTTAATGTTATGGTGCGCATATTTATTGTTATACCCACCGCAAACAAAGTTTGCGGGGGTATATAGGAATCACCTTGTCCGTCCGTCCGTCTGCCCGTCCGTCTGTCTGTCTGTCTGTCCGTCTGTCTGTGCAATCGTGTCCGGTCCATATCTTTCTTATGGAGAAACATTGGAAGTTCTTACTTCACACAAAGATTGCTTATGACCTAAGGGTGTGTCATGACCTTGACCCAAGGTCATTCGGGCAAGGTCAAGGTCACTGGCAGAAAAAGTGCAAAATTCGTGTCCGGTCCATATCTTTCTTATGGAAAAACATTGGAAGTTCTTACTTCACACAAAGATTGCTTATGACCTTAGGGTGTGTCATGACCTTAATCCAAGGTCATTCGGGCAAGGTCAAGGTCACTGGCAGAAAAAGTGCAAAATTCGTGTCCGGTCCATATTTTTTTTATGGAGAAACATTGGAAGTTCTTACTTCACACTTGCTTATGATTAAAGGGTGTGTCATGACCTTGACCCAAGGTCAATTGAGAAAGTTCAAGGTCATTGTTTCAAAAAAGCTAAATTCTGACTGTGTCATGTCTTGTATTAATGGAAATATTAGAAGCTAAAAATTAACAGTTTTCAAAAATAAAGCAGTTGTTATTTATAGAAAATGGACAGTGAAATAGATTCATCCAATATTTTCTATAATAGCAAAAATACACGCGTTATGATTTTTTTCTTAGCGGGGGGTATCAATTGTGAGCTTGCTCACAGTACCTCTAGTTTGTACAGACTTACCGTAGTTACAAGATTTTACATTATGCATATATTGTAAGAAAGAACAAACTTCAGTAAAATTTGTGAAAATGTACAGATTTCCTTTTTGATTTTCCAAAACATTTCTGAAATCTAAGTAATTTTCAGCAAATTTCAAATTCGTGATGCAATTATGTCTGCCCTGATATTGAGCAAATCCTCGTAAGGGACGAAATCATGCTTCACATGTACCATGTTATATTTATTTTTCCATAGAAATACCACTTAAATGATCAGGAAAATTATTGCATTACCTATCATTATACATATACTTAACAAAACCATTGTTTCACATAAAATTTCATGTAAAATTGTTTCAAGCAGCTTTAAGACTTTACTCATGATTGATTTTTTTTCAGATTTAACAGTGCTGGTGGATAAGCGAATCACACTGGGAGCTTTCAAAGGAGAATTAGAACCTCATGTAGGAACAACATCTGATAATTTTAAGGTACAAGTGTATTCTACTCATATCCCTTGATTCTTATTTTGTTTGATAATAATGAATGTGGTGAATAATAGAACTTAAGTCGATTGGACTTTTAACACAGGCCAGTGTGCATCAAATAATTCAGATGATATTCTCATAACTAAAAAGCTCTCATATCAATTCAATTGATGATAATTTCTTAGTAAGTACAAGGTTTCAGGTGTGTGTGGGGATAATTACCATATTTTTGGGGGTTTCTTGGCTTCTTGTGAGCTAAAGTTTAGACTCAGGTATGAAGCATAATTAAATACATAATTACATGAGATTCCCTGTGAATTGACTATTGTACTCATGTTACCGTTTAGGGCTATGGGCCTTTTGTTAGTATTCCTGTTATTGTGAGAATATTGCACATTTTGTGCATTATGGTCAACAAAATTCAATATACTAGCATAAGTTTTAGGCTGCATATTGATATGAAAGGAAACAATCAAAAAGTAATTCAGAAAAGAAAAATGATTTTGAATTTAATATTGATTTTCGAATCCAATGGACCTTTTCAATAACTCTATATGTAAAGCCTAAACATGCAATGCATTAATTCATTTTATTGTTTTAATTGTAAATACATATAAATATGATGTGTTAATGTAGAAAGTGGTTGCTTCACATTCTCTCACCAGAGGTCGTGCTACACAAGCTTCACTTACACCTCTGTCAACGCCGGAAAAATAGTCTGTCGCATGATCAAAACAAGCATGGCGAGCACATGACATTGTTGATTAGCTTCTTCTGTACAATCAGCGTGAAGGGAAGTCATCGACGGGCGATGACTTTGAGGACACGTACGTTTAAAAACATCACAGGAGATGACATTGCTGCTGATTTATGTAAAATCATCGATGAATCAGTAGCGTACAGAAACTGATTTTTCAAATATCTGTCAAACTAGATCATGTAATCATATTTTAATGTTTACCTCCGCAAAAAAGTTCTTCCAGTAACGTTGAAATAAAAATAAATAACGGCGTTAAAGATTTTAATCAGCGTGAAGGGAAGTCATCGACGGGCGATGACTTTGAGGACACGTACATTTAAAAACATCACAGGAGATGACATTGCTGCTGATTTATGTAAAATCATCGATGAATCAGTAGCGTACAGAAACTGATTTTTCAAATATCAAACTAGATCATGGGATCATATTCTAATGTTTACCTCCGCAAAATAGTTCTTCCAGTAATACAATTTGCCATCGATTAAGTTGGTACAAGAATCTTGTACAGTACAGCTCACGAGTATCCCGACAAAAACACCGACCACCGTGTTTGAAAGTCCACGCTGAGCGTGGAAGTGTTGGTACCTTTGATCTATTGTTCTCTGTTACGGCCACAGAACAAGAAAAAACACGGTACAACGCGATGCAACACGGAAAATAACACGGTGTAACACGCGGTATTTACCTGTGAAAAAAGGAGGATTTAGGAATAAAACTTATAAAGAATAAAATATTTATTGATGTACGTAAGATAATCAAAGAAAAAGACAAAGAAATAGAAATAAATAAAAATTTTATGCACGCAATTTTCAGACGTATGCGATTGACACGGTTGATTTTTGTTAATATTAAAAATCGATATCGCCCACATAAAGGTTTGATCAATTAAAACACTAACACTTTCTTTTCCGTTTTAAAATTCAAATAAACGGTTCCATAAGTTTTTGTTTCAGTCCGTTTTTAAAAGTAGTAGTAATCGTAGTTACTGTAGTTTGGCAGTTTCAATAGTGCATAGAACCATAACTGTGATCTTTTCTCACGTATACTCTATTCAACGATAACAAATCTAACGGGTTGTTGATAACAAATGTACTTTCTCTAAATAATATAATTATACAGCTTTATATCTAATATATTTTCAAATTTTCTTTCTTTTATACATAATTTATGTGTGATGTACTTGTCATGTAGTACCGCACGGTACATATTCATAGCGCTAAGAATCCGTGGATCGGTACTTGATAATTTTTTATTTCATCATTATAGCAACTTGAGTTTAGAAATTATTTGTGTTCCAAGAAACTACTTAGTATTGCAATAAGTACTGTTTGATTGTTTAATGATCGTCATATAAGAGAGAGAGAGAGAGAGAGAGAGAGAGAGTATACCAGTATTATTTAATATAAGTACATTTTACTTGTAATTCAGTATAATAAGTTAGATTTATAGTTTCCATTATATTGAACCTTTTTCCCTTAAATTGCGATAGAATATATGCAGTCAGGGTCCACGTGCTATCCCTGTCAATCAAATCAGCCCGCGAGATAGACCACGTGCTCCTTCCATGATATGGAAAAAATGTCGTTCTAAGTCCGCAAATAGAAAAATAACAATGAAGTATTCAGTGTTTGAAATGTTAAGTTTCTTCATTCTTATACTGCATGCATGAGGGTTGGAATATTAAGTTGTAAAATCTCTCTCTCTCTCTCTCTCTCTCTCTCTCTCTCTCTCTCTTCATCTCTCTCTCTCTCTCTCTCTCTCTCTCTCTCTCTGTATGTGTACTTTTGTGCAATCATTTTAGAATTATAAGAGTTCTATTTGTATGAATTTAATTCATTTATTTTAGATCCATGGTTTTAATAACGATTTCAACACAATGACTAAAAGTTTGTAAAGTTCACGATGTAATAAGATTTTTCGTTAAAATTTCGACGCTATTTCACATCAGTAAAGTTGTGTTTATTCTAAATGCCTGCAAAAAGTTACCGGTATTATCTCATTTATCTTTTTAATCAATAAGGTTTTTTTTTTGTACATACATGTATGTGTACCCGGTAAATAATTTCTTATCGCAAGTTAATACTTTGTGAAATTCCCGCATTTATAGAGTTGCTGAATTGTTCCCCGGATCCACGCGCCGATAGTCTTACGTGTAGTTGTTTGTGTACATATCTACAGACAATTTTGTTTGTTTGTTAGAGATTAGGAAAAATCATTGAACTAACAAAGTAGAAGTAAGATATATTCAGACCATATACACGACGGGTTGTGATGAGTTACCAAACAGGTGTTCGCGGAAAGGTGTGAATAACGGCATCTCGAGTACACCTGTTCAGACGTCCAAATATACACACAGTTAGTTGTAAATTCCAATGACACCTAACAAGACAGACAATAACACCTGTTGTGTATAGAACCCAAGATGAAAGACAATGCTGTGTATCTGATCAGCTTCCGTACATCGCACGAGTGATTTTTTCATGTGAAATCACGAGGCCATTACGAACTATACGGAAATAAAGTTGAAAATTATTTTATGAAATGCGGGTATATTTTTAATACATGTACAATGCATGAATATAATTTAAGAAGAGTTTGTACATGCATTTATCTATAATCTATAATATAAAAGTGATTTTTTGTTTATTTATTGCTACATTAATAGCTGAAGTCCAAATTATTCGAGTCACCGGTAATATGGGGTTGTTATTTACTATAGCACATCAACAGCACATGTTTTTAGAAAAACATGGTCTGAAATGTTTTCTTTTCTCATTTTTAATTGGTTTAAAGTAAGGCAGTAAATTAATTAATAAATCAGAAAGTGTTTACAGATAACAGAAATAAGACGTTTAAGCTCCCGACATTTTAATAGGATCGTCAGTTACAACATCACGTGTGTTAAGGAAAAAAACAAGATGAATTAAATTGATTTGAATTTTGATTATATATTAAATGATTATTAAATATTTTTGGTGGATTTATTTCAATTTATTTAAGAACAAATGAATTAAAAGGTGCCCATTTACGTCGAGTTTTCAGATCACAAAAAATTAACTTCACGTTGACAGCCTCGACAACTTTCTGGGTCCGTGCAACTTAAGTCGACATTCTTTTTTTTTAAATATGAAAAGGATGTATATGTTTCAACCCTTGTTTAGCCATAATTTCTTTATTTCTAAACATACGCTATATCTATCAACGTCTCAGGTAACGATATCCACGGAGTAACACAGTGGCCACGGAGTTACACAGGCGGCCACGGTGCGACACGGTGCTTTTTCTTGAATTTTCCAATACACATACACGGTGTCACACCGTGTGCACGGTGCGACACAGACCGTTTTCCACCGTGTTTTTTACACGGTGGGTGTCGGGATACTCGTGAGCTGTACTGTACATCAGGCGTTGACAGAGGTGTAAGCGAAGCTTGTGTAGCACAACCTCTGGTGAGAGAATGGTTGCTTCATTGCACATTGAAGAGGATTATGGGTATTTCTTTTAACATTTCTTTTGATATGAGCTTTTCTTTTTTCCTTAAAGGTTTACAGAGTTTACTCCAATAATCAAGAATTTGAGAGTATAAGATTAACTGAAACGCTTTCATTTTTTGAGGATGGAAAGGTATGTAACTTATGTTTAACAAATAAAAGCAATATGAACTGCAATTTTTTAATTAAAATTTGTAATTGAATTGCAATAATATTTGCTCAATATTCCATAGTACAGAAATCTATCTTCTGATAAATTTGAGTGTGTGATTAGTTGTTGGTACATGTATTACCTTAAGTTAATCATAATGGTTTAAGTTACACACAGATTCAATAATATATAATGTAGCATGTATTTGTACCTGATTGATAAAAATTTTTGTTTACTACAGTACCTTTTTCTCTAAGAACTCTCTCTCTTTTTGAGCAGTTGAATATTAAGTTGGGCAGAGCTCTAAAGCCAGGAGAATACAGGGTGAAAATTTACCAGCTTCTTGTCAATGATCCAGAGGTATGAATATCGTAAAAAGTATAGAAATTGTTTTAAAATGACCTGGGCGTTTGCATGAATACTATTTGCAAAATACATACGAATGAACATAACACTGAGTATTAAAGCGAAAGAAATTAAATTATTGTTTAGATTTAATGGCATTGCATGCCCAAAGTATACCAAGACCAAGCTGTAACATGGTAGGAAATATTCAATGACATAAGATATATTGTGAGGAAACCTCATCACTGGATATTTTTGCAGGATGTTAATTTGTGCCATTCATTAATGTAGATCAACATTTTCTTTAGGATATTCTTGGAAAAAAATAATTTTCATTCCCTATTCACTTTTAAATAATTTTAAATAAACAGTCATCTGTTATTTATCTTTGGGAAATAGTTGCTGTCTTGAGGGACACTAAACTCGCTATGTCATCATAGCCAGCAAAAAAGTATATAATACATGTATATCATTCATATCTGATTTATCTCATATGTTAATAACAGAGCACATAAAGCAATTCTAGTTAATTTGTTATCCAAAAGAGGCCCAAAATATAGTCCCTGAAGCTAGTACTTTCCCATTTTGCATTCGTTCACCGTTCCCTCATAGTGCATTCACTGCTTACTGTGCAATCAGTTTATTTCATCTCCATTGTCATTTGGAACTCAAACTGAAAGATAGCCTGACATTAATATCACGTTAGAAACAGCTAGTGTGCAAAAAATGAAGATGCATTTAATGATACAATTTATAAAAAGGGGAATTATATAAGAATCACCTAGTCCATCTGTCTGTCTGTCTATGCAATCATGTCTGGTCTATAGCTTTCTTACTGCAAAACATTGGAAGTTCCTTTTACACACAATATAGCTTATATGACCTGAGATTGTGTCATGATCATGATCCAAGGTCATTTGGGCAAGTTCAAGGTCATTTGAAGGAAAGGTACATAATTTGTGTCATCTCATTATCTTTTTTATGGAGAAACATTGAATTCAAAGTTCCTACTTCATACAAAAATTACTTATGACCTTAAGGTGTGTTATTTGAATTTGAACCAAAGTCATTTAAAATGCAGTATCGCTCCTTTTGTATAAACTATCTTTTTTTCCTCTTAAAGCCTGGAAAGTTTCTGATAGACACAATATTTGCCAAAGGAATGTCAGTGTTGGAATCAAAGAAATTGGTCATCCCAGAGATCAGAGAACAATGTGGAATAGATATTCCTTTGGAAAGGTACTATACTTTAATATTTACATTTTCAACTGTCTCTGTCTGTGATAACATTACGAATCAATTTTGAAGCATAAAGCCAAATAATTTTATAAAAGATGAGCTACACAAAATGGACGTGTCTATTAGCATAACCGAAAAATGGTAATGGCTGCGCCACGTAGTAATGCATAACATATATATAAGTAATAATTAAGGAATAAAGAATCATTCTTTGAATATTATGAGGTGATAACTTCAGTCGGAGCATGGTCAAATCTATCATAAAGCCCTTAGGGCTTTATTGGATTTGATCACGCCCTTACCAATATTATCACCTCATATTACTCATAGAATGATTTTTTATTCCTTAATTAAGCTAAATACTCCAAAGCTCAAGGTTTTTACTGTTTCACAAGTATTAATGTTTTTAGCACTCCTGAGTTAAAAATATTGATCAGGACCAACAACGTTTTAGTGAAAAAAGCTACATAACAATATATTTTTTCTAAAGTCATAAATTTTGACATATTTTTAAGAGTTGATCTTAAAATTCTGCTTCAAATAAACTGCCTGCAGTAATCTTGATTATACTTTGGTTAACATCACCTTTTTATCAAGTAAATTTATATTCTCTCTCTCTCTCTCTCTCTCTCTCTCTCAAAATCAATTCATATTTCTTTTAAATTCTATACAATTTTTTAATTCTTTGATCTAGTGACTTGTTGATAGGTCATTTTACCTCCTCAATTTATACATATTCTTATGTTGTCTCTACCTAGTATTAACTATTGCATCACATCGCTGAACGAAGATTATAAATCATTGATAAGATAACTTCAAATTCTTTAATGGACTGTTTAGATTACTAATAAGTCAAAATTAATTTACCACTGTAGGAATTGGGTTTACCTTAAGTTGGCATGGATTGAGAATTACTATACTGTTATTTTAAAACTCAGATTTTACAAAAATAATTTCTTGTAAATTAAGACTGAAGTTCTTTCATTCTTACAATTACAATGTTTGGTGATTCGGTGATACACATGTTTGGTGATTCAAATGAATCATGTATTGCAATGATATTACATGTCTGGAAATGAGTCTGATGTAGTACATGTTGGCCATTTCAAGGTTTATGTGTCAATATATTTGTCTGATTTATGTTGAAACAGAATAATCCAGATTTGAAGAGCAATTCATTTTTATTGTAGTCGCTAGTATGCACATTGAAATATGTGAAAGTTTTGTATATATTTGTGTGACATAACTTATGCAGATGTCGACTGAGGAAGAAAACCTGGAGGAATCCTGGGACAGTGTACATTGATAGCCAAATCTATGAAGACGAAGTCCATATCTTTGCCAACTGGGAGGTCTTTTTACAGATCCTAGATGGTAATATTGCCTCCATTTTATAAAATTGGAATTATTATTGACCAGGGGTTTATTACTATGGAGGGCCCCACTTAATATAATACCCCTTTAATATTATAGTTCAGTTAATATAATAGTTTTTCAAAACAAAAAAACCATTTCTAATAAATCATTGTATTTTACATGGGTTATTATAGTAGCTTTAAAAGTGCACCCCACTTAATATAATAGAAAGATCACGACTGTCAGTTAAGTTTCGCACCTTTTTTATGGGCTAGCCCCTCATGAGTAGTTTGTATAAACACTAATTTCCCAAATCACTTTGAAATTTACGAATAGTGCTGGCCAGACAGGATTAGTCACCCCTGACTGCACATGACTTGGTACTTTACATATGCACCTGTCAAGTGACATTGCTGTATATTGAAGTTCTTTACAGTTTGAATAAGTAAATGCCTCTTTTTAAAGCGCTAAGCATAGCTCAGCGCTTTATTGTCGTTAGACTTCTACTTCCGGTGCATCGAATAACCGCCCCCTATGAGCAGAAGTTTACATCATTTAAACTGGTTAGGGAACCGGTTTCAGGAGTTTGTGCACATTATTGCACGGGCAATTGTGAATCCAATGTACAGGCTATTGTGAATGTAATGTACGGGTCTTACATACATCATTGCAGGGGCTGACACGCAGTGATTGGGAAATATAGTGCGTATACATAAGCTGAAATGTTATATACATATATCTGTTATATACATACAGAAGCTGGGTTAGCGCTTTTCAGTTCTATCAGTACTTTGATTTGTAAAATAATTAATAACAAATGGGATATTTTACATGTCTTAACATTATACATGATGTTCCATTTGATGGTTTGTACTGCTGCAGTTAAACAGCGACAAAGTCTTATATGAATATGCCTTTATTTTATATGAATAATGGGTTAAATAAATCAAAGAAATTATCAGTCACTGTGATTTTGTAGTGAAAATATGCATACCTGATGATAAATACTACATTCTACATATATAGAGTTATACATAATGTATTATATACCGTACATCATTTACATGCCCCTTGGACATACAACAATTCCACTTATTTGCACTTTCCATTCATTTTCTTTGCAGAGGTTGCACATATTGAAATGAAATTTGATATACAGGTTTATCATAACAATTTCAAGGTCATGTTCGATTTTGGTTACAATCGAGCAATTTTCGACAGAGTAATGCCCTTTTGACTCAGAAGAAAAATTCCAATATTTTGCAGTTTCTGTTAATTCTGTTCTTGAACGTTTTGGGGGTGGGGGGTTCAATTTTGACCAATGGGCAAAAAATCATAGATCTGGTTGTGAAGTAAATATGTTACTGACATAGAATTAGCTCGTTTGTTAACCCCTCATGCAGTGAATGTCTTCAGAACTACATGGAATACATGTACATTGAACGAAATTTCATAGGTAGAGTTAAGGTCATAATTAAAAACTGCAAGCTTTCTTTGAAATGGAAGGAAGTTGTTATACCATTCAATGTTGGTCATAACATAGGTGTGTGTTAGCAAATTACCCACATACAAAGACTTTAATAATTGTGGTGGGGTTTTTATTATTCGATAAGTGTCGATGTTTTGTATCCCTGAATTAATTTTCCATGACTTGTCAATTTTATGAGTTGTCGCATCGATTATTTTTAGCTCACCTGAACCGAAGGTTCAAGTGAGCTTTTCTGATCACCCGTTGTCCGTCGTCCGTCCGTCCGTCCGTCCGTCCGTCTGTCTGTCCGTCCGTCTGTAAACTTTTCACATTTTCAACTTCTTCTCAAAAACCACTGGGCCAAATTTAACCAAATTTGGTACAAAGCATCCTTATGGAAAGGGGGTCATAAATTGTTAAAATAAAGGGCACAGCCCTTTTCAAAAGGGAGATAATTGCGAAACAGTAAGTTTAGGGTGCATGTCTTTAAAAATGTTCTTCTCAAGAACCACGGCACCAGAAATGCCAATATTTACACAAAAGCTTGTATATATAGTGAAGATTCTAAATTGTAAAAATCGTGACCCTCGGACCAAAACTGGGGCCCCAGGCGGGGTTCAAAGTTTAACATAGAAATACATAGGAAAATGTTTAAAAAATCTTCTTCTCAAGAACCACTGCACCAGAAATGCCAATATTTACACAAAAGCTTTTATATATAGTGAAGATTCTAAATTGTAAAAATGGTGACCCTCGGACCAAAACTGGGGCCCCAGGCGGGGTTCAAAGTTTAACATAGAACAACATATGGAAAATGTTTAAAAAATCTTCTTCTCAAGAACCACTGCACCAGAAATGCCAATATTTACACAAAAACTTGTATATATAGTGAAGATTCTAAATTGTAAAAATGGTGACCCTCGGACCAAAACTGGGGCCCCAGGCGGGGTTCAAAGTTTAACATAGAAATACATAGGAAAATGTTTAAAAATCTTCTTCTCAAGAACCACTGCACCAGAAATGCCAATATTTACACAAATTATATTTAGTGAAGATTTTAAATTGTAAAAATCGTGCCCCTCGGACCAAGACTGGGGCCCCAGGCGGGGTTCAAAGTTTAACATAGAAATACCTTAGGAAAATGTTTAAAAAATCTTCTTCTCAAGAACCACTGCACCAGAAATGCCAATATTTACACAAAAGCTTGTATGTATAATGAAGATTCTAAATTGTAGAAATCGTGACCCTCGGACCAAGACTGGGGCCCCAGGCGTGGTTCAAAGTTTAACATAGAACTATCTTTAAAAATTTTCTTCTCAAGAACCACTTCACCAAAAATGCCAATACATACACAAAAGGTTGTATACATAGTGAAGATTGTAAAAATCGTGACCCCCGAACAAAAAGTGGGGCCCCAGTAGGGGTTTAGATTTTAACATATGTAGGAAAATGTTTTAAAATCTTCTTCTCAAGAACTATAGTGCAACTGTTTGGGATATTACTATGCATACATGTACATCCTTAAATAATGTAGATTCAAAAAATTGTAACTCCCGGACAATTGATGGGCACCAAGAGGGGTTCAAAATTTAAACATTTTAAAAAACATAAAGGAAAAGTTTAAAAATTTTCTTCTCAAGAACTACAATGTTTTAGTTTGTGGAATTTCTATGCATGCATCCTTCGATTATGTAGATTCCTAATTGGTAAAATCGTGACCCCCGGACCAATACTGGGGCCCCAAGATGGGGTCAAAATTTATTAAAGAAATATAAAGGTAACATGTTAAAAAATCTTCTTCTCGAGAACTACAATGCTTCAATTTGTGAGATTACTATCATGCATACAACCTTGAATAATGAAGGTTCGACAGTTTTAAAATAGTGACCCCTGGACTAATACTAGAGACCCAAGATGGGTTTAAAGTTAAATGTAGAAAATACCGGTATATATGGAAAATGTTTAAAAATCTTCTTTTCGAGAACTACAATGCATCAATTTGTCAGATAACTACGTCAGCACCCTCAAATAGTGTAGATTCGAAATTGTAAAAGCCGTGATCTCAATCTAATACTGGGGCCCCAAGAGGTGTTCAAAGTTTAGCATAGAAATATAGAGGGAAAATGTTGAAAAATCTTTTTCTAGGGAACTATAATGCTTCAGCTTGTGTGATAACTAGGCAAGCATCCTTAAATAATGTAGATTCCAAATAATTAAAACTTTAGCACTGGACTAATACTGTGGCCCCAAGAGGGGTTCAAAGTTTAACATAGAAAGATATATTGAAAATGTTTTTAAAAAGTTTTTCTCGAGAACTATAATGCTACAGTTTGTGATATTACTATGCAAGGATCCTCAAATTGTGTAAACTCTAATGTAGTGGAACCAAGAGTTATCTTTCTTGTGTTCTGTACAGTCTGAGAGTTATTCCTCTTGAAGTGGAACTCTGCTATGTTCAGTTTTTCAGGTTGTGTACGTGCGGTCCCACCGCAGTGCTTCACATTTTCATTCCTATGTTACTATTTATGTTGTTCAAGCCAACCATAAACCTCGGACCATAACTGGGTCCCCAGAAAGGGGTTCAATGTTTAAAATAGAAAAAGCATATGCTACGAAATGTAATGTTACATGGAACTGCTGTTCAGGTGAGCGATGTGGCCCATGGGCCTCTTGTTTTTCAATGGATTTGACTTTTGATGAAATGTCTCAGACACGATCATCCATTGGCAACTTGATGGTCTTTTAGCTCACAGAGAGGAAGTCAGGGGGAGCTTATGTTATACCCCCGGAGTCTGCGTCCGGACCTGGTTAAAGTTTTTGTTGCAGTTCCTGTATCTAAGTTACTACTTGTCCTATCTTCACCAAACTTGCATGGATGATGCATCTGGACCTACTTATTGACTTGAAACACTTGGATTCTGAATCTGGGCCATGAATTTCAGATGCAGGAGGAGGTTAAGGTTTTTGGAACAGGCTAAAGTTTTTTGTGCAGGTGACCTTTGATAGCAATATCTAAGTTACTACTGGTCCTAACTTCACCCAACTTCTATGGATGGTGTACGTGTCTTACGATACTGATGCACCTGACAAACATGAATACTGAATCTGACCCATAGGTTTCGGATGCTGGAGGAGGTTAAGGTTTTTAGAGCAGGTGCCCTCTGATGATTATATCTTAGTTAATACTTGTCCTAACTTTACCAAAATTGCATGGATGATGCGTATTATGATACTGCTGCATCTGACAGGCATAAATACTGAATCTGAGCCATAGATTTCGGATGCAGGAGAAGGTTAAGGTTTTTAGAGCAGGTGCCCTCTGATGATGATATCTTAGTTACTACTGGTCCTAACTTCACCAAAATTGCATGGGTGATGCGTCTTATGATACTGCTGCATCTGACAGGCATGAATACTGAATCTGAGCCATAGGTATCGGATGCTGGAGGAGGTTATGGTTTTAAGCAAACTAGAATGGATGATGCGTATTATGATACTGATGCACCTGACAGGCTTGAATGCTGAATCTGAGCCATAGGTTTTGGATGTGGGATTAAGTTTATTTTTTTGGAACAGGTCACATGTTTTATAGATGCTAGTATTATTTCAAATTTACATGGTTGATTTAACTATGATATAAATGAATGGCAGAGGTAGCTTCAGATGCAGAGCCTATCTCCATTATCAGGGATGCTATAAAAAATATATCTTAGTCATTACTGGTCCTGACTTCACCAAAATTGCATGGATGGTGTGTCTTATGATACTGATGCACCTGACAGGCATGAATGCTGAATCTGACCCATAGGTTTCAGATGCTGGAGGAGGTTATGGTTTTAGAGCTGGTTAAAGTTTTTAGAGCAGGTGCCCTCTCATGATCATATCTTAGTTATTACTGGTCCTTACTTCACCAAACTTGCATTGATGATGCATCTGACAGGCATGAATGCTGAATCTGAGCCATAGGTTTCGGATGCTGGTTGAGGTGTATTTTTTTTAACAGGTCACATGTTTTTTAGATAATAGCTTGCATAATTGGATTAACTATGATATAAATGAATTGCAGAGGTAGCTTCAGATGCAGAGCCTGATCTCCATTATCAAGGATGCTAAAACAATATCTTCTACCTCACTAAAACCTGCTTGAAAGATGTGTTTCTTGTTAAATGATATAACATGATTCCTTTGATATAGTATTCTATGATATGATATACTATTGTTTTATACTATACAATATAATGTCATAATATGATAATGTATTACAGTGAAACTTCTCTAAACCGGCAGGCTACTGGACCGGACAAAAGGGCCGGTTTACAGGGGGTGCTGGTTTACTGAGGTTCAGTTAAAACTAGCCATTGTTAAGGAAATTATGTCTCTGTTTGATCCATTTATAAAAACACAAATTTTACAATACATGTATTGATATACAGGTATAATGCTTTTTGTAACTGACAATAATGAGATCTGAATTTTATTTATATTTATTGTGAAAATGAATGATGAATATTATTATAATTACAATTATAGTTGATATGTAAAAGCATTGCCAAAACATGATCACAAAGATAGAACTCCAACTTTGTACATGTACATGTGTACAAAGTTATATGTCTTTAAAAGGCTGCTTATATCAACTTGCGTTTACATTGAAACTCTGATAAAATATTTTAGTTTTGGAAACATCTGAAATGAAATTAAAATATTTTTTGTGTGAATGTAGAATATAAAATCACAGTAGATAAAACCTTTAGAAAAAGTCTTATCAAGAATTTGTTATCTAAACAGTTTTGCCGATTGTATCATTGACTCGATTTATTGCCGAGTTCTTTACTCAGTGTAGTATAAAATAAAATACAATAACTAAATACTAGTGGAATTGATGAATAAAAAAGTAAAACAAGAATAAACACAAAAAACCCCACAATTTCCCAATCATTTAATATACCAACATTAATTAAACAACCAGTTATAAAACCATATTCAGCACGCGTAATTAACACCTATCACACTGACACTGTCGAGTCGGTATACCTGATGTTTTCAGGTTTTCCTTTTTTCACACCTTCCGTCAATTATAGGGGTGTCTCAGAAAGGGGATGCCTTATAAAGTTGACATAAAGTTGTTATAAAGTTGCCACGTCTCGATGAGCTTTGTAATCTGTGATTACCTAAGTTCTAACTTTGCTTTGTATATCGATCAACATTAATATGATAATAATCTTTTATTTCGTCTCTCTTATGTAGTTTTTTTTTTGTGTAGGTCCAGAAGAGATGACATCCACATCACAGCTTGCTATTTTTGTTCGACGCTGGAGACCAAGCACGTATGAACTAGATCCATTTCAGGAAATCATTCTATCATCCCAGACAGTAGATGACCTGAAAGAGAAGGTACAATTTTAAAATATTATAGAATAGAGCAGGCTTGGGGTAATGCTAAATGTAATGGTAATGCATTGCAATGCATTACATGTTTTCAAAGTAATGCTAGTAATGTGTAATGCCACAAATTTAGCATTACAAGTAATGGTAATGTAATGCATTACTTTCCAAAATCTAGTGTAATGCTGGCATTACATGGCATTACCTTGCATTACTATGCTTATTTATGCATGTTCACATTAAGGTGGAATAACACATCGTCACAAAATGGCTGACCTCTCATCAAAACGACATTTCATTTTATTAAAAGGATTTTATCGAAAGCAAAATGTAACTTACTTCATAGACGAGTGGATAACGTGTTGGGCCTGTGATCCGTACATCCCAAGTTCGAATCCCGCATGGGCTTTTACTATTACTTATATACAAGTTTGATTGAGGAAATGCTTAGGACTCATCTAATATTGAAGTTCATTCATACTTGGCTAGCCATGAACTTACGAATGTCCTGTGAGTGACCCTTACTAATGACCTGAACCAAAGTCTTATGATGAGGGTCAAGATCAAATACTGTGCAGGAAATTTATGGCTGCATGGGCATAATGGCTCACAAGCCCCAAAAAAAAATTCCTTTTTGATACCATGTTTATTTTATTCTGCACTCATATATTAATTATACCCCATGTAACAGATTTTGCCAGGGGAATAATATTTTTTACCTGTCCATCAGTCCTGTTTTTTTATAAGTGCAACTCCTCAAAAACCACAGCACAGAATTTATTGAAACTTTGTAGGCATTAAGGATACAATGTGTAGATGTGCATAGTACCAGGAAATTCTGATTTTCTTATTTTTCTGGGAATTTCAGCCTCCTTTAACTAAGAATTTTGGTCCTATATTGAATATAGTGCTAACCAGTTTATAAGCGCAACTACTCTTAACAGCTGCACAAAATTTTGTAAAACTCGATAGGTATTTAGGACAAAATGTTTAGATGTGCATATTAGGAGTTCCAATTCCTTAATTTTTCTTTGAATTTTAGCCCATAGGAATTCAGAATTTTATGATTGACAAAGAAATAGATATGCAGTTTTTATCACTTTTTTTTTAAGTTATGCCCTTTTTCAAGTCATTTTGTGAATTTAATGCATACCCTGCCATTCATTATGTGAAGCATTGACAAGTAATGGGGGAGCATTGGGTATGTGAGCTTACTCACTTTTTCTTTCATTTTCTTTCAGATCTCTGTTTTAAGTGGAATTCCAGTAGAGGAGATTGAATATGCAAAGGTAATTAGATATTTTGTTTTTCGTAGGTCACCTAAAAAGGACAAAAAGATTTTGTGAACCTCAAATTCCTTGTCGCCTCAATGCCTTTAGGATTAAATCCAAAACACCTTTTAAAATTGTACAACTTTTAGCTCACATAGATGATAAGACTAAAGGTTTATATGTCAAGCATTTTTTTAACGAATTGTTTTTGTCCTCTCTATTCAGGCATCTCAGCTTAAAATATGTATATTGAAATGGCTTATTTTGAAATTTGGCTTATTTTGAAATGTAAAAATCCCAGTCTCGTCTCTTTATTTTCTTTTCATTAAAATAACAGTTATATCGAAATCGACTGTTGTCATGTTTGGTGATTGTAATTATACCTGACTGCCAAAGGCTCAAGTGAGCTTGTCTGATCAAAATTTGTCCATTGTCTGTCGTCATTGTTGTTGGTGTTGTCATCGTCGTAAACTTTTTGCATTTTTACCTTCTTCACCAGAACCACTGGACCAATTTCAAATAAACTTTATACAAATTATCATTAAGGGGAAATCAAGTTTGTTAAAATGAAGTTCCACACTATGTATTTATCAAAAAACTTCTTCTCCAAAACGGTTTGGCTAGAAAAGCTAGAACTTGTGTGGAGGCATCCTCAGATAGTGATGATTCAAATTTGTTCAAATCATGATCTCCAGGGGAAGGGTGTGGCGGCAATGGGGGCCGGGTCAAACTTTTACATAAGAATATATAGAGAAAAATATTTTAAAGTCTTCCTGTTCAAAACCAGTAGTCTAGGAAGGCTTTAACTTATGTGGAAGCATCCCCAGGTAGTGTAGATTATGTAGATTGGTATCATGTTCATGTGGACACTCTGGTTCAAGGTTTCCACTCTTGTTGGTTGCAGCATCCTGACTTTTGTCAACACATGAGCATCGTTTCTACAAGGCTCTTGCTTACATGATACAAGGTAGATTAAATTAATGCATGTTATCATCAATGGAAATTAATCTCATTTGTTTGTCATGTAGGGTAGAGGGACATTTCCCTGTGACGTTTCCTTGCTTGAGATTCACAATGACCTGGACTGGAGCCCTCACGTGACCAGTCTGAACTCCTGGCCTCTGTATATCTGTGATGACGGCTGTGTACTCTACTACCGGTAAGAATAAATCAGTCATACGTTAGAATGAATTATCATGATGTAATCATGAGCTTATATTGGTAATCCATGATTTATTAAATTGTAAAAATATGCAGGGTGTTTTACTAACAAATATTCATCAATGAACTGGTATGATTTCATTATCAACCTCAAGATAATCAGCAAATTCTGAAAGTTTATAATGGGATTGAATATCAACCTTTATTTCTGATCTCCTATCATTCATTATGCTCTAACTACTGATACATTCAAGTTACAACAATCAAGGATTTTGATATCCATGTTAAAAGTAATCAGCAGTGAAGTTGTTACCATTTTTTGTTTGAAGCATTTTTAGGATAAAAGAAATCTAAATTATGTAATTTATGATCATACCACCACTAGGGTCCAACAGGTGGGGCCAAATATGCAGAAAAGGCCTAATTTTCAAAAATCTTCTCTACTTCCACACCTTTTAAAAAACCTAAATGCAATGTTATGATGTCCATGAAACTCTCTACCAAAATTGTGAAATTCATGACCCCTCGGTCGGATGTTCAATATGGCATAGTAAATCTTCTCTTCTCCCATATAAATTTGAAAAAAACCTAAATGCATATATATTATGATGTTTAGTATGGCCATACTAACACTGTACAAGTTCTTAGCTAAAATTTAAACTTTTTCTTTTTGTATTTCCTTATTTCTTGATATTTTTTTATAAAACCTGACACACTTTAAACTCCTTTTTTATCAAATTGTTAGATTTTATCATTATTTAGAGCCCAAGACATCTTGTTAGCCTCCACAAATGTCAATGAATTCACAGTATAAATATGTTTCATACAAACAGTCATATATTGTCAGGGGGTGCAAGATATCAGAGATATTGAAGTAAAAGTATACACCAGTACTTATTTAAAGGCCGGGGCATAATCATAATTTGAGCAAAAAATTCTCAAAATTTATTCTTCCTCTTTAAATGTTTATAATGCTTTACTAAGGCATTTCTTATGTTTGACCAACATTTGAATGTCATACATTAAGATATAATGGAGTTACAGAGCTCACAATTTTTTACTATCTTCATGTAAACAAGTTTTGTTCCATATGTTTTTGTTTAAAATTCACTGTAGTTAAATATAAATGTGAAAGTTCTGTTTCAAGCACATTTTTTTTATATATAAACACAATAAAACATTATTATTTTTATTGTCACGTGCACATTCAATTTTGTTTTGAAACTAGTATGTTCTACTCAGTACTCAATATGTTAACAAAATCATGGCCCCAGCTTTGTTTACATGATAAAGAATCTTGGCTCTGTATCATTTATATGCCAACAACTGACACTTATATTTTGGTTGATATCATTTAAACACATTTATGGAGCATAATAAACATCAAAATTGAAAAAAAAGAGAATAATATCAGCACAAATTGTTGGTTTGGGCTTCTTGTTTACATTAACCTATCAATGACATTCAGGTGGTCAATGAGATACTCAAGTTTACTAGCTATATACACTGCATATTGCTGTTCTTGAACGTTTATTTCTGTATGTCATGTTGCTTAGCATAATTGGATATCAAATTCACCTTAAAATAATGTACTAATTAAGATGAATGTTTACATTTTTAGAGATAAAACTGAAAAGCTGGCTGATTTATCAGAAGAAAGAAAGAAAGAACTACAGCAAAAGGAAAATGCAAGGTAGTTATAAATTGCAAGCTGTGATGAAGTAAACTATGGGATCAATCTTTTTTAACAGTTATTATAAGCAATAGAAAATCAAAAAAATTACGAAAGATATAATATTGAGCGTCTGACTTGAGTTCTGGTTTCAAAAAAGATACCATTCCAGGCATTCCTAAAGTCAAACCCTAGCAGCAATTAAAAGGCAAACATATTTTTGTCCTGACAACTTTTGTGTGTTAAATTCTTATGCAAAAAGAGTCACTAATTTTACCAATAAACAAACCATACGTCTTCAATTTACAAAGCTATCTAGGGTGGTGAATGAATTTCAGAGGCAAATGTTGGATCAAAATCTTTTATTAAAAAGTGAAAGGAATTTTATGGATTAGAATATTTCCACAGAATGAGTTAATGAGTCAGAAACTAGCAAAAGATTTTTGTGCACCTTAAATTTCATTTATTTTTGCCTTGATATTATAAAAGTCTAGCTCTACCAACTGTTAAACCAAATTTTCCTGTAGAGCTACAGTTCTCCACATTGGGTTTGGTCATAATAAAGAAGTATTTATATTTGGTCATTAAGGTTATGAATAATACAGGGTTCAAAATGACCTCGTGTCAGAAGGTTCAAGACTTGTAAATGAAAATGTGACTGACTAGTAAATATGTATGACACAAAATATTTTAAAAAGAAATCTGAATATACATCTTAATTTGATACAGTTTTTAGTATTTCTTTCTTTTTTGTGAGTTGGCACTAATCTTTGCTGACTAGTGCTTAAAAAAAAGTTAATTTGGAACATTGCATTATAACATTTTACATATACATTAATATGTCTTTTCAAATCTGATGAAGATCATTGTCAAATACCAGTATTCTATGTATTTTTACAAATATAATGGTGTAAATATCTTCATGTTGTTTTAGAATGGCTAGAGGAACTGTGCGATCATCATACTCCCCACGAAAAGAAAGAGCTCTGAAAATCTACATGGACGAATCACCAAGTTCTTGCGTCAGCAAAAACCCTCCTGATTTAGACTAAGAACAGAGTTGTTTTTTTTCATTTTGTTGTAACATTATATTGCATATTGATTGCCTAATGAGTTACACATTCATAAAAAATGTTTGTGCTCTTCATTTTTGATGTGTAATTTGATCTCATTGGTTGCATCTTTTCATGTGATTCTAAAATTAGAGACTACAATACCTATAGCTATTGAGTGATAGTAAATTAAATGATGGATATTGTGTTGACTGTAATCTAAAGAGGTATTACACTGTTGATGTTAAACAATTACAATTCAAAATTTACTTTATGTATACAAAATAGACTGAAGTATCAATATTTGCAATTGGATAAAATATGGACATTTGTGGCTTCCTCTTTCAAATCTGTAAAAGACTTGTTGATTTGATTGAATAAAAAAAATTAAAAAATAAATCAAGGTCTGTCTTAAATTGACTTGTTTCTGAATTGGTTTTTAGCAGTGAGTGAAATGGAGAACATTAAATATAGTAGTGATTATTCAATTATTGTAGGATGCTTTTTGACAACTGTAAACGTTAACAGCTGAAATCTATAGGGGAAATATTATATTTTGTAATCGTACTAGGGTTACATTCTTATCTGTGGTGTGATGATCTTAAACTCTTAGGTTGTGTTGAGTGATTTGCAGATGTATCAAAGATTACAGAACTCACCGGGATGAAGCATCACCTTTATGAAATCACCTTTATCATATTATATGAAAGTCATACTAGTAGTTAATGACCTTTATTAAAATATAGCATAAAATGTGTGGTTTTACACAATTTTGTAAAATATCATGTTACAATGTTGTACCAGGTTACTAGTATATGCAAAGAACTATGTATGGTTTTGGTTGAAATCTGCAGGTTATGAGATTAATGAAAATACATCAGATATTTAATGGACATCTCTACTTTATGGAAAGAGAGATTTCAATTGAATTCCATGATTTGCAAAGAACCTCTGAAAATTGCATGGAAAGTTACTCCACACCATATTGCAAGAGTACAGATTTAGCCTGACAAATCACATTAAGCTAGATTTTAAATTCATGTATAGTTTTCATATTTTAGAGTATGGATATTTAATTATAAAAATTGTATGTTAATAAAGATCAATAGCTGACTTTCATTAATATGATAATGTGTGATTTGACACAAGATATTGTATGATACCATGTGTTACAATATTGTAATAGTAATGGCAGCGCCATCAGTAAGTCGTTGATTTTTAACCAATACATTATTTTAACTTATCTATTTTGAAGATATTGTAGAAAGAAGGTAAATTAGCTGTTTTGTTTACAAACAATTCTATAAAAGTTAAGATCTCATGTTTTTGGTTTTATCTATCTCTTCATTAAAATAGAAAACAAATGCTAAAAAAATGCTTTTAAAAAGTTGTATTATCTCCTAAATCTGAATAAATGTATTTTTCAAAATCGACACAAATTGTTATATATTTGATTTATTGTAATATACAGTTTAACTCTATCTATTCAAGCGATACGGATATTTAAAGGTCCTTTCCACGTTAGGGAATATTCCTGCTCTTTTGCGACACTCTCTTTATGTACTATTTTGTGGTTTGATGATTTATTTTTGCGTTTATCTGTCTTGTTCAAATTAAAAAGATATTTTTTGGTATTTATCATAATATTGATTCAACAATCAAACAAAGCTATTGTTATGCAGAACCCTTTGAAAGAATTTAATATAGAGATTCTTTCATGCTCAATATGACATACTCAGATTGAATTAAACAAGATGATTTTAAAACACCCAGAAGATTAGATACGTGTAACTTAATTCTCCATTCTGTTCATGTTTCAATTTAAGTGGAAAAAAAATCAATACTTAGTGGGTTCTATCAAGCGACCACAAAATCAAAAAGACATCCACGTTACCACTAGGCCATGCATCTAACATTTTCAGCAGATGCATTGTCAATATATATGGCTATATACATGATTGTATTAGAAAAGACACTAATTAAAATATTTGTATAATTTTCAATACAAAGACCATGTTAAACCAAAATTAATTCAATGTAAACGTGGACTACAATACCTGTATAACATAATTTTAATCGGATGTCTTTGGTTTAGAGTAGACAGTCATATGGGTTACTCCGTGTCTCTTTTTACAATTGGGTTGCAAATTATGTAAAACGCATGTTTATAATTGATTGTTTGGTATCAACAGAAAAAATATTATGAAAGAAAACAGATCTTTATCACAAAATATTTCAATGTTTGAAGTAGCGACCTTGACAGTAGTTCTTATGACATCACCGCTTTAGTACATGGCGGGCCACTTTCTAGTTTTTCAAATCAGAGTTGAAATACATAAAAAATCTGACAAAAATAATATTTTAATATTGATGCGATATACCTCAAACTGAAAAAGGTTGAAAATGCATAAATTATGTCTACATTTGATAGGTTTTGTGAAATAATCTTTACAGTTTTTGAAGCATGCATATACCATTTCCTATTTATCATCATACAGTTTGTCTATTTTCTTCGATTATTCAAGATATAACACAACATAAATGAAAAATATTTATTATTTTGTTGTGTTTAAATCTAATAACTAACAACTATCACCATTTTTTTTTCATTTGATAAAATAAAGATAATAATATTTTAGTCTTAAATTTCCGCTCACTGATAAGAAAAATAATGATTCAATGATTTGACTTACATTTTTAATGAATGGTCAGACCACGCTCCAGTTAAATTGTGTATTCATAATGTTAAAAGCTATCAACAATATAACAATGAAAACATTTTCTGTAGTAATGTAACGGCTGGCAGTGTATTTAGATGGAATGAGGAAGCTTTTGAGTCCATGAGATGTATTTTACACATTAAAGTGTCTGATTTTTACAGTCTTTTTGAGAAAATGGACTGTGGGATCCTTAGTATAGATCAGGTTGTGAAAAATTTTACTAGTATATTAAACAGTGTTTTTATGCCTATTTGTAGTGTATCTAACTTTCCTTGTGGTTCGTCTTTTAACAACTATGTCTTCTAGTAGTAATAAGCCATGGTTCGATGACAAGTGTAAAGAACTCCCCAAAGTATATATAAAAGCTCCTTACGTATTTTTAATCGGGAAAGGTCTGTTCAAAATCGTATCACTTTATGTGAAAACAAATGTGTCTACAAAAAGCATTTTCTTAGAACTAGAAAGAGGTTTGTCAGACACGAAGGTAATAAACTCAACTATTTAAGAAAACACAATCCAAAACAGTTTTGCAAAATTTTCAAGAAAAGAAAAACAATTAATAGTATTTTAGATTTAGATGCTTTTTATCAACACTTTAAGAGTGTTTGTAACGTGGATGAAAATATTGTAGACATTGAAAGTCAATTTTCTGTGCAGGCAAGCACTGATGCTGTTTATAGTGAATAAGATAAAGCTACAGACGAAGAGAAATTACTTTCTTTATTAAAAATTTTTTTTTAAGATGTGGTAAAGCTGCTGGAACAGATCATCTGTTAAATGAATATTTTGTTAAATTTAAAAAGTTTTTCTACCAGTTTTAATTAGACTTTTTAATAAAAATTTTGATGCAGGTACTTTTCCAAGGAGCTGGTCCGTGGGTGTAATAATTCCACTTTTTAAAAAAGGTAACACCAATGATGTAAACAATTACAGGGGAATAACTCTGGTTAGTAATCTTGCCAAAGTATTTACCACTGTGTCGAACAATAGATTTATGTTCTTATTCGTTCCACTCAACCGAACATAAATTATTTACAATAATAACAAAAGACATGATTAGTGAAGGAAGCGCTTATTTTGCTGCATTTATTTACACGTACAAATACATATAAAGATTCTTCAAACTTCTTTCTGAAATAAAACATTTTACATAGTGCACAGTCCTTGATTTTTAAATGTCACTAAATTAATGGGTGGGTGGGTGGTAATTGTGCAAATGCGGCAAAGAAAAGCCTTCGAATGAGTGAAAATCGTGCTTAACTTGAATACCTGTTCTACAGGTTATACGCTATAAATAGTAGCCAATGGCTACAAGTTTAAATATATAAAACCAAAACATATAACATGTGTTCTAGTACCTATGATAAATTAATTACTTCGCTGGTCTGACGACAATGGTATCATAAGCGATGCGCAGTTTGGGTTTAAGCCAGGGTATAGTACCGCAGATGCCATTTTTGCACTTTCGAGTTTAGTATCTTTGTATTTGAAAAAGAAAAAGAAATTATACTGTTGTTTTGTTGATTGTAGAAAAGCGTTTGATAGTGTGAATAGAAACAAGCTACATGTATTGTACAAACTTGCCACAAATGGAGTCATGGGAAAGTTGTTAAGTATTATCAAGCATATTTATTACGAGTTAAAATCATGTGTCAGATATAAGTCTGAACTGTCAAATTATTTTTTGTCTACAACTGGACTTATGCAAGGAGAGGCATTGTCGCCTTTTCTTTTTCACTATATACATGTATTAATGATTTTGAAATGGATTTTATACGAAGTTGCTGTGAATCTGTTGATTTAAGAGGCCTTTAGCTGTTTCTTTTAATGTATGGTGATGACACTGTGTTAATAGCTAATTCACGAGAGAGTTTACAGAGTATGTTGAATCAACTGTATCAATTTAGTAATGATTGGAATATTGGTGTGAACACCGATAAAACAAAAATAGTTGTTTTTCGACATGCGGACATTAAAAAATAAAACTCCCCCGAAGAAAAGACAAGGCGATGCTAATAAACCATGGTTCAATAAAACTTGTCGCACAGCCAGAAGAAAATACCACATTGCAAAACGTTTATATAATAAAGAAAAATCAAATGAAACTTTTAATAATCTTAAAATGTATGGCAAAGAATACAAGAAAACATTGGATAAAAGCATCAAAGACTACAATTATAGTATTTCAGACAAGCTTAAGGAACTCCATAAAGGGAAACCTAAAGAAAACTGGGATATTTTAAATAGTACCAATAAGAAAGACAAAACTAGTGTAAATATTGATTTAATGTATGAGTTTATGAAAAAAACAAACGAAGGCACAGTTGAAGACCAAGAGATAGATATAAACATAAATTTAGATAATGATACACTTCTTAATCAGTCTATAACTTGTGAAGAAATTAGGAATGCTGTAAAAAAATTTAAAAACAATAAAGCGCCTGGCGGTGACCATGTTATCAACGAATATATTAAGACAACTATGGAAACCTTCTTACCCTTATATGTAAACTTTTTCAATTTGGTTTTTGATAGTGGCCTAGTCCCAGACGATTGGCTATTAGGAATAATTAAGCCAATTTACAAAGGCAAGGGCGACAGGAGTCAACCTGAAAATTATAGACCTATTACATTACTCAGTTGTTTAGGAAAACTTTTTACTAGTATAATATGTGACCGTTTAAACACCTTTGCTAACGAAATACACTTAATCAATGAAGCGCAAACAGGTTTTAGAAAGGGTTATTGTAGATCAGATAATATATTTGTTATTGATTTTCTTTGTAAATATGCACTAAACAATAAAAGGAAACTATTCTGTGCTTTCATTGATTTTAAGCAAGCTTTTGATACAGTTTGGCGGGATGGACTGTGGACGAAAGTTCTTAAAAGTGGGATAGATGGAAAATGTTTGAGATTTATTATTAACATGTACAAGGGTATTAAATCAAAGGTAAAAATTGATCAACATTTATCAGATGATTTTTTTTATGTGTAACATAGGTGTAAGACAAGGAGAAAATTTGTCACCATTTTTATTTTCTCTTTTTATTAACGATTTGGAAGATTATTTATTAAGAAACCAGATAGAGGGTTTTACTTGTCCTTCTCTTCAAATACAGGATGATTTATTTGCTATGTTGAAACTCTGTCTACTTTTTTATGCCGATGACACTGTCTTGATATCTGAATCTGCGCCTGATTTACAAAAGGCATTATATGTGTTTGCAAATTATTGTGATATATGGAAACTTAATGTCAATATAGCCAAAACAAAGATCCTCATTTTTTCAAAAGGTGCAATGTCAAAGCGTAAATTTTTGTATAAAGGAGTAACTATTGAAAACGTAAAATCATTTTGCTATTTGGGTATTGTTTTATCAAGAAGTGGAAAATTTAATAATGCTAAAAAGCATTTAGTAGAACAAGCGTCAAAGGCATTGTATGGTGTTTTACGAAAAATACGTTATTTTAGCCTACCAATTAATTGTCAGCTAGACCTATTTGACAAGGTCATTAACCCAATTTTACTTTACTCGTGCGAAGTGTGGGGTTACGAAAATTTAGATATTATTGAAAAGGTACATTTAAAATTTTTGAAATTTATTCTTACTCTTAAATCTAGTACTCCAAATTGTACGGTGTATGGGAGAAACTGGAAGGTATCCATTGTCACTCTTTGTTAAAATTAAAATGATAATGTACTGGGCAAAAGTTTCGACAGCCCACGATTGTAAACTCACTAATGTAATCTATTGTTATTTTTATAGATGTTACAAAAATGAATCTTTTATACATCCATGGATAAAATGTATACATGATATACTCAACTCGTGCGGGTTGTCATATATATGGGAAAATCAAACAATATGTAGTTATAACTGGCTTAAGTCAATAGTTAAAGAAATATTATAAAATCAATTTGTACAAGATTGGAGAAGTATCGTAGATAACTCACCAAAATGTATTTATTAATTATAGAATTTTTAAAAGAAATCTCAATTTAGAGAAATACTTGTTGATTTTACCTACAGATCTACGGATCACGTTTACAAAATTACGAACATGTAATCATCGATTCCCCATTGAAACGGGTAGATGGCATAATATTACAAAACATTTAAGAAAATGTACAATGTGTGATTCTAATAGTATTGGGGATGAATTTCATTATGTTTTAGAATGTACACATTTTGTAAACGACAGAAAAATGTTTTTACCCAAGAGATATTATGAAAACCCAAATATTATAAAATTTAACGAGCTCATGAATACTTTTAATGTAGAAAAACTAAAAAAACTTGTCAATATTTATTAAGAAAATTTTCAAAGTCTGTTCTTCCAGAAACCAACTTTAACAACCTATTGTATTGTGATTTTAACCTTTTTTTGTCGTTATTACTTCTACTGTACATGTGATCCTTGACTGTATTCGTGTACATTTGTATATACTGATTTTGAACCTCAAATACCAGTGAACTGGTCTTGGGCGAATAAAGAATTGATTGAATTGACCGAATGTGTAAAAATGATGTTTAATTTGGACTTATAACCAAAAGCATGTTGAGATTGTTAATTCTTTCAATTATTTAGGAATCAACCTTAATTCTAATGGGAATTTTAATGTTACACAGAAAACAATTGCAACGCAGGGTAGGAAATGTATGTTTTGTATTCAGAAGGTGTGTAATGAAACTTATTTAAATATTATTGAGACTAAATTAAGCATTATTGGGAGTTGATTTTTAATCAACTCTCCTATGCAGTCACACGGACAAACCGAAAGTGAAACAGTGTTTGGACCTCAGCACAAATCATTGCTCCTGACAAGACTTAGTTCTTGAAAATAATTGATGAATTCGATGTAATGTATGCTAAAGCATTGTTTTTCAAGGAAACTTATTTACAAATACCTTAAAAATAGTCAGATTTTAAATGGTACGAACAATTCAAATATTTTTTGTAGGCGTATGTATTCCTACGCCAGAGTTCAATATAGTCTCGTTCAACTCGACGCTCGGCTGTCTCCGTAAACCCTTGTCGGAGATTTACGGTGTCAGCCGAGCGTTTGGTTGAACGAGACTAGAGTTCAATATTGCTTGGATCCATACAATTTTCGAGAAATATTTCTACCACTGATACATAGTTTGATTGAATTAATTTTATCTTTAAATATTATCTAACATGATTCATATGGAGGTTTCTCGACATTCTAGTCGAAAAAGTTCAAAAATTCATATTATAAAAATATGCGTAATTCAAATTAGAAACTACGTATACATGTACTTGTCATGCAAAATAACATATCATTGATTTTAAAATAAACATCGACAAAATCAACTCCCGCCAGTTCTTCAGTACTTTGATTTTTTTTATAGTTGCAGATTGCGCATATACAGCAAAACTATACAATGGGTTAAAAAATATGCTATCCAATCCTCTAAATGATATCACTCAAATTTTGTTGCCTGTTCTTGTTTCTTGTCATAACAAAACAGTTTCCCAATAGCTGTTAGTGCAAAGATTATTTATTGAATTTGATGTCAATTACGGTGGTAAGACTGTAAAAATATATTTACATCAATATAAATTATAATTGATAGAGTGTGGCACAAAGGTATCCTATGCAAATTAAAGTGCTATGGAATCTCTGATAAAGTCACATGTTGGGTTGAAAAGTACTTGTCTGATAGAACTCAGAAAGTAGTCCTTGATGGTTTTTCATCAACAACTCGCGAAGTACCAACTCTGGTGTCCCACAAGGATCAGTCTTAGGCCCCTCTTCATTCCTTTTTTACATTAATGACATATCAACACACTTAGACAACCCAGTTAGATTATTTGCTGATGACACATCTTTGTACGGTATATCATAGTAGATGATATTTTGACATCTGCAAATTCATTAACTCATGATTTGGGTAAAATTAAGCAATGGTCTGATATGTGGGCAGTTGAATATAATCATAATAAAACAGTTTATTTAGAAGTGTTAGTCGTCCTAAAGTTAAATTTGGTACTGATGGGCCACAATTGAAAACGTTGGAACGCATACTCAACTAGGTATAAAATTCCAGCAGGATGGTAGTTGGAAACACATGTTCTTGATATTCATTCGTTTAAATATCTTAAGAATGTTGAAACACACCCTTAAAAGGGATGCTTTGATAAAAATTTACTTTTCCTTTGTTCGCCCAGTTCTCGAATATTCTGACATTGTATGGGATAATTGCTCCGATAGAGATGCTAAACCACTTCAAGTTGCAGCAGCTAGAATTATTTCAGGATTAAGGTCAAATTCTTCAAGATCCTTGCTTTATGATGATCTTGGTTGGGATACACTCGAAGTTCGACGTAAAATACATTTAAGCTTGTGTTATTTTATAAGATAGTTTATGGATTAGCACCTCAGTATTTAGTTGATCTGCTTGGACAATGTTTACTACCTCAAAATTCTTATCCCCATATCCTCTAAGAAATCAGGACAATCTTAAATTTCAAGTCCCCCAATCTAACACAACCTATTATATGAAAAGTTGTTTACCCTCAACAATTAGACTCTGGAATGAACTCCCATATAATATCCGTAGTCTTTCAACACTCTCATCTTTTACACATGCCATAAAAAATATGTATTGTTCCATACCCAAGAATTACTTTGACTATGGTGTTCCAAATGAAAATATAATCCATTGTCAACTTCTTAACTCAGCTACTAATTTAAATGCTGATTTATATAATCCTTTTCTGAGTGACAACCCAATTTGTGACATGTGTGGAAACAATTATGAAATATGTTCTCATTTTTTTATTGAATGTCCAAAATACTGTGTTCAAAGACATTTACTAATCCAAAACATAGATTCATTAAGCATGTTAAGACTGCCATGTTCAGTTCAACTCATTCTTAATGGTGACATTAGTCTTACTTATGAACAAAATATTGCAATATCTAAATATGTACATGAATTTATCAAATCTACAGAGATCTAAATAATCCATCTGGTCCTTCTTATTGTCCTATACCTTAGAGCCTAAACCTGTGTATAAAACCTTTTGTTTGTATTTTTTCTTTCTAATTATTATCATTACTAGTTACTACAAATTATAATATTATATTAAGTATTATTATACCTATTGTAATTTCTGGTCATTTATTTCAAATATACATATATCTCTCAATACAATATTATTGTTAATATTTTATGGCACTAAATCTTGTATATAATTATGACCTTGACCTTGTATGTTGGAGAGAATTTATATAGGCAATGCCTGCTATCCCATCCGTTTATGTGATATATTGCATAATAAAATATTGGTTTTTTTTTTTATAAATTATAATAAAACAATTGAGAAAGCTCTTTAATGAAACCCTTGACAGGGAAAAATCAACATTTTCAATGATGAATTGAAAGGAAGTGCATGTAGTGCCTGTTTTGGCACTGCAAGTCTTTTATAACGTTCAGTTTTTTGTTTACTTTTGCAATTGTGCTATTTTTCATAACCTGGGCAATATGCCTGCCACAACAAAGTTTTGTTTTTGCAAAGCCCAGATAAAAACTTAAACATGGGATGTCAATGCCAAGAGTAATGCTTACCAATTTCATTAAAGTGAACCAAAGAAATCAATTTCATTGAAATTTTATTGATTATTAGAAAGTAAAACGATGCGAATTATAGTAAAAAAACTGAATCAGTACAAAGGAATCATTTTTTTTCTGAATAAGGTATTAATTTAAATTGTGTTGACATCAACCAGATAGAAGAACTAGCTCCTACAAAGGCTAATGTCCAGGATGTCCAGCTGCTGCCATAGAGCAACATAGCAACATTAAGTGGCAACAAAAACACAACCACCGGCTCTGGCAGCAACACTGTGGACTTCCATAAGACCCCCCACAGCACATAGTAGATAGGGGTGGTGCCAAGGATGAGACCAATTTCTAGACACGACCTCACAAAAGTCCATGAACTTGAATGCCAAAGGTCACTACGACAAACAGAAGATAGGACCAAAACTGCAACAGCAGTCAGCTTGGTGGGAGTTGTGTGGTTGGAGTCTTTGAGATTGTATATGGTTTTCATATCTTTCTGTAGGCACATAAGAATAACACTTGATCCGCAACACTGAAAATATAAAATAGTATTTCATTTTTCATGTTTTCTCATCAAACATGAGTGAAAGTCAAGCAGAATTGTTGAAATACAATTAAAAGCAGTTTATATCACAGAACAATATTTGGGGAATTATTTACAAATCTGTCTAAAACAGTAAGGTTTTCTGAAGCTTACCCAAATATCATAAAGTAAGCCTGTAGCAGGCCCCAACAGACACAGGAAGAAGAAGGAAGTGATGGTTGTGATGTTGCCCACTAACGGTAGATAGGGAATTTCTTTGTTGTCCTTCTCATGCAATGGAATATATTCAGATGTCTGTAATAAAAAATATAAACATGAATCTGTATAATAGTTACCCATTTATTTATTTAGCACTTATATGATATTGTTTAAAAATTATTTTTGGTCATGAATCATATGCTGTAGATTCCTAATTAAACGCGAGGAATTAATATCCGCGTATAATCGTGAGAAGCACGTCTCGCGAATTTTACAATCTCGCTTAAATTTTTTGATATGTTAATTACAAGAAACTGTGATAAAAATTCGACATTCGCGAATTATTGTTCTCCCGATTTGATGGAAAACGGTTGAATCGCGGAATTAAGTAAAATAAGGAATTTACAGAATAAAATGAAATCAGTAAGATCTATTTACAATGCGATACATGGTAGTGGACAAATATGATTACCCAAACAGGTGGAAACTAGTTTCCTTACTAGTATACCAAAACATCTATTACTGAGCATCACACATCACCTAATGTTGTCACATTTTCTACACCTTTGATTCAAACAGATGATAAAATCAGTTTACCCTAGAAACAACTATTTTTGTGCAAGTACAGATGATAAGATTGGCAGCAAGAAAGAGCTTCCAAGATGGCAGATGCATAATGGGTTGTTTGCGTTCCTTGGATACCAGGTCAACAATCAAGGACAGGACACTGAGGGTGACCACCAGCATACACCTGCCAGGTAGGAGAGGAAAGCAGAGTCACATACACAAAGGTCACAATGTACACGGTGCAAACAAATTTGATAACAGAATAACAATACTTTTAGATATATAATTCATGTTATCTGAAAGTAAAATAGACCCCTATGGGGCAAAATCATTCAACTGTGCAGCCATGGCAATCTTTTAACCAAACAGGTACCTGATTTATAGGATATAAACAAATCACAATTTATAAAATGTCTAAAAATATACTGATTTGATTGACTTTGACATTGCTTGTCATCATACAGATACCTGTCAGAAGAATGAATTTCTATGTGGTAAAATAAAAATGTGGTATTGAATAACCTTGAATGTTATTCCTAAAAATCCTTTATATGTTTCAAGTTTATATATCTTATATTGCTTCTATTTTCTTTTAAACCTTTACAAACCATCAATTTGGGATAACTTGAATATTTACAGATTTAACATATACTTACACTGTGAGTATATTTTTCTCAAACTTGCATCCCAGATGTTGAGATTTTGAGAAAGAAAAGAGAGCGCACACAAGACACATGGATACGCTTCCAAATAAAATGAGATTGGTAATCGGCACATGATCCGTAGGATACAGCTGAAAATGAGGACAAATGAACTCTGATTTAACAATCTGAAAACTAAATGATTTGAGAATATCTTTATTGTACAAATATATAAATGAAATAAACATGGGGAAAAGTTCAGAAACTTAGGACCGCCCTCTCCCTATTTGTATTCATGAACCCTGCACTAATGCTGAGGACTAAAACCCATCAACTGATTCATCATATTGCAGGTTAATTATTAAAAAAAAAATCTTTTTCTATTATGTTTTCATTCTATATCAAGGTAAAGGACAAACAAAGTATTTTGCAATTAAATGATAGCTTAATACTTAGACAATAAAATGCTTCCTTTGATGATGCCTATACTCAATAGTGAGGTACACAAAGAGACTTACATAGAGCGCGGCTCGGATTCCCGGGGTGATTCCAACTAGTACAGACGCTATCACAATGTGTGGAAATGACTGAACACTGTCCGTGTACATAATGACAATCATACACATGATGCTTATTACTTCGCTGCACTGAAATATGCCATTCCTAAGGGAGAGAACCAGGTTATTTTATATTTTCAAAGATTGTTAATTTCAAAGATAGAAATCTGGCCCAAAAACCATAAACTGGGAATGAATATAATCATATTAATTTTTCTATGTATTTTTTAAATGACTACTCATAAGTATTTAGAAAAACTAACCAAATGGTTAATTTTAATTACTGATCATTTCAAAAGTTAATTTAAGTCAAAAATGTGAAATACATTAGGTCTTGTTGGAGCCTAGTATACAAGAAACTTCAGACTTTTTTTTTCTATAATGTATTTTCTTTCAAATTATGCATAGCAATGATGCTTTAGCAACGTTACATAATGTACAGAATTTTTTGGCACCATTGATAACTTCTTGCAAAAAATGTCCATGTCAATAAGATTACACGTACGCTGTAAATGATACATCTGGCTGGAATAAGATGACAATCACCCCAGTAACCACTCCCAAAATTCCAAATTGCTTCATCTTGACTTCGTTTGGGAGGTGAAGGATGCAGGTTGCTATGATCAGCATGCCACAAATTATAAAACAGATCCCTAGAAAAAAAATTACTTTCCTTGAATTTCATCAACATCAATTACTACAAAAAATTGATAAGCAATGGCCAATTATATTAATGCCTTACCCATTGCATCAGCAGCGCTGGCCTGGACCTTGAACAGATAAGAGCCCAGAATAAAGAGGACAGGGTTAGCATTCAGTAGCACAGAGACACACATCAGGCTCACATTAATGGTCAGCTGAAATATAACATCATGGAAATTAGACTTCTGGAATTCAGTGTCAACATTTTAGGTGAGTTAAAACAAATTATTAACACATAGCATTTCACTTCCTTTCAATACAAAAAAAAAAATTCTACAATTTTAAACACAAAATAGAAACTGGTTGGTCGGGGACATTAAGTAAATGACCTGTATTACTACTTACTATATCAAGAGCTTTGAGAAATAATGTAAAAATATCATTGTTGTATGAAGCCATACAAAGTGCATGTAATTTAAGAAGATTGAAGAGTGGATATTTGATGAAAAAAATCAAATTAGTCAAAATTTACATTTTCAAAACAACATCTACTGTAAAGAAGTCTTTTCAAAAGACCTTTGTGGTGTTTTCTGTTCATTAATTTAACAAAACCAGTTTTACATTAAGGTTATACCTCCTTTACTTTTCAACATAAATGCACAATACATTAAAGGAAAACTGTTCAACTGTCATAAAATCATTAAATGTTTTTCTCATTCACCTAAATGAAAATTGCAGGTACTCATTTTTATGTGTGGGAGTATAATAAACATTAAGAGAACAGAGAAACATATTATAAAACAACACTACCTGCTTACAACCAGCATATTGGGGTAAACCCAGGAAAGACGCAGCAGACAAATTTTCTCATAAAACTTTAGAGACAAACCTGTTTCTTTGGTATATCAATGGGAACTTCTAGCAGTAGAACTTTGATCATCATAAATATCAAGAAGAACATGGTTAAGATGCTGGTGTAGGGCAGCTCCCTAGCCTCCTTTGTGAAGATCACCATGGCAACCAGCACTGACTTTGTGACGTGGGCTGACATACAAGCACAGGACAAGCTGACTGGTAGTCGTCTTGCAACCTGCAATCTATGATAATACATTTCTTAGAGTTGATGATCCTTACCTCTGATTATTCAAATGTCTTATAATACTTAAAGCAGTCTGCTGAGTACCAGTTGTTGGCTAAAATATGTCTTTTCATTTCAATTCTTTATGTGGAAGTTCAACATTTTTCTCCATCTCCCAATTAAGCAAAAGTAATATCCTGTTGTTCCTTACAGGCTGTCAAATACAGGAAGCCCATGGGCCACATCACTCACCAGAGCAGCAAGGTCAATCTATGGCCAATGCAGTAACTGTAGAATCATCACAGTTCATGCTGGCTCAATACCTGTCGCTACTTAATTAAATCACCACTAATCTTGTATCATATAATATCATTAACTTGCAGATAAAAAAATTTTAAGTGGTAACTTCTTGATAATACTGCCTATTAATTAACAAACAGTCACTAATATAAAGCTAAGTCAAGGTAAAAGTACTAAGGTTATCTTTAAAATTTGACCCCAAAGTTAATGATGCTGTACACAGAGTTATTTTAACATGTTTAACCAAGTGATATTTTTGTTTTTCTTGATTGTAAAGAAATGTCCCCTCAATTTTATTTTGTCTATCAATGTTGTAGTCAAAAAGAAGCAACTTGCAATTTTAGATTAATTTCATTTTTATTTTGCTCCGACACTGTCAATGCAACAAAATTAAAACAGGATAAAAATTAAAACAGAACAAAAATTACACAGCATACAATTTACTCTCTGCAAATAAAAGAAAATGTGAGCAAGCCCACATACCCAACGCTCCCCCATTACTTGACAATGCTACACATAATGAATGGCATACTGGCTGACAGACTAGACAAAAACATTATACCCCTTCATTGCGTGGAGTATGAAAAGTAAGCAATGGGATAATAAAAATTATTCTACAGCAATTACAAATGTTGATATTGTCACTAACATGATAAGTAAGTGATTACAAAACAGTTTTCCAATTTTTTATTTGCATAAATAAATGTGTTATTTTTTAAATGCTTTTAGAATAAATGAATTATCAAATAAAAAGCTGTAAGGAGAGTCCAATGTTTTCTTTCATATTTGATATGTCTACCCTATGAATTACTAGAGGGCTGACAGCCACTAATCAGGTGACAACTCAAGCCCCAGATTGTACCTTTACTTTCTATAAAACTTTCTATCAAATGTAATTTTCAGTACATTGCTTTAAAAAGTCCACATACAGACATGATATAAAGTCCTACCATAAGATAAGTTAAACTTTATTCAAATGAAAGTGGTATTAAGCTTGAATAAGAAACTAAAGCCAAAGACATTTACCTTTGCAAAGTGTAAGATGCAGCAATGCCAGTAACCATAGACAGTGGCCAGCTGTATAGATGGGAGTCAAAGAGAATCACCTCACACTTTATAAACACTGAAACGGAAACAATATGGTAGTCATACATTTTTTCTTAAACACATCTCTTTTAAAGTGCATGCAATTATAATTGTCATATCAATAGATTCATCCTACTCAATTATCCAAATCTTAATTGAAGTGCATGGTATATTTAATATAAACCTCACAGAAAAATGCACCTACATGTACCAATAACAAGTACAATCACAGTTATAAGTTGATGGTCAGTATCACATACGGGCAAACTGAAACAACTTTCAGAATTTTCACCCTTCTCATGAATAACTCATCCTTATCTGGTTGACTCCTTTTTACATCTTTGTAAAGGAAAACTTACCAATAACATTAATGTGACATATTAAGTCATATTCATAAACAGTACAAAGGACCAAAATTTTAACCCATTATTATCAGAGTGTGTTTCTGGATACAGCAGGAGTATGACTGAAGATATTGTTTGTTATGCCTATAACTATATGAGATATACACGTATATTGTCAATATACCTTTATATTCTTAATTTTATTTCTTTAAAAAAAACCATTTATCTACTGTTTCTTGCCTTACAAAAAGTTCTTGCCAGTGTATTCGCCGATTGTAACATAATCAGCCACCTGTTGGTTTGAATTTCCTTTGAAGAATGCCCTTGTTTTGTGTTGGATAAGTGCAGAACGATTCATCAGTTTTTGGTGATTTGGAAACTTATTTACTTTGTGTCCCAATATGCAGTTATTGTGTACATAGACACTGTTAAAATAGATTGATCTTTTGTACAACTTGATGATGACATCTGACATACAAATTTTTCTTTTGAATGTGTTTGTTTCACAATTATCAAAGAATTAGACTATTTATTCATAAGGTCATTATTTTAATTGTTGTTCTGGGTTAAAACTGCAAATGTAATTACTTTTCAGCACTTAGAGTACATAATCAACCATGCACATCGGTGACTTTTCAAAAACCTCAAATGAAAATTTCGTTTTTGGGGTGCATATTATACATAAGAACAGTTGGGGGTGCATGATATACACCAGTGCATACTGTACACAAGACTTTACAGTAATATGATATTCAATAGATTAAAAATAGTTTTTTATCAAACCAAGCAAGAAAATTTTAATGAGTTGGCCCATGGTTTATAAGTATAATATGATGTAAGAACACGAGGCATACAGGCCTTGGTGGTCAACTGAGTACCGGTATCATAGCCTTAGATTGACCAGCCAGATGGTCTTATTTTTGCATCATAGACTTCATTTTAGAGTCTAAACCCTAAACTTAAGTTTGAAAAACATTTATTCATGAAAGGGGGAGGGGACTAGAGTTGGAAGAATCTCAGATTATTTTTTGGTAAAGGGGGTCAATCTTTTGTACCGGTAATAAAAAGTTTTATTTATAATGCAGTTTATTTCTACAAGCATAAAATGCACAGAAATTAAAGAAGATTTCTTAAAATATCACGGCAATAGGATATCTAAGTGACCTAAACCAAGAGGGCTACAAGCCTTGATGGTCACCTGATTACCATAGCCCTTAGCCTGACTAGTTAGAGGGTGCCATTCTTGCATTTTAAGATTTATTTAGGAGTCTAAAACTAATCCAAAACTCCTCTGTTACCCCTGCAATTTATAATTTAACTTTAGTCATGGGGGGGGGGGGGGGGCAAGGAGGCAAGGGTCAGGGGCTAAAATTTGTTAACTTTTGGTCAAAAGAGACCTGAAAACCTTTAATGCTCCTTCTTTTATGATCATATTCAGTTTCATTTAAAAAGCACACAAGCATACAACACAGGAAATTAAAGTAGATTTCCTAATTTATTAATACTAATCATTTTATCAATGTCTGCTGACATCTACTGCTTAACAAATAAGTTGTCAATCAATAAAAATGGCCGTCCTGGGCATCAGGCAATACTATTTGTCTAGCACTGTTATGGGACTATTACTCCTGCAATGCAAGGCTCATTTTAAATAAGGCAAATGTGAATTTACGAATGAAGGAAATGGTCAAAAGCACATTTCATTATTATAATATTACTTTTGTAGTTCTTCAAAATACCTAAAATCATGGAACTTACCAATAGTCTGCATCACAACAAGGAAACTGAATGCTGCTTGGGATCCATGACAAGAGAGATGAGCAACAATCAGGCACAGCACTGAGTTAGCAATCATCAGCGAAAATATCATCTTCAAAGAAATCCCAAACATAAAGGTATATCTAAAGAATTGTCAAGGAGAAACATGTCAATCAAAATCATTCGTGCAGATGTGAACAGAAGTGATACATAGTAAATTACATGTGTAGTACATGTAACAGTTTGACTGAGGCCAACCTCTACTTTCTGGCAAACTGACTCTTTGCCACATTTTAGCTGCCCAACTATTTCCAGACTGAATGGATTTATTTAATTATAACAACACAATAAGAATACATCTAAATGTTTCATTTTATCATACATACTATCACTATTCAGCTAAAAGCTTATAACATGTAAAAAGTCTCAGGGACTTTATACATTTCATGCTGGTACATGTATGATCTTTTTTTTTTTAAAAGTTTACTTGACTGTCAATCTATACATCAAATTTGGTAAAGGATATGAAAGCTTCCATGGCAATTTGATTGCCCAAACCATAGACAATATCACTGCTAGTACAAAAAACACCAGTGAAACAACCTAAAATAGAAAATAATATTCTGAAATAGTCAACAAAGATTTTGTATAATAGACAAGCATTCTGAGAGGAATGAATAAGCTTTATGGCACACTTTGTTTTTCTTATTAATACAATATGACATATGTTTTTCAAGCAATAGGATCCTATACCATATGACACACTTAAATACTGTACCTTTGCAATATGACTCTTGTACATCAAGCATTTTTTACATACTGAAGATAAAATATTGTAAGAAAATACCTGGTAATTAGATGATTTCATTTGTATCACAGGAAGAAATACATATTATTCACTGTAGCAAACTTAAAATATCCATTTATTATTAAGTTGATCAACGAAAATAAATGTTCATGGAAGTGCAATATCTAATAACATATTGTACTGATATGACTATTGCAAACTAAACTACAGTTAGACAATATTTAGATGGTGATCATTTAAAGAGGCCCCACTTCAATAATGGACAATGGAATGAAAAGCATTTAAGATAATTTTGCTTTGACCTTGACCTACAACTTTGAAGTTTTCCAGATGGCATAGAAATTTTAATTCTATTTCATTACCCCTTACATACAGGCATTTTTGTTCAAACTGAGCAAGATTTAGCAAATGGGAAATAATCTACCTTCTAAAACTGATTATACAGAGATCTGCTATGTGAAGTAGAAGCCAAAAAACGGTGAGCATATTGGCTCTTAAAAAAGGATTTTTGTGTGATCTGATATGACCTTGACCTACAAACACCATTCAAGGTTACTGCATTCTCTTTGATTAAAGGCACATTGTGGGTGAAGTATGGGCCAGATTGGACTAAAGGGAGAGAAGATATGCTCCAGATGAGGATATTTCATAAAACTCTGATGACATTCACATTTGACCTTGAAACTTGGTTCAAGGTCACTGCACATCATTTACTCAAAAGCTCTTTGTTTATTCAAAGTATGAGCCAAATAGGGCTAAATGGAGAGTATATATTCTCTGATAAAGAATTTTTGCAGGGTCCAATTTGACCTTGACCCTTGACCTAAAAACATCACTCAAGGTCACTACATACCCTTTGACAATTGGCACTCTGTGAGTGAAGTATAAGTCAGATTGGACCAAGGGGAGAGAAGATATGCTCCGGAAAAGGACTTTTCATATAATTCTGGTATGACTTAAACTTAGACCTAGAAATATGGTTTAAGGTCACTGCATACCATTTACCAAAAAACACTCTGTGGGTAAAGTATGAGCCAGATTGGGCAATTGGGAAAGAAGATATGCTCAGGACAAGAGATCTCAGAGAGACAGAAGGATCGACATACTGATCACTATAGGGGGCCCTCAGTGTGGGGCCCCAATAACTTATCCTTGAAACCATGATTTTCACAAAATCCACAAAATTGATGCCAACTTCATTGTGATGAAACCAAAGTATGTATTAAAATTAGATGGCTGATGCAAAACATTTTAGAGAAGATGTCCTTTGATCTGGATATCTCATTACAAGCCTGAAAATTCTGACCAACCTGGATAGTTCATTACAGGCTGAAAATTCTTGTTCTATAATTACCTTTAGCTTTTTAAAGCTTAACAAAGTTCCATACACAGCATATACTCCAATTGCAAAAGGCAGCCATGACAGGAAATGTGAGGTGACCCCCAATTCTAAAAACATAGGATAGGAGAGAAGAGCTGCCAGGCCACCACACAGACTCCGAAGTTGGACCACAATGCTGTACTGACACCCTGATGAAAAACGACAAAGCTGTACATAATCCTAAAATTAATGGATCCAATTTTTTACTTTTATTTACCTATCAAATGATAGTAATAATCGGTTAGAGCAAATTTTAGGGATTTTAAAGACTTGCAATACAATGATACATCAAATATCTGCCCCCAATTTTAAATACTTTTTAAATATTATGTATGAAAATCAAATCTTTAAAAAAAGATTTTACAGAGGATGTCTATCCTAATAATCTTGTCTAATGATATTAGTCATCATTCATGTTATAGCATGGTGTTGTGCACTTATTGATTGTCCTAAATCTGTTAATCTATGACGTCACTACCATGCCTAATTCCTGCAATTTACATTTCATTATACACATCACAGTTAAAAATGGTGCTTGAGCAAGCATGTGCTCGATGTTTCCCAGTTGAAAATTAACATCAATATTTTGCTCAAAAATAAGACAATCTTCATGACATTATTTTTACATTATGACATCACTGGGGTGATAACCTTTTCCATAGTTATTTTCAATATGAATTCAATTATCTTCAACCTTATTTTTAATTCTTTCTATAGAACTTTAATTTTGGGGGTCAGAAATGCAAAATACTGCATGTAGCCCTTTGGTTATAATTTTAATGTTTGCAGGACACATACATATTTCTGCTATATAGTACCGGCCGGTACATTTTTTATAATTTAAGTTCTTTATAGCTTATTTTTTTCCAAGCAATTGTTTCTGGGAACAATATGAAATTTTGCTCAATTAGTGATTTCACCAACTATTTCATACTACATGAATTTTAACAACACAATACATATGCCTCTATATAAATGTTAACAACTTACCAATTACTTCTACAACATGCCTGATGTTCATTAAAGTTGACATAAACAAGGCCAAGCATAAAAGGAAAACTGCTTCAAACTACAAATAAATGCAAAGAAAGAGGAAAATTGCAATGTAGACAGTATCAAATAATCTCAGAGAGATTTGGCATGATTATAATGTACAGCGAGTATTTATATGCTCCTTCTTAAGTACCGGTATATATTATATAATTAAATTTTTCAATCCGAAGGTCTCGCTCACTTCAGCTTTGAAGCTCAATCATCATTAATTTTGTAAGTATTTATATATCAAATCATTATTCATAAACTAAACATAAAACCCAATCCTAGATCTTCTATTTATCTGTATTCCATATATATCATATAATATATATGTATATAATTTTGATTTTTATAAAATTGAGTGACCATGAAATGATTTTTTAAACCTCCATGTAATAGACTAATCAATGTTGTATTTTGTGGTTATTTTGTGACAATACAATATTGTAGTCTTTCCAGAGATAAATACAACTGTAACATTATATAAATATAATGTACTGAAATAGACCTTAAATAGAAATAAAAAAATTATTCTCTGAATAAATTTTTTTCGAGATTCAATCAAGTTTATTAACATTAAATAGGCACAAAGTTGCAAATACTTGTTAGTTTGTGAACTCACTTATGTCACACTACTGTAGACATAATTAAAAATCTTTAAGGGAAGAATACGTACAAAAAAGCCTAAATGAATGACTCCATGGAAACCTCTCTCATGGACACCAATGAAAATCTGCAGAAAAATAGGAAGTAAACAAAATCCAGCTGTCATGGCAGCAATGATGCTGTTGTTAAGGATATTCACATCATCTTTGTGATCCTTCCGATTGTTTTTAAAAGACGAAGATGATGGTGTTACGAAGACTTGAAATAAAACAAATCTAAAATAAAACGAATATGGTATCACATATATGTAATTGATTTCAGAATAAAGTATTTGCAACAAAGTCTGAATTTCTCTTTGGCTGTCCCTCACATATTCCAGGGTTACTAAACTTCATTACATGTAATAACTGGTCAGATGGCCATAAACTTTTTAAACAATTCAAAGAAACTTACTTTGACCAATGAATCTTATTGTATTTCATGACCAGAAATTAAATTCTGATTTACATATTTAATATGCATAATATATGCAAGACTCCAAAGTTTGGTGGTCACGCCAAGGTCTGGTGGTCTTGCTTAAGTCTTATAGTCAGCACCAAAGTCTGATAGTATGTTGCTGATAAGGACGCCAAAGTTCAATGGTGATGGAATAAGAACGATTGTGATGTCATGTCGTGATGATTTCATAGGAAATATGTCGCACTAGCAATTCAAAATCAACAATATAAAAAAGATGAAAGCAGCAGGCTGTCTGGACAAGTGAAGGAAAAGTTAAAGAAATAAACGATCCCAAGTTGAATCATTTTTTTTTTCATTTGAAGTGAGGTGCAAAAAATGTCTAATAAAGGCAGAACATTCATCATAATTGCAATGAAGTGTTAACAGCAGAAGACTGCAAAAACAGAAAATTGCATATCAAAATACCTGCTGCACTTTTACATGTAAAATCAGCTTTAAATTTTTCCATGATGATCAGATCTAAGAAACATGTAGAAAACTTAGGTTGGGGATGTTTGATTAAAATAGTTATCACCATAAGCTGACTTTTTCGTCTTTATTCTCAATTTAATTTAAATGTACTTTATTCTAATGTGCCTTCTTTAGTTTATCATAATGCATACAGAAGGACCATTTGCATAATGGGAACAATATTTGTCCTTTTGAGTCTTATTAAAACCAGTGGACTTTGGCTTGTCACACCATTGGAGTTTGGCACAGACCATTGGACTTTAACATGACCATCAGACTTAAGGGTCCCATCACATTCTGAAGTCCTATATATATGCCAACCATCAACTTACCCTACAGAAAGCAAAATGAATGGGACATATTTGAGAGGAATAAATGTGGCAATGGCCCAAGTTGTGAGGCATGCTGACAGAGCGGGGTAACAGGAGAACAGCAGCTGCTCCAGAAACTGAAACCACAAAACGAAAGTAAGAATTTTAGCACAAAACAGTCAGCAAGCTAAATACAGACTCTGTAGGATATAACATGTCCACTTGAAATAACTGATGTAATATACAATAAATTATTATTAAGAAATAATTCAGTGTTTTAAAAAAAACTATTGTATTTTAAAAGTGATCTAAAATATTCAAAAGGTATGACATTAACCAGTGTCCACTTTATTTTGTACACCGCTGCTAGGTTTGAATGTTGAATGTCAGTGGGGTTTTTTTAATAAAAAAGAAACTCTGTTTATTCTTGTTTTGTACATTTCGTTTATAAAATAATATGCAGTAATGCTTTTATTAGTTTAATCTTGTAGATCATTTAACGAGGTCTTAGGTTTATTCTCAAAATTGTTTATCCAATTTTATTGTGTATCAGTTACTTGGGAGACCCTTAATTTAGTCATTCATTTTAAAAGCTTTTCGAAACATAAAATATGTTTATATTTTTCATTCTTGACTTTTTACTTTTTCTCCATAATTAAAGTAAAAAAAATTGACTTACCACACAAACCTCTGGCTCCTGTTTTCTGAAGATGATCATCTGAAGAAGGATCCATCCCCCAGTCAACAAGATGAACGAATTCATCATGATCATCAGTAAAAGATTCACGATTGAAACCCTTAAATATTCAATAAGAAGACTTTACATTTTATGCCATTTAATGACGATCTGTTCATACGACAATAAGCATCCCAAAAACAAAAAAAATTTCCCATCAATCAAGTTTTTTGTAAATTAAGTAACCCAATATCATTATATGTGCAAGTGTTGATAAAGTACTGATAAAGTATTCTACGCGCTTATGAGTAATTATGTTTGCAAATCTCAATCATCCATAACAAAACCACGCAAAAGTAAAGTCTGGGTAATTAATCCGATTCTTAACTGTTGTAAGATAAACATTCCCAAGAAACATGTGTGTCATTTATTGTCATCATCTAACATCAGAGTAAACAAAGATCTATCCATTTCTTCAGTATATATGTTAAAACATTTTAATAGACTGTTTTACGTGACACAAGAAGAAAATATAAGTGTTTTCAATAAAAACATCATAATTATTCTTCCTGCTTTCAATAAAACTGTGAGTTCTGATGTGAGGCAAGTGCATGCTTTGCCAAAAATTGTTAAACAAAGGTTGACCATGTGACAAGTCAACAGGTTACGAAATGGCAAATACTCTAGCTGGATCTTTTTTTATGCAAGGAACGATGGATACGTATTCAAATACAAGGAAATTTAAAAATATGCATGTGATAAAAACACAATATGTTTTGCTGTTAATTAAAATTGCCTACATGGAGAAAAAATGTTAAGTTGTATGAAATAAGACTTTCCACAAATTATTCCAGAACAAATCATTTTAATAACAAAGAAATTCATATCTTTTTTTCAATCGGAATCTGATGCTTTTTCATGAATATTGATGAATGAAGAGTGTATCTATAAACCTAAATGAGAATGTCCGCGGGAAATCAGGTGTATGTTATTGTTTGCTAAATTACACATCCGTCATGAATATGTATATGCTTATAATTGTTAATTTGATTTATATTAATGTATTATAAGTGTATTATGTTTTTGATTCACAATACCTTACTCTTGCCTGTTTTTCACAGGATAATTGCACGAACTAAAATTGGCCCGAAGGAGAAAAATTTTTGCTCACAAATATCGGTATGTATAATATTAAACAAATCATTTACATCAAAATTTGCTTGAATCTTTAGGGAAAAATGGTACTAATAATAATGGTAACAAATAGTAGCTTCTTACCACACAAGAGGAAATGTGTAATACAGTATGGTCATGTGGCACGGTATGAAAACAAATGTAAACACCATCACTGTCCTACAATGGAAAATGTTGATAGAAATATTCACAGTTTATAATAATCTGCTTCAATTATAATCATAGAAAAAGTGAGCAAGCTCACATACCCTACGCTCCCCCGTTGTTGACAATCCAACACATAATAAATGACAGGTTATGTATAAATATCCCGGTGCACAAAATAATTTGATTTTAAAATGGTCTTAACTTCTAAATATCATCATATCAAAATTCCTGCCAGTATGCACATGCTGCTATACATCTACATTTATTACATCATATATTCTGTAAAATTTTCATACAATAAAAAATTCCTGAGAGATTAATGAAAATAATGGAATCAGAACTTCCTTGTGATATAGTACTGAGCAAACCCAACCTAACACTACAGCTGACCCCAAAAGCTGACCTGTGTCTGCTTTGTGTCTGCTCAGGGTCTGTTACGGTTTAATTTTACTTGGGAGTTTACTTAAATTGGGATTTACTTTATGCACTTAACGATGAAGCAGACCCGTCTTTCATCTTACCGCCTGTAAGCCCCGCTCCTTGTATACTCCAAATACACATGTATAGACATTTGGTCATTTTTCAGTAGTGAGCATACAGTAAGCACATGCATTTACTCAATGACAAATGGAGCATGTACCGGTATATCGAGTAACTTGAATTTCCCCAAACATAAAGACTGTGGCGAAAGATTGGAATTTTCAATTGCAAATTATGTAAAGTCACTGATGTACACTTGTTGATAATGTATTACAAGCACTTTTCAGTAATTACGTTTGCAAAACTCATCTAAAGCAGCAACAAAAGTAATGTTTTTAATGATGTCTTTACTTATAGTCCAATTCTCCGTATGTTGTAAAAAATAGGCCAAAAAACACCTCAAATCAACAAGAAACATGTTCATGCCGTATATAGTCATCTTCTGTATAACTACACAAAAAGAAATTTAAAGAGTTTTTAATCAAAACATCATAATTGTTAAATTTATCTGTAATTAATTAAACTTTGAAGTACGACATGAGACAGATGCATGCTTCACTGGGAATTATTGTATGTAAATCTACACAATGTGTCCTAAATACCTACAAAGTTTCTCAAAATTCTGTGCAGCAGTTTAAGAGGAGTTGTGCTCAAAAACTGTCTATTATTTTTTCAATATATGGTAAATATTATAAAGTTCAAAAGTGCTGAACTAAATTCCCCCAAAAATAATGGAATCAGAGTTTCTGTGTAATATGCACACTGTATCATTAAATTGACTTCTATATACCTGAAATTTAGTGCACAAGTTTATTAAGAGGAGTTGCCCTTACAAAAAAAACTGACTAAAGGGCCAATAACATTATACCCCTCACAACTTATTGCATGGGGTATAATAATACATTTCTGTTTAATATTTTACCAACAAGATAGTGCACTAATCAAGTCAATTTGCAAGCTTACATATTTGGACAAAGAAAAAAACTGCTCTTTCTATATTTATTGGTAAATTTACTCTACTGTTGTTATTGAAAATAGAAGTAATTTCAAACAAGAATTACATGTAGGGATACCTTCCCATTGCAGAAACTTTTAAACATGTGATTTCAAATCTAACAAAGACACATACCTCTGATTTTTGCTCCCTGTGTCAACCACAAGAATCAGAATTACCCCAAGTGATACCAACAGCAGAAGCCTTCAAATAAAATAAAGCAAATAAAATTGTCTCATGATATCTCTCTGTAACTATTTTTGTAGCAGTAAAACACTATTATAAGAATAACACTAAAACGCCATTTCTTCTATAGTTCTGTAAAACCTTACGGTTCTCCACATATGGCCAAAATAATGAGAAAACAAGGTAGAGCCGCCAGAAACACTTTTCTATTGTATTTGAATGGGCCTGGGTCTACCAGTTTCTTCATCCTCTGGGCCATTTCTATACTACTTAGAGGCGCCTCTATTTCATCCTCCTCCATCTCTTCTTCCACTTCCTCTTCTTCACTTTCTTCTTCCTCATCTGTCTCTTCAGATCCACCCAAGTCTACTGGTGTTAAGTTGTCCACATTGGCTTGGTAAGGAGTTCTGTGGTAAACCTCTCCTTCCATTATCTACAATTGTATAAACTCATATTAAAAAGAGAAAAGTTCAGAAAACACATTACAAAAACAAAGATAATACATGTTTTATACCACTTTTTTAAAGTCTAGGAATTCTCTGGTTGTAACATATCCTATTTTATTGACTGTACTGATTTATAATGTGCAATATTATGAACCAATATTTATATGTGACAACTTTATTTTGTGATTTTCCAGAGATAAACTGCTTTATGGCAACTAAATTTTGCAACCAACATTTATCTACATTTTATTTAAATAACCATATGTCAAGGACTGGTTTGTGACAAGAAATTTTCACGACAATGAGACTCGACAACCTCAAGAACATATCTCACAGGTGAATAAAAGTAGTTTACATTATATGTTGCCTATGTCACAATTTGACATACATAACAAGTGGCCCACAGGCCTTAACGGTCACCTGGGTTCCATAACCCATTCACAGACCTGTAAAAGAATCTCAATTATGCATTTAATTTAAATTAGCTATTTAGCTTTATTCTGCAGAAAAAAAACCTTAAATATGGTAATGACCACCCCCTCCCCTACCTAAAATCTTGCAAGAAGGACTAGCTATGATATTTTCATAAAAATATAGATGACTAGTATACCTATTTTACTTAAACAATCCCTTTCACCTCTTAGTTACATTGTTTACAAAAAATCTTAATTCTTTCATGATATCTTAACTTCATTCATTCTCTTTCCTAAAAATGTATTCATTTCTTCAATTAAATTCAATAATTTACCCGGAAAACCCCTAAATTCTTGAGTCTGAACAAATCGAGTATTGTGGTACAATATTGTGTAACAAGTTGATTGACATCTATAGACTAAATAACCAAGTGGTTAAATGAAAAGTTGCCCTGCCAGGTGGCAAAGAGCTGTGGGTAAATATTGAAATAACCACAAGACAGGGGTATCCCCGAGTACCCAAACTCCGTCACCATAAGCAGAAAACCTCCCGCGTTTATCTGTAAATTATTTTTTGTGGTTTTTATCATTTGCAATCACTAAATATAATCTGAAACAATATAATTTATAAAATTATTAGCAAAGATATTTTTATTTTTATTCAAATAAGCTCTCTGAATACGACGTTTATCACGCGTGCCTATTATATCTTATGAACCTAACTCCGTCACCCACATGCTCTATGATATGGCAAGGAATGAAGACACATTAACAATTTAGTTAAAACTCAATTCGTATCTAGGCCAAGTTATAATAAGTAAAAGTGGTGCATACAATTTAAATTGTATTTAATTTCATCGAAATGAAATGATCGCCAGAATAAAAAATGGGTCCATGTAACAACAATCACAATGGCCTTTTCAGTATTTATGGATGCCGTTTGATTTATGTCCTTTCATATTTCAAATATTTTATATCATTAATTAATATATAACTTATTATATTATTTATTTATTACATTTTTAGAAATGTAGCATATTCTAAATAGCGATATATTGGAGATATCTATACCCTGTATAAGGCAAAAGTATCGGCATGAGCGTTTTGACGTTATCATCAAGAGTAGTGCATAAAGGCTATTGCGGACTGAAAAAAATGTATTAATTACCATAATCAAAAATGTATTCCATGTGAAATGTTTCATCTTGACCTCTCTAAAAATGGCTGACCACCGTAAATGGTCGAATGGACCCGCATGTCAGAAATATCGATATTTTAGTGCACCCGTGAAAAAGTTTTAGCTGATTTCACACAATTAATGGTGCATAAAATGAACAAGGTTTAATTCTGTTATTTTTTGACACATTCTTTAATTTAACCGTTGCAAATTGTTGACATTTGATTAAAGATTTTTGACATGTAAAAAATGACGTCATAATCGTACTTGATTTCAAACGGCGAGGGGTTTCCCGAAAGTGACGGAGTTAGGGGGCTATGCGATACATTTGTATTTATATCTGCATGTATATATTGAATTAAAGGATTCCCTTTTCTCGAAAGGCACTTGGCAAGTGCTTTTTTTACTCTTCGTTGCATTCCCTATAAAACTGTGGGGAACCGGGCAAGGACCAAAATGCCTGAGGCATGTTTAACAGAGCAGGTGCTCGTGAGCGCTTGCCAAAATTCCCAATAGGCCTACTGGAGGCGCGTTCAGAAGAGCGGGTGCTCGTGAGCGCTCACCAAAATAATTTATATAAATGCAACACAAACTTAGCGAGCGCTTGCTGAACACACCTCTGCAACACACAACATTTGGCGAGAGATCAACAGCACTCGCTTTGCTGAACACGCCTTGGTCAAGGCCCGACTCGTTACAAGAGATACCGATATATAAATGGTGGCTAGTTGGATGATATAATAGATCCATTATCCCATATCATGCAATACACCCCTTTTTTCTTTAGACATCTTTTAATAAAATATTTTTCGTTTACATTCGTTGCCGTCCGAATTTCCTTGAACAAATGTGGGTATGCATACAGTGGGTAAACAGCAGTATGTTACGTCAATTTTCCAAAGTTACTTTACCATACAGTTCATAACTAAAATTACCGTATTTTTATGTGTAATCGATGTTTTTCCGTTTTGAAACCTTGCGCTGATTGAAGCTCTCCCACTGACTGACTGAGAGAGTTACCAATGTGAATGTATCCACATTTTTTCGGTGCACAAGAGTCAATATTCAAATAGCCGCACATTCGTATTCAGGGAAATCCCTACATATGACGTAAAATAAGGGGGATCCTCTTCAGTTATCCTGACGTCAGGTTGAAGGTGTACAAGATGGCGGCCGTCGGGTGCCTGGAAAGGGACCGCGGGAAAGAAACAACGACAAAAGATGGGGTACAGGGGCTCGACTTTCGCCGGAAAAGTGGAGTTAACCGCTCGTTTTGTTTTGATGATAAATCAAAAGAGTGCTTGAGTTCTAACGGAGGTTTCATAGATAAATTGTGCAGATTGAACGGCTCAATGAAGACTTCTTCATTCATCGAACCGTCCATGCCCACCCTCCGATCCCGGGGGGACAGGCGGTCAGAGTGTATGAGGAAAAGAAGACTTTCCAAGTCAGAAAAGGAAGACGCGTAAGTCTGACCATTTTGTTTTTCTTTCTGCATGAAGGCAAAACATGCTGCACACACTTTCTGGACAAAGACTTCGTCGGTGGGGCCACCAAGGGGAAATCCTATTTTGTCTCTAGTGACCGCTTTTAGATTTCTTCGATAAATTCTTGTTGTAAAAAAGCAATTATGGCCCTACATTATACATTTCCTTAAATACATTGTAGCAGATTCATTGATTGCAGGAAATGAGAATTAACTGTCTTTGTCACAGATTTGTTGTTTTAGTGATGGTTTATTTTCAGAATATTTATAAGAATGGTATTATACATGTGTAATATTGGCCTTGAATTCAAGAATCTTGTAATCCCAAACTCCTTATAAAGACAGGTTCCTTTTTTCTAAAGTCTGAATAAGTCCTGATAGCATATGTGTCCATTTTCACACATTGTGCATTTTTCACATGTACACAATTTTAGGGAGTTTTTTTAGCTCAGGTGAATGGGAGCAAGTGAGATTTTCCTGTACGTTAACTAATTTTGCTCCTGCTCTGTTGCAAAATTGACATGTGTAGTCTGTCCCTAGTTGCCATTTCCATCACTTTTGTAGCACTTGAAAACAAAAATACAAACTGAAATTTCATGCACATATGGGGGTAAAAAATCCAACAAGTTTTCCTGTTTGACAATGAGAAATTGTGAGTGAAAACAATTTTCGTACGTAAATTAGTTTATAATATAAAAATTAAAAATCACACATATATATCTTTAATTAAACATTTGAAAGCCTTTTAAGGTTGTCTTGCAAAATTATTTTAACATAGATACAACGAAATGTAATCATTTGGGTACTACTGTGTCATTTGCCATAACAAATCCTCATAGACTTAATTTATTTTAAGGGTAACTTTTTTCTCAGATGAAAAGACCAAACATGAGGTCCAGTTAGCTTTCTGCTATGTCAGGGGATTTCAATTTTATTTTCGTAGTATTTAGAAAAGCTACAATAATGAAAGCCTCTCCCTTGTTTTCTAAGATTACAACTCTGTAGGAATTGGATCATAATGATGCAGGTGCTGCAGTGATTCACTCTCCCAACAGATTGTCTTGAGGTGACAATATCATGTGATCTTTTGATATGTAATTGTGCACAGCATATAAATTCAAATGTATAAACATGATAAAGTATAATTTATTTAAGAAATAAACAACGTTATTTAGTGAACATGGCGTTATGAATAGCAACTGCTCTGCTGGCATATTTTCCATGATGCGCTATTTGTTGACCATCTAGCCTCCTCAAGGTCCTGTTATTGGTTTAAGAAGATCATCTTTAATTTCCATATTTTGTGTCATATTCTTGGAAATTGAAAATGTACACCATACTGGATGATTATTTTAGTTGTGCATGTATATATAGATGTTGATGTTATACTAACATATAACACTGACTTGTAAGAAGTGAGGTATACCAATAGTATATACTTAACTTCTTACAAGTCAATGTTATATGTTAGTATTACTATAAACATCTGCATGATGATGGTCCAGGCCCAAACGTCGAATCTAATTTTATTGTGCTAATTTACTCAAGGGGTATTACTTTTTTTTGCATCTATCACTATGTATCACAGTATGTGCAAATATAAAATATTATTTACATATACTTTATTATACTTTAATACTTTATATATTTAAGAAATAAACTTTATTTAGTGAACATGGCGTTATGAATAGCAATTGCTCTGTTGGCATATTCCATGATGCGCGCTATTGATATTTTGAATATGATATTTTAAATGCCATAAACTATGTAAACTTTTTTTTTGTTATAAAGGAAAAGTCTAAATATTTTAATCCTTAAAATTTAAATATTTTAAACTTTATGCATTTATAAACATGATAAAAGTTACTTGTTTATGAAAAAATAGTGAAAACAAGACTAATGTAATTTGTAAATTGTGCAAGGCTCATTTTAAATATAATGAAATCACTTTGGACATGCGGTAATACATTGAAAGGTTCAATAAATTTTAAGCCCTTATTCATGTTTTCATTAAGTTGCAATGTATTGTGATATGTATCGTATCGCATCTTATGTATCGTGATATGTACCGAATTGGCTAAGTACAGTATCGTCCCAGCCCTACTATTATTTATTATTAACAAAGTTCTGGGATTTCTGATTATACATGGGTTATCTTTTCTTTAATTCTTTTTATATTATATATAAGACATGAACTTTTCTGCTAGACACAAAGTTGAAGTGTTGTCAATTAATGATTGATTTTCTTTACACTGCTATTTTAGAAATTCATTGAATATTCATGATATTACTTTTTATACCAGGTTATTAATTTATGATATTTAGCCTTAGAGTTCCCAGTTGAATAAGTACCTTTTTTTGATTTGTGTGTATTCTATATGAATTTGAAATAATTAAAAAATTCAAAGGTTTGCTAAAAATAACTGAAATATGGAGATTTTGTATTTGTGTTCATAAGTTTTTTAAACAGTTAAGAGCAAAATGCTATGTAAGCTCATAGCAAAAGAATTAAGGGTTTTCAAAATGACGGCTGTAATTAAATTGTACATAATTTTATTGTACCTTACATATTTTAGAAATGGTCACACTTCAACCAAAACAATAAAACATTTTGTGAGCTAACCATTCGAATGACATTATTAAGTTTTCAATTGTAACGATTGGTCAAATGTTGTCTTTAAATTTTACCCACACTGGTTTACCCAGTCTGTACTGTAGATGTAGATAACATTTTGATCCTTTGTGTGAACACACAGAACATGCATATCGTCCATACAATTTCCTTAACAGTTTTTATTGTAATGGTAGTTTAATTTTAAAATTCAAATGTGGTTAACATATTGTTTCTGCAATGAAGTGGTACAATTTAAATCAATATAATTTTTAATCTCAAGGCTTAATTTTGTGTAACATAGATTTTTGTCAATGTTTAGACATGGTGGTATGAAGAGCATTATTATATGCCGGACACATTTTTTAATTTATAATACATTTTCTTTTCTTCGTCAGACTCTCTTTCTTCCAGTTTTGAGCTTTAGATTTTCAAAATGCTGACTTCTGCATTACAGCCCCAGTATATTATTTCTGTCAAGAATAAAACATTGCTCAATGCCGAGTAGCTGAAAGATTGACTGAATCAATTTTTGCCCAACAGGTTTTACTGACCCATTTGATAGATAGTGATAAGTGGCTAGCTTTATGTTCATTTCAATGCAATTTCATGCACTGTTCATTTATCAAACCGTCTCTGGTAGGGTATATCATGTAACATCCTTGATTGGTGTAAGACGTCTGCATTATTAAGGTATTTCAGATATGAAATGATAATTGAAGAAGATTGGAGGTCAATTTAGGCTAGAACAGGTAACAGATAAATTGTCATGCACAATGGCCATTTAACTTGCAGTGCCATTAATTATTTCACTGTACGCATTGGTTTATTTATTAAGGCCTATGTAGCTGCACTGGATACCTAGTTTAGATGATATTGGCTGAGGCATTTCACCTCAGAGGAAGCCTTTTTGAACTGATAAATCCTCCAGGTTGTTGACATTAGCAGCCTACTGGTTTCCTTCCTGACTGTGTATCTGGGTCAGTGAACCAGCCAGAGTTGCTATTGCTGTCTGGCTGCTGCCTTATTAGTGCTATTTAACTAGCCCTGTGTGGTTCAAACTGGAAGCATTTGCAGGTGAATTATAGACTACTTTGTATTAATTATACATGTCTTGTGAAAGAGATAGTTATGTAATGACTGAATAAAGTTGATTTATTAAATATAACAATATGATGATAAAATATGTGAAAATAAATTATCTTTAAAGTTATTGATGATAGCACAAGAAAATTAAAGCATTTTGAAAATGGTTGTAAATTATCTGTATGAAAAATTTAGCTAAAATCTCAACCATCTTTTAAAATATTTTATATTTTTAAAGACAATGTATTCCTGCAAATGCAATTTTCTCTATGCTAGTGCTAAAACAATCACATTTATGGTAAATGACCCCTGCATGCAAAGTTTTTTTTGGGGGGGGGAGGGGTGGTTTGTTTCGTCCCTGGATTAATATGTTTTTCCGTCTGTCCTTTTGACTGTTTGTAGATATGTTGTACAAATCTAGCACATAGATCAATCTCAAATGATGTTTACCTATTATTTCCAGAAGTACTTTTCAACTATCAAATGTACTCACTTGTAACAGTCTACGGTCATTTTTAAGGATTGGTGTACCACAAAGTCAGCTTTTCTGATCAAATTAAATTTTGTCTGTCGTCCGTTTGTCCATAAACTTTTCACATTTTCAGCATCTTCTCCAGAACCACTGGGCCAATTTCAACCAAACTTGACAAAAAGCACCCTTAGGCAAAGGGGATTTGCAGTTGTGAAAATTAAGGACCACACCCTTTTACATGGGGAGATAATTAGATATAATTGAAAAAATTTGAGAAATTTTCAAAAATCTTCTTCTCAAGAACCATTTGGCCAGGAAAGCTGAAACCTATGTGGAAGTATTCTCAGGTAGTGTAGATTCAAAGTTGTGAAAATCATGTCCCCAGGGGTAAGGTGGGGCCACAATGGGGGAGTCTAATTTTTACACAGGCATATACAAAGTAAATCTTTTAAAATCTTCCTTTCAGTAACCAATCAGCCAGGAAAGCTAGAAATTGTGTGGAAGCATCCGTAAGTAGGGTAGATTCAAGTTTAATTGTTAAAACCATGATCCCCGGGGGTAGGATGGGATCACAACAGGGGGGGGGGGGCAAATTTTTACATAGGAATATATAGAGAAAGACCTTTAAAAATTTTCTAAATCACCATTTGCCTAGAAAAGCTGTAACTTTAGTAAAATCAACCTCAAATAGTGTAGATTCAAATTCCTTAAGATCAAAATCTTGAGGAGTAGGGTGGATTCACATTGGGGATCCAATTTTAGAAATGGAAACAATTCAATTATTCACAAAAACTGAAATGTTATCATATATTGTTTTAAGTATATATATACAAGCATTTTGACATATTGCTGATCTTTTAAAGTTGTTAAGACTATGGCCCCTGGGTGATTCTTAGGCCTCCCAAGGGGTTTGGTGTTTGATGTAGGTTTATTCCCATAAACAATTCTTTAGGATCTTTTTTAGGACTGCAATGCTCAACATGTGAGTTGACTATAAAATTACTCTGTTAGAAATAAGGGACTAAATAAACATAAGAATATGGGGGGAAATGGATTTTTATTTATACAGGATCTACATGTATCATACCACATTGTCCAGATATTTTGTATTATGACTCCATTAACCCTTAGGCTGCTGCATTAATTTTCGCCAAGATGGCCGCCACTGCTGAATTAATTCATCACAATTAATGGTAATTGACCACCGAGTTTTAAAATCATATATCTCAGCAACTATTTATGCTACAGTTACCAAACTTATATTTAAATGCAAGAGAAAATGTTGAAGATTTCAATGCAATGCTCATTTTCTTCATTTAACTTGTATTTATCAATCTAGGTACGTTCAAATGTGAAAATCAATTAAAATCAATGCCTTTTATTGTTCCATTCTTCAATTGTCATATTTTAGATCCCAAATGACTGTAAAAGTTCCTTAGTATATGAATAAGTCATACATTGTTAGATTCATTTTTATTCATATCATTTTTGAACATCGGGTAAACAATTAATAGGTCAAAATAACTGAAAAATAAAGAAATACATCAAACACTTTATCAATGTTTTTTAATGTTGGTCTGATTCACATTCTCGGACTGCACACGTCTCTCGGTAAAGATGTTGATCAATTAAACAAGAATTACCATAATCATATCATTAAAAAATAATTAAGAAACGATAAAGGTTCGTAATCCTCCATTTTAGCGTTTAATTTTTCCTCTCTGGTGAATGGGATATTCCATGGCGGTGGATCAACACGCGACCAGTCTGCCTCGAGATCGGCATCAAATTCTTGGTCATTTCTTAGCACAAAGTCCATCAAAGACACATAAATCAATAATTCAACATCTTCTAAGTTATGTACTGCAGGATTAAATCCATCAAAAGTATTTACGTCTTTGCTATCACTGTGAAAAAAGTTCAAAACTTTCGTCTCGTCGCTTCTTTCTATGTTCGCCATTTTGGCTACAAATTCAAAACATTTCTCAGAAGTTTACCGCTCTACAGCCTTTATTTTAAACTCTTGAAATCTCTAGAAACCTTCCGAAAACATCAATTGACCAATCAAATTTCATTCCTAACAATAGCCATCGTGTTTTTGTTCAAAACGAGGCTTGGGGAAACCTTAGATAACTCGCTCTCGGAAAAACGACAATAGTCGCGCGTAGCAGTGGTGGACCACAAACTTCGGCGCGACAATAGTCGCGCGTAGCAGCCTAAGGGTTAAGCTGAATTTATCATGCCTTATGTTGTTCAGGTGAGGAATGTGGCCCATGGGCCTCTTGTTGTGGGCAACGTATCCATCTGAACAAAATTGGTATCTGGTGTGTAAATAATTTGTCCCTGTTTTAAAACTTTAAGTTTTGCTTTTAAGATCAGATGTAATTCATGATATGGATTAATACATATGTTATGTGTATTTCTCTCCAATTTAACCATCATGATCAATACTACTGGAAATTCACAGCTGTTTGAAGCACATGTATATCAGACACTGCGCAATAAAGAAGATTCGTCTCAATGTTATACATTCTGTGTCACCTTCAAATTACAAAACATATGAAGGGAGGGCAAACAAAGGTAAACCAACAAATAAATCAAAAGTGTTTTCATTTACCGTATATTTATACAGATACAATATACTATGAGTATTCAAGTTAAACATGTAGACTCAATAATCTGTACATCAATTATAGATAAAATCCCAGAGTGTACATGCAGGCTGATATATTGAGAGGAATAGTTTATTTGTTTTTTTTAAATATTTGAATTATCCAAATTTTTTGTGAAGAAAATGCTTTGTTTTCTAAAAAAAAGAATTCTAATAGGACTAATAGGACTAATAGCCATTACCATGATTACTTTGGCATTACAGGATTATAAAGTCATTTGAATCACAAAACATGGAGTCAATACTCAGGTATTAGATCAATAAAATATGTTCTGTGTCCAATTGCTATAATTTTATTGATTGATGTCGATATATACATGTATAAAAGTACATGTATTTCATTGGGAAAAGTTCTGTTGTAAAATAGCCATAGGTATAGTTATCTTATAACCGTTTGAAGTTTTGTCGAGGAGTAAATTTCATTGATAAATGAGTTTTTTAAAAATCGATCAAATTTGATCTAGCTTGCAGCTAACATTTCTACTTTTAATTAAAACCATTTTATGCAAGTCATATTGTATGTACACTTATTGGAATGTAGATGTAATATGTAAATAATTCAAATTAAATAAAAGTATACAGTTTCATATAATAAATTATATCAGTTTATTTGAAGTTTTTAAAAAAAAAAAACTATGTTTGAATTGTTGGAAAATGGCTTGGGCACAATATAAGCAAATAATATTAAAATGTCAAGGTCAAGGAATGCTGCAAAAAGATATTGCTCAATGGATTTAAATAACATTTACGTCATGCAAAAATCATCTGTCATCAAAATGTTTGACGAAGGCCTAGCAATTGTTGATCTCCAGGTAGCAAGCTTGCATGAACCATGTCATGTCAGCCTTATTTTAACTTTTAATATAAAAAGGGCTTGTTCTGCAATTTTATTGAACAGATATCTAACATCCTGTATGATTACATATTGTATACTCCACATTGATCTTCGATTCACTTTAAAAACATAAAAGCTAGTTTAAAGAACGCTGAGAAAGTATATGCAAGAAACAATGAATTTATTAGGACTGAACCTAATAGCAATGTAAAAAGTGTGTATGTTAGATGTAAGTGTAACTGCATATATAGAATGATGTTGGATTCAAGCATGATAGTAAAAAAAGTGGGCATTAGCATTTTGTTAGTAAGTATGTATTTTATTAACCATACAAGTACACCATGAATATGAGCCGTATAATGTATTTTATGTAGAACTCTTATCAAAAAGTGTGATAAAAGCATTTAGAAATCATATCCAAGAAATACTGTGCATAATGATTATTTTCCTGTAAATTGGTCTCATGAAACTTTCATGGAATATAATTATTTTTATGTATATTTATTTTTCAGAAATGTATGCCATATATATGCATTATGCAAGTGTTTTCTCAAATTCTACTACCTGAAAATTCATTATCTCTTAATATTTCATTCCTGTGTGAATGACATTTATGTATGGATTTTGAAAAACAGAAGATACTGAAAATTATGAAAGTGAGTTCTTGTACACTGCATAGAGATTTCCCTGTTCCCTGTCTTCACACTATTGATGTATAAAATAAAATATAAAAATTCCTCAATCAGAAGCTTTATCATTGTACTTTCTCTGGGACTGTCTTATCGGTAACTTTTAATATTCATGTACCTATATAAAGACTATATATGGACTGTCCTGCTTTTGAGTACATGCATGTGAAGGATCAGTAATTGGGTTTTAATTAATAAAATTTTGTTGTGAATTATTAATAAGCACACAGATAATGTCCTTAATTCATAAAAAGTTTATGACTCGGCTGTATTTGTCAATTTATTACACAATGTAAATGATATTACAGGAACTTTAATACAAGAGTTAAAAATATGAAAAACAATTTATTTCATACACTTCATTTTGAATATTAAATACTGCATGTTTATATACAGACTTTAACTGTAATTTGATTTAAATTGTGTGAGTGTGCAGTCTTAAAAAGATTATCATGTATATGTATTAAAATACTTGTATTACTTTTAAAAGAAAAACATACACTCTCATCAATTTTCTAAATCTTAATCATGGCCAATTTGCTTCCAATAAAAAAAACTGGAACACCTACGTCAAAGACTGATATTGCACTCAGCTGGTACGCTGAATCTATGTCAATATGTCGCGTAACACTTACCACAGACCTGACACATTTTGACTGCCTGCTTCATTAGGTCTTGATAAGTTGTAGGGTTCAACAATCTGCCCACTATAGACTCGCTGCGTGCTGCCTGTCAAGTTTTATATATATATACTAACTCGTATGATATAAATGTTTGGAGGGAAACCTTTTTTATGGCAAAGTGGGTTAGACAAGTGTTTGTAGGTGTATATGAAGCATGAAGACCCTGGCAAGCTTGTGAAATACACTGGTGTCGAGACCATTCCTGTGAGCAGACTGCAAGCATGTGCACTAGAGCTAGCTAGTCCTTTGTTCCTCAGAGATGGGAAAAAAAATGATGTGCCCTACAGTTCGTTGACTTGTCATTTTGTCAAGAAGGTGACTTGTGCCCTGTGATTTCTGGAGTGATCTATTTTTACATTTTTTTCATTGTTGAGACTTTGGGGATTTTTTTGTTGTGTGTAGAGAAGTGAGGCTCTAGTGACTTTGGGGAGAATGCATTCTATATGTAACTTGGATGTCTTCTAGTCATGTGATCAAAGGAAATGAGGAATTTGAAGCTTTGTGTTTTAACTGTTATATTTCGATGATCAGGGCACAGTGAAAATAATATTCTGGAGATTTTTAAATGCACTGCAACAAACAGGATTATGGATTTACTATGTTGACATGTTTGCAGAGCTATGTTTTACAGTCTGCCGACCTTCTTATTGCTCATTGTTCTGGTGAATGGCTAAAAATATACATATTGATATGTGCAGTCTTTCATGTTTATAATCTTTCTTTTTAAAACTCTGTAAGATAACAAAGGACTTGAAGGCAATTTTTTTCTCTTATCAGAACATCATGACTAGAGGTAGTCAAATATGAAGACTTTATAATGATGTTGGTTTGAATATCAGTGTTGAAGACTTGGGGACTTACTAGCTAGAAATACTTCACTCTGTCTTTCTCTCTTTTTTTATCATTTTATTTTGAGAAGCAATTTCTTCTGGGAACCATTTGAAGACAACAGTTGTAGATAATGAAAAAAGGGGAAATGTAAACAAAGTGGTACACATGTCGAACCTGGGAGAGATCTCATTGAACTTCATGCTGGGGATAGACTCAGCCAGGTAACCACATTGTGTTCTCTCAGATATATTCAGTGCCTGACCTCCATTTACTAGTAGGCTGTACAAAATAAATCTTGATTATTGATTAGTGTCTTGTGAAAAATGAAGTACTTAGTATTCCTGACATGACAGTTATGCGTGGAGCTCTTACTTTACTGAGACGTCACCTGCTCTAGGTTGTCAGACATTGCAATGGTTGACTTTATCAGAAATTATTTTTTAATGATAAAACTTTCAAATATGGATTTGTCACAAGACTTATAATTCATGTATGCAAGGTTAAATTATATATATTTTTTTATATCTTTATGTGAATCAAAATATTAATGAAGCTTATGTAAGAATAGAAAATAATTTAAAAATCAGAACACGTTTTAAACGTGGTAAAGTGGACTATGATATATATGCCTGTAATACATGTACATGCATGTATTTATTGATCTGAGTGTTAGTAGAATTCATTGTAACTTGCACAGCAAAGTACCGTGCATACAGTACTTCCTCGTTTCAGTTGATACACTGTACTGCAACAAAATTAAGTCATATGATTTACAAAAGTGCTTTCATTTATACATGCATTCACTATTTACATAACCAGAGAGTATGCATGCCCCGTCCTAATTGAGCAGGATTTAGGTCACAGTTGTGTTTTGTCTGGAATTTTTTTTTGCTAAGCTTGTTATGATTATATGAATATTAATTTTTTTTGCACTAGTCACTTCAATTGGATGTTGATTTCTTTAAATTTTAATAGGAAGTTTGAAAAGAAAGAAATGCTTGCCCTCTATTTGTTGACTGTATTAATAAGTATAAAAGTAAAAAGCATGAAAAAATTATACATTTTTAAATAAGCAGTACGTAAGTCAACTAAATAGATACATTACGATGATTAATTGTTATGCTCCTCATGCAGTAATTGAAGGCTAAATTTGAGAGACATAACAAATGGCTAATGAATTAAAACCTGAAAAATATTAAAAGTATTATGATACATGTGTTTAATAGAAAGATAAAAAAAAATGTGGGCACATAATTTCAACATGCACATAATGATCGAATGTCGTTGATTAAATTTGAATTGATTTTGAAGTGAATGTTATGTATCATGCAGTTGGTCAATGGCTATGGTACACAATGTAAACATCATGATAAGTTTCTGTTACATATTTTTGGCAACCTAGTATTTAACAGTTTCTCTCATAGACTGGGCATATTTGTATTTTTTTTCAATAAGAAATAATTTTGTTTTTTTTTCAAATAGAAATTATCTGCACAAATATTAGATAAACAAGTTACCCAAATGCAGATAAAAATGAAAATCATTAAACTTCCTGCAAAAGCAACAAGATCTTGAAAGTACATCATAGGGGTCCTGAAATTTCTGAAGAGATATATGTATACATATGCTTTGGTAGATGTTAACTAATTTAAGAGATTCTTTAAGTAGATTTGGATCCGCTCCTAAATCATCCAGTGTGAGCTCTTTGTAAATGTTGCATTTTTGAATGGCATATGCATCATTAAAATTTAAATAAAGGAAGGAAAAAAAAAGCTGTTCCCTTATGCATTATAAGCCCCAGACATCACATTTTTACAGCAATATCACTTTCACACACATGGTTGATAGGCAAGAGATCCAGCGTTCGAGTTCTATCAATGTATTCATTTGAAGTATTGGATGGGTACTTATTCAAAATGAATATATATGGATTAATTAAAGAGTTTTTTGTTTGAACTTAAATGTATGCCATTGTGATATTCTGTTATCAATATGTATCTTGTTGAGTACTGGTTTTACAAACACTGTGAAAGACATTTTACATGTTTTATATTGATTTTTTTATAAGATGATACTTTCTGATTTATTTCTTGATGTACCCTTGGTAAACCAATGAATATTTTGTTTCTTTTTTAAATGAAACATTTCTGCTTATAAAGAATTCAGAATTAATTTCTAATTAATTCATGTGAAAAGGAAAAAAAGATCTTGATGTAGTGCATTTAATTTGCAATACCCAGGTTGTTATTTATTGGTTTGAACATATTTTATTGCATAACATATACAAATGGTTCAAACACAAGTTCTAACAACTTACGAGGTTCTTACCAAGTATAATAATTTACAACTGTATAGTAGTTTAGAATGAAAAGTACATAGAAATCTATATTACTAATATAGTTAAGTTATTGAACAAACGTACATGTATAAACAGTTCTGTTTGAATTTGGTCTAGGCAGTACATGTAAAATTGAAATTACATTTATTTAGTGATGAATCTGTTTCAGTCCCATATTTCTTCTCTTACATTACCCGGTACTTATGAAGAGCCCTAGAATAGAATGCTTAGTTCAAACGTTCTGGTTTCCAATAGTGTTGTGTTTCTGTGTATTGTAGGTGTGTAACAGAGGACAAGATTGCAGGCTGTCAGCTTCCCTGTGTACCAGACTTGTTCTCCAGGAAAAATGGAGTCAAAAGGTAAAAAGATATAAAGCCTAGCCTCAGAGTTTAATTAAGAAAAGTAAAAATTAATTGACTAAGACTGTCTTGATGAGGAAATACTGATAAAGCCTTTATCTTTGTTTTTATCATTGTAATTTAATTGTAATCTTCTCAGATTTATTGTGTCAGACCCAAAGTTCAACGTAATCTTCTAGTCCACTACCTGTTTCCTATGCATTGCTGAACATGTTTTAAAACTTAATCAGAGTTTTTAGGTTCCATTTTGTCACTTTGACCATGTTGACCGCAATGAATGAATTACAGCTAAAGTTCATCTCGTGACAAACTTGCACATTTTCTAAAACTGATGCAAGGTTGATGATGTTGACATTGCATGGGGCCTTCAATGGGATAGTTTTATAGTGCGTTAAGACAAATGTGTAGCGATTTGAAGTTAAAATACTAAGGCATTAAAGGAACTATTTAATAGCTAAATCATTGGTTAAAACAGATATTCCATACAAAGTTAAAGTGTTTTGTGGTGTTGTGTAAATTATATACCATGGTTTTGGATTCACGTCCCCCGGGTTACCTTACCCGACTTCTCTTGTGAGGTTAAACCTGGGGTCGTGAAACAAACCATGGTATAATTTACACAAAACAGTTAAAAATGTATGGTATATCTATTTCATATGGCATAACAAATTAACCTTTTCCCAATTTTTCCCATTTTTTTTAGCATATACATGTAACAGCTTGTTTTGAAACAATTTTCCTTGTTCAAAGTGTCGCAATATTGAATGTTGAATTCCCATTCAAAAACAGATAAGAAAAATGTCAATTTTTGACGGATTTTGATTGAATTATAAAAATAACCTCACTTCTGACATCATATAATGCCAATGAGTGCAAATAATTCAATTAATTGGTAAAAAATATATCTGATATGAACTTTCATAAAAATTAACATACCCCGAACCGGAAATACTTATAAAAGAGCAAATTATGTGGGCCAAATTTCACTCTTACTATATATAGTCCTTTGAGTGTGCTGATTATGGGTAATGTTTGTATACAGTTCAGAATATCTTGACTATATAAAAACTTAAATATTCCTGCAAAACTGACTAATAAATGCCATCACATTTCTCGAATTTTTGTTATTACATACCGGGTATATATATTTCCAATTTTAAAAAGAAATGGAGTTCTGTAGTAGCTCTCAGATAAAATAAATAAAAAGACATTTTAATGTTTTAAAAACCAACCGCAAGTCTTGTTTACGTGAAAGAATTTCATGAGACAGGATTGAGCTGTCAACTACATTGACAGCTTTTTTTGAAGTGTTGACATCAACATGGGAAGGTTACCTTCTGCACCAAGTTGAAATTTGCCTTCTTTCATGGCAGTGGTTATAGTTAGTCAGGTTACACATTTTTACAATGCTTATTCTGGTGCTCAGGGGTCTGACATCTTTAAATATTCAGGAACATATTCAATGGATGGAAACACAAATTAGAACATTAATTTCATTCAGTTTCTCTTATTAGTGATTAAGTTTCAGGAGAGCAGTGTTTATTTTTAAAAAGTCTATGTCATACTATAGTACCCTGCCCATAATAAAATATATAAATTAATATATGATACTAATAAATTCTGATTCCATAACTGAATAAAGGGTTATTTTCACCCCATGTTATTTTCGCCCTTCTACACTTTCAAATGGTTTTACCCGTTTTGAATTTGCCCAAATGCAGTTGTGTTAGAGATATTATTTGCGACAATGGAATTCGTACGCTGACAACGTGATGAAAGGGGAGAAAATAAAATGAAGGTGAATATTTCCCTGAATAAGTATGTTTAAGGGAATTTCGGCCCTTTTGAACTTGGAATTTTGGTCCTATATTGAATATAGTAATGAACAGTTTGTGAGCACAACTATTTAACTGCTGCAAAGAATTTAAAATTAAATCTTTGTACACATTTAGGACACAATGTGTAGATGTCCATATTACCAGGAAATTGTAATTCCTTAATGTTTTGGTAATTTTGGCCTATTTGAACTGAATTTTGTGGTTGACAAAGGAATACTGTATACAGGGAAATATTCGCTGCCGTTTTATTTTCGCCCCTTTAACCCTCGTTGCCAGTGGCCAAATTTAAGACTGGGCAAATGTCTCATATATAATATATTTCTTTAAATACAACTGTGTTTTGGTGTATTCAAGATGAGGCGAAACTGTTTGCAAGTGTAGAAGGGCAAAAAATTACATGTGGCGAAAATAACCCTGCATGAATTAGATGTGCATACTTGTAGTAAGTTCTTATGTTCCATTAAACAGTGTGTAGTTTATGCATGTGTGATGTTACAACAGTATGACACAGGAAAATGTTTACAATTTCCTTACCAATGCAGTGGTTGTCATTATTTTTGTTTCAAATTGTGTTTGTACAAATCTGTCTGATCAATGTAACATGTTCGGGTGAATGAAATACCTGAATGCTGTGAAGCAATAAGTGTAGAAATAGAAATTGACAACTAATATGGTGGTAGTCGGAGATAAAAGGAAAGATATGGGTATATTTATGAATTCATGACAGCTTTATAAAACTATTGACTTATTGGATGGCTCCTGGTAAGCTGGAAATGAAAAGAAGACTTTACATTTGACATCAAAGAAACAGATTTAAGGTCTCACACTTTTAGAAATGACACAAATAGTGCATATACGCAGAATGAAAATGTTAAAATTGCAGAATCAATCTTTTATTTTTCTACTCCATTTTGTTTAATAATTTTTAATTACAAATCAGAGCATAGATTTTCTGACGTGTTCAAAATTTAAAGGAATGTCTCCATCATCTAGACCTCACCAATTTCATAAAATTAAACTTTGTATTTCAACCCCCCGCCCCTTTTCCCCTTGAAAAATTTCTGCCTACCAGCCTCCTGCCCATACGAACACCTTTATCTATATGTAGTTGATGATCTCTGTGGAACCTGTGACTTACCAAAGCATTTAGTTAAGTAATGATCATAATATTAATACTAGAAGACAATTACATTTGTCTATATAAAAGGCAGATTTATGGCATGAATATAAAAAAGCCGGATAATATAGAGTTATCTAACATGGCTAAGGATGGGAGATCGGAAATCATTAGCCCAAGGTCATTTGATGATTGAATGTCAAGATCACATCTTTATTCATCAAACCTTAAATGATGAGTTTATAACAATATTTATAGGTAACTAGGTAAGCTTATGTATTGAGAGAGGGATATTTAAAAGGTAGTTATTTGAATACTTTGGCCTATATTGATCAGTTAACAGTTTCTGTAACTTATAACATCTATACAGTTGGATGTGTCAGACTATTGCTCACTGAGAGATTAGCTGTGTAAGAGACTAGACTTATTAAGTCCATAATTTACATGATTTAGTAACAGGTTTTTCAATTTTTATGAGATTGGTTGTGGTGTACAGAATTCTTTGTGTGAAGTGACATGTCTGTTGCTTCTGGCTTATTTAATCAGGTTCTGAAGTCTTCCACCTGTTCTCACCTTTGAAAAAGTAAGGTATGATAATAACTGTAGCCAATTCTAACAAAGAGCACAGCTGGTTTGGTATGTTATGATGACCTTAAAACTATTGTTAGTAAAAGGCGAATACCATGTGCGTAGTAATAACTTCATGTGGAAGATGGTCTGTTGTCAAAGTTGGACTATTGTGATATCCAGGTGAAAATAAACAATGATATCTGACACATGAAGGATGAATATCTGTTCTTGTTATGAAGGATGAAGAAAGTATTGTTTGGTCAGGTTGCTTATGACTTCCTGATAAGTTTTATCTATTTACTCTACTAAGCTCAGAAGTACAGTCTGATGAAAATTTATCATGTTTTTTTAATTATGAACTTGAAAAAATGTCAAGCAAATACACAATTATATACCGGTAATCCTTCCTGCCAATGAAAAGAAATCTAGAAAGTTTGTCTCTTTTATTGGAGATTGCAAAAAATAACAATTCACATGACATACCGGTGTTTTGACAATGTGGAAATAAATAAAATATTTATTTTTAAAAACTTTTTCTACAAGATAACAAAAAATCAATTTTCAGTTTTAGCTCCTCAGAGCTGAAAGCTTAATCGATCTTTATTGATCACCCTTTGTCCAGTGCCTCGCTGTCCATACTTCTAAAACATTTTGGACTTTTTTCTAGAAACCCTGGTTCAATTTCAACCATCAATGGCTCTAAGCATCTTTAGGGGCAAGAAGATTCAAAGTTCTTGAGATAAAGGGCACACCTTTCTAAGCATGTTATTGCACCAAATAAAAGGTCACACAAAACGCTGCAATATTCTCATGAAACTTTGAAGTTTAACAAGGAACACATTTGGCTGTGTATTCTATTTAGTGGTGTTCAAATCACGTACACCAATATATGCCATGCATATATGTACATGTATAAGAATAAGAACATTCAGGAATGTGTTAATAAATTCAAATCCACCCTAACTTGTTGAAAAACTATTTTCCACCAAATATAATACATACCAAATATGATACATTTACAGTTTGATATGTAGTGAAACTATAAAACAACAAACTCAGACATTTTATGAGAAGTTATGTGGAAAAGATAAAAAAATACAATTGAAATCATTTACTTGTGTGATCAATGTTGCCCATGCTTTGACACATTGTTGGGATTCCAAAATTTGTATACTGACACTCTTGCATAATCCTTGATCCTTCAAGTATTTGTCTCTGTTTCCTTGTTAAGTGATAGCTGTTGATTAAATCCAGGAAATATTCACATTTTTAAATTGTTTTATATTGTTCAAAAAGAATATTCTTTTTTACTGACTATAAGGCAGGAAAAGGTGAATTTTTAATATCATATGATCATCATTAAACCTCAATGTTTTCTTACTACCGGTATATTTGGCTTTTAGGGTCAATTTATATGTACATGTAACTTTATGCAATCGACTTGGCATTTGTCGCAATATAAATAGGTATAAAATCGGATGGTTTTCAAGGTGAAGGTATGAGGTAAGGGTCATTCTAGAATGAGTTCAGTGATTGATTCAGATCTGGTTCAAAACTGTTTCATAATGGAATATGGAAAGAATGTTATTGATACATTATTAACTTGTATTATCAAAAAATAAATCTGTTATAAAAATTTCAAAAAGTTCATGGTTGGCGGTAGGATGTTTATTGTCTCCTGAGTATGTCAGACGCATAATCATGACATCCTTTGATCCCATAGTAAATAGTTCTTACCAATATTTTCATTTTTTTTTTAGTTTCAGTGATGATGAAATGCCACATGTCATGGAAAGCGTGTGTATGCCAGACACCACCCGTCAGGACAGCGTGGCGACATGCTCTAGTGATGGTTCACTTGATGCCTCACCGCTGACCAATGACGGAGGCTGTTCTGTAACCCCTGACAACTCGCGCTCATGTACACCTTCCTCATTAAACTGTCTGTTGAGTCCGATAAGTAAAGACAGTCGCTCGGCTGACAGTTCTCAATGTGAATGCAAAGATGCCCTGCCACCACCTGTAATTTGTAAGTGGAAAGACTGTGATTTTGAAGACTTTGAAGACCAAGGAATCCTGGAACACATAAAGTCAAAACATGTGTATTCTCAGGAAGGAAAGAAAGTCTCTTGTCTCTGGGAAGGCTGTAAAGTGTACAGTGTACAGTCCAGATCTCAAGCATGGCTGGAGCGCCATGTGGTATGTCACTGTGGGGACAAGCCATTCCGGTGCATCGTGGATGGATGTTCACTCAGCTTTACATCTCACAAGGGACTGGAAAAACATGTGAACAATCACTTCAAGCTACAACAACTACCAAATCAGAGACCCTCCAAGTCCAGAGAAGACACACCCACAAAAATGTGGAAGAAGAGAAGGTGTCGAAAAAGTCGCCCACCTGGTGGTACGTGTTTTTAAAATTAAGTACATATGAAATACTGTTGTGGAATTGTGGACCAGTTCCCTATGAGAAAGTTCTGATGACAAATCATAGAGCTACATGTTGGTGCATGTATGAAAAAATTGTATTGTGCACTATGATAAGCTTTAGTTCTGGACTTATTTCCTTAATTTCTAATCATTATCTTTCAGAAATATTTGATACTAGTTAATAAACTAAGAAATTTTTCTACAAAATTCGCTTTACTTGCCACAGATATTCTTTAAAACACTCGAGGTTCAACTTATAATTCCTTTCCTCACTGTTCCTAACCTGAAAACAAAACCACTTCATTCATTATATGGGGTCAAGGTGTTCCGAAGATTTTTAAGGCAAATAAAGTGTAAACAGTGGTAAATTGACTAAGAATAAATTAGTATCAAAATACTTTGATGGGATGTGACTGGGTTGCTCAGTAGATATATATATATATATATATCATGTATATATGCCTTGTCTGGGATATGTTTATGAGCCTCTCAGTTCATGATACGGTGCTACAATGTATGAGCTTGTGAAGGGATCAGTTTTCCTTGATCCTTGATTGAAATTCTTCAAGTGAAACTCTTCAGTTGCCTCCTCTATTTACTAGTACATATTGCCAGATAATATTAAGGTTGACCACCTCCTTCCATCTTTATTCACATTGTTGGCAGAAATGAAGAATCCTGTTATATAACAGTCTGTAATCAGCAGCTGATAGACAATATAAATACTATCTACAATGGATCAAAACAAAACAAGTCCAGTATATCATTCACCCTCTAACTCATCCTGCTGTGTCAGTGTTTTATTTAAAGTTCTCTTCCAAACCCTGCCGGTGAAATTATGAGAGGTTATGAAGGAAAATAGTCAAAAATTAATTGGTATGAAATACCAGACTAAGACCAGACAAGATAAAAAGACATGAATAGAAATCTGATAGAACACCATACAAATTTGCCATGAACAATGTCAAAAAAAGTATCCAGATATTAAAGTTGCTACAGCTGTAGCTATAAATATAGATTGCATAATGCAGGCAATGGAAGCTTTTGTGATCACCCAGGGTAGTAACATTTTGCATGTTAAGATTGCACGTTTTGATACTAATACACTACATGTATATCTGTGTTGCATAGATATTTTCTAAATATCTCATTCAGATTTAACAATTATAGATGGGCATGATATGTTAGACAAAGTGATATTTTACACACCGACCACAAAATCTCTTCCTTTGTACATATTTTTTACTGTCTGGTATTTAGGAATGATGAATAGACCCAAGCATTTAAACAAGATATGATATGAAATATGATACACTCTCTTTTATGAGAAGACAGTGTATCTGGGTGGTTTAGATGTTTAAAAATTTGGAAACCCCTACGATTCATAGACTGCTTGTGTATGAGAATATTTAGCTCACCTAAGCTAAAAGCTCAAGTGAGCTTTTCTGATCACATTATGTCTATCATCTGTCTGTCTGTCTGTCCAAAATTTTTTTTCTCACATTTTCAACATCTCCTCAAGAACTACTGGGTCAATTTCAATTAAACTTGGCACAAAGCACCCTTAGGCAATGAGGATTCAAAGTTGACCATGCCCTTTTTCAAAGGGAGATAATTAGGAATTATTGAAAAAATGTTGAGAATTTTTTTTAAAAATCTTTTTATCCTGAACCATTTGGCCAGAAAATCTGAAACTTGTGTTGAAGGACCCTCACATAGTGTAAATTCAAGGTTGTGAATTTTATGTCCCCTAGGGGTAGGGTAGGGCCACAAAGCTGAAACTTGTGTGGAAGCATTCTCAGGTAGTGTAGATTCAAAGTTGTCAAAACCATGCCCCATGTGGGTAGGATGGGGCCACAATGGGGGGGGGGGGATCAAATTTGTACAAAGGAGTATATAGAGTAAATCTTTAAAAATCTTCTTCTCAGAAAAAAAATATAATCAGCCAGGAAAGCTGAACTTGTGTGGAAGCATCCTCAGGTAGTGGAGACTCAAAGTTGTGAAAATCATGACCCCCCCCCCCCCAATTTTTATATAAGAATATATAGAGTAAATCTTTTTGAATCTTCTCAGAAACTACCTGTAATCAGCAATATGATTCTTTATAATTGATAAGACTTTGGCCCCTGGACAATTCTTGGGCTTAATAGGGGTTTAGAGTTTGATGTAGGTTTATATCCCATATATAAATATCTCACACCCTGCCCTCCTATCAGTGTACACCTGCCCATCTATCAGTGTACACCTGCCCCTCTATCAGTGTACACCTGCCCCACTATCAGTGTACACTTGCCCCTCTATCAGTGTACACCTGCCCCTTTACCAGTGTACACCTGCCTCTCTATTAGTGTACACTTGCCCCTCAACCAGTGTACATCTGCCCCTCTATCAGTGTACACCTGCCCCACTATAAGTGTACACCTGCCCCACTATCAGTGTACACTTGCCCCTCAACCCGTGTACACCTGCCCCTCAACCAGTGTACACCCCCTGCCCCACTATCAGTGTACACCTGCCCCACTATCAGTGTACACCTGCCCCTTTATCAGTGTACACTATACACCTGCCCCTCTACCAGTGTACACCTGCCCCTCTATCAGTGTACACCCCCTGCGCCTCTATCAGTGTACACCCCTGCCCCTCTAATCGTCTACAGGTAGGTTCCCACCCCTTCTTGATTGAGTACATGTACATTTCCTTCTCTTCTGGTCAAACTGATACTAAAATTTGTATCAGCTTGTTTCAAAACCACAAGTGAACTTGCTCTGGTTCTCTCTTTTTAACCTGCCTAACAACAGAAAGAGATGCCAAATAAAAAGAAACAACTCTATTTAATATCAGTATTTATTTTTATGTTCATTCAGTATCATTTTTCTGGATTTTTTTTTCAGTAAAGCAAGTGGATTTCTTTGATGATGGTATAATGGAAAAAGTACAAGCAGAACTGACCTACATTACAGACCTAACACAAATTGATCTCAATGGCAGCTCAAACTCGGCCACATTCCACAGCTGTGTAAGTCCTAGCTGTCAGCAGTAAAACATCAAGGGTATACCTTTGAGTATTTATAGTGTACTGAACATTGGTGCTTCATCTCATATTTTTAGCCCAGATTGTACTTCTGGAAAACTTTCTTAGGGTACCATTCTTTGAGATGTAAAAATTACTCTCTGATTGCAACAGCTTTGAAACGAGAATTTATTATGTCATGCTCATGTAACATTAAAAGGTAATTGTTTGTGTCTTTTCTACTAAAGTGATTATTGTGAATTCTATTTGAGGCCCTTAAGATTCACACCAAGTGTATCTTTTTTGTAGGTTATAGGAAGAAGAACTGATCGGACAGGGAAAGTCCAGGCATTGCTTCATTGGCAGCCAGAGCAGGTGTAAGTTCTCCTCTGTACAGCCCACTGCCAGTCAGGGACTGTTGTTTAGTGACCAGGGCATCATTAAGTAAGGGTGAATCTCCTCCTAACTCTTGATTCTTTATAAGAAATGGATTCCAGGGCGGAGACTCATTGCTTTTATGGAATGGAGAGTTTATGAGGACATCAACCTACGTAAAACCCACTCTCTACTTCTTGTTAGTTGTTAATTCATGTGTTATGCAAATGTGATTTTCCATAGTATATAAACTGTTGTGTCTGTCTTCATGTATTTGAAATATATATAAAAAAAAAAGACCAACATGTTTCACATATCTTTTAAAATGCATATATTGCCTTGTCCTAGATAGTGCTTGTCCCCTCGTTTGAATTCCACCATCCCACACTCGTAAAAAAAGAAATATTTTATTTCTCGCATTGTATTTTATTAAAAATTGATTTTTACAATTTTATGCTTTGACATTCAAAAATTTACTTTCGGTTTATCCCTCAGTGTGCTACATATAGTGCAAGTCTGAAAAAGAGGTCACAACAATTTTTTCAATGAAAATATGATAAATTGTATTCAGTTATCAAAATACCTTCATGGATTAACAAACTTCATTTAGGTATTCATTAGTTCCTTACAAATGATAATATTTGTTTATGTTTAACAGTGGTGTAGTAATACACAATTCAAGACAGAAAAATCTCAAACTGCTGTCCACATGGGACAACCTGATCTCGCACCTATCATAACGTGAGAATAAATCTATTGGGTCCCTTGTAGTAAGGAACTGTAAAAGATATGTCTTTGTATTGGTAATTGTAGAATTCATGATTGCTGGGTTCCAGAGAAGGATGTGGAACAATTCCAGACCTGCACCATCCCTCTTAAGCAGCTACCTCAACCAATGGCGGCCAACCTTCACACCTCCATCTACCACCACCACAGACGCCGCAAACACCGCAGAAAGTGACACCACCCAGCAAGTTCTATCTAAAGTGCAAATAATATAGACTCTGATTCAAATCTGTGGATTCAAATCTTCTGCTTGTTTTCAGTGGTTATGCTGTTTCACTAGTGTGTGAGCTATACCACAAAGTTGTTTTCCTTTGAGAAAATTCACCAGGTCTGTCAATTAGAAGTACCTGGTAGATCTAAGTTAATTTGCAGTGAATGAAAATGTGAAGAGGTTTTCTACTTTTTTTGTCAAGGCAAGAAAAGAGATGATGTTCTACAGGTTAAAATTGTTAATACTAGTACTATGGTAAGCTAAATTAGATTCAGTTCTCTTCCCTTTTTTTTTTTTGCAAGACTGTTTTATTATTAGATGTTTGATTTTTCAAGTTATGCAAGTACGGTATATTTTAATTTGCTTAAGCAAAAAAAAAAAAAAGATGACAAGTTTACATTACAAGAGAAAGGCACTGCAAATAAGAAATTAACTAAATTTTTAATTTCCAAAATTATTGCATGCATTAATTGGTGAACTACATTCCTTTTTATCAACTTAACTAAACACTATGATTCCTTTGCCAACCATTTTTGTGACTCCATATTTCATAAAACCAAAGGCAAACTTAGGGTACACATGTAGAAAGCCTAATATGTACAATTCGATAGGATTTCATAAAGGTCATATTGAATTGAAGAGAAAGAAAAATTTCAATTCAATGTTTTGGAATACTGTATTCTCTTTTATGTGGTCAGGAAGTTCTTAGTGCAATTTGGAATTAAAATCAAGAAAAAGCCAGTCAATAGGAATCAGAAAATATCTGTAAGGATAACAGTAATTCTCCTGCAAAGTTCTCTAGCTGTACAGTTATATTGTACCTTGAGACGTCCCCCATCTACCTCTGATCTCTGCCTATAAATTATTTATTCTCTGAACAGATTAGATATAGTCTCGCCTTCTTTGTATTATTTATATTTTGTTTATTTTTCCAAATGTAAATAGGTTTGGCAAAACCATAAGCATAGGAATGATATTTTATGAATGTGGTATATTCTCAAGATATACTGTGTTCATAACTTAATATGGGATTTTGTTAGATGTAATCTTATTGTTATTTTTATGGAATCTTATCTCCAAAAATTTGTAATGAAGCAGAAAATATTAAGTAAATTTTACCTTTTTTCAAATTTTGGAGGATAAACAAGGTGTGACCTTTTAGATACATGTATATTGAATAATTGAGTTCTTTGCTTTTCTTTACAGTTTTTGTATTTATTACAAAATTGCTCATGTTAAATGTGTGGCCTATAAGATAATACAAATGTGCTACGGTAGCTTGAGTACAATACTTGTACAGTTATTGTATATTTTCTCAGGGAAGTATTCAAACTATTTATTTACAAGCTTCTAAAAAAATTCCAATGCTTCAGACAAAGTGAGGGGAAATCTACATTCACAAATATCAAGTTTCGTGGTTTTATTTCAGTTTTTTAAGTTAATTTTAAAACATTTACTTTTAACATTACAGAAGATGATAGTTTTCCCATCCCAAATAATGATCAAAATAACATTCATAAGTCACTGAAAATGTATTTATAGTTTGACTGTTTATGCATGATGTATATATGCACTTTCAGAGAACCTATAACCTTTTTATGGGTAAAATTGAAACCTTGTAATAATGACAAGACATTGGAAATATCTATCAATATTTATCAGTTGACAGAGTCAATTACAGTAGTCACAGTGAACAGTAGTCTTATCACTAGGTCAGGACAACTCATTATTGGCAGATGTGAAATGTATTGAAATGCTATCAGTCAAAAACATTTACTATTGGACCAAAGCAGCTAAATAGATAAAGCCCAGGCTCATAATATTACTGTAATTCCATTAAATTTGAAGGTGTTCATTGTACTACAAATGTAAAATGCATACTTCTCTTGTTATTTTTTATTTAGATATAATTTTATTTAGTTTGTCCTTTTGATGAGAAACATTTGTCAAGTGTGCAAGATGCAAAAGCAATACATGACATATGGAGTTGCCTCCCTATTTGCACAAGATTTTCTCAGGATTTTTCATCGGATAAATGTTTCTTACTGTATTTCCATGGTTTGGAAGACAATAAATGGTGAAGAATTAAGCAAGTTCAGAATAAAGTATATTTTTCTGAAGTAAAAAGATCTCATAAACATCATTTTTGACATCTATATTGTGGTAACAAGACAATGCTTGGGTCCTGTGAAAAAGGAAATTTTCATAGCAGAGCGGATGCTTATGTTGATGTGCATATGAAGGGAGGGTTTTTGTAAATAAGTCAATTGAAAGCAATTTGTTAGAGAAGGAAAATCAAACCTGAATGGATGAGTTCGATTTTTTTTAAATAAGTGTATCATTAGTTTGACTGACATTAATTTTGAGAATCATCAACATTGTTGATGAATTTGATTATACATAAAATCATATGAACTCTATGAGACAGCATTTTACAATCATTGTATCATGATATTTTATGATCCTATCATTTAGCAAAATAGATGTTTAATGCAACACAACAGAATAAATCTAACTTTTTAAAATGTTAATGAAACATATCAGTATTGAAGGTAAAAAAAAGAGAATTTTGTGTAACAGATAAATGAAATAGATTACATGAAGACTTTTGTTGATATGAATAGCATTCTCAAGGTCACATGGTGAAGGTGAGAATGTTGACCTTCTGTGTATATAAATATTTAATCTTGGCTTAGGCCTTAGGTCAAGGTCAAATTGTTGAAGGCTGTATTTTTTGTTGTTGCATGCCCACTCCGTACATGTGTTTGTTTGTTTTGTACATACATGACCTTGGCCGGCTTGCTAGTGACCTTAGGTGTCTAGCTTTGACTGTTAATTGTTTTTCTGAAAAAAATATTTATGTTCTGTTTTTGTATATAGTTATTATACTGTTACCCCATTAATATTGCCAACCTGTATTTTTCTCTGTATAGATAAGATTTTGTAATGCAAGCAATAGGATGGCAAATCAAATTAAAAAGATAGACAGACATCTGTCAAACAACTCATATTCCAACACATCTGCTCAAAAATGTGTACACTTTATAGTTCATGCAAAAGTATATTTGCTTAATATCAGTATATAGTAATTCAACTGTTTTTTGTCCTTTTCGTTTTGCTATATTATGCACAAGCAGTTGCGTGCCATCATTCTGTACATACTGATCAGCAAATATTTATTTGATTTTTTTCTCTGTCAAGCAATTGGTAACTTGATATAAATATTTACAGGCCTTTGATGGTAACATTTACAAGCCTTGGATACAGTGTGACTAGTCATTGTGTTTTTGTTCAGGTGACCAAATACCTTCTTCACCACATCTAAACATTTACTGTTTACAGAGATTGGAGATTTTTCCCTTTCAATGTATTACTCTGTTAAAACTGGTACAATGTGTCTGTACCTGTTCCATCACCTGTGGGATTAGTTTATACGTTCTTGATATTTTTGATTTGTGAGATGAACTGAGTAGATTCAGACATGTCTGAACTGTTGAATGTTTCAGATGGAGCAAGTTAATCAGACAGGTTTGACTATAACATTAATCAATACTGATAAAAAATGTCAACACTTTAAAAATACATGTGAACGACTAGAGTCTTTATAAAACTTGTATATGTTGATGATTTTATGTGAAGTAAAGCATTGTTTTGCAGTTATTAGTAATCTAAATCTGTAAATCACCAGTATTTTTGGGGGGTTTGGGGTGGGGTGAATTTCTTAGGTGTCTGAGTGTCAAATCGCATATTTATAAGATATTAAACTATTGAGTGGTAATGTTATTCACATTGATAAGCTTTTCGTGTTACTGGAAATGTTTTATGGCAATAGACACAACAATGTATCAGCAGAAGTAAACCTCAATAAATACTAGTATTCCTTCTGTATTTTCATTTAAAATAATGTTTTTAAATCCATTTACACTTGTCATCTCAACTTTTTTCACCAAAGATCAAACAATTTTTTTGTCAATGATTTGCATTCCAATCCCCAAATCACAAGTAAGTGTTGAATTTGAATCATTCGAAAAGAAAGCTGGTAAGTCTTGAAAGAATGCTGCAAAGAAAATGATGATTTGATTTCTCATGGTGATGTCAAATGTATCTGATATTGATATTGGGTACAAATGACATCACAATTAATATCAGGTACAGATATAAATGACATCACAATGAGAAATATTCAATCAAGTGATTCGACTTATGATAAAAACTTAGAATAAACTTCATGAAGTAAAGGTTAACAGATAGATAGTTGTAGTTCATTTCTGTAAGCTGATTCTAATCCCTTATCTTTTGAGACAATATTAATACTCTGTACTCTAATTTTTCTTAATTCAGATGTTCATTTATAATAAACGCAACTTTTGCCATCATATTTACATGCAGTCATTTGATTAGTGAAAACGGAATGTGATTGGTTGATAAGATTGACTCATGTTGTGCCTATACCTATGTGTATTTATTGCAAAACTGGATGAAATGATTCCTACATGTATTGTCATCTTCAGTGAATCAAATTCTGTAAACATGTACCATCGTTTGCCTGGCCTGTCTCATGCAGCCATATAAAGAAATGCACAACTAACTAGAACTACACTTGGTATTCTTAAGAATTTTGTCAATAATATAAAACAGTTGTGTGTTGAACCATTGTACACATGTGTAAAAATGAAGTGTGTGTGCGAGTTCCTCTGTATGGCTGCATGGAGGACTGCGTTGTTCATATGTTCATATAGGCCATCCGTCATACTGGGGTGGCTTTCATTTTCGGTGATTTTCCATTCAGTGTTCAAGTGATGCTTTGAAAGTTTTTGACAAGATCTGTGTTTACACTCATTTGCAGAGTAAATGTATATGAACAATTTTGAAAGTAAGGGTGTAATGTGTTTTGATATTTATAATTGATTAGGTCATCCTTTGTATTGTACAAGTAGATAGATTTGTACAAAATAAAAGTGACAAAGACACTGAAGGTGGTTGTTTTCTTTGATATTTACATTCACATTTACTTGTATATTTCCCTTTATGTCTGCTATTGGTACTGATTTTAGGCCGTATAATGGTGTCTGTAACCACTGATTTGTCATAAATTCAGGAAACCTGCATCGAGAAAAGAATGTATAGAACTCTGTGTATCAAGCCAGTTGATATTCTGAATCATGATAACTTACAGTGTAGCAAAATGCCATGAATGTAAGTGTAAATAGAGTATAGTGTTATTGAAAAGATATCCTTATATTGGTTGTGTTCATACTCAAAATTAAACAAGACAATTTAAAAAATAAGAAGGAAAAAATAAATTTACTCCTTGATGGAAACGATCCATTGACTGCAAAAGCAAAAAGACCTACGCGTTACCATTACGCCTCGCATGTAATGTATGTGGCTATGTAAAAGATTGTATGATTAAAAAAGTCAGTTATTGATATTTTTGTTTAATTTTTAGTATGGAGACCATGTTAATCCAACATTAATTCAATGTAAACGTGTACTACAATACCTGTATACCATAATTTTAATCGAATTTCTTTGGTTTAAATGGTTTAAATAGTCAAATATTCAAGTTTATATTAATAACAACTATTTTCCAACATATCCTAACAAAACCTGTAGGTTTTTATGATGGCATGTAAGTGAATCATTTGTGTTCTTTGCATTTCTTTGAATATTGAAAATATCTGATGTTTGGCAAAGGACTATGTTGTAGGAGAAATCGTATACTATGTGCGATGTACTTCTTTGTTAATTGCGTGTGTCTTACCATTTGTCATCCGCAGTTGTATGTCCAATCACCCATAATTTAACCCCTCTCCGTGCCATGAGGGCTCACATAGTCGGTGCTTATCCCCTGCCTCCTTGTTGTTAAGCGATGTAAGTCATTGACTCCCCCCTGGATGGGACACCAGTCAATCGCAGGTTAAAGTAAACCCAGTGTTTTAGAAATTTGTGTCAAACCAAACTTTTTTTTTACAATGTTTTAGAAATGCATTTCTAATGATCATATGGAATTTGAGAATCAGTCATCAAGTTTTTAACAAGATACAGAGCCCACAATTTGTTTTTATGTAAACAAGGCTCGTGTCCTGTTTTTTGTTTACATGGGTTCAATATACCAGTAAAAAATCTTTTTCAGACTGATTTGTCTGTCTTCTTATTCATTTTAAGCATAATTAAAGAGTTCCTAAGGTTTAACACATTCATTTAAGGTCTAAAATTGGGCTTTTCACTTCAACATTCAAGATATGTAAACAAAATCTTTGTTTACATAGTAAAGAATTGTAAGCTCTCTAACTCGCTTACAACTCAACGAATGACAATCAAATTTTGGTTGCCTATTAAAATTGCCTTACTTAAGCATTGCAAACATTAAAATCGGGAAATAATTTTTGTCCAAAATTGTGACCATGCTCCTTAATGAGCTCAAATTTCTTCAAAATGCATTCTAAATTTTCTTCTGACTCTTCATTTATTAATCATGCTCTTTTCAATCATAAAACGTTTGGCTCAAAGGTTTTATAATTAAAAGAGTAGTTAAAAGTATCGGCGACTCTTATGATGATACATGTAATATTTACAGGCCAATATAAATCATGTTCGTCATATAGTGATGGCGATGATAATATTTACAGGCCAATATGAATCATGTTCGTCATATAGTGATGACATTGATGATAATATTTACAGGCCAATATGAATCATGTTCGTCATATAGTGATGGCGATGATAATATTTACAGGCCAATATGAATCATGTTCGTCATATAGTGATGGCGATGATAATATTTACAGGCCAATATGAATCATGTTCGTCATATAGTGATGACATTGATGATAATATTTACAGGCCAATATAAATCATGTTCGTCATATAGTGATGGCAGTGATGATAATATTTACAGGCTAATATGAATCATGTTCGTCATATAGTGATGGCAGTGATGATAATATTTACAGGCTAATATGAATCATGTTCGTCATATAGTGATGGCAGTGATGATAATATTTACAGGCTAATATGAATCATGTTCGTTATATAGTGATGACAGTGATGATAATATTTACAGGCTAATATGAATCATGTTCGTCATATAGGGATGACAGTGTCGAAAAGATAAACAAGTTAAAAAAGCAATATGTCTAAACAATTAGAAATAGAATCAACATGTATATGTTTAATGTAATGGACATAATCAGTAAATAATCGTATCATTATAAAAAATAACAATATAATGTAACTTTATTCCAATCGTATACAGTGCAAAACTTCGATTTTTTTTATCATTTCAGTTACACATTACATCAAAATACATGTATGGTGCCTTATTTAATCAGTTTTAATGTAGAAAACAGAAGAAATAGGGAAGTGCCTCTGGATTGCTCTTTCTCGGTTGCTAAATTGTTACCATAGTTACAGTAACATTCCACAGGACCACTCAATGTAAATAAAATCTATTTTTATCACAAGCAGTATTTCGATTGCCAGGATTTAGATACCACGCCATTTTGCCAAGTCAGTGAGTATACATAACAATTACTTAAATGCATTCACTGTACTATGAAAACCTGTCTTCGACTTATTTGAAGCAAAATAAATGTAATTTGTGGATGATTTCAGATATTTACGATCGAGAGATCCTAATAAAAATACAGTTACGGCTTCAATAAGCAAGAAATTTGGCAAACACGATTCAAGCCCAAGGAGTGGCACTGTGTGGATGTGAGCAATTCTCGGGAGGTAGAGGAGGTGTCCAGAAACCGTTTGCAGGGCATGCGCCGTGTATTTATGTAGTGTGTGGGACTTCGCCAGGGACCTGTCCGTTACACAAGACGTAGTTTCTGTTACACATGTCCTAGTGTCCGTTACACTTGACGAAGCAGCCGTCACGGTCATTGACTGTTGGTCATCGACCAGAGTGGACCACTGTCAGTACGGTGGGGTTTACTCTGTGTATTGCTGCAGACTTCTTTGTGTTATCTGTTATAATTCTGGAGTTAAAAAGACCACAATGTGCAACAGTTGTAGGACGAGCTCCGTCTCATACAATCTGTCCCTGAAAAGGACCCAAGAGACCTAAAGTTCAGTACCATACGTACTTATAACCCAATTAGAGGTCTTGAATATAAAGGGTGCCCAGGACCATTTAATCAAACGAACAAATATCATTCAGTATGGAAGAGAGTTGCATAGACTAATCGATGCTGTGATTGCAAAATACGAAAAAAGAAGCATGTCGTTCGAAAGTTGAAGATTTAAATTTTCTGGGTTCAGATATTTCAAAATTTAAAATAATATGGACCGATATGCTTATGAGTTACATGTATGAAAGGAACCAAAATACAATATCGTTGAGAAACATTGCCAAACTTCTGGATTATCAATTCAAAAAAATAAAGATTACATAATAGTTCTAAACAGATATGACATCGGCGTAGTTCCTTTTGACTCTTTATCCTTAACATCGAGGGAGTTTTGTCAGATATAGGAGACAAAAATTATCACCATCTGTTAAAATCAAAATACCAAGATACGAGGACTGCCGGTTTCTCTTCCCACAGGTGGTATGGATTCAGTTGAAGCTAAAGAAACCAATGAAAAGGAAACAAACGAATCTCTGGAAAGTGATATACCATCTACATCTTCAGGAAAAGCCAGTAATTCTACAACAAAATCGGACTATGAATGCGATAACAGTGCTGTTGGGAAATTAGGGGCCTTTCTTGAAGTCCCAAAAGTCTTGAACATCATCAAAACTAAATTCCGTTGGACGTACAAAGTAGAATGTGGTCGCGGTACTAATCAATTTTATGTGAGTGGTTCCAAAAGTATTATCAAACACATGGACAGCAAAGGCATACTACTAGATGAAATAGCAACGGAGTCCAGAAACATACCTAGGTGCTTCACGGTGAGCAGGGATGGGCATTTGATGTACAGTGACACTGTTGACAGAAGCATTAATGTTGTAAACAATGGAAAAGTCAAATGTATCGCTAAAGTCGGGGTCTGGAAACCACAGAGCATCTGCAGCACTAGTTCTGGTGAATTGCTGGTGGCCTTGAAAGCTGATGATGTGGATGAGGCTAAAGTCGTTAGATACAGCTCGTCCAAAGTGACACAAGAGGTTCAGTTTGATAGCAATGGTCAGCCTCTGTACAGCGACCCACACTATATTGACGAGAACAAGAACTTGGACATTGTCGTCAGTGATTTTGATGCCAAGGTGGTGGTTGTGGTGGACAAAATTGGCAGCTTCCGGTTTACTTATAAAGGGAATCCTTCCGATAAGACGAGTGATGTGTTCTGTCCTCGTGGTTTAACTTCTGACAGTATGTGTCACATTCTGGTGGCGGACTTTGAGAATAATCTTATACACGTGATAGATCAGGACGGACAGTTCCTCCGACTCATCCAAAACTGCGGTCTTCATTTACCGTTGGATCTAAGTACAAATAGCGACAATATTTTGTTTGTTGTTGAATACTATAGCAACAGGGTGAAGGAAATTCAGTATTTGAAGTGATCGTAACATATTTAGTGCAACTTTACACTGCACAGCCTTATCATTCTTATTAGCAGATATATCATATCGTAAACGTTTACCGACTGTTCGGAAATTATGTAAAATGTGCATCATTCAAACGAACAACAATAATTCAGAATCATGAAAGATATTTGCATAGACCATATCAAAGATGTGATTGAAAAATACAAAACATTAGCGTGTCAGTTGGAAATGTATACTCCTTTATAATTGTTTCCGGTGAAAATTGGGAAACCTGACAGACAATTTCAGATATACAGATTTTAGTATTATTTTATATATACATAAATACATCGATAAAGTTAGAGATAGGAAATCTGAAGATAAAAACAATCTACAATATACCAGAAGATCCAGTATTTGAGGTTAAATGTAAAGACAAAGGTTTATGCAATCATTAAATTTAATAGATTAGATGGGGAGTACAATTGTCCAAGCAAAGGAACTGATGATACAGGTACAAACACAGTAGGATGAAAAATAGGACTATAGCTTTAGTTTATCGGTTCTTCAAAACAATTTTGCGAATTAGCAAATAACCGTACAACCGTTAAATATTACCCACTAACTAATCTCAGCTTCCCCGCGTTGGTCTGAAATTAAATATTATAGTAATATATTTACATCTCCCTAGTATTATTCCTTCTATTTCTTACGGAAACTTATAGTTAATTCATACATGTAGCTCTATAGAAACTGCCAGACTGAAATCTACACGCCCCATTTATCGATTGGTCGAAATCTACAGCGGCTGAAACTGACAAGAAAATGACAGGGCAGATATCGACACGCCCTGTTTATTGATTGGTCTAAAACCTATAGCGACCTAGGAAAAATCACGGACTGCACGAAATAATTATGACGATGTCAGACTCAAAGTCTCACAGGAGACGATTTGGCTGTTTCTTTTAGCTAACTTACTTACGTACATGTACATCAACAGTAATTTAGTGAATTTTACTTACTTTTCCTAATCAATTTATCGATAAGCTTAAAGAAAGATGTTAATATAAACAATAAAATGCTTTCTTTGATGATTCATTCGGGTTAAATGAAGGTAGTGATCATTGCAGAAAAAATTTACTGCAATGTCACTACCTTCATATCCCAAATGAATCACCAAAGAAAGCTAGATGACTTTCTGGTAGCAATGTAGCATACATGTACTTATATGTTGGATTCCTTAAACGTTTTTAACATTTATTAGTGTTTCAAAAATAGAAGTAAGAGATGGCATCAAAATACGATCGGTAAATGCTCCCGTTTTCTTTGACATACGGTAATTTCACATGAATGTGTTTAAATTGGTTTCTTTTTCTTATCACTTCTTTATTTTGTATATACTAGTAACAATTTTCACTGTGTGTTGAAATTATAACACTGTTAATATGTTGTGCATTATGAAATCTCCTTAAGGAGGAAATAAAGAGAGAGTGAAAAGAAGTGTTTTATCTTATACCGCTGGTGCATGTTGAATAGCGTCTATTATTTCGTACTTGAGCTGCATTCACTAAAGACGTCAGATTTCCAAATAGATGTACTGTAGTGTATACATGTACTAGTAATTGGTTATCCTATCTATACAACTTACTAAACACGATAAATTAAGTTACTTAGTAAGTAATAAATAAGGAATAAAGAATCACTCTTTTGAGTATTATGAGGTGATAATTTTGGTCGTGGCGTGATCAAATCCAATAAAGCCCAAATGACTTTATGATAGATTTGATCACGCCCCCGGCCGAAATTATCACCTCATAATATTCAAAGAATATTATTACTTATATTTATGTAATTTTAAGCCATCGTACGATTTAATATTTAATTGTAAATAAGCAAACCCTGCTGGCGCCTCAATTTGGCGTCATTTGTATTATGGGTTATATAGTACAAAATCGATACGTAGTGTTTTAACAGGCAAAGACACTGGAAAATGTAAATATTATAAAGATAGAAGAGAGATTCAATGAGATATATTGAATCTCTGAGGAAAGTGGCTTGACTGTCAAATCTTTGGATCGATCAATTATCAAACACAAAATTATCTTCGGTTTGAAAAGGTTAAACCTGAATCTTTGAACGATTACCAATTTATACTTTCTCCACAAAGTGAAATAGCTAGATGACTTTAAAATAATTTTTTTAACATCTAAATATATATAAGAAAAAGGTCGTTAGACAACCCCCATCCCGTTGCCTGATAAATTTTTTTTGTTCTTAATTGTGTGTTAATAAAGGCACGTTGTATCGTTTTTGAAAGTGAGGGGGGAGGACCCATTCAAAAAATCTTGACAAGCAGAAAGAAAGAGAAAAAAGCAAATTTTCCAATCACTAAATTTCTCAAAAACCCTCAGATCACCAGTTCCCACTTTATATAAAGATGTTATACTTTAAAATTTGATTCATATTGTTTAGAGATATGCACATGTATAGCAATCAACTGTTATAACATTTTGCCTTAGAAACAGTTAAAGAAGACAACTAAGATGGATTTTTTCAATATATTTCTTACACAATATAAAAATCATAAAAAAAATCATAAAAAACAGATGTACAACAAAAAACGGGGACAAATTAACTTCCCTGATAAAAATAACAGTTTTCATGAATAAACTCATATAAATTGACAAAGAATAAAATATTCCAAAATTCATGGATGCATTTAAGTTTTGTACAGAAAATATATTCACAACCAAATCATTTCACAATTATCACAGCTTTTTGATATCATAAACACATCACATGTTGGAAGTACATGTACCATACATGCATCAACCAAGTTGGAGTTGGTCCTTGTTGATTTAACATTCTGTATTTGTAGTAAGGGAATGTAATCCATATCACACACATAAACACATACCAGTGCATCATTTCTTGATGTATCACTCATCATTAAATGGCTGTCAAGTCTCTGCCTGTCTGTCCTTCTCTTTCGCAGGCGTCCCCTCTCTCACACACTGCTGGGGGTCATTGAAGGGTGTCTGTGTGAGGGTGGGGGCAGGGGTATGGGGGGCAGTCCCATGTACGTTCTGTAGTGGCTCCTGCTGTTGAATGTATTTGTCCATTAACCAAGCTTGGTCCTTGCGATTGAAATTCCTGCTCAACTCAAAGAGATTTACCACAGACATTCTCTGAGACACGAGTTAAGGAGCAGATAATGACATCAGTATTCTCCTTATGATAGTATACTTACTGTGATATCAGAAAATCACTCTACAGAAATCTTTCTCATTAGCTCCTGCCATAAATACTATATACAGGGTTTTTTTGGCCCCATGTTTTTTCACAAACCGTTTTAGCTTGTTTTGAATTTGCCAAGACACAGTCATGTTATAAAACTCTTTCTGATTAACCCTGTTATTAAAAAATTATTTTTGAATTCGCCCAGTCTTAAATTTGACCGCAAGTTTCATGCATTTACTGTTAATCTTTTTCAATGCTGACTGTTTTTGTGAAATAACAAATTCGGTAAATGTAAAATGCAATTAATTACAGCGCAGAACTGTTGTATTGCACTGTTCAGGCATAGTCTTTTCTACAATAAAATATGAATAATGTTTTAAACAAATCATTGTGGCTAGTATTGTATTTCAAATAATTTTTTTTTAGAAAAAGGATACAGATTTGGGTGGCAGGGGAGGTAACTGGAACACTGAAGGAGGTTGAGACAATCTTAAATCTGAGGAACCTGCAAACATAAAATGTGTCTCAAAGTCAAACATTTGTGTGTAAATATATCTATGATGAACACCCCTTTTTTGTATAAAGTATCTCATGACTTGATGTCCCACAAATGATGAACTTCAAATGAAGAAAATTACAGAAATATTTACACTATACATGCGCGGATCTAGAGGGGGGGTCGGGGGGGTCCCGACCCCCCCTGGAAAATGAAAATTTATTAAATTTACATAGTAAAATTATCGCGAAAATATGCCTCGGACCCCCCCTGGCAAACACAATTATCCTTCGGACCCCCCCTGGAAAAATTTTCTGGATCCGCGCATGCTATATATATATATATATCTTTATACACACTATTACTTATATGTTGTAGGTGTTTAAAGTAGTATATACCATTGTATATAATATATCTTAGTATATTCAGATATCTGATTTGTCCATTGAAAGTCTTTATTTGTTTTTGGTGACTGCAGAACTATACTGCATTGAGAGTAGTACATGTGTATACTGTAAACCAACTTTTATTCGCGTACGAGAAATTTTCGCGAGGTTAGCGAGAGCTTTGACATCGCGAACATTTCTCGCCGCAAACCAATTCTTTGTCTATAGTTTTTATAACAATACAGGTCTGAATAAGGCTTAGTTGCGAACATTAGTCGTCGCAAACCAGTTTATCGGCAGTTTATCGCGAAATAAAGTCGCCGCGAATAAAAATTGGTTTACAGTATTCTATAAGTATTAAAGTTCAATGTACCTGTTGGGTGGAAGTACTGATGTGCTCTGGGATTGTAGATGGCAGCCTTCTTGTTTTCTGTTGGCATAAACAATGCTGGCAAGCTGACATCTGAAAGGTTAATAAGTTCATCATTAGTTTGCATAATTGAATTCTACCTCAGATTTGGATCATGTTTCTGCTATTAGAAAATAAACCACACAAGGAGACTTAATTGATGGATGAAACATTTAGTCCATTTCTACATCAAAGGGTATCAAAATTTTAACAAACAACATTGCTCTCTCGTTGGAGGACACTCGTATATGATGATTACAGTCCTGTTACAGTTGAGTGTTGTAGCGCGGACTAACCTTTCATTGCATCATAGAGGCCCTCGTCTCTCCTGCTGAGTTTGTTCTGGCCGGCCAGCTTCTTCTCGAGCTCCTCCTGGATGGTCCTCATGGTCCTCTCCTGGTTCTCCTGTTGGTGCTTCTTACTGGTCTCCTCAAACCAGGCCAGCCGTGTCAGGAACTACCAACAGACACAGCCAGGATCAGTCACGATCACTCATCAAGTATACATATTATGCACACCTCAACTAATGAATTTTAATTAATTAATAAATATCAAGTCTATAGTAATAAATAACATTTAAGTTTGTGTAAAATAATTAAAATGTATTTTTTAGTGACTACCAACACTTTCTCAATAGAAGCTGTAATATAGATATAAACAATTTGTAGTTCATGTACACATCAATGTACACAGAAAAGAGGATTTCATTAGTCAATTCCTAAGGTGATGATTATAAAGCTTTAAATTGTGTTAGTCCGATTGTAACAAAATGCTTACATCTTCTGGAACGTCGCTGCCCATCGTTGGGATGGGACGCAGCACCTTCATGTTCTTTCGTGTAAAAGAAGCCTCAGGCATGGAGTGAGCCAGAGACTGGTTCTCGGTCCTTGACTCATAGCTAAAGATTTAAAGGGCATATAGGTTAAAACAATATTTGAGTCAAAAGCAGACACTGATTGCCGTAGCTTCTAGAGCAACATTCATCCATTATGATAGATTCCGACAGAATTGCCATTTTTAGCACAAATTGAACATCTTTTAATGAGCTTTATAAAGTAAATAAATATCTATTTGAATGTCTTAATGGGGAAAACGTACGTCTTTTACACTACATTTTACTTATTTCCCTACTTTGAATGACGGATATTAATTATCAAAATGAAGAACTACTGAAATAAGCAGTAATGTTACTAGACATGTAACACTGATCTTACCCCACAGGTGTGAGGGTGTCATAAGTTTGGGGGGTTTTAGGCAGCATGGCTATTTCCTGGCTGACCCCCAGACTTGGGGACACCATTGTGGAGGGTTGAAGCTGTGAGGGGGTCTTGGGTGGTGCAGCAGACACGCGCCCTCCACCAGGCGAGGACCGCTTACTGCTGCTAGACACAGGACGCTGATGGACGAGGGGAGGACGGCTTTGTTGCTGTTGTTGCTGTTGCATCAGCAACTCTTTCTGCTCCAGCTGTGTCTGCTGCATTTGTTGCAGGTTCTCTAAAAGTTCTTGCAAGCGTTTTCTGAAATATGGAAAAGAAAAATTTTTTCAATTGGAGTTCTTAGGAAACAGTTAAATTTTACACATAAATGTATTTTAAAGCAACAATCAATTTAAATCTTTAAAACTATTTATGTTCTCAAAATCCAATATTCTGTGATCTTCCCACTCAGTCTGACTTACTCATACTCTGCCTGGACCAGCTGTAACTCCTCACTGTGCTTGTTTATCAGTTTATCATATTCTACTTTTGGAATCGTCTCCTGTAATTAATGACATTATAAGATGATGTATTCATTGGTTTTTAAGGAATAACAAATTGGTTATTTTGATTTTTTATCATGTTAAATGGATTGTAACCACATGAAAATTTGCATAATTTTGCAAAACGCGTTGCATAAAATTGCAGTGTGTAAGTCATTATGTCCCCATAAACTAAAAAAACTGACAGTATCACAGCATTTGAACAGATTTCATTCAATCTTTTCTTATAAATTAACTAACTCATATCTTCAATTTCATCATGATTATAAATATTATGACACATTTTGCTGTTTTATTGTGTATATATCCAATTTCAGTTGGTGCTTTCGTGTAACACAGACAACAGCTTAAGTTGATTAAAGAATTTTACTTGTTATAAAAATGCCTGATTTCTTCCAAAGTGTCAAATACCAGAGAGAGAGAGAGAGAGAGAGAGAGAGAGAGTTTGTAGTACACATCATTTATAAATACATGTATTCTTTAATTTATAGGTCAATATGATTTAAATTACGCTAAAATATACCATCACCAACTTATCAAAAGTCCAAGCATAGAAAAGGTATGCTCTAAGGTATAAATAGAGAGAAAACAAAAAACAAATTGTTTGTGGGAGAAGACGAACAAAAGTATCCAAAATGAAAAAGTAGCTTGGATTTCATAATACTTAACATTCAATTTTAAATGTGCAGTAGACAACAGTGTTCACATACATTTTGTAACTTTTTAAGGTTCACTGGCCCCCTGATACAAGAGACAACTCTCACTAGGATCTAGGACTCTATTAGTAGTCAAGTTAGAGGTCAAATTGTCTTTCACATTGACTTTAAAGAATGCTGAAATTTTGAGTATTCCAATCATACCGGTAACTCAAATTTCCATCACTGTAACGGTAGATATCTTGATAGGTGATGAACCTTTATAACATTCAACACTTTAACATAAAAATTGCAGTGGAAGGACAGAGGTGCATGCATATATTTTTGAGGATAGTGCAAGTTTTCAAACTTACTACAGTTACTGGTTGCTCTCCTTCATCCTAGAACAAACAGGACACAATATACATGTACACTAAAATTCTGGGACATAACTGTTGTATGAGGCTTATATCTGTTATCTCGTATCATCATTGGAACGTGAGATAAGCTCAAGTAATGACTAGCTATAGTTTTTTATTATTATGTGAAGCAAAAATAAATGCAGGCTTATCACCAGGTGTACGCAATCAATAATAAATACATGTACCTATAAAAAGAGCAAATATTGATCAAATTCTATGCACTAGTTTCATATAACTTGTCTGGAAAAATTATGTTTATTGTTCATACACAAACAAAAAGACTGATGGATAGAATGACCAAAAAAACCCCCGTGGTATATATATCCCCCATCCCCCCCCCCCCCCCCCCCCCCCCCCAAATTAACCTAATTTGTTTTACTTTGTAACAGAAAGAGTCCCTGCTATATTACCTCCTTCGGAGATTCTGGTGGAGGTGGTGGTGGTGTTTTCATGACCTCAATAATCTTGGGTTCAGCCTGAACTATGACCTCCTTGATGACCTCTTTCTCAACAACCTTGACCTGAACCTCTGGCTGCCATTCCATGGCTGACGCAGCCCGACTTTCAGTTTCTTTAAACATGTCTTCTTTCCTCCATGTCTGGAGGTCAATGCCAGCAATGTCAAGGACAAGGTCATTAAAAGGAACAGTACCTGTGTCACAAAATAAATAAATAAATACATATGATAAACACTCTATTGTTATAAAAAGTCAATCTGCACTATCTACCAATATGTCTACTGATTACAATTCAAAAGGTATTTATACATATGTTATTAGAACACACAATAAAAATTGAAGATTCTTATATCAAAAAATATGCTTAGTTGATTGGTCTATAGTTAGGAGAGAATTCATAAAAAATCTTGACTATTATGTATATCAATTGTTTTGAATCAACTGTACCCACCATTATTTCTATTCCACAGTTTGGGTTTGGCCCTCTTAGCCATGTAAAACACTACAGGAACATTTCCACATGGCTCATGAACATTATCTGTTTTCTTGGGATTGAGAGCAAAGATTGGAAAGTGGAGTGGCTCCACCTTTTTGAGGATTTCATGTTTCTCTACAGGCGCTCCATTCTCTGTTTTGGGGGTAGTGGGCTTTGTTAGGGTCACACCCTCCTCTGTCTTTTCTCTTTCCCCAGGGGGTGGAGGGACATCATCATCACCATGGGGCTCTGGGAGGTACACAACCTTCATCTCCTGTCGACACATAATACATTTATTATCATTTCAAACAGGCATATTTATACATTTTGAGGGAGTAAAAGACTATACACTCAGACCATATAAGTTGAATTCATATATTAACTTAGCTGTCTTTGGTGAAAAAAACTCACATAAGTTTTTTTTATCATCTTCAATATATATTTAAGTTTGACTTAAGTAATTAATAAGTGATTATACATGTACAAAATCATATAAACACAGAAAGTTGTGATAAATGAATAATTCAAAAGATAATTTTGATTAATAAACTAGTAATAAAAAACATATACAGGTGTACTGCATACGATTACATACTCTTGTTGTATAGTTTTCTATATTCAGTGAGCATTTGCTGGGTTTAAATAAGTTTTAAATATTCTTTTTTTTTTTTGTCCTGTACATAAATTGACTAAAATTAAACCTGGTCAAAAATGTCATCCAGGTCAATGGTTGCCATGGCAAACATGTCCTCTGTGGGACCTTTATGTACAGACAATTTGAGGCTTTTGGGTTCACTTTCTTTTCCTTTCCGCCACAGGCTATCATTTCCAAAATATTCCGGAATCTCAAAAAATATCTCCTGGTACCTAAAAGAAATTGCATGATATTGAATGACAATAAAGGGAAAATTTTCAGAATTCTTATATATCAAATTAAACAGTAATAATACATTTTTAACATCAGATCGATCCTTCCCCAACTTCAGGAAAAACAAAACACAAATATGTGTTTAATTTCAACATTTATCCAATAACATACTTTAAACGAAAATCTGATATAAATTTAAATAAAAATATCAATAATGGCATTAAAGTTTTTATTAATACACTCTATCAATTAATATCATGTTAGACTATATGTTATATTAAATACATTGAATTGAAGAATCAATTAAAATATAGAATGAGGAAATTTTAAAAAGGAAAGAATAACATATATTGAAGTCTTTATAAATGAAATAATTAATACGCCTTTAAAAATGATAAATTAATTCATTCAAACTGACATATATTGCTATGTTCCGCATTGATCTATTTAGGGGTAGTGTTGACTGAGCTGAAATTATCTGGAAGTTTTTTGATATGAATACTTGGATGTCATTTCTTAAAGACAATTTATGGGTAGTACAATTAAACATCCACTACAAAGGAATGATTTTCTTTTGTTAAAAGAAATAAAACACAAGATTTCAGTAATTTCAATATACATGTAGGAAGTGCTACCATCCAAACAAACTGAAGATATACACAACAGCTTTATAGGCCCTATGTAAATACACGAGACCTCAATCACCATCTACAATTTACACCACAAAGAAAATAAATATGAAAATGGTAATTCAAAGTAACTGGCCACAACCAATTACATAAATTGCTGCAGGGATTTCTTATTGTTTTCTTTTTACATTTTCCAAAGTTATTTAAAATGCTGCAATTCTTCCTTCTATGAAAAAATGCTTTATACTGCCAACACTATCAACAACATCTGAAGAGCAAAGAAAATACTGGTAAATGGAAAATTGGACATGCTAGAAAAACTTTTAAAAACTTTTTTGGGAAAAGTTTATAATTTTACAAAATTCAACCACTTCATTCCTGTATATATGATATACTAATCTACAACTCATTTCTATTGCTCATAAAGACTCCTTCATGTTCAATCAATTTCTGTGAAAAATCAAGCATGAGTGAATAACCTATCACATGATTGATGGCCATTTTGATCTGCGTAATGTGGTTAAGGCCAGTTACTTTCTGAATCACTTTCATTGAATGATGAATGATAAATAAAGAGATCTAAAAGGTACTACATGTACTGAGAGTGTGCATGCCTCTACCAGACAGTACTAAATGTTCTACCAGAGTACAAAACAATATATAGTGCAATATAGTACTCTTCTATCTCTTCAACAGCAGCTGCTTCTTCGCCCCTTCCACCCGTCTCTTTGGACGCTGCCTGCTTGTCTGCTTTTTGTGGATTTAGATGACTAGCTCCTTTCTGTTTCACTGCACCAGGTTTTTTCTTCTGCTGTAAGAGGGACCTTGCCATTTTTCTAGAATCTGATTCTGAGGATTTTTTAACATCCCTTGCAAATCTTCGCTTTGGAGGTTCTTTTGTGTCACTAGGTTTGGATGTGTCTGATTTTTCATCAAGTTTTGAATCATCAGACTTTGATGCTTTGTCTTTTGTTATGTTATCTTTCTCTTCTACATTTGAACCATTAGGTTTGTTGTTCGCATCAATGGCAATATTGTTCTTTTCAAAGTCGGTGTTAACATCATCATCATTTGGTTCATCTGCAGGCTGTTCCACTTGTTCTCCACTTTCCACCTCTTCCACCTTAGATTTTTCATTTACTTGATCCCCATCTTTCTCAACACCACTCTTACCTTCATTTGTCTTCAACTCATCTTGATTGCTGTATTTAGTCATAAACAAGAATTTTTTTTTTTATGAATTAAAAATTCTATCCTACCAAGTCTTATATTACAACTGTATTTACTGTATATAAGTTTCTGCAGAGTCAACAAATGAAAGCATTTATAAGCATCAAATATCCAAGTATCTAAAATACAAGTGCAACAGATAGCAATAGAGGTATTAGAAGATGGTGGCAATCTTAACAAAATTCAAAACTTGTGATATTAAGTAAACTATTAAAGCAATAATTTTGGTATGGTGTGTCATATCATTTTGCCTGTACATTAGATACAATCATCATCATCATCATAATATTTTCTTTTCATTATTGATAATTATCCTTTACATTAAAATTCAGTGTCTGTCAATTCTCTGTTTATATTTTGTTTACACATTAAATCAAATGGAAATGAGACTTAAATTAGTTTTAAATCCTTTATATCATGCTATACAATGTCCAACAGCATCCTGTACATTAGGAACTTTTCAAGAATAAATAGACATACAGTAACCATCTAAGCCAATCAGATTCTTGCTTTTGTTTTGTTTTACAAATGGTTGAAATTTTTCTTGCTGAAATTGTGAATCAAATCATTTCGATCATCCATTTTTTTTAAAGGAATAATGGAACAACAAAAATCTATTATGTTCCCAAACAGAATGACTCTGTTAAACTTCTACTTGACACATCAAGGCTTTTAGGTTTTTGCAACACATTACACATGGCCAAACTATTAGCCAAGTCTTGCAGAGCCAAAGTTTTGGGTAATCTGATAGGAAGCTCAAAGGTGACCTTGGATAGATGTTGTTAGATATTGTATAGCTTATCTTACAGGAATAAATATACAGACTAATTAAATTATTCTGATTGACGTATATTTGTGCTTTTTTGTTGTTGATATTGTTCAGGATAGGTTTAGGAGGTTGAGGTGAGCTAGTGGACAAATATTGATCCAATACCTTGTTTTAGCTTCCTGTTCTGCTTTTCTTTGTTCAGCCTCTTTTTTGAATTGAGCCATTTTGTCTAAAGCAAAGTTAGCAAACAAAAATATCACATCACAGATCACAGGCGGCACCTGCATAATTTGCTCCTAAAACATCTGAGCCTAGTACTAGCTATAAATACAGTTAAAAAAATCCAGACTTTCAATTTGTTAGCTATTACATGATTAAGCATTTGTTTTAGAGTAAATTCAAGTGTAAATAAATGTTAATAAGTTTTTCTATAACATGTTTCGTTAACCTGCATTTTTGTTAAAATGTAGCAATTAACAAAAATAAATCTTGAATTATTAATCGAATGTTATGCAAGAAATGATTTAAACCAAAGCATTAACATTCTTCAAGTCACACATTAACATTAGTACATACTGTAAATGTTGTCAGTCCTAATATAACAAATAAAGCTTTTATCTGGCTTTACAATTAGCTTTCAAATCTAACTCATGTTATTACCCTTCATTTTGATCATCTATCAATAAAAAGTGAAACAAAATTTCAATTTTCTTGTGTTTCAAATTAAGTAAATTATCAAATAAGTATTACAATCATTTATATCCCAGGCTATTATACATGTATTAAATATGACATCTTAAGAATATAATACAATGTAACCGTGACAACTTCCTACCTTCTGCTGGTTTTGCCCTCATGCCAATTAGACCGCGACCTTTTGGTTTGGCTTCCTCTTTCTCTTTCTCTGGTTGAGGTTGAGACACAGGCTGCAAAAATTAAAACTTAGCCTCTGAACTTCACATACATAAAGCAATAAACTTCTGGTTTCCAAAATCGATTATTACATGTAGTACATGCATGCATGTCTATCATTTTGTAGAAATCAATGAAAGCTTTGACAAATGAAAGCAATTAATAAACCGAACCAAGTCTGTATTGTATCAATTTTCAAAATTCAGAAAGGATGTCTGCACTTAGTTTATATATGCATCTTGATAAACAAATATGACCAAAAATAATTGATGGGACAAACATGACCCTAAAAAAGGTAGCATAGCATTCTGACCCTCTCAGCATCTATCCTCTTGGTCTTCTTGATCTGCTCCCCCAGAGTAATGATGCATTTTAATTCCTGCTCCTCAACTTTGGTTGGCTGGTACACTCGACAGTACAGGAAGTGATCGTACTCCTGTTCACCGGTCCACACCTCTACGTCGCTGGTCGGAGGTTTAACTTGCACTGGCACTGGGGGCTCTTCAGGGGAGGCAAACCTCACTTTCTGTTGGTAAAATTTATTCCATCTTATTAACACCAAATAAAAATGTCAAAAATAAAAATCACTGTTATATAAGTATGGTGTTTCATTTTGGGAAATAAATAATGATGAATGTTTTTTTTTCACTAGACATATATAAAGGCATAGAACTGAATTCATAATGCATTCTTCTGACGGTGAGCCCTGAACCTTTTGCTGTAGCTTTATTTTTGCTATCATTACCTTTGGTGAGCCCACTCGGGTCGAGTCCTCCTCTTTGTCCGACTTTTCGGTGTCGTCACTGCTGTCTTTACCAGTTGATGTCTTCTCATCATCCTCTTCACCTTCTTCCAGGTCCTGTACCAGTTACCATAGTAACCAAGTCAGTTATACAAGAAAGGAACCATCACAAATTCTGTTACAAATTCATGTGTGATTTCTATTTTTCTCTCAAAAAGTCACTTGAGACCAAGTCTTGACATTCAAATTAGCTGAGCAGTATTGTTACAACAGAAGACACACTGAACAAAGAGAACTATAATATAATCAGTTAACACCAACTGTCCCTGATTACTGGCTGTACTGTTCAGACATTCCCTATCACCTCCATTGTATTTACATTTAGTGTATATTTCCCCATATGTTTGCACTGAATATGCAAGTTCAATTTCCTTTGAATTAATTACTTAGCTAATTCATGCGCTATGAGTACAAATAGAAACACCATAACGTGATTTGAGTATATATATTACTGTTAGAATAAATGAAACGTTCAAACTTACATAACCAATTTGATATGTACTAATTGAAAATAATCGTTAAATTATATTTATTTGTCAATCAAAAAGAATTTTTGTGGCAATGTATCTTGCACTATATATTTGAAGTTGTGGAAGCCAACTTAATAAAGGGTTAATATCGCTGTTCCATGTATGTTTCTTATCCCTGACTAAGAGCATATACAGTGGCTTTAAAGCATTGATACACAAATGTTTCATACAAACAGACATCATTATGAATATTTAAATAGAAACATTGATTGCTTATTTTTGGATGTTGTCAGTCCTATATAACAGACCAAGCGGTGCAGACAAATTATCATACCGGTATTCAGTTTGTCTGCACACTTGGTGTGTTATGGGATAGACAATATACATAAATAAGCATTGAATGCTTAATTACCGAGAGTTTGTCGCTGTCCTCCCCGGGTCGCTTTATTGTCATAGGCATGTCATCCTCCTCATCCTCCTCTTCATCAGAACTCTCCTCCAGGGCTCGCGTGTATTCCTGTACATGCTCCAGTCTAAACATCAATGGATTCACTATTAGATATTGCTGTAGTCTAAGTTTACATATCAAAATATCTATAAATTTTCTTCAAGTATAAGAACAAGAAGAAGATTGCATATGATACATGGTGATGAAATAAACAAATATTCTTCTCTACTATTAAATGATTCATTTGTTTCAGTTTATAGCTTTGTTTTTCTTTTGATTCTATATATATCTTTTTGCAATTTAAAGATAAAAAAAAAAAATATTGGCTAGAAAAAGTACAACGTCATGATTTTATAACTCAAACATGTACGTAGTTAGCAGTAACTTGGGTATTGGCAGAGAGTAAATTTTAGGGCTTTTCCTATACACTCTTTTGATCACTTACCCAAGTTTGGCTTTTTGTTTAATGGTTTCTATCAAGAACTTCCATCGTCTGCCGTGACCCCTGTTGCTCATTATTTTTGCAAACAACTTCTCCCAGTTCATGATGCGCTTCTCTCTCGCTATTCTCTTGGACTAAACATCAACAGAAAAAAGCAGTAAATGATTTGTAATACACAAACAAAAGAATATTTTTCAAAGAATGAATAATTAGAACATTCAGGTTACAAATAGACAAGAAATAGAATATAAATTGTACATAATGTATTTATATATTGTAATTTTTTTAAAATAACATAAATTACAACAACATTTTTAAAGAAAACATCCTACATGTGCGTCAACAAGTTGTAGTCGTTTCACAGCGATGTTGAGTTGTCTCTGTTTGTTTTCATAGTCTTCGTGCAGTTTTTTGAGAGCTGCACTCTTTTCCTCCCAGGGTGTTGAGTAAACTCTCACAAGCCTTACTAACTCATTGACTGGCATATTCAAGTCACTCACACTGAAAGAACCACATGGTTTTCTTAATTCTTAATACAAAAATGTGGGAAATATTTCACAGGATTTTTTTAACAGAAATATAGTACATGTAATGTTATCATTTACAAGGAGCAAGTCTTAAAGCATATCAACCTCCTCCAACCCAGATTATCATTTTCAATAACCAAAGAATTCACCCCTTGTAATAATAAATTTCTTTGTACTACAAAACCCTCAAAATATTAACACAAATCGTTCCCCTAAACAATTAATTGTTCAAAGTTCAAATGTAACATCACGCAGATGTGTGAAGCACACTTAAGGTATTGTGATGTAGGCAATAAATTTCATGCGTACATAAAAATAATGGTGTTTTACATGTTTAAACAATTAGAATTATTTACTACCATACTTTATAATTATACACATGTAATATCAATAATAAATACACTTTATTTACACTTTATATTCAACAAGAATAAAACAATGTAACAACAACCATTCCCAATTTTTTATATACCAGCAATTTTAAAATGCATTTTACTGCAAATACATGTACAGTAAAACAAGGTTATAACGAACACGCATACAATGAATTGACGCTTACAGCGAAGTGATTATTTATTCCCCGGGACTATATTACATGTTGTAAACTTGACGGATATAACAAATTACGCTTATAACGAAGTAAAATCGCCCGTCCCCAGCACTTCATTATAAGCGTGTTTTACTGTAATAAGAAATTTTGTTTATGTTGAAAACTCTCAATAACTGTAAACGAATGCTTATTTGTGGGTGAACATATTTTTTTTTATGAGGTTCTCCATTATGTACCGTAATCATCTAATAATACACCCTTCTCTTTTACTTGTTTAAGCTTATCTTCATACAGTACCTGCAACATTATTTTTTCAAGATAATGATAGGATAGGATTAACGCACAATAGAACAGAACACATGAACGATACAATAGGATTCATACAAGATAAGATAGGATATATGATTTTCAGGAAATAGCACATATGAAAACATCATACCAAAGAAGACCGAAGCAGAGTTTCTTGTTCAAAACACATGCGAAGTGGTCAAATATGGCAGTATCATTAATAAATATGAATATATGATCTTTTAAAATGTATTTGCTAAAAGTATGAGCTTTGTTTTAACTATCAAACAGCACAGCCAATCACAGATCAGCTCAGCCCAACATCAAATCAGACAGAATATAATTATGATTTGTTTTCATATCAAATAAAAAACATATTATAAATGTTAATTATTTTGTGAACAAAATTTATGTATTGCATAAAAAAGATGAATTTAATTTAATATACCACCTGCATACAATTTAATACAAACAAGGTAAATATGTTGCCTTGTATCCAAATATTTAGAATGCATACATAATAGTAAATGACAAGATTTTAAAAAATAGCATTGCAGGTACTGTAGTAACATAATACAAAATTAATGTTGCAGCCCAAATTATCAAAATTGCAATAAAAATATTGTTACTCATGTGGTTTTAAGTAGTTGCTATCTGTATATTACCTTCTGAAGACTTTGCCAGTGACTGTTGCTAGTTTGATCAGCAATGTAGGAGGCAGAGAATGCTTCAACATCTCATCCTTCATGTTCAACAGCTGGAGCATATAGAATGTAGGTATAGATGTTGAAAATCATGGAAATGTGTTTAATAGCTACAATGTGATGAGAGAGATCAGAGAGCAAGAGAGAGAGAGAGAGAGAGAGAGAGAGAGAGAGAGAGAACCTACCTCTTGCATGGCTCCGTGTACGTAGGCCATAGTGTTGGTAACTCCATCACACAAGTTGTCAAACTTGTTAGGTTCCCTGCGGGAGGAGGGGTCTGGCTCTTCATCATCATCACTCTCCGATTCATCAGAGCTTCCCTTAGTAACAAATTGATAAGGTTTTCATATTATTTTTCTCTTAAAAAGAGAATATCCTTGGAAACTTTCATAAGATGTTCTCAGTTACATCAAGCTTAAGATATATTTTTTATGTTAGACTCTGGGGGAAAACAGCATTTTTTCTTAATTAAAAAATTGGACCTTCATCATAGTACATGTACCAGTGCATGCCCTGTTATATTACGACTCACCTCCCTTTTGTGACCTTCATCCACTTCCTCTTCTTCCGATTCCTCTTCTGCCAGAACATCCAAGTTCCTCCCTAAAGTGAAAGAAAGTGGCCATTTCATTCTACCAAAACTTATTTCAGTGTACAATCTCAAAAATAACCTTCTTCTGAATCAAAAAGTAATTTCATCAAAAGTAGATCATGCACTAGTGTACTAGATACAACCATTAAATGCATTATGTAAATCTTTAGAAAAACAGAGTACTTATATATCATTGGGTTTTTTTCTTACTGTTTGTTTGTAGGGGTATTGGTATCAATAAATGCATAATTATTTTATGATTGTTTTCTCAGTTATGTTATATCTTGCTGATCTAAAAGCATGGCATCAAAATATTTACAAGCAATATAGACATTAACCGTCATTTACTCCAACCAAAAATTATATTTTCTTTCAAAGCTGTAAAATGACAGGTGTCAATATTTTAGCAAACCAGCAGGGTCTTTCTATTATGTCACTGCCATGCTACTACGATGACCACTTGGTGTAACGAAAGTATTTTATAAAATGGATGTATTAATGATGTCACATTAAAAAAATATTTTGTTTAGTTTTAGTTTAGTTTCCAGTCTTACACCAAATCTAACTATCATCCCCTCAAAATTGTAAAAGCTGGAAAATATAGGCTTTTATATATCTTGTTTTGTCATCATGTTGTGACCGCGCACCTGTTGGTCTCGTTTCTACAGAGGCATATGGATACTTTTTGTAAAAAATACATGACATTAAGAATAAAAATGTATGTAAATGATAATTTATACCTCTGTCCATGCTTTTCCGTAATTATGTACTATTTGATATGAGAAGAGCCAACTAAGCCGCCATTTGTAAACCGTTGCTAGTCACGTGATTAAATTTATAAGCTCGAGCCCGATATGTTTATTGGATTTTTTTCATAGATGTTCTATGTACGTTATTCTGTAGAATTTAAAAACTTGATTTGTGTCAATCTAATTTAAAAGAAAATGTTTCGGCAGTGGTTAGTCAAACATAGACTGTTCAAATGCGTGCACCAGCAGTCAGGGACTGCATTCCACTGCATGGGTCCAGAACTTCGACATGGGGCGCGGACGCTCCTGGCCTATGACTATTTTAACTACCACTCATAAAGCATTACAGATTTGACCTGATTTTTGTTCATAAGAAAAAAGGCGTTCAAAAATATAACAAATCATTTTGTTCTACAGCCTGGGGTTTTTAAGTGAATTCTTTAATGTGGAATCAACAGAGATTTTTATTTCCAAATGGTTTTTAATACTGGTTTTTTTATTCAATCGGTCAGACGTAGGAGTTAAATGAACAAAACAGATAACCCAAAGTTTTCCTATAATTCAAGTTTTCTGAAAAAATTAATTGTCCGGCCAGTCTCGCAAACGCATATAATGGCCGTCCCATAATGAATTTGATTTTCTAATAATGGATTGCAACTATCAGCCTTAGAATTAATACTTTACTGAGATTATCGCTCTTTCATTGAAGCTGATTTTATATAAAGATGACCATTGTCTAAGATTGACCAACAATTTTTTTTTTCTGAAATGCATAAGGAGAATTGATAGCTTACCCTTTTTGCAATAATTAGTAAATGACTGAAATCGTCGGACACCTACGGTCAGTTTCGCTAATGTTAACTGACCTTTAAACAGCTCATTGTTTAGAATTTATGTCGTACGTTTTCATGAACGTTATAATCTATACATGCAATCACAATTATGCATTTCAGAAAAAAAATGAGTATCAATGAGTAACCGCTAAAACTTTGCTAACTAAAGGTTTCTGATCCGCGCCGCTCCTCAACAGCGGTATCTGGAGGAGCGGTGCGGATCAGAAACCCTTGGCTAGCGAAGATCCTAAAACCGCTGCATGGAATTTCGTAAAACTTGTTAGGTATTTAGGACATAATGTGTTGATAGGTAACAGTATATTCCGATCCCATAATTTCCAAAAAGGAATAGATATGCATAATTGCAGGAAGTTTTGATCTGATGCTGTTATGCCCTTTATTAAATTATTTTGTGTATTTAAAGCATCATAACCTTGCCATTCAATATATTTAACATCGTTAAGTAATGGGGGAGCGTGGGATACGTGAGCTTGTTCACGTTTTCTTTCAGATTATTTGTGCTGTTGTTAAGAAAATTTCATATCATATTATTTCATAACTCTCAAATTACTCTTTTGATCATGGTGATCACTTAGATGTTCTGATCAGTTTTCTTTAGTGCTTATGATGTATTTTTCTTAGCTGCTTATTTTCATTTAAAGTAAAGAAATTTCTGAGTTATCAAAACCTCTTTATGTTCATTTGAAATAAACGCTTTATATGAAACCGAATTAATATGTTAAAACATGTAAACAGTGGAAATATGAGTGTGACAGTATTGTAAAGGCGTTTGGGCATGTGCGTCATCACAAGTTGAAAATAGTCTGTACATATTGAAACACTTCTTGTACACACATCAAACTGCAGCAAATATGTCCCTATATACATGTATGTTTAACCATTTCGAAAGACGCCATATACATTTTGTTGCACTTTTAATTCATTTTTGTTTTGTGAATATGACATTTAAAGTTTAGTGTAGTGTGTCACCACTTTTGTAGACTAAGTGTATCAGTTGGATCACGTCATGCATGACGACAATAAAGTTATATCATAATTTATTGTAATTTCAGAACTGGTAATGCTAAATTACCTGTTGAGATAGGTAGATGGTTCAATATTCCTAGAGAAAACAGAATTTGTAAATTATGTGCCTGCAATGAAATTGGGGATGAATTTCACTACCTTTTCAAATGTACTGATGTATATATATCCAATTCAAGGGTTATATGTTTACCAAATTATTTCATAACAAATACAAATGTGGTAAAATTTGAAAAACTGTTTAATGTCACAAACATAAACCAACTTACCAATATTTGTAAACTACATGTATGTTACACTATATTTGAGAGAGTTAGCTCTCTTGGTTAAATTATATCTATTATCCCTTCATCATGCCTGTACCAATGATTTTCATCTATTACCGTATATATAGTTTAGTGTGTACATACTGTACATATGTGTTTTCTTTACACTTTAAATTCAGTTATGAGAATAAAGTTCATTGTCATTGTCTAGTAAGACAAACGCATAATTTCAACAAATATGGAGCGGTATTAACGACCATAGAGCACTAAAACAATAACATCCTAACTGACCGGGTGGGCTACGCCTATACCGCAAAAAAGTAAGAAAACAAATAGCTTGTCGCAATAGTTTATTTCACATAAAACAATGAAATGTAAATTTCATATAAATCTTTTAGTAATACCTGTTCAATTAACAAACATATCACAGATTTCCTTGAATCAATATCGTATAATAAACAAACAGAGAAGGAGAAAAAAAAGAGAGTTTGTTGTAAATGATTTATCAAATAAAAACACAATCTCTCACCATTGAATAAAATACCGGTATATTTTAAATGTGTTTCTTTGTGCAAGATAATCAGACAATACAGATAAAATAAATAAAAACAAACTAAAAACTGAATATATTAAACAAGAGGTCCACATGCCCTAACGGTTACTCTGAGAATGATATTTGTCTTTTATTTGCATTTGAAAGCTATATTTAACATTGAATTTTTTTGTTCAAAACATTTTCATATAAACAATTAGTATAATTAAATTCTCATTCAATTACAATTGGAGGGAAGATAAAATTTAAATCATTAGATAATTCCTTATTTGTTTGATGGCCCTATTCCCGACACAAGGGAAATACATTTCGTGGACATCATAATTATGTATTCGATTTATCTCCCACAGCAGTAGAATACAAGAAAAAAAATGCATTTTAACCGTATGTGACCCCAACCTTCACCCCAAGGCCTTTACCTTTGAGTGCCCAGGGTCGATGGTTTTTAGAGAGCTTCATGAACATATTAACAATGCGGTTAAAAAAAGAAAGATTTTCACCTGTGTTGCTATTATGGCCCCACCTTACAAAGCTGGTCGCCTGGGCCATGAATTTTGTATTTGAACTTCATGATCACCATATCTATGAATTCGTTTTTCTCTCCCAGCTGTGTAGGAGTAGGGATGGGGAATTTGTAAAATTTATCATTGTTTCGCATGAGGCCCTGCGTTAGCTATGCTTTTCAAACAATTTACTTTACTTTTATTCTGAATAACCTTACAGCAAAGACTGTAACATTCGCTTTAAGCTTAATTGTTTTTAAAAACTTGAAAGGTAATCTTTTAACGAACCTGATGATGTACGAAGACGGACAAAGACCGGGGGGCAATAGGTGAACTCAGTAGCTCAGGTTACCTAAAATACTCATTACAATGAAACGATTTTAAATTTGAGTGAAATTGTGTTTGTAAAAATGAAGATCATAAATATGTTTGCTTTGAATAAATAATTTTACGTACGAAATACTCCAACAAGTTTTTGTTAGTCTACATTTGCCAGCGGTAATGTAGGCATAATATACTGTGAGTGTCGAACACCTATATGATACCTTGGACTAGCTTCTAAATGAGCGTTGACATTTTCAGGGCTATATTGCCCCGGTCCAGGGACCTTATTAATGTCCCTAGGTGTTTTGGCCCTCCCACCTAAGCTGTACGCCGGGGACCTTTTCTTCGTCTGTGACGGCGGGAGAGCGCCGTATTTGGCGGGTCCTGGCGTTTTCGCGAGATCGGCAGAAAAATCCAAGTAACTGGTCCTCCCAAGTATCGCTGCCTGCGTCCCGCCTTTTCTGTCGGGTACCCTGGGGCCTATCGTGGAGGGTAGGGCGTACATATTGGGGGAGGGAGTGAAGTCCACACGGCGGGGGGAGGTCCTGGGGCTCATGGAGTAGTGAGGGGCGTTCTTCTCCTTCAGTGGCGGCCTGTCCGTGTTGTAGGCGCCGGGCCCTGGGCTCACATCGCGCTCTGTAACAGGTAGACAGTCTCATTTACTGGTTAGTCAAGATCATAATCTAGTTATAAGGTCACCATTACTTTACCGTTTTTACAAATGTTGTACTTGATCACAGATTCAGATACAGTGCACATTTTATAAACTTAGTAGTGCAGCATGCGTAGGCTATTTGCACTTAAAGTCAACTTTTGAAGCTATACATGTGTATCAAATCGCTTATATGCCAGATACAATTCAATATTTTGTTAACAAAACAATCTAGTTACTTGGTGTTTTAGCCCGTCCCAGCATGGAGAAGGCTGGGCGTAGTTCTCGCCCCTTTGAAGTCAGTGAGCTGTCCAGACTGTAGGCCGGGCCGGGGCCCTCCTTTTTGAACTCTGTAACGGACAAATGATGATCAATAGTTGTTCACTTTTAATTTTATTAAGGTCAGACGACATGTTCCTCGAGCATCTTTTTGTATCTTCTCGTAATAAAGAGTTCCAATAAAAATTATTATTTTTATAATGATTTTTAAAATGATTATTATTTACTTGTATAAGGATGTATACCTAGATGGCCGAGTGGTTAGAGCCGTAGGTTCTAGAGGTTGTGGGTTCAAAACCCGCCCCAATATAGTGAATTTCGCTATGCTGTATTATTTATTTATTTTTATAGCAGCAAGTCAAGTGTATTTTCAAGAAGATTATATAGGAAATTGCATTTTCCAGTATTTTGCAGAAATGCCTGCTAAGGTACCCTAATTTTTTGCAAGAAAGCTTGTCAAAGTAGTAGTAAACCATTAACAAATTCCTGGAAAATGTTGTATAAAATTGAGGAACGTGTCTTCTGACCTTAAATAAACTTCTGTAATGAAATCGTTTTAATATCAATATACGTGTACTGCTTATGAATAAGAAAAAGTATTTGATTGAGTTTTTTTATGGTACAGATATCGAGTGATTATTCTTTTTATCCACCTTAACGACATGATATAGTTATGATTGCATTATACTAATCAGAAATATATGTATATGTCTGCTTTGATGACTAGAATCCCAACATTCAGAATGTATGGTGTACTTACGTCGGCTATTGTTCTTATAACTACATGTAGAAACATACAGCTACAAGCCTACTGGCAGCATTGCTCACCTGGGTAACAGGTGTCATTAGGAAATATATAGCATTACTGAATGATTCATTATGCACATAAAGAACCATTCATTTTAATCTTTTTTACTTTTTATATCTTTTATGGTGTGAAATTGAAACATTTAGTTGTTTTTTAATAAAAGGATCATTCATTAATTTTCTTGCAAGTAATTATCTAGTATAACGTCACCACGATCGCTTTCAAATCTCCAGACCAAGGACTAATGACAATTTAAACAAAGAACTAATTCAAGACCCCAATATTTTGAGAGGCCGAGTATATTCCCACGCATTGCTTTGTATTGTCATATACAGTGTAAACTGAGTGTGTTCACACGCTCAGTCAAAACAACACTTACAACATGATGACGTTGCATACCTTCTGGGGCCGTCCGGGTCTCACTGCTCTTAATTTAAATATATAAACAACACTGATTTTTATTCTTTGCGCTACGTGCCAAAATTGATTGAGTAGTTCTCAAGGTAAATAGCGACGGACGTCTTGTGATCAGAAACACTTATTTAAACTAAACACTCAGAACAATACATCTCTCAGAGAGAGAGAGAGAGAGAGAGAGAGAGAGAGAGAGAGAGAGAGAGAGAGAGAGAGAGAGAGAGAGAGAGAGAGAGAGAGAGAGTATAACACAACGGGAAGTTATTCTAAAAAATCTACATCACTGAGTTTCTACTCTTACAAGCTGATATGAAATGAATGAGCAATTAAATGTAGACTGCATGAGTAGAATCAATTTAATTAATTGAATAGACCAATTGCACGACTCTAGAATGCGCTAATTATCGTAGCGGCTAAATGTATGTAGCAATGCGCTGGGTAATAACTTACGTAAATTTATCAATACATGTATTACAAATAAGAGAGTCAACTCTCCAGGTTGATGTGTACAGTATAAACTCTTGCTTTTTGCATAACATTGTATGTATTGTATATTTTTTCAATGTTGTTTTATACAATATGAGAATAAATAAAATGAAATGATGGTTGGCAAAGATGGCAGAGAGAATAGTGCTATGTCTTCGTTGTCCTAGTAACTACCACTTGTCATAACTGAACATTCTCTCGCCAGAAGCCGTGCTACACAAGAAAAATAGTCTGTCCTTTGATCAAAACAAGCATGATGAGCACGTGGTATTGTTGTTTTAATTTTCCTGTACAGTCAGCTTGAAGGGGGGGGGGGTGTAGTAATTTTACGTGCGATAACTTTGTGGGAAAGTTCAAAAACATCATACATTTAGGAGATAACATTGCATGCTGCTGATTTGTACAAATCGGGAGCGTGCAGAAGTTTTCAAACATCTGTCAAACAAGATCATGTGATCAGATTTTGATTTTTGCCTCCGTAAAATAGTTCTCCCAATAACTTTGAAATAGTGTACAAAGGTACATGTGCATGTATTAAAACTTTTTAAATTTTAAATTATTAATTAATAATCAAATTCATAGATAAAAGAAGTAGACGTAACTACATCGATTTTATTACATTTTGACAACTGTTTCAGTTTTGTACAAGAATCTTGTACATCGGGCGTTGTGTAAGCAAAGGTTGTGTAGCAAGATTTCTGGTGATAGAATGATCATTTAATTGTGATATTTACATTACATTGTCTGATGTAAAATAGAAATTGCAACTATTGAAATATTTTATTCTTTGTTTCCTTTTGTTTTGTAAATCGTAAGTGCATTAAATATTTACGATGCAACTTTTATTTCTGTGTCCACAATGGATAGAAATAAATCGGATTTGTGCATCTTCTAAACTTCTTTTAAAAAAAGAAGGGCATTGTTTATTGACACACCTGACGGTCGCCCGCATTACAGAATCTGTCTTCAGTAGTAATCAGATTAGAAATAAACTATTTTATTTAATTAAACCATGCAATGTTTGAATCCAGTGCGAGTAGGACCACCTTAATGAGACAATAAATCCGTGAACGCTTTGTCTCTTGACAGATTCTTTACATAAAAAAAATATTGGACCAAAATTAAATCTGTCTTTAAAAGAATTTATCTTATGGAAATGCACTTCATTAACGTAAACAAGTGCTAGCATGTAAATTTCCTTTATCTCTGGGCAACAATTTTTTTTAAAAATTTTTATAACACAGTGATATTGATCGGTGCTCGATCGAACATCCACTGATAATATTTACTCATGTGCATGTCGCAAGGCGCGTTACACAATCTATTAAAGACAAAGTTTATAATATGTAAAAAAAAAAAAAAAGGAGAAAGAAATTCTTATATTCTTATTTTACAATTTTTGAATAAAGTTCCGAAATAGAACCATTTTAACAAGAGTTCGGACTTTGTGTATTTGTGTCAAACAGCAATGTGACGTAGGCCTGTCTATTTTATTGCTGGCCACTTAGCCATGGCTCTTTGAAAATAACAAGATTTGTCTGGGTTTTGAGCTAAGACTATGCATTATCATTATACATATTTCGCTGAAACCGCGTCTTTTAATTAACTTCTTTTGACGCAAGATAGCTACGCCCTACTAAAAGTCCAAGCTCTTGTTAAAATGTTTCAATAAGATGAAGGAAACTTTATGTCTTCGATTTTGCAATAAAAACGTGGCATTAATCGTAATAAATATCTAGGTTCGTAGGTTTGTTATCTACGAAAAATAGCGATTAAATCATATATATCTGGTTAGGGGTTTTTCGCGACTAATTAGTCGCAAAAATAGCAAAATACATAGTAAAAAATCAAATATGGAGAATTTTAGATTTTGAAGAAGGTTGATGTCGTGTTTTGATATAAATTGATGGAATTAGAAACTTTATGTAAATAGTAAGATATGAAAAAGAATATAATTTTTATCATATTTTAAAACACCATTTAATAAAGAGAGACATAGATACACGTGTACAGAGTGTTTCAAAAGACATCTAGCAGTATATCGAACACCATGTCCAGCGCCATCTATAGAGCTATACAGAGATCTACACCATACCTTTCTTGGCTATATACGCAGGGAAAATAAAAGCAATCTTTGGTTAATGCAATGTATGTTAGGGCAAACAAAGGCAAATAACCGCATGCTTAAATATTTTTCAAGGCTAAGATGTATCACCGGGGAAATTAAGGTGTTTCTATATATCCGGCGACAATAAAACTAAAATGCTTTAGATGGTAAAAAGCACTTTATTTGAACTTTAGGTCGGTATGGGTGATTTCTGGGAATCCAAAAACTACACCCGAACAATCCGAAACCTAATTCCTCTCTCCCAACAATAGTGTATAACACAATATAAATAAGAATTGAAAACAATAGAAATTAGCACTTAAGCACGAGTGACATATGTCATAGAGTAAAACTTCAATATGAGTGAGTCAATTAAATCAAAGGTGAGGTGTAAGAGTTAATAAAATAATTAAGCAATTATAAATGAAGTGAATTATTGTCTTGTACAAAGAGAAAAGTATATTTATGAATAGATAACAGTTACTCAAATTTCACTCCATGATAATTATAACTGAAGTGAATTATTGTCTTGTACAAAGGGAAAAGTATATTTATGAATAGATAACAGTTACTCAAATTTCACTCCATGATAATTGGAGAATCCGGGTATTTTACCCGGGACTGCTACATATACTTTGTAGCAGTTAGATCCTGCGTACCAGCAACCGAGCGAGTTTCCAAGAGTATCAACAAACGACGATAATACAACCCAAGAGCAGAAGATTCGACCGCCTTTTATGACCATATACCAACGTCGCTGCTTTTCGAGTTTTGGACATCCCAGGACTTTCACGGACATACTATACGCCTGGATTCCATCCAGCATGTAACAAGAGATGGATGACGTCATCCTGTGAACACTTGTTCTCGTTCTGTGTGTTTCGTGTGTGGATTTCTTTGCCATTATGCTAATATGTTCTTTTAAGCGACCGATTTATTGCATTCGAATCCTAGGAAAATTTTCCTGGTGTGGCGACCGACGACAAAGGTTCGTTTTAAATATGGTTCAGCCCAGAATGCCGTGTTGCAGTTGTGGATCTCCGCAATGTAGAACACATTTTGCATATTCCGGCCAAGACCTAAGCAAACGACGCTGAGCTACAGACCCCACATTCCCTACAAGTCATTCCGATGATCTTCTAGACGAGGACGTCTCATTTTTCGAAGCGCGAGGGAATTATCATGGAGTGAAATTTGAGTAACTGTTATCTATTCATAAATATACTTTTCTCTTTGTACAAGACAATAATTCACTTCATTTATAATTGCTTAATTATTTTATTAACTCTTACACCTCACCTTTGATTTAATTGACTCACTCATATTGAAGTTTTACTCTATGACATATGTCACTCGTGCTTAAGTGCTAATTTCTATTGTTTTCAATTCTTATTTATATTGTGTTATACACTATTGTTGGGAGAGAGGAATTAGGTTTCGGATTGTTCGGGTGTAGTTTTTGGATTCCCAGAAATCACCCATACCGACCTAAAGTTCAAATAAAGTGCTTTTTACCATCTAAAGCATTTTAGTTTTATTGTCGCCGGATATATAGAAACACCTTAATTTCCCCGGTGATAGATGTATAACTATTCAGTAAAATGTAAGCATACAATATTAAGCTGTTTACTAAAAGCATATTTTATTTCAATTAAAATATCTCTACTGCATTCATGTAAGTGTAAACAGCAGTAACAAAAAATAACCCGACAGAAAAATGTGTTTAAAACAGAATTATGTTTTCGTCAAGCGTTAACGCTTTTAGATATTTTTGTTTGACACAGAACTATAGCATAATCATGTAACTTAATTTGCTGCATTTATACATGTTAATCAGAATAACGGGGTTAATATGCTGCATTCAACCCTACTTTGATCTAATCAATATAAAACACATAATCTACGGCCGGAGAACGTTTAATTTTAACCAGATTAACATATCAGTGTTGAGCACGTGAACACATTACCCCAATGTCTGGAGCCAAACGAGAAGGAGGGGGACGATCTCTTGGTCTTGTCGTTGGAATTCTGACCCACTGTTGTAGGGAGCTGGTACTGGGCGGGGCCAGGACCTGTCAATCAAAAAAAGTTACGATGCATAAACAAGTGTTTTAATATGAAACTTTGTTGCTTATGAGAGAGAGAGAGAGAGAGAGAGAGAGAGAGAGAGAGAGAGAGAGAGATGTATGTTGTAAAGAGCAGTCTCTCGTGCGTACTCCAAGACATGGATATGTAAATGAGTACATGTAATTCAAGTTCAGTGTAATATGCGTACACTACTGTTAAGTCTGAAAGGAATATTTGTTATCCTCCCTCCCAAAACCGTTGCAAAATAAAAAAAAATATGGTAAGGCCAAAAGAAAGGATTACTAGTAATCATACTTGTAACTTTAACATGAATAAATTTGCTAAAGGTCGGTAACACACTTTGTTGTCCTGTTTTAATAACAAATAATCACGTGTTTAACATGTTTAATGATATTTTTTCCATCTGCACTTAGCTTCAATCATCTAAATGTACATTCAGATCAAAAGCACCCTCCACACCTTAAATTTTATTCAAAGCAATGCTCCTATGAAAACTGAAAAATTTTCACTACATGACCTTTGATATATTTCAATGAATCACGATAGAGTTTTAAAGATGACTGTCGATTAAACCAAATGGGTTGGATCAAGGTCTAGCGCCACTCTGTATTCGTTGGGGGTGAGGTAAGGGTGGGTGGGGTTGTCTAGCATACAACTGGTCAGCTGATGCAAGGAACGCATACCACAGTGCATTGAAATAGACGATTCGAAAAAGTGTAAGTCATATTTAAAAAATGAGGGACTTTCGGTTAAATTGAAAATCATGACATTTATTAAACTTCACTTGTATATTTGAAATGAAAATCTGACTACAGAGTACATTAATTACAACGTTTATTTCAGTGTGTGTGTGTGTGGGGGGGGGGGGGGTGTTAGACCAGCCCATCATTAAGATCTTAAGATCAATACACCAGACCATTTTAATATTCCTCACACGATGTTCCATAAAATTAAACATTTTACGTCAGCTAACTAAATCCACGAAAGGTTCAGTGTACTAAATGATAAAAGCAATTAATGAAAAAAATCAATGTATACTCGATATCTTGGCCTTTTGTTCAGATCTAGGGGTTCATTGATGGGGGTATAACCCATAGTGGCGGAAGAATTCTAGATCATTGATAACAAAACTTCAATGACGACCGGATTATTCAACGGTATTGTACCGTGGCTCTGATGCACACAGAGACATATGGAAAATTAAAAGACATATATCGATTTTAAAATATTGAAAGTGATGGTTGTGTTTGAAAACTTTGAGCAGGTTGATTGAGATTCCGGAAACATCCTATTCCATTCAATCAAACGACAAAGAAGTGTGACTGTTTATAAGTACATTGTAAGGTTATCTATGTCTGATTTATCATTCAGACGACGGGTATTTAACGCATTATAAAGTATCTACTATAGTATTGTAATCATGTATGTATCTGGTGAGCTGTCTACAATTGTTAATAAAACCCAACTCCTTCTTACTTATCAAAGCAGCGATCTCCACCTGTAAGTTCAGCCTTTGTGGAATATGATTATTTTATATAATTATACATGAATATAAATTGTGCATGTTTACATTAGTTGTGTGTTCTGAACCTATCAAGTGTAAGGAAACGTATTGCTGAATGCATTATAGACTATACATCTACCAACAAGTGACTCTTGGATAGAAAATGGACGAGGCGATTATAAAGGCAAAGAGCAGTTTACACAATTAACAATCATTGGTGAAAGAATGTGCATGCCCTTTAATACACTTCTCTTGAAATACACTAAGATTAAAAGTCAATACAAGATGAAGTGCTTTCAGTGTAGGAGAACACCACGGGAAGCAGTCGATTTTTGTCAAAGAAAATTGAAAAACTTATAACGATCTATCGTGTAAATATTTACCCTAGATATCGGACATGAAAAAATATGGCGGCTTACGTTATTATTCGTTGAAATTTAAATTAATGTGCATTATACAAGTATTTAGAGGCCAAATATGTCAACTTTAAGAGTCTTTAGACTGTTGGACTATTGGACCACAATCACTTTTTAAATATGTCAGCACTGATTCATTCAGACCAGGTCTCTATATAAGACAACGATTTATACTCCAATAAATACAATGCAAAAGGCTTACGTAATAACGCGAATAAACGACTTACTAAAAGAAATTATTACTATTTCTATTTTTAAAAAAACCCTCTACTCTGCCGTGGAGAATTACGGGAAGTGTAGGAAATCCTGTCTAAAATGAGAGAGAGAGAGAGAGAGAGAGAGAGAGAGAGAGAGAGAGAGAGAGAGAGAGAGAGAGAGAGAGAGATTTTGAATTAGGCAATGACAAGTAAAAGAAAGTGAACACTTTTGGACGAACAGAAAAAAATGATTGGGAACAACGATAAATTTTAACGAAAAGATCAAAATTATTCTTAGAGTGAGAGGACATTAATCTTATAAATTGTTTCTAGTGTAATTAAATCCCTGTGTAGCTGAGTACATAAATATATTATGTAACAAGTAAATGCGTGCCCCCTGTTGATTCTCCGATATTTACTTTCACTATCAAACCGTCTGGATTTACATTGGAGTTTTGTCGTTTAATCACGGATTTAAAGTTTATCTTTGATAAATGATCTGTAAAATAAATCCACAGCTATGTCGAGATTGACACATCATGTTGAGCAGTTTACAATTACTATCAAAGACTCTCTTGAACACAAGTACTATACTAACAATCAAAGAGCTTTTATATTACCGCCATATTTTTTATCATGTACCTTATTTTGACGATATAACAAGCATTATGATGTATTTATATATAATTTTATAATTTATAGGTTTTTTGAGTATTTGTATTTGCCTTTGACGACTATTAAGATTGGCGTAACTTGATTCTATCGCACAAGAACGTGAGTTTAGCTGAAGGAAATGTCTTTTGGGATTAAAGATTTATTTTTTCAGCAATCTTTTACAAGATACAATATTTACACAAACGCAATGGTAAAGTCCTATAAAAATATCCTTCACCTCGGTTTCACGATCTTGAAATTCGTTAACCAAATATGTCCAAATTTGCTAATGAAATTTAACTTTACACACCATGTAAACGTAAACTACATCGTGCTGAATATAGTAGTTGCTAGCTGAAATCTTTCGTGTACGGTATTGTGGTCATTCCATGTCTTAAGATCCTCTGACTTTGATCAGTCAAAACCCGCCAGCTTGGACAACTTTCCATAACCCATGAAAACCGAAAAATTGATTAAAGGAATAAGGAATCCTTCTTTGAAAATATGAGGTGATAATTTCGGTCGAAGCGAGATCAAATCCAATTGGGACCAAAGGGCTTTATGATAGATTTGATCACTTATCACCTCATAAATTTAGAATGATTCCTTATTATTATATTTAAATAAATGTTCAGCAATTGTACGACTGAATATTTTAATATAAATTTTAAGCAAACCCTGCTTGCTCCCCAATTATACGTCTTTTGAAATTATTGGACTGAATAGAACAAAATCGATACGTAGTGTTATCACAGGCAAAAACACAGAAACATGTAAATATTCGATAATGTATGTATAGTTTTGGATAAGATAAAAAAAAATACTTTGCGCAGAAAGAAAAACAGTGAAAAGAAAACCTGGAGGAAAGTACATGTAGTATTGCAAAATATGTCAAACTATTATATGATTCATGTTATTTACCTTTCAGTGGTTTTGCCACAAGGGGCTCCATTTTAAAGTATCTAGGCATGTTGGTAAATAAAATACTTATATCATAATATCACTTTCCAAAAGAGCTTTGACACCTAAACTAGGCACAGATATACTCCAAACTCCATAGAGCTACAGTCTCATAAACACATTCTGTGTGCATCTCTAGCCGGGTTGTTAAGGAGAAGTCAGCAGCCAACATATGTCTTGTAGGGAATAAAAATGTTAAGAGGAAGGTTTGTCTACAGTAAAGAAACTAAATATTGAACAAAAGTTTTGTCAATAACAATTCACGCATTCGATTATTTTTTTCGTCAGAGCACCAAACTGTGTTTAAATCCTCGTTAAGGAAAACAAGGCTAGCCGAAGGAAGACGTAACAAGAACAAGAAACAGGGGACCAGGTTTAGTTTTTGGTAAACGTCCATAATTCTATTGAACTCAATTGATACCAGCTTGATTAGAAACCAACGAACCCTTTATCTTATTTGAAAAAGCGTTGAAAATTTTCAAGGGTGTAAATTTGACTTCTGACGTTTTTGCGATTATCGACGAGATAACACGAGACTTGGCGTTGTGTTAGCTGATTGGCCAGTGATGTGATGATAAACATGGAGATATGATTCTGAATTGGGAATGTATTTAAAAGCTCGTTGGGTACATTGTCTATGGATATACAATACGGGACTGATAGCCAGCTACTGCTCCCATGACGCTCATGACATGAGGATACAAGCTGATTAAAGTACGACCAACAAGTAATGTACATGGAACCACGGCGCAGACTGACCGAACATCCTCACAATAACTTACTCCTCGTGATGTGTGATATCATAAAAGATAATAAATAGAATTATTTTTTAAAAAATCGTGCTTTGCGGCAGCAATTTTCAAATAACCGGGATCGATTCGTTAATACAGTGATTCTCCAGTAAATTCATGCCTAAAGTTGATATTGATTTAACTTTTGACACAATGTATATATACTTATACGTCTAGTTAGTTTTCATATTAAAAATCTATCATTATATGATCTAAATTGAATAGGATACACAGTTAACTTTTTATTCAAGCGTTGAATCTGTAAGTCTCATATCTGCTAAATCGATGTTAAGTAAAGAAGAGTAGCACTACTATGGGGAAATGACGCAGCATTTACTGGATCTTTGGTAAATATTGCAGCAGCAAGCTTTATTCTTGAAATTTAAGTCGTGTTGCAAAATAAGTTTAAAACTCTAGTCAATAAAACATTACAAAGCTGGTAGTAATCAGCATTCTTTGGTTCGAGCAAAAATGGGATTTTATTTCTACCACAGAATTCTAAAACTTGGACAAACGCAAAAGTTTAGACACATCTAATCTATCTGGTAATTCCAGGCTGTTCTATCGATAAATGACTATGCCTTAGTGTAACTTAGTACCCGCTTGAATATACCTAAACATATCAAAGTCAGTTCGTGGAAGCTCTGTTCAGACTTAATAAACTCCCGATCTCTCGCAGCGATAGCTTTCTTCTTTGCAATGGATGAAAAATTGAGAAATGAGGCACGCAGATTGTTGTAAAAGTTACGGATTGATTTGAGAGAAATAAACCTACTATTTTACTTCACGTATTGACTTGCTGACTGTGACAGAGCAACAAACTGATTCGATTAGGATCGACTAATAACATGGTTTCTAGAAAGTACGCATTAGAAATTTTACGTTTGAAGATAGAGTTTGGCCCGGCTCTGCTGAAAGCAACTCCATCCATGTCAGCAGTGTTACTACATGTATAAATAACGCAGTACTCATCCTTAATATAAAAAAGTCATTACAAAGAGCAGTACTTTATTAAATCAATTTTTTGTTTGATAATCAACATCATAACGACATGACTTTTACTCCTATGCACGGTTCACTTAGCGTACAGTTGACTGAACAATCGTCGAAAAGCAAAATCAGAAATTCATGACCGTTTAATTGCTAGATTTAGTTTGTTTGCATTAGAATCAAACTACCATATATCTTACTGTCGCTTTAAACAGGGACCGACTTTACCGCTAGAATGAAGTTTACTTATCGATGTATTTCATAAAAGCTTGTTCTACTCAAAGCAGAAGGAGACTGGTAAAAATTATACTACAATACGCCATTTCCTTGCGTGTGAACGGGCGCACAATACACTAGTAATTATACATTATGATAACGTAAAAACGGGGAGGTAGTGATAAAGTTAGTGAAATTTGAACGATTTATAGGGTATGATTTAATTTAAATTGTTTCAGTTAAAACAAAGAACTACTTGAGGTGTTTACAGTACTATTCAGTTGTAATTAATGTATGTTGAGAACAACCTAAATTTCATCTTAATGCAGGGAGAAAGACAATTCCTTTTTACTTTTTTCATCTGTAGAGTCCACCTTACTAATATGCAGTTGATGCATTTGATGATCTAGAACTTACAATATTAAAATCATACGAGCAAAAATTGTCAAAGGACTGTTTTGATTTGGATTAAGCCATTGCTTTTAAAAGGTACTAAATAGAGTGATGTTTTAAACAAACTCAAAACGAAATGATACCTAATGTTACCATAGTCATGTTATCATGGTAAAATGGTAATACGGAAAAATAAAATAAAATTCAACAGTTACAGAAATTTATAATGCACTTAAAAGTAAAAATATTTATCAAATACATACATATAAATTGATACAATATTAAAAAATAATACGTGATAAAAAAGTTCGTATAGCAGATAACAACACCTCCCTTTTGAGTTGACTGGTCAAAAATCTTAATTCCAATTTGTCGCAATGAACGTATCGAAAACAGTTTTAAGCGAGGAACAATAAATATATGATTGTAAGCTTGTTCACATCTCACGATAATGGTTCAAATCATTCCTGCTTCAAATTAATTTTTATGATTGACAGCATCATATCGTACATCAATTGTCACTTTAGAGCATTTAGTTATTTCATTATTCATAAAATACCGCGCAAGCTCATTTTTTTTAAAGTATTAAAAACATATATATATTACATTAAAAAATTCCACCAACATCAATGGTCTTTCGTGTTTTTTATGCGCTTGATATAAATATTTTTAGTAGGTCAGGCAAGCCAAAAAAACCCCATCGAAATACTCAAGTCCTTGGCGGATAAGTGGGGGATAAAGGGATCGTCGCATACCATGGGATTACACTGTGTAGGTACAGTTATTTCAACTGCGGTGTTAAATAGAAAACTGATATTGAATGAAGGAGGTTAACAACTTAATGACTGGTCTCCATTGACTCTTGTAGTTCTGGTTGAGTGAATGATTTATTGTTGTAGTCGATTGTGGTTAGAGAGAGAGAGAGAGAGAGAGAGAGAGTTTAACATTTTTATTGCGAGCTAAGCATGAAATTGAAAAAAGGAACCATCGCAATTCGGATTGCCGTCAGGAAACCTCTAGGCTTCAGCATGATTATTAATTAATGAAGTTTTTGTTATAACTATATTGTGATTAGATACCGGTATTACTTGTTAACACGGGTACAGCTACAGAACTCTGTATAGCCCCTTTTAATAGACATCATTTTATCTCATATCATCGCCGGACAATAAACCATTGCTGAGGCGGCGTTTCCTTGTCGTTGAATCCCTCTTGTCATAATGCCCGTATATTAAATTGATTTTTTTTGTTCAAGCGTTTTAATTACGCAATGGTTGCCATATCGAAATGTAAAAGATGAATTAAGTTTGGCAGTCTGCATTGAGTCCATATCTATACATTCATACGTTCTTTATCAGGAATTAAAACCCTGAGTCGTGCTGTGCATAATGCCTCGGAGGATCTCTTCTCTCTCCCTCCCTTTCTGATCATTCAAACCATTCTATAAAGACCCGTAGGCTTAAACATGATTTAAAAAAGAAAGAACGAACCTATTCAGTATTAACGATTTACATAATCCAGAACACACAGTAGGGAAAAAACGTCACGTTATAGAACAAACGGGAACCAGGAGTATTGCCTCTTCATACAAAACATCTCATAAAGCACAAAGGGCTGACAAAAATACCATTGAATAACATATGATAATAAAATATTATTATGAATTAGCATATGTATGTATGCAAAGCTATCTTGTCAAATCCTGATGGAACATGGATTATTGGTACACTTTTATTGATGATCTAGATGAAATTTCTTGCTCTATTTTGAATGCTAAGTTCATTTATGATAAAAGCACATAGATTTGGAACAATGACATATACTGGGTTTTTGCATTTTCTTATAAAAAGGCTTTAATATGGCTATCAATGGAAAACGGGACTTTAAACACTTATCGCAATTCGTCCTTTTCACTCTTCGAAGTCACTCAAAAGTCTATCACTGTCATAACTAAGCCCCCATTCTTTGACTACAAATACCAGACTAATTTCCAGGGTCAGTCATCGCTGTCCATTGTTGTTGCCCGGTAATTTATTTAAAAAATGGTTTCCGTTCTCCTCTTTCTCTGCATACATTTTAAAACTTAAAACATCTACCAAACATTCGACGTTCCACTGCTTGGTTGTGTCTGTTAAATTATTACTTTTACATGTGAATATTTAAACTGAACTTCCCGTTATGCGAGTACATAGAAAAAAGGAGAGAACAAATAAAAGTTTCGCTGATACAATCAGTGCCGCGGGGAGAGGCCCTAGATACAACGTAATGTTAGCGGTAGTACAGATCATTTTGTTCTCTCTCAAACGCTGTCTTTTATTATTGAATTTCTTTTGTTTTACTGAAATCAAACTCTAATCATTGCATGAAATCAATGCATATGATATGTATGTGTAAGAGAGAGAGAGAGAGAGAGAGAGAGAGAGAGAGAGAGAGAGAGAGAGAGAGAGAGAGAGAGAGAGAGGTAATTGAAAAAAAAACCCCAGAAAAATTATATCATGAATTTGTACGTGAACCTTAAAGGACAAACGTCAAAGTACATTCCTAGAGTTGGATGTATATATTTCTTCCTTGAGGTTTAGCGTTAACCTAACTCTAATTCCCGAAATGTAAACCGAGCTGATTAAGATAATCACCTTTTTGGCACAGTTTACACCTGTTGATTTAACCGTATAATTGATGTTATTTGGAAATTAAATAAAATATTCCGGTACTCACTTGTGTATTCTGCACCAATTAACACTCTTTTTCTTTTCCCCCTTTCTTGAATATCTGGAGCCATTCTTGTATCGTAAAAAAAAATCACAACTATGAAATAAAATTCTACTTTGATTCTCGCACCACTATTTCTCCGCTGGACTGATAATCATGCATTTATCTGACATATAATATGTCTCTGGGCTACTGAATTATAACGCTGGACATTAATTATTCATCGTTATCCTTCATTTGGCGATATTGCGCGAACTCTCTTCGGAACCCCTCTGAGTGATAACGCAGCAAGTATCACGGTAACTAAGGACGCCCAGGAAGACGACACTACACTTTCACTGTCTTCATGTTTAAATTTCGGACCTGAGTAACTAGAATGTCTTTCACATGTCAAAGGGACGGCTTCACGGACTTGTTAAAAGTCTGAGTATTGATGTGCCTATTACAGCTGTAAATTGCTAGAGTGTTGTACGAGGTGAAATTCACTCTACTCGCCTTCGTTGTGTATTTAAATCCGATTTATTGATCAACAGGGCCACGTCGATTTTGACAAAACAGAAATCTTTAAAATGCCGGAGAAAACAAACTTCAAGGGATCGAATAGAAACTGATTAACTTGATTAGGACTAATCATGTACATGTAATTCATAGGCGTCAGACCGGGGGGGGGGGGGGGGGGGCGGGGGGGGGGGGCAAGGGGAGGGGGTTTGTAGACAAGTTATGCATAACCTTTTTTTTCTTTTTCCTTTTTTTTTGCTTGTCAAGATTTTGATAAGTCTAGCCCCCCCTCCCTTTCAATCCCTGTATCGAATTAAATTCGATGAAATAGCTAAATATTTTATTTGTCTGTATTTGTTAAACGTGATAATATCACGGAAATGTAAATCAAACATAATAAATGTATACGTGTTTTTTTATATATCATTCTTTAATAATATGCCGATCATTGACAATTCTGAACAATTGCAAGAATTTCTGGTTCAAATCATTATACAATGTGAAAGAGATAGAGTATACATGCACATGAAACGAATATTTAATCAGCTTTGTACATGTAATTGCAGTGAATCCAAAGTTATGAGACTAGTTAAAACCGAGGATGTCACAGAAATTAAAAAAAAACATTGCAATCAAATTTATGACTGATCTAACCTTCGTTTCTAATCATAATTCATTTTCTAACTTTTACAATCTAAAGAAGAGATCACACTAGGAACATCCCCGAAAGCTCGTACGAGTCAGAGGGGTATATATATACCAACCGTTTCCTATGCTCTTCAGAGGAAATAGCTGAATGCAGGAGAAAAATACTGCCAAAGAAGATGACAAAAGCAACAGCCAAAGTTAAAGTCAATTTTGGCCTGATATGCTTATACGGTGTATACTGTATTAATGTATAAGGGAACTTTTTGCCCCGTTTTATTTTCGCTCATTTCTCTCTTTTTGTCAGTAAGCAGATTAAGACTTGGCGAATTCCAATGTCTCGTATTATCTCTCTTTTACCACAACATTGTTGGAGCGAATGCTAGACGAGGCGAAACCGTAACTAGAAGCGAAAATATCACGGGGCGAAAATTATCATGTATCTAGTATATATGCTAGTATAATCTTGCAATTATAGTAAAACGTTGCAAGATTACATGAGAAAAGTTGAGCAACAGTCTCGTGGTCGCACAACACACGCACAAACAGCTGCAATTTATCTTACTGTTCTTGGGAGTTCAAAAAACGTTGTAAAACTAATGTTTTGTAGTAATGTTCGTGCGTTGCATTACAATTATTCGGACCGCATTCGGTCGCGTCTGAATAGTGTGCATGTCCACTATTTTAAGGAGACTTGATGCGACTACAAAAACTGCAAACAACGATTGAGAGAGATCGCGCAACGTATGTGATAGCTCGTGCGGAGCAAACAAATTCCGATCGCAAAGTGTTGCACGATGCTCGTTGGCCAATTGTTAAAGGGGCTTAACAGATATTGCTCAAAGATTACTTTTCAAAACACGTACATCATTATAAGTTTATGAACGATAACCTTTCTTATGTAAAGCTCAGAAATTTAGACGGTTCGAAAAATTCAAAAAGTGCTTATTTGACCTTTCTGCTTTCCCTATCTTCTAGACTTACACCGTTACTAAAACCAATCGTACTCCTTTCAAATTTAAAAACCAGTAAACATATTAGTTTTTACCAAGGTATAAACAAATGAATATACGTACCATAATACGTCTTGAAGGTGAAAAAGAAACATCTGATTGGTCCATTTATGCCAAATCATGAAGATTTGAACGGTACTTCTAGACAAGCTTTTCTTCTTTTTAGAATACATGTATATCATAAAGCCGACGATTCGAGTAAACAAATACTTAGGCTACTTAAGTATGCTTCAAAGACTGCAACGTGTAGAATCAGTAACTGAATAAATGACTTTGATTTGAAAAAGAATAGGAATTTCATTTACCTTATTATTTCCAAAAATAGGTAAGTCTTTAGACTTATTATAGCGAGTTGTATTATGGAGTTGTTCATATTTTAAGTTCAGTTAGATCCATTTTCCAAAAGTCCACTATCCACATGGATATTATGATTTTGAGGAACGGAACAAGAGAAAATTGCCAAGAAGTAAGGACATATATGCCGGGGTCCTAAGGTAATAATATGCTTAACTTTGAAAGAAAATTTTGTTTTCATAACATTCCGCATTTGGTCATTGAAGAAAAAAATATTCTAACTTTAACGATGTTAGATAACTAAGATTTATTCATTTTACCATAAATCAGACCCTAAGTAACAAAAGAAACAAAGGTTTGTAGGACGTTACTCTGGTATCGGTGCAAATGTATGGCGAGCTTCAATAGTCATTAATCCTACATTTTTAATGTTTTTATATAATCGTTATAAATATCATACATGGTCTTACAGAATATTATTGAAAATATATATTATGAAAATAGGCACAAACATATTCTCCAACAGTTTTTAAAAACACTGAAATTTATTTCAACTGTCAGGCCTCCACATAAACCATTTTAAAAACAGATTTTTAATTATGAAAATAAACAAAAAAGTCATGTGATAATAATTGTTGTTCTTTTAAAAAGATTGTTAAAACACGTGCAGATCTGGAGGGGAGGAGGTCGAGAGGAGAGTTCGTTCGGACCCCCCCCCCCCCCCCCCGAGAAATTCAAACTCAAATGGCAAAATTACCGATAATAGGCCTCGGATTAAAGCTATCCCTTGCGTAACTAATGAATTACGGTAAAACGCATATATTCATGTTTATTTAAAGTTACCTTTAAGCTGTGAATTACAATGCTGAGCTCGATGGCGATTCAAAGATATACAATTCCAATCGATAAAAAATATTTATTTTCTTAATATGTAAGTACATGTACTGCCTACTTTTCAAAATCAATCTCTCACGTGAAATCGACGTGTGTTAATAGTGAAAAGCATCCATTCAATAATACAGAATATTGAAAAAAAAATCTTACAGATGTAGAAAGAAATGGAGGCACTATAGAGTTCCAATACAAGTTTCACCATTAACGTTTGAGCTTGAAGTGTTTATCTTGAAGTTGTGGTTAACCCAATAGGATGCATAGTTTTCTACTTTAATACTACATACATCTCGAACGTATCTGGTATTTGATTTTTATATTGGTAATTATAATGTTAATGTTTTTAAAATTAATATGACGAATTCAGAGGAAAACACAACCTTTATATATATTTTGTTAAGTAAACGCTGAATAAAAACTCCAAAACGAATAAAAAAAATTTACAAATTGTATTTTAAAAATGGTTCATTGTATTCCAATGTAAACCGACTCGGAGTCTTGGAGTTCCGATACAACAAGTTGATAACATGCGGAAGTTCCAGCACAGACAGTCCGATGTAATACTGTCCAAAAAATGGATCCCAACTAAGGGCATAATTCCAACATGGTTAGGGGATCATCACAACACACTTTTACTAACATGCGGGTTCCTGCACAATTAGACCAGCCATACTCTTTCTGGTCCTAACTTATTTCTCTATTACATGTAGGTTTGGATAGACATTGCTGTTTTTCGATAACAAAAAGATGAAACGCAATGAAATGTCAGAAAAAAAATATTCACATTCATGTAGCTGTTAATCTATTGTACAGCAATTTTTAAATTAAATTTGCCTTGGAATTATATTTGGAAGATATCTGATTCATAGACTAGGGTCGGTTGTTTTTTTTTTTGCCTCAAGCGTCTTGATTTTTTCAAATTATTACGTACGCACCTTCATCTAACTTGCTATGTTCTCAGAGCAGCTCCTTTAATGTTACACAAGCCCAGAAAAAATAAGATTTTGACGTAAGACAAGTCAATATCCTCACTTTCTTGTAATACAAATGCGTTTTATCTTAAACTTTATTTCTATAAAATGATCTGAAAAAATAACAAATTAAAACGTTAATTTGCCCAGTTTCTAATCATTGTTACAATGTGCATAAATGGTTATAAAAACAAGTGTTTGGACTGAATTTGTGTCGAGTGGATGAATATAATTATATATTAAGTTAGTAAAATTATCTTTTAAGTAGGTTTACATAAAAATTACGAATAAAAATAACCACCATTAATTCTATAAAAATGTGGGAAGGTAACAGTAGTAACAGTAGTGTTTTCATTTGCACATTTGTTTAGTTTAGAGACAGTCTATGAATTGATAGAACCATGAAAATGGCTTTCAATGGAAGTGTATAGAAATTTAATGAGACTCGTGATAAGCTAACTTGATTATAATATGAAGGATTTTTCCTTTATAACATAAGTAACCATGGAAACGAATAGCATTTCTTCCTTTTATAGATCTATTGAAAAACAAGACAATATACAATTTTTTTTAGTTTATAATTGGAAATACTACACATTGCCATTGAATGAAAATCATTTCTTTACATTGTGAAAACTGGTAGCAATTTTAAATGATATTAAAATAAATTTCTTAACACAATACATAGAGATATGAGGGCCTTAACTTCATGAAGATACTGAAAGAACTATATATGATAAGAGTTAAATTTTGCCCCCATAATTCGCCATTTTTTAAGTGTTTCGGGTACAATAAAATGTTAACTAATTTTTTAAAAGAGTTGATATAAAATATATTTTTCATCTATTTATTTAATTTATTTGCACTCACTGGCAGTATATGACGTCAGAAAATTTTTTGGTCACTTATTAGTCTTGGCTAGATACATCTCTGATTAAAATATTTTATTTGTTCAAGAATGCGCTCTATGTTTTCGGAAGGAAAAACTGCTTGAAAACAAGCTGTTTTACGCTAAAAATGCAAAAATGGCGGGAAAAGGTTGTCTTTACAATGACATATTTCTAAATTGTGGACACTTGAACCAAAATGAATATTATGTAAACACATCACATACATATCTGTACTAAGAAAACAAAGAATGATAGTAAATTGATGATGTTCATTTTAGGGGGCCATTTTAGGCCCTTATCATATATAGTCCTTTACCAAAATTTTAAAACCAATATAACTGCCCAAGAAATAAATCAATTGATGTAATATTTTATCAGCTTTTGGATTCTTCCCTCATCTTTTATCTGTTTAATGGAATTTAGTTGCAAAGAAATTCAGTGGAAATTTCATAGGGGGGGGGGGGGTGGGGGGTGGGGAATGGGGTTGGACATGGTGTACTATTACATAAAGTAGAAAACAATGCCATTACATATTTAGATTTTTCTTGTCAAATAAACCATGTTACGTTGGAGAATTAAGTTGTCTAAACATGAATAAAAAGGTAAACATGCATCATTACTATAAATTGCCCTAGGTCGGGGGGGGGGTGTAATTAAGGTAAGACTTGCATTCCATTGTAGTTTGAATCGGTCAAGGAGGGGGGGGGGTGTAGTTAAAAAAAAGAACTTGGAAAAATTAAGGTAAGACTTGCAGTCCATTGTAGTTTTAAGCCGTCTGCTGAAATGTGTCTATACTTTTGTTATTTAGAATGTGTTTCACCACAGCTAAATTTCTCTGGAAAACTTGATCATAGATTTTCATAATGAATGTTGAGCCATAATGGACAAGCTATCTGTTAGCCGATGCTTAAAAAGTTACAATCTGGGTTTATACTACAAAATTGTAGTATCATCAGGTATGCATATTTCATAACAAAATCACCTATATTTTGAACCTAATTTTTAATGCATAAAAAAACAGAGGACGATTTCATTTTGATGCACAATGTACTAAAATATTTCGTTTGTCGAAATGTTTTTTCTTTCAAAGTACTGATCCAGTAAATGATTTAATTGTTGCCATTAAATATGTCGTCTCTGTCTTAATTAAACACTACAATCGCTATATATATTAGTTTAAAATAAAGATAGTTTGTAAGTCTTGTTCAAAAAGAGGCATATCAAACTAATCCAGCGTTTAGTAATCTCAATACTTTGATTTATCATAAACAAGCTTCGGGGTTTTGTTTACATGACATAAAGCGTTTGGCGTCTACGCTAACCGCTTAAAACAGACATCAAACTGCTAAATTTCATCAAATCAAACTCAATTTCGACTCTTGATCGATCAGATTATAGTTCTTTTGCAAGTCACATTATCTCATGAAGTTATGAAACATTAATTATTTGATTCAAAATATCATAAAGATTGTAGTTACATGTACAAGCAGAATCGTCCAAAAATCACATTTGGTTACAAAATAAAGTTATAAACAAGCTTATCTTTTAAAAAGATTGGTGAGCTAGCGCTGTAGCAATCATAAAACACAGAAGCAGATTTCTAAAACTTTGGTATAAATTTCTGAATCGATTAATTAACAATAGGAAGGCACAGTGGTGTACTGGAATGGGGTCTCAATTTAAAATTGTGAATCTAGAGTGGGCTACACATCGGCAATGGCATAGCTCATTAGCTGTGACTTAATCATTATGTATCTACTGTAATTTCAATTTCGAGGTGAAATTTTTCAGGAACCATTGGTTTTGTAGCAATCGTATCTTCTCGGGCCTTTCCGGCAAGCTTGGAAAACATATCCGAAGTTGTCTTCCGAGCTTCAATGAATTTATGATAAAGCTAGCCACATGTTATTTATTATAATATTGAAAATAACTTTGCATTATAAGACCAAAGCTACTGTAACTTTTTGACATTAACGATAAAACACAAAACTTTACATGATGATAAAACGAAATTCAAATGGTACAGTTTATCTACAGTAGTACAGTATTCCCAGAATCCCCTGCTATGGAGTCGAGCATGCGTATTCCAGTGAAAAGGACTAACGTAGTTGCTAGCGCTCGAGAGCGCTAGCAATAATACAGCTTATATTTCATAACAACATGTATCTAATACATTGATTAAAAAGCTATTAATTAGAAAGGCAACTTTGAATTTGCCTGTTATATGAATGCAAATTAATACATTATCATTTACATGAAAATTAGATGCATGAATAATAGTTATACCGAAATGTTATGACTGTACTCATTTATAAATATCGATTCTTCTTTTCGAATGTTAAAAACACAAAAAATTAGAGTATGGACGAAATTTGATAGACGGTTTAAAAGACAAAAGAAAAGCAATATGAAATATTACATGTACCTTAATGTGTCATATCGATGAACAACATTCAAAATATTACGCATTTACTTTTGATTGTGGCATTTAGAAGCAGGGATCGGGTATGGATAATTTGTAATAGTAATTGAACGTAATAGATTACAAATTTGAATATAATTGAAAGTAATGTGTAATTGGCTTTTTTTTTAAAATTACTTGTAAGTGTAGTTAAAACAATCGTTTTCAAATATAAGTGTGTAATTCAAACTAATTTTACAATTACTTTCAATTGCACAATGATGTACATATGAACAAGGATAATGAGGATATCATCACGGACGCACAGTTTGTTTTCAAACTTAACTTATTGTTGTTTTACAGATTACAAAAAAGCGATTAACAGAGAGAAATTACAAATTAGTAAAGTCCGGCATCACTGGAAAATTCCTCCGAATCTTTAGACCACTTTATGTCGACGTGAGAGCCTTGTTACAATGCACTTTGAAAAATTACGCGTTAATTTTGGAACCAAGTCAATGCACTTGGCTTATTCCATGTGTTTGTAAACAAACATGATGTGAAAAAGAGTACGTTAGTTATGTTTACCAAAAACAATATGATATTTTAAAAGATCAGTGAGAGAAAAAACCCCGGATCTTAATGCTTATTTTTATGTTTATAATACATTAATGTTTGTTATTGTTATTTTGTTTTATATTGAAGTGACCTATATGATTCGATATGAAAAGAGGTTATTGTTGAAACACTTATATAGATTCTTTAACACATCAATGGAAAAATATTGTTTTCCCAGCTCGTTGTTTTCAATATCATTGCATATTTCTTTTTCCAATCTTCAATGTTGCTAAAAATCATATATTTTGGAAGGAAACATGAGGGATAGGGGACCTTCTTCCTCTAATTAATTAAATGATGTACAGGTAATTGGCATGTATCTTTGGTTAACTCCCTATCCCAATTCCCGTTCTCAAATACCCTAAATTAGATTCAATAGTGACAACAATTCATCATACTTTCAGCAAATTAAAAATTCTATTTGAGAATTTGTGATTTATACATATTTTTTCAAAGTGGGTTAACTTGGTCCCAAATATAACGCACTTTGACATTTTTTTTTCAAAGTGCGTAATTTTTCAAAGCGCGTTGCCACAGACCCTCCTTAGAAGTGCCGGTGAAATATCCAAAGAATTTAAACTCAACACTGGGCTACTACAGGTTGAAGTTTTGTCACCAATTCTCTTTAACATATATATATACGATATAGAAAACATTTCATCAGTAATAATTGTCAGCCCGTCGAACTAAAAGAGCTAAACCCGTTTGTTTTAACGTTTGCAGACGACATCGTTATATACGCGAATTCACCATTAACTTCTCTCCCTTATACTTGACCCACCCCTGTTTAGAAGTTTATAAAAAGGCGACAGTTTAGCTCCGCGAGACATCTAAAGATTATGATGATTATTGATTTTGAGAAATATTTTCGAACAAATCTATTTTTGATTTGAATGAGTTTTGTGTCTCTTTTTTATCTAAATGTTGTTCTTTTTCTGTTGAATTTTTACTCTCATTGCTTGTAGGAGAAGACGATTTGAAATCTGTAATGAAAAAAAAGAAATGATAAATGTGACAATATTTGTTTCAAATGTCAATATTTTATCCTTGTGAAAATGGATTTTTCTGCTATTTTTATCATCTCTTGGAAGACTTCCGATCATTGTCCATACAATGAACAAGAAATGATCTGTTAATACCTGCAGCCATGATCCAATCCACCAGACCCCCGTTGTTACTTAATTACATTTAAATACCCATTTACTTATATATGTATGGATGTGTTTCACAGACAAATTAAACAGCAATTTCAAATATCAGTTTTCTTACAATATTTAGTCCAAGTAATCCTTGTTAAGTTTGTAAGAAGCCTAAATATAATATGAGAGAGCGAGAGAGAGAGAGAGATTTGTACCGGTATTTGAATCAATGACTTCCTCTCCATTCTTTTCCTCACCAATCTCCGGTTCTTGTAAAATAAAATATCAGGTAAAATTAAAATAACTTATCGAATCATTGAATCCTAAAGCTTTATGACAGTATTTGAAGAGAAAACTCTCATAAAACTCCAACAGATCGCTGGTTGATACCATTACTGTCTGGATCGCTTTATTTACAATCAAGGTCGACTCAAAAACATACAACAAATCTTTTCACTTTCATAACTTATTTTTAACATTGCTTAAAAAAGTTATATTTTGAAACAGATAAATGCGACAGAGTTTAATGGCATAAAATTGTTTTGAAGTACCTTTACAAAAAATATTTTAAACAACCCTGTGCGATTCCCCCCCCCCCCCTCATATCAGAGGGAGAATGGATATTTCCTACCATTTACTCTTAGTTTTCTCTCTGTCACATTTAAAATAACATAAAAATAGTAAGTAATAGTAATTTTCTATTTATTTCCATTATAAAAGAAAATGCTAGGAACTTAAAATGAATAATATGTCTGATTGACTGTAGGCCATTGGGATACTAGTACATTTATTTGTATTACATGGAAATCAATCACATTGGAACTTGTGTTTTGGATATTCTACACACGGATGTTAAGGAAGCATATGGAATCTTAGTTGCATGTAATTATGAGAAAAAAAACATATCGTAGTTATTTATTATAATACATGTACTTATATGAATATTAAAATAACTAAATTTAACCAAAAACAAATGAACAGTTTTTCTTGATGAATATGTTATAATACGCAAATTAAAACGTCTTAAATGAAAATGAATTGTCGTGTAACTTTGTTTGATATAATTGTAAAAATATTCAAAAATTTGCTAATTATTAAAACATACCACGAAGTAAGGGTTTTATTAGTCACACAGGTCTTACTTTGTCGTTGTTTACGAATGAAAACCAGACTAGATCAACACTATACGAATATTTTGAAGTTTACATGTAACATGTATCGACAGTTTAAAAGTTGCTCTAATATTACACACTTGTTTCGTTGCAATATCACAATAGCAATGAAAATGAAACATCACTTGATTTTTCCAAAATAGGGATGATCTGACCACCTACCTTTTTGCGATTCGGATTTACTTTCACTACCCCTTTCATTTTTACCAGCACTGGTTTCGTTTGATGGCATACATTGCATTTCCATCACTAAAATATAGTCATACAATATTTATTACTTTAATAACACTTTTCTATATTGTTATGCTCATTTGTTGTTTTAGCTGCAAGTCATGAAATGATATGGCCTCTAACTTTCACTAATGTGTTTTTCACAATTTATTTTAACAAGAGGCCCATGGGGCCACATCGCTCACCTGAGCAACAATGACTTTAAATGGGCGATCAAAAGATATTGTGCCATATGGCCCCTCGGTCAAATAAAACAAAAAATAACTGTTATTCGAATTTTACACTTTTTTGCATACACGTTAACCTACGCAAGATATAAAACCAAACATTTGTAGGGTAACACTGATAACGTAAATTCCCATTCCCTATATTTTCGCCCCTCCGGCCCATCTTCCCCACTTTAAAAAGCGATCAAAATATAGGAGAGCATATAGGTTCATTTTCTTCCTCAACTACTTACCAGGTATTGTTTAAAAAAATATATATATAATTGTTATTGTATTTTATTTAAAAAATTCCTATAGATTGTACCTCAATGCACTCATTTCCTCAAATTATAAACATTCAAATATGTAATTTGTCTTCCCCAATCTAATTAAATGACTGTTGTTTACCTGGCGACTTGTGACTTTTATAACCATACTCACACTTGATTGATGAATACACTTGAATGAAAAATGTTGTCACGTGACATGTTAAAGAGCTATAAAAGCAATGTATTCACAGGCATATCACTCTATTTTACAAAGGCCCAGCAATTATTTTCATCTTTATTCAAAAATAACAAAAGGCTTACAAACCAGTCGGAACTATGGAAACTGTTTTAACGGTGTCTTTTTTATTTACTCGTGTCTGAAAAACTATCAAAATTAATGGAGATTTCATATTATTCATTGTATAAAGAGGGGGCCCCAGAGAGTAGTTACAGCAAATCATCCTTTAATTTTTTTGTACAAGTATTTAAAGTTTAGCGAGACATTTCTAATGATCAACCAAAATTTCAGCGTCAATCGTAGAATTATTAGTAAGAAACAGAGCTCACAATTCTGCATGGTTTGAGTCATTTTGTTCACGTGAGTTTATTACATTCAGCTCAAGATTTTAGACTTGGTATATCCTATTCAGCATTTAAAATGGAAACAAAAAAAAAAAAATGGCCTCAGATCTGTGTACAAACATAGAATTGTGATCAAAGCTCTGTATCTTGCTTATAATTCGAAGCTTAACACTCAAATATGGTAAGTAAATAGAAATTGTAATCAATCAAACATAAGAAACATGCACTATAACCAAAAAAAAAAACAATTTATTTTTCAAAATGAATCATATATATACCTACATATTTCTGTCAGCAATATTAATCTCTATTTAAACTGAATAAACTTGAGAAAATGCTGAGCATTTCAACAAACCCATTAAATTAGTCAACCATTACGCAAAAAATCATACCGAATTACCGATAGAATGAATTGTATTTTAGTACCTTGTTAATACATCAGATTTTGCTTAATTTGTGCAGGTAAACAGTCAACTGTCTGATTTAGCGAAGTCTCTGCTTGATTTGATACGTAAAAATTACAAAATACAGGCGATAGTTCCAAGCATAAATAATGAAAACGAAACGAAAATCAAAACAAGCTAGGCCACCGTTATATGTGAAAACTGTCAACGCATTGAAATATTTAACCTCAATTTACTTCACAAAATCGGCACCAATGTATTTTGAATGTTTCAAAGATTCCCTTCGCACGCGAACTATTGCACAACAAATTAATCTTTTTCAGATTGACCAGTTTATCATACGTCATGGCTGCCTCGTTTAAGAAGTATGGAATTAAACATAGATTATTAAGTTTCCTCTTAAATAAGTCCACAAACCCATAAAATGTCGACCCGGGTTTGCCTACCCATTTTACTAACTTGGAAATCAACAATCGTCAATAAATTCCAAAATACGCATTGTTGTCTATCAATATTTACAGCGAATACAAATATACCAGTATGTAACATATCCTGAAAATTTCAAGGACATTAGTTAATGATATCGACGTAAATTGAAAAATCTCGATCCGCCCCGGCCTTTATTTTGTCCCGGCCCAGGTTTGCCTACCCATTTTACCAAGACTTGTATGGAATACCGAACCCGAAGCTATAAACTGATTGAAACACGCCTTAGAAATCAGTTGGTGAATTATTATATTCAACAGATCAAAGTATACCGTTTCAACAAAGAACGCAAGCCCAAAAAGAAACAGTTTTAACCCTGTTTAACCATGAGCAAAGAAGAGAAAATTATTGTTCTCTTTTTAACATAAGCTTATAAGTAAAAAAATGTACAGCTTCCATTAAAAGGAAAACAATAGACAAACCTGCTCTGACTATGTATTAAGTTTGTACATGTAAAAAAGTGGGTATCCTCATTATCCTATAATGATTCAAGAAAATGTAATGACCATTACAGACGAAAACGACTTTGTTCTTTGTAAATATGAACTTCATATGTTAATGTAATTAGATAATGTTGCAGTTGAGACATTGACCACTCATTGTCTTAACATTTTCGGAAAATTTATACATTTAGGAGTAGTACGAAATTAATCTTGAACGGAAATTTTTCAAGTCAGTTTTTTAATAAGATGCGCCGTACTGTCTCTTAAAATGGGCATAAACTTTACACCTAACGATGAAGTCTTCTTTAATGTTCTTAAGGTCAGACGACACGTTCCTCGAGAATCTTTTTTGTATCTCCTCGTAATAAAGAGTTCCAATAAAAAATATTAATTTTATAATTACTTTGAAAATGATCAAAATTTACTTGAATTTGGTTATATGTGTACATGGTCGAGTGGTTAGAACCGTGGCCGATCACTGCCAGAAGCGTGTAGGTTCTAGAGGTCGTGAGTTCAAAGCCCCGCCCCGGCGGAGATATAGTTCTAATTTAGTGAATTTCGCTGTGCTGTAGATGTATTTATTTTTATATCAGCAATTCAAGTGTATTTCAAGGAAAATTATATAGGAAATTGCACACTCTAGTATTTTGCAGAAATGCCTGGTAAGGTACCCTAATTTTTTGCAAGAAAGCTTGTCAAAGTAGTAGTAAACCATTAACAAATTTCTGCAAAAAGTTATCTAAAATTGAGGAACGTGTCGTCTGACCTTAAGAAACATGTACAATTAACAAGATGTTTACTGGCAACAATAACTATAATAAAGTTAGCTTTATGGTGTCATATACAAAATATCATATTGCGCATTGCAGCTCTCAACGAGATCTTATACAATTGTTTACAAATATAAACCTACATAAAATTTTTAACCCCCTGTGGGCCAAATAATTGTCCAAGGACAATAATCTAATCGATTGAAAATTAAAACTACTTCAAAATAATTGCAATTATGTAATATCATATAATGAAAAAAAACTTTTTGAGAGTAATTTTTTTCAAGGTAAATTTTGACATCTCATTGTGGCCCTCCCTTCCCCTGGGGTTCATAGTTTGAACGACTTTGAGTCTAAACACATAAGAATTCTTCTACACAAGTTACAGTTTTTCGGACTGGATGATTTTTGAGAAAAATATTTTATAAAATTTCTCTTTTTATTCCTATGTAAATTAAATTGTGACAAGGCTTACATATGTATTTTCAATTAGAGTTCGTTACCTTTTGAATCATTTTCATGCAATCGATCTTCCTCTAGCTCATCTTTTAAAAGAGAGAAAAAATATATAAATCTGTCATAGACGGCAAAAGGTTCTACTCTTATATTAACAATGTAGTCAAATCATTCAATAGTGTTTGTAAGGTCAGTGTCCTACCTTTATCACTGTATTCTAATTTTCGATCATCATCATCATCATCATCATCATCATCATCCGGGGAATCGGTTCCTCCATCTTTAAAAACAATGTAGTGTCTTCATAAGATATTGTAGCTAAACTATAACAATGTAATGATTATGAAATATATCGTTTATATATACATGTAGCTCACCTGGGTTGAAAGCTAAAGCGAGCGATTCTAATTACATTTTGTTTGTCGCCCGTCTGTTCGTCTGTATGTTGGTATGTATGCACATCGCTCATTTAGACAATAGTTCTTGTATAATTCTATTTCAAATATTTTTAATATAAAACTCTTTAAAAATATTGTATATTCTCATATATTCAAAGATTTGAAAATACTAGTTCTTTGAACATCATATCTTAAGATCAAAATTGCATCAACTATGAGCAGAACTTACGTCATTTAAACTGGTTAGAAAACCAGTTTAAGGTGGCTCTATACATCCACAGTTTATTCCAATTTTCAATAGAAGACCACAAAACATATACTTATCAAATATATATTAAAATGACGATAGGAAAACTAGGTATTTTTGAAGAATTTTTTAATGTTTTTTCGTGTTTTTGTAAAATATTTTTTAAAAAGACAGCTATCAACAAATTGAGAGAAATTATTTTGTCATATAAATGGATATTTCCTTCGGACACATAAAAAAAAATATAACACTTCTTAACATTCAAAAATGTTATTATTGCAATTTTTTTTAGTATTTCCCCAAAACATAATTTTTCATATTTTCTTACTCTGTTGACAAATCATCTGAAAAAGTTGCTTGATGTTATAAGAAAATGTATTTTAATAAATGTGACATAAAAAATTGAATGAAAACCATTGCAAATAAACACCCCCCAAAAATTTTAAATTTAATTTGGTATGAAAGTTCCTCATGTAAGGGTTATCGTTCTTAAGTCCCAAGGCCTAAACACCTTGGGGAGTTTTCATTTCTGAGTTGAAGAAAATTTCCTAAATATAATGTTGGAATGATAAATACATACATATTTCATTATAGACTTTGCCCTGTATAAGTGGATAAATTCGCTTATAATGCAAAACTAAGTTAAATAAATAAAGGGGAACATTGACTAGGCTAATAGGATTTATGTATCCCAACCTGAGAGAAATTCAAAGCAACCCTCTCATCCCCGTTAGGTGTCGATATTAATGTGCATTAAAGTATATTATAATTGAAATATTTTCACCTGTTTAGAATTTTCTTTCACGGTATTCAACCAAAAAATACGTTTTAGAAATTTTTGGAAAGTTAAAAAATTTATTGTTCTCAACAGGAATCGAACTCATGACCTACCGGTTTGTAAGTGAACCCACTAACCCACTGCGCTACGATGTAACATATCAATGATGCTAAAGAAACTTTTTAAAAATTCATACTTGATTTTATTGTTTATTTCGATAAATAATACAACACAACGTGACGGTGTCACATACCACATTACTTGTAAGTAATGAATTTTCCAATTATCAAATTAAATCTATCCATTTAACAAATTTTTCAAAATAGCGGTTCCCATACAATTCACCTCAGTTTAAATCAGCCAGTACCGGAAATGCATGTTTCCAGATTTACTTTTTTGCGTACTGCGTCATCAAAAAGTGGTGTATAGAGCCACCTTAAGGAGTTTGTGCACATATCTGCACGGGTTATTGTGAATCTAATGTACGAATGTACGGGATATAATGAATTTAATGTACAGGACTTACGTACATCATTGCAGGGGCTGCCAAGCAGTGATGAGGAAATATATTGCGTATACAGATTCTGAAGTTGACATGTTATGTACATAATTATATCTGTTATATATATACAGAAGCTGGGTTAGCGCTTTTCAGTACTATCAGTACTTTGATAACAATTTAGAATCTACTCTATCTGAGAATGGAATGCTAGCATATATTAGTATTAAGAAGACTTGTAGTTCTAGAGAAGAAGACGAATATTTTTAAACATTTTGCCATTCTATTAAAGGATTCTTGCCCATAAATGTTACAAATCTAAGTATTGCATTTCTTTAGAAGAAGACATTTAAATCTTCTTCCCTATATATTTCTAGGTTAGATCCCCTCCTGGGACTCCAGTCCTAGTTCAGGGTGACGGTTTTAACAATTTTCAATCTTTCTTATCTGGGAATGCTTGCATTGTTATCGCACAAATTGTTGCAATGTAACTCCTGAGAAAACGATTTTACTAATACACCTACATGTTAAATTTTGAACCCCTTCTTGGGCCCTGGTATAGGTCCAGAGGTCACGGTTTTCACAATTTAGAATCTACTCTATCTGAGAATGCTTGCATAGTAATCTCAGGAACTGTAGTTCTTAAGAAGAAGATTTAAAAACATTTTACCGTTATATTTCTATGTTAAAGTTTGAAATCCTCCTGGCTCCCCGGTATTGGTCCAGAGGTCATGAGTTTGACAATTTAGATTGTTATACTTTCATGTTAAATACTGAAATCTGATTGGTTAAGACGCAGTTAATAATATTTACTATTACCCTCAGCGTTAGCAACGCACTTGGCAACGGGTAACATTAAAAAAATGTTACATGCGCGAAAATTATGCGCGTACGGTTCGCTGTAGAATTCACGTTATTCCTATATAAAAGCAGTAAAATTTTCTTAAAAATTTTAAAAAAGACATTCAGTATAACAAAATAAATAGTGCCTGTTTGGGAGGATAACAGTTGAAATTGACACCCCTCGAAAACCATTGTCAACCTCCGCTTCGCGTCGGTTGACAATGGTTTTCTCGGGGTGTCAATTTCAACTGTTACCCTCCCAAACAGGCACTATTTATATAATACACTATCTAAGAAAATTTATGCATTAATCTCATTAATTCAAACATTGTATTTCTTGAGACGAAGATTTTTAAACACTTTAAAATACGTTCTATGTTAAATTTATACCACTCTTTGGACCCAAGTTTTGGTTCGGCGGTCATGAATTGATAAATTTAGAATCTTAACTATTAATAAACAAGCTTTGTCAATATTTCAAATATTCTTAAAATGTCACTATTAGCATTTCTGGTTCAGTGGTTCTTGATACAAAGATTTTGAAGACACACACCCTATTTTCACTATTTCGTAATTGTCGTCCTTTTTTTTATTTTAACAATTTAGAATTCCCGTCCTATAAGGATGCTTTCTACCCAGGTTAGCTAAATTTTGGCGAGTGGTTCTAAAAAGAAGATAAGAAAATATTAAAGTTTACAGAGAGACGGACAGACAAACGGGTTGACGGACGGACGTTGGACATACAAATGTAAATTGATCAGGAAAAACTGGACGAGTAAACAAGAAACGTTTTCTAAAGACATAGTGTTGAAAAAAACCCCGAAATTTAACCATCTTTAAGTCTAGAAAATTTTTAAAAAAATTAAAAGATGCTATCTTATTTTATTAGGAAAAAAAATAAAAAGAAAAAGAAAAACATTGATTTGAAAAATTTCTAGAAAATGTCGATATCGTGGATATTACCAGTAAAATGTTTAACGGCTGAAGTGCCATGGATCAAAAGAATAACATATAAATGTATAAGTTAGAACATATAAAAGCTTGAATGTAATGTTACATGAAATATAAATATCGGTATTTGCAGGTAGATTAAAGCTGACATGAATTCATAAAAACATTTGGTCGCCATCTTAGTTTGATCGCTCCTTTACTGCCACTGGGGTAAGAAATGCATATGTTGAGAAAATTTAAAAATAAACCTTCAGAAAAAAATTATTCTATTGAATTCTACAGATTATTTTATATAAAAAACCATAAAACTGCTTTGATAAAAGTGCCTATAATTGCTGTCTTTGTGAGCATTGTGGCCCCTGGGCCTCTTTTGTACATTTCTGTTGAAATCAGACAAAATGTTCTCGCAAACTCGAATCTCTTTTTCTTGATATGAACCCTTTTCTCATCCAACCATGGATCAATATTCTAATTAAGTTTAAAGAGCATACCGAGGATCACTTTCCCTTCTTCTAAAGATTCCACATTTAGGTCTGCATTCTTTTTATTTAAATCTTCCATGTTATCACTCGGATCTTAAAAAAAGAAAGATTCAAATCATATTACAAAATGGTGTAAGTCTACCATTGATTTTAATCAGTACTAGACTTTGACCCGTGCGTGCACGGTTTGACATTGCATATGATATCGGACATTTAAGAAATAGATATATACATCGAAACACCGTATATTGTTGACATTTGCATAACCAAGCTTTAAGCCTACAATAATGCTATTAATTTCACTACATTTGCTGCTGAGTTAGAATAATCTAACTGTGTCTCGGGAAAGGCCTTCACCACAGTTAAAATGCCTAACCCATAATGTAGCAGAAAATTGCAGAATCGCTCCAAAGCGATTTTGGAGAAAATTAATAAAGTTGCATTAAAAATAACAGTCATAGTGTTCATTACATACCATTTTGAAGCTGTAAATATTTTTTTTTTCGAAAAGTCTAATTCTTTAATTGCAGAATTTTGAACAAAGTTTTTTGAAATACCATGTTCACATTCGAAACTCTCGGGATTTTTATAGTAAACTGTGTTAGAGTTGTCTCCCGTCTTCTTTGTTGAACAGAATTTTTTTTATCGTTTCTGAGCTATCCATGCAGGTGTGATATTGCGGAAACATCAAATAAAGAGCCCCCCCCCGTGATTTCTTGTGAATGTAATGCGCAAGATTGTAAAATCCAAAAAATTCAGATGATTTCCGGAAATTTTTGAGGAATTTTCGTTAATTTTTAATTAGCGAAGTCTGATTGAGAGAAAATAAAAACAAATTGGTAATCTTCAAGTACCAATGATGTTTAAAATATATAAAACAAAATATAAAACTCTTCAGATTCATCGGTATTATAGCTCAAAATTCGAGTGTATTATTTTAATATAGTAGTATAGATGGTCATTTTTTAATACAGACGTCATATCTATTTCGGTCATATTTTAAGAAATCTGAAACTAAAAATCTAACATGACCAAAGCTGTATGAATAGTGCTTATAAGGGTAAAGGGAAGTGTCTTACCTTTAACATTGCATTCACTTTTCCGATCGTCTTTCGGGGAATTTTTTCGTCCAACTTTAAAGAAAAAAGGTTGGATGTCTTTACAAGCTATTGTTCCTAAATGATTTCAATTAAAAAAAACATTATGTATTTTTTATATTTCTGTTATGTTGTCAAAAGAAAGAGAGTTAGAGACAGAGATGGATAAATTGAAATGAATTTTTGTAAGATTTTTATCTTTTAATAAAAAAAGATCTGCATGTGCTCTATTTAGAAAGACAAAAGGCTTGTTTTTAATACCCAGTGACTATTTTTTTTTCAAATGTAAAATATTCTTTAACAACTAGTTTCGACAAGATTCTCGCGGTCATTATTTTAATTACACATTCTACAAAAAAGTTATTATAATAAATCTTTGATGTAAATTTAAATAACAAAAGTGCAGATTTAAATCTCCTGTGTCCTTTTGATTAGTGTTCGGTTAAAAAAAATAAAATGAAAAAAAAAAAAAAAAAACTGGCTATTTTATCCAGACAGCTGCAACAAAAAATAATTAAGGCCACATTCATCATCCATTTCAGTTTAGGATTTCTTCCCTTCCCGCTCTTCTAAATATCTAGCCAAGCAGTTGGATTTTATTTCAGTTAAAGAATATGTAAAGTAAGCAATTAACACACAGTTTTTATATACAACATAAACAAATAATACCGGTGTATATATTAAGCATTATATTTTTTTAATATATAAAGTGTTAATTTCCGTGCTTGTGCGGGATTTCATCTAGTGTGTTAAATATGGAAATAAAACATAAATACTTACATGACGTCGGTTCCCTTTCTTCTTTATTTACCCTACGTAAGTTTTCATCCTTCTTACTGGTATCGGTTGTGCTGTCGCTTGCATCTTCAAAAAGAAACCAATCATAATGCATTACGTTGCAAGGTTATCATGTCTTATTTCACCAGTGATCTCAACATGATCAACCACTAACGATACATTCTAAACTATCATAAAACAGACACTCACACTTTTTAACATTGAAACGACTGAATAGTACAGCGCTAAACGATCCAGTTCCTTTGTTTTATAGGGTATTTGCATAGTGTGAATTTTGCAAATGAATGAATGAAATTTTCAATTACAATAAATATATTCTTAACATCAAACCAGTTTGGTTGATTTATGCAAAAAGAAAAATGGCAGTACGATAAAAATCATTAAAAGTTTCTGATTTCATTTAATCATTTTATAAAGTTCAAGGGAACTTGAGAACGTTTTTTAATTTTTCCCCCCTTCATACAATATTAAAATATTTAATTTTTTCATTTGAATGAATTTCTTAGGCAAAATGAGATGTGAAAATGTTTTATATGTCGACTGTACTGCTTTGCCAGACATGTTTATTTCTGTTCAAAGGGTAAAAAATGACGGAAACGATAGTTTTCAACAGATATACGTTCACAACACACGCTTGAATATTTACTCAAGAAATCCCGTGATACACGCATTCATGCATAATTCACAACTTACAGTATAAAAAAGACTCAGGGGTCTTATTCACCTGAGCAATAATAGCCATAACTCTGATTGAATGAGCCTGATAGTATCAAATTCAATATACATCAAACACTAAAAGTTTTTAAAAATCTGTCATTTTTTTTTCCACATATTACCAAACCTTTTTTTGTTTTAGACTTTAATCTGCACAATCTGTGCTTTCACACAAGTTACATTTTTTGGCCGAATGTTTTTCCAGGAGATTTCAAACAATATTTCTCTCTATCTATCACGTAAAAATTTAACATACACCCATACTGTGGCCCCACCAAACACCAGGGATCATGATTTGAACAAAAGTGAATTTACACCATCTGAGGATGCTTCCACACAAAGGATGACTGTACTTAAGGACATGCGATATTTGCGAGGAAATAAAATTTTTCTTTCAATTGCAGAAATGGCCAACATCTCAACTGCAACTTTACGTAATTGCGTTAAAAAAAGGTGTGTTGTGACCAAGTACGAATTTGTTTTCATGGGCGGTGGTCATCACAATATCTTCAATCTCCATACGATAATGTGGACGCCCACTTTTATACTGACTTCAAAAATAATCAGCGCATGTTTGTCTATTATTCTCCGTTTAACAGTAATTGTATATTTGCATTATCAAAGTTATGTCAAAGGGAGATTAAAAGACAAGCATGCGCTTATAGTTTAAATGAGAAAAAAACTGCTTCTTCTTACATTCGCTTTCCCTGTTGTAACCAATTGCTGGTGCACGTTGAATATTATAATTCACCACGTGATTTCTCACCTAAGGTAACTTTGTGAATACAAAATTATATCACGTGACGTGTAAGGTAGCATGGTATGTGCTAACTAGGACAATGTTTTCGAACACGTTAAGTTGTCAAGCATTGATTTAAAGTCTTCTGTACTAACATGGGCGTGGTCTATTTGTTGAAACAATATTAAATAGTATACTTGTACCATATAGAATAGATAGGGTTATGGTGAAAGAGTGATCACATAAATTTTATACATGGCATTGTTATTCATACTAGTCTAGTTTTAGTACCATTCTGGTAATGTCACTCCATCTCCATCTCTAATGCATATTAATATCAATCTTATGTTTGATCAAGGGCAGATAAGCGAAAATTATCCTTTTTTCAAAAGTTGTAAAGTGAAAAACAAAGAATGAGCTAATTGTATCACAGTCTAAAATCTTAATCGATGTTGAAAATTGACTAGACTCTTTAAAAATTTTAACAAAAGTGATATTACTTTGATAAACTATATTCTGGTGTACGTTTTGGTGACATTTCAAAGGTTTATCCCCCCCACGGAAATAAGAGTAAATGTCTCAATAATTTCCGAACAACCCTCGTAGGTTAAGAAATAAACGCAACAGAAGCGACCGAAAAGGGTCCAAAACCCGGCGCTAAGTGCAGTCATCCTTTGAGCTTTCCTGGTTTAATGGTTTTTGAAAAGATTTGAAAATTTTTCAAATAAATTCCAATGAAAACATTCACCCCATTGTGACCCAACCCTACCCATGATTTGAGCAAACTTTAATCTACACTATACCCGAGGATGCTTCTACTGATATTTAAGCACTTCTTGCCTAATAGCTTTTGAGAAAAGATTTTTAATTTTTTTGACGATACTTGTATATTCCTATGCAAATCTTGATACCCCTAATGTCGCCCCATCCTACCTGCAGGGACCATGATTTAACAAACTTGACAATACTCGAGGATGATTCTACACAAATTTGAGTTTTAACGAGAAGCTTTTGAAAGATTTTCTCTATATTTTCCTGTGGAAAATTGATTTTCCATTGTAGTCCGACCCTGCCTCCGGGAACCATGATTTGAACAAACTTTAATCCACACTACCTTAGGATACTACCACACAAATTAAGCTTTTCTGGACACATTGTTTTTGAGAAAGAGATTTTTATAAATTATAGGGGCCACATTTTTTTCAAAGCATTAAATAATTTGACATATAAAAATGCTGGAGCAAATTTTTTTTTTGGTCAAGATTTCTTCAATGATTCTGCCCCCCTCCCACTTTAAAAATCCGATGCTGCGTGCTTTCAAGTCAACCATGCAATATACAATCACTCTAAATACGCATGAAATATAACTGCATTAATAAAAGGCTTACTAAAAGTTGTTTTAAAATTGTGTCCATATTTTCTCCTTTTGTCTTCATCAGTTTCTGCAAAATAAATTCTAATTAAAACATAGTATTTTGTTTATAATTCAAATGGTGTCAATGGAGTAATGTTGAACGAAAGTTGAAGTTAAGAATTGCTGATTGCTCCATTTTATACCTTGAACAGCCAAACTTCATACTTTTACGCCTAAACGTCTTGATTTTAGGCCACACACAGTAAACTCTTAGGTTCGAGTTTTTATAATGTATAGTAATAGGAAAAAAGTTTGACAAGTGTAGTGTCTATGTTCATGTACTAAATTTTTGTAAAATAGTTTACTCTCACATGCATATACGAGTAGATAAGAATTACGTAATAAACCCGCATACTCTTTAAACATAGGTAATCACAGAATACAAAGCTCACCGAGACGAGACATCACCCTTATGAGACTTCACCTTTATGAGACCACCTTTATCATATTAAATGAAAATCATACTTTATGATCTTGGATATTCATGGATTCTGTTTTGACACAATATCGTATATCATCTGTTAAACAAATTGTATGATAATCATATGTTCATATGTTAATCAATACAATAATATAAAATAAATTATTGCATCCTATCATATCTACAACATATATCATATAATACAATAAAATACCATAATAAACAATGATGAGATATAATATTGTAATGTATGATGTGACATTGTATTGTGTTATATGTTATTGTATTTGATCACATAATACAATATCATAATATATAAAACAATATAGTTTTATATTACACTATCATATTACATCATAACATTGAAACATATGATATTATATTGTATAATATAGTATGATATTGTATGATACTGTATCATTTTTGATACATAATATGATATTGTATCATATGATACAATATTATGTGATAAAGTAAAATAAAGTAAATATTGTATCATATGATACAATAATATATTTTACAATATCATACAATACAATTTCATGTGATGTGATAATATATCATATTATAAACCAATATCATATTATACAATATCATATGATACGATATTATATAATATTACAGTATCATATTATACAATTTCATGTCATATAATTCTATATAACAGAAACCGATATATTATACAATATCGTATGATACAATTTTATAGAATATACAATATTGTATCATAGGATATAGTATAATATTTTGCAATATCTTATGTTATAGTATCATGTGATAAAATAATAAATTAATAATACAATATAATACTATACATAACGATATCATGATACAATATTATAACATAAAATATCAAAAAAATTGATACAATATCATATCGTATCATTTAACTTTTTATAATATTACATATGATATTATATTGTATCATATTAAACAATATTGTTTCATACCATACAATACTATATCATAGGAATCATGTTGTTTCATTTATCAACAAACACATCTATCTATCGAGCAGGTTTGAGTGAGGAGATTTCTTAAGCATCCTTGATAATGGAGATCAGGCTCTGCATCTGAAGCAACCTCTGCATTTCATTTATAATATAGTTAAATCAACTATGCAAGCTATCATCTATAAAAATGTGACCTGTTCCAAAAAAAAAAATAAACCTCATCCAGCATCCGTAACCTATGGCTCAGATTCAGCATTCAAGCCTGTCAGGTGCATCAGTATACATAAGACGCATCTCCATGCAAGTTTGGTGAAGTTAGGACCTGTAATAACTAAGATATATTTTTTAGCATCCTTCATAATCATCAGAGGGCACCTGTTTTAAAAACTTTAACCAGCTCTAAAAACCTAAACCTCCTCCAGCATCCGCAACCTTTGGCTCAGATTCAGCATTCAAGACTGTCTGGTGCATCAGTATCATGATAATTTGGTCGGGGCGTGATCAAATCCAATAAAGCCCGAATGGCTTTGTGATCAGATTTGATCACGTCCCAACCGAAATGATCACAATATAAAACTCAAAGAAATAATCCCTTATTACTTATTTTTATATGATTTTAAGCCATCGTACGATTAAATATTTAAATATAAATAAGCAAACCCGCTGGCGCCTCAATTTGGCGTCATTTGAAGTTATGGGTTATAAATTACAAAATCGATACTTAGTGCTATTATAGGCAAAGACACTGGAAAGTGTAAATATATATGTATAAAACATCATAAGATACAAACCAATTTCTTTAACCATTTCCTTTACAGGCTTCATGTTATTTTCCTCCTCTCTTTTATCGGTGGAGGTGCTGTCACCGTTTTGATCTACAAAAGAGCACACATTTATTATGAAATAACACTAGTATGTCATTTGACTTACATAAACAAATTTGGAACGCAACAAAATAGAGATATGACAAATATGATAAAGTTTAAGTAAAAATAAAATACCTCAACGGTGACTGCGATGTAAGTAAACATAACGTTTGCTAGTGTTGAAATAACAGCAAATGACTTAAAGCTCCCATAAAGATTTATTTAATTACAAGGTAATTCAATTATTTTTTTATATCATTATTGTAGGTAAAATTATACATAACAAAAGACATTCAATAACAGTCATTCTTTAGTCCATTTATTTTTTGTATCATTTGTGTTTTAAAGAGCATTCTTGATTTTTCAACAAATCTTGTAAAAATGTCTTGAAAAAGCGAATGTTATTTGTATAATTGTAAACGTTTTAACAAAGGTATATTTGTCTAAAAAATCCTGTTATGAAAAAGTTAATTTTTTAAATCAAATATTAACAGGAGGCCCACAGGTCTTGGCAGTCACCCGAGTACCATAGCTTAATGTAAAACTCAGACAATGCAGATCAAAGGCAATAGATTACCGAGTAACTCAAATGACTAAAAAAACACAATGCTCACTATATGGTCAAATTTCTCTCCACCTCAATTAAGCCGGCTTAATTTTTGATGACACAGTACACAAAGAAGTAAAACCGGAAGCATGTACTTCCGGTACTGGATGATTTTAACTGTAGCAAATTATATCGGTGCCGCTATGTTTTTAAATACAATTACATTTGAAATTACCGTATTATTATTTTTAAGATATAATATGTATTTCACCCATATAGATATATTTCTATAAGGTTTCGATACATAAATCCTATAAACTAATTTTCCCTTTTATTTATTTGATTTAGTTTTGCATTAAAGCGAATATATTTAGTTATTTAGGCCTAAAGTGAAATATGTCACTATGCATTTATCATTCTAAAACAATATTTAAGAAATTTTTAAGAGCCCCCAAGGTGTCTGGGTTTTGGGACTTTGGAAAGATAACTGAGGAACTTTTGTAATGATTTTCATTAAATTTCTTATGTCGCATTTTTCAAAATACATTTTTATACATGTAACATCAGGCAGCATTTTCAGACAATTTGTTAACAGAGTAAGAGGATATGTACATGTAAATTATATGCTTTTGGGAAATACTAAAAAATTTGCAATTATGATATTTTAGAATGTTATGAAGTATTATATTTTTGATGTGTCTGAAGGAAATATCCATCATTTGACAAACGCTTTTCTTAAAATTTGTTAATTTGTTTTTTAAATCATTGCGCAAAAACAGAAAAAAACATTTAAAAAATCTTTAAAAATACCTAGTGTATCTTTATCATCATTTTTAGTTTTTGATAACTATATTTTTGTGGTCTTCTGTTGAACATTGGAATAAACTATTGATGTAAAGAGTCACCTTAAAGGACAAAATCCCTGCCCTATGGGCAATAAATTTCACTATTTATGAAGAGGACGTAATGCACATAACAACAAATGCTATAGTTGAGATCCCCTACCTGTAAAACTACAGACGAAAATATCAAAATATTTTATTTTACAATTTAAGAAGGGGACATGAATATGAACATAATATTAGAGGCATTTACGTAACCTCCATCGACTGTGAAGGAACATATGAAATAGAAAATGTTACACATTTATACATATATATGAATATATCCCTGACCCCAGGGCCATGATTTGCACAATTTAGTAGAGAGCTTAATGTACATCATGATTATGCATTTAGTTCTTCCCAAATAATCATGAGACAGAGAATTTTTTTTAGATATAATTCATTCACAATATATGGTCATTTTGGTCCCATCGAAAGACATGAACCCCTGCCCGAGGGGTCATGAATATTACAATTAAGGCAGATACATGTAGCTTCATTGACACCATAACACGCATTCTATTTATCTTTCAATTATGTGAAAGAAAAGAGAATTTTTTTTTGAGATTCTCTATATTTTATTTTATGGACATATTTGCCCGTCATAGGGCCTGAACCCCTGACAAAGGGGCCACACATTTCACTATTGTAATAGAGGGCTTTAGTAACATCAGAATCATGCATTTACATTAATTTTTCTTTAATATATATAGAACATATTTTTTTTTAGTTTTAATACATTAAAATTAAACACTATATGGTAATATTCGCCCCGCCGTAAGGTCTGAGCAACTGACCAAGAGCCCAAAACTTTTATAATTCATGCATCCCTGCTCATTCTAACCATGTGCTCAGTTTCTCTGTTGAATATCCAGAAAAAGAGAGGATTTTTTTAATATTAATTTTTACTGTTTTACGCAAAACATGAATTTCACAATTTCTGTTCCCTTTTACTAATAAAGGCTTTACACCAAATTTGGTCTAAATAACCCTAGTAATTTTAGAAAAGAAGCTAAAAATGTTCAAATGTTAACGCAAGATGCACAAGGCAAGCCACATCGCGCACGACGACGGACGAAAACAGATTGCAGTAGGCCCTCTAAGTGATTCAGGTGACCTAAAAATACATAGTCGTTCCTGTTTTCATACTCAAGAAGTCGACTATCAAACAACCTTGGTATCTTGATCAGGGGATGTTAATGGTTATACCCTCTTCATGTGCACATCTGCTTATTATACATTTATAATGCCAACTTGGTTTACAATGAGATATAAAATTGACACATACATCCTATGAATAATTACAAAATTTGTTCGCAAAAATAATTTTATTTATAATGAAATTAGTTATATAACACTATATCAATGCACTTGTGAAATATTTTTTTTCATTACCGAAAAAGAAAGATGCAGCTGGACATCATAGCTAGAATAGTTATGATTTATTGAAGAGGAACTTATACATAAATGAAGACTACACAAATCGCCACATTGACTATTATTTAATATACGTGCCAACTATACTAGGCTCATGATTTAGGTGCCATTTATACAAGTGCAAAATCATCTCTTGAATTAAATATGAGCTTACCACCTCGCAATAAGGGCTCGGTATCAATCGTCATATTTTCATCAGTAGATCTGTCTTGTCTTCTTTCCAAGCCTATAATATATATAAATATATATAATGTTCAAATATATATATATATATATATATATATATATATATATATATATATATATATATATATATATATATATTACTCTTCGATAAATCATAACTATTTTAGCTATGATGTCCAGCTTCATCTTTTTTTTCGGTAATGAAAAAAAAATTTCACAAGTGCATTGATATGGTGTTAAATATAAAAATGTTCAAATGTTAACGCAAGATGCACAAGGCAAGCCACATTGCACACGACGACGGACGAAAACAGATTGCAGTAGGCCCTCTAAGTGATTCAGGTGACCTAAAAATACATAGTCGTTCCTGTTTTCATACTCAAGAAATCGACTATCAAACAACCTTGGTATCTTGATCAGGGGATGTTAATGGTTATACCCTCTTCATGTGCACATCTGCTTATTATACATTTATAATGCCAACTTGGTTTACAATGAGATATAAAATTGACACATACATCCTATGAATAATTACAAAATTTGTAAACAAAAATAATTTTAATTATAATGAAATTAGTTATATAACACTATATCAATGCACTTGTGAAATTTTTTTTTTCATTACCGAAAAAGAAAGATGCAGCTGGACATCATAGCTAGAATAGTTATGATTTATAGAAGAGGAACTTATACATAAATGAAGACTACACAAATCGCCGCATTGACTATTATTTAATATACGTGCCAACTATACTAGGCTCATGATTTAGGTGCCATTTATACAAGTGCACAATCATCTCTTGAATTAAATATGAGCTTACCACCTCGCAATAAGGGCTCTGTATCAATCGTCATATTTTCACCTATAAATAAATAAATAAATAAATATATATATATATATGTTTGTGCTTATTATATGTATATATCTATGCAATGTGTATCGTCCCGATCCTCTCAAATTGTCGTTTAACTGCATTCCACCTGTATCAAACGACCGTGTAGTGAGCGACCAGCGCGCTAGTTTCCATTCGTCATCGAAAGCAAGATTTTTGTCTTGCCTAGATGGCCCAGTGGTTAGCGCGGTGGCCGCTCACTGCTAGGAGAATGGATTCCAGAGGTCGTGAGTTCAAGCCCCGGCCGGGGTGGAGGTGGAGCTCCAAAATGGTGAATTTCTCTGTGATATATATATATATAGATATATAGATATATATTCGTGTGTAATAGAAACAAAGAAAACAAAATCTGGCAATATATTCAGATGAAATATACAATACTCCATAAAAGATTAATTTTCTTGAACTTTTATTTATATATTTTATATAAGTTTTATGTCCTAAGGGCTTTGTTTAGTTATGTTTGATGAAAATTATTTCTAAGATCTCTATTTTAAATCCGTCAGTGATAAAATGTAAGTAGAAGTTAATTCTATGGAAATTAACATTATTGTCCGTAAGTACATGTACATGTATTTAAGGAATAAGGAAACATTCTTTGAATATAATGAGGTAATAATTTCAGTCGGGGCGTGATCAAATCCAATAAAGCCGTTCGGGCATTTGATCACGCCCCAACCGAAACTATTACCTCATAATACTCAAAGAATGATTCCCTACCACTTATATTTATATAATTGTATGCCATTGTACGATTAAATATTTAAATATAAATAAGGTAACCCCGCTGGCGCCTCAATTTTACGTCATTTGAAGTTAAGGGCTTTATAGTACAAAATTGAAACGTAGTGTTATCACAGGCAAAGACACTGGAAAATGTAAATAAAAAGAAAATTATGTTATACATGTATATATGTGCCATTTGTTTATTTTTTTTGACAAAGATATGATGTGAAATTTTCAAGAAATATCCGTTTTCTTTTATTTCTAAATGATGACATTTGATAACATTTCGCAGACTTTTTTAATTGTTAGCAAATTTTCAGAAAATCTAATATCAATCACATAGAATTTATTAAAACGTATTTCCATTAATATTATGTAAAAACTCAACCACAAATTTCAATCATCACTACCTTCGAATCCGCGCCTTCACACACGTTTCAGCAAAAAAAATTGATTTTTAAAAGAAATATTTAAGATACTTTTCTTTAATTACGCGTATTTAAATATTCAAGCCCCACTTTGGTCCCACCTTACATCTAGGGATGATGATGTGAAAAAAATTAAACCTTACACTACCTGAGGATGCTTCCACATAAATAGCACCTCTTCTGAGCGAATGGATTTTGAAAAGAAGACGTTCAAAGATTTTCTCTGTACACTCCTATGTAAAAATCTACTCCTTCTCATATTGTGGCCCTATCTTGCCACCAGGGATCATGATTTAAAACTATTTTAATCTACTCTGTCTGAGGATGATTCCACACATGTTCAAGTTTCAGCCCTTCAGACCAGTTAATTTTTTTTAGAAGAGTTCAAAAAAATTTTCTATTGTAAAGTATATCTCTTTGAAAAAGGATGTTTCCTTCGTATTGACAAATTTGAATCCTTTTCACCTAAGAATGCTTAGTGCCAACTTTTGTTTAAATTGAATAAAGGACTCTGGAGGAGAAGATAAATTGTTAAAAGTTTAGAACGACGACGATGACAATGAACAACGGACAATTTTTTCACAATAGCATATTTCAGCCTATGGCTTAGGTGAGCTAAAATCAATGACGATACCATATTGTAATTAGGGAACCTAAATTTGTTCATTCACTTTATGCATTAAACACTGCTTTTTTCCCCTCTAAAATTCGATATTATGTGCAGGATTTACTCCGTTAGTTGATATAGAATTATGTTCTAAACATAAGAACTGTAAATAAATTCTCAAGTTTAACATTTTAGCATAAACTGTCTCAAAACTTCACATTTTAAACCAAGTCATTATTTTTCAACTAATCTTGGAGCTATGCATGCTATAACTTGCGTCAAATTTTGGATTACCGGCAAAATGCATGTGTTTGATTACAGTTATAAAAGTTATCTATATATTGTTAATTATAATGCTCAATTTGATCACGTAACAAAGATATTTATTTTCCTGCCAGGAAAGTAATGCCTCCTCATGAATATCAATCTATCATTTGATATCGACTTCTAATTTTAGATTATCATACAAAAATTGGGGGTCAACACCTTCATAATTGTTGTAGTTTCATGAAGGACAGGATTTAATTTTTTCAGTAAAGCTTTTTGTTCTGAATACGGAAAAAACAAAAAACAAGCATACAAGCATGTATGTAGTTCCCTTTAACAATGTCCTCGGTCAATCTGTTTTCACAAAGTGAAATCAACTCATTCATGACATTAAGTGAATTTGGAGGAGATATTCCTTAAAGTAAATATCTAGTTAGTAATTAGTTAATCAGTATAATGTAATGTGAGATATAAGATTTAAGTATACATTTGTATCGTTTTCGATGTTTAATTCAAGAAAAAAGACACATAAATGGAAGTAAATTAAAAGTACCAAATTGTCATAGTTCTCTCGGAAACAATAATATACAAACTTAATTTTATTTAAAGCGACAGGGAGAAAATGATGATTGTTAAAACTTGTCATACTTAAGCTTTAAAGGGGCATGGTCACGATTTTGGTCAAAAATTATTTTCCCGATTTTAATGTTTATAAGGCTTCAGTAAGGCATTTTTATTAAGCAACCAAAATTTAAGTGTCATTTGTTGAGTTATAAGCAAGTTACAGAGCTTTCAACTCTTTGCTATGTAAACGAAGCTTTTGTTTACATTTTGAACGTTGAAGTTAAAACTCCAGTTTAAGATCGAAAATGAATGTGGTAAACGTTAACATCTGTTTATTTATGCTTAAAATGAACAAGAAGACGGAAAATCAGCTAGAAAAAGAACTTTTACCGGTATATTGAGCTAATGTAAACAAAAACAGGGCACGAGCCTTGTTTACATGACAAATAATTGTGAGCCCTGTATCTTGCTTATAACTTCACTACTGACTCTCCAATTTCATTTGGTCATTGGAAATGCATTCCTAAAGCATTGTTATTAATAAAAACAGAAAAATAGAATTTGACTAAAATCGTGACTATTCCCTTTAAAGCTATGCACTCTATGGTTTGCGTCAATTTTAAATGACAGTGAAAACGCATGTGTTTGCTTACTTATAAAAGTTACCTTAATTCGATTTTTAATATGCTTAACAGTTGTTGATCTGAAATATATACATTATGAGTGTTATACGTTAGCCATTCACGATACCCCTATTTTTGCATGTTTTAATAAATTATACATACAAGAAGAATTTAGTCACTTACGATGCGGCGATATGGGTCTTGACTCGCTAGTATCATTTTCTTCATCTGTAGTGCTTTTGCGTGATCGAATGCATTGCATAATCACTAAAATATAAGGACAAACAATATTTTAAAAATTGATAGCGAAAATTCGGACTAAATTAAATTAAAACTATGAGTTTAAAACAATTCTTTGAAATATGAAATAGGTAAAGCTATTCGCAATTTATCATTTTCCAACCACTGAGTTTTTTTATTATTGCAAATGATTTTAAAATAAAGAAAACATCGCTATAGATCGACAATTTTCACAAAATTTTCAATAAATATAAAGAGGTCATACTAGCAATAAAAGTAGATCATTGACCTAGCTATTCAAAAGTGAAAAATAGCACCAAAGTAGCAGGGCTAAAATGTACAATGAGTATTTTTTCTTTCCTATCAGTTGAATATTTTAGCCCCCTGAGTAAACGTAATCCTTACCTTCTGGAGTTCTGGAGTTGCCTATGTTACCTGGTTTTGAAATTTTCCCCTGGCATGTGAGGACTAATAACAGTGATAGAATAAGTGAAAGGAGGGAAAGAACGATTATTATAGCAATTAAAGCAGCCGGCAACGTGCAGTCTGTCGACACATGAACTCTGAAACACAAATAAAGTAGAAAATTAAAACAAATGATGACATCTTTATTCAAAAGTTTGTGATCTTAATTGAATTAAGAACTAACTGTTTTTCTGTTGATGGCAATGATGTGCTGGTATTTCGCTTTCCGTAGCACCCTTGATCTTTAAATAATGAAATGAATCATTAGATATTTTTTTCTATTCAATTTAGTATATTAAAGTATAGTGTATTCAAAATAATTCAGTGTACTCAAAGATTCAAAATTATGATGAAGACTTCAAAGACATTAACTTACCGAACATAAATTATGAAATTAAACAGTGATTCATATTGTATGTTGTAAAGAATTTTAATAACTATTATGCAAATATTGAAAACCTACACATATATGCATCTGTAGAAATGTATCGTGTAGGGCAAGGGCCACCAGTTAAGTTTGTGCAGTCTCTATCAAAATCGTCGATAACTTTCATCTCCTCGGTGTTATAGATTGCACAGAATCCTATGAGTAGAAAAATTACAAATGACATAAAATATGCATTTCATCATTTCTTGATTTATCCTATATTTTTATATATATCTTTTCTATATTTCCCTTCTAAACTTTTTGATTTAAAATGAATATATAAACATTAATATTAAAAATCTAACTGTTTATGATAGTCTCTACAGAGCTTAAGATATCCTGAAATAAATATTTGCCACACTTACAACATACACGTGTGCATAGACTGCAATACACAGGTAAAATTACAACATATGTTTAACATATGTTTCGAGTAACATATGTTGAACATATGTTAAACATATGTTGAACATAAGTTGCAATTTTACCTGTATACAACAAAACTTCATTCCAGTTTTCTAGCTACCTGATATATACCAATTAGACGCACACACTTCTACTGTTTCATTTCTCCACTGATTTAATAGACAATGATAAACAGGTGATTTAGTCCCACATTTTGCTGACATGTGAGAACACTTTTTTCTGCTAGCCGCCTGATCCCATTCTGTCTTTGTTGTGGGACATTTAGATACCACTGACACTGTGGGAGCACTTACTGGACAGTAATCACACTTAATGAAAGAAAAAATATTAAACTATCAAAATATATACATATACAGACAAAATAACCTCGTAACATTAGCATGTATATTACTTGATTAACAATTTTCTTCCTTAGAATGTTACTGCAATACTTACATCGGAAAAGTTTAACACTATAGCAACGATGAGAGCGATTGCAGCTCGATGTTTCACTATACTAGTCATGTTGAAACAAAATTTTGAGTTTATACCTAAATTAGAAATAGAAAATAAAAAAATATCATTGTCTTTACCTAAATTGAACTGTTCATTGGATTTTTTCCTAGAAAATGGTCATTACATTAATTGTAAAGTATTGGAAAAAGAGGCCATGGAACAAGAAAAGTTAAAGTAGTCTCTAAAACGTTATAGAATTGATTTGGTAATTTCCAAAATTATCAAAACACGTTTTCACAATTTTGTCAAAACAAAATATTTTGTAATGGGATGTAAGGCCGCCATACCTATGCAACAAGATTGTTTATTAAATAACTACAGGTGTATCAGCAAATAATCACGGTAATAACCTTTTGTATCATGCGTGTCATTGTTTCTACACAATATTAACCTTTTGTGTTTCTCTATAGTGTATATTTGTTGCTTATAAAAGCTCAGGAATGTAAACAAAAAGTATGGTACATCAGTCACGTTCAAATGTCATATTTTATATTTTCCTCGCTAATACTTTCGTACATTATTGGTTAATTGCATAAAGTATAAACAGGCAGACGCAATATCACCAGATCAGGCATAATTATCATGATGGCTAATTTTTTGGTCAGATTTATACATGTACAACACAGTAAGTTTTGTTATTTTACTTTAAATTGTAGTCAAAATTTTACTACTTTTCGACAAAATAAACAGAATAGAAATGAATTGGCTGTTGTGAAACATAGAAGCAGTGCATAGCACTATAAGAGTTTTTGCTCAAAACATACATGCTTTAGTTGGTATTTAAAGTAAATTATTCTTGACAAATTGCAAATGTATGTGTCAGACTGGTGCCGAGTCCCTGTCAAGAGGACTGAGGACACAGGTTCGTCACGCAGTTCACCGAAGAACGCATAATGGCTTCCTTTGCAACATGTCTGGAGATAATCAAATATTATCATAACTGAGTATGTACTCCATTCTTATACTCATCTCACTGTCCCAAATGCTCAAATTCAAAAGTTTAATATAGATAAAGGTTATATTCTGAAAAACATTCATTTGAAGCACTGAGTATCACTTTTAGCATAACGTTCAAACTCAAGAAGCTTCAAGACCTCAGGGCCAAGCTAATATATGTCACTCCCTGACTTTAATGAGTGACGTAAATTCTCTAAATAATCACCGAGTTGTTCCGAAAATGTATGGTCAATCTAAAGAGAACAAAAAATCCGCGAAAAAATATTCCTTTTGATTTATCTTATGCCCTTGGATCTCCTCAGTGATTACTGAAGAGTTTGCATCAACTTCCGTTGCTTTCGATAAGTTTGGCGAGTATCTAGTACATTTCGGAACGATGTGTTTATTATGAGGAATACAGATGCAGTAAGACGAAAGGAATAAGTCGTTTGAACATTTTACAACCTAGATCTCGTCAGAAATCGTTGGAGAAATGAAAGAACTTGTTTAATTAAAACATAGCTCGAGGCGAGGACCCCCTATGAATCCAAGATGGCTAGTGTCGTCCCTTTACTTTTTTAAATGTACATTGAATACACTCTTTTAACATGATTGAAACGGGGGGTTAGTGAATTTATTTATTGCAATACACAGATATACACCTAAGGTTACCGATTTTAATCAATTTTTCTTAGGGAACAAATAATTAGGAACTTCACCATCCAACAACCAAGCTCCCGTGTGTATTATTATAACCAGCAAACTATGTTAGCGTAAAGAACAATGTCAGGTCCTTGTAAATTGCATGTAGCTTCCTCATTGACACTCGCTGAAAACCACCATTGATCATCTCATATACAGAACTGACATTTTTACCCAAAATGTATCTTTTTAAGGAAGCAACTTAATACCGTATATCAGGTTTTTGCTGCGTCATGTGTTTTCCGCGATTCTGAACTTAGAACGATATACATGTATAAAATTTACGCAAATCAAATTTTCACTATTTCAAAGTCATAGTGAAAATATAATTCAAGATTGTTTAAACCTGTGAACTAAGAGGGTAAAGTATCTAAATTGCCGCTCTTTATAATGAAAAATTCGCCGGGACAATTAAACCATTTACACGATTTTCTTAATGTTAATAGATTACTGATAATTATTTTCAGAGATGCAAACAGTCATAGATAAAAAGATAATGTACAGTTACATATACCAGTGGCTCAGGTATAATTAGACATTGGTTTAGACATCGCAAGAAAAGCAACCGTTTAATTAGCTTATTAAATAAACTACGAGGCTTACATACTTGTTATCTGGCGCTTGTCCTCCGATCCCGCAATTTCTACTTTAAACTTACTGATCATAGTTCATTGTACTTTTACATACCTGTTTACTTCATAAGAAAAAAGAGAACTGCATTTTAAGAACAAAACTTTGTATCAAATTTATGCTGATATATTTTTCGCGATTCGGAAATCGTCGCGAACAACGCGGAAATTAGATATACGCGAAAAAACCCTGATATACGGTATACCGGTTGTAATGAACTTTTACTCTGACGTCACAATTATTTCCTCCACGTCTGTTTTGATCACAAATTATATTATAACCCTAGACCTTATTTTGTTGGCAAATACATGTATTACCAACGTCTCCTGCCATTTTCCACTGTAAGCCGTGTATCCCGTTTAGACACATAACAACAGGGGTAGAAAGCAGCAGCCGACCACTAAGCCTTTGTTTAAAGCTACATTGTACTTAGTTTTCAAATATTCAAATTTTATTTATGGAAAAATAACGTTCCAGCTATCATGCCTCTTCAGTGATTTTTTTTATTTTCTTCTTGTCCATGCTTATACTTGAATTGATATTACTCAACACGTTAAAGCTATTTAAATAACGAAGTTTTATCTCCTTTTTTAAATATTGATTTTCTTGTCCTTTGCTATGGCGTATCTAAAACAAAAATGGATGTACACGGATAGTTAATTCATGCCGAGTAACGACACGTATAAATGTTGAACATGTATTTACAGTATCAATTTCTTACTGTAATGGAGACACAGAGCGGGGATAAGGCGAGAGTGATAGCCTAGTCCCCACTCAGTATCTCTTACCTAATAAGAAACAAGTAAAAACTTGTATGTATTATGACATGACCTTTCTGAAGACTTCATTAATTTAGAAAAATGACACACAAGCTACTGAGCTTCTTCAGTTTTTTCTAGGATAAATACTTTGATGTTTGAAGGCTACTTGAATCTATTCCATGGATAACGTTTTCTTTTTTATATAGAAATCTAAGCAATTTATAGAAATCACAGCATCTATTTGAAAAAAAAATGTGGATTGTAAGATTACAGTACGGTAAAAATCAGTCATTGTTCATTCATAAAATATTCTATCTTCTTACTGCTGAAACTGGTGATATCGCATTGAAAATATGTTGTAATTTTAATTTGGATGTTTTATTAACAAAAACGAAAGTAGAAATCTTATATTACGAATAGATAGATGTCAAATAATACTAAATAGATATATTCTACCACAAAATACATGCTTATGTAAAAATGAGTAAATCTAATTAAATTTGTTAATGAATATAATTGTCATTCTAAACATCATTAGGACTTTGAGTTTAACTTGTTTGTGCAAGTCATGTACATGTAGCTAGTGAATATTTATATCTGACACCTTGAAATTTTTAAGAAACAAAAAGGCCATATTTGTAAAAAGAGGCTCATTTCAAGACTTTTTTGGGTTTAGAGAATGCTTAATCCCAGTGTTTCCGTTAGCGGCATGTAAATTAGTCCAACTTTTGTCATTTTCCTTTTACATTTGATGTTGAAAAAAATCTTTAGGATGATACCAACTGTTTAAGATTTAGCGGGATGAGTTTCGGAAAAGCTTAATAACATTAAACATTAAGTTAATTATAAAATAATACTTACATTTCCTTCTTAGAAATAAATTTAACACAAACACCCCTAAGTTTCAGTTTCGGTTTCAGTTGACATGAATGACTGCACAGGTAGACCTAAGAATGCACACAAATATTGACCTTTAAATAGTATATTTGTTTAGTATTCTAAAGCAGTGCAATAATAAATTCCCACTGCCTTTTTAAAGAAGCATTAATAAAATTTATGAAATGTGCAATATTTGTAATAAATTGCATTTTTTAAAAAAAAATTAATTTTCGGTTCAATGTTGTATACATGTAGCAGCTATTCCCCCATAGTAGCTTTTCCTCGCAAAAATTTGTATATACAGTAGTCTCTCACCCCCCCCCCCCTCCCCGGGGGGCACTATATAGTGATCTTTCTCTCATAGTTAGGGTTCTACAATGTACCTCAAGTTTTTGTTTCAAATTTTAGAAAAAATGTACTTCGAAAGCTAAGCGAGATTAAAATTAAAGATTTATGAATCCATAGCTAGCATATTTTTGCATACATGTACATATCATGTATGATTTTTTTTAATTTCAAAAAAGTAAAACGTCTAATTGACTTTACTGAACATGAATTAGATAAGTAGATACATGATACATGTATCATGCATTTATTTACACCAATTTTCAAATTCTACTGTCAGTTGCAACAAAAACAGATTTTTCAATGTCGCATTCAAATACATTAAAAAAAATTGTTAAGGGCATACATCTTTCTTTGAACAACAAAATCGTGTTTTAGAAATGGCACTTTTACGTTCAATTAGTATCATTCCACTTAAAGTTTATATTAAACTTTTCTAGTGTCTTCAAAAATATAAGGCGTTGCTGCGTTGTTATGAAAAAGGGGTTTATTAAATTAATAATGCTGTTCACAAAGAAAAAAGTTGTCTTTTTATTTACATGCGTAAATATTTATTACCTGGGTTTCGCTAAGCTCTTTATTAGGTAAAAAAAGAATTGATTTATTTTGTTTACTTCTTCATTTACATGTATTTCATTTTCTGTATTAACTGGAATCTTGAAAGGTTATGTTCAAATCCTGTCAATTAATATGAATCCCCGTAATTTCAGAGTTGACACGCAATTTTTTTATCTACATTTTCGTCTAATAGCCAAAAAAGGGAATATAAAAAGTACAAAACCACCTAACAAAGGACATTTAGGATTTGAAAATGATGAGATACATAGAACATTGAATGAAAGTAACACTATGGTATATCTGCTTAATTAATAAAAGGTTCGTCAATGCCCCCATTACTAACTACTCAATATTTTGACCAGGCTAATTTCCAACAGAGAAACCAACTAAATGTTTTTTCTGGTTAGAAATGCTTACAAATTGGGTACACAATAAAACCTTGCATTTCTGAAATAATTTATTATTTTTTTAAAATATATATATATATGCCTACGTTATATTTTTACATTATAAATGGACCCCTTATGACTACAAATCGAAGCCAATTTATTTTTCCCTCACAATCCAATTAATTGCTGGCTAAATATTTAAACGTAGAATTTTTTTTATTGAAAATCATCAATATTGACAGTTTCAAATTCAAACTATGGCCTCTAGGGCAGGGTCAATGTATATAGCAATCTTTGACCCCACCCCATAGGTCAGTTAGTACATGTATCTTAGAAAAGAAGCAATACATTTATTAACCTCTCTAAAGAGTAATCAATGGCATCTTAGATATAGCAAATTATTACCTTGAACTGTCCGTCATAAACATGATCGGAATTCATAAAAAAGGGAAAATCTACTATTACTGATGTACAGTCGTTTTACCGGTAACAAACCAGCATGTGGTTTCGTCGTGAGATGGTCGTATCATCGACTGTTTTAGGATGATATTTAAAAAATGTGTTTGTTAGCTTCAGTTTGGTGGTAACAAATTCCTGAAATTATATCCGATAAAACACAAAGATTGCGATTTCATTACCCTCTCTATTTTTCTAGTTTCGTAGTCATTTTCAGTAACGAATCAAGCGTCCCCTATCGTCACTGATCCAATATTACAAATTATTATGCCTTCTGTCAGTTTGTCACTATATATTCAATACTCATCTATTTACGCATAGTATCAAAGGATTAATATAGCGTAAGCATACTATGCCGAAATAGAGCACGGCGAATATTTTCAACGATAATCTGTCAAGCGCCGACAGCGGGATTCGAACTCACGACGCTAATATCATTGATTCCAGCATGAAGCCCAACGCGTTACCGCTACGCTAAATTAGTCGTTATAATGAACACCGGTATTTAGGTATATAAAACGTAGATATATACGACTAACATCAAGCAATTAAAATTATTCATTTTTCCAAAAAAACTTCATTATTGACGGTAATTTTAAAGTTAAAGTTTCCTATAAGCTTTTGAACAAATTGATTGAACATTTTTCAAAGAAATTCTACATGAGAATCACAAAAACGCTTTTTTAAATGACGCTTGATAAAGAATGTTCAAGAAAAAAAATTCACTGAGATTTCGTCTGCTAAACATTTCGAGTTTTCTCGGTAAGGCCAAACGTCTCTCTATTTCTTGAAAAGAACATAAACCTTTGTTGACTTTTTATTGTACAACAACTTGTTGATTAAATAAACAATCAAATCAATTGATTACACGTAATTTGAAAAACAACAACAAACGCTTGCTTTTCCGGTGATTATTTTAAGGGACTTGTCAACACTCGAACGTCAGAGCTACTTATAGCAAAGCACGTCAGTATATTTAACAGTCGGCATAATAATAACAATAGTGTTGTGTTGTGCATGTACTATGCCTAAATAGTAGTCAGGGTTTGATACATAGTGCACTCGCCTCCGGCTCGTGCACCATGTATCAAACCCTGACTACTATTTAGGCATAGTACATGCACAACACAACACTATTATATAAGTGGTGGATCAAGACCATTACACGTGTAAACAGATAGCCATGCTATGACCTTGAATTGCTAGTATTACATAATGGTCACTATGATATTTATGTGTACCTAGATGCTGCGCACTGAATGGTGTAAATGATAATTGACAGAATGAACTCTGTGACTCTTGTAGCAATGCGTAGTGTTCCTAAATGATGTTATGAAAACAGGTGCATAATACGGGCATAATAATATCCAAATTGAGAGTTTAACAACAAGTGACATATTTGGCGATTCTGTGTCTGCAACGATAGCTCTAGTACTCTATATTGAGTCATTGTATTGTGTATTCTATATATTAACCTTTGTAACCTTTTATGCCATGTATGAATGAACGTATTATGAGTAAGTGATGCCTCATACTAGGTGGGGGACTCTGAGACCCAGGACTCGGAGACTCAAATCCTGCATCCAGACTCTTTGATTGGCAGTTTTGACGGTTTTGTTACTTTATTTAGAAATGAAATATTAATCTTAATTTTGAACACTAAATGTTCACTCATGATCGTCGTAAATGGGCTGAACTAGTCAGAACTGTCCATCATAAGTAAAATGTTATATATACCCATGTAAAATGATGTTGAACAGATTTAGATAGATACCGCTTATAGAGATGCTGAGACTCCTGATTTGGGCTGCTATTAGCTGATGTAGTTGTAACTACGATCACGCTTAATAAAACCGCTTGAGAAAGAAATACTGGACTTGTCATCACTAAGTTTGAGCTGACCCTCAATTGGATCCGGGAGACGGAAGGCTTACATGAACATTCTTGGTGCCAGTGACCAGGACTGAGCGAAGTTCAATACAGAGTAAGGTAAGAACCATTTCTATATGTCTCTTATAGCTATCTCGAAGTAAACAACTTTGTCTAAGCAACCAATATGGCGACAGGTGATGGGTTTGATAAAAAAGAATTTAAAAATCAAATGGAGCAATTAGAAAAACAATTCGCGGGGTTGGGTCAGAACAATGAAAATAAAGGGCAAGAAACAGGTCAAAAATCCCCAGAAAAATAGCAGATTAAACAAAATACTTTTGAAACATATCATGATGCTAGGCCGTATGAAACTCGTGAAACTCGACACCGAGTCCCAGATCAGGATGATGAAAAAGATTTTTTTATTGGTCAAGTTAAAGCGATAACAGCCGCACTCTCAGTGCCCCTATCTTCTGTGATAACTCCTTCTGAGGGAGATGCTCAAAAATTTAAACAGTGGATAAAGGAAGTTGAAAAGTACAGTGTTATGTCTGGGAAACAAGGTCATGAGATCCCCATGCTTGCATACATAACGAGTAAGGGTTCAGTTGGGGATTATATTAAAAGGTATTTAGATGAAACAAATGCGTCTGAAGAAATCCCATCTTGGAACGATCTTAAGGAATCCCTTAAAAATAGATTTGCAGAAATAACAGATCCCCAACACACGTTAGCAGTAATGCGTAAGACTCGACAAAATTCAAATGAAAGTGTTCAGTTGTTCGCCGAGAGACTATTGCAAATCGCGGAAGACGCCTACAGTAATGACAGACTAAAAGATCCTTTGATACAACAACAGTTAGTAGATATCTTTTGTGACGGGTTGGCATTCGACTATCTCAGAATGAAAATTTTGCGAGAAAACCCTAAAGATTTAGAATCCGCAATTCAAATAGCAATGCGAGAACAAAATCTGAGACAGAGACTAGCGATAAGAGGGTCAAATATGACAGAAATTGTACAGAGTAATGACAACAGACGGACTCTTTCAAATTTTGATACTACTCTTCCCTCATTAAAAGATAGAGCAGATAATCTTACCTCAGTAGAAACAAGGCATGTAGAACCAATGGAAATTGACCATGCGCGTAATAGTAGGTGTTTTAAATGCAAACAGGCGGGTCATAGGGCTCGATTTTGTACTCAAAATAAACCCCAAGTCAGGTCCCGTCCTCAAATAAATAAACGACCCAGTCAAAACAAACCCGTCCATAATATAGAGCAGAAACCCCGTTCGCCTGTGGAATGTTGGAATTGTGGTAAAGTAGGTCATGTGCGTGCAGATTGTTGGGGCTCGCATATGTATCAAAGAACGCAGCAAAATCGGGGCAGACCATCAAATCGTCAAGGCCGAACATATAAATCTAGCGACCAAGTAAATAGGGGATCGTCTCAAAATTTCAAATCGCGCTCTTATTTTGACAAACAAAAACAGGAAAACTAAGACGTTCTTCCTTCGTTGAAGCCCGAAGAAAGAACTTTAAACAAAGACCTACATATGAAATTAATTTTACTTACAACCCCAGTAGCTGTTTATTAAAAGTAGGTAAAAATAAATTTAGAGCTTTGGTAGATACAGGTGCAGCCGTATCTCTAATTAGTAAGAAAATGTATGATAATCTATTTCCCCGCCCCAAGTTGTTTAATAATGACATCCCCTCTTTACAAGCAGCAAATGGCAATTCTTTAATTGCGATAGGGTATGTAAATATTTCCTTTAAGATTTCAGGGTTAACTTTAGACCACAAACTTTATGTGACAAAGGGACTCAACCGAAACATGATTCTCGGTCGTGATTTGCTCAAGAAAAACAATGTTCGTTTATACTTTGATATTGGACTCATGCGTATTGATGGCAAAGTATACGCGGAACTTAAAGAAGATTTACACATCTCAGCTATTGTAAGAACTCCTAAGAAACTTATTATGAGACCAAACACGGTGACTGTATTCTATGGAAAAATAAATAACAATTTTCCTCTGGAGAAAAGTGACTTGGTTGAAGTGAACAGCATAGACAATAACTGCATTATGGAAGACCCAGGACTATATTTAAAAGACGCCGTTTGTAGAGTTCGGAAAGATAAGAAAGTCCCAATGATCTTCGTTAACCAAACTAACAAAAATTATAAAATTCCAAAAGGCTACATAGTAGGACGAATTACCGCATTAAAACAGAAGGAAATCTCAGAAATACAGACTACTCAAGACACAAAAGAAGAAATTGATGTACCTAAAAGATTTGAACACTCAATCAAAAGACTTGTGAGCAAAAACAATGATTTATTCGCAAAGAAAGACAGTGATCTTGGAGTGACTGATACTGTTAAAATGAAGATAGAAACTGGAGATCACCACCCAATAAAGAACAGACCCTACCGTGTACCCTTAAATAAAAGACAGATAATTGACAAGGCCATACTGGAAATGATGGACGCAAAGATTATTGAGAGATCACAATCGCCTTGGTCATTTCCCTTAGTAGTGGTGAAGAAAAAGGACGGATCAGACCGGATGTGCGTTGACTTTAGAAGCTTGAATAAGATAGTGAAACCCGTATCATTCCCGCTACCGTTGATTGATGACATCCTATGTTTACTAGGTAAGGCAAAATATTTCACTGCACTAGACTTAAAGAGTGGATATTGGCAAGTGAAATTAGAAGATTCAAGTCAAGAAAAAACGGCCTTTGCATGTCAAAAAGGACTATTCCAATTCAACCGGATGCCATTTGGGTTGAGTAATGCACCAGCAGTCTTTCAAGAGCTGATGAACATAGTTCTTCAAGGACAAGAGGAGTTTGCCATCGCATACCTGGATGACATTCTTATATTCTCAGAGACACCGGAAGATCATCTTCGGCATATTCAAGACGTTTTCAACCGCCTAAGGAAGCATGGACTTAAAATGAAGCTAAAGAAATGTAGTTTCTTCAAGGAACAGACAGAATATCTTGGTTTCATCATTGATGAACATGGCGTTACACCTGATCCAAAGAAAGTCGAAGCTATAAGAAAGTCACCAGCGCCCACTACAGTCCGAGAAGTTCGTGGCTTTATAGGTATGTGTAGTTATTACAGGAAATTTATACCGAACTTCTCTAAGATTGCAGAACCATTGATTGACTTAACCAGAAAATATGCAAGGTTCAAATGGACACCATGTTGCCAAAAAGCGTTTGACTTTATTAAAGAAAGTTTAACGGTAGTGCCTTTACTAGCATATCCAGATACTAATAAGCCGTACATCCTGTACACCGATGCCAGCGACAATTGTATTGGAGCGTGCCTTACTCAAAAGACAGATGAGGGAGAAGATAAGCCAATATATTACTTATCACACAAGCTGAGTAAAACTCAAGAAAAGTGGTCAACCATAGAAAAGGAGGCATTTGCAATCCATTACGCCCTTCAGAAGTTAGACCATTATTTACACGGTGCTCAGTTTACTATAAGAACAGACCAAACCGCTCAAGTATATCTTAGAATCTCCAATGCAAAATAAAAAAATTCAACTATGGGCATTAAGTATTGCAGGATATAACTGTAAGGTAGAGTACATAGAAGGAAGATTTAACTGCTGTGCAGATCTCTTATCCAGATTACCAACAGTCAACCTGGAGTGTGAAGAGGAAGAACAATCAGAGCATGATGAACCAGATGTTAAGGACAATTTCTTTGAAGTGAACGTACTTAACTCCAATGCCTTTTCGCCTAAGAGATTGGCCAGATGTGAAGTTAATCAACACGACGAATTGGTCAAACCCTTTATTGATCTACCAGATGATATCAACATCAAAGAAAGTCAACAACACGACGAGCAGATCAAGAAACTGAAGTATCGGTTAAATAAAGGAACAGCAACGGCAACCGAAGAAAAGAAGTTTCTGGAAATTGATGGTTTAATGTACTATCTTTCAGATGGAGACTCAGAAGGCCCAAAACTTCGCCTGTATGTACCACGTGAGTTAGAACTTTTAGTAGTGCAGCAGTATCATGACGGACTCGGACACATGGGAGTAGACAAAACATATGACGTAATCAGACAAAAGTACTACATACCAAATTTGTACAAAAGGTTATACTCTTATATAGAAGGATGTGTAGTATGCCAAACGAGGAGCAATAAGAAAAATCAACCTCCACTTCAAGAGACAGATATACCACCTTTTCCAATGGCTAAAGTAGGACTTGATCTATCAGGACCATATCCAACATCCTTGTCGGGAAACAAGTACATAGTTTCTTTTATTGACATTTACTCTGGTTGGCCAGAAGCTTTTCCCGTTCCTGATAAGTCAGCTGACAACATAGTACATCTTATCTTAGAAGAAATATATCCAAGATATTGGTGTCCTCTTCAAATCCTCACAGACAACGGAACAGAAAATGTGAATAAGAAAGTGGAAGAAACTTTAAAAGAATTGAATATCAACCATATCAAAACATCTTATTACAGCCCTCAAGGTAATGGTAAAGTAGAACGATTTCATAGAACTCTACATGACGTGATGGCTAAGAAAACAACAGACAACGCTCAAACATGGGATATTCATCTTAATCAGACGTTGGCAGCCATTCGTTTCCATCCTAACGATTCGTCAAAGTTTTCTCCATATTACCTTATGTACAACAGAGATGTCGTATTACCTCTGGATACGTTAATGAAACCTCGAAGGAGATATGCGGGAGAAGATCAACACAAGATCGCCCTACAAGAACAACATAAAGCTTTCCTGCTAGTACATCGTAATATGAGGGAAGCCAAGAAGAAACAGAAAGCTCAGGCCGATAAGAAAAGCAAAGATGAAAATTTTCAGGTAGGTGACCCTGTCTACCTTAAGAACAATAGGAGACAAAATAAGTTAGATAAAAAGTGGCTACCATATTATCGAATCATTGAGCAGAAAGGACCAGTTAGTTTCGTGGTGAGAGACCAGTTGACTGGATTAACCACCAAATGCCATGCACGACAATTAAGACTGGCAGATATTTCGCACTGGCCCCTTTCACAAACTACTGAAGATGGTGGAAGAACTCTAAGAAAAACTAACTATGTGGTGCCACCAGAAGAGGAATCGTCGTCGGAAAATGAAGACATGCAACCTTAACCATTGGAAAGAGCTATACAGTCCAAACAATGGGAAAGAGAAGGATCTTCAGACGAAGAGGATATTCCCCTAGCAGAACTTCAAAGACGTATACGAGCTAAGAAGATCATAGATGATCAGCAGTATAAACACGAGAACGATCAGACCGTAGATTCAGAATCGGATGAGACCCGTGAGTCAGAACAATGTGATGAAAATAGTGGTCAAGACTATGAAATACCCTTAGATAACCCAAATGTACCCTTAGATGAAAATATGGAAATAGATGAAATAGTTCCTAAAGTAGGTCTAGGCTTCAAACCAATCCCTAAACCGCGTAAATCAATCCCTAATCCCTGTAGAGAAAATAACAAACAAGAGTATGCGTTGGCTATTATGAAGGAACTAGCCAAAATAATAAACTAAATAAGTATTATTATTGTATATTGTAGATGTAAATAATCTTAAATAAGCTTAGCTTTGTATATATAGCACGCTTTTAAAAAGATATGACAGGATGACCCCCTGTGACATTAAAACATGTATTGAGATACGCCGACTAGCAAACGCGGACTCAGCACCTCGGTTATTTTTATGTATATGCGGAGTTTAAGAGATTTAACATATGCTCGAAATACTCGAAACAGCGACTAAGTAAAGAAACTGTAAGACTAATTTTTGTAAGTGAATTAAGATTATTGGTAAAAACAATCATATATTATAATCGACATCTTGAGTATGGGACAAGGTTGCTCGGATTTTCATGGTTTAATGTATTAAGACAAAAGATATTAAAATTTTCCCTATGAATGCACTAATGGCGGAATTGCCAGTAATTAATTTGCAACCCATGAGATCCTCGTCTTGGGTGGGAAGCCCATGGTTTTATGTATGTTTAACTTTGACAGTAACAATACTGATAGGACTTTGTATTAAGAAACGCAAAACTATTAAAAAGGTGGGGTGGTATATGCTTTGGTGGTTGCTGGACAGGTTGTCGAAAAAGGGGTAGTGACGGAGATAAGAAAGGTTCTTCCAAAGACACTGTATTTTGTTGTGTGAACCAAGAGAAATGGACCTCTAGTGACATTATTGAACTTGAACCTATCCCGCAAGACACTAGGATCCAAGAGAAACCCCGACGAAGCGGAAGAATCGCAACTAGCAAATTGACCAGTAACACGGGGACAATTTCGACTAAACTAGCACAACAATTTCTTGAAGAGGAGGAAAATGAAGACTATCCATGGACCAAATACTATCGACCGGACCCAGAGCTGGCATGTAAATACCTGGAAGAGAAGGCCGCGATGTCTACGCAACAGAGGAACGCAGGAGACGCTCCGCGAGAAGTCGCCTCGCCATCCGCGCCGACCCTCTATCCACGGGTGCCGATGATGGATGAATAATTAAGCAACAGCCGCGAAGAAGTTGTGTATTCCTTATGAAAGGATTGTGAAATTTAGCGAAAATCAAAAAATGTGAAATGTGTTAAAGTAGAAATGTGCGTTATCTTGTGCTAATGTAAATCTTGTATTTGTTGATTCACTCTGGAGAAATTCAGGAGGAAACCGATGGACTCCGAACTTATGACGCTAACCTCGCCCCTAGGAAGGAAGAGATATTTTTGTGAACTTATAAGCATGCACTGACTTTTTATATATATGTGACATCAAGCTTAACCATACTTAGTATTACTTTGATGATGAATTACGATTATATTCAACTATGGTTATTTCATCTTGGTCATTATTATCATACTTTATTCATTATTGTTTTCATGGTCGTAATGCGATATAATCAAACAACTATATATGATTTTATGAACATGTATACATCCTGGTTATAGATTTGTTTTTATAGATGAATGAGGTTCCAAGCCGGAGGTGGAAACATGTCACTTGTTACTATCTCTTAACATAGATGTTCTGACTGGTATGTCACTAGGAAGTTCGTCTGATCAAGGGTAGATCAAGGACGCTTTCCTATTCCGGGCGCCAGGCATGAGAAATCTCCCTTCGGGATATTTCTTTTGTTTGGGGGACGTATGTAAACAGATAGCCATGCTATGACCTTGAATTGCTAGTATTACATAATGGTCACTATGATATTTATGTGTACCTAGATGCTGCGCACTGAATGGTGTTAATGATAATTGACAGAATGAACTCTGTGACTATTGTAGCAATGCGTAGTGTTCCTAAATGATGTTATGAAAACAGGTGCATAATACGGGCATAATAATATCCAAATTGAGAGTTTAACAACAAGTGACATATTTGGCGATTCTGTGTCTGCAACGATAGCTCTAGTACTCTATATTGAGTCATTGTATTGTGTATTCTACATATTAACCTTTGTAACCTTTTATGCCATGTATGAATGAACGTATTATGAGTAAGTGATGCCTCATACTAGGTGGGGGACTCTGAGACCCAGGACTCGGAGACTCAAATCCTGCATCCAGACTCTTTGATTGGCAGTTTTGACGGTTTTGTTACTTTATTTAGAAATGAAATATTAATCTTAATTTTGAACACTAAATGTTCACTCATGATCGTCGTAAATGGGCTGAACTAGTCAGAACTGTCCATCATAAGTAAAATGTTATATATACCCATGTAAAATGATGTTGAACAGATTTAGATAGATACCGCTTATAGAGATGCTGAGACTCCTGATTTGGGCTGCTATTAGCTGATGTAGTTGTAACTATACGATCACGCTTAATAAAACCGCTTGAGAAAGAAATACTGGACTTGTCATCACTAAGTTTGAGCTGACCCTCAATTGGATCCGGGAGACGGAAGGCTTACACACGGAAGCGGGGTATGAACTTCACCAAAAAGAAATTTATATGGGATTATGTTGTTTGATAAAAATATATGAATTATGGAAATGTTATTATTTACAGTTTACTGTTAAATCATTTCACTCCATCATAAAAACTAATTATAAATTGAATGATATTAATTTCCAAATATGCTTTAATTAATACATTATAAAATATAAAATGCAAAAAGACATGTTTATGCAGTTGGCATTCAGTGTAAATTAGAATTAATTGATTAACATTGTCACGGATAAGTTTGTTTGTGTCGTTCTTTTTTGAATGAGAAAAGAACTACACAAACAAAACTATGCGTGACAATGTTAATCAATTTAATTCTAATTTACACTGAATGCTAATTGCGTCTTTTTCTTTCATTTGATTTACAGCTGATTTCAATGTATCCTTTACAAATTGAACCATACATGTACATGGTGAACATGTAATAAAATATCTCATGGAGACCGCACCACCGCCTTTCTCTTGTACCTGACCTGAGACCATTGGGGGGGGGGGGGGGGGGCTAGGGCATGGCAATCCAATACACTACGGCCAACGCGGATCCCGTATTTTCCCGCGACACCGTGATGGTGTTTTAATCCTTTCACTGGTTCACTGAAAATGACACCCCTTTTCCATAAAAAGGCGAAAAACCCCACTAAATCCTAATCAAACCTAAATCAAATATCTTTTGTGGTCTGTATACATGTCATGCAAATCATTGGACATGGTATCCATACAAGACATGTACTTGGGTCATGGGGATAGAAAACCCACTTTCAACTGTGTAGTGTGTGGCAGGATTCGTCATGGGTTTATTTTACTTTGTATGTGTGGTGACCTTTTTAAAAGGGGCATTTCCAGTGACCTCCTGTTCATGCGTCTGAAATTTAAATAGATATGGCACAAGGCACGTTTAATAAATAAAACACAACTCTTCAGCTTCTTGTAAACATCACACCCAGAAAATTCTCCCTTATTATCATATCCATCAGGATCTATTTTTTCATATTTCTAACTTACAGGCGTTGAAATTGTGGAGTTGTAGGTATCAAAGGCAAACTGAACACATTACCTTGCATCTCACCTGAGTTTGAGTTTTCTGGCAAATTGATCTTACAAAATGTAACTGGAGAGTTTTAATGATGTTACAAAGACAGCATCTTTATTAAGTGGAAAATTCTCTGCTCCTTTGAAACTGCCTACAATGATACTGGGTTTGTAACACTTAATGTGTTTCAAAAAGCATAACAGCAAAATTCCTCTCGGTTATTGTTTTGTGTATTATCTCTAATTGCTAAGTACCGTTGCATTTTTAAAGGACAAAATAGACCTTTGTCAATGAGTTGAATTAAATAAGTTGCATTTAGAACCTACCTATAAATTTCTATCTGTTAAGGGATCGCTTTTGAGAAAAAATCCATACGTGTCTTGGCCATTTTGTACAAGAACTCGGCAATTGCATCTTCTTCCTCATGAGATAGAAAGGATGATGGGCCTTTTCTAGCAGTAATGAGAACACAACTGTAACGTGCAAGGGGGTCACTGCCTGTGTTCCCCCGCGGGCCCGTACCCGAGATAGAATCGGATAGCCCTGATTGCTGCCAATATTTACAAGTGAATACTTTAATCACCGCTCCTGTACATATATAGAGACTCTACGTTACGCAAGCAGGGATGTCCGCACACTTGCGTCAACCATGCAACCTAACGCAAGAAGGGAGTGCCGCACACTTGCACTAGAAAGGTCAGAACACCAGCAGGGATGACCCCACACTAGTTACCCGCCGCAACCACCACCAATACAAGCAGGGATGTCCGCATACTTGTATAAATGCGATACAAATCAGGGATGACCGCACATTCTGTATCGTAAGGTAGATCTCAAGATGATAAGATAGAGCAGGGATGTCCACACACTCAATCTAGCCGTACCTAACTTAGATCAACCCCAAATATTCGTTATTGTACACCCACGTGACATTGACCCTATATATATGTGCCGGCTTAAAATAATTTAAAGTATCTAAATATAGGTAATCAAAAATAAATACACTAATCCGACCCAACCTAAAACTACTTATGCACAACACCTTATTTACACTATATATTATTGTATAAAAATAATTATCACAATAATTGGTTAATACTGGATACATTAATTAAATTATCAAAATCTCCAAATCAAAAGGGAATAACTCTTGCTAAAAATACATTGATTAGCTGCCCGCTTCACAACCACAAGCTTGTCGTTGCGATTAGCTGTAGCTTATCTCATATTTTCTCGAATACCGTGTGTGTGAATGCAGTATGATATTTTGTCTGCGCAATCTGGTAAATGTCCGACGATGATGGTACGCATTTGATGCTTATAAATGAAATTATCTTGATGTTTATTTGCAAATGAAATGTTTATGTACCGTGGCTGCAACCCAATAATCATATATCATCTTGGTCATGGATATGAATAATAGATGGAACAGCCATTTAGTATGTTCCTGTGGTTAAACAAATGGTGCCTGAAACTATATATGCCGGAATCTTTTTTTATAGATAGAATATATAGATATGATATAACGATTTTTTTTTGAAAGCACATATCAAATCAGGTTTGACGTATATGAAATTAAAATTGAACTAACATTGAAAGTCACGTATTTCCAATGCAAACATGAGAGGAAATATTGACTTGCTGTAATTATTACTGAAGGTAAGTTTCAAATGTAGAAAGTTTAATGATTAATAAAAAGGAAAAAAACAGGAAAGGAGAGTATAAAGGAATTTTTTTTACATAAATTATATCAAGCAGTACTACCAGCCACTTTCATATGTTGTACATGTACAGTCTTTTGGAATTACTGATACATTTGTGAACAATATCATTTATTATGAACAAAATCAATTATTATCATATATTTCAATTCCTAGTTAGGTCCCTGGTTGCAAAATTGGCTAATATCCAATAATCTAAAAAAATATTTAAACAGTATATTACCTGCACGTGACATACGAGGTCAATATTATATAAATAGTGCCTGTTTGGGAGGGTAACAGTTGAAATTGACACCCCGAGAAAACCATTGTCAATGGTTTTCGAGGGGTGTCAATTTCAACTGTTATCCTCCCAAACAGGCACTATTTATTTTGTTATACTGAATGTCTTTTTTTAAAATTTTTAAGAAAATTTTTTACTGCTTTTATATAGGAATAACGTGAATTCTAAAGCGAACCGTACGCGCATAATTTTCGCGCATGTAATATTTTTTAATGTTACCCGTTGCCAAGTGCGTTGCTAACGCTGAGGGTAAAAGTAAATATTATTAACTGCGTCTTAACCAATCAGATTTCAGTATTTAACATGAAAGTATAACAAAACATTTTATTTTCTCTACATTTGACTAAATGAAGATCGTCCAACGAAATTTCGCGTTTCTAAATTTATTCGGCAAAGGCTCCAAACTAAACTTTTGATAACACCCAGTTTGATATGTCTCTATCAGTTTGTCGCTGAATCATGTTATATTACAATAATGGTTTAAAGCTGGATGGTCCGATTTTATTGTTATTACAGTATCAAACCAATTATCCTAGAAAGTTATAGACTTTATAAGATAATTGGTTTGATACTGTAATACTAGCATCATTTTTTTTCATCAGCAGAATCTTTCTCTTTCAAAGTAAGAAAAATACAAAGTTGATAAGAATAATTTCTTCATCAGCATATAAATAAACAAACAAAAATGCATCATGGGAATGTTTAAGAAAGGGAACTGTTTGGTTTCGTTCCCGAATGTTTGGGTTTTTTCAACCCAGATGTTATGCATTGATTGTAAACAAAACAAATTTCAGAAATGACAGTGAACATCATGTGCCCATGTTTATTTTTTATTTGCAAGTTGTAATACAAGCGTCTCAGCCTCGACGTCAGGGGCGAATTTTAATTTGAGGCAAAACTAGACAACATTGAGATGGTGAACATCTCAAAGAGCCCCCCTTGAATATTGAACAATTGGGTGAAAGGAATTTCATAGAATTTTGCTATGAACCTTGACCTATGCCTTCGAAATTTTCCAGCTGGCATAGAAAAATTACCCTCTACATACAGGCTTTTTGTTCAATCTGAACAGATTAACCAAATTGTGAATAATCTGTGGTCTTAAACTGATTATAAAGAGATCTTCTATGAATTTCACATTGATATGGTTCAAGGTTACTGCACGTATTAACCAAAAAGTTCTGTTTAAGTAATGTATTTGTTAGTTGACTAAGTTGGGAGTATGAATATGTTCTCCAAACAGGTTTTTGTTTGATATGCTATGACCTTGACACTTGATCTACAAACAGCATTCAAAGTCCCTGCATTCCTTTTGATCAAATGCACAATGGGAGTGAAGTATAAGCCAGATTAGAGCAAAGGGAGAGACGATATACCACATGCAACCGACAAGAATTTATCATATCATTCTGCTATGACCTTAACATTGGTCCAAGGTCACTACACATCCGTTTTTCATAAGCTTTGTTTATGTGAAGTGTGAGACAAATAGAGCTAAGTAGAAAGTATATTTGCTCTGAAAAAAATGGATTTTTGCAGGGCCCGACATGACCTTGACCCTTAACCTACAAACTTCATTCAAGATCACTGCACACCCTTTGACCATAGACACTCTATGAGTAAAGTATGAGCTGGATTGGACCAAGGGGAGAGAAGTTATGCATCGAACAAAGATTTTAAAAAATAATAATGCTGCTTTGACCTTAAATTTAGACCCAGGGTCACTGAACACCCTTTACCCAAAGACACTCTGTTGATGAAGTATGAGCCAGGTTGGTCCATGGAGAGAGAATATATGCTCTGGAAGAGCGATCTCGGACGGATGGAAGGACGGAAAATCGGACGGACGGACAGACTGATCACTATAGTGCACCTGCAGAGCGAGGCCCAAATAACGCGATACCCTTTTTTGGGAGTTGATTATAATCAACTCTCCTATGCAGTTACTCAAACAAACCGAAAGTGAAACAGTGTTTGGACCTCAGCACAAATCATCACCGCTGACAAGACTTAGTTCTTGAAAATAATCGATAAATTCAATGTAATGTATGCTGAAGCATTGTTTTTAAGGAAACTAATTTATAAATACCTTGAAAAAAGTCAAATTTTATATGGTACGAACAATTTAAATATTTTTGTAGTCGTATGTACAGTATTCCTACGCCAGAGTTCAATATAGTCTCGTTCAACTCGACGCTCGGCTGTCCCCGTAAATCCTTGTCGGAGATTTACGGTGTCAACCGAGCGTTTGGTTGAACGAGAATAGAGTTCAATATTGCTTGGATTCATAAAATTTTCGAAAAATGTTTCTATTACTGCATGATACATATTTTGATCGAATTATCTTATCTTTAAATGTTATTCAACATGATTTATATGAGGGTTTCTCGACATTCTTGTCGAAAAAGTCCAAAAAATCATATTAAAAAAATGTGCGTAATTCAAATTAGAAACTACATGAACTTGTCATGCAAAATAACATATCATTTATTTTAAAGTAAATAAACATCGACAAAATCAACTCCCGTCAGTTCTTCAGTACTTTGATTATGTCGTTTGTTTTGTTAAAAAAAGTGTACATCATTTTTCATTGAAATATGACTTAATTGGCCGGAAAACTACTGTAATATGTATGATTAAACAATCATCAATCAAAAGCGTACACAAAATTTGATATAAAATTGGACCTAGCAACTTTAATTTCAACAAAAACTAATTTCTTGATAATTTTTAAATCTAAGATATTGTTACAGGGCCATCCCCTTGGGTTAATTATCTTTAATAAGTGTCGGATGAAAAATGTGGTATGAAAGGTTTGATAAGGTTGCAGGTGCGCGACGCAGGCGTTGTAGCTCTGTTTCCTAAGAGTATCATTTTAGCTCGTTAGGCAAGTGAGAGAGAGCGAACATGAGTCTATAATTTCTGAGTTAATATCTGTAGTTGTCATTTGTTTATTGTGCATGATAAAGTTCTGAGAGATGAAAGTGAGCAGTTGATTGAGTTATGGGTGAGTCTGAGGAGTGAGAGATAATTGGTATGGCCATACCCAGGGAACACGTGGGAGGCAGAATAGAATGAGTTCGGATGTTAATGAGTGAGGACGCATTTGTGATATAACCTGTGTTTCCTATATATTGTGTAATTCGTGTTTTTTGTAAATATGTAAATAAACTTGTAAATATAAACAATAGTTATCAATCAGTGCCGGTGACAGGGAGGACCCCCGTCACATATTATGGTGGCAGCGGTGGGATCACTAAAGGACAAAGGAACAAAATGCCAAAGAAAAAGAGGCAAGAGCCTATCGAAGAAATAATTGTGAATGAAGTTACACCAGAGCCGAAGTCAGCGACTCTAGTTAGGCCCGTTCCTTTTTACGGAAAGTTAGACGAAGATGTTGATTCTTGGATAAAAGACTTTGACCGGATCGCCAGAGCAAATTTCTGGAGTGACGGCAGGAAGTGTGTCACAATAACGGCGTTTCTCCGAGACCAGGCAGCAGATTATTACGAATCGTTAGATGATGATTTAAAAGATGATTATCGCTCTGTTTGTGACTCTCTCCGGGAAAGGTTCATCCCAAAAGAGCTACAGTCATTGTATTACTCAAACCTCTTTGGATACAGACAAGCAGAGATCCAAACTGTTGACGACTATGCCGCAAATATAACGAAGCTAGCCACACGTGCGTACATGGACATGCCAAGACGACAAAAAGAAACTCTAACCAAAGAACATTTCATTCAAGGGTTAAGACCTGAAATAAAAAGGTTTGTTCTACTTTCAAACCCAAAGACTTTTGAGGGAGCTTTTCGTCATGCGAAAAGAAAGGAATGTAACAACTCTCTTGTGGACAACTCGAGGACAAGAGTGGCAGCTATGTCACGCGAACCTAAGAGTACAGAGGAGCTGGAGAAATCCATCGCAGACCTCTCAGCCCAAGTATCAGTGATGGCTACCGAGATAGGGCGCATTTCTTCCCAGCAACAATATGCCTCAAATACCCGGGGACAAAACATCCAAGGATCCTGGCGAGGAAGAGGCCGTGGTCTGACCGGAACCTTAGGACAACAGATGGAAGGCCAATGTGCAACAACTGTCAGCGGGTAGGACATATCGCAGTTCGATGTAAAGACCAAAGGATCACCAATTTGGGAAACTAAAGTCCGCCCTCTTGTGTGGAGGTAAAGGATTAGCGGAAGTTAAACATCCTCCGAAAGAGAGCCGGTTGCGCGAAGTGAAAGAATTCGATTCCTCCGGGAATAGTGAAAATAATATAATTGTGAAATATGTATGTGAAAATATCGATCATGTCAGTTGAACCCTTAATTTTGTACCGCCAAAATTTTAGGAGATGTGAATGATAAAAGTGCTTCAATGTTGATCGACACCGGATCCAGTGTCACAATTGTGAGTGAAGAATTCGCAGACCAGGGTACCATGGCGCCGGCTGGAGGGGTGAGCATTACATCGGCTACGGGCAACCGAGTCGATATAATTGGAAAATGTGACTTTCGAATTAGAATTGGCGAAAAGACTGACATTGCTTACAATGCATTTGTTGCTAGGAATTTCCCATATAACTGTATTTTAGGACTAGATATTCTTAAAGGTTGTGCATGTTACATTGATGTTGCAAATGATTCTTTGTATATAAATGGTGAGCGCGTTTCATTCAGTTCTGATGCGAATCTAGTTAGTAAGAGTTTGGAAGGTGCATGTAAACAGGATGAAAAGTTACGTCAATCCAAACGATCGCACGAATTTTCAAATTATAGAAGACTTTATTAAATCTAAGAAATAAACATGTGTATATATATAAGAAATAAACGCGTGTATATATGTAGCAGGAGAAAACTGACATTAAAAAAAATGACGAAAAAAAAAAATTAAAGATATATATTTAAAAAAAAAGAAAGTTGTAAAGTGCACGTAAATAGTATTGTATTATTGTTTGTGCTACGTATGTGTAATGCAATTATTTTATTTAGTTATAATGAAAGTCTGTCGGCTAATTATCATAGTGTGTCGGGCCGCTACACTTAGGAGGGGAGGTATGTTACAGGGCCATCCCCTTGGGTTAATTATCTTTAATAAGTGTCGGATGAAAAATGTCATATAAAAGGTTTGATAAGGTTGCAGGTGCGCGACGCAGGCGTTGTAGCCCTGTTTCCCAAGAGTATCATTTTAGCTCGTTAGGCAAGTGAGAGAGAGCGAACATGAGTCTATAATTTCTGAGTTAATATCTGTAGTTGTCATTTGTTTATTGTGCATGATAAAGTTCTGAGAGATGAAAGTGAGCAGTTGATTGAGTTATGGGTGAGTCTGAGGAGTGAGAGATAATTGGTATGGCCATACCCAGGGAACACGTGGGAGGCAGGATAGAATGAGTTCGGATGTTAATGAGTGAGGACGCATTTGTGATATAACCTGTGTTTCCTATATATTGTGTAATTCGTGTTTGTTGTAAATATGTAAATAAACTTGTAAATATAAACAATAGTTATCAATCAGTGCCGGTGACAGGGAGGACCCCCGTCACAATATTATTATCTATAATTGCATACTTTGGGCAAAAAGGAACAGATGTTTGGCATCTTTTGAAATATCTAGCTCACAACAATACAGAGAGAAAGAGTTTTCAAGTGAACATGATTAGAGAAGCGCTTTCAAGTAACTTGCATGTTTGTATCACTATTTTTTCTCCTCGTGGTCCATATAGAAATAGTTTAATTAAAGAACAGTCTTTTTTTTTTATCATATGATGATTTTCGCAGACTGTTTAGAAATATACCGAAGGTTAAAAAAACTAAATAACTTTAACAAGTTTATATATTTTCATATTATTTGTTCCCATATCGTATTTATTATGAAAAAACGTACATTGTACCTGCACATAGGTCAATTATTAAAAGTTTTACAAAAACAAATCAAATGTAAAGAATCAATTTTCATTGTTTGAGACATTCACTCAAATAGTGATTTAACACAGGTATACAGTTTTAGTAAATGTAACTACATTTGAGTCGAGTGTACATGTACAGATGTACATGGTAAATGGAAGTTTGTCGATTAAATAAATTCCAGCTAATATATTTGAAAGGACTGACTTGTGGCTGAATCATTTATTGTAGATTTTATTTTCAAATCGTTTCATTGCACTTCATAAAATAGGATGTAAGCATCTTTATGACTTAGAACATCTTCCTCTGATACCGGTGTCACTGTCTGATCGCTCACGTAATACCAATTAGGCTTAACCTCGGGGATCTCTTCTGTTCTTTCTTGTCTCATTTCATGAATATTGCGCTTCTCTTGCAAAATAATTTCTGCTTGCCGTTTTAAAGTGTCAATGTCTCCAGTTGATTTACGAACTAGACGTTCCCATCTTTGAACATCATGCTTTCTAGTCGTGTTGACAAATGCATAATAATGACCACCGCTAATTTCTCCTGTATGAACTACAACGGCATATAGTTCATAGAACAAATCCTCTTTCGACATTGTCTGAAAATAAATATTATTTAGATTATTAATCAGGGTTTATTCTTTTTATTTATAATTCCCTTTTTGAATTATGGTAATGTTTCAATTCAATTTTAAGCAAAAGAATCTTGTCTACATACGTTATTGGCAACTGAACAAAACTGTGATACATCAAGTCTTTTGAAGTATGACATCTGTTTAGAATTTTTGGTAAGATGGTGTGAGTCATTCTGCAAATGATCGACAATGCAGTAAGTGTTGTTTTTTATGCCTGCATTTTTCTGTTGTTAATCTTGTGTGGGCATCAACAAGTAACACAGTAGATCTACTTTAATATTTTAAATATAATATTTTTAGCTACAAACAATTGTTAAGGAAACAATAAACCCAAATATCTTAGCTTTTAACTTTTATATTATTACGCAAGTACCATTTTGTGGATCGACAATTTTTTTTTAGTCCCCTACCGGTTTCACCGGAGGGGACTATAGCTTTCCTCTGCGTCCGTCAGTCCGTCTGTCCGTCCGTCCGTCCGTCTGTCTGTCCCACTTCAGTTTTCCACACTTTTTTTCTTTATGCATTTGAGGAATAATATGAAACTTGCTGAACAGCTTCAAAATGTCAAACTACAGATCAAGTTTACACTTTTGTAACGTCTGATTGACATATTTTCGAGAAAATTAATTTTTTATATTCCAATTTTTTAATGTTCGGGTTCGTTATCGGGTTCGGAGTGTATTGAATAAACGAGGCCAGTATGTAGTCAGTAATAATATCGTGCGTTACTTGTACCATTCCTTTTATCATTTCTAACAAACAAATAAATTCTGTAAAATAGTGTTAAACATTGTGTGGTAAATTTAATCGGCAGGTTTTTTTTGTATTATTACAAACGGGTTCGTGGTCGGGTTGTGCTTTTTAACTGTTTGGTTTGATTCGGGGTACAGATTACGGTAAGAAATGATATTGTGCATAACAGTGCATTGTTTTCACAAATTTTTACCAGCGAATACAGAATAGACTTGGCGAAATTACAGGAGATGAAATAAAGAGTATTACTTTACCTATTTTGTATTTAATTTCTATATCAACTATATAGTTTTAATTTCCTCTGTTCTTTTTTCTCTGATTAAAGCATGATATCTCGTTTACAATAGCTCTGAAATAGTTGTGTGCTTGGAAGCTTTCATAGAATAATACAAACCGGTAGGGGACGTGTATTGCTTATGCAATACACTCAGAATGCTTGTTAATATTAATAATAATAACATATTGAATTGATAGGATCGATGGCCCCGAATTTACGTATCCTTGGAACAGAGATTTTAACTGTCACAAAGAAAATTGATGCCCACCAATATTTAAAGGGGCATGGTCACGATTTTGGTCAAAAATTATTTTTCCAATTTTAATTTTTACAATGCTTAAGAAAGGCATTTTTAATAGGCAACCAAAATTTGAGTGTCATTCCTTGAGTTATAAGCAAGTTACAGAGATTCAATTCTTTGCTACGTAAACAAAGCTTTTGTTTACATTTTGAATGTGGAAGTGAAAATTCCAGTTTTAAACCTAAAATAAATGTGTTAAACGTTAGAAACTGTTTATTTATGCTAAAAATGGATAGGAAAATAGACAATTCAGCTTGAAAAAGATTTTTACTGGTTATTGCATCTATGTAAACCAAAAAGGGTACGAGCCCTGTTTACAAGACAAAGAATTGTGAGCTCTGTGTCTTGCTTATGACTTTACGACTGACTCTCAGATTTCATTTGATCATTAGAAATGCTTTTCTAAAGCATTGTAAACAATAAAAACAGAAAAATAGAATATGACCAAAATCGTGACCATGCCCCTTTAATTTAATAATACCACAGTACAGTATTTCTTGAATGCTATTATATACGTCGACAGTCTCATCTGCAGTATCCTGCTTGCAATGATATACCATTGTTTCAAATAAATGTTACAGGTTTTACAATATTTACTAATTTCGATTAGTTAACATTTCATAATGTCTACACTATTGAAATATCAAGGTATAAGACGTACCATCTGGTATCTGTTAATGTGTATAATAAGTACTGGAGGAGGTTGAAACACAAGCATTTTTCTGTAAGATTTCCCAAGACCGTCTCCTTGAAAAATTTTAAACAATAATTTCATTCTACATAATTATATTGACCGCCCTGTTTTAACATAAACAAGAGGCCCAGGGGCCACATCGCTCACATGAGCAACAATTGCCTTAATTCTGATCAAATTAGCATTGCAGTATCAAAATATCTTAACAACTGAGTACAGTAGATCTTGCTAAAAAAAAAATCTGCCAATTTTTATCCACGTCTTATTGGTAAATACCAAGCCCCTTTTGTTGTTGTACCTGTAAGAAGATTTTTCTCTATTCCTATATACCCCCCCCTCCCCATTTCGTGGCCCCATTTTTCTTTAGGGAATCATGGTTTCATCAAACTGAAATCTGCATAACCTGTGCTTTCACACTAAGTACTGAGTTTTGGACCGAAAAGAATATTTTTAAAGATTTTCTCTATATATTCCTATGTAAAAATTAAAATCGCCATCACGGTCCCGCCCTACCACTAGCGACTGTGATTTTGCAAACTTGAATTTACACTACCTGAGGATGCCTCTATACACAAGCTTAAGCTTTTCTGGCCAAATAGTCTTTAAAAAGGAGATTTTTAAAGATTTTCTCAATATATTCCTAAGTAAAAATGCATCCCCCATTGTGGCCTCACCCTACCCCTGGACTATCAATAAACAAACTTGAATCTATATGATCTGGGGATCCTTCACTCAGATTTGGGCTTTCCTGGCCTAATAGTTTTGAGAAGAAGACTTTTTCTCTATACATATATAAAAATTTATCCCCCATTGTGACCCAGCCCTACCCCCAGGGACCATGATTTGAACAAACTTGAATCTACATTATCTGAAGATGGTTACACGCCAATTTGAGCTTTCTTAGCAAAAAAGTTTTTAAAGAATTTTTTAAAAAGATTTTCTCTATATATTCCTATATACAAATTTATCCAATAATTGTGTCCCAACCCTACCCCCAGGGACCATGCTTTGAACAAACTTGAATCTACACTATCTGACGATGCTTCCACTCAAAGTTGAGCTTTCCTGGCCTAATAATTTTTGAGAAGAAGATTTTTAAAGATTTTCTCTATATATTCCTATGTAAAACTTGATCCCCAAATTGTGGCCCCACCCTACCCCTGGGGACCATGATTTGAACAAACTTAAGAATCTCCACTTCCTGGGGATGCTTCCACTCAAAATTGAGCTTTTCTGGTCTAATAATATTTGAGAAGAAGATTTTTAAAGATTTTCTCTATATATTCCTTTGTAAAACTTGATCCCCCAATTGTGGCCCCTCCCTACCCCAGGGGATCATGATTTGAACAAACTTGAATCTACACTACCTGAGGATGCTTCCTTTTTAATTTGAGCTTTTTAGGCCTAATAGTTTTTGAGAAGAAGATTTTTAAAGATTTTCTCTATATATTCCTATGTAAAAGTGGATCCCCCAATTGTGGCCCCACCCTACCCCCGGGGACCATGATTTGAACAAACTTAAGAATCTCCACTTCCTGGGGATGCTTCCACTCAAAGTTGAGCTTTTCTGGTCTAATAATATTTGAGAAGAAGATTTTTAAAGATTTTCTCTATATATTCCTATGTAAAACTTGATCCCCTAATTGTGGCCCCTCCCTTCCCCTGGGGATCATGATTTGAACAAACTTGAATCTACACTACCTGAGAATGCTTCCATTTTAATTTGAGCTTTTCAGGCCAAATAGTTTTTGAGAAGAAGATTTTTAAAGATTTTCTCTATATATTCCTTTGTAAAACTTGATCCCCCAATTGTGGCCCCTCCCTACCCCCAGGGATCATGATTTGAACAAACGTGAATCTACACTACCTGATGATGCTTCCATTTTAATTTGAGGTTTTTAGGCCTACTAGTTTTTGAGAAGAAGATTTTTAAAGATTTTCTCTATATATTCCTATGTAAAAGTGGATCCCCCAATTGTGGCCCCACCCTACCCCCGGGGACCATGATTTGAACAAACTTAAGAATCTCCACTTCCTGGGGATGCTTCCACTCAAAGTTGAGCTTTTGTGGCCTAATAATATTTGAGAAGAAGATTTTTAAAGTTTTTCTCTATATATTCCTATGTAAACATGATCCCCGGATTGTGGCCCCACCCTACTGCCGGGGACCATGATTTGAACAAACTTGAATCTACACTATCTGAGGATGCTTCCACTTAAAGCTGAGCTTTCCTGGCTTAATAGTTTTTTAGAAGAAGATTTTTAAAGATTTTCTCTATATATTCCTATGTAAAAGTGGATCCCCCAATTGTTGCCCTACCCTACCCTCTGGGACCATGATTTAAATAAACTTGAATCTACACTACCTGAGGATGCTTCCATTTTAATTTGAGCTTTTCTGGCCTAATAGTTTTTGTGAAGAAGATTTTTAAAGATTTTCTCTTTATATTCCTATGAAAAACTTGATCCCCCTCTGTGGCCCCTCCCTACCCCCGGGGACCATGATTTGAACAAACTTGAATCTACACTACCTGAGGATGCCTCCACACAAATTTAAGCTTTTCAGGCCGAATAGTTTTTGAGAAGAAGATTTTAAAAGATTTTCTCTATATATTCCTATGTAAAAGTGGATCCCCCAATTGTGGCCCCACCCTACCCCCGGGGACCATGATTTGAACAAACTTAAGAATCTCCACTTCCTGGGGATGCTTCCACTCAAAGTTGAGCTTTTCTGGTCTAATGATATTTGAGAAGAAGATTTTTAAAGATTTTCTCTATATATTCTTTTGTAAAACTTGATCCCCCAATTGTGGCCCCTCCCTACCCCCGGGGATCATGATTTGAACAAACTTGAATCTACACTACCTGAGGATGCTTCCATTTTAATTTGAGGTTTTAGGCCTACTTGTTTTTGAGAAGAAGATTTTTTAAAGATTTTCTCTATATATTCCTATGTAAAAGTGGATCCCCCAATTGTGGCCCCACCCTACCCCTTGAGCTTTCCTGGCTTAATAGTTTTTTAGAAGAAGATTTTTAAAGATTTTCTCTATATATTCCTATGTAAAAGTGGATCCCCCAATTGTTGCCCTACCCTACCCTCTGGGACCATGATTTAAATAAACTTGAATCTACACTACCTGAGGATGCTTCCATTTTAATTTGAGCTTTTCTGGCCTGATAGTTTTTGTGAAGAAGATTTTTAAAGATTTTCTCTTTATATTCCTATGAAAAACTTGATCCCCCTCTGTGGCCCCTCCCTACCCCCGGGGACCATGATTTGAACAAACTTGAATCTACACTACCTGAGGATGCCTCCACACAAATTTAAGCTTTTCAGGCCGAATAGTTTTTGAGAAGAAGATTTTTGAAAAATATCAACAAATTTTCAATAATTCTCAATTATCTCGTGGCACTTCATTTGAACAAACTTGAATCCCCTTCACCTAGTGGTGTTTTGTGCCAAATTTGGTTGAAATCTGCCCAGTGGTTCTTGAGAAGAAGATGAAAATGTGAAAAGTTAACAACGACGACGACGACGACAACGACAACGACAGACAACGGACAAATTGTGATCAGAAAAGCTCACTTGAGCCTTTGGCTCAGGTGAGCTAAAAAGTGTGACGAAATGCTTTTCTCGAAGTACTCGACATCGGTGTAACATAGGATTACGTTTATTTATCTCTGTTAAAATGTTATCCTACAATTTTCAAGGTTTCTTGAAAGAAAGCATAAAAATACAGGAAAAACTCTCTTAGTTCAATTCTTTAATAATCATATGACTTATTTTTGTAAAGAAAAAGCAGGACGGTTTTTTTCTCCAGAAAACAGTGTAATTTCTTGGAAATATGGAAGAAATGTAATGTTATTGTGAGAATGATAATAAATGGAATCAAAGAGTGGGGTATGACAGAAAAGGTATTCAAGACATTTGCGTTAAAGCAGAGAGAGAGAGAGAGAGAGAGAGAGAGAGAGAGAGAGAGAGAGAGAGAGAGAGAGAGAGAGAGAGAGAGATTTATAACGATTAACATACATCAAGACAGATTATGGGCCATCTAAAACATGTTAGTGCATAACAATTTACGATTAATTTGTTATACTAATGTATTCATTTACGTTAACCTTAGCACGTGGAAACATAACGCTATTGGCTAAAACTTACCTGTACTACAAATTCGGCAAGGTAAATTTTCATATTCTTCTATTTGTGTTAAGGAAGCTAGCCCGTTTTCAACACCACTCCGCGTTGAATCCACCGTCACCGTTTGAAACTCATAATGTGGTATTACCTTTTAGTAAATCATAATTATATTGATTCATTTTTGGGGTTTAAATTAGTTTTCTTTGTTCGTAACGTGTAAAACAAAATGGCTGGATAACACATACAAACCCCTAAACATATTTCTTGTTGAGTGTTAACTCAGAGTACTTACAAAAAGAAAATTTTGATTGAATGTAACTATGTAAAATGTTCTTTTACAGAATGTTTCAGGTTTTTCCTCTACTAAAGTAAACACTTTGACACACTGTACAAACCTCAGATTGATCAACGATAGGGATGCTCAGTGTGGTGAATTCTTCAAATTCTACTTCAACCTATAATTGAAAGAAGAGAAATACCTATCTAGATAAATAGCAAAGGTCAAATTCATATTTATTTTGTTTAGTATTATCAATTATTGATTTAATAAACCTCACATGAGTACAGGAGTCGTAAACGTACACCACAATGAACATTCCTTTAAACATTTTTCGCACGTCAATTAAACGTCTATCTGTAGAAAATAAAATCTTTGATACTTTTTTAAAAGTATTATTTTAAATCATTGCTTAGATATTTTGCTTACCTCCCTCTTTCCTCAGGTTTAAATGCTACAAAAAAAAAGAATTAAAATAAACACATTAAAAATCAATTTGTTTATAATTAAAAGTTTTAAGTAATATATCCTTACATCGTTGTTATTCATTTCCTCAGATATTCCACCAACAAGTGTGTTTAAAAGTTCATAGCTGTCTTCTTGTGTTCCACCCCCGAACTGGCTATTTCTTATATAAAAGAGAATAAATTAAATATGAATTGCTTTATTATATCGTCACATAACTGGTGATCATGACAATTAATTACTGTTAAATTTTATATTTTATAAGTAAATACTCGTAAGATGTGTTTGAAATTTGCTCAAGAGTAATATAAATTACATCCTTCTGACAGCACTCAAAACGCGTTTTAGTTCATCTCTGTGCTTTTCATTCTGTATCGTTTGTTTCTCCAGCAGTGCTATGACATTTTTTGTCAATGCCATATTATCCGAATCTCGTGTGAGAGGCTGTAATAAGTTCGAAAATATTCTTTTAAAAATCAAACGCGTATAAACACACTATTTTACTTAATATCTATCTTTTCCAATGCAGGAATTCAGTGTTTAATCTAATTTAACGTGTATTATTAGATTAAAAGTAATAAGTATTTAAACCCTAAATGTTTCAAATTGTTTTACCTTCAAACAGAGTAGTGCCTCTTTAAATGATTTGGTGTAATGCAATGCCTGTTAAAATATCATAATAAAACATTCATGACAATAAAATAATCATATTCTTTTTCCACCTGGATTCAAGTATAAAAAGCCCATATTACTTATTCTATTTGGATTAAAGGGACTTGGACACGATTTGAGCTCAAAATTTTCAAAATTTATTTTTTCATTTTTTATGTCTAGAATTGTTTTCAATTCTTTGATAAAATTTAAGAGTCAAATATCGTGTTACAAGCGAGTTACAGAGTGTAGAATTCTTTGTTGTTTCAAAGCTCGAGACATGTTTATGTTTACATATTTGTTGTATTGGTATAAGTTTCAATTTAATGTTGTTGTTTGTTGTGATGAAATTATTTATGAACCCACTGAATCAGCCTATCTTGTTTCCACAAGTTATTTTGATAAAGAAATAGCAATTTCTTTGCTTTACTGTAGTTGTAAACAAAAATAAGACTCAAGCTTTGTTTACATAACAACGACTTCTTTCCTTTGTATCTCGCTTGTAACATGACTTCTAACATTCATATTTTGGTGAATCATTCAAAATACAAAAGTAAGCAATTGTAAACATAGAAATCAAAAAGTAAATTTTCATCTGCAATCGTGTCCAGGTCCCTTTAAAGTAAACCTAAAAATCCATAATTACTTACCTGGAGAACAGAATTGAAGAAACAGGTATTGCCAAGGTTTTCATTTCCCTGAAGGAAAAAAATACCCATAGTTATTCAAGCATTTTTATCTATAGTAATTATCGCTTTATGAACATTTAGAGTTAAATGTATAATCTTTATTTTTGAAAAAATTAAAACCATAAAATCAAAATATAAACTGATTATCTCATAGATTATATTAACATTGAATAGGTTATACATGTTATAAATAGTTGTCTATACATGTATCATTATTATCTCTATTATAAATCAATGTATTTTATCCTTTTATTTCTTATATTAAAAATTTGAATAGAAGACGGATCAACTCACATAGATTTATTTTTATTAGCTTGTTTGTCCAAATGGAAGGATGTTTTTATCAATTACGTTAATGTCATTTTATCAGTTTACAAGTCATTAAACGTATCTGGAAATTGCACATGTAAACAAACTTCGTTGTTTTGGACATTGATTTTAGTGTCGTGTGATTGCGATTGCTCTCTATAAATAGTTACAGTGGGATTGACTCACCGAGTAAAGAATTTGAATTTAAAGCGTTCGGTGCTTATAGTAAGAAATACGTTCTCATAGAGAGTGCATTTTAGTAAATAAATAGATCTTAAAAACATCATGTTCTAAAAAAAGGCAGCTGCCTTATGATATATACCACGATGCAGTATTTTCATTTCCTTGCACTTGCATGGCTATGAAGCGGAAAGGGAAACTCAACATATTTGAGTTGGCCCTACGCTCAATTCCTTAATATTTTCTTTTTAATTTGATTTATTGACTTTTTGACACCGTAACAAGTAGTTGTTTTTATAAGGTAATCTATTTACTTGATGTTTAAAAATGTTAAAATTGTTTAAAAAGTCGATTTTTGCTAAATCATAAGTTTGCACGTCACCATGTTTCTAAATCTTAGATGGCATGAGTCCGAGGTCTAAAACTATGATGAAAAATAAAGTAATTTGCTTATAACATCAGTGCCTAGTACATTAATGCATCTATGCTTTTTGAAGCTAAATTTTATTTTTCTCGATTGGTATTTTTGTAATGCAATTGTTCATACAATCATCAGGAATATGGTTTAAATTTATCAATATATAAGATGGGTGTATATTTGTTTGATTACTTTATGAGTCACCAAGCAAAGGAAGGTTAGTTGTTTTGATTAATAAGTTTGTAAATTGTGCATATAATAGCCTCGGAGCAGATATGAATAATTTTCTATTATAACTGGTAACTATTTCTTGTAACACTGTAATTGGAGACGCCAATAATGTAACAAGTGTAACTTTTATTTACACTTTACCTAGTTTAATTTTAAAAGTCGTCTCAACCATTTAGACTAAAGAATGGATTCTAAAGGGTTCCTGATTGGGATTCTATATCAGTACATTACTACCCAAAACTCTTTCTAAAATTAAATAAAAAACGTATATTAAGATATAAGTACCTTTGGAGGAGGAAAAATAATGACATTTGCATTCAGGTTCTGCAATGAAACAAATAATTAAGCAAATTCAGAACAAACTTTAAGTGTTATCCATTTACGACATGCTAAAAAGTATTCTAGATACATTTTTGCACTAAAGAAATCATTTCTTCTGTATTTATTTCAAAATTGATTGTTTCACTGTTGTTCTTTTTTTTTTTTTAATTTAAACCAATATTAGGATAGAAACAAATAAGTATTATAGATATACTTAACAGCCAACTTCTTTACAAAAACGATATTTACTAAATTTCGTCCATTCTAAGAGGCAAAGACTTCTTATATACCTCTTTTGATATGGATAGTCTTTTACCAGTCTCATCTTTAGTGACTGTCCATTCGTCGACCTGACAATATTTCATTTTTTTGATTTTGACTTTTAATAATCATGTGTTCTTCATCAACTACTAAATACATGCATACGTTGCGTAAAATACTTGCCTTATTGTCTTGATCCACACATAAAAGTGGAGTCTTCAATGAAGAAAATTGAGATTATGAGATATGCATGGTTAGCTAAACAAATAATGCAATTCATACATATTTCTATAAATGTGGTCCTTTCAAAATCGTTTTTAGCTTAAAACAAGCAAGTTGATCAACGCACGCACGCACACACGCACGAATAAATTTTCTAAACAGTAAAAGATAAAGATAAGATGCGTTGCAAATACTTGTATCATATATTGAAACACATGTTTTAATTTCACATGCCAAGATTATACCCGATAGTAAAAATTGGTATTGAAATTCATTATAATTAAAAAAAACAAACTTAGATGCTCTTTTTTCGTCTCTTTTGTTCTAGAAATAATCGTCTGAATATTATGTACTTCATTTGAAATATTATGACCTTTTAATGATCAAATACACTGATAAAATAGAATGGTTTATAAAAATCGAGTCAAGTAGAATAAATCAACATTAGCACACATTAGATATCTATCGGAATTAGTAGCAATAATAATTGTGGTTTTTACTTCTGAATATTTTTATCAATTTATACATGTATGTAATATTATACCTGGTTTTGTATTACACACAAATTAAGATAAACAATTATAAATAGAAAAGGAAATAAGAATATGGCTTACATTTTTCGTTTCCCCTTGGTTTTTGAGTTTTTTCTTACAAAGGATGAGGATTGCAACCAAGACAGCAACAACTAGAATCTATACGGAACAATAATTTATGTATACAGTCAAGCTATGGTTACATCCGTTTAATTTCAAATGACAGTATGCATGGAACAATAACTACATTTTGTAAAATAAAAAGGTTAACATATGATCAAATCTGAGTTTTTCAAAAAGAATATTTTACATGCAAAACGTTTAGAATCTGTTTCTTTCTTCATTTAAATACTTTTGAATGTTCATATTAAAAGCAAAGCAAAAAATACACACAAATATGCCAAGTAGAATTAGCAGTAGAATATGTAAGCCATCCATAACTGTCCACCAGTCTGTGTTGTTATTGTAAGTTCTTAACTCTAAACCTGAAATACCTCCAATATACCGATATTAAAACGCCAAAATAAGAAAAACACAGTACTAAGAAAGTATAAAGGAAAGTAAAACTGAAACAAGCCACTCCCTTGAATAAAAAAGGACAGGTATTTTCATAATAGATATATTACTCATTACCGTAATAAAATCAGTTATTTATACTATTTGTATTTGAATTGATTTCAGGTATATGTACATGTATGTAAACAAAATCTATCTTATATATATATATATATATATATATATATATATATATATATATATATATATATATATAGTATCAATTGTATTGGAAGTGGGAACAAGTTTCAGTTTAGGATCTTTTCACAATATGTTTCAGTTTCAGTTTCGTTTATTAGTTCCATGAATTCGTTGATATTTTTATATTTTTAGATGAAAACTGAAAACCCAGTATATTTTTCAAAATTTCAACCATTTCATTTATTGATGAAATTATTTTAATGTTATTTATAGAATCTATATCGAAAGAACAACCATTAATGATACATTTCCACATTTATATGTCGTATTTCTGATTAAAAACAGAAAGAAATAATAATTATTTTTCACATTTGAAATTGAAAACAATATATATTAAGCAAAAAGAAAACTCGTTTAAAAATTTAGTATAAATAATAATTGGCCGTGGAGGTATGGTAACACTTCTATATTGTGACTTTATCTTTAGATTTGTTTAGTTTAAATTTAAAGTTTTAATTTCGTGAAGCATTTGAAACAGTTATACTATTATTTTGATACATTTATTCTATCTAACTATTAAAGAACGATTAAACAGATAGTTTGAGAATTTTGCTGATTTACTTAATCAACAGTGATATCCTTTCTGTTAAAAACTGCGCATTTCTTTTGATTTTCTAAAAGATCAATTATTGCCCTTATTAAAAAAATGCTTAGATACCATAAAAAATATTGTTAAGTACATGATAACCAGTACCTTTTTTCTTACATAATACAGAGAAATAAAAGTACACTTAATTGACTTCATTCAATCTTAAATAAATAAAAATGGTTTTGAATAAAGCAGAAAACTCTCTTTGCCATCCATGAGGTGGTTTTCTTCTTTGTTCATAAGATTTTACAATACTTTAAACTAAAAAAATAAAAATAAAAATCTTCCGTCATCTGTAATGTCGGCCTTTTTTCAAAAAATTCTTGCATGCTCCACTCGGCTCCACAATATCTAGAAAACAGTGAACGCCTGGTTTAGATTCACTCATTAGCGTGTGCTTCATGTGGCCGAATAGGCTGTCAGGTGCGTAATTTTGGGATAAATGAAGAAGAAGAAAAAACATGTTCAATGCAAGGAAATAATATAAACATTACTTTGCTTAGTTATCATGTTATGTCTAATCACAGACTAAAAATAGATCAAAGTAGTGAAACAACCTAAGAAATTTGACTTTTAAAGTCTTCCGTGCACGCGATTTCTCGAAAACTATTTAGTCTTTTTTCACAGATGATTGCAAATGGTCACCACTCAACAATTTTTTGAATGTTTGTTGTTGTCACTTTCGATACCGATATTAAAACGCACAAATAAAATAACATTACTAAGAAAAGAGAAAGGAAAGTAAAACTGAAACAAGCCACTCCCTTGAATAAAAAGGGACAGGTATTTCCATAACCTAAATACTTCTCCTTACACTAATAAAACTGAAACTAAAAGCGTACTTTCAGGAATAGATTTTCATTGGACCAACTGCAAACATTTGCTAGTTTTTTTTAAAAAATACGTATATGCAGATATATATAGTGTAAATTGTATTGAAAGTGGAACAAGTTTCAGTATGGGATCTTTTCACAATATGTTTTAGTTTCGTTTTATTAGTTCCGTGATTTTATTCATACCAAAACTGTAAAACTTTATCAAAATTTCAATCATTTTATTAATGGAAGAAATAATTTTTATGTTATTTATAAAACCTAAATCGAAAGAACAATCCATTAGAGATTTTCGTATCTGTATGTCGTATTTTTGATTATAAAAAGATAGAAATTTCAATCATTTATCACGATTGAAATAAAAATAAATATATATCAAGCATATAAACTTGATAGCCCTTATTAAAAATGCTTAGATAATATAAAAATAAGGTTTATTACGTTTTAGCCAGCACCTTTTTTCTTTCATAAAACAAAGATATAAAGGTACACTTTATTACTTTATTTCATTAACATAATGCATTAACGTATTATTATAATTATTGGTAGTATTACAGATTAGAACTGGGTTAATATTCTCAGTTTTAGTCTTATATAGTTAAAATGAGTTTGAAACAAGCAGAAAGAATAAACATAACTCATCAATTAAACATGTATCTGAATTATCATAACACCATGTACCATACATAAGTGCGTAACATATCAAACATGATAAAACCCTCCTTGCAATCCATGAGCTGGTTTTCTTAAAATAAGTGAAAATTTAATTCACTTTTTAATTTGAAAAAAAAAATATATAAAACGCACACAGGTAAGCATCTCAGTAGAGAAGAACGATTTGAATTGACGGGAACGTATATTTTGACAAAACATGCATCTATTGTTTTTCCTAAAAAAAATTCTTTCTTCATATTTTTAAAAATGCCAATTCATAACTCCTTAACATGTCATGATTTTTAAATGTTTAGGCACTAGAAATGTTTATGTTTTATTTCTTAAAGTACTCTTTGAACAGGTGCAACTTCACATTTCTGATTGTAACTTCCACATTGTAATTGACCTTTAATAGCAACCTTCAGACAGACAAAGCAAAATACTGTTTTGCATTTTGTGCACGTCATAGTTTTACAAGCATCTCTATGCTCTATCAAACACTGACATCCAGGACACATTCGTTTAGAGGGCACACCTTCAATGTGTGACATGTCGATTGTTTTTAAAGGTGCATCATTCAACATTTTCTGAATTGCTTCTAGTTCTCGGTTGCTGCATTTATGATTAACAATCCATGGAGATTTGCAGCTCCAACAAAAATCGCAAGCTGTTCCGTTTTTTCGGGTACAGATGGAACATCTTGTAGGTAACGTATTTTGCTGCCGCTGACAGAAACTTCCACAGAATGGGCATTCGGAGGTGTCTGCCACTTCTTGGTTTATTAAATTGAACGATATTTTCCACTCAAAAAATATTCTTTCGTCCTCCGTCATGTCGGCTTTTTTTATAATCTCTTGCATGCTCCACTCGGCTCCGCAATTTTTTGTGAGACAGTTAACGCTTGGTTTAACTTCACTCATCAGTGTGTGCTTCATGTGGCCGAATAGGTTGTCAGGTGCTTAATTTTGGGGAAAATGAGAAGAAAAAAAACCCATTCAAAATATGTTCAATGCTACGAAGTAATATAAACATTACTTTGCTTACTTGTCAAGTTTTGTCTATTTACAGACTAAAAAGAGAACAAAGTAGCGAAACAGCTTAAGGGATTTGATTTTTGTGAGATTTTTATTGTTTGACTTATGGCTGTATATTACCGATTCAGTGTCAGTTGTTACCGTTTATCTCAAGAATAACTCTAATGGAAATAACGGGGTAACCAAGAATGCGGGTTGACTAATTAACATCACAGAAGAAAGTGTAAGGCGAGTTTATAATCCCATGGGCTTTATTTAAATTAAAATACAGTGTTTTATACAAAAATGTGTACAAAAATTTTGTTACCATATCAAAATTAAGAATGAGTGAAAAGGTTAATTCCAGCGCCTGCGCGGGCTTTTATCTAGTGTAATAGAAAATTGCTATCTCTTACTAATAGCGTGTCCACAGGACATCTTTAGCCGAAGTTCCTCGTCATTTACGTCTTGATAGATCATATCAGGCTCGGGTGTAACTAAGTATCGAGGAATTTTCCTCTGAGGATTCCCAACCATAACTTGTAAGGGTCTTGAAATGCCGTTAATATGCCTGTCATTTTCATAAATGACACCATCCTCAAGACAAACAATATCAACATAATGAAAACTGATACCAATGGTTTGAGCCAAGTGTTTTTTCATTTCCATAATCGAAGATCCAACCTGAAATTAATTATAGATAATTCTCTATAAATTCACGTAAAATACAAAGTGCTTCATTACTATATAATTAAAATCTAAAATTAATACAGACTTGAGTGAAAAGAAATATATGCAAAAAAAGCCAGATCATTATATGTTATATTTTCAGGGAAAACGTACCATATTTATATTATGTTTATTTCGGCAATTTTTTGAGATATATGAAAACTTTGTATCTTAACTATGAAAGCATTTTTGAAAAAGAAAACGAATAACTTTTTGTATATATATTGGAGTGTAAAACGAAGAATTTATATACAAACAAAACTCAAGAGACAAACTGAATTTACCTTGGAACAATATTTTCGATGATCAGAGGAGAGACGTTTGAACTCCATTGCAAAATCAAATCACAATCGGTCGTCAGTTAACAGGGAGTTAGTCATTTCTGTTAAAACTACTTTCGTTTTCATTTCAAAGAAAACCTATGACATAAAACATGGAAATTCCAGTAAATGTATAACTTTTCATTTGTCTAATTTTTTTCTCTGGAGAAGAAGTTGTTTCAGTGGGCAAAATGCGATATGAATGTTTTCTTCCGGAGAATTCAACGTGTTAATTTTATTTTGTTTTCTCTTCTTTTTCTAAGGATCAGTAGTTTGGGAAATCCGTTCAGAAAGATCAATTGATTTCAGTATTTACAACAGTAGGCTATTAGAAATAACAGGTAAGTTAAGTATTCATAATATGTTTTATATAATTAAAAACAAAATTTTAATTATATACTAAGGATTAGATTCTTGTTGTTTCGGGTGTCATATATCTGAATATCACCTGGGTTACTCAAATGACCTACTGCAGTTTGTTTCCGTCCGTCGTCGAGCGTTTTTAACTTCTTGGACAATAATAATATGCTCAACATGCTCAACAACATGTTAACAACGTGCTCAATGCTTTTTAACTGTAGTAAAATACATCTTTGAAATAAAAGGTATATAAATAGTAAATTTTATGACTTTTGCATATGAGCAGAACCATAATTGCCTAAATTTGACCATTTAAAAATCTTCTTCAAAGTTATGTAGACCAGATAGCCCTCTACCAAAAATGTAATTTTCATATTAACCTCCGGGGTAGCGGTTTTGACTTTAGGACGGGTCATAACAAACTTAATTTTTATACATAAAATTCCCAATAAATAATGGATTCACATATATTTGATCTAAAATCCAGTGACAGGGAAATTCTAAGATAAGAGTTCAAAAAATAAATTGAAAATATTTTACAAAACATTTTGTTTGATTATGTCTTTAAGAATTATCGTCTGAACTACTTTTGAATATATGATGAATGAATAAATTGATATAAGAAAGTCAAAGGGATAAACATTTATTAAAAGGGGAGAGGGATGTTGCGTATTGCTTACTATAAAAGTATCATTTTTTTTTTTAGAAAAGTGAAAATATTTCTTATAAAAGACGGAAATGTGGTTTATTTTTAAGAAAACGACATTAGGGTCAATATAAGTATTTTTGTAACCTTTACAGGCCTAACGTTTAGTCACAACTGGCCGTTCGTGTTTGTTGAACGTGTGGAACAGGTTTTCAGGTCCCGGCTGCAATTTTTCGATTAAAACAATCTAATAAACTAAAAGAAGGTCCACGAAACAGCATTGATGAAACTTTCAAATAAAAGTACATCACACCAAAATCCTTTGTTGTAAAAAAGAAATAATTATTCAAAACAGTGACATGATGAACACCTTATTTGATTTTGAATGTATTATAGTCCTAAAATTATTCTCTGGTACTTTAATTTGAACATCACTATCGAAACAATCTAATAATGTTATTATCTTTAGAATTATAATTGCTTATTTTCCTGATATGAAATTAATGCTTTTTCATGAATATTGATGAATAAAGAGCGAAACCGACCTCATTGCGCATGTCCGCGGGAAATCAGATAGCCGTTTGTTGTGTGCAAACCAGAGTTCTGGGCTAGATACTTACTATGGGCTCCTCAAGGATCTTTGAGGAGCCATTGATGTCATCCATAACCATGACAACACTATGGACGTCATAACAATGACAACAAGAACCAGGAAAAAAATGAGACATATTGTTTAAGGGTGTTATTTACTCAGGGTTTTAGTTCTCAAATTCCGATTGTTAAAAAGTTCAATGTAATGAGTAAAATTTGTTCTAAACACAAAAAGTATTTATGAAATGAATTATTATTGACAAATCATTCAATAGTTTTACTTTATTATGGAATTATGCTCAAACAAAAATTGACTTTTAGCCAAACAGAGGAAATTCGGACTAAATTTTGCAGATTTTGTTTCTGCTAAAAGTTTTTTGGCAGAAGTCTAATATTAAAAGTTAGGATTTCATATTTAAGTCTACGTAATTTTGCATATCTTCCGTTGGTTTTACCTCACTTATTCATTTAAAAAATCTTATGACACGAATAATAATAATAATATTGAAAAATGCTTAAAAACGATAAAAGACATCATATCTCAAAATTTTGATCATTGACCTCATATAAATTTTATGCCAACAGAATAAGGTCAATATAAGTAGTTCAATATCATAAATGTTTTTGTATTATCATCATTCAATTTTTTGTAAAATTGAATCAAAAATGGGTAGGGATTTGAAAAATTGATAGAGGAAATTCAGACTGAATTATTTTTTTTAATTGATGCTGAAATCTTAATGTTGTGTACTTATTTAGTGCCACTACCATTCGTAAACTGTATCTTATTTTTTAAAGTGTTTAATTATTTGTAATATTTTTATAATAAAGAAAATCTCAATCGTAGTGTAAAATTTTATGGGATTTTTCTTGATTTTTCAATAAATCGTCAATGGCCATTAACTCAAAAAGTAGGTCATTGACCTACTTTTCTGAAAGTGAAAAATAACAATACAAGCAAAGGTCTATAACACACAATAGATGGTTTTTCATTATCACCAGTGGATTTTTTTTTCATTCTGAGTAAACGTCATCCTTAAAAAGGACAATGGAAAAACAATAGGTATTGATTTTGGGGACAGGTGGTTGACCTAAATTTGGGGACGGCTACCCGACCCATTGCGTGAACCCCTAAACATAATGGGGTATCAGTATTGGAAGACAAAAGAATGTAATCGACTTTGACCTTTCAAAGAAGAAGGGGAGGATCCCCAATCACAATGTGTATTGTGTACAAGGGAACAAAAGGAATACACGACCGTAGTAAAATATGATACAAAGGACACCTGTCTTTAAAAAAAAAACAGGAAGGAAAGAAAGAGAGAAAACGAGCGTCCTGATAAAAATGGGTGGATTTAAATCTCTAGTTGGATACCATATTAATCGATACTGAGTAAAAAAACCCGCTCTAAAAATAATAAAATACAAACAAAAGAGAATAAAACATAGAAAAAAAAACCCCACGGTGTTCAAAAAAATTTAAATGCTACATCATTTAATATTTGGTCATTAACAATTAAATTATAACAATTAATTATCGTCTGATCGAGAAAAAAAAGTTCACATGGCCATGAGGTTATAGTGGACCTCTTATCCTTTCAATAATAAAAATGAGTTTACAAAAGAAAATGTCACTGAATAGAAGATTACTCCACCGGAACATTACGAGCACATATAAGTCGAAATGTTTTCAATCACTAAGACCGAAACGAAACAAGTAAAAGCATGTCTCAATAAGCTGGGGCATTTAAACGGGTTATCTTTACACATCGTTTATTTCAATCGGTTGTAACTACAAGTCCAACATGCAAAAGTACATCGCAGTATCTATTAGGCAACTCCTCGGGATGGGACGAGTGTGAATCGCAATCATGAAATTCGCTCAAGTTTGATAATAGGAATTCAGAGAACGTTACCGTTTTCTTATATATCTTAATAATTTAGTTTTATGACTCTTTTCTTCTGTAAACAAACTTAAAAAAAATAAACAGGTTCATTTTTTTTTTACTTTTAATTCACAAAATTTTGGTAATATAATACACATTGACTATCATAGATAAGCTTTCACATTGGCGTTGACCCATAAATTAAATTTTAAAGGCCAGAGTAATAATTTTATGAGATACTGCTTGTTTTGTCCTCGATCTTTATATTTCAATATTTTTTTCCACTTTAAATTAATCGTCTTCACGAACGTCCACCTTTTGTAGTTCTGCTTAATAAAATGACCCTTTGATCTCTTCGTTTATATAGTCTTTGAGTCTGCATATGGGCAATCCTCCTCTTAACAGTCTCTCTGATACTGTAAATATTTCTCCAGACCACTTCTCGTTGTATTCGCGTGAAAATATGTTTCTAAGATGGCTAATGCGCACATGATCCCCTACTTTGAATTTATAGGGTTTACGCACTCGTTTAGTTTTCGGTATGATGGATGTCTTTTTGGGCCAATACATCTCCCATCAAAGGTCTCTCTCCTTATCTTTGGTCACTTTAACAGGGGGCATACCAATTGCTATATGAAATGTTGCATTGTTGTTTCTGGCAAATTCCTTTAGCTTATCAACGTAACAATACGATTGTTTGTAGGTGATGCATCTATACAGTTTAGCCTTGATTGTTTTTATCACTCGCTTGGCATAATTGACTTTAACTTCGGTATTCTGGGCAAATAAATGATCGATGTTTGCTCGCTTAATAAAGCATTGAAAGCTTGAGATCGGAATTCCCGGCCTATATCTGAACGAAGTCTAGTAGGACGACGGCCTTCTCGAAGGACGTGTTTAAACACTGCAGTGACACTTTGACCTTTCTTGTCCTGAAGAGGTTGCATCTATAAGAATTTAGAAAAAATATCAATGACGACAAGTACAAACGACACATCGTTTTCCTTTTTATATTTTGACATATCCATCAAAATCGACATCCCATTGATCATCAATGCCAAGGGTGATGACTTTGTTTTTCTTGAAACGTCTCCGAACACCTCCTTGTAGACTGTAGGCTTCCTGTCTTTGCAACCATTTTGTGGTATTGTATTTGCTCAAGATGAATTTTCCCTCCTGTCTTACATATCTGTACGATTTCGCAGGTGCTGACAAACTTCCAGCATTGACAGGATGATAGTATATCTTTCCTAAATAATCCTTCCAGGACATGTTGACTCTTCAAATGTCAACGACCAAATGAAGAAGAATATGGTCAGTTTTTCTTTTCATACGATAATTAGATCACGTAATATATATCATGATTAAAAAAACAATCAGCAATCATTTTCATTTTTATTGTGAACATCAATGTTTTATTTGTACACACAGTGTTTAAAAGGACAGAGAGAATACAAATCACAAAATTAGACATTTCTTCGTCATCTGATTTCTGACTATACTCCTCCTCTTCAGAATCGACATCCTTATTTTAAGAGTTGGTATCCTCCTCATTTTACCCTTCTTTCAGAAGATGACAGTTTTTGTTCAAGGCCATTTTGACAGATGTCTGTTCATTATAACCATCGGAAAGGACATTTTTGACATCTCTCATAATTTCTGAGTGATTGGGTCCGTTTTTTAACTGCAGGAGGAACAAGATGATTAATCCATAGTTCTCTGAGAATCTTATGAGGTCTTTGGAATTCATTTTGTCCTCTGCTTTTACACTGGCGTCTTTTCTGGATAGACCTTCTTTGACATATTTATTGTATTTTTGGTCCCATTGTTTTTCATTGTATTCTTTGGCTCGTTTCATGAGATAGTTAAAGACTTCATGTTCCTGGTCTTTTCTTTCTTCCTCTTTTCCTCGGGTGTGATCAAGATCTTTTTAGAAGGGGGTTGGTCTTCATCATTTTCATCGTCCCGTTTCCTCTTTACGTCCCGTTTTCTCTTTAAGGGAAAGTTTTCTGAACACCAACGTTTTACATGTCTCTGCAAGTTGTTTATATTTTTAAAAAGAATGCCGCAATTGTCGCAAGAAGGCATGTCCCCAGAAGGTATGGTAGCTTCTGTCTCTTCTGAGAATATGTAAAGGTGATCGGTGGAAGGTGATACGAGATGCGTCTGATTGCTAAGCGCGTCCTTGAAGAGACCTGTAGCTTATCGAATACCCTGAATAAACTCGACAGGAGGGCACACAGTGGATTTGATGATATCTATAGAGTTTGCCATCGCTTGTAAAGCCATAGAATTCTCTTTGGAGGAAGGTAAACTTTAGTCGTACAATATTGCAGAAGCATTTTTACAAAATGTCTTTTCCGAACAGAATGGAACTTACACGTTGGCAGTAAATGGATGTTGAAAAACAAAGCCTTGTTGTTGTTGTTGTTGTTGCTGTTTTGGTTGTTGTGGCAGTGGCAAATGCTTAAGTTGTTGTTATTCTGACAGTGGCAAATACTCCTGTTCTTGTTGTTGTGGCACTGGCAAAGACATCTGTTGTTGTTGTTGCTGTCGTTGTGACAGTGGTAAAGAATCAGGTTGTTGTTGTTGTTGTTGTTGTGACAGTGGTAAAGAATCCTGTTGTTGTTGTTGTCGTTGTTGTGACATTTCTGACTCTTGAATACGATGCCTAAATTTCAAATGTCTTTTCAAACTATCAGGCCAGATGTAAACACGTATGCATAAATTACAAGTATACATGTTGATCCTTATACGTCCTCTCGTAGAATGGTAAAAATTGATAAATATTTTTTTATTTTAAAGATTTTATCACACGATCTCATTTGTATAGCACTTGTAAGTATACGATTAAAAGAAAACACGCACACAATTGCTCTTTAGGACACAGACTCCGGCATCTTAGTTTCAGGGTGTCATATGGCTCCGAAATCAAAGTTTTCGGAACTCTTAAACTCCGATTTCTAGGTATCCGGAATACTTGAGAATCAGCCGATGATTCTTTGATGAAAAACATTTGAATAAAAAAAACTTCTCGATTGTTTTGTTTGTAAAGCATTTATTAACATTTTAATAAAACCTATATATTATAAAGAATCAATGCAATACATGAAATGTTCTATAATAGACACATGGAATGGAATATGATAATAAACATCACACTATGCATTTCTTGTCTTACAATGTCCGTGTGCTACGGTGTGAATGCCTTCGTCCAAAAAATGTCTTTTATCGTCAAAGGGACTCAGACTAGTTTTGTTTTGAACAGCAACATGGTTTCAATTTGAGATTTTTTGTTAAACAGACAGGTCTTGTAATTTTTGTGCTGAATATTAGATTTCACAACCGTCTTGCTGACGCCCTTAGCTCTTTTCTTTTCTTCATGGTAATAAATGACTTTGTCCTCTTCAATGAATTTTTTTTTCGAATGTAAATCTATACATTCTAGGTTCAAGGCCGACAAATTCAATCATGACATGACCGTGACATTCATCATTTATTTTTTCCAACACTTTCTTGTTTTCGTTTCTATGGAGAAAATGTGTATTTGGGTATTCACTAAAGTCAAAGTACTGATGATCCTCCAACATGTCGACATACAAATGGTAGATATGCCATAACATAATGAGCCTGTGTCTGTAAAACAGAGATCTGGGCAAGCACAATACTTTTTCTTGATGTACATATTGTAATTGTAATGGAAATCATACATGAAGACTTTTGACAGTTCTAAGATGGAAAATCCTACATAAATAGGTCGATTAAGCACTAACTTTTGTTTGATCAATTCTACAGAAGCCAAGTCCTCATTAAATATCGTGAAGGATTTAAATTCAGTTTTAGCTGACAGCTTGAACAGCCTTTTCTTATGATGAACAGGCTGAATGTTTATACGCTTGCGCAAATTTTCCATCGTTTTCCCAAAGACACTGTTATTCATAAGTCTTTTTTCAAACTAGTTTTTGCTCCTTTTTTCATCTGGGTATTGAAATCGGCTTTGACCAAAGGACTCTTCTCAAAAGAGACAACTCGATGGACTTTAGTCAGTGTCTTTCAAAAGCCAAGTAGAGCTGGAAATTTCTATAGTGGATGACACAGTTCTCTTTATCAAAGAGGTTAGGCACTAACTCGCTAATAGAGCATTCTTTCATTCCAAGCCTACAAAAAACTTCTATCTGATAAGATGAGAGCATCTCTGGTTTAATTTGAATTGATTCGGGAGCCAACGGATAGTCAATATGACAATCATGCAACTCTTCTGGATATGTTAATTAGCCTCAAGAACGAAACCTCTGTAAATCCTCTGGAACTGAATTGACGTTGAAAATGCTGATCTCATCTGCGTCAAGCCATTGAAAGTCATGAGTAGGTAGATGTTGACGAATGGCCCATTCATAGAGGTCACTGGCATCTAAATACAATAAATAAGTTGAGGGTTGTTCCGGTTTGTAATCCTGCAGATATGGGTTATTGGCCCTAGCATAACGTTTAGAAATCATGGCAATCCAGCCTCTTTCCACGAAAAGATGCATATCGGGATCAGTATATAGTTCGAGCTCTACACCCGTCATCTTCAGTGCAGCCTGCCAAGCCAGGCCCGGGGCCGTGTAGAAATGTGCCGCATCCAGCCCATACATTTTTAAACATAGACTACGAGAATTTTCAAATACATCCGCTAGCAAGTGAACGTCGGTTTCCATGTAAAGATCGTGGTATTCGCGAATCGAAGGTTCTTTATTCTAAAAATGTCCCAGACCCACTCAGCATGCAATTAGTCTTCGTCGGTCGGAGAGGTGAGTTCCATCCAGATCATTGTAAAACGCTTAAATTAAGGGTGAAAGTCGAGTTTCGTTGAACCTTTGAAACAGTTTATGTATTGATAAGGATAAACTCCATTGTAATTGAGTAACTGCATTTTGATTAACTGATTTCCTGGATGAGCTTCTGACATGTATGACTTGAGATAAGGAAAATTGTGTAAACCTTCCTTGGCCAGATTTGTTGACAATTTGGCAAGAGACGCAGATATAAACTGGAAGGTGTCCACAAAATCCAATTTTTCGAGTGAAAATGTAATATATTTCTCGTGGTTTTGAGGAATGCAGTCGATTTTCTTATGTTTTTCTTTACCGATGGCACTCATGATATTGGGAGCATCATAACCTTTGCGGTTGAGAAAGAATTCTCTCTGTTGATAGTTTCAATTACAGGATCCATGAGCCACACCTCAGACTATTCCCTTGACATGGCAATGATCACGAACGATAGTCTCAGCATCCTCAAATTCTTGATTGCAAATGCAGCAGTGGGTCGATGTCCGTAAGACATTCAATTCTTCACCAGTAAGATTCATGGGTTTTGGATTATGAAGTACGTCAATGATTCTTTCCTCCAATTTGATCATGTGACCAATGGACACGTTCATGGCGTCAGGACCACGAAAGGGCACATACTTTTCAGTGGTTTCTTGAGTAATGCCTACAATCTTGTAGGTAAAGCCAGAGGGTACGTGTCGAGCCAGTTTGGTGGTAGATGATTTACTTGGATCCAGCTGGCAACCATACTGTCTCTGTAACAGACTTTCAAAATCAGTATATACTACAAATGACACTCTGAGTTGCTTAGATACGTCAAAGTATTTAAGCCATTTTTCCTCTTTCGCTTTGTCAGGAGACCCTTTTTGTGAATCCATGGAGACAGTAATGACAATAAAAATACTAGTTGTTGTCAGCATTTTGATCCTCCATAAGCCTGTTCAAGTTTTTGATGGAACAGTAATGATAGTTTTCTCCCTGTAAATCAACAAGAGGTCGATATGTTTCAACCCCCTTTCCTTAGTAAGATATAGGGGTTGCATGCTTTTTTCATAACCAAACACGTTGACAGAAATATTGTTCTTTATCTCAAATTTAGGAATGTTGCAGATCTTTAAAGGAAACGTCATATCTGAAACGTGGAAACTGTCAGCGTGTTGAACGTTATTCAGTTCTCGCTCTGGATGTTTCTTCGAGAGGTAAAGAGAGGCTAACGCCGACTACAAGAAACACTTTTGATCGTTGTTTTGTACGCTGACAATGGCCTTTTTTTCGCCAACTTTGCAGGTAATGGAATAAAACTTGATCCTTTCATTGGACTATAGTTAATAATATGGATGCTGAGTTCCATGATTTTATCCAACGCCCAGTTACTACCTTCTCTTTGGTTTTCTAAGAAAGAATTTATGATTTTCATGATGCTGGCCCTCAAGACTTGTTCGATGTCAGTCTTATGGCGATTTGTGTGACAGTGCCCATGGAAATGTGGTTCGGACATTTCAACACGATCCCTCGTAGATTTTTTAAAACGAATTTGCAGAGTAAGATACATCTTTATTCTCTTTCTTTTGGCTAGCTCATTCTGTACTATTGTCCTAACTTCCTCTTCCTTCGTCTTAAGAAATGTTACAGGGTTGTATTTTGTCTTGTCAGTGGGGTTGATATATATTTTCTTTAAATTTCCCTGTATAGCTTCTTCCTCTGTTATACAGTTTTCTTTGTCATATTCTACAGGAGAATCTGTAAAAAAAGAATGCTTCCTTTTTTTTTAAACATCTGTACATATCACCCTATTCAATCATGAGTTAGAACGTTTTGTTAGGTACCTATGAATTAGCTACTTACCCTTGTAACTTTAGATGATCCGCCACTCCCTATTTGGTTTTGAATGTTAGGGGATGCATTTTCTTTTTCACTGTTTTGTGATATGGTTAATAGCTCGTATGGTAATTCCTCGTATGTGAATTTTCTTTTTCACTGTTTTGTGATATGGTCAATAGCTCGTATGGTAATTCCTCGTATGTGAATTTTCAACATGGTTTCTTGTATGACATTAATAGTTATCCCTTCTGTTAAAACATCTCCTACAAGTAGAGCAGCAAAAGGATTCTAAATTATGGGTAGTTCTTCGATGACGAAGTAAATTGGATATACGGGTGAATTTTTCCCGCAAACCTCACAAGTTAGGGTGTCCTAAGGCATACTTCATATGTTCACAAGAAATCGTTTACTGCGACTATCATATCTAGTATATCTTAACCTACAAAGTGCATTACATGATATAAGCTAATCAACTTTAAATACATGTTAAAAAAAAAGGTTAAAAAAAACCCCATAATTTTGACCTGGTAATATGTATGGAGACCTTTAAACTCTCAGTGCAAGCCTTTCGGGGTCGTTGTATTCTTGACTTCGTATTTGGAAAATGATAACAGAGCAAAGTTTAGGATAATATTTCCGGATTCATTTCATAAATTCAAAAACGTACTATGTATTTCATTTAATTGCTATAGACCTCTTTACAACACAAGGCATGATTTCATTATTTTACATGTAACATGTTGTAAAACTCTTCACCTTGTCAATTCTAAAAAGGGTAAATTCATTTTGCTGCGTTATAAATTTGATTGATTCATATGACGGTATCACCTGTTTCACTCAAAAATTAACTAGATGCTGTCATTAGACAGTAATACCCGCACCATGTGTTTGCCCCTAAATAACATTGTTTTGTACCAGTTTAATTAAAAATGAAGGCTATACATGCAAACTCCGGTAATACATTTAAAAATTATAATTTTCATAACTGAAGGATGAGATCCCTGCCCATATGATAATACACATCGTGACATGAGCAGCACTTTATGTGCAATTTGGGGTAGAACTGTTTGCAGTGAATTTTCAGTTAATCAATAATCTTAACATTTTATGTCATAGGAAGTATAATGGTCTATATAATTATTACAAACAAAATTAAAAATTAAATCATGCCCCCTCCCCGTGGCGGTTGCCGGTTTTAGATTTGCTTCTGTGTGCCTACATGAACATCATCGTGTGCACAGATTTAGAGAAGGGGTGGGAGTGAGGGGTCCAGACCCCCCCCCCCTCCCCATGAAAATTCGTAAATTACCAAAAATACACCTTGGACCCCAATGCTCTTACAGACATGTAAATGCTCTAACCCATTGCGCTTCAATGTTAGGTAACATTATTTGGGGGGTAAATATTTAATCAATATTCAACATAATATTGTTTATCTCAATAGGAAGTATACATGTACATCACAATATGCAGGTGTCCTGCACCACCTTAAAGCTGTTATTTACCTAATAAAATAGTGCAAGTGGATTTGAAGAATAGGTCATAAAAATACATGCATGTTACAAATGACTGATCTTTGTCTGAAGTTACGTACACAACACAGGTTTGCATGTCTCATTAGCGGGTACTAGTTTTACCCAGCTCTTCGATTAAATGGGTTCACGTGTATACATACATGGGTGTTGCTAAAACGCGGAACGGAAAACGGAACGGAAGGAAAACGGAAAATCTTATCTAATGTTATTTACCTCATATATTTGTTAAGTATGCTAAAACGATATACTTGATGTACCTTTTTAATTTTTTTTTAAAGATTAGCAATATTAGATTATTTATTCAAGAATATTTATTTCCTCAAAATTAACAGTACATGCATTGACCACTATATTCTGTCCCAAAATATCCTCGATTCACTTTTTGCTGTATATTTATATATACCTCAGGGTTCAAGCGATTCTCTTTTAGAAGCATTAAACATTCTCATTATTCTTTCTTTAAAACGTCCTCTCTAGCTTATCAGCTGGTATAAATACACGGCTAAAAATAAAGAAGTCTACGGGGTTTTGCATTTTAACAGACCCGGATGATAGTGTTAAAAAATTGTGCAAGGTCTTCTGAGTGACTTCCAAATGGAGAAAAGATGTCAACATTTTCCATTATAAATCGTCCAAATGTGCTGCATGAATATTTTGGGATCGACAGACTATAGTCCCAATATATAATCGGAAAATCAAACCAGGCAACGTCTAGAGCTCTCTATTCGGATCATATGTATATAGCTGCTGGAATAAACAACTGCATGCTTTGTAATGCAAACGTAAACAAAATTGCATTGCTAAAAATACTAGTTTCACAAATTACTAGTTTCACAAATTACCGGGTATTTTAATGTTTACTGTATTTTAATTTTTTAATGTCGTCAGTCCTACAGTTTTTTTCTTCCATCTCAATGATACTGTATCGTCTGTATGATAAAAGATCGTCTAGAACACTGAAAATTCAATTTTGATGTAAGTATATACATGTACATCATATTTGAAAATAATAAAAAAATACTCAAAACACGCATAAAACGCTTTCACTAACTGCGTACGTTACGCTTATATGCCAGCAATACCATATAAGAGAAATAAGTAAAAAGTTATAGCTAATTTGCTCGTTTAATCATGTTAATGTTTCACAATTCGAATATACATTTGATTTTTCCGTTTCGTACTCAACTAAAGCCGAATGAATACAATGCTATAATTGATAGACATTCATATGAATATTAATAAGATAGCAACATGTTGATAATCATTCATTAGATATAAATAAAAGATACAAAGTAAATCGTTTCTGGCCAGTCTATACTCTTTTTAAGCGATAAACGTGATGATATTTTCCATTCCGTTCCGTTTTCCGTTCCGCGTTTTAGCAACACCCATACATACATGTCTGTGTTTTCCGTATGCAGAAAAGGCCGGATTACGGTAGTTAAGATCAGCTAAAGGAATTCATTATTGTGTTTTAATTGGATTATCATTATGATGTTGACCAATTTAGGTAAGCATAATACCTGTAGCAGCAGTAGCACAATATAATAAGATGCCAGCATGGGATTCCTGCCAGCATACATACTGTACACCAATCTCCCATGCAGAGTTGTCTTTCGTTCCTCTCTCAGACACCTCTGCAATGGGCTCGCGTCAAGATTTTTGACGGAAATTTTAAAGTGTAATTTTAAGGATATTTTCAAATTAAAATAATACTTCTACATAAAATGAATAAACATCTACTAAAAAAGACATATATTGAAGTAAATAATCAAAGATATTTCATTAATTCAAGCGCACTATTTTTGGAAGAATAACATAGTGATATTAATGCGCATTTGTAAATAAACATGGACGTGATCCACGAAGCAGTTAAGAAATACGACAAGAACTTGGTTTTAAAAGATAAACAGAGGGAGGCATTGACCTACGTGGTTAAGAGCAAATGTGATCTTGTCGTTAGCCTTCCCGTTGGGTATGGTAAAAGTGTTATTTTCTATCTTTTACCCTTAATATTCGAAGAGACCAGAGAAAATCCGGTAGTGTTGGTTATTTCACCACTCAACATTATTCAGAAAGATCAATTATCTGTGTTGAAAGAGCACGGCATCAGTTCATGCAGACTTGATATTGTAGCTAATGTTGTTCATGGTTTGGAAGATGATAAAGAGACTGAATACATGTGCAAATCTGATGAAAACTTCGAAGATGTAAAGCATGGAAAGTTTCAAATCGTATTTTGTCACCCTGAAGCGTTATTCAACACCAACAAAGGGAGAGAGCTGTTAAATGGTGTTTTTAACCAGCATGTTGTATCTGTTGTTATAGACGAGTGCCACATCATTGAGAAATGGTAACTATTTTAGATCTTAGACCCTGTTATGTAATTATTTATTGATTCAAGAAAAACCTTTTGAATAATATTAAGCTGCAGTATATTGGTGTAATAGATTTAATGAGCTAGGCCTATATACATCTGTTTAATCTCATTGAGATTTATCAAAGCTAAATAATTTTTATTAAAGTCTTTTCGAAAAGCCATTCAGTATGTATTAGGCCTAACACATGGGCGTCCGAAGCAAATTGAAAGTGTGTGTGGGGGGGGGGGGGGGGCTAAACCATCAACAAAGGTAAATCCCAATTGTCAATGCCTATATAATATCTATTTTTCCAAAAAAAAAAGGGGGGGGGGGTAAAAGGGAGTATAAGCCCTTGTTTCTTTGAATATGAACATAACGCAAAGTGAGACAGAGGCAGAAGACGGACATGACAAACATATGCCCCGGCCATATTCATTGAGGGGGGGATAAAAAATGAAACATTGTTTGTAAAAGTGAAAACTATCATGCCAAGTCACAGAAGAAAAATTGATTTGTCTGTCTGTCTGTTCTGTCAATTGTGTTCTCTAACCTACATTTTTTTGCTCTCTTTTCTTAAACCACTGAAAGTTTGGTTCATTGGCATCAAATAACATTTTTATGTATACCTATTTTTTTATGTGTTTTATTTCCCTTTCTTTTTTTTTCAGGGGAGAAGAGTTCAGGTTAGCTTTCAAGGCATTACCAACTTTAAAGGCCTTTTTCCCTGATGTTACGTTCTTGGCATTGAGTGGAACTCTTACAATTACACAGAAACAAGATTTGCCAAAAATGCTAGGACTTAATAATTTCAAAATAATCGAATGTAGTCCCGATAAGCCAAACATTTATCTAGAGAAATTTAAGAAGGAACATGCCTCCGACGTAGAAGAGGAGTATGAAAACATTGTCAACTCTCTCTGCGACAAACTTTTTGTAGAAAGAAAGAATTTCCCAGTTACTTTAATCTATGTCCCTGTGTATTACATGAGTAGGGCAATTATGTATTTAAACAATTTATTCAAACCTAGCAACATTAACGATGCTATTTACAGTGCTATTTGTTCTGGTCAGGATCAGTATGTGATAGACCGAACCATGCAAGAACTTAAGAAAGAACATTCACTGATAAGACTTGTTCTAACTACTTCCATCTTGGGAATGGGGTTTGATCCAGAAAATGTTACACATGTTGTTCATTCATGTCCCCCAAGGAACATTTCACAGTATTTTCAAGAAGTTGGTCGAGCAGGACGCAGGGGTCAACCGTCCGTGGCATCACTTTATTACTCTGCAAGAAACATTGCAAGAAACCTCCCTGGCATAACTGAGGACATCATTCAATATTGTAAAAATGACACTTCTTGTTTAAGAAACTGCATTCTTTCAGTTTTTGGGTTTCAAAAAAATTCAGATATTGTTGATTGTAAATGCTGTTGTATTTGCAAGAAAAATTGTAATTGTGATGATTGTTTAATAGCAAATATTGTCATAACTGATTCATATTGATTTTTAAATACATGACATTATATAAAACTTGAGAACATTGAATTTGCTCAAATAAAATATTGTTATAACTCATTCACCAAATCTACTCCACTTCTGAATCATTATCATTTTCATCAATATTTACATGAAGACCTTTTGTGAGACGAGAGATAATTTGATTTATTCTAGCATGCATGTCTGGTAGTTTTTCAAATGTTACAGGAACACTGTCAATGTTACTGAAGCCTGGACACTTCCTTCCTGGTGTAAAACGGAAAGGTCTAAGTCTTCGTAATGTTCGTGACACTAGTTTTTGGTCTGATTCATTTAAAGGTTTACTGTGACTTCCAGATTTTGGTTTGATGTTCAGACTCTCATCAAACTTCTCACAGATATTTGAAATAGTTTCTGCAGCACCTGTAACTCTTTTAATTGCATTTTCACTTTTGTTTGCTCCTAAAGATTTAATCAGCATTTTCTGATTGCAGACTGAGTGTTCCTGAGTCAGATCACTCTCAACATTTTGCCCTTGACCACCATTAATGTTTACATAAGATCCCTCAAGAACGCGCATTCTTTGCAAAGGGCTCAAGAGGTACTTGCACTTCAACACATAGTCAATATTTTCAACTAAGTATTTACTAAGTTTAGAGTGAGAGAAAAAGAAGGGTAGTGAGTACTGACAGTTCAAGATTGTCCTATTCAAGTCTCCTTCTTTTGCAGTATCATGTAATTCATTTAGGTGCAAGTACCATTGGCAGAGCTGTACTGAATAATTATACAGCTCATCACTTTGCTTGTTTGTAGGAACCAACTCTATTTGTATATTTTGACCTTCACGTGTAATGATGCAAATTTTGTCAGCTTCATCCTTTTTAGGAGTAGGACAGTCTACTTGACCATAACCATAGTGTTTCATGAACTCTTGAATTAGTTTCATTAAGTTGTCTCTCTGATTCTCTGGGTCATCAACGTCCTTTGTCATGGGATGTGTTGGTTGGCTATCAAAAGACTCCATGTTGAGAAATTCAAGAAACTGTTCTTGGACCATGCATTCTCCAACAAGCATCAAAAGTTCGAAATGTGGCTTAAACCTTCCCTTTACTTTTCCATTCACATCTGTTCTGTGAAGAATGGTCTTGAAGTGGGCAAGAGTTCCCTGGCTTGAGGAATGTTTTTCTCCAAAAAACTTTTTGTAACATTTCTGAAAAATAAACAAAATTTACTAAATATACATGGTAATTTTAGTCTCTTGAGTGTTATCCCTTGTACCCTCTCTGTGTCCATTAATAAATATAGTTAAAAGTATGTTCATACAGTTCATATGTATTTTTCCTACCCTCTTATAATGAACTACCTGTATATGTAGTGGTGAACTGAGGACACAGAGAGGGTATACAAGGGATAGCGCTTAAGAGACAGCCAACAAATAAAGTCAATTACACTGGTTGATTGTTGGCATGTGCCCCCTCCCAATTTGCAATTTTTAAAGATTAAAGACAAATAAAATATGCAATCTATTATGCTAAATAATATTAAAAATTTACCATATTAAGAATTTTGTAGATTAAAAACAAAACAAAAAGGGGGCCTATTAAAGCTCTTAATATATCTTTTAAAATGTTTCCAAACTTCTGATGATTACAATCTCTTGAATACAGATGTCTCGTAAATACACAGAAAAGAAATTTTTAATTCACCTCTAGAAAATCTTGCTTTGAATGCCACATCTCACATACAATTGGATGTAAATCGTCATATCGCCTCTCTGGAGTGACAGCTAATGATCGTATGTTTTTGGCCTCCTGAAGTCGCACACGAGTCAGCTGATCACCACCTACAGGTACCCCATACCTTCTTAGCGCATCTATGTTTCCTGAAGCAAATTTGAAAATTCATCAATCTAATGTAATGCATTACATGTAATTCAAGTCTGGTGAAAGTACAAATATCGCATACATTAGTAATCAGCACTATATTGCATTATTAAAAAGATAATGAAAACAAGATTTACCAAATGCATTTTCAAACAGTCTGGTTAGCTGATTCTCATAGCTGTCCATTATTCCCATACAATCCTCATGTTTGGATTCATTGAAGAACATAATTGGAAGTGGAAAAACTTCAGATCTTGTGGACATCTTCTGGCTGTATTCATGGGGAATATGAACTGGAATTTGCTTCTTCAGGTTTTCAAAGGCAGGAATTTTACACAAAATTCTTGCTAGGAGAACACTACATGCACTCAAAAACTTGGCCTTCTCCATACCAGTCATTAATAAATGTTCACTTTTAAGCTGCTCTACATTTGTACCTGGAGGAGTGTTGGGCATGTCTATAGTAGCAATCCTACTGAAGATGATGTTACTGGCAAACAAATGTAAATCTTTATTCCTTCTCTCCCTATTTAATGAACTGGTCCTCACATACACATCAACATTGTCTCCTAAAATTAAATTAAAATATTTATAAGCTACTCTGTTCCCTGCAACAAACTTACTTCTGAATATTATGATTATATATTTCCAGTTGTACTATAGATAATATAATTTTAGGCCTAAAATAATGAGGTTTGCATTTAACACTGAACAGATAGTCATACAGGTAAACATGTCATTTGTCAACTTAGGGTATAAAATTGAATGCACAAAACTGATAAACATGCCTGTAATTTTCATTAAAGGGTTCAACTTTATGGTGTCCACAATATTCTTCTCTGCCTTTTTGTGAATGTCCTCTTGTAATGATACTCGGACTGACCATGAAAGTAACAACCCTAAATGGTTCAGTCTGGTTTGGGCCTGTATAGGTTTTAAAAAAATCATACACTTTATAATACATGTACTAGTATGTAATAACTAACTCAATTACATGCTAGATAGATGATCTAATGGAGTGAAATTAAAATTATCTGCTTTTTACTTTCAGATCAGTTGAGCTAAAAAGCACCAAAGTGAAAGTTGTAATTTTAATTCTTGGTTGAAAAGCCTATATACTCAAAACAATAACTTTTATTTGTATATGAGTCAATAGAAAAACAGCTTATTGACTTACATGTTTTTCTTCATTTTCAATGGCAGAGGATAAACAATTCAAGAAAACTGAAATAACAGAAAACAACAACAGAGACAGTGTTAATAGCAATACTAAACAACTCAATATATACTCTAAATCACTTTTTTTAATATGTGAGGATTTTATGTTGATGTAGTAATGTGATCCAGAGTGAGACAATGTACTCATGAAAATAATGAATATAAATGTAGACTATATATGTATTGAAGACAATGAAGTTTTTAATTTAAGTTTTTCATTACTTTGAAACCAAATGAATGATTTTAAAAAATAGTGTCATAAGTGATCTACACTAGGTGGCACAATGTATTTGTCATGAAAGCTCATGAATGTTATGGATTTTGTCTGTGTTATATTGCTACTACACTGTATTTAACATTATAACAGTGAACATGGTTAGTAATGAAATAGAATTTAAATATTCAAATAAAAATCTCAAAATCCATAAAAATACATCACTCTTGGACAAAAAAAATGAACTGAACCTCTAAATTTACAAGAATGGGATTAAAATTGATAATTAAAAGTTGAATACTGAAAATAATTATTATATAACAAACCCTCTCATCTAAGCCTCCTTTTATAGCAATGATTGATGTTAATCTGTGAAATGCTGAAAGGTTGTCGTATTTGTTTTTCATCAGAATGCTGTAAGATGCAGCTAATGCTGGAATGATTGTTTCCTTTATCACATTACTGGCAGGGACTGCTACAGCTAACATGGCCTTTACTAATAATGGTACCCTGAAAAAAATATTTAATCATTTTCATGTTTGAAGATATTGTCTCAATCACTCAAGTGTTGAAAAATGATATTCTTGTTAGATACTGGACGCATCACAGATGAGTAGATATAGCTAGAAATCTCCAATTTTCAAAGTGCTTGCATGGACTGACGAGTTAGTGACACAAAAATTTATGAGCAAAAATTGCACACCATGCAGTTATGTTACAAAGGTAGCAAGCACACTGCATAGAGTATGTAAGGAGAGTGCGTTTCAGGAATAATATGAACTGAAAGAAACAGATCAGAGGTTTTCTACAAGGACAAGAACAGTTCAGAATAGGTGCTTCATTTCTGACACTTAAATGATGTGTAACACTGATTTAAGGACAGATGATACATCATTTTTTTTCTTTGGAGGAGACTTAAAATCATGTCACACGTTTAGGTTTAAAAATGAAACAGACTTACTTAATACTTCAATGAAATTATAAATACAGACAAATCACACTCAGTAGAGGTTTACAGGTGAAAACAAATTTCAGTATATGATATATGAGTATTTGATATATTGTTGTAATGTAATCAATTTAACATATGTGAACCGACATAAACATTTAAATAAAATAAATACCGTATTTAAAATGAGTAGTATATTGAAACAAACATGAAAATATACACACCTATTGATCATCTCCTCCACAATCTCCTCTGTAAAATTACCAACATGGTCTTCCAACTTGGAAACATCCCTGTATTTATACAATACCGACCCAAAAGTTGCTGTTCTGGACGTAAGTGTAGATGAAAGAGACCGTAATTCACAGAGCATCTCATGTGAAGAAATGTCAGAGAAAATGTTTGACAATTTCTCCAGAGTCTTCTTACTCCCTGGGTTGTCTAATGCTTTGGTCTGCTTTGCCATGCTGTACCTGTGTTTATTATTACAATTTTTGTTTTAAAAACCTATTTTGATTACATTAATTGAGTACACAAATGTCATACATAACTGAAATCAGTAATATACTGTAATAAACTATATAAGGCCAAATTAATTGTGTAAAAATGTGTACCTGTTTATACTGTCTTTGAGTTAATTTTATTGTTATATATTGCTATACATATTCAAAGTTAAATAATTCTACTATTCCTTCCTTGCAGGATCCGCAGACTAATACCATCTTGCTAATAAAAATAAATAAATTAAGAAACAGTCACATGTACATACCCATGGTCATTCATTATCGGTAAGTCTGGCTCAACTTTTGGACCATCTGGTACAGGTTCATCAGGTTCCAGTTTTAACTGCTTTCTACTCTTCGAGTTGACACCCGAAATATCCTTGGGCGCCACAGGATTGGGGGTTTTGGGGGTCAAAGGCGAGGAAGCGCATCTTTTCACTCTAACTGATCCTTCTTCCAAATATTTTGAAGTACAATTTCTTATATCTTGTAAATAGCCGTGTACGTTTGTGATTTTTGAATAACAGTTTCTGCATACAGTTGTTGGAATTACACAGAGTTTGTTTATATAATTAACGTTATCGAGGAGAAGTGTAAGTTTACTTATAAAATTATCTTCTTTTGCTTTCTTGCTGTCTAAACTATAATTTCTTGAGTTCTTGTTTCTACAAATAAAACAAACAACTTCCCGTTTCACCGGTGTCACCATCTTTTATATCATGTGACTTTTTGAAAGTCACGTGGATCGAAAGTAGTCCCAACATTAAGTGAGCCAATAACAGAGGTGAATGTATGAGCCGATGGTAGAGAGTGACTGTACACATGTATATAAGTTCTACTTTCACTTTCTAAATGTAATCTCCCTTTGACAGCATACTGTATCATCATCTTTTAATATTTAAATAAGCTTATCATCGTTACCTATCCTATCGCATTTGTAAAGTTTCTGTCTTTTAGTTGCAAAAGTTATTTTTTTCATTTGTCAGACTGCATGCACTGTTGAGTTGACCCCATATTGACCCTGTATAAACAATTTCTTATCAAATTTGTGTATTTCATATGTAAGTAAGTGTAGACACTTATATTTTTTATATGAGTAATAATAGGAAGGAAGGAGTATTTCTTTCTTAATGTATTATAATGCATCAAATACAATGTAGGTCATGACCTTATGGGACTGTTCTGACCCCACGAAACAGGAAAATACAAAATATCTTCTAAAGTCATTATGATGCATCAACTGGTGTAAAGTACATTAATGACCCCCAGGTGTTGTCTTTAACCCCCCCCCCCCCCCCCGCCTTTATGAAATAGGAAATGATATGATACACTGTATATTTTGTTAACTTCTGAGATCTGAGATCCTCATCCCTAAACCGTTTAATTTATTTTTGCTCTTTGTGTCATTGCGCGTAAAATTGTATTGTAAGATAATGCCCCCTTGGAGACAACCTGACATTTTAGAACTAGAAATAATAATGTATTTTATCTTATTCATATGTTATACAGTAGTGTTTGATCCATGTGGGTAATTCCTAGCCTAATGATGTCACTGCTTTGTTTAGGAGACTTTACAATTGCCCCAAATAGGTGAATACACATGGCAGTGATGCATATAACATTTTGTTTATAAATCTTAAAAATTGAATTAAGCAATTTCCAAAATGTTAATGTGAATCACGAGAGAAAAAGCAATCAAGAAATGATTTAAAATTTGCTACTGTACACATGTAAGAATGTATTAAGAAGACTGAATCTTTATAAGCAGGTTAGATTGGGGGGGGATGAATGTGGAGTATAAACATTTATAATTTGAATCATTTATTGTTAATAATTAATTTTAACTTGTCAATGAATACTACTTATTGATCCCAAGGTAGAAATATGACCTCTGATCGTATCTCAATAGATCATTTGTCAATTATGCAAGGTGTAATGTAATTTTTTTTAAGAATAACATTTTTTACCAGTTTATAAAAGTTTTTAGACACCCAAATTATATTTTGATTTTAAAAGTTTATTCGTCAAGGAAGGGGGGGGGGGGGAGAACAGTTTATATTTGAGTTTGTTTGGGAGTGGGGGTACCAAGTCATATATTTGACAATTTTTTAATGTAATTTAAAATAAGACTAAGCCATACTACAGTCATGAACATGAATAGTATAGAACAAAACACAAACTAATACATGAACATGTATATATACATAGGAAGTATTACAAAACAGATGATTGATCTATATCTGGGTTCTTAAATTGAATCATATATCATGTACATATTGTATTATTTTTTCTTTGTTCAAGGCATTTAAGATGGTATGTAGGTCATGATCCCAAGTGCTCTTCCTGAAATTATCAAATATCATAAAAACCATTGAGATCCCCACCTTAATCCAAAGATATTATTCCTCCTTAGGTCATGCAGGCGCATCAGATCATTATGGCATGTAAGTCATGACCCTAAGGGGTCATCCTGACCCCCTTAGAATCAGAAATTGTCAATTATCTTTAAATTATTGATGTTTGATGATCCTATCTCTATTTAATTTTTATTAATTATTAAGTCTCCTGAATGAAGTTTGGAGACTTATTGTTTTTGTACGGTTCTTAATACATGTATATATTCTTCATCTTCTTTTTCTTCTTTCCCGCTCTGAACTTGTTTCTCAGAGATGGCTGAACATAATTGTACAAAACTCTAGGATATGATAGGCCTGCAAATCTAGTTGTGCACCCTGGTTTGATTTTTCTCATTTTGGGTTAGACAACCACTTTTCGGGGGAGGGGGGGGGGGGAGGGGGGTGTCAAAAGGGTGTGGGGTCTAACATTGAACCTTGTAGGAAGAATCATAAACTCTATTGTAAATGGTAACTTGAAAACGGACAAAGATAATAATATAGGGTTTTCATAATCATGTATTGGCTGTTACTGGCAATATATAGGGTTTATTAGATCTGACCCCTGGGGTCATCCCCACCCCCAAGGAATTTGAAATTACCATATATCTCAGAAACTGTTATAATCATGACCCCTAAACCATATATATTCATGTTTCTGATGTCAAGGGGCATCAAATGTTATGTAGATCATGGGCCCTGTGGGTGGTCCTGACGCCCTCAAACAGCAAGTCCCTTAATATCTTCAAAACAGTTGAGATCCCCACCCTTAAACCATATATATTCTTGTTCCTTGTGTCAAGGGGCATCAAACGGTATGTAGGTCATGGGCCCCGGGGGTGGTCATGACCCCCCTTGAACAGAAAGTGCACGAATATCTCGAAAACGGTTAAGATCCCCACCCCTTAACCATATATATTCTTGATCCTTAAAGGGCATCAAAAGGTATGTACCGGTAGGTAATGGGCCTCAGGGTTAAATTTAATTTTTCAAAACCGTAATGCACATCTATGGAACAGTTCCTTTCATATCCCAAGATATGATGTGTCTATCCATTAAATCGTAAAAGGAGTTCTAGGATCTATGTTTTTTTTAAAGTGATAAACGTCAATTTTCTGCTACATTTTGACTCCCTGGATGAAATTTAAATTTTGAAAACCTTACTGCACATCTATAGAACAGTCCCTATCATATCCCAAGATATGATTGTCTATCCATTAAATCATAAGAGGAGCTCTTGGATCAATGTTTGTTTTTTTAGTGATAAACGTCAATTTTCTGCTACTATTTGACTCCCAGGATGAAATTTAAATTTTAAAAACCTTATTGCACATCTATAGGACAGCCCCAATTATATCCCAAGAGATGACGTAGCTACTCCAAAAGTTGTAAGAGGAGTTCTGGGAACCATATTTTTTTTGCCATTTGTCATTTTTTGTTGCCCACTGATCCCCTTAATTAAAAAAAAAATTCTGGAACTTGATCATGCCTCAATATGACACCCCCAATCATATGCTAGAAGATCATTTGGGTACTGCTTAAAAAAAATGACGTTTTTTAAACCAGTTTTTTTGTAAAAAAACGTCATTTTTTAGCCATTAAATGACCCCCAGGACAAAATTGAAAATTCCGAAACTTTATTGCGCATCTATAGGATACCCTAAAACATATTCCAAAAGATGATTTGTCTTCTTTTGAAAATGTAGGAGGAGTTCGAGGAAGAAGGTTTTTTTGTGAAAAAACGTCATTTTTTACCAATTATTTGACCCCCAGGACTAACAGAGAATTTTTGAAACTTTTTTACAAAACAACATGATACCCCAAATCAAACTCCAAGAGTTCAGTTTGCTGGTTTATAAGATGTAAGAGCAGTTTGAGAAAGTAAAACGTGACAGGCGGACGGACGGACGGACGGACGGACGGACGGAACAGGGTAACAACAATATACCCGAACTTTCTTTAGAAAGTGCGGGTATAATTATAAAAGAAACCAATATTTTGTACGTATAAGTAGACTTTTTACTTACCGGTGGCAGTATTGACTTTACAAAAATAAAAGAAAACTGATTTCCACTTCTTACTTCCAAGAAGGTTGCGATGAATATATCAGGTAAAGAAAGTTTCTCTAACTTATACAGTTCGAATCCCCATAGTGATTCTTGAATAGCAAGTTTTCATTTGGCTTTTTTCTTACTACGTCATTTTAAACGTTTTACCATTCGAGCATGCTATGATTTTCAATAAGGAAATTCCTAACATTTCATAATAATTTTTTCAAAGATTTTTTGTTTTTGTTTACAGTTAAGATATATTTCCTGGGTAAGTTCTCAAATTTTTACTGAATATTTTATGTTAAATTGATTTATAACAATCTTGTTCATTAAGAGTAATGAAAATGATTAATATCAATCAACAGTACTGAATATAAAAAAATGACCAAAAAAACCCCCAGACGTAATAAGTATAATTGGGATTTATATAACATATTTTCTTCCAATCGCAGCTTCAACTAATTTACCCCCCCCCCCCCCCCACCCCTTTCACCTTCTTTCTTTTCTTTGCATATGATCTGCATAAATATATTTTTACATAATTATTTATCTTTTCCTATATTGTTACGGTCGACTATTATTATTACCTGAATGCTTTTAAAACTCTTTAATACGTTTTACATGTATTATTTAAGTCGAGCGATCATGAACCAGTTAGCAGGGAATATCTTGTTACCTTAAGTTTAATTTTTTTATTCGTTTATATATGGAGGTTCGCTAATCTTTTTCGTCACGGAAAAAACTGATGTTTGTGATTGCAATAAGACCAGTGAACTTTTTTCTCAATCACATGATAAATGCTTGATATCATTTAAATGTTAATGACCAAATATTAAATGATGTAGCATTTAAATACTTTTAAAAGTGGTATTTCTGTCCTATGTTTTATTGTTTTTTTGTTGGTTTTTTTTCGGATCTCTTTTCACTCAGTTTCGTTTTGTATGTCAGTTAACTCCGAGATCTACCCATTCTGTCAGGATGATCTTTTTTTAAAGATAGGTGTCCTTTTAATCGTATTTTACTACGCTCGGTTATTCCTTTTGTTCCCTTGTACACAATACGCATTGTGATTGGGGATCCTAGCTATTGGGTCGGGTAACCATCCCAAAATTTAGGTCAACCACCTATTCCCCAAATCAATGCCTATTGTTTTTCCATTGTTCTTTTTAAACAACATGTCTCATTGATTTCCGGGTTCTTGTTGTCATTGTTATGACGTCGATAGTGTTGTCATGGTTATGGATGACGTCAGTGGCTCCTCAAGGATGCTTGAGGAGCCTGTAGTAAGTATCTGGCCCAGAACTCTGGTTTTTCTCACTACTGACGTTTTTGGTTATCTAATTACCTTATCAATTTTGTTGTGACTTAATATATATACATAATTATATTATGAGATAATTCGTTAGTCATTCCCGGTACTAATAGTCTTGTGTTTTTGCTTTCTTTTAAATGTACTCGTATATAGGATAAATTTATGTTTTACTGAAAAAAATATATTCCTTCCCATGTGAAAGTACAACAATTTTAGATTTGCTTGTACACCATTGTTAACTATTTAAATGTCAAGTGTATAAATGTAAACTGCCATTTTATCCACTGACCATTATTTATGTTGTGTACACATATATTGTATTATATCTTTGTATTGGGCGAGAGCGGTCTAAGTTAAGGAACTTGTGCCCAATCCCAATTGTATTCTTGTACAATAAAAATACATTCAAATCAAATCAACAATTATGATGGTGTTGACACCCACAAAATTTTATATGATAGTTTATGTCACTTGATGGATTGAAATTCATGAGGAAGGCATTACTTTCCTGGCAGGAAAAATATTTTTTATTGATTAAAATCTAATATCTTTATTACGCGTTAGAATTGGACTTTATAATTAACAGCATAAAGGTAACTTTTGTAAGTTTTCTTAATAGCTTTAAAAATAGGGATGGGGTGCAGGGGGGGGGGGGGTGACAGGTACTGTGCACCTACTACGACCAAGTCATACATGCATAGTTTTATATGCCGTACTTTAACGATCCGCCCAATTTGCACGTTAATGGTGATTTGCAGTTATTGACGTCGAATGCAAGAAACAAGTGGGATCTCTATACTGCATTTGTGCATGTCAAACCAAAAATTTATCTTAAGTTGACATTTGTTATTGTTTGATGTTACATTTCTCCTTGCTTGGAATACATGTAAGTACGTAAAGTTTGAAATATTTTATCGCGACCAAGAAACACAGCGATGTAAAATGAACGTCCACACCTGTGAGACCATTTAAACAAAAACATTTAGGGTATTCTTTTATGAATACTATACTTAGGAATATTTAATATTCATAGGGGTCAGAACCGGGGGGGGGGGGGGGGGGGGGCTAGGGGTGGCTTAGGCCCCCCTCCCCATTTTTTGTTGCAAAGTTAGACCAAACTATTTGGCACATATCACCTTAGAGGGTTCACCCCCCGCTTTTTCTTGCAGGAAGGATAATTGTTCCTAAATTAACATGAAAAAATATGGAGATGTTGGAGTCATAAGTATGCAAGCCCCCCCCCCCCCCCCCCCCCCCCCCCTGGATTAGGATTTTCATGGATTTGGGAATAAGGTTTTTTGTTTTGTTTTGTTTTTTGGCTTGTCATGATTTCTGAGGATTAGTCTAGCTCCCCCCCCCCCCCCCCCCCCCACACACTTTTAATTTGCTTCCGACGCCAATGATATTAGAATATTTCAAATGAATGAAGTGACGTCGGAAGCAAATTAAAAGGGGGGGGGGGGGCTAAAGCGCATTAATTACCCCCTCCCTCTCGCTATCTCTCTCTCTCTCTCATACATACATAAAGATCGGTAATACTCATTATAACCAATAAGCCTCCTCTGTTTTATAGGTAATGGGCGGTGTTGTACGGTTGTACGAAGCTGCACAAAATTTGGAGATTTTCTTTTATCTTGAATAGGTATGAAAACCTCTAGGGCATGTCATTTTCTACCTGGGTTTGTTAATCACTGTACACAGGAAATTATCGCGACTTATAATTAATATACGCAATAAAGAAAATGTGTACAAAAATAGTTTGCATTTGAATTTTTAAAAAGTAATTCGTGATGTTTGCATTTAATAACATGTACAATTTATCATGTTGTTTCGTGATGGAAATTAACTACCTCATTCCATTTCTTGTAAAGAAAAACACCTTACATGTAGATAATTGAGTGAAAGCAGTATATATTTTGTTATAAAAAACAACAACTTTAGATCTCTTTCTTCAGGGGCCACCAACCCACCGAAAATCAATGATGTGAAACGCTCTAGCGATATCTAGATATCTCATCCTGTTGATGTTAATTTTTGAAATCTTTAGGTTGAATAAGAGAACAACGCTAATTATTTTAATGTTATCAATCTAACTCTGGTGTCAACGTGAAACATATCATCGTGACCTTAAATTGCCATAAACTGCTTTGCGAATATTCTTTTATGATAAGTAACTGTTTTCCAGAACTTGTATTGTATCACTTATACAGAAAACTTTGCCCATGAACAAACATAAGATTTACAAAAAACAAATATAATTAATATACGTAAATATGTACTTATTGTTTTCTATAATACGATTGCAAACTAGCTGAGAGTTTGTTGAAACTCGATCGCGCGGACATAGATCAGCAAAAGCATTTCATCAATTTGATTTACCCGGCATGCAGTTTACGCACATTAGATAGAATAGTTTCAATACTTCTTCACAATTTGATAAGACTGAATAAAAAAAGAAAAGAAACTAGGCACGATCTCGTTGCAAGCAACGAGGAGGTCTTCCGTCTGATTTCAAAGGGCCACAGATGAAAGACTTTAGAGCCCTTTGGTCCCCTTATTGGAGGGGCCAGCCACTTTCTCTTGATATCAAATGAAAGGTCATTTAATTCTCAACACATTTTGCTCAACAACTGTTTAGAAATTCGTTACCGTTCTTGAGATATATGGAAAAGAACATTTTAGTGGCCGATCCCTTAACTCCTTATGGGGGCCGTTTAACGAAATTTTGAAAATTGCATATTATTTAGTACATCACTCTGAGCATCTTTTCTTTTATACTGCATTTTAAAATATTTTTTCTGAGATATGGATGATCCCAATTCTGGACTTCTGGTCCCAAAAAACCCCTAATTACGTAACAAATGATAAAATTATTACATTGCTTGGATACACAACTGTAAAATAAACATATTTGCTTCTATAACCGTTCACAAAATATCCCCCAGTAAAGGGCTACAGATGAAAGACTTTAGAGCCCTTTGGTCGCCTAATTGGAGGGGCCAGCCCCTTTTTCTAGATATTAAATGAAAGGTCTTGAAAATATAAACTTTTTATGCATTATATGTGTTAACAAAATATTTTTCAGAAAAGAATTAACTAAGAAAACCATGAAAAATCACGACGTTTTTTTTGGTCCCAATTTTCGGGACTAGGCGAGCGTTAACGCCTTTTGAGCAAGAGAATGCCAAATATCACATCTACAATCTCTTGTCTACAATCCCTGAAAGTTTGAACTCAATATATTTTACCATTTAGGAGAAGATTTCTGGACAGGCCGACCCTCTGAAAATCGCTAAATCGTCATTTTCTCAAGAACTGAAATGACGTCATCAAAATAAAAAAATGTATATTAAGTTTGGAATAATATCTTTTAAATCTGAAAGTGTCACGAAAATCGGCTAAGCCATATCCGAGAAATCGCCTGCACAAATTTTGTAAAAAAAAATAATAATAGGGAAAAAGAAACCGAACGAAAACAATACGGTCCTCCGTTGGAAAACGGAAGACCTTAATTACAATTCGACTGCCGAGCATACTTATCAATTTTTACATGGCTATGTCATTTTGAATGGGTTGTAAAAATATATACATTTTAAACACACTCTATATAAATCTAACATTTTACAAATATTCATCGTATGTTATTCTAAATAGATAAAATTAATTAAAATGATATACATGTATTACCGTGTAGCTGGCAATTAATTTTTAGTCGTGGGAGATAACTCGCGTTTCAGTCCGATACTTTTGTTCACCTGTAATCTATCGTCAAGACCGCGGCGGTGTTAATTTGCTGGACAACTCTACCGCGGGGGTACGCAGTTTTACTTGAGACACCTGTTTTAAATGCGTTGCAATTTGGACCGCGGGGTGCGCGGATAATACGGGATCCGCGTTGATGGTATTGTACGTAAAGGTTGTAGGCATAGCAGCGAGAAAAGAGAAATATGGCAGACAGTGCATTTTACGAGTCTTGTTTAGCTTTAAACTAGATGCTGTCATGTGACATAAACAATGAAACCCACACCAAAGCGTTTGCTCCTAAATAACATCCCCTTGTACCTGTTTTTTTTTCAAAGAGAAGGCCACATGCAATAACCAGTGCCATTTATACTCACTGACAATAAATAATAAATATTTTGCATATATATATATATATATATATATATATATATATATATATATATATATATATATATATATATATATATATATATATATATTTAGAATAGCCGAGGCTGAAATGACGCATTATCCTATTTCTGGCACGAGAAGAGGAACTGAACTAATTACAGTTTCATTTATAGACGAGGTAAATGTTAATTATGCAGACTTGATGGTATTTATATTAAACTGATACATAATGGTATAATTTATGCTGTTGATTTGTCATATATAATTTATATAATTTCTAATGTCTAATTAACAAAGGTCCTTTGAATCTCCTTTTGTAAATTTAAAACCTTTCTACTAATATTTGTAAAACATAAGAGATGAATCAGTAAAGGACACACATTTTTAGTGCTTTAATGCAATGTTTGATTCTAATATGTCAGGAAATGCGTTTTGGTGGCTCTTCTTCTAAATTGATTATAAACTAAAATATCAGATGAGTAAACAGAGAATTATTTTACAAAATGTACTATATGCATGTGAATGTATAGGTCCAAACTGTAAGAGTTGAAATTCTTTGGGAAGTATCAGTAGATATATCTCACCAAAGAAAAATTGATTATTGTTTTTTTTAGATTGATTTATTATATAATGTGGTCAGTCAATGAAACATTAAAAAGTTAAGTACATTTAATATACATGATTGTATTTTATATTTAGTGAGTCAAACGTAAATTATCAAAAACCAGACTTGTGACACTACGAAATCTAATCACATTGTCTAAAACTAATTAAAAATTGTTTTTAAGGAACACTAGGCCGAGTAAGGATATCCTAATTATTATATATGAAAGAAAAGATGAAATCGTTCAGTAATATATACTTCAATGTGTTTATAAATCATGCAATCAAACATAGTCACATGCCAGAACACTTCAACAGAGTAATCTAGATCTTACTTTTCTAGTGACCTTAAGTGCAGCATGTGACATATACATGTATGTACTACCCTAATGTGTTTTTTGTTTAGAATGGAAAAGTTGGACCCCAAATAAAAGGGAATCTGTCCAAATTAAGAGAATTGGATCCTATATATCTAAGAGAGTGTGAATGCACACGAAAGGTAAAAAGCGTCACAAATATAAGTAAATTAACATTTTGATCGTAATTGTGGATAATGCAACTAACAGATTTTTTACTTTCAAAATAAATAATTTAGGCAAGATTCCATGTAACATTATGCTACCATGAATTTTGTGGGTGCTGCCTCAGGAAAACAGCTGCACTCGTTAGTTCCAAAAGCGACGAATCATTGGACGTTTTCTTATGTCCAATATGTACAAAGAAAGGATCGGAAGTTTGGAGTTTGATGACACGAAACGATGTATTTCAACTTATTTTTGAAAAGGTAGGATATAAAAACGTGGAATACGGAAAAATAAAATATAATGGTGTACTCATAAGAAAGGTCGTTTTCTTTTTGATAATTTTTTTGAAAATATTTCGAAAATGAATTTACAATAAATGTGTATCACTCTTAAAGCAATCTTGTAGCCATTTATATCAAAAGGCACACATCTATAAATACTAGGATATAAAATTAATTGATATTTAAATCTATTTCTACCTTTTTTCAATATAAATTTAGATACGTGATTGTTATCTGAACATTTTAAAACTTTCTACGTACAATAGTTGTTCACGTAAAGAAAATAGAATTTATGTATTTCCATCAATTAACCGATACAATACTATGATTTTCTTCTTTTAAGAACATATGCATGCGCTGTTTCCAAACAAAGGTACATTTTCTTCAGTAACATCCACAATTATAATTGAAGAATTGAAGATATCCACAGGACTTAACTCGAAAACATGCAATGAATCGCTGTTATAGATAATATATGAAAATATATATTGATGTAGGTATTTGGCGTAACAATATGCAATCATGGAATATGTTGCTATTGTATTCGAAAACTGGTGAATGACGTTACTACAGAGCAGTACCAGTGCCCATGGGACAGTTGTGATATGACGTATGACCTAACGAGTCTAACAGAAATGTATACAGCTTCTCTCCTAGAAATGGTAATTTTTTTCTATTTTACTCTCTCTTTCTTCGCATTGCCTGTTTTACTTTTTATCTTTACATTAAAATACGACATTAAGTTTAACCATTTGGTATGTAGTATCGAGCAGGAGGAGTTCGAGTGAACCATTTTTTGCATTAACTTTTTTCTTATGTTTTATATGGAAATATTTATCAAGCAATTTTTCTCAGTTTTTAGCTCACCTCAGTAGAATGCCCAAGTAACCTATTCTGATCAAAATTTGTCTCTTGGTTTTCATTAGAGTCGTTGCCATAAACGTTTCACCTTTTCATATTTTATCCCAAAACTAATGGGATAATTCATCTTAATTTGGCACAAATCGTTATTGGATGACAGAGATTCAAGTATGTTAAAAAATCGTCCATTTGACAAGAAAGGTGATACATTTTTAAATTTAAATTTATATTGATGTCTTTCACAAGGTTTTGTTACATACTACGTTGTAGATGTATTTCAATGCTCAGTTTCTTCATAGGCAATGTAACAATCCGTTTGTAATCTATACACCCCTTTTTTTTTATATATACTATACATGCAAGTATAGCTAAATGATAATAAACTTTTTTGTGAAAGTGTTTTTTTTTGGTAACTGAGAGTAAGAAAGGACAGAAAACATTTAGTGAAAAAAGGAGAAATACTGCAAAAAATAAAAACAAGACCAAAAATAAATTAAATAAATAAAAAAATTAACATGCACACTAAATTATAATTGAAAACTCAAAGTTTAGAACTTTTTCTATAAGTGATTTTATTTAGACAATCAACAGCATGAACACAATATTTAACATTTACATGTATATATTTAGTTATGGGATAGAAGAGGGAGGGAAAGAAAAAGCTGATGTGGCAATTGTTGCTATGCAGTATAACTGGTTATCAGGGTTAGAATGTCTTAAAACGTCAATTAATTTTAAAAACAATCATACAATTTGTTGACAAGTAGTCGGGAATTTAGTACCTTCTTTAATTTCATTTTCCTAGTGTTTCTCAAATTCACAATTCTTTAAAAGTAAATATTTTCCCACAGGAAGCCTGTTTTTAATTAATTTTTAGTTTACACACTTTTAAAGTTGGGAATGCTTTAAATCTACAAGTAAAAACATATTGCTTTACAATATAGCTTAACCTGGCAAGTAAAAAAGTATTTATTCCAGTCTCACTTCCACCTTGAAGGATGAAAATCCTGTTTTGAATTTTCCTTACTTCCAATCCAAACTAGTTTTGTTTAAGGAAGGAGTCTTTTATGGTTTTCGACTTGTCAAACGTAAAATTGATTAATTGTTCATTAAATCAAGATGAAAGGAAATTATAATAGAATATTTTTCTTTCTTTTTTATTATCGTACAACTTGGCATAGAAAAAGTAATCAAAGTTTAGAATCTAACAAGGACTATATTTTTGGCGTAATATTGGCGTAGGAAAATATCACATATTGCGCAATTCAGAATTGCTGCAGATTAATGAGTCTGGTTAAGCATTTTAAAAACAATAACATTAATGTTGGATTTTTTCACTAATGTAAACTAATGATATGATACTTGGGTTTCAGAATATCTGTTTAAAATATGATTTGCCTATCAAACTACATTTTTATAGGCTTTTTAAAGTGCCCTTCTATACAATGATTTTTGTGAAAAAATCACTAAAATCAGTTTTTCTCTCTTATTAAATGGTCAATATATTAGCTTTTCTGCCAATTTATATCTTTTAATAAAGTCTTTATTATACATAAAAATCATAAATATTTTATTATTGGAAGCATGAAAAAATAATAAAAATTCCCACAAAATTTAAGCAAATTAGAGGAAATGCGGGCTAAGCAATATCAGTTTTAGTATAAATAGTAATTCCAATTTAGTAGTATAAGCTGATAGACATTCTAATATTCTATCATTTCATTGAAGAATAGAATCTTTATATCTCAAATAAATGACTACATAACTACAAAGAGCTACACTGGTTTTTATCATCCTTTACGTTGAGGAAAAAGGTAGTGACCTTGACCTGCTCTTATGCGAAAACAAAAAGGTCAAATTTGATAAAACTGATAGAATCATTTTGTAATATGATCCGTTTGACTCTGTCAAAATTTCATGAATTTGTTATTATAAGAAGTATGTTTGATAACGAGAAGACTCCTTCCTTAAGAAAAAAGATATAAAAAATATATAAGATAAAAATATAAATCGGCTAAATAGTCTCCATCTCTAAGAAATGATTATCGAGATCCATTTGAAAACAGGGTGGTATCATCTGCATACTGTGAAAAATTATATTCTTCTACTTCAATTAATATACCTTTAATATTTTTGTTATTTCTAATAATTATCTCTAGAACTTCTGCACACAAACAGAAAATAAATGGCGAGATTAGGTCGCCGTGTCTACCGCCCATCTGATGGTAAAAACAATCTGATGTTACTCCATTTTGAATGGAACGTGACTTGATTCAACCATAGAATGTTTGTATCCAATTTTTAATTGAATTACCAAAATGGAAAAGGTCAAGTAAAGATGAGTAAAATTCCCAAGATGTTGAAACATCCCTATTAATTAGTTTGTCTAAAACTTTTTTTAATTGTTCCGCTACACAACAAGAGGCAAATGTATAGACAACAATTAGTAGACTTATTTTGCTTAGGTTTTCTTCTTTGGGAATACAGGTAATACTTTTTAATTTAATATATCCCGAAAAGTGTGACAATTCATTTGAGTTACTTATTGCCCTGTTATAAAAAAACCACGTATCCCATCCCCTATAAAAAAGATTAAAAAAAACTCTTTAGGGAAACCATCCGGTCCAGGACGTTTATCATTTTTCATTTTTGAAGAAAGTTTAAAACTTCTGTTTCATTATTGGGCCTTCCAGGTATTGTAATTTTTTAAAGGGGCATGATCACGATTTTGGGCAAAACTTATTTTTCCGTTTTAAATGGTTACAATGCCTTAGTAAGGCATTCTTAATAGGCAATCAAAATTCCAATGTCATTCGTTGAGTTATAAGCGAGTTACAGAGCTTACAATTCTTTGCAATGTAATCAAAGCTTTTGTTTACATTTTGAATGTTGATGTGAAAATTCCAGTTTTATGCCTAAAAAAATGTGTGAAACATTAGAAACTGCTTCAATAAAAAGAAGTTAGGCTAATCACATTAAAAAAGATTTTACTGGTATATTGAACCATGTAAACAAAAACAGGGAAAGAGCCTTGTTTACATACCAAAGAATTGTGAGCCCTGTATCTTGCTTTTAACTTTACGACTTACTCTCAAATTTTAATTTGGTCACTAGAAATGCATTTAAAATCAGAAAAATAGAATTGAACCGAATTCGTGACCATGCCTCTTTTATATTTAATTATTGAAAGTCAAATGTATTGATTTTTTTTAATACTATCAAAATGTTTTTCTAGTCCCGGTTTTTTTTGTTTTTTTTGTTTTTTGTTTTTTGTTTTTACAAAACAGCTTCTTTTTTTTAAATTTAAAATGCCATATCAATCATATATTTCTGTTCTGTTATCTTGCATTAGTTTTGGTATTTGTTTATTAAAATAGTTTTTAGATTCTAAAGGAGCAAAGGACTTTTTCACTTTCGTCTATTCACTTATTAACCGTAAAGACTGTCTTTTTAGTTTTTCTTTTCTTATATTCTCGATTTTTTTTTGTTTAATGGTAAGGTCAGACGAGGATTGTTCTTATTCTAAGTCTTGTTCCAGATAAAGTATTTCTTTTTAAAATGTGACTCTGTAGAAAGTAGAATATGAAATTGCTTCCTTCTTATTTTCATTAACAAAATGTTTAGAAATAGTTGGTCATTTACTGTAAAAGAAATTGTATCAATATCTATATCTGATATATTTCTTTTTTAATATAGACTAAACAAAAACATTGTAGCTTGACCAAGCAGATCTTGTCTTTAATTAGTTTAACATAATCCTTGTCTGTATGTAGAGAATATAGTATTTAAAAAAACCTTTGAAGATTATCCCTCTTGAATTCAATTGTTTTAAAAATTTATGCAATTGGTGAATGGTCTGATCGATAAGTATTTTCAAACTTATTTGTTGAGCCAGATAAAAAAGATTGTGAAATCAAAAGTCCTTTTTGTTTTATTGTTTCTCTTTTTCTCCATGCGTAACTTTTTACTGTGGGTTATGATCTCTATAAATGTCAATAAGGTCATGAGTCTAAATGAACTTCTATTTGTGCCTTACGATCATTTACTCTAAAGTTACTTTATAGTTCATCGTTTTACAGCTCTTGATTCAAAACTAAGTTAAAGTCCCCACCTATGATAACATATTGGCCAGTGTATATTTCTTCTATTTTTCTTAACAATTTAGAATAAAATTCTCAGGTATCAGCGTAAGGGTCATATAATTTGATAATAAAAAATTGTAGAATGTCAATTGTAGCGTCTAATATTTAAGAGAATTGCAGTTCTTTTTTTAATTAAAAAAGACATTATAATACCATATTGTTTCTATATAATTTTCTTCTCCAGTTGTCAAATGTGTAGCCTGAATCAAATAGATATTAAAGTTTTTCAGTTTTAAATTGATTAACACATCATGACACTTTTTTTTTTTTGTCCCATAATCTTTAGTAATTTACAGAGATAACGTTCAGTTTATTAGTCATACAACGAAATTATGAAATTAACCATTGTCATACAAACAAATATGAGATTTCTTCCCCAAATAAAAAGAAAAGACAAAGATCAGGTTCATTATTGAAATTAAAGTATGTGCATATCAAACAAGGTACAAATTGTGCAAATTTACAAATACAATATGTACATTTATTCTATTTATTGTTCAACACGACAAGAAACCTGACCCTAAAGTTTTTTTTATACACATTTATGAAAAAATGGTCGTTACATTATTAGTAAATATATTTGTTTTATATATATATATATATATATATATATATATATATATATATATATATATATATTAACATGAAGCTTAAGCAATTAAAAATTATAATCTTTCCAAAACCGGCTTATTATTGAGAGAGAATTAAAGTAAAAGTTTCTGAAAAACCTCTGAGTAAATTAATGAATTCAAATAAAATTAAAATAACCTGAACTTTATTTATTTTACAACGATTGATAAGGAAGTTCTACAACTTATATTAATATCTCTCGTTGGCACAAATACAAATCAAATTGTACATGAGAAACAGGAAAACGATTTTTTAAAATTACGCTTGATACAGAATGTACAAGGAGAGAAAAAATCAATGAGATTTTAATCTGCATAACAACTTGACTTTTATCAGAAAGGTCAACCGTGTCCTCTTTCATTAAATTATGATTTAATTTAGTTAAATAATTAAAATAGGAAACATTTGCTTTTCTGATGATGTATTTTAGGGGATAGATAACACCTAAACGTCATCCCTACTTTGCAAGGCACACCAATATACAACACTCAGCAAATAATAAGTTTCACTTTTTGCATGTACTATGCCTAAATAATAGTCAGTGTTTGATACATACTGCACTCACCTCCGGCTCGTGCACTATCTATCAAACCCTGACAACTATTTTTGCACAACACAACACTATTAAATGAGTAGAAGTCATCTCAGAGCGACCTTCTAGGTAGGAATAATTACAAATACGCCAGCCAATCCGATTCAAGCTTTAAAACATATTTTAAAATATTTTGATAACTTTTTCTCTTAGAACTCTTATGCTTGATCGTCTATTTATACTAAGTTATTAATTTTTACAAAAATCATGTTTAAATATCCGTCCTATCTGCTATTCTACCTGAATCATGCAAACAACGATAACTAAAACACAAAAACGGCGCGTGCACTACACCACCATGACTTTGTTTTCTACACATGGCAACTAAGAGATTTAGAGAAAAAAAAAATATCCGAACTACCTGCCAAGATTTCGACAGCAGCGATTTTAGTTGTCATTTGAAAGATTGCTCTGCAAATACCCCATATGGGATGTTGTTGGGTCTTGTATACCGTATATCGTAGAATTAATTAGATTGGTGTTTAAATTTAGAATATGTGTAGAAAAAATAAAAAAAACATCTTTTAAATAAGATGTATTCTACTTAGTTGTCAAAGACAATCTGAATCTTTTCTGATCAGTTGTGGTTATTGTTGTTCAGGTGTGCGATGTGGCCTCTCTGCCTTTTGGTTTTTTTTAAATAAAAGATTTAGTTAAAAACATGAAACAAAAAGGATGTACTCTTTTCCTTCTTCAATGGTTTCGTCGTTAAGGAAATTAAAAATTCATGAAGTCTTTATTGTTCTTTCCCTTGTTCCTGCCAACTTTCTTTTAATAAATAGTGTTACATGTTCGGGTCGACTTGACCTATTAACAGAATTACATATAAATGTAAGTACAACAAAAGGTAACGTCATTAGCCCGTTTACCTTGGAAAAGAATAATTTGCCCACATTCATAGAATTTGTATCAACAAGATTTAATATTCAACTAGTCATTTTTTCTTTCAGGCTAGAGAGCTCTTTCAGAAACCACCCTATGGAAGTATCTGTAGTAGCCAATCTTGTAGAAATATGGTTTGATTTTTTAATTCGTAATTAGTTTTCTTAAATTAACATTTTATCTGCATTCTGCTCCTTAACTTCTTAATATAATATCTTTATATATATATATATATATATATATATATATATATATATATATATATATATATATATATATATATATATATAAGAAGCACTTACAAACCAACAACACTCGTTATCTATAGTGTCGGATCAAAAGATACACGATTATAAGATGAGATATAAAAAATCACTAAAAATAACCAACGACACGAACAATAAAGTAAAATATTGTCAAATTTTCGGGAAAACCCGTCCCTTCTTCTTGTTACTGCTTTATATATATATATATATATATTTATATATATATATATATATATATATATATATATATATATATATATATATATAACTTTCTGTTATTTTTTATTATTTATTACTTGTGTGGATTAACTTTACTCATTTTCGTATATATATATATATATATATATATATATATATATATATATATATATATATATATATATATATATATATATATATATACATGTATATATATAATGAGAAGGTCCTTCTCATTTATATATTAATATATTAACTTTGTCAGTACCTTAAAATATAATATGACCTTTTGATCTCAGCACTGACAAAAACAAATAATAATCTAATCAACAATTGTCAACAAGAACCTACATAAATTAAATGTATCGTTTGTTCTTACCGAATAAATAAATATAAAATATATTTATATTTTATTTAAGAAAATTTAAATATTTAATAGCAATGGGTTTTTCAAAAACGTTAAAATGTATACACCTTTTCCTCTAATGAAAATTTACTGTCCAAATTTCGAGATACTGTACTTTCGTTAACGGATTTTATCAAATGTGGACGATATTTGGGAAGAAAAGAATCATTTTTATTCGTTTCTACATTTGTCATTTGGTATTTGTTAAACCTGCATGTCGTATTTTTCGGAAGTTTAAAGTATCGCTTTGGAGTTTTCGTTCATTTATATCGCTTCGCGGTTTATAAAGCGTAAACTGCCCCAAACCATTTTATATCGTATAAAACAAATAAATATTGAATTCATTCCTTAATTCAAAACTCTACCGGTTTCATTATAATCTTCAGGAGTTTTGAACAATCACCATAGATACATAAGTACATACATTTCAAATGATCACTGTGATGTCATATAACATCAAATATATGTTGCGCTTTTCAGAGTTCATTATGACGTCATAGTATAAGCGTTTTGTAATAGTACGGGAAAAACATATAATATATTCAAATATTCTATAATTGTACAAGAAAAACATAAAATATATTCAAACATTCATAATTATAATGCATTCAGTTTTGGTTTATATAATGAAATGAACCACTAATCTCATTTCATTATATAAATGATTGTTATTGTTCAAAACTCTTAAAGATTATAATGAAACCGGTAGAGTTTTGAATCGGCTTTATGTTATTTTTTATTATATATATATATATATATATATATATATATATATATATATATATATATATATATATATATATATATATATATATATATATATTTATATATATAATAAAAAATAACATAAAGCCGATTCAAAACTCTATATAATATATAATATATATATATATCGTTCATTCTTGCTCCCGTATAAAAAAGATAAAGTTTTATACGAGAGAATTTTCTCTTCCCATTAATTATTGACTCCATTACAAATTCTATTTCCCGGATGATGTTAGGAGAGGAAATTTCCGTAACTAATAAAGATACGACACGACATCGCAACGGAAGTAATTTTGATTGAAACATAATTTGCCAATGAAGTATATGTCTATCTGTCGCGGCTATATTTGGTAGTTAGATACTTAAACATTAGTGGTTCAATTTTGTAGTACATGTATTAGATATTGATACTTGCTACAAAATATATTGAAAATTTTGCCAGTCCTATATTTTAATGGCCGAATGCTGAGTCTTTCAAGGGACCAAAAGTAGGACAAAAAATATCATTCGAATGATATTTGCACGAAAGTATCCTCTAACACACCGTTATGAATTCGTGTTTTGTATTTGACAGCCCGTGATTGGATTTAAGAAATGCCGTCATAGATGGTGCTTCGAATGCATTGAGAAAGCTCCATTTAGTGGGGAAAACCTGGAAAATGAAGATGAATGCCTACTGAACTGCCCAATAAAAGATTGCAACTCAAAGTTTTTAAAAGATTGTTTGGCGTACTATATTCAGCAATTAAAATCAACCATGCAAATGGTAGGTTTTTAAATATTAATTACTTTAATCTATACATTTAGCACTACTCTTATGCAGTTATGCAATAATTCAATTAAATTTTTTTTAATGAACGCATTGCTTTCCATCAATATGTGGTCATTTAAATATCAGTGTTCTTTCACCATCAGTCAGTATTCAAGCCAGATCCCTTTTGTATGATAATTGCAACATAATCATGAGTTGTTAAGGCATATCATACAGTTAACCTATTAAACATTTTCTGCAGTGATAAATTTATAAATTGCAATCTTCTATTGTAGAACAAAAAAGAATAAAACAACATCTAAAAGTGACTACAGTCACACTGAACTCTTCTTTTAAATAATTTCATTATGCATTGGTTTTACTGTTTTTTAGACTTCATTTTTCTTAAAACTAGAGGATAGAAGAAGTGTTACATGTATGATCGGACTTTTATGTAGTAAATGCCATCAAACGACATATGAGGTATTTTGTTTTCACTAATACTAAATGATTAATTCCAAAATTTTTCAATCATTTATAATCATTCAAGTATAGATTAAATACTATCAACATGTATATATTATGTATTGATTTTTGGCTGAAATCACTTTGTCCATAAGAAAAGAAAATCTATGTGATTTTTAAAGATGCCACACATTAAGGATTTCAGTTCTACGCGTTTAAGACATGGTTTGTTTACGAAGAGAAATAGTTCGCAGGCGTCCTTTTGACGCTTGCGTCAATATTGTTTCCTAATTATACAATTTGAATATAAAAGTTTGTATATTTCAGGTGCAAGTTGAATTTCAAACGTGTATACACCGTGTTTGTCTTCCATGTGTGCATAAAATTCTTGAAGAAGATACGCAAAGGAAAAAAGCTAATTTAATGGGGTTTCCAATAGAAATAATGGAATGCCCTGCTACGGATTGTCTTAAACAAATTCCAATCGTATGCTTAAAAGCAATGGCATTGGCACTTGAAGGAAATTTGATTGGGGTAACTATTTTAAAATTTGATTTGATTCAAACTTTGAAATTTGTGGTTTTGAAATGCAAATATCGCAGATTTAGTTTTACTTATTGCTGAGTTTCATGAATATAAAAGAAAGAAATGTTACATAAATTATTACGAGTAAATATTTTTCAAAATCTTAAATTAGATTTTGTTATCTACTTATGCATCTAAAACACATTTGCCTCATTTGTTTGATTACAAAAGGCACTAGTGAGAAAAAAATAGTAAATGTATTCAGATATCATCTTTATCAATAATATCTTTTTTTTAGGTTTGGTGGCAATTTAATCTCCTTTTTGTCTACATTAAGATATTTTTTGCTATTTTGATGTTTTTCATGACAAGATCTTGCAACACTCAAATTTATAACGAAAGTAAACGATTGTCGAAGATGTGGATGATGCCTGATATCATTGAAACCTAAGGATTTTTTTTTTATCATGCCAGTGATTTAAGATAATGTGCTCCATCGGTTTTCAGTGTTTATATTTTCTACGTTGTATATTGCTTTTCAAAATGTTTGTCCTATTTGAGATATAAATGATAGACGTTTTGGATTTGTGGGCCCAAATTACATAATGCATTAGAAAGCTGTAATCATATATGGTTAAACTACAGTGCGAGGGAGGATTTTGTCTCTGTAACATATTACAAAAATATTTCTCAGTGAAGTGTTATAAAATGAAAGAATGATGGGGTCTTTTGGTCCCTAATTTGAGGGTTCAGTCCCTTTTCTTGATATCAAATTAAAGGTCTATTGATATAATACATGTTCTACACTATGCGTTTAGCAATGAGTAACCGTTATTTAGCTATTTTGGAAGGAATGTTTAGGGGCTGACCACTTTTTACCTTATTAAGGCCGTTTATCGAGATTTTGATGGTTGGATATTGTTTAGAACATCATTTTAAGAATCGTCTTTTCTATGTTGTTTTTCAAAATATTTGTCCTTTTTGAGATACGAGTGATTAAAGTTTTGGACTTCTGGCCCCTCATCTTTTTCTATATTGCTTTTCAAAATATTTTCCTTTTTGAAATATAAGTGATAGAATGAAAAATAACAATAACAAACAGTCAACCATCTCAAAAATCCATGAAACGAAAAACAAATTCAAAGCAGAGCAACGCGGACCTAAAAAAGATAGAGGTAGGATCTGGTGCCTAGGAGGAGTGAGCATCCCCAGCTGACCGGTCACACCCGCCGTGTGCTCTTTGTCGTAATCGAAAAAAAACTCGGAAAAGTCCGTAGACAATTAGCTGATTAACTATGGTCTAACAATTAGTATGAAAAACGTCAGTCATCATGCGACCCAGTGGAAGATTGTATTTGCTGACAAGGTCGTTGTATCGACCATAGAATTTACGAAAAGATGACTTCAAACGAGACTGTTGATAGTCCTGTTTTATCAACTTGTTTGTCAGTAGCTTGCCTCGCCTTAGAAACTGTTCATACGAAGAGCATGCCTTGTGTATCGAATTAAATGAGAGACAAAAACACCATATGCAGGTGATGAAGGTATATTGCTACATAAGTAAGGAAAGTTGACTATAAAAAAAATTGAAGTAATTGCGTTTATCATTACGTTTTGTTGTTAGGTTACCATCAATGTCCATTTCCAGTAAAATATCCAAATATGAAACAGATGACACTATGGTATCTTTTATTTCAAGTCGTCGATATACTTGAATGTTTAGTTGAAGGCCACAGCGGGTGATTTATTTTTTTCACGTACACGTTTTTTAAAATAAATTCTGCTTCATAAGAATACAAAACTAGGTCTGCTAACAATGGGGCACAATTGGTACCCATGGAAATTCCAAATGATTGTTGGAAGACTTGATTTCCAAAAACTACATAGAAGTTTTCTATCAGAAACTCAAGCATCTTTTTAATGTCAACTTCAAAGTACTTGGGTGTGCAATTAGAATGGTTTTTAACAAAATAATTTTTTAGATTTCCAATGACAAGGTAAACATTTTTACGATTTCTATTTTTATTGAAAAAACAACCTTCGATGTTATCAAAAAGCCTAGATTTTAATATGTTATGGGGAATGGTTGTATAAAGCGTTGAAATATCGTACGTTTTGATACTAATGATTTTGGTTAGATTTTGTGCCCTCAAAACCTCAGTTTTAAACCTCTTGCTCCCTAATAATGCAACACATGACAAATACATGCACATTATATTGTTTGGGTTTTCTACTGTACAATAAACATTTTTGCTTCTATAACCTATTCCAAAATATTCCTAAGTAAAGCGATAAGGATGAAATACTTTAAATTCCTCTTGGCCTCTGATTTGAGGGGCCAGACCTTTTACCTTGATGTCAAACGAACGAATATGAATTTTATTTGCATTACATGTCTCAACAAAATACATTCAAGAAAAGAGATAAACAAAGAAAATCGATTAAAAATCACTTGAATGTTAATAACTCACAAATGGAAGTTACGTCATTAAAATTAATAAAAGTATGTTTTTTAGTTCGATCTATCGAATCTAAAAGTTTTGTGAAAATCAATTGAACAATCTCAAAGAAATTGCCTTAAAAATGCGTAGAAAAAAAATCAAGAATGATAATACGGAATCCGAAACAAAGCTATAAGAATAAGGTCGACTGTTGAAAACGGAAGACCTTAAAAATGAAGGAGAAACAATAGAAAAACAGGGTAATTCATAAGATGTTTAGGCCTCAAGATGTTTAGGCTCAAACATCTTTTTTTATTAACATTAACAAAATTTATTATACTGAGATTATATCTCTAACAAATCATTTATTGTATTTATGAATTTAAAAATTTCTTTTTCTAACTTAATTTTTATTGAATACAATCTTCATTTAAAAGTCCACACTATGTGTTTTATATCTTATTTATTATAAACAAATTCAAATTCAGAATTTTGATTTTATTTAATCTCTATTCCAATCAAATGATATTCAAATATTACATAATTTCTTTACAACAATGATATAATAATAAGCATTTCTTTACCATGTGTATGAAATATGAATTAAATTGTTAAAACGACATCCACACTCCACCTAAATATCCTGCTCCCTTTCTAGATAGACGCTAATAAAGAAAAGATACAAAGAGGGTTTCACATCTCACTTAGGAAGTTTAAGAAGAGACTACATGTAGTCTTCTTTAAGCAGTGCTTTGTCTATTTGCTATAAATATCACATATTTTATACATGTCTGGTTTTGTTTTGTTTTTTGTTTTTATCAAAAATCATGAATCAACAAACATTAATTTAATGTATTTGTTTTGGATGCCTGATGAAGTTAATTGTCATTTTAAGAATGTTCCAAAAATATCCTTTAAAAATAAATTCATCATCTACATCTATATATATATATAGTTAAGAATAAGCATAGTTAAAAGCTAAGTTGTACAATTGTCAAGACATCTTTCTACTGGAATGATTACAGAGATAACTGGTGTTTAGGTAAAAATAGCTTTGGGGATATGATTCTTAATTATATATCGGTAAATGTGCTGCTATTTGAAGAGTATCAATGATAAAAAAATTTCAAACATATTACAGTTCCAGTTATGTAGGCAACAAACAAATTTTCAAATATGAATACTATAGTCAGTAATATTATGTCTCTGCTCTAAAGCATACTCTCAGATAACTTTTTTTTTGTATTCGAGTCGCGAATATCATAACGGTAGCTCTGACATCGCCAAGTTTATGTAATTAATTTACTCCAAATTTAATAAAAATGCACTAGCTTATTTTTTAAAACTGCTCAAGAGCTGTGATGTTTTAACTATCAATGCATGGGATTGAGATACATAATCATATAGTATATGAAAACAACAGGTGCCTAAAGATCTTGGGACCTAAACGTTTTTGCTAGTGCCTAAACATATTGGGGCCTAAACGTCTGTAATTCGAAAAACAGTAAGGTCTTCCGCTGAAGACGGAAGACCTTATAAGAAAAAAAAAAAGAGACAAAGAGTGTAAATGTTTCGACAGTGTTTGTACCTATGGTTAAAACGATTTGAAATGCCAGCTGCCAATTTTGGGGAATTTTCATGAATGGTTGCAATTGATCCATGAATTTAATCTTCACTGATGTGCAATATATCTAATAATAATTTTATTGAAATGATAGCTGGTCATGAATTTACTTACCCTAGAAACCGATTTTGACTTAATACACAAAAACTGAAAGCACAATACGGTACGCAACTTGCCATGCACCTATACCTAGTGAAGAAAGAATTCAAGAAGTCGGCTTATCTTTAGATTTTTTATGCAAGAATTGTATTTTGTGTTAAAGAGAGAGAATAATATCTCATTAAATTGTTTAATATCCAAGATTATTTCATTCACACATTATCATTTATCACTGATAAATTCACAGGAGTGAAAACTGATTTCTTTTGCTTTACGTGGTTAGTGGGTTTTTTTTTACTCTATTGACAACAATTTTAATTTTACTTAGGAAATTCTAATTTAAAAAACGATTTTTATGAAGGTATCGATGTTCCTTCGACATCCTTCAAGAACCGGCTCAATTGATTGTTCTCGATGTCTTAAAAAAGAGGTATGTAATAAAAAAGACATATATTGATATTCCAATTTTTTAAAGATCAATGACAGGGTCTTATAGTCTGTCCCAAGATATTTATGCTGCACATTTGGACGATTTTTAATAAAAATACACATACCTGTGAAAAAAGTGCAATTGTAATTGATGAAAGGGACAGTTTCCAAGATAACTGCATTCACACATTTTCATTTTTCCCTCGTAAAAAATCACAGGAACGAAAACGGATTTCCTACAGAGATCCATAATGGGTAATTTTTACATATCTTACCTCCATTCGGAAATCACTCGGATTACCTTGCACAATTTTTCAACGTTATCACCCGGGCTTAATAATGGCTGATGCAATGCAAAATCCCCGTGGACTTTCTATTTTTAGCCGTGTATTGAAACCTGACAAGCTCTAGGGGCGTTCCAAAGGGGAAATCTTCAGGTTTTTTTATACTAATAAATGAACATCGTATGAATCAAGAGGTATTTATAAATATCGAATATTTTGAAAAAATAAGCGGCAAAAATATCTTGGGTCAGACAATAGTTGAAAAATTAAACAAAGATTTTATTTTCCATTTCTATTGTTTACAATTCCGCATTAAAATACAGTCATTCCTTGGGTAAACCAACATTTTTGTGCCAGTCGTAGAGTTTTATTAAGAATTCAGAGCCAACGATTTTTCATTAAAAATCTCAGGCCACGTTTTTAATTTCATATTCATTGATAAGAAAACAACATGTTTAAAACAAATTTAAAAGTAACAAACATTAGACTGTTTATAGCGAAATATGTATTGCAGATAGAGCAAAAATTTGCCTGACAAATAGCATTAACCAGACTGAGTATACAAAACTAACCATAACAAAACATTTGAGGTCCTTCTCTATAACACTTATAATTCAGCAATTGGCATACACATCTTTGTTAAGCATTCAAAATATTAAAGAAAAGCATTAAAAACGGAGATATATAAAACAAAATTAACAAATCTATAACTTAAAACTTGATCATGCCCCTTTAGAAAATAATCATGCTGTTACACTCTATATAAAATTAATAAAGCATTTTCTTTGACTCAGGCATATGTCGAAATCATATATTGCGGCCACCAACTTTGTCTTACATGTGTAAAGAAAATGGTGTCAATGACAGCTCCTAAAAATGTTGTCGCATGTATTGGCACTTGTGTTGGCATTCCTATCCAGTGTTTAAAAAATGTCATCGAAAAACCACTACAAGATATCCTAACAAAGGTTTGTTTTTCCATCATTATAGTAATTATTGCAAAAATAAATTGCTTAAGAAATTAGCCATCAGCAATGATCCATATATGGTCATAATTGTTTTAATTATTTTAAAAAATATTTTACCCAAACAAACTGTTACACTGTATACATGTAGCAACAATTGTCCGTTTATCTCATTTCCCCTACCTCTTCTCTATCTCTTGACTAAAAATATACATGTACATGTTTAATGTCATGTTCATGCTGTTGTTTGTATTTACTCAAATCGCATAAAAAGTCTTATACTTTGAGTTATAGATTTTAAGAAAGTGTGCATGTTATTATTTTTATTCTCTTTTCATTTTGTCTCATGTTGTTTTGCGGTTTTTTTCTTTTGTTTCGGTTGTTGATAATCTGAAACCGCAGGCATCAAGAGTTGCCATTATACTCATCCTCTCTCGTAGAAGTTATTCAGGAGTGTTTCCACCACAGTACATTTCGTCAGCTAATTTTAAACAAAGTCTGCTAAAAGATTGTCATTGGAGACTCTGAACATGCTGTCTGTGATACAGGCATTTCCATAGCACACCTGGTATTAAAACGTTCACCTTTATATAGGTTGACAATATGACAGTAGAGCATCGACCTTTTAGCTAGTGGAATCTGATTTAAGCGCTGGTTAGGTCTGTTACTATTAGATATATGTTGCGTTAAGTGGAGTCCATATCTGGCATTAAGGATGGTTGAGATTTTTAATAGCGTCCAACATCATCGAAGCGGTTACTATTCTATGTCTACCATAAGATTAAGCAACGAGGAAGGATTGATTGAGGTATCTTTCGGTAATGTTTATCTCATCTGGTTTTTGCATGACTCTGAAGGCTTCTGATTTATTACACTTGTCTTGCAGAATTTGTAACTTCTCTCTAGAATACTGTGTGAGGCGATCTTACCTTCGTGAGTATTTTGTTAGGCCAATGTTAGTATTTATAGCAAACTTTCAAGCATTTCCACTGTAGCTACTGAATTTGGGATTGAAGAGAGGACCATGATCCTGAGGGGCTTTACAAAAAAATGTTAAGCATTAGGGGTGGGCATATGATCTGGGTTTACTTTAAAAATATCCAGTGGGAGACGGTGCAGTGAAGTCTCAGGAGATGGCAAGGATTTGTGCAATGTGTCATGCAATGCTGTTTGATGCGAGTATAGTAGGAATGACTTGACATCATTTTTCTTAAGTTGTTTTGGTTCATCTTTATTATTCACAATGCAAATTTTTCCTGCCACTACCTCAACAATTGTTGGCCTTTTTTCTGTGCACATTAGGATTCAACATGGGGATCAAAAGCTACTGTACACTCTGTGGGGATGTATTTCAGCGCTTCAAGCCAAATGCGTGATCCAGATCATACTGTGGGACTTCACGACCTATGCATGATTTCGCCAAATGCGATACTTTTGGTTTCCTTTCCGAGTATGGTATTGGATTATGTGGGAGTAATCAATCATTATTTTATGACGTGTTTGGCGGATAGCGGTATCATTAGCAGACAAAAAAAGGATTCCTACTAAGAAGTCCACGTGAAGATCTTTTATTACCAGGGCCTCGATATGTAAGGTTATATTTCTTTGGGTCTCATTAAGCCATTAGCCTGCAATGCATAATGCACGGACTTTGTGATTTCGATTTATAGCTATAGGAGCTCAGCGACGCACGCTCTAATCATACTGATTTACGCACCACTGTCCGGTGTTATGTAAATGAAATGTTGCTTGTAGTAAACTTTGATTTGTGGTGACTGTTTGGTGCTGACTTGTCTTCAGTTATGGAATTCCTACTGATCAATAAGTTGTTCGTACAGGGACAGTTAACTGGTATTAGCCTTCTCTTGAGCGTCATCGGTGAAATTACTGCTTGCATATAGGTGTCTGACACGACTCTTAAATGTTATGTTATCTCGAGGCAAGAATTTGCAGGTGCTTAGAAAGTGATCAAAGCAAGGTCTTCCAACTTGTTTGCACAATGGGCATACCTTGTTGACCTTGGTGTTACATGTAACAAGTTGTTGTGAAGGACTATGGCATCATTGTTTATAGGGATTTCACCGCGCAGTGTCCAAGGATTGAAATATTTCTAGTTTTACTATGTAAGCTGGCTAATGCCTTTGATCTTAAATTAGGAACATACCGGTGTTCAAGCAGGGCTGAGAGAACTTGTGCAGAAGATGAAGCCAGGTCAATGTAATGAGGTTCTCGAGGGATGGTGAAAACTCTTCGGGAAGATCCCCGAGGTGACTTATGCCTCCTTTTTGATGAGATAGATTGTCTTCAATGAGCTGGTTCACTTATAAAACAAGTCCTCAGGTCGCATCACTATTTTTCCTGTAAAACTTTGCATTTCACCAGTCATTTTCCCCCCTTTTCTCTCAAATTATCGATAAAAATATGAAATGGTAATTGTAACGATGCACACTTTTCTTTTTAGGACAATGTTGACCACTTTACCGGTAAGAATTAAAACCTATATAACAAAGCAATAATTATCACTTTTATCTAACTAAGACGAGGTTGGGAGACACTTATGATACATCCTTTGCGTTGGCATCCGTTATAGGTCACCTGAGTGACCTATTGATATTGGTCTTCGTCCGTCGTCGTGTGGTGTGCGTTAACGATTTTACATTTTAATTTCTTAAAAACAAACTATTAGGTCAATCGTAACCATATTTAGTGTTAATCAGGTCTATGGTAAGTGGAATCTAAATTGAGAAATTCATAGCTCTACAACCCCTGAGGCGCCATCGGCTGAGCAAAATAAGCTGAAAAAGCCCAATTTAAAAAAAAAATCTTATTCACTACTCTCACATACAAATGTATGTGAGAAGAAAACCGAATATATGGTTATGATTGTGAAATTCATGGCCGTTGGTTCAGACCATAGGGTGGAGCCAATATAGCCATATAGTAAATCTCTATTAAATTGTTAAATGTAATGATGTCCACAAACTTCTCTACCTAATTTGTGAAACGTATTGCCGGGGTTCTGGCCGTAAGGGGGGAGCACGATTGCCATATAATGTTTAAGTATATAATGTTTAAAAATCTTCTTCTCTCTTCTCGTACATCTGTAAGAAAAACCCACTTAATAATGTTGTAGACCAGGAGGTCCTCTTCCAAAATTAATTTTTTCTATATCCCCTAGAGTATGGGTTTTGACTCTGATGCGGGGCATGAAGAGTCATATAGTGTAAATAGATTTAATGTTTAATAAAAATTGTCTTCTTTCTGATACCGAAAAAACACCTGACTGCAAAAAAGGAAAAAAAAGCCATCTATCAAAAGTTTAAATTTCATGTATTCAAAGAGTAGGAATTTCAATCTAGGGCGGGGCCAAAACAGTCAGATAGTGTATACAGTAGCTCTTTTAAATGCAGGAAGTGGCCAAAATGGTCATTAGGTGTTAATGTATATATTGTTTAAAAGACACTTACATGTACTGACACAGAATAAACTGACTGCATATTTAGAAAAAAACAACTTTAGATGGCATCTTTAATAATAGTTAATGCCACGTAGATGTGAGGCAAGGGTCAGGGCTTGGAGGGGTCATATATTTGTCTTATTTTTTTTTCATTATGCTCAGGAATTTCAATGAAAGAAATAGGTAAATTTACATATTTAAAAAAAAGAGGAATAACGGTTTATCAAAGTTCAGATATGGTGAAAACCTTTGGAAAGAGTTCATGGGGGGGGGGGGGGGGGTTGTGGGTTGTTGTAACAGTCAATGGAGTTATTTTCCTTTGCTTCTTCATATTTAGTAATTAATCATTGAATATATTGAATATAATGTAATTAAGAAGTTGTATGATCAGAAGAGTTATGCAGGTATTTTATAATTTGAAACAAACAGTTTTTGAACTTTTTAAATTAACAAATAGAATTGTTAGTAGTAAAGTAATAATCGGATAACCAAAATAACTCATAAGCAGTACATGTAAAATGATTTTAGTATAAATGCAAGATGGCGATGAGTGTGAGTGAAGGTTGAATATTCAAAAACTGAAAGAGGAGAAGGGTAACACATACTAGCATTATAGGCTGTTTTGTTTTGTTTAAATGCCCACATGAAGAGTTTCTTTGTCTCCATGGGGATAGGAGAGAGGAGGTTGTTTTTTTAAAAAAAATAATAAAACATAAATACTACCCACCGTTTTTAGTTTATCTATGAAGACATATACACATAAAACCTATCCTGAAAGTTAACAAATATGAACAAATATGAGAAAATTAGTTTCTATCAGGGTCTTGCACCTTTTCAATATCAGGTCATGCATTCAAGTTGTTCACTAAAATTATAAATGTCGTAGACCATTTTTAAAGATGTCAGACAGGAAGATGGTCAACATTACATTATTATAATTATTCTACTCCAGATTGATTAATTTATTAAATGCATATTCATGACTCCTTGACAAGTTTGTGTATAGACTATGGTGATTAGGTGACCATTGTGGCCTATTGGCCTCTTGTTGAAAAAGGGCGAAGGTGTAAGTTATTACTGGTTCTTCTTGACCAATCTTGCATCAAATAGTGGATTTTGGGTTTATTAAGTACTTCACAGACTTAGATGCTAGATCATAGCCATAAATTTGAGATGTCGTTGGTAATTAATGTTTGTGAGCAAGGTTGAAGTTTTTGGAGCCGATGCACTCTGATAAACATATATAAGTTAGTATTGGTCTTATATCCACCAAACTATGATGGATGGTACATCTTGTGATACATGAACTCGTGCACTTGATCGGCGCGGATGCCTTATTCGAGCCATATGTTTTGGATGCGAGGTTAGGATGGTTTTCAAAGCCATATCTAAGTTATAACTGCTCCTTCCTTTACCCATCTTTCATGGAAGTGCATAATGTAATATCTATGTACAATGTACTTAACAAACTTTGATGCTTAATCTAAGACTTAGGTTTTGGATCTGAAGAATAAAAGTTTTAGAGGAGGTTATCATTATTATTATTATACAAAATTGATAAAGCGCTATATATAATTTATATTAAATTACTATATAGCGCTGTACGTACAAAAGTTATTGGCATAAAAAGCTAAGAACATAAATAATATACCTAAATACACTAAATTTTAACTTTTCAGCATACTTATATAACACTAAAGAAGATGGGGGAACAAGATAGCGCAAATGCCCATTTGGCATTGTCGTAAAAAACAATTCAAATTAATATTTTTACAACTAAATATTCTAGATGATGTTATATTACAAGTTTACAAAAGCACAAATTTTAACTATATTCAGTTTTGAATATTTTTACAAAAGAATTTTTTTTTCTGAAGTTTTGGTGGTATCGAACCCACAACCAAAAAACCATAGCTCTATAATGTTATCTAATGTCTGGTGCTCTTACCACTAAGCCATTTCATTCACTACAAACTTCATTGTTAATTGCTAAGTGGAACTTCAACCACAAATTTACGGACTTGTAGTAATTCACTGAAACGATCAACTGTTGGGATACAAAATAAAATTTTTAAAGTATAGTGGGTCATCTCTCCACGTTTTTGTTGATTGAAATCAGTTTTATTTCCTTCAAACCTGATAAAGACTATGACAAAAATTTGGAGCCAAGACCCACTCTATAAAAGAAAAGGCATTGAAGTTCTAAAAATGACTCTATTTGGAGGTTTTGACACGCATACACCAGTTTAAATCAACCTATTCCAAATATTTAACAAATTTAAAGGTTATAAATCGATGTGATGGTAAATATAAATTTGTTTAAAATAATTTAGAAAGAAATTATGAGATGTGTTCATATTTTGATTTTAAAGTATCTTATCTATCCTCATATAGGCAGTTTACACGCCTTATTCACCCATCTTCTTTGTTTACATGTAAAAGTCAATGCTGTGCTGTGTCTGTACTCAATAAAATAAAGTTTAAAATGCGTAAATACTTAAGAATAGTCTGGATAAGCCTTGCTAAAAAGATAAGTTTTCAATAATTCTTTAAAACGAATAAAATTTCCTTCTAATCTAAGATTTTGGGGAAGGTTGTTCCACAATGTAGAACTGGCCACGTCGAACCCCTTGTCACCATACGACCTAGTCTGCGTAAAAGTAAATGGAACAGGTCATAAAATTTCTGTAAATACTGGTATCAACCTTTTTGATTTTATATGACCATCATTAAAAAACTTATATTTAGTACAGCTGTACATTTTTGTGTAGCTAAGATAGAGAGTTTTATGTGGATTATCTGAATGGTAGCGCAAGTTTACGTTTCGGAGCAGTATAAGATGGGTTAGAGTCATAGAGCTAAATTATATACTGGTCCCAACTTATTCAACTATTCCGACGTGCATACATACACTAAATGTAATTATTAATGCTTAAAATGGTGGTACCTTCGGATACAAGGTTTGATCTCAATTACCCGGATGCTAGGACAGCTGAAGGATTTGATGAAAGTTCAATGTATGTTTGAATGTTTGACTTAGTTACAATTCCACCAAATTTTCGTCCTTACCATATAAGACTTTCATGGTTCATGTAACTAGGACTATTCTTCAAATACAGATCATAATCTCAGCTATTAAGAAAACTTAAAGGAAAAAACCCCAGAACTACAAATATCAAACTTGAATGATTTATGTTTTAATGAATATGAAGGTACAGTATATATATCATAAAGTTACATTTGGACGTAAACCCTAAATTCTTGATGCCCTCGATACAATCTCTGTATCTCCCTCACTCGACTTTGATCGATGGGTAAGATAGCCGATGTTTGGTATATCAGATGATAGCTGTTACTATGCAATTGCATCATACAGACCGTGAAACGTGCTTCTACACCAGTTGCACGGTTCGGTTCTGTACGCTTTTTGAACGATACGGTTTGCTTTGTGAACGGTACGGTTCGTTTTGTGAACGGTACAGTTCGTTTTGTGAACGGTACGGTTCGTTTTGTGAACGGTACAGTTCGTTTTGTAGACGGTACGGTTCGTTTTGTGAACGGTACAGTTCGTTTTGTGAACGGTACGGTTCGCTTTTTTGCACGGTAGCTTTTCTAAAAATAGCCGCAAGCTTTTTGAATGGTTTGCGCGGTTTATTAATGCGGTAGGCGTGACCTGAACGCTTTAATTTTTCTCGATATGATATTGCTTAGTTTTTGCCCGATTGACTTCAGCAAAGTGGAAATCATAATAAATATTTTTTCTTCATTCATATGATATATTACATGTGTATTTCAATCTAAGTAAAAACAGACCTTCCATCCGTTTTCCTGTTTCTGATACGTTGCATGAAACGTATACTCATTAAAAACTGGAAAGCGAAGGGTTGTTGATATTTTGATTAGTCTGATATTATTCGTATTTAATTATAGATAAATGTAGATTAAAAGAACTGCTTGATTTTAATCCGATATATTTTTGTTAACTCAGCAATCTGTCTGATTCTAACAATCATCTTTCTATTTCTGTAAAGTCATGTACTTGTATTGAAGTCATTAAACATTTCTAATCCATTTAAAATTGCTAGACAAAATTGCTCAGTCTTTTTTCCGATATTTTTTTGTTCCCTTTATCGTTGTCTTGATTTTTTCTAGTTGTTATTTTTACTTGCACCTTTCTATTTCTTTATTCATAATTCGTATGATCATTCTTTACTGCGTACTGCTACCGATCCAATTCCCCAGATAAATAGACAATGTTAAATTACACACAAATAATGATTATATAGACGGTAAATTCCAGTTTAGAAATCTTGAAATCAACTGTTATAAAGTTTTTCGACACGAATTGTTATTTATTTAAATATTGATTCTATGATTTTCAACACTACTTTCTATAAACATATCACACTTACGTGTAACTCGTTATCGCTTCTCTTATCTGAAATAACATGTAGTAAAGTATATACAAATGTGAATAGTCAAAATATAATTATTAGTTTTTGTTATCCCGTTAAACTATACATGTATATGTAACATATTTCTTACGATTTGTACACATATAATCAAAAGCTTTTAATGGCGATATTTATCATTTTGTTGGACATGTGTTCGCTCTTCATCGTATGCTAGCGATTTAGCTGACGTTTTCCAAATGCTAACTAATCTTTCTATATTTCATTTATCTTTTTACTCACACACTTGTTGTAAATACATATAGGACACGAAAATATACCCGGTAATCAACGAATGAATTTTAAAAGTTATAAATATATTATGAATTTATCTAGTGACAAAAATACGACCGATATATAATAATCATATTAAAAATAATTATTATAATAATATGATATATAATTTTGACTAATATTTTTCGTCTTCGTTATCTCTATAATATTTGAATATCTCTGTTTTCACTATTGCAAACTTACTATCATTTTATTATTATTTGTTACGCTCTTACAAAAAATAAGTCATTTTGATGCATTCTTGTAAATCTCATTCATAATTAAAATTCAATATTTTATCTTTTTCAAGAGTTGACAAGAAAAACCGAAAAGACGGAAACTGAAGAATGTATGCTAGCTAATAGCAGTGCTCTTGCAAGTAGGAGATCATTTGATGTAAGGCAGTATTGTTTTTAATTATTTCAAAAAAGAATTCATTATCTTAGAAAGAGTATTACAATGTATAAGTGCCCATACAGACCGGTGCCACGACCTGTTTTATTTAAGCATTGAATTTTCATTTTATAGTTAGATTTCAAAACTTTTAGGCTTAATGCAAATGCAATTCTTATTTAAAAATCAAGTATTTCCCTTTAACAAGAATTCATTTCACGGTAGGCCATAGTAACAGCTACATTGTACACTACTAAATTTTATTTTCGCTTATGACATTGCACTAGTGCAGCGTTCAGCGTTTGCGACATCAAAATAAAACGTTTGATTCAACGGTCTCCCCATCCGTATTGCTGTGTTTGAATACAGTGGACATCCAAACACTGCTTGACAAACATCTTTGTTTGACTATCAGCAAATGGCACTATACTTCCTCCATCATTCAATAAACACCGTTTCGGTTACAAAATATATGATTATAACAACTACAAAGTTCTAAAATTAACACATTTTCTTTCAGTGTAATTATAAAAAAAACCTTATCTGAACGCTTTGTTCATATGAAAATGGAAAAGATTATGCAACATTTCAGCTAGTAGAAAATAAAAGGAAATGTGTTGAATTGACCAGATTATTCTAGACCCCCTTGGTGGAGTAAATTGAAAACACTTTCTTGAAAGTACAAGGGACGATTTTGGATGCATCTAATTTTATCTATTTTGTGTTTATAATGCTTTATAAATACATTTCTAGTGATCAACCAAAATTTGAGTGTCAGCTGTACAGTTACAATCATGATACGGAGCTCGCAATTCTTTGGCATGTAAACAAGGCTCGTGTCATGTTTTAGATTGTTTGTTTTTAAGCTGATTGCTGTCTTTTTAAATGTGTTTTAAACTTAAATATATATTTCCTAGCGTTATCACATTCATTTTTCACTTCAGCATTCAAAACGTTAACAAAACTTTGTTAACATGATAAAAAACTGTGTGTTCTGTTTCTTGTTTATACCATTACGCAGTACGACTGGCACTCATTTTTTGGTTGACCATTACATTTCTAAAGTATTAAACATTAAAAACGGAAAACTAATTTTTGAAAAAATTCGTGACCATGTCTCTTTAAAAACAACGCAACAAAGCTAAATTGACTTTAGAACTTATACCGGTATATTATTTAAGAATATCATCACTGTTAGACAAGTAAATGCTACTTACAACACTTTACAAAAATAGTTAGAAACATGTATAAAGACCACCAAATAGTAAGGAGTTTTTACCAGATTTCCTGTTTCAGTTGGAAGACCTATGTAAACAAAAACTGTCTTGTGCATTTCATCTGCTATGTTCCACAAAAGATTTATTTATTCCTACTGTGTGCAGAAATTTTGGCCTATAAGATAAAAAGTAATAAGAATATACAAGGAATAGTAATAGATGATACTGAATATCTGATATCTCAATATGCTGACGACACTGTACTAATTCTAAATGGCTCAGAAAAATCCCTCAAAACAACTATTGATGAATTGAATAATTTTAATACAATCTCTGGACTAAAGATTAATTTATCAAAAACACAATTATTCTGGATAGGCAGCAAAAAAAAATTCTACTGAAAAATTATGTCATGAAATGAATTTTCCTTGGACAACACAGTTTAAATTCCTAGGCGTCCAATTTGACGTAGATCTAGCAAATATTCCAAAACTCAATTATGATAAAAAGTTAAAGAAATCATCAACCAGTGGAACAAAAGACATACAACTCCTATTGGTAGGATTACTTTGATCAAATCTCTTATCATATCACAAATGAATCATTTGTTTATTTCACTTCCAACACCATCAAGTAAATTTATTAAAGACTTAAATAAAATATTGTTTAATTTTCTTTGGAAATCTAAGGTGGACAAAATAAAAAGAAAACAAATTACACAAGAATACTCAAATGGTGGTCTCAAAATGATTGAAATAAATAATTACATCCAAAGTCTAAAGTTATCCTGGATCAGAAGATTGATAAATAGCCCAAATTCAAAATGGAATATATTATTAAATAAATCAATTAATACGGACATAGTGCTGAAGACTGGGTTAGACTTCATATCCTGTATATTAACTAATTTAGTTAGAAACTCCTTTTGGAAGGATACATTTATTGCTTTTAAAGATATACAAGATAAAATGAAATTACTTACATCGCATGAATTTATTACACAACCCATATGGTACAATAAGAACATTACAATAGGGGGGAAATCAATTTTCTTTATTGATTGGTTTAATAAGAATATTGTTTATATCAATGATTTGCTGGATGAAAATGGGTCCTTTTTAAGTTTACAAGACCTTCAAAGTAAGTTTGATGTCAAGTCAAACTTCCTTACTTATCTTGGTTTACAGAAATCTATTTTAACTAGTTTACATTATCATGGAATCTCAAAAGAAGAGGATAACCCAAGGCCTTTTATACCTTTCCACATTAAATTATTTTGCTCACCCCGAAAAGAATCTAAGATCATGTATAATATTCTAAACATGGAAAATGTTACATCTTTCAGTAAATCAAAATGGGGATTATTTTTTATGTTGTCAGATTTACAGTGGAATACCATATACCAGTTACCTTTTGTCAACATTAAAAATACCAAATTACAATGGCTGCAATTTAGAATTAATCACCACATTCTAACAACTAATAAATATCTATTTAAAATAGGAAAGGAATGTAGTAAGTTATGTAACTTTTGTAAACAACATGATGAGACAATTTTTCATGTACTATGAGAGTGTCCTAATGTTCAAGAACTCTTTCAGCAATTTTTTGAATTCTGTCAATCAAAGAGAATTACAATCCAAAGAGATCCTTTAATTTTTATATTTGGGCTACACCCTGACCCTATTTCTACAGACATTTATTCTATCTTCTTGGTTATGAAATCCTATATCTATAGGAAAAGATGTCTTAATGAAGCACTAACAATTCATGAATTACTTATAGATATTAAAACACATATATCAACTCTAAGATATATAGCTACCCGAAATTGCAGATTAGATGATTTTTATAAGAGATGGGTAACTTGGCTTTTTCTTCTAAATAGACTTCACTGAACAATTATAGCAGACTCTGACTGTATAGAGATGATATAAAACTATAAATCAATTTCTTACTCATGTTCAACAACCAATTCTCTCTCTCTCTCTCTTTCTCTCTCTCTCTCTCTTTCTCTCTCTCTCTCTTCCAAGGAAAAATTTTGTTTTGAAGTAGATTTTCTCAAAGCTGTTATCACTTTATTGTATACAAATGCATTTGATTGTTCAACTTCAAAAAAAAAAAAAAAAAAAAAAAAAAAAAAAAAAGTTCCACAAAAGAAATCTCTCTCACTCTCTCTCTCTCTCTTGTTTCTCTGTGTGTGTGTTCTGCTTTTTATCGCTAATATATATATATATATATATATATATATATATATATATATATATATATATATATATATATATATATATATATATATATATATAAAGTCTTCCGACTGAAACAGGAAATCTGGTAAAAACTCCTTACTATTTGGTGGTCTTTATACATGTTTCTAACTATTTTTATAAAGTGTTGTAAGTAGCATTTACTTGTGTATATATATATATATATATATATATATATATATATATATATATATATATATATATATATATATATATATATATATATACTGATAATCGGAATTTTGATATTTCAAATTCAACACATGTATAGTAAAAACGTTCCACTCATTGTGATTTGATCATTTGTGAGAGAAATTACTTATTATCGTTTTCTGTGTAAGTTTGTTTGTTCTCCATAATGAAATTATAATATTATAGCACATTGCAGTCACGTAAATTTTGATCTTTGAAATTTTAGAAATTATTTATCGTTGCATGTTATCTTACCTTACATAGTTGCTTCGCCCATCTTATGAACTACGGAAATTGTGTCAATCGTGTATGATAAAAAGGGTAAGTTAAAATTTACATGTAAGTATTGCTGATACAATGTACGGTTTATCTTAGGTTTTTGAAATTCTGCATTTTTTAAAAACTTTTCGACTGAAATGCTTTTCCCTTTTACCTGATGTAATTTTGATGCATTTTTCATTTTTAAAACACATTTTTAGGCTGTTATAATTTTTTCAACATGCATCCATGGTTGGTGTCTTGATTGTCTGAAACACCAGATAGATATTTCCAAAAATGAAAAACTACAGTGCAAATCTTGTTCATCATGTGGACATACTGGAAACGCAACTCGTTTTGTAAAACAATGTGAAAAAGACGGTTTGCTGGCAAGTATTAATATATTTTTAATGTTATTATTCCCTCGCGCAACTTGTTGCGAGGGGGATATAGCATCGCTGCGGTGCATGTGTGAGCATGTATGTGTGTGTGTGTCCATTGTCAGCTCTTTAGCAAAATTCCAAAAAAACCCTCTAATGAATATTCATCAAACTTTGTACACTTCTTTGGCATGGTAAAAGGACAAACACTATTAATTTTCAAGTCAATTGAGTCAATATTTTTAAAATTATCGTAAAAAGCGAAGTTAAAACATGAATTTTATGTACGACTTGACAATAGACATTTAGACATGTAGTATTGGAGGGTTAGAAGTTTGCCCATAGGTAAAAGTTGAAGCGGGCAAGGAACTAAAGTCATCCGATTGACATCGAAACAAGCAGTTAACTTTCGGACAAATTTTCCCGTATTACTTACAATAGAACTAGTCCAAAATTCAGAGTAGACTTTGACAGATATCACACATTTATCAAGCGAAGATTGTTTCATATTTATGATAGCTGCATATCTTCTACTATGGGTTGACATACCACAAGCAACTAAAATTGTCCATCAGAGCAGACTACAGATCGCTAAATGTTCAGCTACGTTTCATATAATATACGGATCGTTTATGTATGCTTATATAAAAACGAATGCACGTAATGAATCTAATTTTTTTAACTTTAAAGAACATGTGTACATGTTCTGAGTTTCAGCTAGGAATAGGAAAACTGTGCAACCACGTACACGTAACCCTACCCCTCTCCCCCAATTTATACACCACAAAGCTTTGGATTAGGATAAAATAGACATTATGAATTCAAAGTAGTTTTTAGAAATACTTGTATGATATTTATTTTGATCTGATAAACTTTGATCAGAAAAATGTACACGTATTTTCCTAAATAATGCATTTCCCCCTACAACAAGTCATGTCGCGAGGGGATGCTCCGCTTTGCGGTGCCCTTGTTTTGTTCTTGTTTTTTTTTTCTTTTGATATACATATTTCTTTACATTTAAAACCAATAGAACTGCATTACATAAACACTCATCTACTTTTATATAATCAATTAATATATAAAACAATTTTTTCCCTTTTTATCTCAACATTAAGTTACAACATGTTTGTTTCATTGTCTTTGATTATAAATTATAATGCAAAGTCTTTTTAGTACTCTAAAGAGGTTGTTCACAATCTAAGCGTTCAGTTTTATTTAATTTCAATGAAAAAAACGTTAAAAAAGGTAATTTTAACGTTTCTCTACCTGTTAAAATCATTAAAAAATTATTTACGGTTTATTGTTACTGCAAAATTTGTTGATCAATTGCAATTACATTTAAAATACATTTGAAATTGAAAAATTAGATATTTAAAATATCAGCTAAAATCGTGACTGTCAAGTTTTAAAAACTGTTGAACATCAAACTTTATTTTTTGCTCTTTATTCATATCATAAGAAAAAAAACCCCTTATAATTGAACTTTAGTATATAATGATATTAAGTTTCCTATTTTTTAACGAAGAGGTGGTCAAATATTCTACTTGTCGTTTTCTGATAGACTTGGTGCATTACATTTCTCAAACATGGAAAACACCAAGGACGATAAATTGTTTACATTTATTTCTTCAAATATTACAATTTCATCGTACAAAGAAGTGAAAATCATCAAAGCAGGAGGGGTTAAAGAGTTGTGTTTTGATCAATGTCAAAACATTACTCTATCAGTTTTAGCTAGTGTTTGTTACAAATTCTGTTAAAGAGGGTCTTTAGGATATTCTCAAACATTTGCCCGCAATTTTAGTCTTTTTGTTCTTTTAAATAACAAAAAATATTAAAGAAAAGCCAAGAAACACAAATTATAAACGTATTTACGTAAACTCTTTCCAATAATAAATACAAATACACATATTCCTTATTTCCCTATAATTTTTAGAATATCTTAGCATATGCAAATATTTTGCAATTGTGTGATTGATACAGTTGTATCGATGCGTTTGAAAGGTTTGTTTTATGTGTTCTTTGCTTGGTAAATATTATTTTACATTTCTTAAAATGACATAAGAATTTTGTTTTGAGCACAATTTGAATACCAACAACTTTGCTTGAAACACACTATAGCCAGCATCCTTTCAACATTCTTAACAAGAATTTAATGTTGTTGATTTAATATGATTAATAACTTTTACGCTAACCATAGAGGATATGATATTAAGGTTCCTCGACACACCAAAGTGTTTGTAATATGATTCAACAAAATGGAGATCAATATCTGCTTTCAGTTATTTTATATGAATTTTTTGTATTTTTTAAGAGAAAAGGGAAAAACTGTTTTGAGAACAAACAGGGTATTATAGAGTTTGGTGTTACTTAATGTGTAATATAATTATGAGTAAATACATGCTAAAGATAGTTCTGTCAAGTGTTTGATTTTTTAATTGAATAATCTTTTTTGAAAATAAAAATTGTAATTATTTTATATATTTTTAATCTATTGATAAATTTTAAAGAATAACATATAGTCACATAAAATAATTACTAAACATTGATATTTTACATAAAAAATTGAAATGAAAATACAAAATATTAGAAAATTTTATGTTTAAAAAAATTGAACCGATCCCGATTGAAAAAAAACTGATCCCGGTCAGAATTTTTTAGATTTACAATTTTACAAAAATACTGTTGTTTATTTTGAGTAATTGATATTGATTATAAAGTCAGTAAATTATCAAGCCATTCACAGCTAAACAACTTGAAAATTTTGCAATTTTGTGATACATTATAACTTTATATGCGTTTGCTTTGAATCAGTTTAATTACAATCGCGATCGGTACGATTTTAAAATGTTCCAATTTTTCTTTAATTTCACAATTTCGTTTCAATTTCTTGTTGAAATCTAATTGTACAGCAATTGTTAAATGTGAGTAACAGTCTTATTTCCATTTTTTATCTATAGATTAAAAAATATCTTCAATCCTTGTTTTCCATTTTCATAAATATTTTTTCTACAAAAATACAATAAAGTTTTTATGACCGTCTTTGATACATGTATGTATTTATAGATAATTGTATTGTGTTATTATTGATACCAAAGTTTTATGATCTCTATGGTATCCGGTTTGCAGTTAAAATGATGTTTCCTGTTTTTATAAAAACAAGAGGCCCATGGGACCACATTGCTTACATGAGCAACAATGGGCGTTCAAAAGATATTGTGCCATATGGCCCCTCGGTAGAATAACAATATACCTATATACAAAAAATGAATATTGTAAAGTATTCGAATTTTACACGTAATTTTGCATACAAGTAATCTTTGACATTGTACTTTTATGGAATACTATTTTTACCCAAAATAAGAAAATTCTACGCAAGATATAAAACTAAACATTTAGCAGGGGTACACTGTTAATTTCCAATTCCCTATATTTTCGTTCTGCCCCCCTTCCCCCACTTTATAAAGCTCTCATTTATATATGAGAGCATATAGGTACATTTTCTTTCTCAACTACTTACTAGTTATTGTATTTTTTTTTAAATATAATATAATACTTATTGTATTTTATTAAAAAAATCCTATAGATGACAAGAAGAAACTTGTACCTCAATGCGCTCAATTCCTCAAATTAAAAACATTCAACAATTTAATTTGTCTTCTCCATTATAAATAATTGTGTGTTGTTTACCTTGCGTAAACTCGTGTGACTTTTATAACTTTACTCACACTTGATTGATGAATACACTGGAATAAAAAATGTTGTCACGACATGTTAAAGAGCTATAAAAATCAATGTTACAGTATTGACAGGCACATCACTCTATTTTACTAAGGCCCACCCATTATTTTAATCTTTATTCAAAAATAACAAATGGCTACAAACCAGGATAATTTTCCGCTGTAATATTTTCTAAAGAATAGCGATAATTCCTTTATACCCCAACAGAAATGTGTCAGAACTATAACAAGAGGCCCAGGTGCCACATCGCTCACCTGAGCAACAACTGCCTTAATTCTGATCAAATTAGCATTACAGTATCAAAATATCTTGACAACTAAGTACAGTAGATCTTGCTAAAAAAAAAATGAAAATTTTTATCCACCTCTTTTTTTTTGTAAATACCAAGCCCCTTTTGTTGTTGTACCTGTAAGAAGATTTTTCTCTATTCCTATATACCCACCCCACCCCCCCAATTTCGTGGCCCCACTTTTCTCTAGTGAATCATGGTTTCATCAAACTTAAATCTGCATAACCTGTGCTTTCACACTAAGTACCGAGTTTTGGATCGAAAACTTTCCCAGAATATGTATAAAGATTTAATCCTATGTAAAAATTCAAACCGCCATTATGGCCCCGCCCTACCACTAGGGACTGCGATTTTGCAAACATGAATTGACACTACCCAAAAATGCCTCTACACAAGTTTAGGCTTTTCTGGCAAAATAGTCTTTATAAAGAAGATTTTTAAAGATTTTCTCTATATATTCCCATGTAAAAATTCATCCCCCATTGTGGCATCACACTACCCCTGGACTATTATTTAAACAAACTTGAATCTATACGATCTGGGGATTCTTCCACTCAAATTTGAGCTTTCCTGGCCTAATAGTGTTGAGAAGATTTTCAAAGATTTTCTCTTTATATAAAAATTTATCCCCCATTGTGGCCCCGCCCTACCCCCAGGGACCATGATTTGAGTAAACTTGAATCTACATTATCTGAGGATAGTTACACGCCAATTTGAGCTTTCTTGGCCAAATAGTTTTTAAAAGAATTTTTTTAAAAAGATTTTCTCTATATATTCTTGTATAAAATTTATCCCCCCATTGTGGCACCACCCTATCCCTGGGGACCATGATTTGAACAAATTTGAATCTGCATTATCTGAGGATGCTTCCACTCAAATTTGAGCTTTCCTGACCTAATAGTTTTTGAGAAGAAGATTTTCTCTATATATTTCTATGTAAAACTTGATCCCCCGTTGTGACCCCACCCTATCCCCAGGGACCATGATTTGAACAAACTTGAATCTACACTATCTGAGGATGCTTCCGCTCAAATTTGAGCTTTCTTGGCCTAATAGTTTTTAAAAGAATTTTTTAAAAAGATTTTCTCTATATATTCCTGTAAAAAAATGTATCCCCAATTGTGGCCCAACCCTATCTCTGGGGATCATGATTTTAACAAACTTGAATCTACATTACCTGAGGATGGTTCCATTTTAATTTGAGCTTTTCTGGCCTAATAGTTTTTGATTTTTAAAGATTTTCTCTATATATTCCTATGTAAAACTTGATCCCCCTATTATAGCCCCACCCTACCCACAGGGACCATGATTTGAACAAACTTGAATCTACACTTCCTGAGGATGCTTCCATTTTAATTTGAGCTTTCCTGGACTAAAAATTTTTGAGAAGAATATTTTTAAAGATTTTCTCTTTATATTTCCATGTAAAACTTGATCCCCCCATTGTGGCCGCACCCTACCCCAGGGACTTTGATTTGAACAAACTTGAATCTACACAACCTGAAGATGCTTCCATTTTGATTTGAGCTTTTCTGGCCTAATAGTTTTTGAGAGAAGATTTTTAAAGATTTTCTCTATATGTTCCTATGTAAAACTTGATCCCCCTATTTTAGCCCCTCCCTATCCCTGGGGACCATGATTTAAACAAACTTGAATCTTCACTACCTGAGGATGCCTCCATACAAGTTTAAGCTTTTCAGGGCGAATAGTTTTTGATAAAAAGATTCTTGTAAAATACCAACAAATTTTCAATTATTTTCAATTATCTCCCCGTTAAAGAAGGCGTGGCCCTCCATTTAAACAAGCTTGAATCCCCTTCATCTAGTGGTGTTTTGTGCCAAGTTTGGTTGAAATCAGCCCAGTGGTTCTTGAGAAGAAGATGAAAATATGAAAAGTTTACATCGACGACGACGACAACGACAGACAACGGACAAATTGTGATCAGAAAAGCTCACTTGAGCCTTTGGCTCAGGTGAGCTAAAAACTGTTTTAACGGTATCGTTTTTTTTCTACCCGTATCTGAAAAACTATCAAAATTGATGTAGATTTCACATTATTCATTGTATAAAGAGGGGGCCCCAGAGAGTAGTTATATACAGCATATCATTCTTTTAATTTTTTGTACAAGTATTTAACATTTAGCGAGACATTTCTAATGATCAACCAATATTTCAGCGTCAATCGTAGAATTATAAGCAAGATACAGAGCTCACAATTCTGCTAGGTTTGAGTCATATTTTGTTCACATGAGTTTATTACATTCAACTTAAATTTTATAACTTGGAATTTCCTATTCAGCATCTAAAATGAAAAAAACCCCAGAATGGCCTCGGACCTGTGTACAAACATAGAATTGTAAGTAAATCTCTGTATCTTGCTCATAATTCGAAGCTCAACACTTAAATATGGTTAGTAATAGAAATTGTAAACAATTAAACATAAGAAACATGCACTAAAACAAATTAAGAGCACAATTTTTTTTTTCAAAATGAATCATATACATGTATATATCTACATATTTCCGTCAGCGATATTAAATTATATTTAAACTGAATAAACTCGAGAAAAGGCTGAGCATCTCAACAAAACAAATTGCATTAATCTAAGATTACGCAAAAAAATCATACCAAATTACCGATAGAATGAATTGTAATTTAGTGAATTGTTTATACATCAGATTTTGCTTCATTTGCGCAGGCAAACAGTTAACTGTTTGATTTACCGATGTCTCTGTTTGATTTGATATGTAAAAATTACAAAATTCAGGCGATAGTTCCCAGATTACAAAGCATAGATAATGAAAACGAAACGAAAATCAAAACAAGCTAACACCACCGTAATATGTAAAAACTTTCAACGCATTGAAATATTTAACCTCAATCTACTTCACAAAATTGGCACCAATGTTATTTGCATGTTTCAAAGATTCCCTTTGTACGCGAACTGTTGCACAACAAACAAATTCATCATTGTCAGACCGACCCGTTTATCATATGTCTTGGCTGGTTTAAACAAAGAACCTCGTTTTAGAAGTATGGAATACGAGTTCTGGGTTGGCAAACCCGGGCCGGGGCAAAATAAAAGCCGGGCTGATCGACAATCGTCAATTCCAAAATACGCATTGTTTTGCAGCAATATTAACAGCGGACAAATATCCTGGTCCGTAACATAGCATAAAATTTAATGAGATTGGTAGATTAATAACTGCCAATCTTTTGTTTTGCCCCGGCCTGGCTTTCCCTACCCATTTAACCAGGACTCATTGATTACCGAACCCGAAGCTATAAACTGATTAAAACACGCCTTTCCTTTAATATTATTTTCGTAATAACTCAGATTTGAAACAGAATTAGTCCATTATATTTGCAAATAATATTTTCCTTTACATAAAGATTATTTATGCTAAATTACATTGAATTTGACTCAGTAGTTTTTGAGAAGATTTTTAAAAATGCACCCCACTTTTCTACAGTTTCGAGGTTTTCTCTGCTTTGAATAAAGATCAGTCTTTCATTTTTAAAAAGGTCTTTAACCTGAAGGGTAGAAAGTCCTTTTGTATTTCTTATGTTTATTATTATTTTTTTTTCTTCTTTTTTTTTTCAGGGGCAGCTTTTTGTTTAAAGAGATATTAAAACATGTTTTTCTTCACGTTAGTGACCATTAAAAGTTATGGTACCAAATGACCCTTTGCTTTACTTTTACCAATACCTTTTGTTCACTTCCAGGGTTCTTCAATCTATTCATACCGAAAGAATCTGAGGCCCCCTTCTAGTAGTTATTGCCCCTGAAATTATTTGAATTTCTATAAAATCACTTCCAACTATTTTATTATTTATCATAGAGACTTCGGACTACTTGGGATAGAAGCGTCTCTCTTGGCTGAACAAAATAACATTAAGGTCAAAGGTCTAGGTCATTTGAAAATCTATTCATTAATGAGTTTTAAGATTTCTTATGTTTAGGGTGGTAAAGAAAAACTTTTTTCATGGATGTAGTAGGACATCTTATGACATTTTAAAATATAGCCCCTTGGCTCCTATCTATAAATATTTACAATAATTATAGGAGTTATTGCCCCTATTGTACAAAATGCTTGTCATCGCTACTCCTCTAAAACCATAAGAGATAAAGACTTGAGACTTTTACCAATGTCTTTATTACACTTAGAGGATTCTTAATTTATTCATACAGAAGAATCTGAGACCCCCTTCTAGTAGTTACTGCCCCTGAGAGTATTTAGGTTTTTAACTTAAGAACTAGTAGGACTTCATCAGACATTCAAAATAAAACCCTTCAGCCCTTACCTTTTAACAATTATAGAGTTATTGCCCCTATTGTACAAAATGATTGTTATCACTACTTTTCATAGACAGTTAGAGGTAGAGACTTTTACCAATGTCTTCAGTACACTTAAAGAGTTCTTCAATCTATTCATAACGAAAGGGCCCGAGGCCCCCTTCTAGCAGTTATCACCCCTGAAAGTTACTTAAATTGGTTAAAAACTCCTACAACTTTTGAACCTTTAATCGTAGGGCCTTCAAATCACCTTAAATTGAAATGTTAACCTTTTCCAGTCAATATGACATAATGGTAAAAGGTCAAGGTCAATCAAAAAACAATTGCAAATTTTAAGTTTTTGACATTTTTAAAAAAAGTAACGCAGAGAAAATGTTTTATTAATTTTACTGAAACAAAACATAAAAAATAATAAGTTGGAAAGACCTCTAATTGTTCGAGAACAAATAGTCTACTAGTGGTAATTTATATTTGTCTTATCATAAGAATGCTTTGTGCCAAATTTGGTTGAAATTGCCCAAGCGGTTTTAAAGAAGAAGTTCAAAATGTAAAACGTTTACAGACGGACAGACAGACAAGACAGATAAACGGACGGACGGTCAGACGGACGACGGACAAAATGTGATCAGAATAGCTCACTTGAGCTTTCAGCTCAGGTGAACTAACAATACTAAAATCATACAAAATAATTGGAAAGCGATATTAGTTTCATTTTTGTATAATCATTGTTCAAAAATAACACTTCATCGATCCATCAAATAATGCATTGGTGTGTCGAGCGACCTTAAAGTCATGAGATACCTAATACATGTAAGTATGGAACTTTAAGCCGAAAAAATTAATGTGAGAAAATGTTCACGCTCCTTTCATTTTTACCAGATACCCCTATGAAAAAAGTTTAATATCGTATATACTGCTACTAAATTCATCCAATCAAATGCAATTTCTTCTAATTTTAGATTCCTGCCTATATAAAACCTTGTTTAGGATTAACAACGTGTAGTTGCAAGACCAATCAGGTTGTTATATATGGAATAATTCATTGCCATTTAAATTTTATACATTGAAATTTATGGTGAGAGAGAAACAGAGAGAGAGAGAGAGAGAGAGAGAGAGAGAGAGAGAGAGAGAGAATGTCAATCACATTAATTTTAGTTTGTATTAACTGTTTTTTCTCATAAAACATTACAGTCTTTAAAAGATGTATTAGAAGAGAATATTTTACAGTTTCTTTCACTATTTGCCCCAAAATTAAACTGTTGTTTAAATCTCATTAAAATACACATTTATAATCTTGAAAATGTACATGTATGATTATTAAGTACCAAGTTGAACACTTTTATCTTGTGTCAAAAATCTTGTGACTTTAATATTTTCAAAAATTATGAACAATTATACATTTTCTTATAGTTTTTTTAAAAAGGGAAATGTATCCGCAGCCGTCGCACACAACGAAATTAATATATTTTATGTGATATCATATGATTATGTTATAATGTGAATATCTTCGTTGGCGACAGCTGCGGACATAGTTTTCTATTTAAAAAACCGAAAACCACTGAGGATTTAGTGTCTGCTGCTCAGTTTTAAGAAATTTACGGGAAAATGCACTGTTTAAGACATCACAATTATCCTGCAATTATGTGAAAGTCTAATCATGTAACTCCTTATAGATTCTTTGTTTATGGGAATTCTTGGGTAAAAAATGTTACATTTCGATTTCTTATGATATTTTCAATAATCACTCTAAAACCGGACAAATTATGACTGAAACTGTACCTAGTTCTTTGAATTTATGTTAATTCAAAATACTAAATGCTTATTTTATCTTTTGTATAGGCAATTTTTGAAATTATTGAATGTGGTCATCGAGTTTGCAAGGACTGTCTTTTACGACTTACAGCAATGAAATGTCCAGTTTTGAATCACAAAGAATCAGAGAAAGTTTTCATGGAAAACATGATGTTCCAGACTTCTTTTGTACGACAAAATTATTACTACACCGTTTGTGATTTTAAATTGCAAAAGAATATATTTAGATATTAAAATTTTTACCCTGTGTATCATTTTTTCTTCTTTCTTACAAACAAGCTTCAGACGCAGTGTGCTTTATGCTCGAAATACAAAGTAAGTACATGTGTCTTTAAAAAGGTTCGATTATGCTCTCATTAACTAACAAAACCAATTACAACAATTAATCCAAAAATAATGCCTCAAGATGTATGGCACTTCTTATGGGCACTTAATTATAAAAAATGAAAGATCAACATATTTATTATTTTGATTCGAAATGAAATTTTGATTAAATTACATTAAAAACTAAAGATAAAAAAAACTTAAAAGGTATATACATTCCGTAAACAGCTCCTGTTAGGATTTGTTAAAAACCCATTGCTTATTGAACTGCTAATATGGCTTACCTTAGCATGTACTCGTAATATATACGAACAATTAAAACAAATCTAATCTTAAAAACGAATGGTATAAAAAAGATTTGAATGAATCTCGGAATTATGACTTAAGCAGCGACATTTAGAACTGATGAGATAGGTTTGCACACTATCAAAATTTGAAACAAAAATGTAATATCAAAAACTTGAATATTTTTTTTCAGTTCTGTATACCAATGAAAATATGCCACCATGCCATCTGTAAAGAATGCGTTCTTCGATGTTTTGTATGTCCGAAACATGAATGTAGAAGCATTATAGATGAAGCATCCTTTGGGGTCCTGTTCGATCAAATTAACAGCAAGAAGGTAACATTGGATTGCATAATTATTACACCAATCATTTAATTCGACTCTTTATTCGAATCTATTTCAAATAAAGGATTAAGATTTGACCAATATAAAACATACAATAACATGTTCTAATGTTTGCTAATTATATTCGGTATTGATTTTTTTTTTTACATGTATTTACCTTATTTCTAGGAAGTTTGATAACTGGAAGTATTATTAATATTTCCAGGAAGAATTGTTTATTATACGAGTGAGTAAGGAAGAGCTACCCTGTTCAAGATGCAAAATCAGTTACAAAAGAGGCAGTGAGGTAGTCATATAATCAAATGTTTTTAAACTTTTTGAAATTTTTATTTGGTTTACTTGCGTATAATTTGCCTGCTTTCAAAATACATGCTTAATATATAGTTACTGTATGAGTAATATCTTTTATTTTTTCTAAATGTTTGACATTTTGAGAAAAAGTATTGCATATAATGTTGCGTAAAAGGCAACCTAAAATGATTCGAATCATAAGTATGAGTTTAAATAGCAACTTTAAAAGTCGATAGATACATGTACATTCTTCGATATTTATTAGGGGTTTCCTACGAGTGCTAATGTGGCTTGTTCGACACGAAGTTTAAAATGGGAGATAAGAAATTGATCCTACAGGCATTGAAACATAATAATACAATTTTGTGATATGAATTTTAGTCGATGTACTAGTACACCTACTTTGGCGTCAAAAATTGTCATTAAATAAAGGATTCAATCTTTTTGTTACCTTTAATATTAAATGTCACAAGGTAACAAAGTTTTGGAACATTTAAAACAAGCTCAAGCTCAGAGAAATCTGAGAGAAAGAAAGAGGTGATAAACGGGTATAGAAAGATAGACGGACAGCTATACGCACAGAGAGGCAAATATAATCAAACAAATTCTACGCTTCTCGCTTAAATGTGGTCACACTTCAAAGAAAAAATGAAAATATCTAAATATTTCTTAGGGGAAAGGGGGGGGGGGGTGATTTAAGTATATATAGATAACAATTGGTTGAGAACTCAAATTCATTACAAATGATGAGATAATAAGCACTACAAACCAAACAAATTACGAGAAATATAAAAAGTTTAATAATTAATGGTTAATTGATAATGGATCACTTGTATATAAAAAGAATTGATTTACATGACCAATATTGGTTTCTGTCTTTACATATCGGTTTCCGTTTCATTTCTTGATTTTAGGCCATACTCAGTAAATTCTTAGGTACTAGTTCTAATAATGTATAGTCATTAAAACAGTTTCACAGTCGTAATCCGAACAGTATGAGTTACGGACGCTTTTTTCTTTTACTTTATTTTCTTTAAATGTTTTTCCAGTTTACTTTCTATAATACAATACATGTAATTTATATGCATTTGTTTACAACCAGGGACATATTAGCAACTCTTGAAAGTCTCGCGTGACGCGATTTTAAAGGTGACAGAGTCAAATAATGCACGTCGCCAACAGAGCTTTTCTGATTACTTTTGTATTTCTCTCCGTCATCCGTCGGTCCGTAAACATTTCACATTTTTAACATCTTCTCAAAACCTGCGCCAATTTAAACCAAACTTGTCACAAAGCACTCTTAGCCAAAGGGGATAAGAAGTTGTGAAAATGTTTGACCGCGCCCTTTTACAAGGGGATATAATAAGGAATTCTTGTAAATATTTGAATATTTTCCAAAAATCTTCTAATCAAGAACCATTTGGCCAAGAAAGCTGAATCTTGTGTGGAAGCATCCTCAGGTAGTGTATATTCAACGTTACCCCCCGGGAGCAGGATGGGGCTACGATAGGGGATCAAATTTATACATAGGAATATATAGAGTAAATCTTTAAAAATCTTCTTCTCAAGAACCAAGAGAGCTGAAACTTGTTCGAAAGCATCTGCAGGTAGTGCAGATTCAAGGTGGTGAAAATCATGATCCCTGGGGTGGGGCTGCACTTGGGATCGAATTTTACGTTGCAATATATAGAGAAAATCTTTAAAAATCTTCTTTTCAGAAGCTAGGTGATTATTTAAAATTGTTTAGTCTTTAGCCCCTAGATGATTCCTGGACGATTGGGTCTCACAAGGGATCAGAGTTTGATGTAAGTTTATATCACATATATAAACAATTGTTTAGGATCTTTTTGAGAATTGCAATTCTCAACATGTGATATAACTATAAAATCAACCTGTTAGAAAACGGACTAATCATAATAAACATAAGAATATCCAGTGGGAAAAAATGTATTTTTATTTATACAGGATCTACATGTACTATCCTACATTGTCCAAATAGTTTGTATTATGACTACATTAAACTGATTTTACCATTCCTCGGGTGAGCAATGTTCCCCATTAATATTTAATGAATTATTGACAGTATTCTATCATCTGATCCTGTTTTCAAGCTGTAAGACTTAATCTAAGTATAACTTCTTAAATTTCATTTTTAAAAATTATTTGCATTTCTTGCACTTTTGTCATTTTTCCGAAATAAAATGTCTCATCTCCAAAGAAATGAGTTGTAAAAAGGACGTATATACACTTACGGGATTATCAACTTCTTTACCGCCTTGTTTACATTAACTTCCGATGTAACGTTATTGTGGACAATGCATATATGTGAAAATTTAACCATCGTAATTATGATCCAAAACGGGAATGAAGTAAGTTAAAACATTCATTATTTTAAAAAAGGTTATCGTCTTAATGTTTTCAATAGAATAAAAACATAATTGATGCATAAACCGACCTTTACAATCGCGCCCCGCGAGACTTTCGATAGTTGTTAATATGTCCCTGGTTGTGATTATATATAAAGTACATGTATCGAAAAATAAAAAGTAAACTGAAAATGAAATTTTAAGATTATATAGTAAAATAGCATTCATAGCTTATACTGCACGGACAACGACTGTAACACCTTTTCTTCCAATCACTACATAATCAAGAACTACAACCTAATAGATTACTGTGTATTGTCTAAAAACAAGTGGAACGGAAATCCTAATGGGTTTTTTTTTTATACAAAAACCAATATCGGCCCAATAGGTCATGTCTTTTGTTATATACAAGTGACCCTTTCCTCTCAGCGAGGGATGGGCTATTCTTAATCAGTAATCAGATTAAAACGATTACAGGTATAGATCTGAGAAAAAATGAGTTAAAAAGTAATCATTTAATTTTCTAATTACATTTTCAAGTAATCGTAAATAAATCAATTTCTTTAAAAAAAAAGATCTGAAATCAAAATTACTTTAATAATTAAAATGGTGAAAATAAAATGCTTGAATTTTTTTCCCTAGAGATGAGGTTTAGTCTACAATGGCTAGCACTGTTTATTTATTCCCTTTGGGAATGTTTAAAATCATGTCCATTAACCATGAAAAAGGACAATCCTGCTAATACTTCATTTCCAACATTAATTGCTTTTAGGTAAATTATAAAAAAAAATCACCTACTGTGCTTACATTTTTAGAAATTTATTTAAGGGTTACTCTGAGTTTGACTTTGGTTTTTTAATCTGCTATCCTAAATTTTGAATTTACCTGATGCAAAATCTTCAGGCCAGGTGGATGCACACTAGCACACTAGTTGAATACATTTATAATGCTACATGTATTAATGATATCAAAGTGTAAAGAAAAAGCTTGTAAATTAGTTATGGTATTAGAATTACGAGAAGCGTCAACAAGAGGCTCATGGGCCTTATCGGTAACATGAGTAACTGCTGTGTGGCTTTTGCAATATACATTCATGTGTAAATTACAATTACATGGATAATGTAATCTTTTTTTTAGCTGTATGATCCAGTGGATTTATCTCTTATGTTTAGTTAGGTTTGACCTACCTTAGCCTTTTTAAGATTTTGGCTAAAATCACTCATATGGAAATTAATGTGAGATCCAGCATCTAAAGCAAGCTGGTTAGTGTACACTCCTAGAACTATCATCCATGCAAATTTGATTTAGGTTGGACTTACAGTTACCTGGGAACGGACCTGCTCCAAACGCTTAAACCCAGTCAGACGGACATGTACACAAGCATAAATATACCGCGGCTGTTTTTACCAATAAACTTTCCATTTTCTAAATTTTTTTTTATAAAACTATATAAAAATGTGACACAATATACGGCGACATAATGGAACAAATGTAAAGTACAAAAAATATTCGGTCGAAATTACACCACTCTACCCTGCATGTATATAATCATTAGAGCCCTGCCCTGCCAGAACCCTGGGTGCATGAAAATTATAGTTTGGAACAGGGCACTCTTCCTAATCATAACTATGCACTTAAATCATCGGATAAATACCCAGGAGTAGAGGAGAAGTTTTAAGCTCACCGGAGTAAGCTTTTCTGATCGCATTTTGTCCGTCGTCTGTCTGTCCGTCCGTCCGTCTGTAAACTTTCACATTTTGAACTTCTTCTTCAAAACTACTGGGCCATTTTCAGCCAAGTTTGGCACAAAGCATCCTTATGGTAAAAAATATAAATTGCAGAAATGAAATGAAAAACCGATCTTTATTCAAAGCGGAGAAAACCTCGAAACTGTAGAAAACGGGGGTTCAAATCTTCTCAAGAACTACTACGTCAAATTCAACGTAAATGATGTAAAAATAAATGGTGCTCTCTCTTTCTTTTATTGCATTTTGCTTTTGTTTTAATTGATATAATTTTATATTGACTAACCGTATCTGAGAGTCAAGCCATATTTGAGTGTCAAGCTTCGAGTTAAGCAAGATACAGAGCTTTGCGCACAATGTAATGTTTATACACAGAGCAGAGGTCTGCTTTAGTTCGTTGACATTTTTAAATGCTGAATTGGAAATACGAAGTTTAAGAATTTCAAATTGAATGTATAGTCTGTCGTAAGTTATTGCTATCGTTTTTGATGATAATATTAAAATACTGTGGAATCATTAGACTTCGTGGTGGCTCAATTTTCGTGGAATTCGTTGGTACCTCTCATCCACGAAATAACATCCTCCACGAATTGATAAATTAGGGTAATAAAGTTATATTTCCCTTTGTAGATATATAAGAATACACGGAATTACGTCCCCACAAACCTGTAAAAATTTAAGCCATCCACGAAAATTGGCCCCCACGAAATTTAATGATTCAACAGAACACTGACTGTGGCAGTTGAAAAGAAAAATGTTCAAAATACTGAGTATTTTTATGATCATTTTTCAGTCATAAAAGTTCACAGGAACAAAATCAAATTTCTTACGGAGATTTATAATGGGAAATGTTTACATCTTTTAACCATTCAGAACTCACTCGGAATACTTCGCACAATTTTTTACCGTTATCATCTGGGCTTCATTATGACTGATGCAATGCAAAATCCCCATCGACTTTTTATTTTCGGTTGTGTATTGAAACCTGAAGCGGTAGAGGGGGCGTTTTGAAACAGAATATCTGGACATTTTTCATATTGGTTGATGAATGTATTTTGAGCATTAAGGTATTTACCATTATCGAAATATCAAACAAAAAGTAAAGGAAGCAAAAACTCGGGACAGAGTATAATTAACTCTTGTAAAAAAAAATGACTCAAACCAGGCTCTGTATTTAGGATTGCGACTGAAATTTTGGTTGATTATTAGAAATGCCTTGCTAAAAGGATGATATGCTGTAATTACATGTACTTTCTGGTGCCCCTTCTTATACGATGAATTATATAAAATCTACACTTTTGATAGTTTTTCAAAGACAAGTAAAAAAGACAAAAATGACGTCTTTAAAACAGTTTTCATAGTTTTCTGACACATGATTATTATGAGAATAAAAGCATTATCGTTGTTCATAAAAAAATTATATATCTTTGTATCAATTTGTTGTCTTTTAATAAAGATGAAAATAATGGGTGGGCGTAATGACAATAGACCGATGTGCATGGCAATATATTGATTAAAATTATAGCTCTTTAACATATCGTGTCATATTTTTCAGTTAAAGCTATTCATCAGTCAAGTGAGTAAGGTTATGAAACGTCATACGAAATAAATTCACCCCAGGTAAACGACAATCGTTTATAATGGAGAAGACCAATTAAAATGTTTAATGTTTTTAATTTGTGGGCATTGTGGTACAATTTTCTTTTTTCACATATAGGAATTGGTTAACAATTGAATAGAATACTTAGTAAGTAGTTGAGGGAGAAAAGGTACCTTAATGCTCTCATGTATTTTAATTTTGATCGCTTTATAAAGTGGTGGTTGGTGGGGGGAGGCTTTATAAAGGGAGCTGGAAGTTGACCGTGAACCCCCACCAATAATTTAGTAAAATATAATTCATATGGTTCGGATACTTATTTTTCATTTATATACCGAGGGGCCATATGGCACAATATCATTTGAACGCCCATATAAAGCCAGTGTTGCTCAGATGAGCGATGTGGCCTCTTGTTTGAAGAATTTATGCATTTTCAATTCAAAATCATTAGAGCCCCATCCTAACACCAGATCCCCTGACCAGGGCCCATGAACTTAACAATTTTGAAAGAGGCAATATTCATCGTCATGACTATGTATTCAGTTTATTCGCTAAATAACCAGTAGCAGAGTAAAAGATATTTAAAGAAACAATGCATTTTCTCTATATAACCATTAGAGCCCCACCCTTAAACCAGAACCCCTGACCATGCGACCATGAATTTCTTAATCTGGTAGAGCAGTTTGACTGCTTGATGTCCAGGAGTAAAAAAGATTTTTGAAAGATTGGATTAATCATTGATTTTATTTGGTTTTAGCCACCACCGCGGGGGGGGGGGGGCCTTAAAGTTCACAATTTTTACTCCTTTTTTACTCATCGATACCATATGCCACATTTTGTTGAAATTTTGTCAGCGGTTCTAGATAAGATGCTAAAATTGTTCAAAAGTTTCCGACTGACAAACGACGTACGACAAACGTTGAACAATGACGCACTAGAAAGAACAGATAGCAATAGGTCAGTGACTCAGGTGACCTTAAAGTGCATATTTTTTTTATTGAACATTTAACTTGGAAAATTTTGGATTTTGACTTTTTAAAAAAAGATTTGGATTTTTATACAAAAATTATTTCAAAGCCAACAGAATCTGACTTTTATTTCGCACTTGCACTTTGCTATAACGGAGAATAAATGGTTACAATACAGATTGAGTCAATGGTGCAGATCAGACGGTGTGGACATCTCATCTGCAATAAATGTTTTGCAAAACTTCAAGAAGATCAAAACAATTTAGCAATGTCATCGTGCCCATCAGACCGATGCACTGAACTTATTTTCTTGCCGCCAAAATTCGGTTCTAAGGACTATGATAATCAACAAAACGTAAATCTATCTATCTATCTATCTATCTATCTATCTATCTATCTATCTATCTATCTATTCTATCTATCTATCTATCTATCTATCTATCTATCTATCTATCTATCTATCTATCTATCTATCTATCTATCTATCTATTTTCAGGACAATGAAATAAAGGCAGAAGGTGCAGATAGTGGTATGTACATATTAACACACAAGCATATGCCATAGATTACAGAAAAGGGAATATGTTTAAAAACGACTTTTACTCAGAATGAAAGAAAATCCAATGATGGTAATGAAATGTCATTGACTGTTCAGTTCAGAACTTCGATTGAAGTGTTATTTTTCACTTTCAAAAAAGTAGGTCAATGGTCAACTTTTTGAGTTAGGTGGAATAACAAATTATCGAAAAATGGCTGACCTCTGATCGGAACGACATTTCGTTTTTTTAAAAGGATTTGATCGACGACGACAATATGTAACTTACTCCATATCTGAGTGGATAAAGTTTCGGGCTTGTAATCCGTACACCCCGAGTTCGAATCCACCAGGGGCTTTTGTTGTTACTTAATGCATTGACTTTTTAGATATTCATTTTTTTATCCACAAACTGCAAAATTTTCACTTATTTGACACATGTTCAGTGTATTAATCATTGTATCTTTCATAACTAAATAATTTACTGTTAATTTAAGTGACTTTTTCCAGGTGTGTTATTCCATCCTAAAGTCCATTGAATATTCTTTTTAAGAGTTTGCAAAATTTACCTCATAACTATAAATTATGATTGGAATTATCTGAATTATGAGTTTTTAATCGATAAAGAAATTATTTGAAAAAATTGTAATGCATTTCAAGAAGGGTAATGTAACTAAGTAGAATTAAAGAAATGTTTTTTGAACCACGATTGTTAAATATGCTATGATTACTTATTTGATTTTCCTAAATAAGACAAACGAGATCGATATCATTTTTGTACAATAATTAACAACATTAGGCATCTATAATCAATGCAATGATAGGAGAGCATCTATATAGGACAGTGTTAATTATAATGATGTGAAAGACTGTTGGAGAAATTGGAAATATTATAAAGTAATAAGGAATCATTCTTTGAATATTGTGAGCTGATAACTTTGGTCGAACCGTGGTCAAATCTATCATCTGCATAAAGCCCTTCCTATTGGATTTGACCACGCCCAGACAAAAATTATCACCTAATAGAATGATTCCTTATCCATTAAAAAAATCATCGTTGGAAACAATAAGCCCGTCTCGCATATGCTTACTTATCGCCTATAATTGAATGCGAGACTGGTCGTGGATTTCCGATGATGATTTATAAAGTATTCTCAGTAAAACTGTACATCTTTAGTTTGCATTAGCAATACATGTTTGATTTATTAAAGTAAAAAAAAAAACTACACTACATAGTCGTTGTTGATAAGAGTGGTTGAAGGCTGAGACATACCGAATATATGCAGAGCAGTATTAATACAAGTTCAAATATTTCAAAAGATCTTTTTTAAATCATTAAAATTTTTGAATCAATATTAAGTTTGGAAGTTCACCTCACGGGAGACGATTCTACACTTTTTAAATTAGTCGGAAGGAACACAAAAGAAGCAGCCATATCCTTATTAAAGTGCTACTGCCAACATACAAATTAAATTCTCGCATAATTCTATTACTAAAGAATTTGCGATCAAATTTTGAAATTATTTCACGAATTAAAACGCATGTAATTAACGGATTCGAAAAGTTTAAGAAATATTTTCACAGCGTAAAAATCTACTCTGATATATCGCATTTGATTTCATGGAAAAATCTGATTCTTTATGACATTTTCATGTAAATTTCCTTGAATAAAACAACAAAAGTATATACCTGTACGAATGAAAAAAAACTGGTTTATTTTTTGAGCGCAACAAATTTTGTCTTCTTGTTCAATTAACCCAAATCCACATGTATGTACTTTTTGAGCTATTTTACGTAAAATAAAAAAAACCCAGTCATAACATGCCATGGATTTATAGATTTTTATATGATTATATTCATCTGAAATCAGTTACGTATATAATTCAAAATTTCTTAAACTTGACAGGTTTGTGAATGCAGTCATTATATATTATACTTTTGATATCAAGTCGATATAATTACCGATTTATAAATAAACAGTTCAATTGCAAGTTTATCGATAAAAATAAATACTACATGTACGACATTTACAATTAATAACATGCATATTGACGTACAATTCATCTTCATAGATGTTGTGTTCTCATCTTTTCTTTTTTATACAAGAAACAAATTTCGATGATACTGAAGTCAATGTTTATGTGTGTTGGTTACAATGTACAGTGTACAGCAAGAAAAAAACCCCTCCGAGAATCGCGATATTTCTTAAAACTTCAGAATACTGATGCAACTGTATCCACTCGAGAGAGAGAGAGAGAGAGAGAGAGAGAGAGAGAGAGAAGAGAGAGAGAGAGAGAGTTTGTCGTATTTGATACACTTAATTAGGTGTGTACGAGTATATTTTAAACAATAAATATAAACCAAAGGTAGCGATCAAAGCCGAAAAAATCAACGTAACCCGCATTCTGTAATGTGGTTATCTTTATAGCTCGCATGTATTACCGAAGAAAGCATTTTTTTGTTTATATTTACATCTTTCTTTTGATAAATTAATGAATTGAATCCGTTTGTCCACATTTTTGTAGTCGTAACTTTTCAGTGAGACAGTCAAAGCCGATTTTTTTTTTAATTTCAATTTTTTTCAATTTTATACGAATTAAGTTTATAACATATAAAAAAGAAGAAAAATCAGGAGAATAATTTTACACCAGATAACTTCCGAGTTTCAAAAACAGCTATTGATTTTAAAATTGCTTCAGAACTATAAAGATGCTTAAAAAGTAATATCAGTAAATATGTGTTAAAATTCCGTGCAAAAGGTTGATCAAAAAGAATGAATATTTCTCTTTTTGAAAATAAACTCGTGTATGTCATTTTAACAATGCCCCAAAATTGTGGAAACATAGGCATCGAATTTGACCATCTTTATCTATGTTTGATACATGTTTGCTTATTTACTTCTTAGTAGCTTAAATAACTCTGATGTATTTAATGGTTGGGGAGAAGTTTGATATTTGTTTTCTTTAAATATCCTTTATCTATCTATCTATGTTGTTGTTGTTATTGTTTCTTAGTAGCTTAAATAACTCTGATGTATTTAATGGTTGGGGAGAAGTTTGATATTTGTTTTCTTTAAATATCCTTTATCTATCTATCTATGTTGTTGTTGTTGTTATTGTTTTTTTTTTGGGGGGGGGGGGGGGGTTGGGGGTTGGGGTTGGGGTTATTGCATGTGGAGTCATCTGTATTAGCTGCAGAACTTTAACTATATCTGGATATTCAAAATGTTTGTAAGAAATCTAGAATTGTAGAAAATTATTCATTAATTCTACTTCAATCAATTAAAGACGATGAAAAGAAGTATAGGAGAAAAAAAATAATCAAAATCAAAATTTGACGTTCCTGACGTCGTGACGTTTTCGACGAGCTACGTCAAAGTCGTGTTAATATGTCGTACTAAAATCGTCATAAAATGCTGAAAACATACAAGATCTTGGTAATCTTTGTATATTTGTGTTCAGAGAGAGTTGACTAATTGAAATTGACAAAGAAAATGAGTTTGTGAAATTTTGACACACACACACACACACACACACACACACACACACACACACATATATATATATATATATATATATATATATATATATATATATATATATATATATATGGTTTTAAGACAGTCTTATAATAAACTGAACTCTGCTCACTTAGTGTTATATATAGCCTTTCGTCGACGTCGCTAATATTATGAAGGTTTATTGTACATCAATATTTTTGGTTTATAGAAATTATAACTTAACACAAACCGCAATCAGTGAAAATCAGAAAAACGCTTAAAAACGTTTTAGCCGTTGGTTTACATAATTATATCAGTAAATACAAGTAAAAATTTAATAGAATTGTTATTTCACAAATTTTATAAATCCATGAAATGCATGAAATTTCATAACGACAGAGACATACATAAACTGTCGTTACATATAAGCTATTTAAGCCTAAAATGCCGTTTCTTCGGATACATATTCTAATAATGCTGACATGAGGTTTCATTGTTGCGACAATTACATGTAAGATGATACAAAATTACCTTACCTTTCCTTACAAATTGATCTTTTTTTTTTTTTTGAATTGTCAATTATAGATCGTCATGTGGCATTTATTAAAAATGATATCTAAACATGGGTTTTAGCAACAAAAAGTAATGTTTCCCGGAACTTCACAAACTAGTCTTGCATCTCATTCTGTAACTGTTAAAAATGCAAATCAAATCGATGTTTAATTTGAATTGTAACGTTTTCCGTGTTCGAAGATTCGGTTGCTCTGCCTGAGCAATTATAATACAAATCAATTTTCTCAATCAAAGATTTAAATTAGTCATAAATACAATTCGCTTCTTTCTACTAAAACGTACGCGCTTCCTCAACAGGTATTATTCTGTTATTAGCAGACACAACACATACAATAAAACCTCGAAAGCCTTATGCAGGCACGTAAGCTGTTTATTTGTGTTCTAGGTTTCAACCTATTTATCGCTTCGTTCTTAGCCTCTTCTCACCTCGGCTGTCTGTTTAGAACTCCAACTAAAAGCTCAGAAACTCTACTAATATACCTTAAGTCACGTGCTACTTGCGGATCTAGAAACAGAAAGTAGTACTCTAGTGTGAGAAGCGAATATGATTTTGATTCCGACTTTCGTTTCAGATTGATCCAAATTGTATTAATTCTATTTCAAGCACAACATATATTTCATGCTTAAATTTTGTTTTATATTCATCTAACATTTTCTATACTAATTTGTTAATTTTGCTTACAATTTGTAAAAGTCATTTTGATCTGTTTTAGCAGCATCAACGGAAAAGTCTTCAATAACAAGGGTTGAAAACACCAAGCGACAGACGAGTGCCAGTTATTCTGAATCACAGAAGTTTACATTCCTAAACTTAGAAAAAAATGAACATGAGGTAGACAATTTTTTGACTTGTTAGTACGCTTTTTGTTTATTACGCAACATATTTATACTGTCGACAATTGTTAAAAAAAATTAGCTATCGTGCTTGTTTTGCATATCAATCTATTTAGATTGAATTAGACGATTGCACATTTTTCACAATCTAGGTGGAAACAAATGGATTACCGAACTTGGGGTTAACATGCTACAGAAACAGTGTTTATCAGGTAAACAAAATCTAACATCTCTCTCTCTCTCTCTGGTTGGCAAAATAGCAGCTGCATATGATAATGAAAATGTGGTATATTCCAGATTCTTGCCGGGAGTCCTGGGTTCTTTTCGAAATTAAAAAGCAGTAATAAAGACGTCGTGAGTTTATTTCTTAGAACTGTACAAGATTTAATTTTCTAAAACATTTCTTGATAATGTAATGTATACAAATTAGCATTTTTATGTCAAACAATATCAATCTAGACTGAAGACTGGACATTTACGCTGTGTGAAATTCTTTGGCACATTATTTCGAAACGTTCCTCAAAAACTCACACCGAGGAATATTTGTTACGTATGCAGCAAGAGTTTTCAGCAATGTAAGTCGATTACCGGGATTATTGCATTTTCCATCTGAGAATTAACAATTGATATACTAGTAATCAAACTTGTAATCAAACTAAATATTTCATATTACAGTGATAACTCATTCAGAGAGCATGGACAAAATGACAGTCTCTCATTTTTGACAAGTCTTCTTAATAACATCACCGCAGAAATCGAGCATAAAAGAAAACAATGTAAGATGTTGATTTTTAACGTAATGCTTTCTTTTAGAAATTAATCATTTCTCAACTGTTTTATAATTTTAAAATTGTTACAATTACTGATTATAGATGACTTAATTTAATCAATTCGTTTTACGACTTTTTTTTTCATTGGGCGTTGGCTTTCTAATTAGCGATATTCTATATAGATTCCATGTCCCTTCAAGATCCAACAGATATCTTTCGAGGACAAATACATGATAAGTATACCTGCTGTAAATGCAAAAAGGTAAAATATCCCTCTATCTTCACGTATATATCTAGATATGTCAACGAATTCATACAAAGTTGACATTAGTATAACTTAAAATGTCATAATTGCTTTAAAAGTATTATCGTACTTTTTTTGGTTCAATTAGATGATTTCCTGTGTTTCAATTTAAAAAGAAATATTGCACAAGTTTTACATTAGCAAAATTAAAAAAGATCTGATTAAACAAATTACCAAAAGAATTATTTCGTCAAAGATATTGAAACTCAGGAAAGTAAAATTGTTTGGTGCTTTAAAAAAATATACATAATGAAGACGATCATGTATGTATAGGTTGCCAGAGTATTATCCAAGTATAGAAATGTTAAGGAGGTGGGCACCTGAAAAGTAATAATGTCAATCCTCCGAAATCCACTTGGATATAAAGATGGGAACCTAAAATGTTCATTTATTTTATTTTGACCCATGTCACATGCCATTTTTTTGTAAATATATGGCCCCACACAGATATGATAATTTTCCTGAAATTTTTGTTTAAATTTGACATGGAAATTGATAACTTGAAGAAATCAAACAAATATCTATAGTTTGAAGTATTATTTAGTTATAATCTTAATACAGTATGAAGTTGAGCACATGTAGCGACTATAGATGGAAAATCTATGTCAAAGTTTAAAAATTCTTGCTTTTACTGTTGGTTTCAAAGGCCAGTACATACTGAAGAAAACAACAGATGTTACAAAATTTTGGAGTAATCAAATTATAACGCGAATAAAAAAAAATATAGTAATGTCATCTTCCAAAACTTTGCACACAAAAAGACATACATTTAATGTTTCATTAAAAAGTAAAAAAATTATTTACTTCAATAATTGGAATCAAACTTCGCCTTTACCAAGTTAAGTCTCGTTTAATTTCCTAATTTTATCAAAACATGGAATTTCTATGCATGCAACTTTAATGAATAACCTTAAAAATTTGAAATTGCAGTACTAAAGATGTTTATTTTTATTTTAAAGACTGAATACGCTGGATTAAGTGATTTTCTATCTTTACCACTACCAACAATAAACGACAAGGTAATGTGGGGCACAGTTGTTTTACAAATGTACTAGGATATGTGAAATATTTGATTATTGACGAGGGTGTTTGCTTTTAAAAATCTTTTGTGTTTTTCTTTCATTTAAGAATCCAAAGATTGGACAATGTTTGTACAAGTTTTTTGAAGCTGAAACTTTGAAAGGTGCTGTAACATGCCATCACTGCAGTAAGTACAATATCAGTTCTTCGTTTTTGCATTATTTTTATTTATTTGTTTAACCTATATGTAATGTTATTTACTCTTTATTTTAATTTGAAGGAATTATTATCACTTAAGAGTTGTCATTTATTTGTTACATGTAATTGCTGAATTGAAGGGTTTGGTAGAGAAATGAGTTCGAAACTTAAGAAGGATATTTTTTGTCCATTGATTAATGACCTTTAAGTCTTGCTTTGGCGTTCAGGAAATTAAAGCTTTAAGAATGTATAATTAGATAATTTTAGACGCTAATTTTGAATTTTCTACCTTCTACATTAATGCACACTTGTTATATTGAAAAGAAATCAAAATCTTAATTTTTCAAAATGTGACCCCCTTACCAATACCGAGGCAACAGGATGGGTTTAAGTTCAACATTGAACTATAGGAAGAAACGTTTTTATGTCATCTTCTCAAGAACTTCAATGCTACAATTTGTTACATTACTATCCAAGCAACATCTTATCTTTATATCCACATCTGAAGATCACTGTGTCCTTCTCTTAGTATTTTACACTTATTTATTTACATTTTCAACTGTCTGTGTGATAAAAATAACAATGAATTTTGAACCCTAAAAACCAATAACTTCATAAAACATGAGTGAGACAAAATGGGCGTGTCATAAATATAAAAGCATAACCGAAAAACGGTATTGGCTGCGCCGCGTAGTACTACATTGCATGTGCTATATAAAACATAGTGGTTTTAAAATAATGTTGCTAAATGTTTTGAAGTGTACCAATTTGAAATAATATAAATACAAGTAATAAGGAATCATTTTATGAATATTATGAGGTGATAATTTCGGCCTGAGCGTGGTCAAATCTATAATAAAGCCCTTCGGGCTTTATTGCCTATCCCGTTAGCATATACGTTCCTGCTTATGGTTATTGCGTTTAAAGGTTCAAAAGGTTCAAAGCGATTTGTTTTATTTAATTTCTTCGGTCCACAATATTCACGACAGCGATACCTGGTTTTATGGCATGAAAGCTTTCATTTAAATCGGCGACTTTCTTACTCCCGGTCCTTACAAAACGCTTTGAATAAAACATTCCGTGCTATTCCTATGTTATAACTTAATTCGTATTTAATGACATCGTTAATCATGTTCCGACATTCGGTAGTCAACATGTTTTTAAGTTGTATTAATGCCGTAGTGTGTATATAACCCGTTGTTTAATTCGATTAAAATATAAATATGCAAGAGGCGCAACTCAAGTTGATCGCTAGATAGCGCCACCACATCACCGAGTTTTCGTAATGAAATCCGCCAAGGGTTTACGGGGAGCAAAGTGGACCGAAAACCCCTGGCTATCGAAGATGTGACTAAACTTTTAATGCTAAATATTGTCATACTTGCAAACACTAAAAAAATGAATGAAAAAAGTGAGGAAGCTCACGTACCCCATGCTCTCTTATTACTTGACAGTGCTACTTATTATGAATGGCAGAGTGCGCATTAGGAAAAAAAGAGTAAATTGTCATAACTAACGGAACATTTTTACATTAAAATTTCTGCTTGTATGCACATATATAATTTTATCTTTAATAACAATAAAATCTCAATCTTATAGGGTCAAAACTCCAAGAAATATAATGGAATCAGAATTTCATGATGATATGTAAATCTAAACATTGTGTCCAAAATACCTAGTTTTAAGAAATTCTGTGAAGCTCTTAAAAAGGAGTTCCGCTGACAAACTGTTCATTACGTATTATTGTAAGTGATGTGTAGCATTAAGAAATAAATATTGTATAAATAGTACCTGTTTGGGAAGATAACTGTTGAAATTGAAACCCCTCGAAAACCATTGTCATCCTCCGCTTCGCGTCGGTTGACAATGGTTTTCTCGTTACCCTCCCAAACAGGCACTATTTATTTTATTTTACTGAATGTCTTATTTTTAAAGAAAATATACTGTTTTTATATAGAAATGAAGTGAATTCTACAGCGAACTGTACGCGTATAATTTACGCACATGTGACATTCCGTTGTGTTACCCGTTGGAAAGTGTGTTGCTTACGCTGAGGGTAATAGAACGGATTACCAACTGCGTCTAAACCAATCAGATTTCTGTATTAAACATGAAAGTATAATAAAGTGATAATATTATATAGTCACTTATGTGATTTAAACATTATTAAAACAAAAAACATATTTTTGCCGATTATTTGTATTTCATTTTTTTTATAGAACACGATACCGTGTTAAAAGAATCAGTCATAAAAAAATTCCCAGACATCTTGGTACTACAGCTTGGTATGGTATTAGAGGTATGAGTATTCCGTATTTATGTAAAAATAATTTCTAGCAAATCAGTCATCATACATATATATGTTCCATGTAACAAGTTCATGTTTAAATCGAAATTTGTTTTTTGACGTTAAAAATAAGAAATTACCATTTTTTCTTAAAATAACGTAATTAAGACATCAAAGATAACAATAAATGTGTTATGGTCAGTTTTGAATCTACTTTATTAATATAGCAACAGAAGCATTTTTCAAAAGTTCAGCGTTCCCCAAAATTTTGGGAAAATTTCAAAGGACTGAAAAACAACATCCATCGAAATGTAAGTAGGGAATTTAACAAAGAAAATTTTAAAAATATGTAAGTAAGTAATCTTATGTCGAATGCTATAAAATTTGTTCCCCTTGCACCAAATAGAGTGACGGGAAAAATTAACAATGTACTTAGTTCATGTTTCACACAAAAAATGAAATTCTTTTTAAGTTTTGTACTTTTATGCTAATTGCTTACATTTATGATATATCATATTTATGATATGATGACTCCAGAAAAAAATATTTTTTCTCAATTTTTACAGTCATTTGATATCAGCACTTTAAAAAAGTTATATTTATTTATTTATTGTCATCGTTGTCTTTGATTATTTATTTATGCATTTCTTAATGTCAAGTTCATCTTAGGGTTTAAAATTTAAGTAAATCAAACCCCCCCCCCCAAATATCTTTTTTAAGCTCACCCGAGCTGAAAGCTCAAGTGAGCCTTTCTGAACACATTTTGTTCGTCTGTCTGTAAACATTTTACTTTTTGAACTTCTTCTCTTAAACCGCTTGGCCAATTTCAACCAAATTTGCCACAAAGCATCCTTATGCAAAGGCAAATATAAATTGCAGAAATAAAAAGCCAGTTTGCTTTCAAAGCGGAGAAAACCCCGAAACTGTAAAAAAAAAAAGGGGGTTCATTTTGAAAAATCTTCTTCTTAGGAACTATTGAGTCAAATTCAACGTAAATTAGCATAAACCATCCTTATGGACAGGAGTATATAAATTGCAAAAATTAAGGGCTAATTTTGTTTTAAACTGGAGTTATTATGAAAATAATAATAAAGAAAAGGGGGGGGGGGGGGGGTAAGGGGATCAATCAGTTTATAACTTCGAGTTCGGTATTCCATTTTTCGAACACAAGAATCATTATTTAAAGGTATATGTGGCGTATTTGGAAACATTTTGTCATGAGCAAAAATATACATCATGCTTCTTTAAATTAGACGTTTCACAAACTTTAAGCCAATAATACATGTTCTGTCTTTTGTTATTTGTCTCTAAACTTTGCTACACGTCTGATGAATATTAATGTGATCCGTTATGTATAACGCCACTGTGCATCAGTGCAGGAAAACTCAGAGATTATTATTCCGATGTTTAATAATGTAGAACGATATGAATTGTTAAATATGTGTAAAGATTAAAATATGACACACGATTTTAGGATCATCGACACGATTGACTGAGTAAATATCCCATATCTCAGAAGAATGCATGTACTGAGAGTGTTTATTCATTCCTTATTCAAAAATACCTGTATACGAAAATAAACTTGTGATTTATAACTTAAAAAGTAAAGACAAGGAACACATGGAGCACGAACCTGACTAGCAAAACCCTACAACTTCATGGTGGAAATTTAATTTAATTCGGCTTTAATTCATATTCTATCAATCTTCATGGTCTCTGATGACGATCTTCCCTTTGTTCCTATCCTTGTCAGTCTGTTTCTTTTTTCTTTCATTGCCAAATCTGTCAAACTTAACGGTATACCTATCTTTCTTGTCGTCGCCATTGTTGATGGATGTCACGTGACCCATTTAAGGCGAGGTTATTCAAATCTTTTGTATTTTTTACCATGCCGATAAAAATAAAAACATAATTTTTGAATTCTTGTATCTTTGTTATGCAATTGACTTATAAAGCGTAATTTGTGTGAAAGTCCTATTTTTAGTAAAGAAATGAAGCAAATAATCAGATCTTGTTATTGTTATTAAGTTTAATACGCCACATATACCTTTAAAGCAGCCATGTTGGACGTATGCTAAACGGGTCGGTCTGACAAAAATGAATTTGTTTGATGTGCAACAGTTCGCGTGCGAAGGGATTGTTTGAAACATGTAAGATGGATTTGTGCCAATTTTGTGAATTAAATTTTAAATATTGAACAGGAAATACCAAGTCAAAAATCTTCAGCTGAATGTAATAAACTCATGTGAACAAAATATTACCAAACCTAGCAGAATTGTGAGATCTCTATCTTGCTTATAATTCTACGATTGACGCTGAAAATTTGGTTGATCATTAGAAATGTCTCTTTTAACGTTAAATACTCAAGTACAAACAAATTAAAAGTATGATATGCTGTAACTATTTTCTGGGGCCCCCTCCTTATATGTAAATTATATGAGATCTACATCAATTTTGATAGTTTTTCAGACACAAGTAAATAAAAACGACACTATTAAAACTGCTTCCATAGTTCGGACACATTTCTGTTACGGGGATAAAGGCGTTATCGCTATTTCTAAGAAATTGTTAGAGCAGAAAATCATCCTGGTTTGTAGCTATTTGTTGTTTTTGAACGAAGATGAAAATAATGGGTTTGCCTTACTATGCCTGTCAATGAATTGATAATAATAGCTTTTTAACATGTCATGTGACAACATTTTTCATTCAAGTATTCATCGATCAAGTGAGTAAGGTTATAAAAGGTCACACAAGTTCATGCCAGGTAAACAACAGTCGCTAAAAATTAGGAAAACCAATTAAAATTTTGAATATTTTTAATTTGAGGAATTGAGCGCATTTCCTTCTTTCACATATAGGAATTTTTAAAAATAAAATACAATAACTATTTTAATATGCTATATATATGTTATAGAGTATGCATAAAATAAGTGTAAAATTCGGATGCTTTACGATATTTATTTTTTGTAATTCTACTGAAGGGCCATATGGCACAGTATCCTTTGAACGCCAAAATAAAGTCATTGTTGCCCAGGTGAGCGATGTGGCCAAATGGGCCTCTTGTTTTAATATTGGACGTAGAAAATTTTCGTTTTCCTCTGATAACGACCAGCCGACGGCTGACAATAAAAATGCAAAGGGGCAAATCTTTTTACGTCACCCGAGTTACTAATATGACGGGTCACCCCTTGGTCTACTGTCCGTAGTCGTGCGATGTGCGTAGTCCGTTATAAATTAAGATTTTTTAAACTTCTCAATAACTAGATCTAGAGACAAAAGGCATTGCGTATATGTCCGAAATGGACGGTAACGGTTCCTAAATTTTTAAAACAGTTAAAAAAAGTATATGATATGTCTGTTTCAAAATATTGTGATGTTTTTGGTCTTTTTCAAATTTTGGAACAATGTAGTTAATGCATAAATACAAACCTTTAAAAAGACGTAAATTCATGACGCAGCGATGTCACGTATATATCATCCTACAAACATCAGTATCTTGTTAAGTGTTCAACGAAATTTCATCAAAATTTTACTTTAAATCAGAATTTTGATAAGAAAAGTTTTGATGTATGATTTTATACAATACAGCGCCAGCGTGAAACGTGGTGCATAGTGTGACATTACTTTTGGATCAACTCTTGTATTCTCAGCTTAAAAAAAAATCGGTTTTATGAAGTTCATGCTGTCACTGCACGATCTACTACAGTGTACGGTTTGTGCATGTGCGATAATATAACAGGGAATATTTAAACATTTAAAAAAAAAATTTGTGACTGGATTTCCCTCATTGGATATCCCTTACCAATGCAGCGGTTGCCATACTTAAAAAAAAACCTTTTCTACAATATATTTCCGTCTAATGTAATGTGTTTGGGTGAATAAAATACCTGAATGCGGCGAAGCACGAATAGTGCTTTTGGTCTTATATAAGGGTTGGGTAGCGATGAGCGTCACAACCTATACTTATAAATTAAGGGATTTTGCAATTAAACTACAAAATGCCTGCACCAGAGTACTTGCTAACCTTTGGTATTTCAACTCGTGTGAGATGATGTCCGTAAAGTATAATCGAATTTTATCTGATAAGTTATTATTATCCCCTCGCGCAACTTGTTGCGAAGGGGATATAGCATCGCTACCATGCGTGTGTGTGTTCGTATGTATGTATGTGTGTTCGTATGTATGTCTGTCTGTCTGTCTGTCTGTCTGTCTGTATGTATGTACTCCATTTCAATTTTCTAGTAAATTAAAAAAAAAACCTTCCAATAGAATTTCCTCAACCTTTGCACAAATATGCTTCATTGTAAAAGATTAAAACAAATGCAATGTCATATTAATTGGTCAAATTTTTATGCAAAAACTTAGATTACACCATTGAAAAGGAGGGGGCATACATTATGACCAAATTCGTTCAAAACTAAAAATATTTAACATATATTGCACATTTCTGTAAAATAACAAATAAAAAATGAATATGCCTTTCCAAAACATTAATACTATTACAAATTATTATTTCTTTAAATCAATGTTATAATCAATTTTGTATACGAGTTATCAATCGAATTTCTGGGGAAAAGTTAACAAACACCCAGAGCAAAAGTAGCGTGACAGAACATTGTTACGGTGAGTTCATAGAGTTAATAGCTTAATGTTTGTTTGAATGTTTGTTATTATCCCCTCGCGCAACTTGTTGCGAAGGGGATATAGCATCGCTGCTGTGCGTGTATGTGTGTGTGTTCAGCTTTGAAGCAAGTTTAAAGAAAACCCTTGCACGGATATTTATCAAATTTCGTACAGGTATTTGGCAAAAGGATAAAGCCTGATAATTTTCAAGTCAATTAGTTGAGTACTTTTTAATATATCGTAAAAATAACACAGTTTTATACAGAAATTTTATGTACGACTTGACAATAACTACTTCCGCTTCACTTCTGTGAAACCAAAGTGAAAGTAAGCAGTTCAAATCAACAACTTGATATTTTTGGATTTAGATCTGGTACAGGTAAAGAAACAGTACTTATTGTAGTAATTGGGGGTTAGTAGAATGTGATCTCCTCATTTACATAACTATATATTCTTAAATAATGCATTCCCCACACAATAACTCATGTCGCGAGGTTATGCTCCGCTTAGCGGTGCCCTTGTTGTGAAATTAATCAAAAACTTACTTTCACTTTTAATAAACAAGTCCAGAATAGCAAAATTGAGAGTAAGATGGTGGACACGCTTTAGCGGATCCAAGTCAGGGATAGTCTCGATCAAAATATATACTTGCAATGAAAAAAAATTGAATGACGTATAGAGAGAATATTATTTCTGTGAGCCTATTTAGAGAATATATAAAAGATAAGATTTGGCAAATGTTGAATAAATAAAATAAGTCAATTCGTTTCTTTAGTGAGCGATTTTAGTTTTGATACTCATTCGCTTGCAAAGCACCACCTCTGGTGAAAGAATGGGATAGCACTTTTTAGAACGGAGTAACAAAGAACGCGGATTGATTTATTAACGAAAAGTATAGGACAGGTTCATCATGCATCGCGGGCAGATACCATGGATTGGACTTCGATAAATACAAAAAGTTAATATATAAAATAGAACAACTAATACGATTTTTGTATCAATGGAAAGAACTTTCCAGAATAGGGTGCCTAGAAACAGGTTGACTAATTGACATCATGGCGAAAGTGTAGGGGAGTTAACCATCGGGTTTGACCAGCTACTTTGAATCTGACATCTTTGGATTAAAATATGCATGCAAATGGATAATAATGCATAACCTAGCGTGTTATAATTTGGATTCATACATTTTCAAACCAAGACAAATTGATTGTACACCTTAAACATTAATGAACAGATAAATTTGTTCTACGTTTATACACTTCTCGGGACGTTGCGATTGATATACTGTATGGATAAATGATGTATTCATAAAACGGAAAAGTTTAATGGGGATGCCCCTACCCCTCCTGATTGTTTTTCTTTTATTTGAAATTCTTATTTGCGACAGTGATAGAAAGTGTATTGAAAATTGACCCAAAGAACCAAATTTAGAGAGAGATACACAAAGTACCTATTCATTGGTTTGAAATAAATACATGTAGTCTAGAAAAAAAAAGGTTTGGTTTTTTTTTCGAGTCAGCTGCAACAAACTAGATTGAGGCTACGTACATGTACATGTTTATATTATTCATTTCAGTTTAGATTTTCATCCCTGCCCGCCCCTCTAAATATCCAACATTACATTTGTTTTTATTTCAATTTTAAAGGAACAATTTTAAAGGAACAATTTTTACAAAGTAATTTCAAAAATGAAAAATACATGGTTCAACATATTAAGCACTATATTATAATAATGTGTAAAGTGTTAATTAAAAAAATAAGTAATTTGGCGGTAGTCGGAGATGAAAGGAAAATAATGCGTATTCATAAATGCATGTCAGTTTTAAACCTCATTTTAGTTTTAAATAACGTAGGAAGAATTTTCGGTTGTAAATATTTGTTCTGCAGTATGATAACAAAAAAAAAATGTTTTGGAAAATAAATTTTCTATTGCAACATGCTCAAAGGGCGTTGATAATAAACGTAAGATATGATGTATATATTATTACATGTCTCAATAACTATACAAAGAAATTTCAAAATGATACTTTGTTTACAGAAAATCGATATGAAGGAATTCTCCGAGTATACATTATTTGGAGTTATTGTCCACATCGGAGGGCTCTCAGGAGGACACTATTACACATATGTCAAAAGATTGGATGATGAGCAATGGGACCTTTGCGATGACAGTTACGTAAAAAGAGTTGATCTAAAAGACGTTATTTCCTGTAATGCATATGTTTTATTTTATCACAAATGCCCAAGAGACACGGTGTGTTAAATTGCAATGTTTAAAATTTTTTATAATTATTATGATATGAACACAATTTTAGAAAAGAGTACAATATGTTTTTTGTCTTTATGTATAAATTAAGTTTGATAAATATTTGTGAAATTTGATGTCAAATTTTCAACGGTAAATATTCATTGAATTTTACAAATCATCTCTTTGTCACGTGTTATAAAAGGAGAAAGATCTTTCCTCAAAATAAAAACGCCTTTAATGTCGCGAATAGATATAACAAAGTAAATCACATAAATATGTACTCTTAAATGATTCATTAACGTATCATTTAATATACAAAAATTGATACAATGTACGTATTTTTTCAGTTATAGATTTTGTATACTCCTTTTTGTTACGCACATAAACTAATATTTTAACTTTTACTTAAGTTTTTCTTTGTTAATAGTTTAATAACATTTCATATCTTTCATGTTTACTCTCGAGAAGAAAAAACGGTTGTTTCTGACATTTACTTGTAGAACTTATACAGTGGACAATCTATCAGAGAACAATGTGTTTTACCTATTCTGTATAAAATTTAAAATTGTAGCAGTATCAGTTATTTTCTTTTGTTCATTTAAACTTATATATGTAAATTTAAATATCCCATTCCCTCTTGTCGTAAAAAAATTCTTTAAAGCCGTTTTCTTTCGGATGTTGAATATTTAAGGTTTGCTTGAATTGTACTTTAGTACTTTGGTGTCTATATCCTGATTGTTATTCACAGAAATTAATGAAGCACTGAAAATTTTCATGCAAGATGTTAAAGTCATGTAATATATAATTCTTGTTGTAAATAAAATAGAATAGTTTGAATAATGGTTTTGATCGTTTCTTTTAACTCTAAAGTAAATTGTGTTGATTCTTAACAAACCAAAAGTTTAAACGATAATCCTTTAGTATTCAATTTTTTTACCGGAATGTTTTTTTTTATTAAAAAATGGGTGAATTATTAACCGCAAGTGGTCATTCACATTGATTTTTCATAACTAATTCCAATCAAGACTATTTGATTTATCATTGTCAAATTCCGATTTAAATACTATAGGTATCACGTCAAAGTTTGTAGCAAATTGTTAAACAATTGCAATAAGACTATTATTCCTCTCTCTCTCTCTCTCTCTCTCTCTCTCTCTCTCTCTCTCTCTCTCTCTAAAACACGTGCTTGAAATTTTAATCTTTTTGAAGTATTTTCAAAGACAACAGTAATTGGACAAAATAGTTTTTTACCTGTTATCAATCATCTTCACATGAAAGTTGTGAGATAGTAATCAGAGAATGTGGCTAGTAAATTGACCTGTTGAACATGCTAAACTTCTATATAGTTATGAACAGAATAATTTTTTATATATTATAATTAAAAGTTTTAAGTCAAAGAAAAATTGTTTTGGGGATTAAAAGTTATGAAATACGACTACATTATGCAATGCAGTCGGTTGCCATAGAAATCATCAAAGTCCTGCAAGTGTAGACAGATTTCTTATTTCTTTGAAAGACCATGATAGTTTACTTGACTTACAGACTATGATATATATAGATTATTACATCAGGCTCGAGGGCTAATGTAAAACGATCGACGGCTTATATAGGATGCGATATAAAAATTGCCATGTTATGATTTTTGGGAGTTGATTTTAATCAACTCTCCTATGCAGTTACTGAGACAAACCGAAAGTGAAACAGTGTTTGGACCTAAGCACAAATCATTGCTGCTGACAAGACTTAGTTCTTGAAAATAATTGATGAGTTCGATGTAATGTATGCTAAAGCATTGTTTTTCAAGGAAACTTATTTATAAATACCTTGAAAATAGTCAGATTTTAAATGGTACAAACAATTTTAACATTTTTTGTAGTCGTATGTATTCCTACGCCAGAGTTCAAAATAGTCTTGTTCAACTCGTTGCTTGGCTGTCTCCGTAAATCCTTGTCGGAGATTTACGATGTCAGTCAAGCGTTTGGTTGAACAAGACTATAGTTCAATATAGCTTGGATCCATACAATTTTCGAGAAATATTTCTATCACTGATACATAGTTTGATTGAATTAATTTTATCTTTAAATATTATCTAACATTATTCATATGGGGGTTTCTCGACATTCTTGTCGAAAAAGTCCAAAAATTCATATTATAAAAATGTGCGTAATTCAAACTAGAAACTACATGTACTTGTCATGCAAAATAACATATCAAATAAACATCGAAAAAATCAACTCCCGTCAGTTCTTCAGTACTTTGATTATATCATATTCATGTGATGAATTATTATTGTTAACAAATCGGCCCGTGTCTATATATTCCATCTCTGATAAACTTCCATGAAATTTTTGCGCCAGCTGTTTGTATACCAGGTTGACGTCGACGTAACTTTTTGACGTCATACTCTGAAATCGGAGTTGAACGACGCATACCGAACTCTACGTCATAATAGCCGAAGATTAACGGAAAGGGGTGTGATATAACATCCGAAGATTGCCGGAGAGGGGTGTGATATAAATCTTTTGTTTTCCCTTGGACTGAAATGTCACATTTTCATTGGTTTAAACATAGCACGTGATTGCCTCATATATCTCTATATTTGTTCTGTGAGAATTAATATTAGGCAATATGGCCGCCATTGGTCAACGCTTCGCTTACTCATTTCGACATTTCATAGTATTTAATACATAAACCGCATGCCGTAAGTTCTTTAAATATTTGGGGTAGTTGCCCTTTGAAATTCTCTAGAATTAGAATAGTTGCCCTTAGAATATTGACGTCACATTGTTTTTTCTAGAGCAGAACAAAATGGCAGCGTCGAAATTTGCTCAAATCTCTGCAGAGAAAAGGGAGAAAACATTTAAAAAGAATAGCAACAAAACATTGTAGGTAAACATGGGTGAAGCAAAGATTTTTAAAGAGTATTTGAAAGGTGAGATTGAAAATTTTGAAGAGTTTAAAAGAGTTAAATTGGACGAGATGTTAGGTATCTTGTACATGGCTGTGCCATGATCATCGCTATTTGTGAATAAATATGTCGCTTAATAGTCCTCGGGAAAACAAAACACTTATTAGGTTAGTTACTGACTCACTACGGAAATATATTGGGTTGATCAATCTCATAGACGGCTCGGCTTTGCCTCACCATCTATGAGATTGATCAACCCAATATATCTCCGTAGTGAGTCAGTAACTAACCAAATAAGTAATAATATCACACCCCTAGGGTTTATATCACACGGGTAGGCGAATTTTCTGTTTATATCGCACAGTCGATATAGCGACATATCTGCCTCCCAAAAATATATGCGCTTCTCAAAGTTACACTTAAGTCAGATAGATGTGTGTTATTGGGGGTTTTATTTATTGTTAATTGTGTGGAAATTGACTAAAAAAAACTTTTTATTAAATTTGTGTAGTATGAGGTTGTAATGCAACTTAATTTATTACAAGGTTAGCTACAGCCAGTGGAATACTAATTTTAGATGAACAATGGATACCAAATCTATCGAAATACAAGATTAATAGTTTCCGGAACTATAATAATATGCATGTGTACATGAAGGTTGCACTCTCATTTGTATGGCTGTAGGTGAGGAGGAAAAGATGTATCGATGTACATACAATGTATGACTGCACATACGGATTCCGGACCGTGGCTACAGACGATACTCATTGACAGTCGTTCAAAACATCTATGCGCAATTTGATTTAGAAACCGACCGGTTTTATAACTTTTTCGAATTTCTCTAAAACGGACTCTCTAATTACTTCCCAGAATTCCAATTTATGCAAGCGCAATTGAAGTTTTATTGAATTTAATTAGTCAACCCACTGACATAAAACTAAGGATTTTGCATATTATTTCAGAGAAGTAATATTCATTTCTGTAAGTAAGATAATTAAGGTTTTTTAATTTCGCGTTACATAGCGATATGAAACAGCATCATCTGGTGTAAAATTTAGATGCTCTTTTTTCCATAAATTCTCCCGCTGATCTTTTATAGCTGATTATTATTTTGAATGTCCAAGTCTACTCGTATCATTAAATAATATCAAACGACACACACTTCCGTATAGAAAAATTCAGAGATGCCATCAATTTTGACTAATTACTAAATTTTGACAGCACGGAACAATTTTAAATTTGCATATAGTCTTCAAAAATTTAGAAAGATTAAAATGCAGAAGTTATCTTAGAGAAAAATGTTACGTGTTTTGTAGGCGGTTTCGGTTTTTAAAAAAAATACAATTCCTGACATGAATCATGAGTACATACTGTTTATAACAATGCTTGCTACCCTTTGAAAATTTAACTCACCATTAAACATCTCATTGTTGAAAGAGTTTTTGATACGATTACACAAACTTTGTTCGACAAGTAGTTTTCGTGAAAATTTTTCTTCTTGTCTTTTTCAAAACACGTTTTTTATACAGGCTTTCAATTACAACACGTTTTTGTAACAAAAGCAGAAAGTTTAGTCAATATAATCGCTTGACACCAAATCATATATATTTTCAACTTGCAGCAACAACGAAAGACCTACTCATGGCTTTGCCACGAGCTCTGCTCTAGTTCATACCAATTTTTCTCTAGAGCTCTGCTCTAGGTTGTTTCACCGTTTATTTAGCCGCAAACTCAAGAAATGTTTCAGTTTTGATTACACTTAAAGGTTAATTTTTCTTCAATTAGATTAAACGATAGGGTGTCAATTAAGAATTCGTTCAGTTAATCAATAAAAGCAATGCCATTCTCAATTTTAAGCAATATCAGACATACGTCTTCCAATGGGCTAGAAGAAATCCACTCTCTTAATTTAATGTTTATGTTTAAATATTTACATCTACCAAGTATAATTTCTTCTATTTCTTGCGGAAACTTATAGTTAATTCATAGCTCTATAGTAACAGTCAGACTGAAATCTACACGCTTCGTTTATCGATTGGTCGACATCTACAGCGGCTGAAACTGACAAGAAATTGACAGGACTAAAATTGACACGCCCTGTTTATCGATTGGTCGAAGCCAACAGTGACCTAAGAAAAATCACGGACTGCATAAAATAATCATGATGATGTCAGACTCAAAGTCTCATAAGAGACGATTTGGCTGTTTCTTTTAGTTAATGTACTAATGTTCATCAACAGTAATTTAGTTAATTTTACGAACTTTTCACAATAAATTTATTAATTATTTTAAAAAAAATGTTAATATAAATAATGAGATGCTCTCTTTAATGATTGATGCGGGTTATGAAGGTAGCGATCATTACAGAAAAAATTTGCTTAACCCACTAACGCGGGATGGTAATTTTCTGCGATGTCGCTACCTTCACATCCCGATTGAATCACCAAATAATGCATTTTATTGTTTAACTAAGTCATATGGATAAAAATGTCTTGTATAAAATAATAAATTATTACTTTTTCCCTATGTTTCTAATTTGTTTTGTATTGCTGATAGCAGAAAAAGTGGAAATATTCGAAGACAACATCTCAAACAACAAACTCAAAGATATAAAGAATTACAGAAAACAACTCAGCAATTTGTATATCAGCCACAAACTCCAAGAAAAAAAAAACATTTTCCATACAACCAAAAAAATAAAGCAGCTGAACGCAAGATTTCAAGAAATAGAACATCTCGTAAGAATATAATCCAAACAGCCAATAATTAAACCATTGTATAGTGACTATCGATAATATAGCTGTAAAACGGGAAAAAATCTGGCGCATAGGTATTTTAGCGCAAACGCAAGTGCCAATACATTGGCGTCATTAAATTTAGCGCACGCACCTTTTTTTTTCAAAAAAATTAAATAAAACATGTTTCTGTTTGATCAACTGTTGGGCTAAAATTTAATTTTCATGGATTGTCAGCGTGGACGATCGCCACGCTTGATCACATTTTCACCTCGAAGCACTAAAATGGAAGTGACCCGGGGAGAAGCCCAATTTTAAAGGTGCTAATGATAGATGATAATAAGCAATACAATTGTATTGATTATTTTCTCGTTTTGACAGAGACAATTGCTGTTTATCTGTGTACGGTAATTGTGTATTGTAAACAAACAAAACTGACCGTTCATTACATGTATTACGTAATCGCACAATTCAGGAATAGGAGGACTGAAGTTAGTGTCTTGATCTTCAAGATAAACTATTATTTAATACATATGGGAAATCGTTGATGCACTACTAATTTTAGCGCTCAAGAGCAGTTGCGACACAGGCGCCAAAATTTGTGGTTTGTCATGATATTGTCTCGTTTTACAGTATATTTGCAATATATATACTAGTCTTCTGAATATTTTGAAAAGTTCGATCGTGTTCGTACAACTATTAACTAGGCCAAGCCATGATCTCAATTAATCAAATCCAATTTATTGGCGTGTGTAATAACGCATTATTTGACTTTTGAAGCCCACGCCAATCTAGTTTTTTTTTTATATAAACCATTTGTTAACCGTGTTTTACAAAGGAAAATCCGGTTAATGAAATGGTGAAAATGGCGGGCGGACGGCTGCCTATACAATAGGTAACCCCTATTGTACGAATAACTCCTCCTACAGTTTTCAATAGGAAGTTGTTGTTTTGCAGATCAACTATACATTACTTTTGATTTATGATGAAAGATACAAGTTGTTGAATATTGCATATAGGGTACCGCTAAAAAAGACATGAAATTGTTGTTGTGCAGATTCAATGTACATATTTAAGAGATGGGTATATTACCTGGACTTTGTTTTTTGAGAATTTTTAAAATATAGACCAGCTGTTATTTTTTTGTGCAAAATATTGCATATAGGGTACCCTTATTTCTCTGGAAATTACCCTGATTTTCTTAATTGAAGGTTGGCAAATGGATAATGGCTACAGTTCGCACAGAAGAAAACCCGATTTGCTGTCAAATTGATTAAAAATATTTGATGACAACTAAAACGTTTGATATTTGAAAGACGAATTTCTATACAAGTTTTAAAAGTATGATGGCAAAAATTGCTATTCTAATTTTACTTTGTAGATATTCGTAATCGGATCTTAAATAATTTAATTACTTATACAAAGCAACAAATAGTTGACTGTATGATATACTATTTGATAATGCACCAAAAAGATATCCATAAATAAAGTGTTTCTCTTCTTTACAGTCATTGGATAGATCTCAGGTATGTATACAATTTTTATCGATACGAATAGGTTACCTGAGTTGATTTGTTTTTGTTTCGATTTACATAAAATAATTGTCTGCTGCTTGGTGCTAGACCTTTGACAATGTCTACTCATATGGTCATGTCTACTCTTCAGGTAGTTATGACATTGTAGCATAATGTATCTGCCTAAAACGTTAGTTAACTTTTAGAAATAAATAGACATTTTTTTTCTTTCCGCAAAGCGTTCTACAAAAAATACCAAAAGTACAAAGGTTTGGAAGGAATGTCAAATAATTTAATTCTTGTTGTAACGCGCTTTCTGATTGGCTAAAAAATTATTTTATATCGTTTAAAGAATGTTGCATACATCATAGTAAGACTAACGTCAAAAACGTATCAATACGCCTGACGTTACGTTTGAATTTTGTCCAATGTCCGTTTTTATCTACAATTAAATTATCAGCAATGAATTCAATATTTATTAGTTTTATACGATATAAAATGGATTGAAACAGTTTACGCTTTTTTATAAACCGCTTTGCGGTTTATAAAGCGTAAACTGCCCCAAATCATTTTATATCGTATAAAACAAAGAAATATTGAATTCATTCCTTAACTCCAACAGAAAGATTTAATCTGAATTCGTGCGTATAGGATCGGTGCAATGTATTTTTCTTTCATTCCTTTTTTATCTAAAAGATTACTGAAATAGTATTGCTTTTCATGAAATTTGCTTATTATACATGTACTTAGATTCCACAGTCTGATACTACGTTTGCTGCAAATTCAAACAATGGAATCCATAATGCTGTTCAAAATGATATATTACCTGATATACTCGGCCCAAAGAAGCATATTCCGGAGAATGATACACAGGTAACATGTAGCATTGTTTAATAGTATGTTTTACAGCTACATGTACGTATACGTGCACTTTGGAAACTATTTATGAAAAAAAAAATCATGCTTGAAAATGCTGTTAAAGTCATGTGATTAATTGTTTTACATTGGATAAGCTAGTCTTTTTGTGATTCAATCATCTAAATATTTTTAAGCCTTTTTAGAATATGATTTGTGTTTTTGGTTGGGTCGCTCATAGATAATTGTAATAAGAGGGAAGTAAATGGTATTCATTTTGTTTTATTACATCACCTTTCGAAGACTTTTCAAGACAATGCCATCTACCTAAACTATAGTCTGTCCCAAGTTATTGCTTCCATCGCTTTTTGATGATTTTTGATAAAATTACACCTACCCCTGAAAGAAATACAGTTGAAATCGTTAAAAGGGAATATATCCAAGATATCTTCACTGAACAATCATCCCTTTCCACTCAGAAAAATTCACAGGAATGAAGACAGATTCCTTACGGAGATTTATAATGAGGAATGTTTACATCTTTTCTCCATTCGGAATACACTCGGAATACATCGCGCAATTTTTCAACGTTATCATCCGGGCTTCTTAATGGCTGATGCAATGCAAAATCTCCGTAGACTTTCAACTTCGGGATGTGTATTGAAACCTGAAGCGATAGAGGGGGCGTTTCAAAACAGATAATCTCGACATTTTTCATATTAGTGGATGAACATAGTTTGAGCACAAAGGTTTTTACTATTATTGAAATATCAAACAAAAAGTGGTGGAAGCAAAAACTCGGGACAGAGTATAATTGCATTTGTGCATAGTAAGATATGAGTAAGATAACGAGGCCAAGTCTAATTATTTCTACACTAGATATGTTGAAAAAAAATTTGCACGTTGTTTTACTTCTATATCAAATATTTTAAAATCAGTGGTAAATTGATTAATTTACCACCCCGATTTTGAGGGGGTCGCCTCGAAACTTAACACTTTTTACTATGGGACCCTAAGGAAATTTGTTTAAAAAGTGTTGTTTTCCCAATATTTTTGATTTTCTGCCATATGGATTTCTTTATCTTTCAAATAAATGAAAACACTCGTAAAAAGTCACCAAATGGTGAAATAAAAAAAAATGTTCACCTCGTGATTTGGTCCAGAGTTATAAAAAAGTTAATATTTTTCTCCAAAAAAGTGGCATATTGTGGTACATATTGGCTTATAAAATAATTTTTAACGAATTCACACTTTTTAGATGCTAAACTGTTTCTCCATGATGCTGTCAATACATTCTTACCTTTAAAATCAATCGCCGCCTTGAATGAATAAGAACTTTGCACCTGCATGAAAATAAAAGAAATGCGCAAAGTAATGCATACCTGAGCTGTACTCGGCCACGTTAAATAAAAAAAAAGAAATAAAAAAAAAAATGTAAGAAATCTGGTAAGTTCTGTTTGCAAACAATAAAATATACAACTAATCAATGCATGTTAACTAGTAAATACTTTTAATGTGCCTTTCAGATGCGACCAATGGATATTTACAATTCGCTGATTAAACCAAAAAGACAACCACCACAAGTAAACTTAAACAAAATATAATGTTTATTTGCAAGAGGTTTGATAAAAAAATGATTCATACATGAACACTGTTGTATAATTTTTGAATTTTTCTTTGAAATTAACTTTGATTTTTAACAGATATAGAATTTGTTTCAGAGTTTACCCAACATAGGAAACACTTGCTATGCAAACGCCTTGTTACAGGTAAACATAATGGCATCAACATTTGGTTTAACAATATCGTAATTCAAATCAAAACATGTTTAATGTTTCATAATGTACATTTTTTTCATCATTCATTATATTTTGATGTAGGTTCTTGGTGAAACACCTGATTTTTATGAAATTGTTCAAGAAGCCTGCAAAAGAGAAATCTTTACGACGGTTAGCTGTTTGTATAATATTGCTCGGCTTTTGAGATCTTTATCACTGCTAATACATGTTTTCCTAATATTCTGAAAATCTTAAGAAAAAGTATTTTCAACTAGATCTCGTTACGAGTAACGAGTAGGTCTTCCGTCCGATTTCGTTTTATGTAATACGATGAAATATTGTTACTTTCTGCCAAATCTGACATCCTGGTGAAACTAGGTTTTTTGTCTCAAGACCGGAAACGGACGAACGAAAGTGATTAATGAAATTAAAAGCTAGTAGTTCTTGTACATTTGCCTAGTGTACATCTCTGTTTATCATGCTAGATGAAACACCTAAGAAAATCTGTTAGACTTGTTAAAAACATGAATTGTTTGAACCCTTTCGGTGAGCACCGGAAGTGACGGTTGACATAATAAAACCCGTTAAACACATCTTCAATCAATTGTCTATCTTTCATAAAAGTTTCATGTCTCAATAACTTACAGGGACTAAAATCTCGCAGGTATCAAAGGATAAAGGATAGCTACATATGTACCTAAGATATTTGATATAACTCACCGGAAATAGAATATGCTTGCTTATTTAATATTGTGTATTTAACATATATATAAGATTGTGTACTGATACTTTCATTCCATGTAAAATATACAAAAAAAGGAAAAAAATAATTTTTCAGTGCTTCCGGTGACGACCGGAAGTGACGACAAATCAAACAAAATAATGTAAACACAGATATATACTTAGGGCTATAATCCAACAAGGTTTGGTTGTTCAAGTCGACACCGTTTTTGAGGTCTCGTGGAGTCATTGTTTTTTGTCTTTTGACAGGAAGTGGACAAACGGAAATGCTCAGTGAAAATAAAAAATTAAAATTTCTTGAACATTAGAAAACTGTACTTTATTGTTTATCAATTTTACTAAAATTGTCAAAGAAAAAAAGTTAAAGTTGGAAACAGCTTGATTTCATTGACCTCTTCCAGTGAAAACCGTAAGTGACGGTAAACAAAATGAAAGTGGTTAAACACATTTTCTATCAAATGTCTATCATCTGTTTAATTTTCTTGCATTGATATCTTGACTTTCTGAGATCTTTTTGGTAAACTATTTATTTAAAAAAAGGCTATCTGAAATATTTGAGATATCTCACCGAAAGAAGATTTTTTGTTGTTTACATCGGATAGATGACATATGTAAGGATTAATACTTATACTTCAAGTCTATGTGAAAATGAACTAGATGCGTAAAAAAATAATTTTTGAAGTGCTTATGGTGACGACCGGAAGTAATGACAAACAAAACTAAATATTCAAAGACATCTACAACTAAAGATCTATAATCCTACAAAGTCTGAATGCTCAAGTCCTTTTTATTTTTGAGATTTTAATGTCACGAGCTTTTTTGTTGCGGGAAAGGAAACGGACGACAGGAAATGAACTTTGAAAAAAATCAAATAAATTCCAGAAGATATATTTTTTTCTATCACTCCTGAAAATCTATCGGCAATATCTAAGAAATCTTGTGGACAAAGAAGGGGGTCAAAATTCGTAACCAATTTTTTAGCCATAGTGAGCGCCACGGGTCTATCCTGAAAATGTCATATTCATATCTCTGATATTTTCAGAGTTTTTGTGAAAAAAATAGGTCGTAAAAATTTACAAAATGGCCGATAAATCAGTACCGGAAGCGACGACAAGAAAATGTTTAAAAATATATTACGTTCATATCAAGTGTAATGATCTTTGAAAAATTGTGGAGATCGGTCGAATAGATTTCGAGAAATCACGTGCACAAATTTTGTGGAAAGAAAAATTATAAAAATTGGTACCCAATTTTCGGACGCAATACCCTTTTAAATGCTTAACAAAGTGTTTTGCTTTGTCACATACAGTCCATTAAAGATTTTAAAAGATTTTAGTCCCCTAAAAAACGTCATCAATGGGTGTGGCAATGAGATTTTTTGTTACGATCAACAACGTTGCTTCTCTAATGCATAACAAAATCTTGATCGTTTTTAATGTATGTGTAAGAGACTTTACGAGTCTCTTTGCTCCTAATTTAAGGGGCCAGCCCCTTTTTCTTATGTTCATTCAAAAGGTCCCACGAATACTAACATTTTTTGTTCTTACAACCATCTAAAATTGTTGTTCATAATTTAGATACAAATGATTCAATATTTTAGGGGCCAGCCCTATAGATCCTTACTGGGGACAGACATTGGTGCTTTGATTAATGAATTCGATTAGAATCTTCAATGCAAACATTTTCTCTTCTACAATAATTAACAAAATATGTCTCCTTTTCTAGATATATTGCGTCAAAGTTTAAGTTCTTTGGCCCCTAAAAATCCCTACTATAATTTAATGCATTACAAAATCTTTATCGTTTTTAAGTTATTTGTAAAAGAGTTTACGAATGTCTTTGCCCCGAATTGAAGGGACCAGCCCTTTTTTCTTGATTTCTTTGAAAAGGTATTAAAAATACTAACATTTTTAGTTCTTACACCCATCTAAAATTGTTGTTCATTTTTGAGATACAAGTGATTGAATATTTTAGGGGCCAGCCTTGTAGATCCCTATTGGGGACAGACATTGGTGTTTTGATATGTGGAATCAATTTAAATTATTAATGCAAACACTTTCTCTTCTATGATGTCTAACAAAATATGTCTACTTCTCTAGACTTATTGCGTCAAAGTTTAAGTACATTGGCCCCTTAAAATCCCTAATTACGTGATAAATGGGCGTGGCAATAATATTTTCTGATAGATATTGGTAATATCAACAACTTTGCTTATATAATGGATTACAATATCTTTATCGTTTTTTAACTATTTGTAATAGAGTTCACAAGTGTCTTGGCCCCTAAAAAAGGGTCAGTCCCTTTTTCTTGATTTTGTTGGAAAGAGCTTTTGATTATCAACTACTTTTGTTATATATGTTTTAAGAAAATATCAACTGATAAAAAGATACAGATCAAAACGTATGAAAATTTGTAATTAAAATTCGAACCCAATTTTCGTGCCAAGGTGAGCTCCAAGAAATGGCGCAATAGGCGTTGAACAGCTACATGCTGCACAACTTCAAACTATAGTCTACTTATCGTGAAAATTTCATATTCATATCTCGGCACAAAATGGGTCGTCAAAAATTACAAAATGGTACAGAATTCGGTACCAGAAGTGCCTACGAAAAAGTTACATAATAGTATGAAGTTTAGATCACGATCAAACATCTGTGAAAAAATTGTTGAAATCGGTCGAATATACCTCGAAAAATCTCGTGCAAAAAAATTGGGGAAAAAAATAATAAGAAGAAGCAGTACGAAAACAATAAGGCTCCCGTTGGAAAAGGAAGGCCTTAAAATACAGTACGAAAACAATAAGGTGTTCCGTTGGAAACGGAAGACCTTAAAAAGACAGTACGAAAACAATAAGGTCTTCCGCTGTAAAAGGAAGGCCTTAACTAGATCGATCTCGTCGCCAGCAACGAGTGGGTCTTCCGTCCAATTTTTTAATAGATAGGATATAACCCATAATTCTAAAGATAAAAAACATAAATCTAAGCCAAAAAAATGAGGGAAACAATTTTTTGCACTCGGAGCTTGAATCCACGACTTTAACGACTGAGCTACTCAGATTCTCGCAACGGGACTTTGATGCTTAATATCTCGAGAATGCGTTGATCGCATTTCAAACAAATTACATATTCTAAATGAGTAAAAGAGTCACTATCATCCCTATTAAAATATTTTGAAAACAAAGAAGTTGAAAAATTCGGTTTTTTTAAAATTTGCTTTCGGTGACGACCAGAAGTGACGACAGACATTTTATGACCATGTTGCATCGGAAAAACGCTATGTCTATCATCGCTGATAATTTTAACTTTACTCGTTTTTGAGAAACATCGCAGATAAAATTGACTCTTAAAAATCGTTTAACGACGATAACTTCCGATCGGAAGTAAACTGAAAAATTGTTACGGCGGTACAAACTTCAGATTACAGGGCATTTTCCCTGAAAATTTGAAGGAAATTGAACCAGCCATATTTGAGAAATCGCCTGCACAAAATGTGTAAGGAAAAAAGAATAATAACTAAATAAAAAAAAATAATAATAACTCGTTGCGAGCAACGAGGAGGTCTTCCGTCCGATTTTTAGAAGATGATATGACGTCATCGACCCTAATTTTCGACAACAAAACATGATCTGGGTAAAGGAGGTGAGTACTTATGCTTTCCTGTAATGCTTTTTATAAGTTCTCTTAAGTTTCTTTTTTAAATATGCATTTCTTCCTATTGAGGTAGAAAAGATTAAATGTTTTACCTCTGGCCCCTAAAATCCCTAGTTAGGTAGCGCATGAGAAAATCATTATATTGTTAAGATATATAAACGTATTATATCTAATTTTGCTTTTATAACCTATTACAAAACATTACTCAGTAAATGACTATATAGATAAGAGACTTTAGGCCCATCTTGATCCATAATTTTAGGAGTCAGTCCCTTTTTCTGAATATCAAATGAAAGGTCGTTTAATTTTAAACACATTGTGTTCAACAAGTGTTTAGAAATTCATTACCTTTCTGAGATATTTGTGAAAGAAATTTTTTGCGGCCGATCCCTTATCTCCTTATAAGGACCGTTTAACGACATTCTAAAGGTTGAATATATATTTCTGTGCATCATTTTGAGCATCTCTGCTTCTATACTGCATTTCCAAAGATTTTTCCTTTCTGATATATGGGTGATTAATTTTTCAGGACATTTGACATCTGAAAACCTTTTATTATGTACAGCATGGTAAAACCATTACATTGCTTGGATACATAACTGTAAGATAACATATCTGCTTTTATGACCTTTCACAAAATATCTCTCAGTAAAGACTTTAGAGCCTTCTAGTCCCCTAATTTCAGAGACAAGCCTTCTTTTCTTGATATCGAATGAAAGATGAAATATCAAATGATACATGTATATGGGTGATCAAAATTTTGGACGTTAGACCGCTAAAACCTAATTACGTAACACATGATAAAATCAATAGATTCCTTGGATTTATAACAGTTGAGATCGACTCAAAATTTGAAATTTTGTTTAACCTGAATTTGAACAACAGTTGTATATAGAATTGGAGATCATTTTGAAGAATAAACAGTTATTGAAAAAAACTCAGGCACAGTATCATGCATATGACAAATAAGGTTCTTACACATGTAAATCTTAGTGTTAAAGCTGCTTGATCCGATTTTCAATAAAACAATTGTACGCTTTTAAACGATGGTTATGCTAAGTATTTGTGCAATAATATACGTTGCAGTAGTTTTCCCGGTCAATTAAGCTTGATCTCGATTATTAAGGATGCTAAAAAATTTATCTTAGTTATTAATGTTCCTAACTTCACCAAACTTGCGCCTTATGATACTGATGCACCTGACAGGCTTGAATGCTGAATCTGAGCCATAGGTTTCAGATGCTGGATGAGGTTTAGTTTTTTGGAACAGGTCTCATGTTTAATAGATAAAAGCTTGCACAAATTGATTTAATTATATATTATAAATGAAACGCAGAAGTAGCCTCAGATGCAGAGCATGATCTCTATTATCAAGGATGCTAAAAAAAATCTTCTATCTCACTCAAACCTGCTTGATAGATAGATGTGTTTGTTGTTCGATGATATAACATGATTCATATGATAAAGTATTGGATAAAATGACACACTATTGTTTAATATGATACAATATAATATCATATGTTATATTGTAAAAAAAGTTATATAATACGATATGATATTTTATCAATTTTTCTGATATTTTCTGAAATGATTTTGTATCATAATATTGTTATGTATAGTATTGTATATTATGATACAATATTGTATAATATGATATTGTATTATTTATTTATTATATTATCACATGAAACTGTTACATATGATATTGCAATATATAATTATATTGTATTATATGATACGATATTGTATTTTATAAAATGACGTATCATACGATTATGTATAATATGATATTGGTTTCTATAATATAGTATAAATCACATGAAATTCATTATTTTATTTTGTTATACTTTCATGTTAAATACTGAAATCTGATTGGTTAAGACGCAGTTAATAATATTTACTATTACCCTCAGCGTTAGCAACACACTTGGCAACGGGTAACATTAAAAAATGTTACATGCGCGAAAATTATGCGCGTACGGTTCGCTGTAGAATTCACGTTATTCCTATATAAAAGCAGTAAAATATTCTTAAAAATTTTAAAAAAGACATTCAGTATAACAAAATAAATAGTGCCTGTTTGGGAGGATAACAGTTGAAATTGACACCCCTCGAAAACCATTGTCAACCTCCGCTTCGCGTCGGTTGACAATGGTTTTCTCGGGGTGTCAATTTCAACTGTTACCCTCCCAAACAGGCACTATTTATATAATATTATATTATATCGTGTCATATGATATTGGTTTGTATTATGTATGTTTATATCACATAAAATTGTATTATATGATAATATGATATATATCATTGTATCATATGATACAATATGTATAATATAATATTGTATTATATACTATGATATTTTGTTATACTTTCATGTTAAATACTGAAATCTGATTGGTTAAGACGCAGTTAATAATATTTACTATTACCCTCAGCGTTAGCAACGCACTTGGCAACGGGTAACATTAAAAAATGTTACATGCGCGAAAATTATGCGCGTACGGTTCGCTGTAGAATTCACGTTATTCCTATATAAAAGCAGTAAAATTTTCTTACAAATTTTAAAAAAGACATTCAGTATAACAAAATAAATAGTGCCTGTTTGGGAGGATAACAGTTGAAATTGACACCCCTCGAAAACCATTGTCAACCTCCGCTTCGCGTCGGTTGACAATGGTTTTCTCGGGGTGTCAATTTCAACTGTTACCCTCCCAAACAGGCACTATTTATATAGTATCATATAATACTATATTGTATTATATATGATACATTATGATATTGTATTATGTGATGTAAATCAATTATTTTTAACACAATACAATGTCATATCATATGTTACAATGTCATATCTCATCATTGCTTATTACAGTTTTTATTGTATTATTGATATATATTGTAAGTATGCAAGGATGCAATAATTATTTAAATTATTGTATTGATAAACATTCTATTTTATATTACCGTATGAAATGAACATATGATTATCATACAGTTTTATAACAGATGATATACGATATTGTGTCAAAGCAGTATATCTCCGAATATCCAAGATCATAAAGTATGATTTTCATATAAAATGATAAAGGTTGTCTCATAAAGGTGATGCCTAATAAAGCTGATGCCTCGTCTCGGTGAGCTTTGTAATCTGTGATTACCTTTTTTCCGGGTTTTTTCATGCCATGATTCAGGATACTGCGGGAGTAAGACTGCCATTATCGTTTGTCATCCTCTCATTATACCTCGAAACGTTATAATTTCAAATCAGGCACCAAACAATGAAGAGAAATGGAAATATTCCGCGGATCTAAATGTTAAAATATTCTTATGATCACATTGTGTATTTATGACAAACGTAGATTAATAATTTTTTATCTTCTACGAGATATAATCGCACTTGTGTTTTCTATCCATAGCTTTTAAACTCCTTTAAGAAGGGGTCTTCTCGTTATCAAACATACTTCTAATAATAAGAAATTCATGAAATTTTGACACAGTCAAACTGATCATATTACCAAACGATTCTATCAGTTTAATCAAATTTGACATTTTTGTTTCTGCATAAAGGTCAGGTCACGGTCACTACCTTTTTTTCAATGTAAGGGATGATAAAAATAAGTGTAGCTCTTTGTAGTTCTGTAGACATTTGTTTAAGATTTGAAGATTGTATTCTTCAATGAAATTATAGAATATAAGAATGTCTATCAGCTTATACTACTAAACTGGAATAATTATTTATACTAAAATTGATATTGCTTAGTCCGCATTTCCTCTAATTTTCTTAATTTTGAAGGAATTTTGATTATTTTTTTATGCTTTCAATAATAAAATATTTCTGATTTTTATGTATTATAAAGACTAAATATAAAGACACGAATTGACAGAAAAGTTAATATTATGACCATTTGATTAGAAAAAACCCTGATTTTAGTGATTTTTTTTCTCACAAAAATCAATGTATAAAATGGGCGCTTTACAAAGCTTATAAAATTGTAATTTGAAAGGCAAATTATATATCTGAAACCCAAGTATCATATCATTAGTTTACATTAGTAAAAAAAAAATCCAACATTAATGTTATTGTTTTTAAAATGGTAAAACAGACTCATTATTCGGCAGCAATTCTGAATTGCGAAACATGTGATATTTTCCTACGCCAATATAACGCCAAAAATATAGTCCTTGTTAGATTCTAAACATTGATTATTTTTTCTATGCCAAGTTGTATGATAGTAAAAAAGAAAGAAAAATACTCTATTTCAATTTCTTTTCATCTAGATTTAATAAACAATTAATCTAATTTACGTTTGACAAGTCGAAAACCAGAAGACTACTACCTTAAGCCAAATCTGTCAAATATCATGGTCGTTTTACCCTCTTGTTGCAAACCAAGCTGAAATGTTCACAATCGATGCGCTGTTGAACGAAAGACTCGGCTAGAAAAACTTACTGCATGGGCCGTCTAAAATTATTAATTTCAATGATGAATTTAGAAACTTTTAGATTTCACAATGTGTAATTTTTGTTACGTTACAGGAAAATTATCATTTCATGCACATATAATTTGCACAAAATAAGTTAAATGTTATTCAACCAGTGTTTAAAATTTTAGACCGCTCTTAATAAACTTGATATATTTTTAGGTGTCTTCTTATCGGGGTCGTGTAACAAAATCTGAACCATTTCCGAGAAAACGCGTGCAGAAAAATCGTTAATAAAAGAAAAGAATGCAGGAAACGGAAGCTCTTAACAAGAGGGCGGGGAATGCTTTAAAATTCATATTTACATGTATTTAATTTACCTTGTTAAATTATCAATCATAGGCATTGGATAACTGATATTGCTTAATTGGCAAATTTGATTTGCTAATTGACTCCATGACCTCTACAATTTCGATTTTAAAAAATACATATAATTATGTATTCCAATCAGGTGTTGTACTGTACAGTACGTTCTTTACGCGATCGCCGAGCGCTTCTTTCGGGGAAGAACAGTCCTTATCAGACAGCAAATATATAATACAGCGTACAGACGTTTTATTAAAATATATATAATTTATGTATTAAATACTAGACAGTGCCTGAATATGCAAAGCCCATTCGATTTGAAAATGTCCCTTATCTACTTAGAAGTAATTTAATCATGTGTCTTCTACTCGATCTTAAACTGTCCGAATCCAATCAAAACTTTTACTCACCGAATGTACATAAACTTTTTAAAAACCCACATATTCTTTCAGACTATAATTCCAATAACAAAAAATAAAATCTAATTAATGAAAGAATAAAATCAGCAATGAATATTCTTTTTTATGAATCAGACTACCATTGAAAAAAGGTTAAACCAATAGTGTGACCCGTAGTCTTTTACGGCCTGAATTTAAAAAAACCTTAAACTTGTTTAAAAATGGTTAGTTTTATCGTGCCCGCTGCCTTATCTTGAACGCTTTTTATATATATTTCAACTTTTACTTTCTACACCCTGCTTAATTCTCTCTCTCTCTCTCTCTCTCTCTCTCTCTCTCTCTCATAAAAAGATTCTAATATTTCGTTAGCCAAATGAATTATCACAGATTACAGATACTTAAGATGTGTGTGTTGGAATAATCATGTTGTGAATATCGCCTATATTTTATGTCAGAAATAGAAACAGGTGAATGTATTTACATTTCAACTCGTACGACTGTAAAACGATGTATTATATTCTTTTTCCTTTATTTTACGCACTTTGATTTAAATCAATGATTTGATGCATCGTTAACCAATATAATTGAAAATAAAAATAATTTAACAAAGAATGAATGAATATTCGAATGTGTGATAACGTATAAACATGAGAAGCATGTGTCCTAGACTACAGGGAATCGGTTGTCCACTAGCGCGGCATCTCCTCTGTCCGTGCTATGTAAATGTACATCCAACGTGGTGGGTTTGACATGCGTGAAGTCTGATAACTGATTTTTTTTCTAACAATAATAATATTTCATGACATAGACAAGATCACAAAGAACGCCTTATTTCAATGACAGTCATAGTATTTATTTCTTTTTTCTCAATTACGATACCAAAACAGCATTACTCCGTAGGTAATTGTATAATCGTTTTTTTTTCTTTTACTCTTTATCCATAAGTGATTTCCGCATGAAATTTAACTTATGTAGTTTACTTTACGTATGACCATCACCTTCATCTTTCGATACATAATACAATGTATATAAACAAAGCAAGACATGGTATATGTTGCTCTTTGCCACCAACGTGACTTTAATTGTTACATAACATTGTAAAACATTGCGTAAAATTATATAAAATTATATTACGTAATACTACAATTGAATTTTAATTGAATTATGTCACAATTCTGCATATGATCTTAATTTGACGCGACTATAATTAATTTACGATTAGTGATTAATATTAATATACAAATATGAATTTTATCAATTGGCTGTATTGAGAACTGAAATCGAAAATTGGTTACGTAATTTCGTCCAACAAATTCCTTGTGGTCTGAAAAAGCTTTGTACATCTACAATAAAATACATGCATGAAAAAGGAAAAGGAGAAAAAAAATGAAAATAAAGAAAGTAATATAAAATATTAACTGGAAAGGTGGAGGGGAGGTGGTGGATTTTTAAAGAAATGGTCCGAAGGAACAGAATCAGTATTCAAAGGTGTTACCCGTGCGGCGTCCTGAAAGAAAGTGAATTAGCGCGTCTTTCTAAACAAAGAGAGTCGCTAGAATTCCCGCGTTTATTTTCATTGGTCAAATGATGACACCAACATTACATGACCAAATAGAGCACTCCCCTTTTCTTGATAATACACATTTAAAAGTGCGATAACTCGTAGTGCGAAAAATTGTAAAATCAATATATATATAAAGCATTTTAAGTAAACTTAAAATTCCTTTAATATCGTTAAAATCGGAATTCTTTGTGTTTGCAGCTACATGAATAAACCCATGTGTGCATTACAACAAGGCGCAAATCTTGTGTTTTGGATAACGGTAGACCGCTCGCTTATAAGTCCAGCCGCACCTATTTCCTCGGTCGCGGGCAAGGAATCGGATACGTATAATTGTTTACATTCATGCAGCTCGAAATCCAGCTAGATTTTAAATGCGACTCAAATGCATTGCATAGAAGCAATTCTTTTATCCATAATGTGTTTCCCTAGAATAGAATTAAACTGTTTGAACACTTTCCGCATGTTACCTGGTACACATTCTATGGTAGTATGTTAGAGTATAATCTTTTTTTATTTACTATTAAAATCATTAAAATTGAAATTTTTGTGTTTGAAGCTACATCAATTAACCCAAGGGCCCTGGAAGTTATTGTAAATATATTGCATGTGCATGTATAAAAAAGTAAGGGTAGGACACTCTTTTTGGGGCGAAATCGGGTTTGACGAAGTCTGGGCGTTCCTCAAACGAAATTTCGCGATAAATCGTTCAAGTATACTTTACTTACGACATATGTATACATTCGTTCCGCTCCAATGCTGTTCCGTCGAAGAAAAAGGTGTTTATATACATCCAAGTGCCTAAGAATTTCGCTAGACTGGTTTACATCCGGTTTAATCGCAGTGAATCAAAAGGTAAATCGAAACATAAGTTCTGATTGGTCAATAATAAAATAAATTCTTATCAATATTTGTCAATCTTCATTATTCTCGCATTTCATTGTTGAAAGGCCAAACTACCCAGTATCTATACGCAAAACTACTTTCAAACATTTGATTCATACTCACCATAAATTGTTATCAGTTTCGCCACCTTATTGACGAGCAGAATTTTTTTTATTATTGACCAATCAGAACTTATCTTTCGATTCACTGCGATTAAACCGGATGTAAACCAGTCTAGCGAAATTCTTAGGTACTTGGATGTATATAAACACCTTTTTCTTCGACGGAACAGCATTGGAGCGGAACGAATGTATACATATGTCGTAAGTAAAGTATACTTGAACGATTTATCGCGAAATTTCGTTTGAGGAACGCCCAGACTTCGTCAAACCCGATTTCGCCCCAAAAAGAGTGTCCTACCCTTACTTTTTTATACATGCACATGCAATATATTTACAATAACTTCCAGGGCCCGTGAATTAACCCATGTGTGCATTACGGCAAGACATTGTGTATTAGAAAACGCCAGACCGCTCGCTAGTCCAGCCGCAACCTATTTCCTCGGCCGCGGGCAAGGGTGTTAACATACACAGCTCCGAATCCAGTTAGATTTTAAATGCGACTAAAAGCATTGCAAAGAATTAGTTCTTTTATCCATAATGTGTTTCAGTAGAAAATAACTAAAATGTTTAAACACTTTTCGTATGTAAACTGGTACCCTTTATGTCAGTTATACGCACAAACACCCCGTTTATTTGCCAAATTAAGCACAAATACATGGTAATAAGTCGAGCTTTTTAAACTCATACTACGCAATACCCGAACAAAATATTATTGTCACGACATTGATAAGATCATAATGAACAACTTTTGCAGCGACAGCCATATCGAAATCTTAACCGCTTTTGAGTTATAAAGCGATAACTTTCAAGAACTCTAGGTCCCTAATTTGAGGGACCAGCTCCATTTTCTGGATGTCAAATGAAAGATCTTTTAAACATAAATCTTTTGTGTTCTACATGTCTTAACAAAATATTTCCGGGTAAAAAGATAAACTAAGAAAACCATGCAAAATCTCTACGCTTTTTTATCTCATTTTTGTTTCTGTAGAAGATCTTATGAAGAATACATTATGCTAATGCGCAACATGTTTGTATCTTAAGGGAGCGGTAGTTCATGATTGGTTACCAGAATGACTGTCATTCATTCTTCTTGACTGTTGAGTGAACTACATGATGAAAATCTATCAAGCGGTACATTTTCTTTTTAAGTACTGTTATTGAATTAAAACTAATCTATGCAAATCTATTTACTACATGTAATATAATATACATCTTACTAAATGTTTTGTTATTTACCTTTATTAGAGTCAACTGTAATGACAAAGGCAATGACCGTTGCTCACTTCCCTGATATTCTTGTCCTACAAATATGCAAACTAAAAGAGGTATTGTAGTAAATGAAGCCAGATAATTTTCAGAAAGTCAATGTCTTTGTAGTAGATGTTCACATTATCTTTTTTATTTAACTTGAGCTAAATAATAGTGATTTATTCTGATCACTTTTTGTCCTGCGTACGTCTGTCTGTCCGTCTCTCTATTTGTAAACTTCGTACATTTTCAACTTCTTCTCTCAAACCATTGGGTTGATTTCAACCAAACTTGGTACGAAACATCCCTAGGTGAAGGAAATTCAGGTTTTTAAAATGAAGGACCGCGCCATTTTTCAAATGGAGATCAATAAAAAAATGATTATAAGATTTGTTTGTTTCATTTAAAATCTTTCTCTCAAAATTCAATTGGCCAGAAAATCTGAAACTTGTATGGAAGGTAAGATATATTCAAGATAAAAAAAAAGTGTTATAATTTATGGTATTACATTTCCGTATATGCAAGTATTTCACATACAATTAATTCTTCAGAAAAATAATACAGAAAACGCAGATACAATGATTGACATAAATTATAAATCATAAATAAAGTAACCTTAAAAAATTTAAAAATATTCTATGAGACCACACATGTAAAAGGTTTTTATTGGAGTATTTCAAGTTAAATGTCAACGAAACAAAAACCATTATTTGTAAAGATAATAATGCAATTCAAATAATTTGAAAGAAAACCTCAAACTTTTGGATGTAGAATATGGCGAATTGTATTTTAGATTTAGATAGGTGTGCGTCTGATGGTATGAAATTATTTGTGGGCTCAAAATTAAAGGTTAATCCATGCAAAACTATATACCCTTAGGCGTCAAATCAGTATCAAACGTCTTGGTTGACCTTCCACATTATTATGCATGCAACAGTGTGTTAAAAAACATAAAAAACCCTTTAAACATCCATTTACTTTCTTCTACAGAAAAAACGCAACAATGCCAAAAGACATTCTGAATGTAAACAATCGGGTAAGAAATGGGTTTTATTAGCCAAAATGTGCAATGCAACAGAAAGTTTTTTTAGTGAGTCAAAACTACAGACTGCAAGGCTTAACTGTGTGCACCGTAACAAAACAATATCCAAATGGACTTTTCGTAATAAAAAAGGATATCCCTAACCGATTTCTATAGACATAGATGTTGCTGCTTTATTCTAACACATGAAACGTACACGGATGTGTAATTTACGGTCTAATGTGGGCCTTCAAAATTATCAGGAGCGTTGTGAAATGAAGCAATTGACAAAGTTTTATAATTACGGTCATTGTTGAACAGCATGATGAAAAACTCATTCGGTCTAAGAACATTAACTCTTCTAATTATTCGTAAGGACTTTTTCTAAGGGAAGGGTGTCTAATAAACACATTAAAAAAGAAAAAATCTGTAAACAATTTTCTTCTCAAAAACTTAAAGCCAGAAATGCTGAAACTTTTGTGGAAGCATACTCAGGTACATTAAGATTAGGTTCAAGTTCGTTCAATTCAAAATCCCTTGGAGGTTGGGCTCGGTCGTAATCGGGTATTGATTTTAATTACAATAATTAATTAATTACAATAGATAGAAGAAAGCGTTAAAAATAATTCTGTAAAAAATGAAATAACAAAATTGGTTTGATGTTTACTGAGAATAATTTGGAAAACAATTTAAAAATCTTTTAAAAACTTGATTTAAAATACTAAAGTGACCAGAATTTTGTATCTAATACCAAAACGCTTTATTTTATCAGAGTTATGATATTCTTGCTCGGCTGAGCAATGTATCTCCTTGGTCCTTGCTTATTACTTAATGTAAGGATGTCACAAGACAATTCAAGGACTTTCGGTTTTTATTTTTAGGGTCTTCCGTTTCAAACGGAAGACCCTCTTGTTATTCTATTGTTTCTTTTTAGGGTCTTCCGTTTCCAACGGAAGACCCTCTTGTTATTCTTCGGTTTCTTTTTATTATTTTTTTTTTCTTTTTCTTTTTTTTCTGACTCCTTTTCGGCTTCATAACTCAAAAAGTTTTCAACTTATTTAAAGGAAACTTTCAGGGATTATGTGCAATTATAATGCCTCAAAGATGTTAAAGTTTCCATAACAACGTCACTTCCGTTTTGACGTTACGTCATTTTTAAACTTTACAAAAAGTCATTTTGTCCGCGACATTTCTCAAAAACGCTTTAAGATAGAGTTTTGAAATTTTCTGTGGTTATGAATTTGGCAATTTACATGTGCAATAAGGCTGGAAATAAAAATCCGTCACTTCCGGTCGAAACCGGAAGTGAAACAAATTTTTCGAAAAAATGAATTTTCTGATCAATTAAAAAATGAATATGTGTTTTATAGAACTTATCAAGCTGAATCTAACACTGAAATCCGTTTAATAATCGGACAATGCATTAAAGAGTTATCGGGGTTTAAAAATTGATTTTTCCGGAAATTTTGATTCCGCATCCTTGGTTTAAAAAATAGCGTAATGTTCAGAGTAAAGTTAACTCGTACCAAAAATAATCGTTAAGTCGTACTTGAACACATTCGGATTTTTTTGTCAAGTCGTTCTTGAAATCAGAAAGGTTTTTGTTAAGTCGTACTAAAAATCATTCGGATTTTGTTAAGTCGTACCAGGAATAATTCGATTTTTTCATCTTTTTATTTTAGTTACTCTTGTTATTGGTTTAAGAGCTTTGCTTCTTACAGGAACTTCCAGCTTTACTTCCGACATTAACGGAAGACCCACTCGTTGCTTTGCAACGAGCTTTGCTCTAGTTATTAGGGTCTTCCGTTTTCCAACGGAAGACCCTTTTGTTTTTCTTCGGTTTCTTTTTATTATTATTATACTTTTTCTTTTTTTTCTGACTCCTTTTTTGCTTCATAACTCAAAAAGTTTTCAAGCGATTTCAATGAAACTTCCAGAGATTTTAGCAAGTAATTGTCCCTCAAAGATGTTAAAGATTTGAAGACAACGTCACTTCCGTTTTGACGTTACGTCATTTTTAAAAATTTTAAAAAGTCATTTTGTCCGGGATTTTTCTCAAAAACGCTTTAAGATAGAGGCTTGAAATTTTCAATGGTTATTATTTGGTCGATTTACCTCTGTAATGAAGCTATATAATAAAAATCCGTCACTTCCGGTCGAAACTGGAAGCGAATCAAATTTTTCGAAAAATTGAATTTTTTGATCAAACAAAAAACGTATACGTATTTTGTAGAGCTTTTTAAGCTGAATCTAATGCTGAAAATCGTTTAAAATTCGGAGCATGCATTACAGAGATATCGGGGTTTAAAAACTGATTTTTCCGGAAATTTTGATGCCGCGTTCTTGGTTTCAAAAATAGTGCAAAATTCACACTGAAAGTAACTTCTACTGTAACAATTCGTACTGATCATAAAACTTTATTAAAAACATAAAATTATATGCATATTGTATAGTTTGCAAAGCTAAATACAAAACTGAAATTCGATTTAAAATCGGATACTGCATTGCAGAGATATCGGGGTTTAAATATTGATTTTTCCGGAAATGTTGATTCCTCGTTATTGGTTTAAAAAATAGTGCAAAATTCACACATAAAGTAACTCCTGCTGAAAAGGTTTCGTACAGGTCATAAAACCGAACTCCTTTTTTATATAATTAATCAGAGTGTTTATTGAAACAATTTCGTTAATTCGATCGATAATTAGGTTGTTAGTTTTTATTAGTCTTATTTGTTTTAATCGAAATAATTATCGTACGATTCACTATGTCAACTCGCCATGTTTTGACTGCGAACAACAGCTGATAGCGGTGTGTCAGAAGAATGGCCTGCAAGACGGCGATAGTGGAAATTTCAGCTCAACTAACGTATGACAGATTATAAAGGTATATTTCAATACAGAATATGTCGTATTGACTTTTTCTTTTCAAAGTGTTTGTGCACTTTTCAATCTAATCCGACATTCCTCTGACTCTAAACTCCGCTTTTGACGTGCGTAACAATATAAAAGCGGGCATTTGAGTCAGAGAAATCTCGGGATATTATCTGTTCAATGTATTTTCATGTGTATGTTTTGCACACTACTCTTTTGAATTTCTATTTATTATTATGTATATGTATGTCTTAATTTGTATTGAACAACACACCACACACTGTAAAACAGTGCAATTAAAAGGGGTGGGGGTCCAAAGGCACACAAGAGTAGAATGTTGTAATTATATATAGAGTGCATGTTTGCATGATGATAACTTTACCCTAAATATTTGAATATAGCAGATCTTTACCATATCACCTCCACTTAATTAATGAATTAAAGAACTCAGACAGGCTTGTGCTTAATTAAATAACTTTATTTGACATGGTAAATATTCAGTCTAATTAAAATTAGAACTTTTGTCTGGCTCGCCGTTATATATGATTATCGCCTGTGAAAGAGCATGTAAAACAGAGTGCAAGTTGAAAAGAACTTCAGATTTTAAGTTAATGTTCCCTGATATCTATAAAACATTCTTCTCAAGATTTGATTATTTCACAGAACATTGTAAATTCTTTGAGATTAGTTTATCTTTTATATATATTGAATTTTATTGATTCATTTTAGGTAAACTCTACATGCAGAACACATCTACATTGTAAACAATTTTTACAGTAAGACAAATGTATGTAATAATTTTTACTACATGTGCCTCAGATCTCTCTCTCTCTCTCTCTCTCTCTCTCTCTCTCTCTCTCTCTCTCTCATGCTTTTAATCTTGGCTAAGCATCACAGAGCAACATCATTTTGTGCATATCTCTATCTAGGAAAAGAAATCAACAATGCTTTAAATTTGAAAATGAGCATGTATTATCGTGCAATCCCTCATTTTTACATTGTGCAACAAAAATCCAAAGCTTTGTAAAAAAATTTATGAAATTTTATACATACTAAACATGATATTGTTTTTAAAACCTGTCATTAATAAGAAAAGAGAAAAAAATCCTCGCTAAATTTATTTGCAAAAAAAAAAACCAGTAGAATTCATTTTAAAAAAATGGTATAGCAGAAAATTATACTTTGAGGCTGTTCGGATGAAATACTGTAAGTCGTTTTAATTCCACCGTGTTAAAATTTCATGATTTTGACTAAAGTATCGATCAATTGCGATGGTTTTAATTTCACGCTGCTTAAAAATTCAATTGATCAGAATAGAAGCATTTAAATTTCATAATATTTGGTTAAAGTGTTCAAACTAATGCTTCTTAGGAAAATCAAAAAATAGGGGGAGGGTATACATGTAAGGGTATTTATAAGTGATGTGATGCTTTTGTCATGATAATATCCTGTATATGTATGTAGTTTTGAATAAGGTTTCTTATTTAGGGAGGTTGAACAACAGTTGACCTCTAAAAGATTAGGTAAAGATGCTTTATTTATGGAGAGCCCTATAAATCTGTGTTAAATAGAAGAAAGTGGAAATGCTGGGTTCACTTAAATGGCCATATTTTTCTTAATCCTTAATGGAATTGGCAAAATGAGGTATACTTTTTCTCAGAATTGCATAAGCTTTGTAAGTTTAAGACAAGATTACTTTTCAGAGAATGTTAGTGTAAGTTTCAAGACTACATGGTATTTTCAGATTTCTCATTTAACTGTAATTTTGAGTGGATTTTGTACCAAAAGTAGTCTATTTTGGGAAAATGGATGATTTTGTTGGTTATATTAGTCATTACATGATTTATTAGCTATAATATACAAGGGAAGTAAATCCCTTTTAAATGTGTAGAATGACCACCACTAGAGTAAATTGGCTTAGAAAGTAGGTATTTCCTATCCTGATGACAATTAATAGGCTTAAGTTAACTACCGAGATAAGAATTAATACTGCACAGTAAAAGAGTTTTGATCAATTGAATTATTTAAATTATAAATTTGCAGCAATTTTGCTGTCTGATTTCATGAAATAACATTAAGCAACCTGACTTATATAACTCAATTTTTTTAAAACAGCATATTTTTCTTTCAAATAAAATTCACATGTAGACAAATGCAGTTATCAAAGTATACAATATGTCAAAAAACTCAAGTTTTTGCTCCTTCCTATCCAAAAGTGATATTTTAGATATATTAACAGAATTCAAAAAGCTACCCCCTCTTTCCAATTGTCTCCATTACCATTACATGTTGGATATGTAAATGTACATTTGACCTTGAAAAAACATCTGCTATAATAATTACGCTCGAAATGACCAAGAAACAACAAATGTTTACCCTTTTATTGTATATATGCATCAAAAATGTAGGAAAACATGTAAAATTTGAACATTTATCATGGAATTCTCATCCGTCCCCAGGTACCTGGTTGTGTTTGAACTTCATTTTAATTAAGAGCAGACATCACACTTGTAGGTCTTACTATTTTAGCAAAGTTAAAAGGAGACTAGAAACCAGAATAAATAAGATAATCACTAAAAATGATTATAAGCTTACTGTTTCATGAAAACAAGAAATCACATGTATGGCTGCATGTCTTTTTGTGAAAAAAAATGTTACATTTCATCCATTTATCAAGAAAAGATCAATTTTCAATATCAGTGATGGTTGTTTTTAAATATGTGTAGAAATGACTCAAGGGAATTGCCACAAGTTTCATAATATTACCGTAGGTTAAAGTGTTCAAACTTATGCTTCTTAGGAAAATCAAAAAATAGGGGGAGGGTATACATGTAAGGGTATTTCTAAGTGATGTGATGCTTTTGTCATGATAATATCATGTATATGTATGTAGTTTTGAATAAGGTTTCTTATTTAGGGAGGTTGAACAACAGTTGACCACTATAAGATTAGGTAAAGATGCTTTATTTATGGAGAGCCCTATGAATCTGTGTTAAATAGAAGAAAGTGGAAATGCTGGGTTCACTTAAATGGCCATATTTTTCTTAATCCTTAATGGAATTGGCAAAATGAGGTATACTTTTTCTCAGAATAGCATAAGCTTTGTAAGTTTAGGACAAGATGACTTTTCAGAGAATGTTAGTGTAAGTTAAAGGCAGCAAGGGACAGTTTACTGATAAAGTACCCGTCAATATTTTTGTAAAATTGAGAGTTGGTGTACTTGAAGGCTTATGAGTGTTGCTAAAATTCATGAAATGATTTTTAATGATTATCATTAGTTAGAGGGATGTCTCTTGTTGAAATTGATATTCAATATGTAGGCCCCATATGTTAGGTACATGAGATTCAGAAGTAAAATGCGAAACCTGCGGCTATGACTGTTGTGTTGACTTTAGACAGTGAAAATGCAAGTTACAGACGGGAGGGTAAATAACACGAAAAGTAGGTGGACGGGGCATTATAAACTATACACAGGTAAGTTTCTGACATGTGATGGTGCAACATGCACATGGTACGGAAGGTCAACCCTTTGCAGGGAATTGGCTGGGGGAGGTCTAAAAAGCTGAAAAATCATGAAAAATTAGCAAAATATGGAAGGGTCAAAATCTCATAAAAACCAGTATGTAGAAAATTACAGGTTAATTGACTAGTAATTTTCTTCAGAAATTGGTGATTGGCCTTATAAAGAGTGAATTAAAGGTATTTGTGGTAAATGGGAACTGAGGAAATTCTAGTTACAGGGTTCCGAAGACACACGTCCCCAGGCTACAATGAAATGTATCAAAAAAACTGTCCTGTGCCATCTAATGTCACGTATCGGGATATGTCACACTAATTACACTGCATGGTCAGTGTATTTTTTTTTCCCAGAAATACTATGCATATGTTAATGTAAACACAGCTATTATTAGTACCGGTACATGTATTAACACAGCTTATTAATTTTTTTAATTTCAGCTTTTGGTGGCCACATGGTTTTTTCCTCTTGATTCTTTTCAGCTCTTGAGGTTAACCTGTCACCTCTACCCACATGCATATTCCTTAATTTGTTCTACAGACTATTTACCAGTAATTCAAATTAAATCGGATAATTCATGAACAGTTACTGTAATGGAACTTTAAGAAAACATCATGCCTTGTTGTGGTTTGTGTTTGATAAGAAATTATAACAAACAAAATTATGGCTGTTTAAAGTAATTTACAATTGTTAGCTGTGAAAAATTGTTTTTCAATAAAAGTATGCAATTATGTTTCCTTTATTTTGTTTTTAGCTCACCTGAGCCAAAGGCTCAAGTGAGCTTTTCTGATCACAATTTGTTGTTGTCGTTGTTGTAAACTTTTCATATTTTCATCTTCTCAAGAACCACTGAGCAGATTTCAACCAAATTTGGCACTAAGCACCACCACTAGGTGAAGGGGATTCAAGATTGTTTAAATGAAGTGCCACGCCCTCTTTAAAGGGGAGGTAATTGAGAATTATTGAAAATTTGTTGGTATTTTTCAAAAATCTTCTTCTCAAAAACTATTCGGCCTGAAAAGCTGAAACTTGTGTGGAGGCATCCTCAGGTAGTGTAGATTCAAGTTTGATCAAATCATGGTCCCCGTGGGTAGGAAAGGCCACAAGAGGGGGATCAAGTTTTACATAGGAATATATAGAGAAAATCTTTGAAAAACTATTCAGCCTGAAAAGCTCAAATTAAAGTGGAAGCATCCTCAGGTAGTGTAGATTCAAGTTTGTTCAAATCATAGTCCCAGGTGGTATGGTGGGGTCACAATGGGGGGGAATGGATTTTTACATATTAAGAATATATAGAGAAAATCTTTAAAAATCTTTTTCTCAGAAACTAATCAGCCAGGAAAGCTGAAACTTACATGTATGTGGAAGCATCCTCAGGTACATGTAGTGTTAGATACAAAGTTGTGAAAATCATGACCCCGGGGATAGGTTTGGGCCACAATGGGTGGGGGGGGGGGGGGGGGGGGTCAAAGGTTAACATAGGAATATATAGAGTAAATATTTAAAAATCTTCTTCTCCGAAACTAATCAGCCAGATGATGCTTTATAATTGTTAAGACTTTGGCCCCAGGACAGTTCTTTGGCCTCACAAGAAGGTTCAGAGTATATGAATATAATGTAATAATACATATATAAACTATTGTTAAGGATCTTTTTGAGAACTGCAATACTCAACATGCGATATGACTATAAAATCAATATAAAATCATCCTTTTAGAAAAGGAACTTATGATTATAAACATAAAAATATTTAGGGGGGAAAATGGATTTTATTTATACAGGATCTACATGTACTATTGTACATTGTCCAGGTAGTTTGCATTGTGACCCCATTAAGCTGATTTTATCATACCTATTGTTCCTCAGGTGAGAGATGTGGCCCATTTGCCTCTTGTTTTAGTTTTTCATTGTTTTTCAATATTAAAAATTAAACATATGTAACCTACGGTAATTTTCATGATGAGTACAAAACTAAAATCCGTTTTTAAATCGGACGATGCATAACAGATATCGGGGTTTAAAAATTGATTTTTCAGAAATTTTGATTCTGCGTTTTTGGTTTCAAAAATAGCGTAAAATTCAAACTCGTACCAGGTTTAAGAGCTCTGCTTCTTACAGGAACTTTAAGCTTTACTTCCGACATCAACGGAAGACCCACTCGTTGCTTTGCAACGAGCTTTGCTCTAGTTATTATTATTATTCTTTTTCTTTTCTTCTGACTCCTTTTTTGCCTCATAACTCAAAAGATTTTAAACCGATTTTGATGAAATTTTCAGAGATTTTTGCAAGTTGGCGTCCCTCAAAAATGTAAAAGTTTTAAAGAGAACGTCACCTCCGTTTTGACGTGACGTCATTTTTAAAAATTTCAAAAAGTCATTTTGTCCCGGACTTTTCTCAAAAACGCTTTAAGATAGAGGCTTGAAATTTTGAATGGTTATGATTTGATCGATTTACCTCTGTAATAAGACTGGAAATGAAAATCTATCACTTCCGGTCGAAACCGGAAGTAAAACAAATTTTTCGAAAAAATGAATTTTCTGATTTAATCAAAAATGTATATGTGTTTTGTAGAGCTTATTAAGCTGAATCTAACACTGAAAGCCGTTTTAAAATCGGACGATGCATTACAGAGATATCGGGGTTTAAAAATTGATTTTTCCGGAAATTTTTATTCCGCGTCCTTGGTTTAAAAAATAGCGTAATGTTCAAAATAATATTAACTCGTACCAAAAATAATTGTTAAGTCTTACTTGGACACATTCGGATTTTTTTTGTTAAGTCGTTCTTGAAATCGGAAAGGTGTTTGTTAAGTCGTACTTAAAATCATTCGGATTTTGTTAAGTCGTACCAGGAATAATTCGATTTTTTCATCTTTTTATTTTAGTTACTCTTGTTAATGGTTTAAGAGCTCTTCTTCTTACAGGAACTTCCAGCTTTACTTCCGACATTAACGGAAGACCCACTCGTTGCTTTGCAACGAGCTTTGCTCTAGTTGTTTTTATTATTTTAATATTCCACATGGTATCATTTTTGAAGTCGTTGTATTATTCCAACATCCAAATTTAATATTTTTTCACGTTGCTTTGATTGAAGTTATCATAGTTACATGTATGACTATCTTTGTTCTTCAAGGCTACTTACGAAAGAGATTACAAGCCATTCCAAAAGAAAATAGATCGTGTGCAATTTTGGAAGGACTTCAGTGGCTTAAAGGAATATAACCAAAAACTGGTAGGATTTCTTAAACGATGTTACAAAATGATAAAATATGCTCTATATAATTCATTTCGGTTGAGCTCAGTTAATTAGAATAATTTTTTTTTCTTTTGTGGAAACCAATAAGAGCTTGAGGTTTTGTCAGTAAGTCGATATGTATTCATTATGGCGTTAAAAATTGGCACAGGAAAGTTTAAAGTGTATGATTGTGGTTAAAAAAGGTTCTTATTGAGTATACCAGTTTAATGGTTTTCAGATATGGTTGATGTTGAAGAAAGCAGAATATTAATGTTGAATATTGCCGATTGTGTGGGAGTAACTTTCTGTAATGCAAGAACGTAAATGCTGTAATGCAAGAACGCAAATGCAAAAAAAAAAAATAATAATAATCTTTTTGTTTTTGGTGTTTATTGTTCTTGTTAAGTGCAAGTTCAAAAGAATTTACTTTTACTATATTTTTTCACACTGTATAGACGAATCTAAAGCAGAATTTGAAACACTACAGACTAATTAGTGTTGTCGGACATTTGGGCTCTGCAAGCAGTGGTCACTATGTATGCTACGTCAGAAGACAAAACAAATGGTGGCTTTGCGATGATTTGTACGTCATAGAAGAGACGCTTAAAGAGTCAAAAAGGCAAATGCATTTCTTCTTTTTTTACGAAAAGAAAGACAGTCCGGTCTGAGTATTCTTTGTAGTACTGTTTATGTAACACGTGTACGAATATTTTATTTTAGTAATGTAACAATAAACAAAAACGCAGGAAGAGTTTTACCAAATCGGAAAACGAACTGACACTTAATACTTGTAATTTTTTCATGTGAAAAAGTAAGAATATTTTAAATCCATATCAGTCAATGATATCTGATGTTTTATTTGTTTATGTAAGACGTTGAATTTTTTTTTTGGTTATGCTAATGATTTGATTATTTTATCGTTTACAATAAAAACTGTTTAGTCACTCTAACCCTTTTCTCTCTAAATTACCACCAAAATATTATTGCTTCATTACAAGCTAAGTACCATCAAATATGTTGGTCAAAGGTACAGCGTATACAGAATATATACTTCGTATATTGATACATTTTTATGACTTACTGTCACGTGTTATTCAGTAAAAGATTGTTTGATTTGTTTTTATTTATTTTGATAAAATGCATTTAAACATTTGTTATAATAAATGATATCTATTAAATGTTTACATGTTTTAATTTATTTGGCTAGTTAATAAACGCATTTTCCTTACGAAGACCTTATGCTTTCGTTCTCTTCTTATTTCCTTAAAAAAAAAAATCCGGGTAATTCCTCGAAAACCATTTATCCAAATCTCAATTTTGTGCTTATAAAAGATAATATATGTTATATTTTATAAGCACACAATTTATATTTTTGACCTATAAAAAAACATAGAAACATCAACTTTTTCACACATAAGGATATATATTTCTATTCATCGAGAAAATCTTGTTATAACTTTGAAAGCTATTCACAGAAAATCATACAAGGGTGTAGATGGCTCCATATTCTTTTAAATCTAACCCTTTTGTTTTTAGTTCACTTGAGCTTTTTGATGACATATTGTCTGTCGTCTGTCTGTCCGTTTGTTCGTCTGTCTGTCCGTAAACTTTTCATATTTTCAACATCTTCTCGAGAACAGCTGAACCAAATTCAACCAAAATTGGCAAAATGCACTCTTAGGCAAAGGGGACACAAAGTTGTAAAAAATGAGGACCACTATTAATTTAAAGGGGTAAAAATTATTACCTGTAAACATCCTGGTGGTATAGATGCGTGATGATCCCGTCATCAGGTGGATCCTCCTTCCTCGGTTGTTTCGGCGCTGTCCACTACAACCGCCAGAGGTGGGCCGACTGGGGTGATCAGCTCCCAGCCCGGGACCATCCAGCTATCCGCCTGTGAAATGATCTTACATTCACAATTGTCTCTCACTGTCTTCCCCACTGTCCATCTCTTCTTCTTCACAACCATAGCGATGCTATTTCTGCCTCTCTGCTTAGTCGCCCTATGAGCTGTCTTCTCTCCAACCCAATAACTCTGATGACTCTCAGGGCTCGCCACAAGGATTGTCCAACAAAGCCCCGCGTGCCAACCTCCACTGGGAAACACCATACTCTCCACCCTCTCTCCTGACAATCTGCCACAAGCTCCTGATATTTTCCCATTTTCCGCTCATATGCGTCTTCCATTCTCTCCTCCCAAGGAACTGTCAGCTCCACTATAATGACCTGCCTACTTGCCAAAGACCAGATCACTATGTCAGGTCGCTTGTTGGTGGATGCTACTTCCGTTTGGAATTGCATTCTGGTTTTCAGGTCAGCTCGCATTTGCCAGTCTCCTGCCGTGCCAAGAAGTCCTCTACCCTCCCCAGTGCTGCCTATCTTCTCCCTCTCTCCTGCTCTTACAAAGTTGATAAACTTGAGCCGCTCTTTAAAAATCATTCTTCTAAAAAAAACCATCAATCTGGAAGCCTGTAACTTTAGTGAAAGCAACCTCAGGTAATGAAGATTCATATTTGTTCAAATCAAAATCTTGAGGAGAAGGTTGCGGCCACATTGCGGATCTAATTTTACAAAGAAAAGCATTTTAATTATTTACAAAAGCTGAGATTTTATAATATATAAATTTATATATTTTTACTTATATGCAAGGATTTTGACATATTGCTGATTCTTTAAAATTGTTAAAATTTTGGCCCCTAGACGATCCTGGGGCCTAACAAGGGGTTCGGGGTTGGATGTACAATGTAGTTTATATCCTAAATATAAACTATTGTTTAGGATTTTTTTTTGGAGAACTTCAATGCTCAACATATGATATGACTATTAAATCATCCTGTAGGAAAAGGGGCTTATGATAAGAAACATTAGAATATCCAGGGGAAAAGTAGATTGGTATTTATACAGCATCAACATGTTTCATACGACATTGTCCGGATATCAATAATAGTTTGTGATATGACTTCATTAAGAGGAATTTATTATACCTATTGTTCCTCAGGTGAGTGATGTTGCCCATGGGCCTCTATTTCTAATGTTACAGAGGCAAAAATGGTCTTTTAAAGTTATAAAGCAAATCATTACAATTTTGGTAATTCGGACCACAATTTTTATATATATATCTGAAAAAGAAGAAATATTTTTTAGAAGTATTGAAAACAAGATGAACAGAATAACGTTCTTCAGTGGGTAACATTATTATATTTTTTATTATTAAACGACCTTATAAGAAGGTGAGAATTGCCTCGAAAACGTTCTTTTAACATTTTTTAAGGGAAATATTGTCGAAATATTTGATGAACACGTGTGTGAATTGCCAGTAGTTTTGTTTTGGTTTTTTTTTTGGTTTTTTTTAATTCTAAAAAAGGTCTGATACCTTATGTAAAGGGTCAGAATGGTCCGTGCTTTTTAATACATTTAGATGATCAACATTCTGAATTTTTTTTAAATTTTAGTTTTGTGAACCTTAAATAATAAAGTCTTATAAAAATGATTATCTATATAATGGATTTGAAAAAGCTATAAAGTCAAATTATTTCTTTATATCTTAAAATGAGGAAAGTTTTATGAAAACGAAATTCTATCAAAAAGAAAAAAAATACAATCTGATTTTAGATTAAGTAACCTTTGGTTTTCTTTAAGATTGTATTCGAAACTCGTTATAAATGTTCCTCAGTGCCCGCAACGAGATCGCATAAAACTGTATAATCTTCAGAAAAAATAAGTTACAACAATGGTTAAAATGAAAGAATGTGTTTAGTTTGTCAGTTGCAAAATGTTATAAAAATGTTTATCCTATTTTTCTTTTTACTTATTGCTCTATCACTCTGTAAGATAAATAAAACGGTAGTTTAATGTATGTTTCATTTATTTTTTTCTTTATATTTAGGGATGAATTGTAATGTTCTTTTTAGACTAAACATGTTTGTATGTTGGATTGAAAGCAAATGTATATTGAGCATAACACAAAGTACACAAAACGTCTTTATTTCATAACACGATACAAAGCAAACTAAAATAAAACGCATTCATAACAAGCATAATGAGCAAGGAGAATAAAAAATAGTAATTGACAAGTTAAATCCATAGATCAATTTTGTTGTTATCAATTATTTACAAAATTTAGCATATCAGCGTTTGTAGAAATACGATGCTGTTATCGAAATAGTGCAAATATAGTTGTCGCTCCTTTGTGGGAATTAATTACTTCCCTTGGATAAATTTAAAACAGGCGCACTCAATTTAAACTCCCTTTTCCGTCTTACCACAAGAGTGCGGTTAGTGCTTTTGTTCAAACCAATTTTTTCCCTCTGAAAATAAGTTTTCAACGTAAATTCACCCATCCTGTATTCTCTCTGTTGTTTTATATTTATTCATTGAAAAAAATGGTACTGCTTGCTCCTAATTTTGTATTGCAAAGCGACAATCTCCATCTTCCCATCTTCAATCCAACCACTTGGCTAAAATAGGCGTATTGGTCAGCTTTTTTATGACATTTTATGACATTAAAACTTCGACCTTGACCTTTGCACCTCTTAGGGTGAATGTCACTTTGTTTTAACATTTTATTTCCTTGAATTATTTGATTTGTTTGAATGATTTGATGTGTTAACTATGACCTTGAGTCCTGCACCTCTTAGGATGGATCAAGGTCACTTATAAATCTGATTTGATAAACTTTGACCTTGAGTCTTGTAGGTTTTACAAACAAGGCCACTTATTTGATATGTTGAAAAGTTTGATGATATATTTTTGAGTAAACTTTAGTCATACAATATGAATGAAACGTCTGGTAAATGCACATCGAAATATTATATAATAAACGACCATTATTCATTGATCTCAACACATCTGACAATGAAAACAAGGTGGTTTATTAGTCAGTCAATTGTATTGGTGCTACAACACATTGTCCATCAAATTCCCCGCAGGTAAGTTTTCCATTTATGGCTGTTTTCAAGCAAGCAAAGCAAAATTCTGTTTTGCAAAAGGTACATAACATAGATTTACAAGCTTGGTCGTGTTGCAGCAACGTTTTGCAATTGGGGCAAAGACGTTTAGACGGTACACCTGACATATGGGAATAATCTAAGGTCACTTTTGGACATTCGACCAACTGTCTTCTAATTTCTACATTGTTAATATAATCGTTGTGCGCGTAACAAACATGGTTATGTGTCCATATTTGCAAACAATGCCAACAAAATTTAAAAGGGTAAAGCTGGGAACTAGAACAAATGTAGCATTTAACATGCGAATCAGTGACTCTTAATCTCTCACAGAATGAGTTACATCCAGGACACAGCTTAATGTCACCTCTTTGTCGATTGTTCAAAAAATTAAGGGACAATTTTCCACTGAAAAAAATGAATTCATCTGAGCTTAATACACAATTTTGTAGGATGTCTACATTATTCCATATTTGACCACAAGTTCCATAGTCCGTTTTCCCTGGACAACGCAAGCAGTAATCGTTCTGTAAAATCTTTTCACGAATCAAACCAAACAAATTATCTGGTGCTATAAGAAAAAACATAAAAGTTGAAATTGTGCACCGAAGAAAAATTTTGAAAATGTATGTGGACAATAAAAGGTAGAACAAACAGTTAAATGTGATAATTACTTATTGCATGCCCACATGTAAGCTCTATCCTCGGATCTGATTCATACTCCCAGACGATGTCAGGTTTTGCAGATGTTCGGAGTCCGTGTACTGGCCTACTCTCTGCTCCGACCATCACATGAAAAGGATCGTGTAGAATATCACTTGTTTGGTCTGGCTCATAGATAAAATAATGTTCTAGATTTACAATATCTATGAGCCAGTACTCTGTTTTTAATATTGATGCTATAGATTTTCGTATATCCTGAATTGTAGATTTCTGTTGATAAAATCACATCATTAAAAGACATTGTATTTGAATGTTTGTTTGAAGATAACTATATTTATGTCTTAAAAGCAGTGTCGTTTATTTATCAGAAAGCGTTCATTATATTCTTTATAACACACTTACCTTTCTAACAGCATATAATCTATCCGACGAAAGAGTCTTGAAAAGTATCATTTCTGGCGATTTTCACTGTGCATATACGTGGATGACAATTTTCGTTTTTCGTCTGATCAATTATTTCGTAGAAAACTAAAATGAAACTGGGTTTTTTGAATATCATTAATCTATTTTTAGAAGTGAGAAATCCTGAACTCCAAATCATCTATAAATAATATTAAATAGGTAGAAATTTTCATTTTCATTTTCATTTTCATTTGTCATTCAGGGAATGTGTTAATGCGTTTGTCCAAGTAAATCGGTGTGTTTGTATCTTGAAACGTCAACAAAATGTCGCTGACCATATTTGTGAAAATGTCAACTAGAAACAAATCTGAAACAATCAACATACAAAAGGTAGGATATATTTAACAATTAATGCATCATGTACAGTATTCTTCGGAGAACATTTTATTGGTAATGATACCAGTATACTTTTTTTTTGTTTACGTAGACGGACGAATTTTTGAGGATTTTTGAGGCTTTAGCCGGAAGAGTCGGAATTGAACTACAGCACATACGCCTTACATTCAGTGGCAAAGAATACAGACACGATCAGCCAGAAGCACATAAACGGGTGGAAGACATTGGCATAAAAGATCGGTCAACTTTGTTTATGGTGTCCCGATTACCTGGAGGAACTGATCATTATTATACCTTATCATAACTTTCAATACCTCAAAAGTGCCATTTTAAAAGGATGACTTGTTTTTTAAAACTAATTAAATTTCGAATAACTGTATCAGTTTGAATTAAGTTTTTCTTCAAGTCGCATTTTGATTATATTTTCTTGCACAAGAAGGGAATTTGCTGACTTAAATTTATGTTGATATAATATAGCCTAGATCGTCAAAAACATTCACGACCTAATTTGAGAAATAAATGAAGATCTACATGTAATTTGAAAAATGGTAACTGTAAGTTGTTCTATGCTGATGAAGACGTAGAATAAATTACTTCGTGTTTTGTTTTTATCATATTTCATTTTTTTCATTGTCTTTGTGTGTGATTAAAGTACTAATCAGCGAATCTCTTTTTTACTGGTAATGCTTCCATCAATGGCAAATGGCTAGAAATGGACATATTAGACCTTATATGATAGAAAACCATTACAAATGGAAGAATTTAAAATGTTTGAATTATAAAATGAAAGAAAAACCGTCTCTCGTCGTTCAAGATATATAATTAAGAATTAATTCGCCTGTTGCTCCTTGACTAGCCTTGCCCTCCCCATTTCCTTACAAAACAGCTAATTTATCTATTAGAAAGTTTTTTCTCTCCAAATAGGCACTAGACAAAGGAAAAGGAAATACCTTTGTATATCTGCCTTATTTTTCAAGATATTGAGCCCCTCTGCAAAACATTCAATAATAACGAAAGTGCATTTTAAAAATGCGATTTTAATTTTAGGCACTTACAATTCAATACCTCCATTCAGTAAAAATATAAACATGTCATACCTACCTCGTCAAAAGTTATTTCCAAAAAACCAGAGTTGGTTCACTTTCGGTTTTGCTTTATTATTTCGCAGAAGAACAATGTCGGTTAGGCCTATATACGCACATACCAAAGACGCATAGGTAAGGTTATTTTTTTTTCTCTTCTTATGACATGTTAATATTATCATCATTGTAATGATTTACTACCTTATGTTTATTACATCAAAGTAACAATTATGATTTCTGGTTAATATATAATGCATTATTTTCGTCTTCAGTATGTTGATCCTTCTTTGGTTTAGCTGTCAATTTTTTTTTAAGATTTCAATACCTGAAAATACGTTGCCATTACTTCATCTTAATATGTTGATAATTATTCTGAACATGAAAACTGATTAAGTGATGGTACTTTGTTGTATATGACGATTATTTCTCTTTAAATGATAATACTACATGTACAGTCGTTTTACCGGTAACGAATCAGAATGCGGTTTCGTCGTGCATGCGACTATTATTATCGGAATTCCAAATGTTTTAATTTTTTGTTTAAATCACACTTCTTTGTCCTTCTAGAACTTCCGAAAATATAAAGGATGCATTACGGAGATAGTAATTTCAACACACCCTCCATTTTCCTAGTTTCGAATTCGTTTTCCAGTATCGAATCAAGTGCACTCTATTACTTCTGGCCGAATATTTTGAGGCGAATTAATTTCAAAAATGTACTAGAGGTACATGTTAATCGACTATAAATGAAGAAAGAAAAATAATTGTGGGAATGTGTCATTTTAACAAATAATATGATCGTTTTTTTTATCATACCGTTTTCCCGTCAAATTGAAACTGTAATTGATGATAAGTAATTGTCATTTGCCTTTGTTTTGTCCGTATATCTATCAATATATCCATCCAAATAATGCCTCTATCGCAGTGAACAGAAACTAGGAAAACTAATCTATTTGAAGTCGTAATTTCATTCATAACTCCATTATTATTTAATATGATGCATTATCTTATTAAATGAATTATAATTACTAATTATCCACCAAATAGTGGTCAATAACAAACTTAGTTTCATAGTTAGGCTTAATTGTTTTCACACTTTCGTTTTTTCTGCCTTGCACTTCCGGCAGCTCATATCTGGGTCACCTTTTTAATTTGTAAACAATTCGGTAAATAATTGTGCAAATGTCAAACAACTTCACACACTGATAGAATATTAATATCTGTATTATACATGTAATTACCTAGCTAGGATTTTTTAAAAGCCTTTACCTTCGTCTTTTACCAATATTTTTTCTAAAAATTATTTGATACTGGCAAATATTCGTTACCGGTAAAACGACTGTATTTATATTTACAAATTTGATTACCTTGCAGGAAAATACCAGACAACTGCATGCATATATATATATATATATATATATATATATATATATATATATATATATATATATATATATATATATATATATATATATATGTGTGTGTGTGTGTGTGTGTGGGGGGGGGGGGGGGGCATAAACCCTACGAAATTAAATATTTATATGAACTTTTCCAAAGATTTTTCTTAATGCCACCAAAAATGGCGGGGAAGGGGAGTTTCCAATATGCATCACAGGATAAAGAATAAACATCAAAATATTTTGAACATGCATCACAAGATTTACATGAAAAGTATTTTTCCCTTGATTATAAAAGAAACATCACAAGGTATTGAACAAATCTCTGATGAATAAAGAATTCACAAACCAAGATCTAGAATATACTTCACAATATATAAAATATAAACCACAGGAGTTTAGAATATACATCATAAGATATTGAACATATCACATACGATAAACGAATGTACTAAACAAAATCGATTATTATACGATATTTGTTAGCACATGTACAAAGTTAATACATATATATAAAAATAAGCATCAAAAGATGAGGATTATGGAATATACATCACAATTTATTGAAATATCTCAGTCTTTTAACGATTGTATAAAAAAAAAATCACAAGATGAGAGAATGGACACCACAGAATGTAAAACACATTTATAATAGGCATTTATTAACCTGATTATGAAAAATATATCACTCGATATTCAATATACAAAATAATACATGTATATTTATTTTTACTGATATAATCAAATGCGTTTGCAAATATTTGCAAGACTCAAATTTTTAATATTTTGATAAAATGATTACACTCCATTGACGTTTTCAATTTCTAGATTGAGGCAACCATGGCTCTCTAATTATAGTTTTTGAGTTGAAAAGACCAATTTGTCTTATCTTAGTTGATAAAAACACGTAGTTTTGCAGTAATGTAGTTAATTGGATACTAGTATATACTATTTGTGATTTCTACATGTGTGCCTGAATAGTTAGATAGATGCATCTTCCATAGTTTATAGGTAATCTCTCTCAATATGCAAACATCAACGGGTTGTGTAATTTGATTGTCCATTGTTTCAAATACAGGACCCTAATGCAAGAAATAAACTGACTGTTATGCTGTTTGGGGTGGGGGGGGATATCGCCTCGGTCAGAATTACGTTGAGTTCTCCTCCAAATCAACAATAGTCATCACCACTAATGTGCTAGTGCTTATGTATTTCATTAGCTGAATATAACAATGATGCTGGTTTTACAAAATGAATTTTAAAAAAACACGATTAAAGTTAGAATACGTTTAACCATTTATCTTCATAAAGTGCACCATTATGTTACATGAACATAATACACTAAACTCTTCTTTGAAATGCATCTGAAAAAATACAGTTTACATCAGGTAAAAAAAAAGACTATAATTTTTATCAAAACACAATTCACACCTAATGCTCTGTACCTAATTATTATATCTGCAAAACGGCAATTTAGCCTTTTGAGATAAGCTGACCTTGTGTCCTAACATCGTATATTGTAAGACTCGACCAGTGTATCTTTCAGAAATATCAATGCTTCGAAAAAAGATTATTAGTATGCATATACTTGTACCATGCGATATTTGCAATATTTTTGTATAGAACCCATATTAAAGTGTCTTCGTCTGATTTAAATTCGTCGTTTTAATAGTAATACGAGAGTCAAAATAATTTAATTCATAATACATGTGAAATTCAAATAGTCTTTCTTTATTATTTTGAATCTTTCAAACAGAATGAAAATATTTGGTTAGAATCCACCATTTTGCCCATCCCGATGACATAAGACATTGCTAATGACAAGCAACTGCATTCAATGCATGAAAGCTTACATGGACTTAATAAACAATGAATTGTTGCAAGAAAAGAACGGATATGACTTCTAATGAGTAAGAACGAAATCACATTCTCATTTAAAATTTTATGTTTAACCTATTCATCGAATATATGAATACAAAAAAATCTTGTATAAGATAATTGTTACTTTTTCTCGTTTTCTCATTTGTTTTGAATTGCTCATTACAGAATAAGCGGAAATACTTGTAGACAGCATCGCAAACAACAATCTCAAAGATGTAGAGAATTCCAGAAAACAACTCAGCAAAAAACTCCAAGAAAAAACGAATATATTCCATACAATCAGAAAAATAAAGCAGCTGAACACCGGTTTTTAAGAAATAGAACATCTCGTAAGAATCTAATCCTATCAGCCAATAATTGAACAATTGTATAGTGACATTCGATAAAATATATTTTGACATTCGATAAAATATATTTGCATTTTCAGAATATTTTGATATAAGTACGCAATTATCTCGATCGAATCAATTTATTGGCGTATAAAGAAACCCGCATTATTTAACTTTTGAAGCACACGCCAATCTAGTTTTCTCTATCCATTTGTTAAAACGGGTTTTCAAGGGAAAATCCGGTTATTGGTATGATGAAATTGGGAGGGGGGGGGGGGGGTGGGCGGCTGCCAATGCAAAGGGGTACCCCTATTGTTCTGATAAATCCTCCTATACTTTTCAAGATTGGAAGTTGTTGTTTTGGAGATCAATTTTCCATTACGTTAATCAATGTTGAACTTCGTTATTTTTTTTTTTTTACAAAATATTGCATTTAGGGTACCCCAATGTATGGATAACCCCTCCTACAAGATAGGAAATGTTTGCTGCGCAGATCAATTGTACATATATAAGAGATGTGTATATTACTTGGATTTTGAATTTTGATAATTAATGAAAAAAATACCAGCTGATGAACTTAGTCATTTTTTGTCAAAATATTGCATGTAGGGTCCCCCTAGTGTGCGGTTAACTCCTCCTACAGTTTCAAGATACGAAATTGTTGGTTTGCAGATCCATTGTACAGATGGACATATTTTAGAGATGTGTATATTATATGTACCTGGACTTTGAATTTTGTTAAATTATGACAAAATACCACCTGTTATTTTTTGGCCAAAATATTGCATCTAGGGAACCCCATTTCTCTGCATAGATAGTTATCAATTCAGGGTTGGCAAATGGATTATGGATACTGTTCACAAAAAGTAAGACCGTGCTGTTACATTGACAACTTTTCTCTTGCATTTGTTTCACTTGATTGTACCTCTAAAACTCTGGACACTTAGCCGACGTGAAATCATCATCACTTGTTCTGAGATTCTTAACTTCCTTTTACTTCCATGTTCTTTAGTGTTTTATTTTGTAGTATAAGTTGACCTGTAAATTTGATGTTTATTTTCTTCTTTAATAGAACGAGAAAAAATAAAAAGATAATCATAACCGAGGTACAATTGCAATGTAACATGTACATTCCCATATGCTATTCCTTGAAACCGAAATATTCATTTTTTACGACCGCTATGTGTTTGATATCTGAAAAATGAATTTTTATACAGGTTGAAAAGGTTTTGATGGCAAAAATTGCTATTCTGTTTATACTTTGTAGATATTGGTAATCGGGTCTTAAGGTCAAGATCTAGTAAATTAAAGTTGCCTACAGGTTTATGAAATTCAAGATATACATTCTTTAATGATGCTTCATAACAATATCTTTGTTTCATAGGGTGTACCGGGGCTTAAATTTTTGGTAAACGCAATTAAAAAATAATGTTTTAAACAATCATTTTCTATGAAATATGAAGGATAAAAGTAACAAATATCCGAGTTTTGTCCATTTTTGACTAATGAATTATATCTTGAATGCCTACAGTCTCTCTAAAACAACATTAAACAAGCGTCTGGCCTCCTCTTTAAAATGATGTCAAATAGAATATAGCTACCTGGATTACTTTTCCCGTGATTAAATATAGAATGTCAAAATATTGTTTTATTTTCTATGTACATGTAATTCATTTAAAGCCGTAAAAAACGGGAAAAGTTACATCAAATCAATTATGACGTCATAATGGTCCTAGCACCAAAAAGACAGTCTGGAATCATTTATTAGATCTTGACCTTAAATAGTTTCTCTTATAAAAAGCAAAGTAAAAAAAAATATGTTTGTACGATAAACAAATTGATTGTGCACCAAAATGATATCCACGCATAATCTGTTTCTCTTCTTTAGAGTCATTGGATAGATCCCAGGTATGTATACAATTTTTATCGATACAGATAGATTTCCTAATTTTTATTGGATTTTATATCAATTTACATTAAATGATTGTCTGCTGCTTGGTGCTAGACCTTTTGCCATGTCTACTCTTTAGGTGGTAGTGAAATTGTGATATTGTATCTGCCTAAAACGTTCGTAAACTTTTAGAAAATAATAAAGACAATGTTTTTCTTTCCGTTTAGCGTTCTACAGAAAAACCAAAAGTACATAGATCTGGAAGGAATGTCACTTCCAACATAACGATACAATCTGAATTCGTGCGTATATGATCGGTGCAATGTAATTTCTTTCGTTCCTTCTCTGTCTAAAATATCATTAAAATGATATTGCTTTTCATGAAATTTGCTTATTATACATGTACTTAGATTCCACAGTCTGATACTACGTTTGCTGCAAATTCAAACAATGGAATCCATAATTCTGTTCAAAATGACAAATTACCTTATATACTCGGCCACAAGAAGCATTATCCGGAGTATGTTACACAGGTAACATTGAGTATTGTTTAATAGAATGTTTTACAGCTACATGAACGGGCACTGATGAAACACATTTGTTTGTATCCACTTTCATATTTTTCTATTATTACTTATTAGGTTAGTTACTGACTCACTACGGAAATATATTGGGTTGATCAATCTCATAGATGGCGAGATTGATCAACCCAATATATTTCTGTAGTGAGTCAGTAACTAACCTAATAAGTGTTTTGTTTTCCCGAGGACTATCAAGCGAAATATTTATTCACAAATAGAAATAGCGATGATCTACGCAAAGCTATGTACAAGATTCCTAACATTTCGTCCAATTTAACTCATTTAAACTCTTCAAAATTTTCAATCTCACCTTTCAAATACTATTTAAAAATCTTTGTTTCATCCATCTTTACTTACAATGTTTTGTTGCTATTCCATTTCAAATGTTTTCTCCCTTTCCTCTGCAGAGAATTGAGCAAATTTCGACGCTGCCATTTTGTTCTGCTCCAGACAAAACAATGTGACGTCAATATTTTAAGGGCAACTACTCTAATTTTAAAGAATTTCAAAGGGCAGCTACTCCAAATACTTTAAGAACTTACGGCATACAGTTTATGTATTAAATACTATGAAATGTCGAAATGAGTAAGCAAAGCGTCGGCCAATGACGGCCATATTGCCTAATATTATTTCTCACTAAACAAATATAGAGATTTATGAGGCAATCACGTGCTATATTCAAACCAATGAAAGTGTGACATTTCAGTCCAAGGGAAAACAATGTTAATTAATTGAATGTTCTGAAAGTCATAAAAATTTTCTTTATTTTTTGAAGCCAAATAACGGTTTCAAAACTTCAATTGGAAACTATTTATGAAAGAAAATTAATGTACCTTTGAAAATGTTGTTAAAGTCATGTGATCAATTGTTTTACATTAGCTAGTCTTTTTGTGATTCAATCATTTAAATATTTGTAAGCCTTTCTAGAATATAATTTGTGTTTTTGGTTGGGTCGCTCATAGATAATTGTAATGAGAGGGAAGTAACTCTATTTAATAATATTCATTTTTTATCAGCTCGCAAAGACTTTTCTAGACAATGCCATCTGCCTAAACTAATTGCATTTGTGCAAAGTAAGATACGTTTAACGATACGTCTAATTATTTCTACACTAGATATTTTGATAACATTTCTTGCACGTTGTTTTACTTCTATATCAACTATTTTAAGATCAAAATTGATTTATCTACCACCCCGATTCCTTAGGGGTCGCCTTGAAACTTAAACTTTTTACTATGGGACCATATGGATATTTGTTTAAAAAGCGCTGTTTTCCCAATATTTTTAAATTTATGCCCTAAGGATTTCTTTTTCTTTCAAATAAATGAAAAGTATCGTAAAAAGTCACGAAATGGTGAAATAAAAAACCGTTCACTTCGTGATTTGGTCCAGAGTTATATAAAAGTTAATTTTTTTCCCAAAAAAGTGGCATATTGTGGTACAGATTGGTTTAAAAATAATTTTTAACGAAAAAACACTTTTTAGATGCTAAACTGTTTTTCATAATGCTGTCAATAAATTCTTACCTTTAAAATCAATCGCCGCCTTGAATAATTAAGAACTTTGCACATAAAATGTACGGTTGCATGAAAATGAAAGAAATGCACAAAGTCATGCGCACTGGAGCTGTACTCGGCCACGTTAAATAAAAAAAAGAAATAAAAAGAACAAAAATGTAAGATATCTGGTAGGTTCTGTTTGCAAACAATAAAAAAATACAACTAAACAATGCATGTTGACTAGTAGATACTTTTAATGTGCCTTTCAGATGCGACCAATGGATAATTACAACTTGCTGATTAAACCAAAAAGACAACCACCACAAGTAAACCTAAACAATTATAATGTTTATTTGCAAGAGGTTTGACATAAAAATGATTCATTACATGAACACTGTTGTATATTTGAATTTTTGAATTTTTCATTTGAAATAACTTTGCTTTTAACATATATAGAGTTTACCCAACATTGGAAACACGTGCTATGCAAACGCCTTGTTACAGGTAAACTTAATGGCATCAACATTTGGTTAAACAACATCGTAATTCAAATCAAAACATGTTTAATTTTTCATAATGTACATTTTTTCATCATGTTTTGATGTAGGTTCTTGGTCAAACACCTGATTTTTATGAAATTGTTGAAGAAGCCTGCAAAAGAGAACGCTCTAATACGGTCAGCTGTTGCTCGACTTTTGAAATGTTTCATTCCTACGAATATTCTTAATGTTATGAATGTCTTTAAAAAAAGTAACCTTAAGTTGCATCTTAATAAAAAGACTTTTTTCTCCAGACAAAACAAGTCACTTCTTCATTTGGGGACCTTCTTAAACACATGTGCACACCAACTTCTTGGAGCATACAGATGTATGTCAGAAGTTTTATGAACAACATATCAAGCAGGTATATTAGAGATAATAAGCGTATTTTTGCTCCCGTTTTTCTTTTTTCGAAAATCACACTAAAATTTAGTTTCAAATGAATACTTCTGTAAAAGATCTTAATAAGAATACATACATATGCTAATGCGCAACATGTTTGGTACGTATTTTAAGAGAGAGGGAGTTCATGATTGGTTACCAGAATGACTGTCATTCATTCTTCTTGACACTGTTGAGTGAACTACATGATGAAAATCCAGCAAATGGTACATTTTCATTTTTTTAGTATTGTTATTGAATTTAAACTATTGTTGTTTCACATACTTAATTGAAGACCTTTGATTTTAAAAAAGGTTTGTTTGTCAACAGATGGAGTACCATTTCGCATAAAATGCAATCAACACGCTATGTCAACAAAATAAAAACATGTTTTCCAAAAAAATATTTGAGAAACTATTTTGTAACATAATTATAATGTTTCGCAAATGGGTCATATTTGTGGGTTTTTTTTTAAACTCAGTAGTCTTATATTGTACATACACATATAACAGGTGCATGTAAGAAACGTTCTTTTCATTTCTGGCACTTTGAAAAAAATGTGGTATATTATTATAAATCTAAAGTAGAAAAAGACGATTTTAAAACCACTCTATAATAACGCAGACGCATATTGTTTCAGGTATAACATCACTGTTTGAAATAGAAATGGTTGACGAATTCATATTTGGTTCCTGCCGACATGTATGTATAATCAATTTTTTGTCGAAATTTAGAGTCATTTTTTTAACATTAAGTTTGAAACTTTTATTTATATTTTGACATCATCAAATTTGTATTTTTATTGTACGGGTTTATCTTCTAGGGTGTTGTAATTCACTTGTTTTTTTTCCAGATTTTGTCTGTGTTAAAGTTGAATTGATTCAATATTCTTTCATTTACAAATATATGTATGATATTTTACATTTGTTGTTTCATTTTTTTAACAATTAACTACTTGACATTCTCATAACTTTCGTATATATTTTTATGGAGTCGATCCTGCATATCATTGCAGACAGAAATAACTGATTCCCAGATTTTAAGAAGTATCACAATTCCCTCCAATTCACTTGTAAGTACGAATAAATGCGTATTTAGCTTTGCATACAATGTAATTCTTTTAATCAAATGCTTCCTTAAAAATCATATGTGTCTTTATTCTAAGAAGATTCATGAAAATTAAAAAAAAAATCTAATTGGCAGCGTGTTGAAGATGGTTTTCGTGAACTTCTGTCGGAAGAACAGTTTGATGAGGAAGATGTACCATGCAGACAATGTAACAGACGAGGTAATTCAGTGTAACAAACGAGATAAGTTCGTTGTTACAATTTAGTGCAAGCAATCGTTTTATACGCAGAAAAGTTAAAAAATAATTGAAATTGATTTATCTTAATTTTTTACAAATATGTTTCCACCTGTTGCGTTCTTATTTTGGTTTAATTTTCAAAATATCTATTTATGATAAAAGATAGACATAGAGATTTATAATGCTTTTTGGCCGATAAGACATGCAGAACTTTTACAGGATTAAAAAAAACGGCGAAGGCAATGAAATTTAGACGATTGCCACCAATTCTTGTTCTTCAACTTGGATGTTTTCAAGAGGTAAAGTAAATGTATTAGATTAGCAAACTGAAATACTAAATATTCTTTGAAAGGGTTAAGTAAAATTGAATATTTAATGAGATATTAAATGTTAATGCCAAAATAGTTTACAAATCTAGCGGGAGAATGCATTTCGCATATTCCAAATCAAAGTGTCATAATAAATCATCATTCAATTTACTTTCAATACGTATGCAAAGAATTTGAATAATAAGCATGTTAAAAAAATATTCATACATTTAACAAGAGCTCAATTTTTAATGTAAAATAATATAATTTAAGTTTCTGATATTTTGCTTTGATAGTTTTTTATGCTTTAGATGCACTATGAAGGACATACTCATATTGCCAAATCGTCCAGAAGGATAAGCTTTCGTGAAAAAGTGAATGTTCCTTTGACGGTATTATTGTTTGCTTAAATTATGGAGTGTTTTATTTCTATCATTTAAGTTATTAATTAGTTCACCGTAATTTTCGTCGCTCTCTTTTTAGCTCACCTGAGCCAAAGGCTCAAGTGAGCTTTTCTGATCACAATTTGTCCGTTGTCTGTCGTTGTCTTTGTCATTGTCGTCGTCGTTGTCGTTAACTTTTCACATTTTCATCTTCTTCTCAAGAACCACTGGGCAGATTTCAACCAAATTTGGCACAAAGCACCACTAGGTAAAGGGGATTCAAGTTTGTTCAAATGAAGTGCCACGCCCTCTTTAAAAGGGAGATAATTGAGAATTATTGAAAATTTGTTGGTATTTTTCAAAAATCTTCTTCTCAAAAACTATTCGGCCTGAAAAGCTTAAACTTGTGTGGAGGCATCGTCAGGTCGTGTAGATTCAAGTTTGCTCAAATCATGGTCCCCGGGGGTTGGGAGTGGCCACAAGAGGGGGATCAAGTTTTTCATAGGAATATATAGAGAAAATCTTTAAAAATCTTCTTCTCAAAAATTATTAAGCCAGAAAAGCTCAACTTTGAGTGGAAGCATCCTCAGTAAGTGGAGATTCAAATTTGTTCAAATCATGGTCCCCAAGGGTAGGGTGGGGCCACAATTGGGGGGTCAAGTTTTACATGGGAATATATAGAGAAAATCTTTAAAAATCTTCTTCTCAAAAACTATTAGGCCAGGAAAGCTCAACTTTGAGTGGAAGCATCCTCAGATAGTGTAGATTCAAGTTTGTTCAAATCATGGTCCCCGGGGGTAGGGTGGGGCCACAATTGGGGGATCAAGTTTTACATAGGAATATATAGAGAAAATCTTTAAAAATCTTCTTTTCAAAAATTATTAAGCCAGAAAAGCTCAACTTTGAGTGGAAGCATCCTCAGGTAGTGTAGATTCAAGTTTGTTCAAATCATGATCCCCGGGGATAGGGTGGGGCCACAATTTGGGGATCAAGTTTTACATACGAATATATACAGAAAATCTTTAAAAATCTTCTTTTCAAAAATTATTAGGCCAGGAAAGCTCAACTTTGAGTGGAAGCATCCTCAGATAGTGTAGATTCAAGTTTGTTCAAATCATGGTCCCTGGGGGTAGGGTGGGGCCACAATGGGGGATAAATTTTTATATAGGAATATATAAAGAAAATCTTTGAAAAAAATTCTTGTAAAAACTTTTTGGCCAAGAAAGCTCAAATTGGCGTGTAACCATCCTCAGATAATGTAGATTCAAGTTTGTTCAAATCATGGTCCCTGGGGGTAGGGTGGGACCACAATGGGGGATAAATGTTTATATATGTATAGAGAAAAAGTCTTCTTCTCAAAACTATTAGGCCAGGGAGGTCCAAATTTGAGTGGAGGATCCCCAGATCATATAGATTCAAGTTTGTTTATTAATAGTCCAGGGGTAGGGTGAGGCCACAATGGGGGATGAATTTTTACTTAGGAATATATAGAGAAAATCTTTAAAAATCTTCTTTTTAAAGACTATTTGGCCAGAAAAGCTTAAGCTTGTGTATAGAGGCATCCACAGGTAGTGTAAATTCAAGTTTGCAAAATCACAGTTCCTAGTGGTAGGGCGGGACCGTGATGGCGATTTGAATTTTTACATAGGAATATATAGAGAAAATCTTTAAAAATATTCTGGGAAAGTTTTCGGTCCAAAACTCAGTACTTAGTGTGAAAGCACAGGTTATTCAGATTTAAGTTTGATGAAACCATGATTCCCTAGAGAAAACTGGGGCCACGAAATGGGGAGGGGGGGGGGGGGTATATAGGAATAGAGAAAAATCTTCTTACAGGTACACCAACAAAAGGGGCTTGGTATTTACCAAAAAAATAAGAGGTGGATAAAAATTGGCAGATTTTCAATTTTTTTAACAAGATCTACTGTACTCAGTTGTCAAGATATTTTGATACTGCAATGCTAATTTGATCAGAATTAAGGCAGTTGTTGCTCAGGTGAGCGATGTGGCCCCTGGGCCTTTTGTTTAAATATTAATTTACTTACCGTGGTATACGATGTAAAATGTGTATTTACATAGTACGTACAAACTCGAAAAGATAACCTGTTTGTTAATAATAAAGGGAAACCTTATGCTAGTCTTATCACAAATCGCTACTGGAAATTTAGACTGGTTAGTGAATACAGTTCAAAAGCTTTTGACAACACAATTAACACTTTTCTACGCGTGCTTTGTATAAGGAATAAACCTTGCTTGGTCAAAACATAGTGTAAATTTTTAACAGATTTTGACAACAAGTGATATTTGAGATATTATGTTCAGATAAGAATACTAAATATTTGCTTGTGCGACATGCTATAGTTAATCATTCCAAATCACTTTAAATGGAGGTAATATTTTTCATTCCATTCTTAAGTTAGTTCTGATAAAGGAATTATTTTAAGCATGCTTCAATTTGACAAAATTATGCATTATTGATACTAAATACAATGATTGCAATGCTAAACCTTACATATGTTTAATTTATTATATTGATGTTATCAAATCCAAAAATCCTACAATTTTGCAGCCATTTATCATGTTATTTGAAAACTGTGCATTCATTTGTAGAACGGTGACCACGTACATGTAACATACCATCTGTATGGCGTGGTGAATCACCACGGCTCGAGTTACGGCGGCCATTACACGTCCTATGTGAAACAGCTATCATCAACCGGAGATCAGGGTCCTTGGTATTACTGTAATGACAGCCAAATCGATAAGGTTAATGTTTCTACTGTACTGGCATCATCTGATGCTTATATGTTGTTTTACAAACGTTCACAGTAGGAAAAAAACATCTGACATGAAAGGATATTTGAATACCATAGACTTTAATGGAGCTATCTCTAACACTCAATGACAAAAACATCTCGGGCGCGTTTGATTGAATTAACTCCAGTAACTCTAGGGTTATGTTAGTGCATGCTCAGAGGGTAGACTCTATGAATGTGAATAAAACGACAAGTGTTGCTTTATTGTTAAAAATAGGGAATAACTTCTTTTCTTCTGTCAGTTGATCCAAGGCTCACTAATTTAGGTTTGGATCTAAACTTTACATAAGTTGTATTATTCGTAGAGTACATACCATTACAATTTTAATCTCTCTGGTAAAAAAAAAACTTTTCATCATGTTGTAAAAAGTCCCTGTCACTTATGATATTCCCGACCGCCTACCCCGATGTGAAAATTATTTTGTATTGAAATACGCATCTCAATGATTCTAAATTTCTAAAATTCTATAATTATGAGTAACTAGAAGTTGATTTAAAAAAATAAAAACTAAGAAAAATCAATGTCGCGTTTTACTTTAACATTTTTTAAACATTTCACTTAGCCAGCATTAACTAAAGATTTAATCGTTATTTTTTTTTTCTCCCTTTGTCTTTAATTTGACCTTAACTCAGAAGAAAAAATCAGTTATTAAAACGTTTTAGATATTCCTACTCTGTGAGTAATATATTTGATTAATATTCCCCAAACTCATTTGCATATGTCAAACTCGTAATTGCTCATCATTTTCCGCCATCTTGAAAATGTTGAGATCTCACTAAAAGCAGTAGTAAACTTTTTAAACACAGGTTCAACAAGAGTGTCGTAAAATACATGTTTTATTGATACCTCTGGCAACCCGAGGTACTCGTGTCGTTCAATCAAACGCACCCATTGTGTACAATATAATTGCACTTGTATAGTTTACTACTAGTATGTATTATCTACCATGTATAAATTCCCTGCCTAAATTCCAGTGTGTAACTTTGTGCTATACTTTTTTTCCTTGTTAACTTAACTGTTATAAGGACTCCATTGGAAATAAGCTTTTTAACAAAACTTTTATGGTGTATCCTTAGATAATAATTATCATTTGTATGTCATGTAACTTATAATAATCAGAACAATTGAACAAATTGAACCTTAATTAGTTGCAAAGTGCCGGGATAATGTCTTTCTTTCTATCTGACGTGTTATGTTTTCAATGTGTAATCATGGCATTCTGTGATATATTTACCTGAATAAAATGAAGTGAAGTATAACCTTTAAATTTTTTAATAAAGACAATTTTAATGCATATACACATCTTAAAATAACAGAAAAGGGGATATGTTGATATACTTAAGGACGTTGTTTACTCAAGGTTTAAGTTCTCAAATCCTGATTGTTAAAAAGTTCAATTTCATGAGTACTCCAATTTTTCCATGGAACGGTTTTATTTTTCTTTAATTAAAGTAGATTGTCAACACAAGTCTATTTTTACAGTTAAGTATTTATTTAGGCATTGTCATATTAAAGAAACTCATCTTACGTCTTAGCTAACCAATGAAAACATTCATTTTTTGTGCATCTTGAAAATAGAAAAAAATAAAAAACGAAAGTGGCCACAGTCTTGTACATATTTTTTCCGTTTCTATGTTAATAAGCAGTCTAAAATTGTGCTATTCTGAAATATTGGTGTATGTACTCGAATGCGGCCTTATAGAAATATCAGATCAAACATTACAAAAACCCATATATTTTACAAAATCCGTAAACAAGGTCCGGTTTCGGAGTTTACAATTACCAAACGCACGTGAATTCCTGGAGCGTGGGGACGTAATTTCCTTGGTAGTGTAATCAGGATGATTTTCATTCATATTAAACATATGATTGTGTATACATGAGTTCATGGGGATGTAAATTCGGGGGCAAGGGTTACCCGTGAAAGCAACAAACATTGGTCCCCCACGAACAATCATGACATCACAGTATGTATAGTCATACATAACTGTTACAATAGTTCTTTAATTTCCGAGGCCAGTCTCTGTCACATCCGTCTCATCAAGAGTCTGATTTAGGAGGCCACAATAGCAGCTATATCCGACTTAATTTTTTAATGTTATTTTGTTGATTTTTATATCTTGTTGCTATCAATGAATGTTGACCAATAAATATGAAATCTATATAGTTACTTGCTATATCTCTAAGGAACTGAATTTTGTCGGATCTTTTTTCTATTATACTCCGTATTAATCTTACTGCCAACAACGCGCCTAAACTTCAAACCCCGTTTCTATTACGGCAACATTCCCTTTACTAGTTTGTTTTAAAAAAAATAACTGATGTAGTTCTAAACAAATCGATCCCTTATCTAGTACCATTCAAATCCACGCGGTCATATATCAATACAGTTGTTTGTTTCTGCCTCAATATTTCAGCTGTTTAGCATCTTAAAACCACTTCTTACACACGTATATTTTTTCATATTAACTTTAATAATAATATTAAAAATGCATTAGAATTAATTCTGTAAACATTTTTGAAAGTCTTTAAAGGAAGTGAACATGAAAAAATTATCAAGGGCTCAAATTTGTCTGTTTGATGTGTATAATGATATCTGAAAACCGTTTAGACAGAGCTTTCCTCAGTAAAAAGATATACCACTTAGAATAACTAATTCTTGCAATCCATGAGCGCTGCCATATTGTTAAAATCATTACCTCCCTGCTGGGTTATCTCTAAGCATCTAAGAGAGGGCAGCACTGATGCTGCCGTCAGTGAGACACATTGCATTTTTACACACGTGTAGTAACAGGGATAAAATGTCATCATCAAAATGTGAATGGAAACTTGAAAGGAATGTAAAGAGTTGTCATTTTAAACAGTGTTTATGGAGAAAGATTTTGGATCTCATAATGATGCATTCCCACCAGCAGTTAATGTGACATGTAACTAGAATGGAATGTCCGTGGATCAGTGTTATTGTGACCTATTTTTTCTTGCACGCGGGAATTTCTTGTTTATGAGTTTGAACATTATGTGTGCTACATAAATGAGCACACAAGGTGCATTGCACAGCATCCTGACTTTTAAAAAGTGTCTTAGTCCTGTTATTCTTTTGACAGCATAAACAGAACCGGCGTACATATCATCAAGATCTTATGTAAAAAAAAAAAACAAATCAGAAAAATTTCCAGGGCATTTCAATAAAAAGTAACGTTAAGAAACCCCACATGGAAAATGGAATTACAATTTTATATTAATTTAAATTGAAATCTAAAAACAGCATTTTATTTATGTAAACACTGACTGCCACATGCATCTCCGTACAAACATCTGGAATGTGATGGTCTTATATTTCACAAATTAATTTATCTATATTCATTTTTTGTACAAATCATAAATAGTTATCTGAGGTTCATTTATAGAAATGTACTAAATCCTTGTCTTCTCATGACAGTACACAAAATTTTTCTTCACATCAAGGCATAATTTTTCTCCTCAACTTTTATCAACTCTGTACATAAACACTGGCCTAGTTCCAACATTGACCCAGTCACCAGCAGCAATGTGGCTTATCTACGTCAGAGAACAGATGCATGCTGGGGAATAATGGATTACCTCCATAAACCTTTCACTGAGAGTGTTAAATTGATAAAATCTCTTGATAGAAATAAACAAAAAGGTAACAGACCTCATTTTTAAGTTTCAAAAGGCTTTTATAATTTATTAAGCCACAATTCTTTTTTTCATGTTCACTTCCTTTAACAGCCGTTTAAAGCTGTACATTTTTTTTTATCGTTTTTGGGAGTTGATTTTAATCAACTCTCCTATGCAGTTACTCTGACAAACTGAAAGTGAATCAGTGTTTGGACCAGAGCACAAATCATCGCCGCTGACAAGTCTTAGTTCATGAGAATAATTGATAAATTCGAAATAATTTACGCTAAAGCATTGTTTTTCAAGGAAACTTATTTACAAATACATTGAAAATAGTCAGATTTTAACAATTTAGATATTTTTGTAGTTGTATGTATTCTTACGCCAGAGTTCAATATAGTCTCGTTCAGCTCGACGCTCGGCTGTCTCCGTAAATCTCCGACAAGCAGAGAGTCTCTCTTGCTTCTTGGAGATAAACGGCGACAGTCGAGCGTTTGGTTGAACGAGACGAGGGTTCAATATTGCTTGGATGCATAAATTTTCCAGAAATATTTCTATCACTGATACATAGTTTGATTGAATTATTTCTATCTTTCAATTCATATAGGGTTTTATCAACATTTTTGTGTCGAAAAAGTCCGAAAATTCATATTATAAAAATGTGCGTAATTCCAATACAGATTAGAAACTACCTGTACTTGTCCTGCAAAATAACATATCATTGATTTCAAAATAAGTAAACATCGATAAAATCAACTCCCGTCAGTTCTTCGGTACTTTGATTCACTGTTCCCTTCATTCTAATTACACCAACAAACAAAACATAGTTCATTTATTTATACTTTTAAAGAGTATAAATCGTGTGTTTCTTAATAAGAAAGAATCGATAATTCCAAATAATAAATCAAATAAGTATATACATGTATGAGTCCAGTTTGATTAGCAAAGCAATCATCATACATACGGGTTTGTTTAATACAGGAATGTAGCAATCAAGAGAATGCGTTTTGCACCGGAGCAACACTACACTCCTTACTGTATCCACTACACTGTAGTCTGCTACCAACACAGAGAGTTAAACATGAAAAACAGAACTCAGTTTGACAACTCGGACATTTCATCTGTTTACACATCCGTTCGTGTTCGAGAAGAGTTCGACAGTTAGGACAAAGGCGCTTCGAGGGCACCCTTTCAATATTTGAATAATCCAAGGTTTTTAGTGGGGCTTCGTTCAGTATTTTCTGTATGGCTTCTAGATCTCGGTTTTTGCATGTGTGATTTGGAACCCATGGAGCTTTACACTCCCAGCAGAAATCAGCTTGCTTTTCGTGTTTTTGCGATGAACAGATGCTGCACCGGACAGCCTGAGTGTTTTGTTGTCGTTGACAAAACTGACCACAATTCGGACATTCTGAGGTATCATTGTTGTGGCTAAAAATAGCGTTCAGTGATATCTTATATTCAAAGAATAAAGATTCATCCGTGGTCATATCTGCTTTCTTAGTTATTTCATTCATACTCCATTCCTGGTTACAGCCGGGGGTCAAACAGGTTACTGAACTTTTAACCTTGTGTGTCAACGAATTCCGCATATGCCCAAACAAGTTATATGGAGCTGTAAAAATGAAAAAAATACAATCTTATTTACCTACTGTAAACTTAAAAGTTTCGACATGGAAGAATTTACATGCATTTAGAGCAGACACAATTCAATAAGGAACAAAAATATATGCATTAACATACTAAGCATTGTCTCATATTAATGTGTTAAGTGATAATTTCCGCGCTTTTGTGGGATATTATCTAGCAGATTGTATGTAAAGTAAAGGTTATCTGAAACTTGTGATTCAATTGTCTGCTCATATACTCTAGTAATAGCAATTTTCAAACAACCTATGTAATGTAATTGGTGAACACTTTGCATATTTGTTATAACTTATAATCAAAATTAATACAACTGCACTGACTGATTGCGTGACCACAAGACATTTTCAGTCGCGGTTCCTCGTCATCAGGGTCTTGATCAATCATGTCGGCATCTGTGGTCAGAAGATAGAACGGGACACGCCTCTCATCAGTACCGACCATCACTTGTAAAGGGCGTGAAAGCATCGTAACATCTCGGCAATCATCGTAGATTATGCCTTCCTCCATGTCCACAATCTCCACACAGTGGCGGGGAACTCCACAGAGAGCAGCAATAGGAGTTTTGATTTCTCCAACACTTTTAGATGTCTACAAAATGGATAAACTGGCATTATAAACAAAATTATATCTCTATTTATCACTATTAGGGGTCATCCATACCTTTAGTAGAAGAATCGCATACAAGTTAAAACTTCTATATTTCTTCGGGAAATGGAATATACATGTAGTATCCGTTAGACACTGAAATGACAGAAGAAAGTTCAGTTTCTATTTATCACTATAAATAATTAACAGAGGCCCCTGCAGTATTCGTCCTCTGGACCCGCAGGTCAGTAGACCGAAGCTATATTCATGTAAAACCAATTACGTTATAGAGATAGCCACCAATCACATGCAATTTAAACAGTTTTACAAAGTTTTACTTGTATACAGTACGGTAATAAAACGAAAGTAAAAGGGGTTTGAGGACCTTTAATTGGTAAACATTTGAAATCTTACTTGTATGATTTAAACATATATAATTATAAACACAATATTTCACTTACCGTGTCAAAATTTATATGTGTTTCCGAAGACAACCTTTGAAACTGCATAGCTTTGTGTAGTTGTCTAACAATTATAACCCTTTTTATCACAGTGTCGATTTTAGAAAATTGATAGATGGTCTACTTTCGCTTTATTTTATTTTTTTTTTCGAGCTAATCAAATCGAAACCATACTTTTTTGTTTAGGTTTCGATTATGACGATATTTTATATTTTATGGGCAAAATTATAAAATACTTCACATTATTCCATTTGTTTAATGATATGACTTTGCAAAATTACACATTTGAAATTGATCGCTTCACAAATGTATTATCTAAAAGTTTATTTATTTTGAAACGGAAAAATAAATAAAGTTCTAAGAATAACTAATGCGTTTAACCATGTCCGATATCAAAATACCATCAGCAATTACATATAAGGCATAAAAATAACAGTTAAATCCCAGATTTAAAAATGTTCACGTTTATGTGTATTTGTTGTTCTTTCTCGTTTATTTTATGTGAGCTGGGTTATATTAGATACGTCTTTTTCGTTCAAATTAACAACAAACGCAAGGATTTATTTAAATATATTGATGCGTTTCATGTAGAAGGCGTGTGGTATCGATTTAATACTAGTGAAAAGTTTAATTTTGATTTAAAGAACACGTACAATGTGCCCTCAAGTTTTTGTCTAGATACATTATTTATATCTTCAGAGATTTTTTAAAATTATTTAATTATGCCGTTTTATGGCGTAATTTTTAACAATCGCATACAATATTATGTAAGGTGTTACGATATATGTTATTGTGGTATATCTATCATTGTCCCCCTCAATTAAAAACACGATAATAATACTTTCATTAAAATGCAAACGGCTCTTAAAACATTTCTACTAATTCGATTTATTTAAATTTTGATTAAGATTATATCGAAGTGGCATTTATAATTTAAGAACTCTTTATCCATAATATATTTTAAAAGAGAGCATACATGGCTTTACTTTAATGAACTTCAATGTATGCCACATAAGCTTAACTAGCAATGAACTTGTAAATGCTATATCAAAATGAATGCGGTGGAAAGACTCTTTCCGTTTTTTGTTTTTATAAACTATTTTCTTGAATACATGTACATGTACATGCCCAGTTTATTGAAAAAGATAATAATTGAAATATATATGCAATATTTCTATTATTACAATTTTCTTGGAATACACATGTTTGCACTACCTCTCCCTATTACTGCTGATACTCGGCTGGCAGTGTTACAATTATATGGTTCGGTTTTAAATTAACTCTTTATTGATTTTAGCAAAATCGTCAATTGTTAAATATATTGTTGTTATTTATCTTTGTATTCCATATTTAAAAAAAACCTGTTTTTCTTATGATAAGCATAGTTTTCTCATTCTTTTATTTTGATTAATTACAATCTTCAGATTAAAAAAAATGTAATTACACTGTATAATAATAAAAACCTTGGAATTAGTCCTAAAAAAGAACATTTTGCTGGTCAAAAAATGTGAAACAAATTAAGTTCAGTTCTGTTCGTAAAATAGCATATATGCGTCTTCAAATTTGAGCACTTCTTTTGCATCCCTACACTTCCAGATGTGTTCATTATCACAGATGTACCAGTCAGACCCACGCCTCACGGCGCTGTAGTAGTGGCCCGCCTCCAAGTCACCGCTATGATAAACAGCCGCATACAACTTGTAATCTACCTAAACAACACAAAAGGAAAGATACGTCAACTGAATCGTTATAAAAACTTGTATGGGCACTAGTGTACAAGAAGACAAAAAATATCAATTTGTTTTTAATGAAAATATTAACAATTAGCAATTTTAAAGCCTTTTAAAGCAAAACTCATCTTCTTTTTTTTTTTTGGTGCGCTGCTGAAGATAGATTGATAGATTTAAAAATTACATTCAATCTTCATTGAATTTACTTAAGATGGGATGGGACACCTATATCGATATCAATGTGGTTGAAAGTATATTAATTATATAAAAAAAATACTTTCATCAGGTTAGAATTTTTAAATTTTACAATATTTAAACAAAAAATATTTTTTTTAAAATTGAAAAGAAAAAAATGATAAAAGCCCCAGTGGGACTCAAACACTTCACTTACAGATTCGTAACTAACGCTCTTACCCTGTTAGGTAACAGTATTGGGAAAGAAAAAAAATACTCATATTTGGTTTTCTGTTATTTTTGATGGGGAGTACGTCACAGTATGCAAGTGTCCCATACCACCTCAAACAAAATTAAACCAACAAATCATGTATTGATAAGAATATTACCTCTACACGTTTCTCATCTTCACGGCCTACCACTTTTAGATCAAAACTAAATTCAACAGGGTCTGTTCTTTTAAAGAAACCTTTTCCTGTCTCCTGTTTAAGATGATTAAATACACTAGTTATATTAAATTAAAACACATAATGATTACCATTAAGAGTATGAATTACAGAAGAGAAATATTTAAGAGAATGTGAAATCGAATGCGTAGACAGATAACTTTTTACACAAAAATTGAAGTATTAATACACAACAAAATATTACCACAATACGTTGAATTTGAAACACCAACACTGGAGGACAGCTTAACATCTTAGTTTTCTTCACCAGCTTCTCGTTACTCTGACATTTGAAGCACTTAAGTGATCCCTTCTCAAAAATCTCTTCGGATAAATTGTCTTTGTCCAGATTCTGTACCAAATAGATTCAGTTTTACAATAATATATAAAAGGTCAACATCTGTGAATGATTTTACCTTAGCAGCTGTCCAAATATTAATATATCATTTCTTCTGTATCAAAAGTACTAGATCAACATTTTTTTGGTAAAGACTTTAAAACAGCAAACACAAGGTTTCCATATTATCATGAAAACAAAGTTGCTTTACCGTTAGGTAACTAATATATTTTAAGTAGGTATATACATTTACTTTGCATGTGTTTGTAGTTTTCTGTAATTGAGATACAACTTTATTTTGGGCCTTTAAACGGGTTTACAAAATCGTAGAATTTAAAATTTATCCCGGCCTTTCTATAAAGAAATTCTTTTCAATATTCTTTGACTGTGAGGTATCATTTAAAAGTAGAAGCGGGAAATTAGACAGGAAATTAGGACTTATTTATTACAAATGCGATATCCAATGTCTATTCTTTGGCTGTATTTATTACTATGGTATAAAAAAAACACCTGGCGTACTATATAACTTCAATTTCACTCCTCATTTCCTTATTTTCATATCAATGTTTTACTTCCCCCCAAAAAAGTGGGGGGGGGGGGGGGGCAACTGCATGATAATTCCATTTTTATATGTAAATTTTAAAAATTTGTTGCTGCGAGAAAAAGTGGTGGGCCAGCCCCCCCCCCCCCCCCCCCCCCGATGCTACGTGCCTGAGGGTAAAGAGTTTAACAAGTAGAATTTTAGAACCATTTTGTTCAATGTACAAGGCGCTAACATTAGTTCCTAAATGTTACTACACAACGTACATGTAATTACGAATATTAATGAAATCCACGAAATTCAAATGGGTTTAAAGATGATGAATGAAATTTGAAGTTAATTTATATCCATTACAACGAAAGTATGGATCATAGGGTACTTGTGTTAGAAATTCTCAAATAAATCAAAGCATTAGAGTAAATAATTATATTGTTGAATGAGTAGAATTTGTATCCCTCAGTTCCTCGGGATTTCTTATGTACGCCTTACTCATTAATATATATCATCTCTAAGGTATGAAAAACAGTGTTTTACTATATCTACAATGGGTAAAAAAAACTATGCCACAACGAGACCTTTAAGAAATTGACAATGAACGAAAATCACCCCCCCCCCCCCCAATTTAAATGATTTGAGTTGGGCTCGATGGTTTATAGACAATATTGATCTACTTAGAGAGCTCCGCATAAAAATATACGAACCTAGTACCCCCCAAAAAGATACATAATATGGATTTTTTCTTTACAGAGTTATTCAATAACTGTCATGTAGTTTGTATCTTAACAATTTCTGTTATTTAGTCTCCTTGAGATTTAATATTTCAATATTTAATATTTACAGTAGATTACAGAGCACTTTCAATCATTTATTACAGTAACGTACCTCGGACATGTTGGTTCTTAATTGGATGCCCAAAACTCGCTGGAAATCAGCATGTTCCTTCTTTAAAATACATAAATCATGTCTATTTATTAAATCAAATTAACTCAAGTGGACTATTTTCTATTAATACACAAGTTTACTAAAACATGTAATGATATAAATGATTTTTCAAACTATAATTTGTATTTACCTGTACTTTTTAGTCCTTTTTATATAGTCATAAGTGTTAGAAAATTACAAGTAAAAAGTACAAATAAAGATATTTCTTACACACATACAGGTGCTGCATTCTATTTCGTCAATCATGTCAACGAAAAAAACGTCAAAATCACCTACAAAAGAATACTTATTTCGTATTGAATCTATTTTTAAATTGTGACATTATGTACATCATGTACATTTAGAGTACAATATAGGGTTGACTGTTAATGATTTGTTTACCCATGGAGAAAAATATTGTGACGTCATTGCTACTGATTCCTCTCTAAACCAATGTCATTTGGTATAATTGATGCATACAAGTTATAATTGAAAACGTTTCTGAGAGAATATGAGCTGGCACTGTGCATTTTATGTTAACTTTTTTTTTTAGCTCTTTGTCATTTCAAGTTAAGTTCTTCATTGGGTTTAAGGAAAAAAGAAAGAAACATGTTTAAAATAAGAATTATAAAATGAACGCAAAAGTTTTATCTTATTTCGTACAATATCATCACCATCTGTTAAGAAGGGGATATCCTTAGTTTTGGATGGAAAAAAAACCTCTCGTTTTACATTTGAAAGAACAAAAAATCAAACGACCTGATGTGAATATGATTATGTTCACAAAGATACAACCTTGTGTTTGCTCATCCCTGTCTAGTGCATCCAGCAAAACATGAAGAAAAGAAGCACAATCGTTTTGACTGAATCTATCAAATGTTCCATCACTATAAATATAAAACAACAGATTTTCATTTATTTGCAAGATATGCTCGATGGTTTAATAGGGTATAATATGGACTATCATTTTTAAGTATCGATTTATGTACTTCGACCATATAGAAGATTGTTTCCATTACCAGTGTGTATATCATATTGTCATGTCATTGATTTCAAGACCAGTTAATAAGTGATGTGTGACTCTTTCTGCATTGATCCCAGCAGTTGTGTGAATGATGATATATATATATATATATATATATATATATATATATATATATATATATATATATATATATATATATATATATATTGGGGCAGATCAAAAACAGTAAACTGTTTATGATCGATCGTTGGCAGATGTGCCCCATCTCTTTACACAATTTTGTGTTACTTATATATACCTTGATATTGTATGTAATTTGTATACAATTGTTCTTTTTACGTAACATAGGATCTCTGAGTTTTGCATAATTGTTTATAAATTGTTCCATGACTTAATATATTTATTTTGCAGTAGTTATTTTGTGCATTTTGGATTGTTTTATATTTGTCATTTATCTATATGAATAAATGACCTTTTCTATTCCTCAGATTGGTGTTACGTTGCTTATTAAGGATGTGTATTTATCAGGTATCCATAAAGTGTATACATGTGTATATTACATTGCTCCTGAAGACTAGTGAGTTTGTCATGTTGGAGATATATATATATATATATATATATATATATATATATATATATATATATATATATATATATATTGTCTAACAAATTATTTTCAATTCATTTTATAAAAACTAGTTACTGTAGTTGTTTGATATTGTTTTGTACTTACATGGACTCCAAGAACACCAGGAGGTGGATGATGTCTTGTTCCTTGTCCTTGACTTCAGATCTGTTCTTCAATATGGCCAGTAAAAGATCTGAAAAGGACTCCTACTGAGTCAACAAATCTTAACATTATTTATTGATCTATTACCAATTACAATAATTTTATTACCAATTGATAATATATTATACATATGGGATGTTGCCGATAAACTTAATCCGTCATTGATTATTTAAACAGTTCAATGCTAACTTAGGTTATGTATTTTTTCTGCACCTTGTTGCCACATTCATAACCAGCATGAATCACTAGAGAGGGCGTTTCATTGTTCATATTTACATCTTTATTTTAACAAATTGATTCTTTGAATGTAAATAGTGAGTAAAATTCACTAAATTACTGTTAATGTACATCAGTACGTTATTTATAAAAGAAACAACTAAATCGTCTTCTATTAGAATTTGAGTTTGACATCATCATGATTATTTCGTGCAGTCCGTGATTTTTTTTTAGGTCGCTGTAGATTTCGACCAATCGATAACTGGGGCATGTCGATATCAGTCCTGTTAGTTTCTATAGAGCTACGACTTAACTAAAGTTTCGGTAAAGAAATAGAGGGAGTAATACTCGGTAGATGTATATACATGTATGTTATTTAAAAGCATTTGATAGAAAACATAATAAAATGTTTATGATAGACTAACCTTTTTTGGTGCATTTTGAGCGAGTAACGTGACAAAAGATGGGGTGCTACTTAATACCTGTAACAATATCAATATCAAACAATATCAAACAGAACAGTACGTCATCAATTCTGCACAACTTATGTGCTTTGTCTTTCTTATGAAATAGTTTGCACTTTTAAAACAAATGCTTGCAATTGTTTGTTTTTTGTTACATGTAACACACCTGAAGGATGCAGCTTGCATAACAGGTCAAACCCACAGACGGCATTCCAAATGGTGGCGAGGTGTCCCTCTCCTAACAGTTCAAGAAAATTAAGTCGCATGTTTAAAAGGTTAAGAAAAGCTGTCATACTTAGTTTCTTTTTACTTACACTGAAAAATAATCAAATAACATAGGATTTTATTTTTGAAGAGCTAACTTGCCTTTGTCTTAGGACTCTTTAGAACATCTAACGGATATCGCATTCGACATAATGATGATAGCGGGCACTCCACTGATAATTCGTGTTTTTCCGCTTTGGCTAGACAGGAACGACACACGACATGGTCACACAGACAAAGCTTGATCTCACCCTGGTAACACAAAAACACAAGCATCTTTTTCTATTTCAAAGATCAAATACAGCACAAACATGCTCTCTGTTAAAAAAAACAATTTTTATAAAACAAATCATGAATAATCTACATTTGATATTAGATAAATTGTCGGAGATAACAATATAAAAAGGCTAAAAATGAAATATTTTCTTATAAATACATGAATTTAGTAGGTACTTATAACTCAGAATATGTTTCTAAATGCTCGAGAAGACAACTATGTGAATCTTAAACAACGAATCTACTCCGTCTTATACTTTGTGCTTAGACGTTACGTGTTGTGTAGTATAAATGTATCAAACATTGACGTTAGTAAAATGTAAATGTTTGTAGAATGCACTGTTTTTGTTAAAAATTGTACGAACTGATGTAGTCTCTAGTCTTTGAAATGTAATTACCTAGAAAACCCTTTTTGTTATAAGTGTTACCTTTTGTTGCTTGCAATCTTGACAGCGTACATCCTCATCAATATCAGTAGCAAAACGTTCTCTGGTTATCGACTAGAATAAATATAGAAAGAGGAGTTCAAGTAATAAACGAACCACTTCAAGTTATAATGCGTTACACAAAATACTCCATATAATATTAGACATAGTCTCTTAAAAAGGATTACCTGGTCTTTGATGAAAACGGGTCTTTTACACGTCTGTTCGCTTGGCTGTGGGCAAAGCTTACATGACCGAGGCATTTGTGAGCAATTATTGCAAACAGGATGATGGCAGTCGAATTCCTTACACTATAATATTACAAAAATCATTATTATCATTCCATAATTTGAACATCCTGCATTGCTATATGTGTATAACCATCTGTCAAGTAGCAAGATATTTTACTAAAGGTACTATCGTGTTAGCTTGTGATTGCTGACGAGTTTTCACTTACCCATCCTTCCAGACAGTCATTACAAACCATGCAGCATATCTTCCCACTGGCACAGTTTATCTGTAACCAAAAAACCCCCACTTCTCCCTGAGCAACAATTTAACATATTTTATAAAATCCAAAATTTCAAAATTAGCACTAGTACATATTGAAATTTACCTTTCCCATGCGTAAGTGAAATTTTAAAAATTTCAAACAATTAAAAAAACTTTTTCAGTTTACCTTTAGTAAATCTGGATAAGATGATTTTTTCCGACATGATCTAGAACATTCAACACCGTCAACCGTCTTTGTCAAGTCTGTGTAGCATCTCGAACACAATGTGTGTTTACAGCTCTTAAACACGACTGCATAACCCTGTAAAAAAAACCTGGATAATATGTACATGTATTGATATGTTTTTTTCTGTTAGAAGTCCTAGTCACGTATTCACGTTAAGGATAAAATTAAGACGTGTCAAACCTATTCCAATCATTTTGGGACTTATCTAATGAATCTTCCCGAGCACTTGCATACGGCCGATACAATATTAATGTAACGGCAACAACATTTTTATAATAGGGATTGATAATATACAATTATTTAATGCTTGAGCAGTCGATAGACCCGATTATTTTTCCCGAGTTGCAGATCAATAGATGATACTGAGCTGTTCCCTGCACCAAGGGAAAAAATTCGGGTCTACTGACTGTTCAGGCCTGAAATAATTGTTTTATTACCTATTTTCGCTTTTAGTATTTTGTGTTCACAAAGCGGCAGTTCAATAGATCACTTTCAAACCTGAATACACATACAAAATAGACGAACATATTTAATCTGTAATAAAACACAAAAATTCCTTTGATTAGGTATAATGTACTTCTTCATTGATTCACCAAAGATAGCCGCATAATATCACAGGCTATTCCCGCTTTTTCTCGCCGATAGCAACACATGATGCTCAGGTTGCAGAAATATGCGTCAATAGATCTACCAAAAATTGATCTACATATCCAGGTTATATTTTTGTGGTAGAATAAAAGTGAAGCCATGTACAATAGTTAATAGATCAATCGATTTCTCTCGTAGATTTTTGTAAATATAACATGTACGTAAATATAACATGTTTGTATGTACATATAACAGCTTTCAAATGACATGCATGATTTTGATTTTTTATAGTGCCCGGTAAGTGATTTAGATACATGTATAACAAAAATTATCTTTATTCAAATCACAGTTTTAAAACAACAAATCAAATAATAGCAACTTTTATCATTTTTGTCGATGTTGTGACTTATTTTTTAAGCACCCTGACAACAATTGTGAAGGATAACTTTTCCCACAGTCAAAGTAAGCGGTTAAAAATTACAGGATCCCTATTCAGTCTATATCATCGTTTGTATTACCTATTCAAATTGTCATGGGAGCTAAGGTGAATTGGGACAGTAAAGCGCTGCTTAATGGAAAAGGATGGGGGTTCCATTAAATTAAGTTTTAAGAAATGTGTTATTGCATTAACAGTTATGCTGTTAGATTGACAGCATCGCTATGATGCTGTCAGTTTGTTACGATGTCCTTGTACAGTTTTCGTTTTCGTAGCTATTACGACATTCAAGCTGCCTGACATTCATTTTCTAAGAGTCAAGTAAAATACAGATATTTTTCATCATATTTACCTCAGTCTTGTTATAAGAAAAACGTACTCCACAGCTGTCACATTTGGTCTATAAATAAATCAGAAAAATCACATTGTGTCTTGTAGATATTACGTACATGTATATTGAAAAGCAGTTTTGTATCCTGAGAGAGAGAGAGAGAGAGAGAGAGAGAGAGAGAGAGAGAGAGAGAGAGAGAGAGGGAGAGAGAGAGAGAGAGAGAGATGGGTGGAGATGAAATTGATATCATAATATATAAAATATGGCAGGTAAATCTTTTATCATTCATACCTTTTTCTTATCCATTGCTAGGAATTATGGTTACTTTCATTTTCACTTTTATATGAAAGATTTTCCGAAAACGAGCAACTTATGTTTTAGTAAGCAAACCGAAACTAAGATAGAAATACGTTGGTAGGTTAAGGCAACTCCGAGTTTAATCATGGTCGATATTATGATCAATTTAGAAATTGTTTATTTTTGTGAAAACAGTTCTAAATATTAATATTTATTGAATGTGTTCACCAAAATATTATTTTTCTAACTTCTGAATCGACTCGATCTTTGAAGCTGCCGTGCCATGGTATCACGGGACAGTTAAAAATAGATCACATTTTTACCTTCACAAAAAATCAAAAAGTGTAACCCTTCCTTGAAGTTCATTTGTATGTATGATACAATAATTCGATCGGCAATTAGTTCATGTTTATTAGTATTACTGCTAGAATCCTATTGATAATCGAATAAAATAAATGCTGTCATTATATATCGGAAACCCCCTCGACTTCTTCAATTTCATTGAATATACAACGTATTTTTTATTTATAACAACAAAGCACAGGATTCTAGCAGCACTTTTGAAGTAATTTAGGTCATACGCTTTTGATATTTCCCAATTCAACTTTCATAATATTCGGGATAGTGTTACACTTTTGTCTTTTATATACACACTGACAGAGGAAAGGCGGGTCAAGCCAATTAAATGTCTATCTCCTTACCTTATAACACTTAGTATATCAATACTCTATATTAAAATAATAGACTCGATTTTTTTAGCTTTAAACCGATTAATCGGAAGAGTACTGTCTTTTGTTTTATTTATCCTAAACGTCATTGGTACTTGAAGGTTACCAATGTGTTTTGTTTTGTTTTTCAATCAAGCTTCGCTAATAAATAATCAACGAAAATTCCTGAAAAAATCCGAAAATCATCTGAATTTTTTGGATTTTACAACCTTGCGCATGCGCATTACATTCACACTAAATCACGGGAGGCTCTTTATTTTATGTTTCCACAATATCACATTTGCATGGAATAAACTCAGAGACGATAAAACAAATGCGTGTAAATTTTCATTTAATTTTTTTTTTCTGTTCATCAGAGAAAATATGGGATATAACTCTAACACAGTCATAAAAAATACCGAGAGTTTCGAATGTCAACATTTAGTGTAAAAACTTTGTTGAAGAAATGTTGAATTCTGCAATTATAGAATTAAACATTTCGAAGAAAGGTATTTACAGCTTCAAAATGGTTTGTTATGAACAATTTAACTGTTATTTTCAATGCAACTTTATTAATTTTCTCCAAAATCGTTTTGGAGTGATTCTGCAATTTTCTGCTACATTACGGGTATATGGGAGGCATTTTAACTGTTGTGAAGGCCTTTCCCCAGACATAGTTACATAGCTGCAATAATGTAGCCCTCTCCGATTTTTTATATCTGATGTTTACTGGAGAGGGCTACAATTCCATAGGATCTCTGTAATGGTGCAAAATTAATTTTTTAATGCGACTGACTTCGGTCTGAAAAGATCGATTTTATATTTGACTTCCTTTAGATAAAATGATTTTTTAATTCAGGTTGAACAAACTAACCGTATATAAATCAAAACCAGATAAAACACATCAGCATGTTTACCAGTCGTCTTTTTCAGCAGCCATGACAGTTCTCGCGTGATTTTATGGGATTTACGCTTGGAGTTTTGATGGGCTTGATAACATGAATGTCAGTGTAAATAATCGATCTTACCTCGTTCTATCACTAAAAAATCATTTAAGGAAATGGTATATAAAGGAAAATTCATATTTACCGCGTTAATTATGTTTAAAATAGGGGAATTCCTATATTCAGTTCAAGATCCGCTCCTAAATTCTCATTGGCTGTCCCAAAATAAAACCGGTCAAGGTCAGTAAACATGGCGGACAAATTCAACTTGCGTTGTTAACATACACGAAAAATAACCGATATATGGACTATACTTGATATTTTTGGATTAATTTATGCCATAGACACCCACAATATTTGAGTTCAGGTAAGAAATGCAGATGTTATTGTCATTTATATACGATTTGAGACGAAATCGTTGCGGGAGTGAATCACTCCCGCACTTGCACCATTACGGAGATCCTATGGAGTTGTAGCCCTCTCCCCAAAAAAAAAAAAAAAAATCGGGAGAGGGCTACATTATTGCAGCTAATAGTTACAGTATTCCAACTCAGTAGAGTGTAGTGAAATTAATAGCATTATTGTAGGCTTTAAGATTGGTTATGCAAATGTCAACAATATATACGGTGTTTCGATGTATCTATTTCGTAAGTGTCCGATATCATATGCTATGTCAACCCGTGCACGCACGGGTCAAAATCTAGTACGATATAAAATGGTTTGGGGCAGTTTACGCTTTATAAACCGCGAAGCGGTTTATAAAAAAGCGTAAACAGTAAATCAGTTTCAAACCATTTTATATCGTACAAAACTAATAAATATTGAATTCTTTGCTTATACACTGTAATTTAATTTTTATACTCTTCATTGTAGATGATAACGTTCATTTGACCTTTAAAATGACGTAAAATTGTACAAAATTCAAACGTAACGTCAGGCGTATTGATACGTTTTTGACGTTAGTCTTACTATTACGTACTGCAACATTCTTTGTTTTGCCTCGGACTAGAATGTCGCGACGTCATTGGATGAAACGCGTCACGTGGCTGCCTTACAAATTTCTTTAAAAGGCAAGCGTCAAAATTTATAGCGCAACATGGCGGACGTAACGTTATTTGAACTGATTTTCTACACAAACGTTTGTTTACTTATCAAACTTTAGGTCCTCGACAAAACAAAACACTTATTAGGTTTGTTACTGACTGTTTAAAGAAATTTGTGGGGTCGGTAAAGTCCATAGAAGGCTCGGCTCCGCCTCGCCTTCTATGGACTTTACCAACCCCACAAATTTCTTTAAACAGTCAGTAACAAACCTAATAAGTAATATTATACGATATAAAATAATTTCGTAGCCAATCAGAAAGCGCGTTACAACCAGAATTAAATTATAGAAAAATCAAAGATAAATTCAGTTAAATGAGTTTCTAGTGACATTTTACGCCTGTAGTTTTTATAACTTTTGCCAGAGATAAAGTAAAAATTAACATGTTTCCGATTAGAATATGACATCATCCTGTTTGTTGTGACATCATATCGATCAGAGGAATTTCAACTTTAAGAGTTGCCTTATCATACCCGCGTACGATTAAAGGTCTTTAATTATGGAAGGCCAAAAAGGGCTTCCTTTTTATTTTTGTCAACATTAAGGTGGAACAGGGGGTTGCGGTGTAAAATTACTTGTCAATGAATTTTTTTGCTTTTTTTAACACAGTTACATTAAGATGTCCACTACAGCATATATCATTTTCATGACTACTTTCTTACCTTGCAAGGGAGATATTTTGATAGGAATTATCGCCCTTTTCTGGCATAATGAATGTTTTTTAACAATTTCAATTTTCTGCAATAATTTTTTTATTTGATTTTTTTTTTGATTTGCAAATCATATTCATGAATTTTGAGAACGAAAACAAATTTCAAAATTGTTTACAACATTGGTTTTCTACATTGCAATATCAAAATTTTATCAAGATATTGCTGAAATCAGCACATCAAATTTTGAAGTTTTTGATTCTAAATTTGAACAAAATGTGATGGCACTTAAAAAATTGTCAATAATTTTTTGGTTGTTTAATTTCATATCTATCAACCTTTGCTGCATGTGCTTTATAACTTTAAAAAATTTATAACATAAAAATTTCCATAGCAACTTTCTTGGCATTTAAGAGAAATACAAAAATAGGAAACACTAATATCCCTTATTCTGGAATTATGACCTTTTGTGACAAATATTGTTTGGTACCATAAAAAAAGTAATGCATTATTTACTAGATTTATCAATTAACATCAACAATTCATTATAAGAATATATATTTAATTACTTTAACGGCTTATGATTTTGTACATTTACAATTCTTAAATTAATAAAAGCACTGAAGTACTGACGGGAGTTGATTTTATCGATTATTATTAATTTTAAAATTAACAATATGTTATTTTGCACGACAAGTAGTTTCTAATCTGTATTTGAATACGCACATTTTTATGATATGAATTCTCGAATTTTTCCGACAAGAATGTCGAGAAAACCCCATATGAATCACGTTGTGTAATATTTAAAAATAGAATTAATTCCATCAAAGTATGTATCAGTAATCGAAATATTTTTTTTAAATTGTACACATGTCTGGATCCAAGCAATATTGAACTCTAATCTCGTTCAACCGTAAACACCGATTCGAGTTTGTTTAAATAATGATCCGTGAGGATGGGGGTGGGGTCAAAATAGGGGGAATTTTCACATAAAAGTATATCGAGAAATAACTTTAAAACTCTTTTTCTCAAAAACCATTTGGCCAGGAAATCTGTAACTTGTGTAGACCCATAGAATGGTTGTTTGATTGCTGTTTTAAATCCAATCGAGAATCTCTTAAATGCACAGTGTACAAGTAATCACTTGCTCGCAATTCAGAGACATTAAGGATCATTGTGGTGTTTATTACGTAATACCGTGTACCATATCTGTAATATGATAGTCCGACCAGAATTCCGGATCGATAATGTTCGACCATGTTGGTTCCGTATTTAGTAGTTTTAGTTTAGTTTCCGGTTATGAAATAAAAAGATGGAAAACTCATCACGAGTTCAGACCATTTATTCCTCTCACATCCATCGTCCATTTATCATAAACATCGATACCGGAACATGGTGGAGAATCATTAACTGTTAATCTACACCCGTTATTTCAGCAAGGCCGTCTATGATGGATTCACAGAAAATCCATATTACGAGATTTTCCGGCCATGTACACGAAGACCCCCAGAAGTTCCTCGACGAACTGGACAGTTACTTGATCCTTCACGGCATTAAAGTAACATCGACAGACCGTAAGTGTGCTGCTTTTCACCTACATCTACAAGGACCGGCTTTGTCCTGGGTACCGTTTCACAAAAGCATCGTAAATTAGGTACTACTTAACGAGTTACGACACACTTAAGTACTACGTACGCACTTAGTTAAGACCGTTTCACGAAAGGTACTTAGTTCCGACGTAACTTTCTCGTATTTACGTCTGTCTTAAATTACCGGAAGTTGATTTCAATATGGCAGACGAACTCGTAAATAAAATTAAAAAGGAGAGGAAAAAGAATTTTTCTGCCAAGGAGATTGAAATTTTGGTGGAAGAAGTTGAGAAGAATCGAGCGATCTTGTTTGCCTCTCACAAAGATGTCAACACAAATCAAAAGAAAAACAAATGTTGGAAGGACATTTGTTCCTTGTATGTATCTCACAGAAAATGTTTGACGATTTATATTACATTGTAATTGTTTATCTATATGGATAATGTTTGATTTCAGTGATTTCATCTCATATACAAATAGCCTATTTGCGTTTTTATGTTATAAAAGAGGATATATCGTCAAAGGAATCTCGGATTTATTGTTAGATCTACATGTACATGTGAAAGTTCGTAACATGGGCTGACAAATGTGCTAAATCAATGGTACAAAATCAATATATGTCAATATGTAATCTATAGGAAACTTTGTTTGCACCTAACCTTTAGTTTCAGTGATTAAAACGCTTACATTTTTTTATTGCTAGACATTCATGATCAAAAGCCGTTTCAGCGTCTGCATGTTTACAAAAACTGTATGAAATATCCTTGACCTTTAATGTTTACCCATTGCGTCATTAAAATAATCTCTAAGAAAGGACTGAATCTAAATTCTGATGCAAGTTTACTTTTGGGACACCGACATAGATTTTTTTTTTTTTTTGGGGGGGGGGGGGGGGGGGGGGGAGGGTAGATATATCAATATTTTCGGACAAAATTTACTTGTAATTTATTTTCGGTTCAATATAAATGTTTTAACAACTTGGACAGAATCAACAGTGTCTCTGTCCAGGAGAGGTCGCCTGCTGAAATATGCAAGAAGTGGAGGGATTTGTCTTCACACACCAAGAAAAAGGAGGCGGAGTTTCGGCGAGATAGGTCCAAGACGGGAGGTGGACCAGCCCCCACCCCAGTCAACACAAGTGATCTCAGTCAGAAGGTTCGCGAATGATGTCTAGTTGATTTTTGTTAAAGACTTGCAAACAATTTATTACCATCAATTAAACAAAATTAAAATTTGAAACAAATCGATAATATTGGATTAATAAAACAATCTTCATAAAAAGTTTGTCAATGTGTATAGCATGCAGCTATGCACAGACACATGTGACTGTATGATATTTAAAGTATGTGTCGAAAACAATCTAGTATACACATTGATACAGGCAGAGTATATTTATAAGAAATGGAAGAGAAAATAAGGAAATTAAGACTGAAATTGAAGGGAAAGGAATATTAAGTACCCCCTCCCCCACGGATTAGGATTTTCAAGATTTTGGGATTCGAAAATTTTCCCTTTTTTTTTTTACCTGTCAAGATTTTTGGGATTAGGTTGCCCCCCCCCCCCCCCTTTAAAAAACGATGCTGCGTGCCTGTGATAAACATGTCTTAATTAAAAATCTTATCATTCCAATTTGTCCATGGGCAGACCAAGAAATTATTCCCAGACGGGTTCTTATTTAAAATGGTCTTAAGTTGAAATAAATTTTCAATATAATTCTAAAATCGATGAGAACATTATGTATAACGTTACGTTTAAAGAAAATCGAATTCTTTTACTTGAATTTTTTAATTGGCTCAGCTTAAGGGAAAATAACATACTGGATACTTCCTTAAACAAAAGATTAAATAAATTTTATTTCAGAAAGCAGAAAAAATCCTGCGTTTCTCACTGGATCGTATATACATATAATCATTATTGCTAAATTAAATTGTAAGGTTACGCCATTTTAGGAATTTATTATTGAAGTGTCGATAATTATTTCAGGTTGTCGCAATAATAGGAAAAACTTCCATTGAAGGGATTTACGGTGGTTTTGACACTGACCTGGAAAATTTGGGTACATTAACTCTCTCTCTCTCTCTCTCTCTCTCTCTCTCTCTCTCTCTCTCTCTCTCTCTCTCTCTCTCTCTCTCTCTCTCTCTCTCTCTCTCTCTCTCCTCAAAGCTGACAATCAATAATATTGTCATAACACGTTTGTAAGCACCAATGAATGTAATTCCAGCGAATATGTCCAATTTACAATGGATTAATTTCAGACGTATATTTATTCAAAGTTGAAGACGTATGGCTGTCAACACCAAGCACAATCACTTCAGAGAAAGCCGCTGTCCCCTTCCCAATGCTGTCTCAGTCTCCTGGGCCATCCCAGGCTAGCTGCGAGAAGGAAGAAACATCGCGTGGGGGAGAAGCAGAAATGAAAATAAAGGCATCAGGGTAACTCTAAACATAGGAACTTTTACATTGATAACATTTATTAACCGAACAGTATTATGCATAATGTTTTCGTTTTGATTTTAAGACTTGTTTTTTTTAATCAAGTCAGTAAACCGAATTTATGTATCGTTCCATAGGAAGAATAAACTGAAAAGGAAGCGAAATGTGGATGATGTTCACGAGTTACAGTGCCAGGTGCTCGAGCAGGAACGTCAGAAGAACAAGTTACAAATTGAACTTCTGAAAAAGCTGAATGAAAAACTGGGAAAAGGCAGCGATTCTGTGACTGAATTATTTGCATTATTTACATAAAATAGATATTAAATCGTTATGCATTAAATACAAAAAAATCAATTTACTTATCTTTCTTTCGTTCTCTCTCAAGAAAATGAAAATAGTCTGTCACATAGAAGATGTGCAAGTTGTAAACATCTTCCTGAATCGTGGACGGATTAACCATGGAACCCGCTTTCAATAAACTAGTAATTCATCATTGTTCTTAAGTTTTGCGTGTCAAATATTTTAAACAAGATTTCAAAAATATATTATGCAAGGTGAATTATAATTGGATCGGGATTTACAAAATTTTAGATTTTATTTAATTTTGTAACAAAAGAAAAAAAAGATAGATAGATAGATAGATAGATAGATAGATAGATAGATAGATAGATAGATAGATAGATATAGTAATTTTAAGGTATTTCGAATCACTATTTATAACTTGGGTTGTAAAATATGTTTACAATAAGTTGTTTGGTATTAACAGAAAGGAGATTGTGTCAGAAAACATTATACGGGTTCTTCCGACACCACCTTTTAGTGTATTGCGTGTCACTTCCGGGTATTTCGAACCAATAGCTAATCTGGCAAACAAAAAAGGCAGACAAAGATGATATTATTACATGAACGAATTATTACATTTTTATAAGATGAACTCGTTGTTTAATTCATTTAGTTTTTCAAACAAACAAGAGCAAATATTCTAAATTCAAATCATCGTACAACAAAAGTAAAATCGTTATGACGAACTATATGATGTATCGTCTGCAAAAACTGAGGATTTAATAATGAAAAAGAGGTAATGTTATGAACACAAATTTATATGATAATGCAATTTAGTTGAAAGTTGAAATTAGGACATAGTAATTTTGTCAATGGATTATACTTTGTCAATGGAAGTCAAAAAAAAAAAACCAGCTGACTTTTTTTAAAGGACAAGCTATGATCTTTATTCATGATAAACCTGTTTGATTTTAAAATTATAAAAAATGCTCATTAAATTTATAATAAATACCCTTAGATTGACACTGTCGAAATATTAAGAAAAAGAGGATATTTATATATATAACTTTTGCGATTCGTGAAGGTCCCGGAGACTGTCTGTCCCTTAAATACAGTGTTCATATGTACATTTTAAAGCACTTATTCGTCATCAAACCTCATATCGCTGACATTTTGAGATAATATATTACGCTAAAACGTAGATTTACGCCACCTCCGAGGTGACGTAGATTTACAACGTTACATACGACGCTGCGTAATTTACGTCGCTTTCGTGAAACACCCAAAATTAACTAAGTATAACCTACGTCCCACTTACGTACTACGTACGATTTACGATGCTTTTGTGAAACGGTTTCCTGGTACCAACGACTGGCCGACACTGTAAAGTATAATTGGAATAATTTGCGTGCAGCTTTCCTGGCACAGTATAACAACAACCGTTGTTTCCACATTGACGTTGAGAAGTTCCACTCATTAAGATTGCAACCAAACCAACGCATTGAGGACTTCTATGCCACAGTGGTAGATCTGGGAACAAGATTAGAGGTTGCTGACAGAGACATCATGCATCGTTTCATCGCGGGCCTCCCAGACCAGCTGGCATTTTTCGTTCGGGCAGGCCGACCTATCGATTTGGCCCAGGCTTTTGAATCCGCCCTGTCTGGCGCCGCAAGTGGTTACAGGAAATCTGACCCTCCAGAGCTGTTGCAGCCCACCGCTGCCCCCAGAGACTTGTACTACCATACCTATGGCTGCTGCTGCCACACAGCCCTCCATTGACAACCTCGTTAGGAAGATTGAGTTGCTCTCTACTCAAGTAGACGACCTTCGTCAGCTTAACTCTCGCAACCAGGACCGCCACATCCCACGAGGAGGATTCCGCATGTAGACCATAGACTGTTTTATCTTGAGATTATACATTGTATTTTCAACTTGTGTCTTTTCATTTTGATACATATTCAAAACCATTTTTCATTTTTATACTATAGCACTGTAAGTACAGTACTTTGCTATTGCTGAAACTTACGCTTTTTCAGAAAATCACCAATGTGCAATGTTTACTTTTTCCATGAATTCTAGCTTTTTCCAAAATAGTCACTACTGCAACAAAATGTCAGTGTGTTACACAATTGCAATTTACTTAATTGTATCTACATTGTTTACTTGGCATTTGCAGATTAGTTTTCTTCTTAATGCACTCTGATTTGAATATCATGTTGTGTAAATGTGAGAGTGTTTGATGGGCCCAATGAATGGTGTATACATGTTTCGTACATTTTATTCACTTCTGATTTCATTACTATAGAATGTCCATTTCTTCAGGTTGACTACCATGGAATACTAGTATTAATAACAATGGAATTATTATTTTTGTGACAATGTACTTTCATCGGATGTCCATATTTCACCTATTGTTGAGATTCCCTTGATCTTTATCATTTATGTCATTTCTTGATTTTGGAATTCTGGTCTTTGATGTTGTTTGAAAAAATTCTCCAATTTTTTTTTCGCACGGCGGGGATGTACCATATCTGTAATATGATAGTCCGACCAGAATTCCGGATCGATAATGTTCGACCATGTTGGTTCCGTATTTAGTAGTTTTAGTTTAGTTTCCGGTTATGAAATAAAAAGATGGAAAACTCATCACGAGTTCAGACCATTTATTCCTCTCACATCCATCGTCCATTTATCATAAACATCGATACCGGAACAACCGCATGTCACAACATGTAAATGTGGTAGAGTCGGGTATATGGCATTCCTACTAGTTCTGGCTTTAGTTCCTTTATTTCGATCGGTAGCGTGCTGGACTGGCATGTCAGAGGACCCGGGTTCAAACCCCAGCAAAGGCTTAAAGTGCTCTGTTACAAGAATAGGGAGAAAAACCATTAAAGATTTTTACTTAAGACAAAATTTATTATCATACTTTCATGTTAAATACTGAAATCTGATTGGTTTATATGCAGTTGATAATTCTTTCTACTTCTCTCAGCGTTAGCAACACACCTGACAACGGTTAACACAACGAATTGTTACATGCGCGTAAATTATGCGCGTACGGTTCGCCGTAGAATTCACGTCATTTCTATATAAAATCAGCAATAATTTCTCTAAGATTAAGACATCAGTAGGCATGCTTATGAAAATTTCTTATGATACGTCTTAAGAGATATCTTAGGGTATATCTTAGGACGTATCTTAGGACATTCTTATGACATCTCTTAGGATGTAAAACGAAAGCGTCTTAGAAATGTTTTAGGTTAAGATGTCTTAAGTTTCATCTTAATTTTTTTCATGTACAAAACAAACGAGTTTTCCGCTGTGTTACGTGTACAATTCTAAATGATAATGGAGAAACGAGACCGTTATAATTAAGCGGTCAATACCAATGGCCAAAAACTTGTTTTATTATAATCTAATACAAAATATAAAAAAAAACAATCAATGATATGAACTAATTTTCAGCACTACTTCATCGTTTTTAGAACATCTCTCTCTCTCTCTCTCTCTCTCTCTCTCTCTCTCTCTCTCTCTCTCTCTCTCTCTCTCAAATAAAACTAAATTTTTGATCCACTCCTTATTTGTAATAAACAGTACTTAGTAGACCTAAAATCAAGGAACAATTCCATTGTTTAGAAACCATATAAAAAGGCTGTGCAGTCGGTGTAGTACATGTACATGCAGAATGGGCGGAACACGAAACCCAAACTTCTCAGAGGCCGAAATCCAAATATTATCAAACGAAGTTGAGAAAAATAGGACCGTGATTTTGTCGAAATTGTCTAATATCGTCACCAACAACCAGAAAAAAAGAGTTTGGGAAAGTATATGTGATAAAGTAAATTCTGTGAACACGAACACCATGTGAGGACTGTGGAAGAGGTTCGAAAGAAATTCTCAACATATACAAGCGATACAAAAAAAATAGTGCCATTGTAAAAAATAAGTTTTAAAGATGAATTGTTGCAAATGAACGAATCATGAGTGCTACCTGGCCATTTAGCAACAATGTTCAAAAATTTCAGTTTAGAATCACATAGACATTGTACATTGATGGAATGAAAATGTTTCCTGTTAACATAAAGGTGTTCGTCGGTAGTTTGGGCTTTTATTTTGATGTGAGTACCATCTATTGCGTCGATGGGGAATCCCTCTATCTCCCTCTATCTCATGAAACCCACGTTTAATTTCATTCAGGGCGCCTTGATTTGTTGGCATAAATATGTACGTGTTGGCTACTCTTACAAGGAATTCAATTACATCACTGAGTACATACGATACACTCTGCCGAGAAATGTTATGAATGTCATCAGCTACAGCCTGAAAACTTCCAGTGGCGAAAAATCTCAATGCTACCATGATTTGTAAAGAAAATGTGAGTGCACATGACCTCAATGTAGGTCGTTGGAGTTCGTGTTCGAACTGTTGACACAGCTGAATGATTATATGTCTCGGCAGCCTATACTTGCTAACAATAGCTTCTTCTGTCTCGTAGTCTAACGGTTTGTCTCGGTCTCTGAATATCCTGTCTCGCCGTCTACGTCTCCTCAGTTGAAAAAACCATAAGAGAGCAGCCATTTTTGTTTAGTATTAAACAAAGATATGTCTTAAGTCAAGCCCTTGTTTGTCTTAAATTTAAGATATTTCTTAAGAAGGGTCTTAAGTTGAGACATCATCGATGGACTGACTTAAGAATAAGACGTTGCTTAAGTTCATCTTAAGATATGTCTTAGTCTTAAGACACCTTCATAAGCATGCCTGCAGTATAATATATAAATAGTGCCTGTTTGGGAGGGTAACAGTTGAAATTGACACCCCGAGAAAACCATTGTCAACCGACGCGAAGCGGAGGTTGACAATGGTTTTCGAGGGGTGTCAATTTCAACTGTTATCCTCCCAAACAGGCACTATTTATTTTGTTATACTGAATGTCTTTTTTTAAATTTTTAAGAAAATTTTACTGCTTTTATATAGGAATAGCGTGAATTTTACAGCGAACCGTACGCGCATAATTTTCGCGCATGTAACATTTTTTAATGTTACCCGTTGCCAAGTGCGTTGCTAACGCTGAGGGTAATAGTAAATATTATTAACTGCGTCTTAACCAATCAGATTTCAGTATTTAACATGAAAGTATAACAATAAGATAAATAGTGCCTGTTTGGGAGGATAACAGTTGAAATTGACACCCTGAGAAAACCATTGTCAACCGACGCTTCTTTTCTCGGGTGTCAGTTTCAACTGTTACCCTCCCAAACAGGAACTTTTTATATATTGCAACTACTTTACCTTACCTATAGCTGCAGGACTGTAGCTCCCGGTCTGAAAAAATTCGGATGGACGACCTGGGAGCTACAGTGCCTCCCATAGTAAAAATCTGCAATTTACGGCGCACAAAAAATGCGCTAGTTTTGGACTTATTAACCTTATATTCACACAAATTCTGTAAAAATAATTAGTACCATTAAATTCTTCAGCAAATTTACTACTGACATCGTCACTTAACTTGTCTCAGATTTTCTCTTAACATGATAACCGACCTCGGAAAATGAAGTATGTTAATTTACGTCGAGATCGAGAGTCGCCATTTTTAAATGTAAACAAACTTGCACCACTTCAATTTACAAGGCTGGTGATGGTGTTTAAAAGACTATCAGAAGTAAGTGAAGTGACGATATCTGTAGTAAAATGTCCGAGGAATTTTTTGGGATCAAATATTTGTACAGAATGTGTTCGTAAATGAGATTAATAAGTCCAAAACTAGCGCATTTTTTTGTGCGCCGTAAATTGCAGATTTTTACTATGGGAGGCACTGTAGCTCCCAGGTCGTCCATCCAAATTTTTTCAGACCGGGAGCTACAGTCCTGCAGCTACCTTACCTATGGATCCGGAATTCTTTGTATCTCTTTTGGCCTCTAACAAAAATGATAACAAAATTCCACTAAACTACAGAATGTTTATATAATGTACAATATTCATAAATTAAAATACGTTTGAGAATTTCTCTGAAACTTCACAACACATCGTATACCCCCCTCTCTCTCTCTCTCTCTCTCTCTCTCTCTCTCTCTCTCTCTCTCTCTCTCTCTCTCTCTCTTCTATCGTTCATATACACGAATGCTTATGACACGAAGATTTAACTGCATGTAACTGATGTTATACTGTTAGTATTAATCATTTTAAAAATGTCTATGATCGTGCATGTTGTTCTGTATAATAATCAATTTTTCAATAATAGATGTGTATTTTTATATATAAATATTTAATTTAATAAGGAGAAAAACTAGTAAGCTTTACAAACTTGCTTCTAACCCTTTTGTATATGTTTTTTACAAACGAATGATTTATGTTCAGTTCATTACAACCAAACTTATTATTTTCTGAGTCTTTTATTACTATTTGATTGGAAACTTTTGAAAATGACATCTTATCTAAACATAATATAAATACCCTTTAGGACAAAACACGGTAAAAAATGAAATTTGAAATATTTCAGATCGAATCGTGACCATGCTTATTGTATAGTTCTGTTCTAAATCTCCTTTAAATGTTTACACCCTACTTGACGTTTCTTCAAGATAAAGTCGATGACATGAAAACAAGACAGCCGACAGTTAACGGTAGTTTACGACTCCCGTTATCTGATCGCACTAGACTACCCGCTGATTATCGGATCGAATGTCATCAGATCCTTACCCATATTAAAATTCATATAACTCGTTTGTTGAACATGCATTTATTACAGCAATTAACATTTTCGAAAACAAAAGTTAATCATATTTTGATATCGAATCTGTGTGCGTCACTGATTTTTTTTTTTTTTTTTTTTTTGATTTTTTTTTTTTGGAAAAACTGAATGTCTGGCGGAAAACCTTGGTTGGCAGAGATCTTCCCAAAGTTTTATTAATTCATCCATGACATAAAAACAGAGTGTTTGATAAAATGCAACTGAAATAAAATCCATTTTAGTAGTTTTTCTCTCTCGCTCCGTGTCATATTTAATTAAATAACCTTCTTGTCAACAGTTCTGTAACTTCTTCTTCCGCATGGATACAAACTTAGCGACAAACGTTTTTGGGCAAATATTGCATTTTTAATGCAAATTCGTTTAAATGGTTGATTTAGCATTCCTTTTTTAAAAATTAAAGCTGCATGAGCAAAATAAATGAAGCCGTAGCACACTGAGTTAATTCCTTGAAATCGATTTTTTGTGTAATATGAAAAATGAATGCAAACTCTCTCTCTCTCTCTCTCTCTCTCTCTCTCTCTCTCTCTCTCTCTCTCTCTCTTACATTAACAACCAATTACGTTTTTGAATGTTTAAAGAATTAGGACTGCGTATGGTCTACGTACGTTCCTTGGGTGTGTTAATCAGACGGAATGATCTGTTGAATGTATAATTCTTCAGCTCTTGCCGCCTGATTAACAAATTAATTTTAGTGACAGTGTCGTTGATAACACAACCGTTAATGTTCGATTGATTCTATCGGTCTTTGCCTGTAGATTTCATTTGTCACGCGATTTGTAGATAAAAGACATACAACCGCTCATTTGACGAGGCGATTTTAAGAAAACATACATAAATGCATTCGTTAGCAAGAGCTTCTATTACTCTTGCGTCACCAGAGCTAGACAGTTAAACACACAGTAAGAATACTGAGTTCGTAGTTGCGCAAGAATGGATTTCAGAAGTTTTGCGTTGTTTTTCTTTATCATTCTCCTTATTTTTCTAACTGTGATTTCAGGTATGATTTAGCCATTTCTTGATTAGTTATTGTGTAGTAAAATTCTACAATTTGAGCAAATATACTGGCATCAATAAGGGCATATTAATGGACCTAATGACTATTGGTAAAACATTCTGACATACTTAAAAAGCATAAATAAAGTTTAGTACAATTTATGTTGTTGAATGACAATAGAAAAATCATGACAGAAGACTGAGCGACTGTGGGGTTATCAAAACGAATGTGACTGCCGCTATACAGTAATCGTTACTGAGCCAATTCCAATCAATTTCACACTGTATCTTATCAAGCGATAATTTTCTTTTATATGTGTTAAAAAGTTTACATGTAAAGCATTTGCGTAAAAAATATTATTTTTCCTTATTTTGTATACTTAATCAATCCTTGTAATTTTTAATTGCACGTATATTTTAAAATATATTCAAAACACTGTTGTGACGTATTCTTCGATCATTTTTTTTTTTAGACTTTTTACCTATCGGTTTTCTTAGCTGTCCGAAATATGTCAGTTGTCACTAGCTGATACGACATGTGTATATGAATCGCAAAAACTGCGTAATTTTAAAAACTAGAGAAATCTATGTTCATTGTATTGGTTAATAACAGGCATAAAAGAACTTTTCTTTGTTACAGACAATATTTAAACAAAACGACATACATAAAAACTAGTGTATAAAAACATTAAAAAATATGAATATATCCACTGAAGTACACTCAAAATACTTATAATAAGTTGAATTGCTGTCTAATGGAGAGTAAATAATCAACAAGCACAATTTTAAATTGAGGAAATCTACAAATGCTGTACTTTAAAAAATTGTACATTGATGACATTCCTTTGAAGAAGATTTAAAATAAATTGAATTTTCTAATTTTTGAAACATTTTATGATTTGAATATTGTCTTTTCCTCCTCAAAACTAAAAAGATAAAAGAGACAAATAAACTTAAGATACAAATATATTAATATCTGGGTTTCAGAATAAAAGTACAAAATGTGGTTTCCCTTCTGTGTTGATAAACTTTAACATGCAATGTTATTTAAATTAGGTTTGGTTAAACTTTTTTTCAGGATCGGATTGCGCATGCGTGCAAACAACACAGGCTCCGACGACGACAACAACAGTGTTTGTCCCCCACCCTTGACACGTGACAAGGTACCGACTTGTGTTTGTTCATGTATTAATGCATGTGAAGGCTTTCTCCATTTCTCTAATGTTTATAAAATTCATGGCGGTACATGTAAAATACATGTAAAGTATATATGCGCATGACATTGAGATCTCGTTATTACGAGTTAATTATCTCGTTATTACGAGAAAAGATCTCGTAATTACGAGAAAAGATAGCGTTATTACGAGTTAATTATCTCGTTATTACGAGAAAAGATCTCGTAATTTCGAGAAAAGATCTCGTTATTACGAGAAAAGATCTCGTTATTACGAGTTAATAATCTCGTTATTACTAGAAAAGATCTATTTTTAAAATGGCGCGTTTCACTATTCTATTATTTTTATGTAAAGTGAATGAACTACTGCAATGTATATTATTATACACTTGCTTAGCATGATCATCGTTTAAAAGCGTACGCATAATTTGATATAAAATCGGACCAAGCAGTTTTAAAGATATTTCAGAAGAATTAGCAAAGCAGATTGATTAATAAATTCATTGAACAATTTGTCAATAATTAAGAAGGATATGTGTAATTTGTTTTCAGACTCCAAATGTTAATATGCAAAATCAATTATTTTCAATATACATGTAGGTTGTGTATGAACATATAAACCACAAATTCGGGTAAATCCTGTATATCCATATCCATGACTGAAACTATATAGTCATTAAAGATATCTGTAAGTAATAGAATTGTGTTTTTACGACTATAGGAGTGGACTACCTGGTATTTACTTCGGAGTGGGATTTTAATATATATATATATAAGTTGAATAGAAAAATTACATAAAGTTCTTTCCTTTTATTAATATAAGATAAAATGTCAAATCCAATCATTTTGATATGTAGAAATTAATGAATAATGATCGTTGTTATTTTTGAATATTTATCAAAATTGAATCAACGTTTCTGGAATGAAAAAGATAGACTGAAAGTGTGATAAAGTCGAATTCTTTTCAGAAACGCACCATTTTATATAGATCTTTTCTCGTAATAGCGAGAAAATTAACTCGTAATAACGAGATCTTTTCTTGTAACAACGATATCTTTTCTCGTAATAACGAGATAATTAACTCGTAATAACGAGATCTTTTCTTGTAACAACGAGATCTTTTCTCGTAATAACGAGGTAATTAACTCGTAATAACGAGATCTTTTCTCGTTATTTCGAGATCTTTTCTCGTAATAACGAGATAATTTAAAACTCGAAATAGCGAGATCTTTTCTCGTAGTTACGAGATAAAAATATTTTTTTATGTGGCCCTATTCGGCTTTCTACGAAAGACGAATAGGGCCACTTAAAAAAATATTTTTATCTCGTAATTACGAGAAAAGATCTCGTTATTACGAGTTAATTATCTCGTTATTACGAGAAAAGAAGATCTCGTTATTACGAGAAAAGATCTCGTTATTACGAGTTAATTATCTCGTTATTACGAGAAAATATCTTGTAATTACGAGAAAAGATCTCGTTATTACGTGTTAATTATCTTGTTATTACGAGTTAATACGAGTTAATTATCTCGTAATTACGAGAAAAGATCTCGTAATTACGAGAAAAGATCTCATAATTACGAGAAAAGATCTCGTTATTATAAGTTAATTTTTTCGTAATTACGAGAAAAGATCTCGAAATTACGAGAAAAGATCTCGTTATTACGAGTTAATTATCTCGTAATTACGAGAAAAGATCTATTTTTGAAATGGCACGTTTCATTATTCTATTCTTTTTATATAAAGTGTATGAACTACTGCAATGTCTATTAATATACACTTACTTAGCATGATCATCGTTTAAAACATTGAACTATATGTCAATAATTAAGAAGTATACGTGTTATTTTTTTCAGACTCCAAAATGTTTATATAAAATCAATTATTTTCAATATACATGTAGGTTGTGTATGAACATATAAAACACAAATTCTGGTTAATCCTGTGTATCGATATCCATGACTGAAACTATATATATAGTCATTAAAGTTATCTGTAACTAATAAAACTGTGTTTTTACGACTATAGGACTACCTGGTATTTACTTCGGAGTGGGATTATAATATATATAAGTTGAATAGAAAAATTACATAAAGTTCTTTCCTTTTATTAATACCAGATAAAATGTCAAATCCAATCATTTTGATATGTAGAAATTAATGTATAATGATCGTTGTTATTTTTAAATATTGATCAAAATTGAATCAACGTTTCTGGAATGAAAAAGATAGACTTAAAGTGTGATCCAGTCGAATTCTTTTTCAGAAACGCACCATTTTATATAGATCTTTTCTCGTAATAACGAGATCTTTTCTCGTAATAACGAGAAAATTAACTCGTAATAACGAGAAAATTATCTCGTAATAACGAGATCTTTTCTCGTAATTACGAGAAAATTATCTCGTAATAACGAGATCTTTTCTCGTAATTACGAGATCTTTTCTCGTAATAACGAGATAACTAACTCGTAATAACGAGATCTTTTCTCGTAATAACGAGATAATTAACTCGTAATAACGAGATCCTTTCTCGTAATTACGAGATAAAAATATTTTTTTATGTGGCCCTATTCGGCTTTCGTAGCTTTCGTATATTCCTAAATCTATTCTGAAAAAAAAACCCGATCCATATGATAAGTTATCCCATTTACCTTCAGTATTGCATATAGTAATCGCCATGAACATACATGTACATAAATGAAGCTGTATATCATACTGATATGTTATGATTCTTCTTATATTTCAAATTAGACTGTTTTTATAACATCATTTCATTTCTTTTTCAGATGTCACTGAAGATAAATTTTTTAGACATGTTTGGCTTGAACTTTTGAAAAAGTTTGCTGATTTTCAGTGTAATTCTTGTTATAGAAATAAACCAAAGTTAAATCACGGGGTTTAGGGTTGTCTTTCCTTGCACTAGCTTGCGTTGAGTTATACATGTACATGTGCATGTACATTATACATGCAGTCATTTGCGGTGATACATGAGTTGCAGCGTGAAACAAATTAAAGCCTGTGCAGGATATTATTTCTGTAATATCTGAATTTTTGCTACTTGGCTTATTGAATGTGCTTGTACAAACTTTGACTTAGCACCAATAAATAATGAAAAACGTGGTCATCCTAATGCTGGTGGTGTACTTCCGAGTGAAGCAAAGTAGTGATGTACTTTGGTAAAGAACAATAGAACTGTACATAAATTATTTTTCAGTGCTCGAACATTCCATTCCGTGACTTATAGTTAGAGGTGACACCCAAATGTAATTTACTAATCGAATAATCAGTTTGTTTTAAATTGATTTTACTTTCAAGGTATTGATTGTCAATGTATAAATTACTGTAAATATACTATACTAGGTCTTTGAAATACGGAATAGAATACATGAATTATATAAAGTGTTTTGGCGGTTTTACGACCAAATAAACTAAGTTTTCAAATAAAGATAAATTTATCTCATTTAATTGTTTAACTCTGCAGATAAGGGTTCAACTGTATAATGGCTCCATCAATTCTTTGTTATCTCTGCTTTACATCTGTTTAGTAATTCATTAATTTTAAGAGTCATTCGGTAATTATACAAATTGTGTGCATCAAGAGTTTGATTATTATCAAAGCATTGCACCAAAGATTATTATCTCATCTCGGCCAGATATATGTCTAATATATAGGAATTTCCTAGTCCTTTTAGTTTAAGTATGTTTTCATAGAAATGCTAAAGTACATTACATGACCGTGTATGATTAACACATAATTCTGGTGATTCCCATGCCGTGGAAACAGTCACATAGTGCTCTGATATCCGGTTGTATTATCTGCTTGAAAACAAAATTATTCATATGTCGGTATATTGGAACGAACGTGTAATTGATTGAATTACTGCCGAATATGAATATATGACACTCTTTGACATTATTATTTTATCTGCTGGCAAAGTTTCGTGTTCGACCTATACTTTGATTTACATGGTAAAGTTAGGCAATATAAACCCTTTTTTTTTATTCTAACACTAATACTCTAAAACCACCCGCGAAACAATGGTGCTAATGCAATATCACCAAGTTATATCGTAGTTTTTTGCTACCAGTTTAGAAAAGCATACAATATTTTCTAGAATAAATTAATAGCTTTAAATTTCATTGTAACATTGTAACGGAGCTCAGAGAGAGAGAGAGAGAGAGAGAGAGAGAGAGAGAGAGAGAGAGAGAGAGAGAGAGAGAGAGAGAGAGAGAGAGAGAAGGGCTGTGTTTCTAATTAGCATTCCTTGACGTCGACCTCTAACCAATACCGGTATGTTACTGAGTGTACTGACGGTTAACTGGAGGGAACATTACACACACAGTAAGTCAGCTGGTTTTCATGTTGGTCGGTTTTCTAACATTAATCAAATTAAAATAGTCACTAATGCAGTTTTCCATTCTTCCTATAAGATGCTATTTGTTGGGTTTTTTTTTTTAATTGAATACCTTATTAAGTTCTTAATTTCTCATTTCTTTATTGAATTGACTCTATTTACGTCAACAGCCCATTTCAACGTCGTACAGTTCATGTACATCGAAGCTCGAGATCTAGATCGAAAATACACACTCACAGATTGTAATACTATTGTCCTTTACTTAAATTTCAGGATTCGGGTCATTTTAAAAAATGAAGTTCATCCTCGGCTATATACTGCTATTTTGCGGACTTCTTGAGTAAGTATAATTATATACATGTACATGTATACTAAACGAATCCCCCAAATATTTGCTTCAATTAATTTTATACCACAACCTTTGATATTACATGGTCAGGTTATGTGTAAGAGTCTTTTAGCAAATCGATTAAGAATTCGCCTATATTTATTCAATCTTTCCTTGTATCAAGAAAACCCACTTAACAAGTCAAGCAGATGTTCCCATCTCGAAAATACCAGGAAAAAAATCGGAGTAGATATCATCATTAACGAGTACATACGGTGCTCCCATGAGAATAACTCTCTCTCTCTCTCTCTCTCTCTCTCTCTCTCTCTCTCTCTCTCTCTCAGAGCAAGAATAACAACCAATTACGTTTTTGAATGTTAAAAGAAATGATTTTGATTTTCAATACTTGAATCAGGGACTTTGATGAGCTGTAAACTTCAGTTAGACAAAACATATTTTGTTCCAAATATAAATGATGTTTTTCATCACATTTCACATATCATTCAACATGATTCTATTTTTTTAACTGTTAAAGTTGTGGTTTTTTATGTGATTAAACTTTTTGCTGGGAAAATTTTGCTTAATTAAATTTATTATATCATAGCATTACTAAGTCAGGATATACATTGCATAGATGTGCTCCATTTAATTCTGTATTCACACTGGCATTAATATGGTTAGCTTATCAATTTGAAAATAAACATTTCACATCATGGCTTAACAAACTGCTCTATTTCTAATCGATTCACAGAATGCAATCTATAAAAAGCATTTTTTTTCCTCTTAATTTGAACGTTAACACACGACAAATACCAAATATTTTAACTCGACATGGTCGATATGTGTAAAAGTAAAAACATATAGAAGAGGGGGAAACACCAACACTAGGCTCAAAGTTAAAAAACCAACGCTCTCCCGACTGGGCTAAAGGTTCAACCCGCTAGCTACATGTAAATGCTAAAAGGAACGTGGCAGTACTGAGCCTATTATATACCTAATATAGTTACAACCTATAGCAGTTACTTTGGCATCCAGTCAACGAAATATAGCCCCGTCATGTGTGTGTGTGTATATATATATATATATATATATATATATATATATATATATATATATATATATATATATATATATATATATATATATATATATATATATGAAGACCAAACATCAATCAAATCATTTTGTTTTCAGATTGTCTGTAGCTGACTGTACACGACAGGAGGAATGTGAATTTGAGTGAGTAGTCAGCTCCCCTCGATACAGTCAGCTCCCCTCGATACAAAGCTGCATGGTCCGATTCTTTCTATTGGCTTTTACAGTATCAAATATTTTCCCATACGAATCAATTATCTTAGAAAATTATACACTTTTACCTATTTACATCAGCAGAATCGATCTATACTTTCAAAATTAGAATTATTCGAATTAAAAAAAAATTTCTCTATGGGCATACAAAAAATCCAAAATGCATCATGGGAATGTTCAGGAACAGGAACCGTTTGGTTTCGTCCCCCGAATCAACCCGGATGTAATGCATCGATTGTAAACAAAACTAACTTCAGAAATAATAGTGTATAACATATACACAGGTTTATTTTTGATTTGCCAAATTAAAACAATGCCCATATTTAGACTCTACTGAAAGTGATGTCAAACACGTAATACAATCAACCCCGCCTTGACGTCAGGGACGGATTCTAATAATTATGGACGAAATAACGATAGCCTTTTTTATGTCGTTTGTTTTGTCAAAGAATTCTGTACATCTTTTTTTCATTGAAAAAATGGCTTAATTGACATGGAAACTACTGCAATGTTTATGATTATACACACACATGTACTTAGCATAACCATTGTTGAAAAGGGTACACACAATTTGATACAAAATCGGACTAAGCAGCTTTAAATAGAAGTCAAATTCCTAAATTTATTTGAATCATAATTATCAGAGTAGCATGTAACACTTTCAACAAACACCCAACAGTACACAGCGCACCAAGTCTCAATAATTTTTGCAGGAAACTTAAAAGAAATCTGCTGATATTTGCTGGAGCTATATTGGGATTCGCATTAGTCCTGAGTTTATGCACATACATTGTGTATAGGCTACGAAAGAGGGGACCGGAGCCCGTGAGCCCAGGTAATTATGCTAAGTACGGGTACAGTGTGTCAGTGATAGTCAAATATAATGCCAGGACTTTATATACAGTGGAATAATGTTACGCACGAAATCATAATGTAATAAAGCTATCTAAAACTAGATACATGTATAAATAATGTATAGTGTATAATAAAATCAATGTATGTTTTGTGTTTCAGATACGCCGTCTATGAGTCATCATACATGTACATGATACTGTATTGTAGCAACGTAGAAAATCATAGACGTAATTTAACAACCAATCCACTCGGATGGCATTTGTACATACATGTATCAATCATGCTGCTTTTTAACAAGTTGGTCTTCCTTGCAACTGGATAAACATGAATATTTTCCGAAGTCTATAGCAAATTGATACATAATTAAATATATTAAGAAAGTTAAAAAAATATTTCAATATTGTCAAATTACAAATAAACTTTGATTGTCGGGATGTTATTTTTTTTTATTTCGACAATCTGTATATTATTACTTATTAGGTTCGTTACTGACTGTTTACAGAAATTTGTGGGGTCGGTAAAGTCCATAGAAGGCGGAGCCGAGCATTTTATGGACTTTACCGACACCACAAATTTCTGTAAACAGTCAGTAACGAACCTAATAAGTGTTTTGTTTTGTCAAGGACCTACAGTTTGATATGTAAACAAATAAAAGATAATATATAACGATTAAATTCATAGCTTAATTCTCTAATTTTTTACCTTCCTCGTCAGTCGTTTGTGCAAACCTTGATGCTATTGTAGGATCATAATATTACGTCACGGGCAAAGGGGGGTCACTCTAAATATATTGGGGCTTAAAAATTAAAGGTATGGTTGAATTTTTGTGTAAAAAATCAGCTCAAATAACGTTACGTCCGCCATGTTGCCGTTTAAATTTTGACGCTTGCCCTGTAAAGAAATTTATGAGGCAACCACGTGACGCGATTCATCCAATGACGTCGAGACATTCTAGTCCGAGGCAAAACAAATTGTGATTTTTTCGCCACGTGTTTTTCCGCTCTTTATTGTTGACTGTGAAATCCCAAATAAATCCCCATTCACTTGCTGAAATTGACATCAGTTTCCTCTGATTTGGTTCTAGATCATTTCCAAGCTAGCATGTCCATTATAAGGAGAGTGTCACGTTTACAAAAAGGGAATCTCACAAGAAAATCTTCCTCATTATAAAAAAGAAATGGATCTTATCTATCACGGATAGTTCTTGGTCGTCTAACAAACAGTTGGTCAATACGGTCAAGCCTTTCTATCCCATCTATGTGGTCTTCCATAGTTAGAATAATACTATCTTTATCATTTAAACCTACCCTAGACCAGGTTTAGGTTTACCCTAATTTCTGAGAAGAGCTCACTCCTGAGAAGCAGGTGTGAAACCGATTTAAAAAATGTGAGTCCTTCTTGCAGCTAAACCTGGTTTAAACATAGGTGTGAATATGGGCATAAATCGTATAGTTTGTTCGTTGCATTTTATTTAACACATTTTTGTTTTGATTTTAGATTAAATTTAGTCTTATCTTTAGAAAAACTCTATACTTTTTTGCTTAAATATATAGCTTTAGAAACCCTTTAATATTTAATTTACTTAAAATCATCTGCAAACTATAATATGTATATTACATTAAGCTGATGTACACAACTTTGTCCGTATCATCGTAGATTTTTCATGTAATATAATTGGCAAAAGTCAACCTTTTTTGTTTCAATTGTTTCTTGTTCAGAAAAACAAAGAGTTTGCGGGCGTTCTTTTGACGCCTGTGTCAATTTTTATCTTTTGCTTATTATTTTTGTGAATCGTACCATCTCTCGCAACAGCTTTCAAAGATACAGAAAAACATCAAACGCAATGAATAAATAAAATGAGAATTTATTTAGATAACGAGTATATGATATATAATGTGATATAATAATGAACAAAATATGCAAACTACAATGTATGAAAAATGTATATAAAAAAAAAGAAATAAAAAAGAACAAAAACCACGATAAAACCACTTTCACAAACATTTAAGGGGGGAAAAACCTGTCATTTGCAGGGTCTTTTTAACGTTTTTAACGTCAAATGTCAGTATAAAATTGAAATTTAGAATTGATCCAGGAAACAATACATTGCGTGGGATAAATAAAATTGATTCTAAATTGTGTTTGAAAACACACACTATTTTTTTCGATTAACTTAATGCATCTCCAAATCCCAGAACAAATATACTAATTAGAAATTCGATTTGAATTAAACATATTCTATTGTTTGTTGATGTGAACATAAGAATTGGACACAAGTTCTGAAACCTCAGGACGCCTTTTCTACTCAATTAGTGATAACACAGAGTGATGTTCTATATTACACATTATAATGGTTCAAATTATGACCCGAGATACACAAGCATATAAATCAAAAGACAAAGTGCTCTTTCTGATCAATAAAACTCTACATAATAACATATTAACTTCATTTAATACCGGTATTTGCTTATAGGTTGGGATACATCTGTCAAATCTTTTTCAAAGTAATTTATTATATTAGTCACATTATTGACAATAATGATAAGATATATCGTTAAAAAAATCAGCTTTCAATACCTAGTATTGTAATAGGTGACATCATTATACCAATTCTGAGTCCGTACATGTAACTGCCTTTTTATCAGCTGATTCTCAATGCCGCCATGATGTTTGTTGATGTCCTGAATTTATGAATAATTTTGTATATATACACAATGAGTATAAATATTAAGCATTTAGTGTTTTTTTATGATATCGCTGGTCATATAACACACCAGGCCGTGCAGATAGATTATCATACTGATCTATCTGTATTTTAAATTTTTATTTAAGCGGTTTTTTTTCATATTGGAATATTTATTTGATGAAATATTTACAAATATTTCCTGGTTATCGATTTGAATATCAATTAAATATATTGTTGACGATTGTTCCATCTTGTCACCACTTTATACAAATACTCATAAAATAAATATTCAATTTGTATGTTGTTAGTGTCCTTATTATCGTAAAAATGTTTTTAAATTTTTTTTTGTAAGGAGTTATATAATACATCTTTATCATATCATCAAATATTACAATTTTACAATAACATTACAAAAGAGCACATAAAGTTGATGAAAGAAACATGCCGTTATAAAGATGTCACTTAGCACTGCAAATTTATGTCACAGATGTTTAATGAGAGCGCAATCCATACCAACATAGATTAATAGAATAAATTAATTCCTACATCAAAACACCCAAGGGAAAATCCAATGAATCTTCATAAGTATAAGAATTTCACATACATTTCATAAATTACACTTTTTCAGTGTCTATTTGAAAAAAAAATGTTTTTTTGTTGTTGTTGTTAAAAGCATATAACTTTTTTCTCTATTTCAATGACTCATAGATCTCAACTGTTCCGTTTGGTTGTTTTCTTTTCTCTTCTACAGATTTCGGTTCAGTAGCATCCGGGAATGTAGACATGTTGTCACATGACGCTGTTGTCATCACCACGGAGAAGTTTCGCTCCACGGTGTCCGCGTTCATGACAACATGCGCCGGCCCGGTGTAGATTGTGTTTTTCATTAAGGTTTGGTAGCTCTTCTTCTCGTTTTCCATTCCAGTTGGTTGAGATGAGGTGATGTTCACATTACATCTCCTCCAGCTGCTTATAATGATATTCAACAAAGCCATCACAAAACTTGCAATAGAAACCCCCGCAACTATGTACAGCCATGTCTCTGTGTCTTGCGATGCAGCGTCATTTTGAAGATTTTGCTGAGGCAATTGCTTCATAGTTACTGTATTCAACTCCTGGGCTATCATTTCAAAAAAGGAAATCATTATATATACATGGAAAAATAAGATAAAAAGATTATAAAAAGATATATTCGTTAATCGCTTTATTGTCCAGAGATAGTTTTTTATTGAGCAAAAAACGAATTTTTAATTGTTGGGATTCACAAGTTTTCAATGTGACAGCAAGCCAGGTTTTCTTTAATTTTAACATATTTTATTCAATAAATTCAATAGGGTTGGACAAGAGGCATAGCCTATGTATATCATCTCCAGGTTTTCTTTTGTGTGAACAGTATCCATAATCCATTTGTCTACCCTGAATTGATAAACTCTACCTATTAAGAGAAACGGGCTACTCTATAGATGCAATATCATACCTTGAAGAATGGAGGAGGAGTTTTCCGTACATTAGGGGTACCTCCCGCCAGCCCGCCAATTAACAATTTCAAAAACCAGATTTTGCCTTCGGAAAACAAGGTTAAAAAAGGAAGATTGTTTAGGGTGGAGGTATCAGGTCAAACACAAGGTCAATATTCATTCTAACATCAACTATTTTCTAAGTACAACTGAGGTAAATAGTTGTTATGAAGGGAAACAATCAGCTCAGTCTATATCTCCCAAAGCTCTTATTTATTCGTTGCAACTAACATAAAATATATAAAGAGGTAAAGAGGAGGATGCAAAATATTGATTGTATTGATAAGGAAAACCCATTGAGTTTTTGCTATACTTCCGCTTGAATAGTTATAGTTTCCATGTGAGGTAAAAAAGTTATTTAAACAAAACAATCTCAAATATTCACGACTCAATTTAGTAAATAGCCTTGTTATAACCTGTAGTGGTTGGGTGAGGACAGCCGTAGGACACATTGCACGTCCGGTTAGAACACTCCGTGCACACGGATTGACACCCCTCCCCGTACCGACCGGCCACACAACTCTTGCTGCAGTTAACTCCATAGAAGCCCGGGAGGCACTCTAAAAGGGAATTACACTTGTATACGATATGCAGATACCATCTCTCTCTCTCTCTCTCTCTCTCTCTCTCTCTCTCTCTCTCTCTCTCTCTCTCTCTCTCTCTCTCTCTCTCTACTTAAGACGTAAAACGATCGATATAGCTTCATGGTTACCTGATTTATAAAACAAATAATTTCATTGCCCTCGATTTCTTTGAAAAATACTGAAATACTTGAGTTTGTGCAATAACCATAATAGGTTTGTAAAGGTAGAATAAATAAGTAAATATAAGCAATTACTTGTATCGCAACCTCCGGTGGTCTCGTTCCACATATACCCTCTGCAACATTCATAGTTTCCATCTTTTCTGTTAAATTTAAGACAAATCTTGAATGATAAACCTATTGAATATTTTTTGATATAGTTTTGTTTTAGCTGTTAAAGATAAAAATATTATATACTTATGTAAAAGAAAAAAAATTTAGTAAACCTTTCTTTAAAACTCTTACTTAAAACCAAGTTGATATCTAATTCATACATTAAGGTATGTTAACAACTGGCTAGATATTGACTCACCCTAAACAACTCAATGTATAAACATTTCCGAACAAGATACAGAAATAAACATATCCCACTGAATATACAGGTGCCTTCATTTTACCATTATAGCTGGCGCTTTCTGAATGCAAGTGAAGTTTAGCCTTGATTAAACACGTTCCTGTTCCTCAAATAGCTAAGAGCTTAGAATCAATCAATCAATCCTATTCGACCAATCAAAACGATATTTATTGGCATAATTCCAAAAAACAGGCACGTTATGGGCAGAAATGTGCCGTGTTTCAAATATGCACAGCACAAAACATTCTAATAAGCATTGACTTCATCAAATCCAATGGTATATAACTCATATGTGTGACCTAAACATATACATCATGGAATTTATGCTGAAAACTGTTACATTTTTAGCAAGACGTCGAAATTTCAAACGCAACGCCATGAATATTTACGCAAGTTTATCTGTGTTGTAAAAACATACCGGTGTCTGTGCGTTTCGGGCTTGTGAACTGCAGATCACAAGTTTAAATCAGCATGCGGCCTATTTTACTGACCTTTTGAAATTATAAGTTTTAAAAACAAAATTGCATATATTTTCGCCTACATGTATATGACTTACATGTATATACTTCTGATGCATTGTGCTTCATTGTATCTTTTATAAATCAATTTTCTGTTGATTTGAGAAACTATTCCAACGTGTAGTGAATCAGTTAAATACAAGTATCTTACGACTTCCATTGGTTATTCACTAAAGTACCAGAAGCAAAAAATTTTCTAAAGCTTTCATTACCTTTCTGATCACAATTTCTAATTTAAAATGCATGAACAATGAACTCGAAGAAGGCAAGGAAAAAGGGGGGGGGGGCTTGACTGTCAGCGAGTTTGATAAGCAACCTCAATCAAAAATATCATTGAATGAAAAAAAAAATGGAAACGGGAATGATTGGACTGAACTTGACAGATGTTAAAAAGAAATTGGATCTGTTCATGTTTCACAATATTGTTTGCACACACGTATAAAATACTATACAATTATTTAATGCTTGAGCAGTCAATAAACCAGAATATTTTTCCCGAGGTGCAGGGAACAGCTCAGTATGATCTATTGCCCGAGGCCAACGGCCGAGGGCAATAGATCATACTGAGCTTTTCCCTGCACCAAGGGAAAAAATTCTGGTCTATTGACTGTTCAAGCATTAAATAATTGTTTTATTACCTTATTCCTTTTTTAGTTTTCGGGGTTTACAATTTGTATATTGGAGATGGTGTTCGTGCCATTATGCAATATACTCAGATTTTTTTCATCTTTTACATGCACAAAACCTGTTGCATGCATTACAACATCTCAATTTAATATCAGTTTACACAAAGAGGGGGGAGTCTTCAACTCATAAGATTTTGAATAGCCTTTTACCTTATATAAAGCTTTAAAACTGTTGATTATTTGATACTCCATTTTGATAACATTGAATTTGGTTTCACCAAGTACTATGTAGAGGAATATGTAAACAGATAGCCATGCTATGACCTTGAATTGCTAGTATTACATAATGGTCACTATGATATTTATGTGTTCCTAGATACTGCGCACTGAATGGTGTTAATGATAATTAACAGAATGAACTCTGTGACTCTTGTAGCAATGCGTAGTATTTCTAAATGATGTTATGAAACTAGGTGCATAATACGGGCATAATAATATCCAAATTGAGAGTTTAACAACAAGTGACATATTTGGCGATTCTGTGTCTGCAACGATAGCTCTGCTACTCTATATTAAGTCATGTATTGTGTATTCTATATATTAACCTTTGTAACCTTTTATGCCATGTATGAATGAAAGTATTATGAGTAAGTGATGCCTCATACTAGGTGGGGGACTCCGAGACCCAGGACTCGGAGACTCACATCCTGCAACCAGACTCTTTGATTGGCAGTTTTGACGGTTCTGTTACTTTATTTAGGAATAAACTATTAATCTTAATTTTGAACACTAAATGATCGTCGTAAATGGGCCGAACTAGTCAGAACTGTCCATCATAAGTAAAATGTTATACATACCCATGTAAAATGATGTTGAATAGATTCCGCTTATAGAGATTCGGAGACTCTTGATTTGGGCTGCTTTTAATTGTTTTAACTATACGATCACGCTTTAATAAAACCGCTTGAGAAAGAAATACTGTACTTGTGATCACCAAGTTTGAGCTGACCCTCAATTGGATCCGTAAAACAGAAGGCTTACAAATATACATTCCCTGAGAACTATCGAAAGGATGTAACATTAACATACCTGCGTTCTGAAATACGTTGCCGGTCCAATAGATCGCAGTCTATTGACCGGCAGTTCAAAATAGACGCAAATATTTAATTTGTAATAAAACAACAAAATCCTTTTGATTAGGTAATAATGTAAAATACTTTATTGTCAAACATATTTCTATTTTCTTCGAACTTGAAAAGAATGGAGCACGTGGTGCAGCTTGCGGGATGATTTGATTAACAGGTGTAGCATGTGGACTCTGACTGAAACTGCTTTGTTGGATTCTATCACAATGTGCATCACTTTAATTAAACGATAAAAGTGTTATTTATTTATGGAAACTGAATTAAAAACAATGTCTCATATTAGTAACATACAATGAAACGTACCCTCTCTCTCTCTCTCTCTCTCTCTCTCTCTCTCTCTCTCTCTCTCTCTGAGATAATGATGAAATCAAACATTTTAAGACAAGATCGCGGAATAATCTCTATCTAAATGTTTAAAATGTCTGATAAAGATGGAGTTAAAAACTTTAAGACAAGATCATCGAAGGAACCTTATCTAAATGTTTAAAGTGTCATATAAAAATTAAGTCAAAATCACGGAAGAGATTTTATATCCACAGATTCTACGCGCTATAAAAAATAATATACTACATACACAGTGTAGGAACGGAGGTGTACAGCTTTGGGTAGCGCTGTTTGTCGAAGCGAATAAACAAATAGAAGAGGTACATTTAGCACTGATTTTAATCAAATGAAATGATAAATGGATGTAAAAAAAAACTTCCCTAATTAACAATTCAGTACGTCATGGTAGTAAACTGGCACAGGATAAAAAGTTGTAATCCTTTTGCAACATGATTTTCAATGAACTTTTTGACAATCAATATCCAAGGTCACATTCCAAAATTGAAATGATTATTATGTATGAAATACAATCATTACGACTGAATAGGGGACATGAAGAGGTAAATATATACCTCAAGAGAGTAATCTGACCTGGAGTTCGATGTCATTTCAAATAAAAGTGGAAAAATTCTCAAAATATCATGAGCTGTCATTATATCATACTGTACGCGTAGCGTAATTTCAAACATATACGAATTTAGAATTTTACTGTACGCGTAGTTCTGTGATTAAGCATTGATTTCGGATGGTAAGTTATTCAATATAATGACCACTGTATATATATAATTATATATATAAATAGACTCATTAAAAAAAATCAATTATGAAAAACAAATATTTTTGGTGCGATTATTTTTGTAATTAGTATTTTTTTAATCGACCTTACATATCCTTTTACATAGCTGTCATATGCACATGAGTGCTAAACTGAAAATAACTATATAGGTTTTGGATTCATGAGATTTAAGTTCCGAGTTGCTTTCAAATTACGCTTATATGTGCAAAAAGGACATTTTTCCAAAATATGTTAAGTACGTATCCATATCTGTTTTTAGCATGTGATTTTTAAAATCGGAATGATTTCCTATCTTCTGATACAGGGTGAACTTTTGAAACAAATGTTTATTTTATCATGGCACAAATCTAGTTATAAGGATCTAATTAGTATAATAATTCACAACATTAAAATTCAGGGCTGGCTACAAAGGCTGATGCGAATAATTGTAATTTATATTTATATTGTTTACATATACGATAAATAATTCTCCCGATAAAGAAACAACACTTGAAAATGTGAATAATACATGAACAGTCAATTACACACCTCACAGCCTTATTAGCATAATCGGAACCTTTCTGGTTTTTATATTCACGAAAGAATGAAAAAACCCGAGAAAGTCAAAACTTCGTATATCTCGGGATTTTAACGAGACCAGTCTCATACTCGTGAAAATCGAGAGAGGAGTTTAAATGGAAAAAGTAAGTAAAAGTTTTTGTTTCTTATATTGGCAAGCTTTTAAATTATTTAAAGCTGCAGAACAATTGTTTATTAATGTGAAGTCGAAGTTTGGGGTGATTAGCCTTATCTCTTTAAATTTTGTTCAGAACAGCAATCCTCGATTTTGTCAATAATCTGAAACGTGCTAAGGAGTAGTCATTCGTCGGTAAGAACATACTTACTTACATTGTTAAACTACTCAAAAACTCTTTTAAAAGCCTACAATGCATTAAGTCTAGTACAAGTGTTACAAAAATGTCGATAATTAATGGTCGTTGTGCAATGTGACTTTTAGTATGAAATGTGTATGCAGGTGTATTATAGTCAGTTTTTACACATATTGTCACGTAGCATACGTTAAAAAAATATTGTATGTTTTTTCTAGAATATTGAGTTTGTGTCAATCATGCTTTCAGTCATTCCCATACAGAATTTCCTCGACACGTACATGTACAATGTACACTGTACATGTGGTTTTGATATCTGTATCTCATTCAAACTGTTAACTTTATGTCTTATTTATCTATTAACGATGAGATTGTTTATGAATGAAGGGTCTGCATTTGTTATGTAAATATAACATTATACGATTGAGAGTATGAGAGAGAGATAGAATCAGAGAGAGAGAGAGAGAGAGAGAGAGAGAGAGAGAGAGAGAGAGAGAGAGAGAGAGTGTGTGTGTGTGTGTGTAATTACAGTGCACCGTACATGTAATTGTTATTGATTGCCTTGCTTCTATGAACCATATATATATTTCAATAATGCCACATTGCACTAGAAATATTGCTGACAAAGATGTTAAGAGAGATCATGGAGAGAGAGAGAGAGAGAGAGAGAGAGAGAGAGAGAGTATGAAAAGCCATAACAAATTTTATAGTTTTATGTCATTTCCCACTTAATGAGTTGTTATAGCTGTTATCATGGTAATGTTTTGACCATGTCTCAGATACTGCATGTGCCCATAAAAAAGTGTAATCTAGGACACACCCTTTTGTCTTGATAATGACAGCATTTAGCTTTGTAATGATAGCTAGTGTATCTTTTTACTTCTAATCTACAGATTTACCTGCGGCTTCCAGATGCTCTGAAGATCAGGAATATAGAAAATATTGTCAATTTGATATTGCTAATGACCCAGTCAAGTCTGCTGAAGCCCAGAAGGTACTTCTTTGTCATGTAATAAACTTACAAGTTGTTTTCCATATGTAGATATATTTGGTTTAAGCTGATTGAAAGCCAAGCAAGGTCATCTAAATAGCTACAATGTCTTGTGTAAAAGGGAAAGGTTTATATGGGCATCTTGTTGCAAATCTGCTTGATTATTAGCTGCAGATCTGTAGCTCTCTGGTTGAAAAAATTCGGATAGACTATCCGAATTTTTTCAACCAGAGAGCTACAGATCTGCAGCTACTTGATTATCTGTATTTTAAGGGGTTGGAACCTCTGAAAGGAATACCAGGAGTTTGAAAATATTATAAACTTTAAGATGTGTTTTACACTCTCTGAGAAAATGGGATTTGCAGAAATCCCATGAATTTCTTATGCTGGAAATATGTTTTTCAGATTAGTTTTTGTTATTGACGCAATCATATTTTGGTGTACATAAAATGTTGATAGTTGAAACTCATACAGACAATCTTTCTGTCCACTGGATATCTAAATATCTTTGAAGTTACACCATTGAAGTTACACATTCATTACATTTATCATGTGTGTGCAGAATTGATTGAGCCAGGTTTCCTGATGTTTCCTGATGTTGTCATATAAGTGATACATTGTACTGCTCTAAAAAGTATATATCATTTGTGACTTACTGGTATATTAGTACATATTTCATTTGTAAAATCATTTGACAAATTTAAAGTGTTTTGTAGTATACTGAAATGTTTTTATGGCTTTTAAAATTACTGATAGTACATGCACATGATGCAACTATCTTTTGAAGCTGTATATATAACAAAAAGAAACTGTCAGCTGGGTTTAAAATTAGTGGCAAAATGATGTAATACATGTATGTACAATATTAGAAAAGATTACATTGTTAGTAATAAGTAATTGCACATTCCATAAATAACTTCATTGAATATATACATGTAAGTATTTGATGAGTGCACAATGTTTGCAAAAATTACATGTAATTCTCTTAACACTTTATGTTTATTCTATTTTAGTTTCCAGACCATGACATTAATGAATATTCCTTGAATGGAATGCATGAGGATTAGAATGGAACCTTATTCTGCCTTTTTACCAACTCACACCATCTTTTCAAGATTTATGGAGCCAACCACAGAAGAATTTTTTCTATACACATCATTCATAACATTCTTATTTATGTTGCATAACTTTAAATGTTATTGGATGAATTGTGTTCACATAATGAATACCAGCAAACTTTTTATCGAGTGCACTTAATTCGTATTTTTCCTACCCATCCATCTAACATATGTTTTTATATTACACATTCACATACATGTTACATAACATTTTTGGAAACAGCTATTTTTTTTTAAATTGGAATTTAGCCTTACTATTTTATACAAGTTTTTTTTAAAGGGACTTGGACACGATTATAGATCAAAATTTTGTTTTCAATTTCTTTATGCATAAAATGATTTACTTGCACATTTTGAATAATTGACCATAATTTGAATGTTAGAAGTCAAGTTATATAATAGATACAGGGGTAAGAATTTATTGTTATGTAAACAAAGCTCGAGTCTTATGTTTGTTTACAAATAATATAAAGTATGAAATTACCATACTGATTCGATGTGATCATAAATGATATTAATGATATTATTAATAGAAAAAAGCAACATTTGAATGAAAGTTACACCAATAAAACACATATGTAAATAATAACAAGACTCGCGCTTTATTTACAGAACAAAGAATATTTAATTTAACTCAGTATTTGACTTTCAAAATTAGTATTATGATTTTTTTTAGAATGATATATGCAATTTCATTAATTTATTTTTCATTTTAAGAAAATTCATTTTAAAAAAGATCTCTTACAACCTGTGTATTTTTTTTTCAGTTTTCAGTGTATTAATTGAATGTAGTTGACGTGTAGATTTAAACATGTACCTACAAGCAATATACATTTAATATTCACCAGGTACATGTACCAGCCTACTATATTTGATAAATAAATGTACTTCTTTCATGCCTTTTTCATGCCTTTTACTCATTGTTATATATATTATTTATTATTAAAATACTTTGAAAACTTTTCTCAATTTATTTATTTTAATAAGATTAAGAAACGGACAATAGTTAATGGGCGTTTTCAAGAGTTGTCTCTCTTGGGGACAATAATGAATGCTCCCCAGGGTTCATGACCCTGAATATTGAGTAGGCTGTGAGGTGTGAATTATGTATACAGCATAGCGTATCATATCTCATACCATGGCAGTGGAACGTCATACCGTAGCATACAGTCTTATAGCATATCATTACATTCTCATTTGTCATAGCATTCCATAGCATAGAAATCTTATTCCACAATTATTAACGATTGTAAGAAACTAGAACTTTGGATTTTTTTTTCAGATCATGTGCTAGAGACCTTCTGCTATTGGAAAATTTTCTTTGATATACTGTATCGGTTTTAGTGCGACCGGGGTGTTCAATAAAATGCAGATGTTATTATTATAATAAGCTCACTGTATTAATGAATGCTTTTATCAATTCACTTAAGCTACGTTTATTTTATACGTCAAACATATATCTAGTAGATCTTCTAATTCTTCAATAGTATTAGTGTCCTGATCAAGCCCATGCCCCTTGTTTTGCGTATATAAATAAATAATCATATAAACATTGTCATCCTTTGTAAAAATTAAAAGATCAAATGCCAAATGGGAGATTTTTTATCCTTACTACATGTGCAGATAACATCTGTAGACCAACACTTAAATACATGTAACGCATTGGAAACTTCAGATACAAATCACATGCAGAAAACGCAAAGTTAATTTTCAGATATCAGCAAATGTAATTTCTTTACTTTCTAAGCAACTCAAAAGTACTTGAAATTAAGAGGAACGTTTAAATAAATTTTAGTTTAAAGCATTTTCTCTGTTTCATCTTTAATCCATGCATTAATTCTTTGTAATCTAATTATTGATTATAGTGACTGTCAAGGTATACCTACCTGGTAATACCTTCACAATCGCCTAATATTTTTTTAGACAATTTCGCTCTTAATTTATCTTATATGTTTGCATTTTTCCTTGCAGCTTGAAATAAACTTCAAGTTTAAAAACATTTAATTTAAATAGAATTTTAAAAAATATTAATTTCATATTGAATATTCTGTATTACTTGATCCATTTTCATATTGTCGTGGTTACCAAGGACCAGCATATTTTAAAAGAAACTGTAAATATATATCCCAATAACAAAGTTTTGGTTTAATTGATATAAACATTAGCAATGGTCGCAATGAGCTGTAACATTTTCCATATAGTATGCAAGTGGGCTGCTGAAATGGTTGTGAATACGCAATGGTCAGTTTACATGAAGTACTTGTGACTATATATGTACACTCGTGAACCCTGAAAAATTATAAAAAGGACGTTTGAAGACCAAAAAACCCTCAGTTATTTTAAAGACGACGATTGCCTCAATTCAATATTTTGACTTAATGAAGAAATTATACTCAGAGTAAGGGAAGTGCCTTATTGGTGAGGTAAGATGTTCAGCAAACGATAAAAAGAAATTCACTATATTATTCTATTAATTAAAATTCTAACGACATCAAAGTCTGCGAGAATGACTAGTGAATATTCTTCAAAACAAAGAAGTAACAGCAATAGACTGAATGCATTGCCTGAGATCCATTACTCTGAGCTTTTTAAACAATTTAGGTACATATACATATATTTAAATTCATGCCACTTTGAACTTTTATGTCTTTACATTTACATCTACCCAAACTGATATAAAATAAATAGTTATATGGTAGGAGTATTGCAAAGTTAATGCAATTCGTTCTTTGCAAAGTAGTGCCATTTGGTGCAAAAATGCAGGAGGAAGTTTATATATTAGAAAAAACCGGGGTTAGATCAGTTATAGTTTTCTTTCCCCTTGTCATCAGGTACGTCTCCTTACACAAAGGATGCAGCTGTTAATACGGAAAAGAATTCAGTTGAAAGTACATGTATGTACAGTGAATAATCATAGTGTTCGAACGCCCTGTAAAAATCCTTCTTCATCTAACATCACTTTCCTGTTATTATAGTTGAATAAACTACGGCGACTTTATTTGTCGCAATGAGTCAAAGGGAATGCGACCTTTGAAATCGCGTCACGCGAGACTTTCGATAGTTGCTAATAGGTTCCTGGTTGTAAATAAACGCATATATATAAAGAACATGTATCGTATTACAGAATGTAAACTGAAAATAAGATTTAAAGATAACCAAGCAACAACAAAAAAGCGTCCATAACTCTGCTCGGACAACGACTGTGAAACTTTTATTTCAAAAAAGTTTATACATGTATAAACATGTTCATAAATGCAGATGTACTTAAATATTGACAGAAATGTACACGATGTAGGGAAATCTCATTTGCGTAGACAACCTCTGTCCTCCCTTGAGACGGAGATCTAAAGAATCGCAATAGAATTTTACTGATGAGATTCAAGAGTCATTTATTCTGGAATGGAAATATATGTATCGAGTTAATAATTGTATATATTTACATTTTTCAGTGTTTTTGCATGTGTTTAATTATGAGGTAATAATTTCGGTCGGGCGTGATCAAATCTATTATAAAGCCCTTCGGATATTATTTGATTTAATCACGCTCAACCCAAATTATCACCTCACAATACCCAAGGAATCATTCCTTATTCCTTTAAAAATGAATAACAAAATTGATTTGCTCAAATTTATGTTTCTCTATTTTTGCATAAAACTCTTCCCTGTTTCCCTTAATACAGGAACGGCTCACTAAAAATCATTAGAGATATACAAATACTAAACATGAATAATTAAATGATTCATTTCCTGATCAAACTACTTACATTTACGAGTGTGTAATTTCTTTATTTCCTCTCTCTCTCTCTCTCTCTCTCTCTCTCTCTCTCTCTAACAAAAAATCAAATAATTATCATGAATGATAATTTCAACAACGAAAAAAAAAAAAAAAACCAAATCAACAAAGAATCAACAAAGATACGTTCAGCAATCTAATTCGGAGAATTATTATTATCGTTCCTCCCATAAAGGAAAAAGAAAACAGTGGAAAACCAGAAAAAAGGCTGTCTAAAAAATTTATGTTTTTCTTTAGCAACATCAAGTCTCCTTATTTATGGTGTTTAATTGTAAACTCATACAATTATATAAAACTTTGTATGAACTTTTACTGCGACATGTATATAGGCTTTCTCAAGAATTAATTCATCGATAACTCTTGAAAATGGATGGAGTTTTATTTATTATATGTATGCACAAATTTATCATTGTAAGAATGTACGTGCTAAGTTTTTTTTTCCTTTGAACTATCTTGCTTACAAAACAGTAACACACAGACAAACCTACATAGTTAATTAGGAAGGTTATAATATATTCCCTACGCAACAAATTGCGCAAGGGGATAAGTTTCAGCTTGATTGATTGAAACGTTGATTTCAGATGCGTTCATTTTCGCCAACTCATTATTCTTCAGTTTGGTTAAACATTGATTTTGTTTTATTTGTAAGTATTGTTACATGTAGAACGGTTTCTTTTTAAAGCTATACACGCTATAGTTTGCGTCAATTTTGAATAAAGGGGAAACTGTATGTGTTTGATTACGAATAAAAGTTACCTTTATGCTGTTAATTATAATGCTCAATTCGATCACGTAACAAATATATCAAATATTAAACAATAAAAAATATTTATTTTCCTGCCAGGAAAGTAATGCCTCCTCGTGAATATCAATCTATCACGTGATATCGACAGCTAAATTTAGTCTATCATACCACAACTGGTGAAGAGTCAACATCTTCATAATTGTGATAGTTTCACAAAGGAAAGGGTATTTTCAGTAAAGCATACATTTCTCCGATATACGAGTACAAAAAAAAGAAAAAAATACAAGCCTGTGAGTAGATATGAATACTTCCTTTAAAAAAATGACGTACACCTGTGTTTTTCCCCTATGTGCTATTTATAGATCCTATAAGTGTTAATATCGTGAATGACAAACGTATTTTATTCATTATACATGTATGTATTTCAAACTAACAACTGTTAAGCATATTAAAAATCAAGTTGGATATTTAATTAGGCAAAAAATAACGACCACCTAGTTCTCCGCGGACATGCGTAATGAGGTCGGTTTCGCTCTTCCTTCATCAATATTCATGAAAAGGTATATTTTCCTAGCAGAAAAATAAACAATTAAAAATCTATATCTTTGTAACGAGATGGAATTCACCATTGTAATTTACAGATTAAGGATAACTTTTATAACTAGACAAACACATGCGTTTTCACTGTCATTCAAAATTGACGCAAATTATAGCGTGTATAGCTTTAAATTATTGATGAAAATTTATGGCATAACTATATTATACGAATTTATTCATTTACATGTTTTATTGAGTTTAAAAAGTTTATAGAGCAAAGCACTAAATGGGAAGGAGTTGGCAGAATAATACTAAAATCAATTAATAAATAAAACGATACATAAACGAATGAATGAATGAATAAATACCCAGTAAATGAATGAATGGATGAATAAATGAATGAGTAAATGAATTAATATAGGTGCATTCAAAGCAATGTACCTGTCTATCAATAGATATTATAATATGAAAAGCATTTCGAAAAATACGTTCTAACCATGATTCACAAGTTTCTATGTTTGCCCTTATTTCATTTGTGCTCAACAACATTGGCAATGTCGTCATAATCAGAACGTTCCCCCTTGTTGGAGGTGGGAGGAGAATCGACCTTCACGACGGAAGGCTTTTCCACGGAAACACCGACTTCATTCAACATGTTATAGTCCATTGCAATCTCGGCATATGTATCAGTTTGTAAAGCTTGGTAGGGATCAAGATTAATGTCCAGGTTCTTTATGTTTTTTTCCTCAGCACTCGGAGTGGGGGAGCATGCGTTCTTCACCTTGTTACAAACATATATGGAAATGATAACAAAGAAAACAAAGTTAACACCTAATATGATCAAAAGAATCGGATTTTCAAAAGTAAAAATTGTGCTCTGATTCCTGTCTGGTTTCTCCTCTTTTCTGACAGATATTAATGTGTCCCACAGCGTGGTATTTCTCGTACTGAGCTCCGATGTTGTCTCGGAAGTTAGAAGGTCAAGTCCTGTTGGTTTTTCCTCTTTGAAAATAGATATGAAAAAGATTATATCATTAAATTTCTCTTAACATGTCCTCATTGTTGATAAATTTATAAATAACCATTTAATTAATGACAATGATGCGCTCGGAAATATTCTTAATGGGTTTGTTTTTAAAAGATTGCAGATGAATGGTGATTTATAAGACCAAAAGGAAATGGACACTGAAAAGCAATCATGTTTATGACTATGTTATAAATCAAAACGAGCGAAATTATCTATTTCGAAAATTGAAATAAATTCAACCCCACTTATATGTTGATAGCTCTCCTTCATTGATATTGTATGTAATCATCCAAGGCAAACTGCTCAGTATTTTATTCACGAATATGATATCTTAATTTGAGAAAAAAACACTTGACAAAAGCCATATCAAATATGAAAATTGCTTAAAGGTCTGTTGGACCAGATGTTAAGATTAAACCTTATCTATGTGAAGCTTGTACCTTGTTACACTAAGTCACGATAAATGTTTATTTGATTATTCAATAATTTAGTCTGTCTGTCTGTCTGTCTGTCTGTCTGTCTGTCTCTCTCTCTCTCTCTCTCTCTCTCTTTCTCTCTCTCTCTCTCTCTCTCTCTCTCTCTCTCTCTCTCTCTCTCTCTCTCTCTCTCTCTCTCTCTCTCTCTCTCTCTCTCTCTCTCTCTCTCTCTCTCTCCTTATAAGGTTTCCACTTATAACGAACATTTTTTATTTAAAAAATACCTTTCGTAGTTATCTGTCTACACCCCGTTGCTATATCACACAATTCCTTTTCACATACATTTAAGCAGGTGCCTTCAGTGCAGTCTTTCCCATAATAAGGGTAGTCACAACGCTCACTGCAATTTAATCCGTGGTACCCTATTGGACAAGCTGTGTTAAAAAAAATTGAATTAAAATATAATGCTGTTACTTGAATAAAGTTTAGACTGAATGTCAACGAAAATATTCGGTTTGTTAAAGTGAAAAGTTAAGCCTTCTATGAATTGTATCTTATTGAGCAGAGAAAAAAGGAAAAGAACGAGAGGAGATAAAGAGAAAAAAAAGAAAGAAGAAGAGTAGAAAAAGAAAGGAAAAAAGAGGAAAAAGAAGACGACAGAGAAAAAAGCGCTGGCAATGTCACACATGAAATTTTTGTGCCCTGGTTCGATTCCACCTGTGGGCACACTTTTACTTTTTTAAATTAACGATATTTACAAACACCGTTTTATTTTTTATGCAGAATTGTGCATTTCGTATATTAAACTTCCTTAAGTGCACATTTGTTCTTTTAATTAAAGATATCGATGGAAAAAGTATATACTTAACTACATGTAAAAGCAATTAACCGGAACTGTCACTAGTGTATACATCCTTTGTTTGAGGACAAGAGTCATTCACTCTGTGTTTTACGAGACAGGTGCCACGTAAAAAATCATGTAGAGCAAAAACTGTTGCGTTTGCCTTTCCAGAACATCTGTATGAAAAGTTACAATTGTGGGAGAAGTACTGCAAAGTAGATGCAGTTCGTTCTTTGCAAAGAATGTGTGCATTGGTGAAATTTTAAGCCAAAAATGCAAGAGGAAGGTTTATAGATTAGAAAAAATTAGGGGTGGGCCAGTTAGATTTTTCCGTCCCTTTGGCATTCCGGCATCAGGTACGTCCCCTTATACAAAGGATGCAGCTGTTAATACGGAAAAGAGTTCAGTTTGATGTACAGTGAATGATAATTATAGTGTTCGTACACCTCGTAAAAATCCTTCTACATCTATAATTAACATCACTTTCCTGTAATTTCTGTTGGAAAAACTAAGGCGACGTGCATTATTTAACGCATAGAGTCAAAGGGTTAACTTTGCGACCTTGCAAAATCGCGTGTCAAGCGAGAATTTCGATAGTTTCTTATATGTCCTTGGTCGTAAATAAACCCATATAAAGAACATGTATCGTATTCTAGAATGTAACAAAAATTATTTTTAAAAAAACGTTCATAACTCACACCGCTCAGTCAACGACTGTTGATTTTTTTTTCAATCACTATACATTATGAGGACTAAAACCTTTGAATTGACAGTGTATGACCTGAAATCAATAAGTGGGACGAAAATCGATAAGCATTTTGTAAAGATAGAAACCAATACCGGCATCATAAGTCAAGTCTTTTGTTATATAAAATTATAAGTGTTCCTATACAAGTCACATTACATGTTGTACAAACAGTTTTGATTTCGACTATGTACAGTCATGTAATATAATAGTAGATCAGATCATTCAGGTCAATTTTTCACTATTGATAATGAACTAATGAAAAGAAATGATTATTATCACTATAATGCTTACTAGTAATTGACTGTCATCCCAAAAGTAAAACATGGATGTTTACAATATTTAATTTTACAATTTGAAATATTTCGTTAAACAAAGTATTTCTAATGTACAGGATCATCACTCCAATTCGTTGTTTGAAAATAGTTTGTTTTTTTACTATACCTTTACTGCGCGATGGCAAACGTCAGGAATAACACCCAATGAAATTAAAAGGTACGCATACACCTGTTCAAATCATTATATTTCAGGCATTGAACCTACCACGGGGTTACGAATTGATGAAGTGTTAAATACTAATACAGTATACACTATTTTGAGCAATGTTTTAAAAATATATTCAGATTTGATGACATTTTTACAGTATCTTTCTAATGTAGGAACTTTACACGCCATATTGTTTGTACTAAATTGAAGAAAGCTTATGACATTACAGGCCGCCATGTTGCAGTCTATAAAAATATAGTTTGCTGTCCACAGAAAATGAGCCGGCAATCACGTGACACGATTTATATGGTTGCTTCGTTCTATTCCGAGTCAAAACAATTGTTTTCTGTTATTCATTTTCAATGACAAAACATTTCATATGCTTCACGAGATGCTTAAGAGATACTCTGACACCTCTCTCTCTCTCTCTCTCTCTCTCTCTCTCTCTCTCTCTCTCTCTCTCTCTCTCTCCTCATCAGATTTCCTCACACAACGAACATTTTGTATTTTAAAAAAACCTTTCGTACTTATCTTTTTACACCCCGTCTTAACTTCTTTAGCATAAATACACTTATTTAAAAAATTCATTTTAGCTCTCAAAATATTAACATTGTAAATTACTTAGATTCGTAGTTACATATATGTTACAACTGGATTCTTCGTGTTTGTTAGCATTATCTAACCGACATAACATAAAGAACCGAAAGTGACAGTAAAAAATGGTAAAGATGATCAAGAAAGAATTGATGCCTTTGTTAAAAATGGAAGACAATTATTTACAAATAATGATATTTATTTAAAGCAAGAAACGAAAACATGTAATCGATGTAAAACATCGCGGAAAACATGTAAAGCTTTCACAGGAGGAGTAGAGCAATCATCTCAACATACCTATGCATTTCTTAATTGTTGCATTCCAGAATTCACCTGCACAGCACGGCGCATAAAACCTATAAATTCAACAAAGGAAATTCTCTACAATCAGATTAAAAATGTGGAGCTTTCGCTGTTTTTAACCCCCCCCCCCCCCCCCAAAAGCCTTTATATCCTAAATCAAAATTATTGTTAATCAAATTTAGTTTAAAATGTCTTACCCTACACACCCTTCTGCGCCTCGGTGACTTGTGAGAAAGAAAAGGAAAACCCCGTAAAAAATCATATTTTAGCTTATCTTACTCATTTTTTTTTTCTAACTATACAGCCCATTATGTACTTCGACAATTACAAACTAAAAATTATTTCCGTATCAAGTTTCCTGTAAATCAGTTAAAGGAAAGTCCAGGCATAAAATTAACCGCCAATTATCACATCAAAACAACCTCACATTTTGATGCAAATCGGTTCTGGTACATATATTGTTTATCGACATGTTTTGTTTTGGAAATTAGCAACACAAGCGCGTGAAAGTTACCAGTTTCATTAAAAGTATTCCCCTGCGTCTGCGCGAAATGTACTACTGACAGTTATATTTTTAAGACGATTAGGAAATGAACAATAAAGTAACACATAAAAATAGCAAAATAGCTTTCAACTGTTACAACAATGCAAAAAATAATAATTATCAAAATCTCTGTTCATTTATAAACCAAACTTACAGTGTAATGAGTTCATAATAAATCATATCATTCCATTTACTTTGTCATTATTAATTTTGTTAAACATTTTCTATGTGCTCTGGTTTGCTGAACTGTGTTGTGCTTTCTATGTTTCAAATAAAAAAAAATAGGCAGATTGCCTGCTGCCCAATCCTAGTTTTTACATAATAAAATATTGTTTAAATAAATAAGAAAAAAAATACCAACTAAGCAAAACACCCCCCCCCCCCCCCGTAGAGATGATTTACGATTTCATTTGTGATCCATTTTTTTTCCATATCAATGAAGACGACACCATCAGACTTGTACAGTCCCATTTTGTTAAGGACAGCTGTTATAAAATGTCCAGATATCACCCATTAACTCTAAGTTGTAACATACAAAACTGCATAGGTGGATCCAGGTTTTGAAGCAAATTGAGTTTCCCGTTAAAGACAGGGTCTTGGGCCATATCGGAATTTTCGGTTTTTGAAAGATTTCAAACCATTGTATTTTTCAATCTCTAAAAATTTATATTTTATACCCCTTTATCTGATAATTAGTTGTAATTTACCTGTAATTATTTTATAAATGTTTAGTGTTTTGATTCAATTAACTATAGGGAGACAAATTGTTTTAATAATAATCAATAACTGATACGGTCACTGAAATTTTGATTACATTGGACTCTACGTCCTGGAAAATATTTCGTTGAATTTTATAACTGCAGTAAAAAGTGTGAATTAGTTGAACTAAGCTATTTTGTAAGTTTGGTAATATGAACATATTACTGATTATAAAATGAACAGGATTAGGATTGATGTGAAAATATATCCCCCGCTCTATCCGATCAAGTCTGAAGAAAATCCTCAACCAACCAAAAGCGGAACGAATAATGTCCGAAAATATCATGAAGTCAAGATGAAGTCATGCAGAAATTCTGTTAATGAACATGAAATCTTAAACTCCGATAGGATAGCGTGTTATGAACTGTTTTGAATATGACTGTAGGAAAAATGAAATTTCCATTTCTTGTATATTTTAGGAGCCCCTTCCCTTTCTTGTCCAAAATTAACTTCGAATATATGCCTGTGATTGTAATTTTTTATGTCCAATATTTTTTACACGTGCAGATTGGTGCCTCCGCCCCATACTTCAACCTTGCCCTCATCCTGTACTGGCTATCGCCTGACAATTCAACTTTTTGTTACATAATGAAATCGCCAACACCAATTGTTGTCTGCAAAACGGTTGTTGAGATTTGTTTTAAATATCAACAAGTCGCGAGATCAAATCTTCTGTTCATCTGCCCCTGTGACAGCGGCCAAGTACTCAAGAACGGCGGCCAGGTACACAGGGGCGTAGATCGCCTAGTCTAGTACTCCAAGTATATGCTCAGGGTAAAACAATAATCTTTTTAGAAAATCGTTAATTATAAGCTTAGATGCACTAGTTGTTCAAACAAAATTGATTAATAAATGATTCTATATAGATTAGTTTCGTTAATTTTTTTAGGAAATAGCCATAATTTACACAAATATAATTATATAATTTCAACATAACAACTCCACGTACATGTACATGTACATGTAAATCTGTGTCTGTTTGCATCTTTTGTGACTTAAACGAAATTGAAACTGAAGAACACTTAATATCTTTTAAAATACTAGTACTCATTATGTAACGACTTACGAAACTTTCTTTTAGAAACCACTTTAGGCTCCGTAAATCTGTAACTTTACCCGATAATGTGCTCAATTCATATTTAATGCTTTCAGGATAAGACAAATAAAACTTTTACGCTGACTTTTATATTTGTATTTAAAATTAAAACAGTGACATATAGGTCCGATGGGCCGGGTGTGCCAATATATGTTTTATTTTAATGTGTATATGTTCAATTCAAACACATGTCACTATAAAAAACAATGTTTGTTTGGAGAATCGTGTCACTGACACATTATTCCCAACTTTTCAAATATTTCGGAGCCGGGGTAAGTGCTTAATCAGAAAGCACGAGATACCGCCCTCCCCGATGATAGTTATCCCTCGCGGGAAGACAAAACAGCGTTCAGTTGGAATATGGAATCCGCAGACAAGTTCCCCAGTAACATCAGCGATTTCGCAGAGCGGAAATTATCTGGCGCACCTCTCTTAGCAGATGGTCGACATCATGTGTGCAATGTTGCATGGTTTCATGGCATGCAATGAGCTAGAAATGCTCAATTCTATATGTTGCTTTTATTTCTTTTATCATTTGTCAAAATTGTACGGCGTTTAAGAAATCTAGACTTCTAATCTCTACCATAATTTTATCAAACATCAATGCTATAGACATCTTTGAAAAGAAATGAGGAGAGCAGTAATTATTTAAAATAGATACTTAAGCAAGTATAAAAATGATTATGTCTGTGAATTTATTGATGGAAGGAAAAGTAAACGTTAACAAAATTGAATTTAACTTGTTAAATAATTTTATCGATTTTTTTGGACTGATTTTATTTTCCAGTGGAAAAATATAAGGAAGCTAGGACGTGTTGAGTAATCGTTTCGTACAGAAAAAAAATCTCATGTGTATACAAGACAATTCGCATTTGTTTTCAATTAAGCCAAATTGAGACAGCTGATAGCCAAGTCTGAAAATTATATACATAGCAGACATTTTTTTTCTACAGAAAATATTTTGCGAATAATCAAAATATAGAATATATGCATGTATTTATATCACTTACATAATCCCTCTATCAACTTATCAAGCACAATATTGATTTCAAAACGAATTTAGATGTGAACTTCATAAATCTTTTCGAAATAGTTCAACAAACTCATAAGACGATTCGCTTGAATCTATTGTTGGATGAATGTTTGTGTTGGTATCAGGGGTGTCATAGCTATTTGTAGATCCGTTGTTTTCGTACACTATAGCTGGAAGCTCATAGTCTGTATTAATTTGATGTGTTTTGTTTACTACATTACACGACTGACGACATCTGTAGCAAAAGATGAAACTTAACATCTTCAATAAGAATAATGTTAGAATCATGGGCATGATGTAGACGAGGTATGAAGCAGCGTCACCGGTCCGGGGTCCCGGGTCCTCGTCCCGTGTATCCGGCCTTACACTGAATGGCTCCGGAGTCACAGAAGTCCTTTTGACTCGTTGGGTTGTTGTTACTATTTCTGTTGCTGACACCAGTGTTGATCCGGAAACGTCCGTTTCTGCAATTATTTGATGATTGTTTTTGTCAGTTTGGTAAACTAGACTGGACTATTAGAAACATTTTAACAAGGCCTTGGACTTTCAGAAGGATGTAACTATCTATTTCTTGCGTCATAACAAGTTAAAAATGATGCTGATTTCAAACGAAATATACACCGGTTGCGTAATATCACACAAATTGTGTTGCTTTTAAAAAGCCTTAGCTGATCATGAATGGCCAGCCATGAAACAGACAGGCTGATTGACACAGTTACAGCTCTTGTTTAAATGGTTCTGTGATCTCTTGTTAATAAGCTATTATGATTTTGTGTTTGCAGGGAAAGGCCGTTTTAAGTCGCATTTTATCATTTAGAAGTGCTTCTTGTATTTACAATGTAAGCTTCATATAGTTTATTGTCTTCGAAAAAGTAAGTTATTTGTACTTCAATGTGCGGATCTAGCATTTTTTCCGATGGTGGTGATGTGTTCAATTTTTGCTGGTGGGGGGGGGGGGGGGAGGGGTGTTCGAGGCATTTTTAGGTAATTTAAACTGAAAATTTAAGAATTTGATCTTTTTTGTGGGGGGGGGGGGGGTAAGGGGTTGTCTCCCGACACCCCTCTAGATTCGCACATGTTTTCAGTAATATCATCGCTTGTAAACAAGTTAGAATCAATATTTTACAGATATAATTCTCCATGCCTTTATAACAATGGATCAAAATAAGGAAAACTGAATAATCACACAATAAAAGTACAATTTTAATTAAATGTTAGAAAGCATTAACGAAACCGGAATAAAAAATTATTATACTTATTGAAATTGTTTCCACGTGGTTTTTAAGTATTTGCTTAAAATAGTAACTACTTATTAAATAAATTGTTTTAAAAATCGTTGCCTTTAATTAACTTGAGATCTGTACTCGAGAAAATTTCGGTATTTAGTCACCCCTCCTTTTCTCACAGGAAGAAAATGGGTGGATGAGGCATGGGAATTAAAATGCCTATATACGGACGGATAGGATACTGAAAAATTAAAATATCATTAAATCTGATATTTAAAAAAAATATTCAAAACAATATGTATCTAACATATCATAGATTTTTAACCTTTAGATATGTTCAATACATGACATATGTTCACTCAAATAAGCGTGTGTGTATAAAAAGTTAATTAATTAAAAACTTCAAATATTTTCATGTTTTAGAACTTTTAATGCCTTTTCTTTTATAGAGTGGGCATGTGCTTCATATTTTCCTCATGGTCTAAATAAGGTGTAATGGAAAACAAACCGATTTCAATCAGCAAAAACGTGGAGAGATGGCCCACTACACATTAAAAAGATCATTTTGTGTCCCAACAATTGAACGTTAACTTTCATCAAAAAATAATAAGTCCGTAAATTCGCGGCCAATGTCACACATAGTATTTAAACAGCATTCATCGTTGTGTCTGAATGGCTCAGTGGTTAGAGCACCAGATATAAACTATCCTTTTATGTTGTGGGTTCGATACCACTAAATTTTAAGGCAATATTTTTTTTCTTATCGTTGTTTATAAATCAAAATTGAATATAGTCAGAAATTATGCTTTTGCAAACTTTTATAATAATATATATATATTTGAATAGATTTAATTGGGAAAATAATAAATTCAAAATTGTATTTTACAAATAAATAGAATGGGCATTTGCGCTATCTTATCCCCCATCTTTATTTATTTAATGTAAATAAGGTTACTCTTTGCAATATTATTCTATACAATCATGTACATATATAGACGTATTTCAATATCTATCTAATCAGTATGTGTTGCCTGATTCGTTGGTATTGTTTCATTGGCTTGTAATCTCTAGCATCTTACCGCTTCAATTTTTTTCTTACCTGTTGTCGGAAAACATATCTGCGTTGGAATTTTACAGGAAACACGGTTACATTTGCACGCGCCGAGCACACAGCGATGTCCAAAGTACGGAACCTTACAGGAGTGAGTACAGTTGTCACCATACACACCTCTCGGGCATTCTTCAGTTACAAATAAAGACAAAAATGAAAAATAAAGGTTTTTTTTTTAATTTTCACCCACGAAATAGAAAACCCAACTAATAAAGTGGGTTTTGTTTTGGACGTGGTGTAAGTCCACATCTGGAAAGATTATATCTAAATCAATTACATGTATGTCTTGTGGTTTATACATGCTTGCTTGCACTGTAGTTTCATTCTTTCAGGGGGCTAAAAACCCATTTATTAAGTGTTTTCCTATTAAAATTTCAAAAAAAAAAAAAAAAAAAAAATTCGCTTTGTCCACGGGATGAAGCGGAAAAAGAGGCAGATGTACATGTAGTTAGAGTTGATTACGGTATAAATTAAATGGTAGATATACTGCACAGTGGTTGGTGATGGTGCGATTTTGCCTTTTATCTTTGGAGAAAATCTTTACAGACGTGAGCTAAATAATATATTACATTTATGCATCTTAATGATTTCAAACAGAAGCTATTATAGTGCATCACATATATCAAAGCATTTCAATGATTACAATTGTTTCTCAGTAATGCTTCTCTATGACAGAGATTCATAAAAATGATCTTACATGTGAGTGAAACCATTATGTTTTTATGTGACAAATGAAGAAACATGGATTTGATTTGCAAAATCTATAAATGTGAATTGATGGAAGTTTATAATTTTATTAAAATTTAAATCCTTTTCTTGCACGAAAAAAAATGTGCTATTTCGAACAGTGAGAGGCTTTGTGAAGAGAGGGTTTTCTGTTTGTTTTGTCTTGTTTTTTTTGTCTGTTTGTTTGTTTTTATTTGCTAAATAATTTGTATTATTACTTCATATACAAGCATTTTAAAAGGATTTAAAGGTACGTGTACTTACTCGTACATATATTCTTGCTTTTATCCAATTTTTCTCCGACGCAGCAGGGTGGAAAGTTATATATACTAGTTAAAAACAGATTCCAATAATCAGAAATAAAAAGCATCATATTGTTATAAAAATGCTTATACTGTATACTCTTACCTGCCACAGTCCATATACACAAAAACCAGTTTAGCTGCAATGATATAGAGATGCAATTCAAACGACATTAGTGTTTTTTTAAGGTATTTTTTTTTTAAACAAAAGTCGTTCTTTTTGTCTTTTTCACAACAGAAATGCAATATCTGTTTTTGATTTCATATACATTAATGATATAAATTTCCTGTTATTTTTAAAAATCTGATTAATCTTGCTGATAATTATAGCTAAAAATAAAAAAGGAATTGATTGATCTGTTTTAATCTATCATCGACTTTATTTCCTAAACAGTCATTTCTAGTTTTGCGTAATATTTCCGAAATGGGCTTGAAATAGTTTATAAAGTGTAATCCTAGAATAAGTGGATTACGTCGACTAAATTAATATATTTTGTAATTATACTGAATCAACTATAGTACATATGTATCTGAATACTAAATAAGATAAAATGTAAACAAGAACTGCTTTTAAAGGAATGATCGCCATGTGATGTCAGCATAAGACCAGTTATCGGCTAAACTGAAAGTTCGGGTAAATAGCACCCGACTATCCAAGATTTTTTATTTTTTTATTTTTATTTTTAAACTTTTAATCGTTTGTTTCGAATAAAGAAAAATAAGTTTGCTTGAAAACTTTATTAAGTATCTTTAAACATTAGCTGGAACGATCATTATTTACCACTGATTTACATCTTTGCACTTTCAGCAGTAGGGGGTGTGACGTAATAAGTTAAAAAATAGAATATTAGCTCTTTGTGATACGTTATTATATCCCTTCTTTGATTTGACAAATAATATCAATACATATTACATGCATAAACAAAGGGAATTCACTAAATTCCGAGAAAATCATAGCGCAGTTAAACGCCTGATTGTACAATTATGTATGGAATAGTCTACGATTTAGTGTATTATCGTATGATAACAAACGATTAATTTCATGAGGTTTGTTTATAAAATGTAACATAACCCCTTCAACCTTTAAACTAACCCCAAAAGGGGCATAATTTAAATTATATTTTGCACAGTATAAAATTAATATGTAGGATTTTACTATGTTATTATCACGAAGCCGATAACTGGTACTGTACAGTAAATTGTGAAAACTCGGCAAATTCGGGGTTTGCTAAAAAGCACAAAAACAAGATGTTTTTGGTTCTAAATAATGATATTACTAAAACCGATTTGGTTTGACTTTACCGATCGCGTCGCGTTCAACTCTTTCAGCTACGTCATACATAAACAATACCCGCACCTTAACCACAATTTTTTATTGGTGGATTCAGCTTACCGCTGATTGGCTGCTGGTTAACTAAGACTAAATTATGCACGGACAGAACAACAACATATCTGAGAATGAAAAATTCACATGGGTACTCGTGACTGTCGAAATTGGGCTATTTTTCGAAAGTGTACACTTGTGATAAAACAATACATACGGAACATATCATATATAGCTGTAGAAATTTTGGGTTAGTAAATGTAAAGCTACAGTGCATACAATACTTACATGTACAAAAAAACTTTACGGCAATTTGCCGCATATAAAAATAACGCTATATTTGAAAAAAATAATAATTCTTCATTTAGTTTACTACTGTTAATAATTGTATTTTACTTGCCCCAAACTTTCTCCTATTAAACAACCTTCTTCCGCACTCGGAAGGCGGATCAAGAACTGTATTTTTTATGTATGTAAACAAACCATTGTTCAATTATGGAGCTGGTGATCGGCGGTTCAGAGACAGGTAAAATAAAGAAATCTGCAGTAAATGGTTTGTGGATATTTTAGTATATATATATTACACCGAAAGTGATAGGGCAACAGAAGAGAAACGAATCGGACACTTGTCTAATGAAGACGCACATGTACAAACCCCCTTGCACTCTCCACTTCCGTATCGTTCTTTCACACCATCGTTCAATTCTTTTATTGACTGTCGATTGCCGATCGAAAGGTGTAGAAATCGAGGAATTCATATCTATCACTTCGACTGGCAAGTTAGTAGGTAATACATGTGCATATTACACATTTTCGGTATTTACATGAATTGAACGCTTAGCACATGCAACTTCTAAATATTATATTTTTTATAACGTCGTACTCTGGACCGTAGCTTGAGTTGAGGCTATGGTTTAACGCCCGTTTACAGAGAGAGAGAGAGAGAGAGAGAGAGAGAGAGAGAGAGAGAGAGAGAGAGAGAAAGAGAGAGAGAGAGAGAGAGAGAGTTTTGCACAGAATTTAAACATAGGATATAGTCGATTTTGAATGAATAATATTGGGGGGAAATGAACTGTTCTGAGAAATCCTTCAGCTCTGGCATTGCATAAGCATGTACTGATAACTCCGCCTAACTCAACCAATCATAAAGTTTTCACAACGGCGGCGTGTATAATTTATGCATGACGTAGCTGACAGAAAATGATCGTGACGCTATAGGAAAAGTCAAACCAAATCGGTTTTGATAATATAATCTAACAGGTGGATAAAAAAGAAGTTCACCATTTGAAGTATGTCAAGTGTTATCCGAAAATATCAAGAAATAAGGAAATACGAAAAGAAAACGTTTAACTTTAGCCGATAACTGGTACAGTGCCAGTATGTTTAAGTATATGTCGTTTCATCAAACACTTTGGACAGATTTAAACTATTTTATTATATTCAAGTAAAAAATATGAGTTTTGAAGTCCTGTGTAATGGTTAACCCTTTAAGTGAGAAAATCAGAGACACCAAATAAGAATTTTATAAAGTTATAAAATAGTATTAATACTCAAAACCGATTTACACACTGGATTTGCAATTTCAATTTTTCTTCAATTGGGCCAGCCTTTTACTGGCCAAATGAACGGTAATATAATAAAATTTGTATTTCCTCTTGTCAGTACAAAAAATACATGCCGTTGAAATATTGTTTCTTTTTTCTAGAGAACATACTTTGCAATGTTTAAAAAAATTAAACAAAAATAGTTTTTATTTCTTACTCTTTTTTTTCTAGGACACATTATTGAATATTAAAATTAGATGGGGGTTTACATCATAAATCTTTTCGAAATTGTTCAACAAATTCATACGACGACTCACTGGCGCCTTGAGTTGGGGAAATATTTGTGTTGGTATCAGGGGTGTCATAGCTATTTGTAGATCCGTTGTTTTCGTACACTCTAGCTGGAAGCTCATAGTTGCTGTTTATATGACGCTTTCTGTTTAAAATATTGCATAACTGACAATGTTTGTTACAAAAGACAAACATAAACACCGTCAATAAGAACACAGTCAATACACAGGTGATGGGAATGATGTAGACGATGTTTGAAGCAGCAGCACTACCCCGGGGTCCCGGGTCCTCGTCCCGTGTATCCGGCTTTACACTGAATGGATCCGGAGTCACAGAAGTCCTTTTGACTCGTTCGTTTGTTGTTACTATTTCTGTTGCTGACACCAGTGTGGATCCGGAAACGTCCGTTTCTGCAATTATTTGATGATAGTTTTTGTCAGTTTGGTAAACTAGACTGGACTATACGAAACATTTTAACAAGGCCTTGGACTTTCAGAAGGATGTAACTATCTATTTCTTGCGTCATAACAAATTAAAAATGATGCTGATTTCAACCGAAATATACACCGGTTGCGTAATCTCAGACAAATCGTGTTGCTTTTAAAAAGCCTTAGCTGATCATGAATGGCCAGCCATGAAACAGACAGGCTGATTGACACAGTTACAGCTCTTGTTAAAATGGTTCTGTGATCTCTTGTTAATAAGCTATTATGATTTTTTGTTTGCAGGGAAAGGCCGTTTTAAGTCGTCTTTTATCATTTAGAAGTGCTTCTTGTATTTACAATGTTAGCTTCATATAGTTTATTGTCTTCGAAAAAGTAATTTATTTGTATTTCAATGTGCGGATCTAGCATTTTTTCCAATGGTGGTGATGTGTTCAAATTTTGCTGGGGAGGGGGGGGGGGGAGGGGGGTTCGAGGTCTTTTTAGGTAATTTAACTGAACATTTAAGAATTTGATCTTTTTGTGGGGGTGGGTAAGGGGCTGTCTCCCGACACCCCTCTAGATTCGCACATGGTTTTAGTAATATCATCGCTTGTAAACAAATTAGAATCAATATTTTACAGATATAATTTTGCCTTTATAACAATGTATCAAAATAAGGAAAACTGATTAATTGCGCAATAAATGTACAATTTTAATTTAATGTTAGAAAGCATTTACGAAACCGGAATCAAAATCATTGTACTTAATGAAATTGTTTCCAGGTGGTTTTAAGTATTCGCTTAAAATAGTAACTACTTATTAAATAACTTGTTTTTAATAATCATTGCCTTTAATTAACTTGAGATCTGTACTCGAGAGAATTTCGGTATTTGGTCACCCCTCCTTTTCTCACAGGAAGAAAATGGGTGGATGAGGCATGGGAATTAAAATGCCTATATACGGACGGATAGGATACTGAAAAATTAAAATATCATTAAATCTGACATTTAAAAAAAATATTCAAAACAATATGTATCTAACATATCATAGATTTTTAACCTTTAGATATGTTCAATACATGACATATGTTGACTCAAATAAGCGTGTGTGTATAAAAAGTTAATTAATTAAAAACTTCAAATATTGTCATGTTTTAGAACTTTTAATGCCTTTTCTTTTATAGAGTGGGCATGTGCTTCATATTTTCCTCATGGTCTAAATAAGGTGTAATGGAAAACAAACCGATTTCAATCAGCAAACACGTGGAGAGATGACCCACTACACATTAAAAAGATCATTTTGTGTCCCAACAATTGAACGTTAACTTTCATAAAAATACATGTAATAAGTCCGTAAATTCGTGGCCAAGTCACACATAGTATTTAAAAAGCATTCTTCGTGGTGTCTGAATGGCTCAGTGGTTAGAGCACCAGATATAAACTATCCTTATTTTATGTTGTGGGTTCGATACCACCAAATTTTAGGGCAATATTTTTTTCTTATCTTTTTGTATGTATCAAAATTGAATATAGTCAGAAATTATGCTTTTGCAAACTTTTATTATAATATTTTTGAAAAGCTTTATTAGAAAAATATAAATTCAAAATTGTATTTTACAACTTAATAGAATGGGCATTTGCGCTATCTTATCCCCCATCTTTATTTATTTAATGTAAATAAGGTTACTCTTTGCAATATTATTCTATACAATCATGTACATATATAGACGTATTTCAATATCTATCTAATCAGTATGAGTTGCCTGATTCGTTGGTATTGTTTCATTGGCTTGTAATCTCTAGCATCTTACCGCTTCAATTTTTGTCTTACCTGTTGTCGGAAAACATATCTGAGTTGGAATTTTACAGGAAACACGGTTACATTTGCACGCGCCGAGCACACAGCGATGTCCAAAGTACAGAACCTTACAGGAGTGAGTACAGTTGTCACCATACAAACCTCTCGGGCATTCTTCAGTTACAAATAAAGACAAAATATGAAAAATACTGGGGGTTTTTTAATTTTCACCCACGAAATAGAAAATCCAACTAATAAAGTGGGTTTTGTTTTGGACGTGGTGTAAGTCCACATCTGGAAAGATTATATAATGAATAAGGAATCATTCTTTGAGTATTATGAGGTGATAATTTTGGTCGTGCGTGATCAAATCCAATAAAGCCCGAAGGGCTTTATGATAGATTTGATCACGCCCCGACCGAAATTATCACCTCATAATATTTAAAGAATGATTCCTTATAACTTATATTTATATAATCTTAGGCCATCGTACGATTAAATATTTAAATATAAATAAACCAACCCCGCTGGCGCCTCGATTTGGCGTCGTTTGTATTATGAGTTATATAGTACAAAATCGATACGTAGTGTTATCACAGGCAAATACACTGGATAATGTAAATATATCTTGATCAATTACATGTATGTCTTGCGGTTTATACATGCTTGCTTGCACTGTAGCTTCATTCTTTCAGGGGAAAAACCCATTTATTTAGTGTTTTCCCATTAAAATTTCAAAAAAAAATAATTTTCGCTTTGTCCACGGGATGAAGCGGAAAGAGAGGCAGGTGTAAATGTAGTTTGAGTTTATTACGGTATAAATTAAATGGTAGATATACTGCACAGTGGTTGGTGATGGTGCGATTTTGCCTTTTATCTTTGGAGAAAATCTTTGCAGACGTGAGCTTATATAATATATTACATTTAAGCATCTTAATGATTTCAAACAGAAGCTATTATAGTGCATCACATATATCAAAGCATTTCAATGATTACAATTGTTTCTCAGTAATGCTTCTCTATGACAGAGATTCATAAAAATGATCTTACATGTGAGTGAAACCATTATGTTTTTATGTGACAAATGAAGAAACATGGATTTGATTTGCAAAATCTAAATGTGAATTGATGGAAGTTTATAATTTTATTAAAATTTAATCCTTTTCATGCACGAAAAAAAAATTGTGCTATTTCGAACAGAGGCTTTGTGAAGAGAGGGTTTTCTGTTTTGTTTGTTTTGTTTTGTTTTTGTCTGTTTGTTTGTTTTTATTTGCTAAATAATTTGTATGTTATTACTTTATATACAAGCATTTTAAAAGGATTTAAAGGTACATGTACTTACTCGTACGTATATTCTTGATTTTATCCCATTTTTCTCCGACGCAGCAGGGTGGAAAGTTATATATACTAGTTAAATACAGATTCCAAAATTCAGAGAAATAAAAAGCATCATATTGTTATAAAATTGCTTATATTGAATACTCTTACCCGCCACAGTCCATATACACAAATACCAGTTTTGCTGCAATGATATAGAGAGGCCATTCAAACGACATTAGTGTTTTTTAAGCTATCTTTTTTAACAAAAGTCGTCCTCTTTGTCTTTTTCACAACAGAAATGCAATATTCGTTTTCGATTTCATATACATTAATGATATACATTTCCTGTTATTTTTAAAAATCTGATTAATCTTGCTGATAATTATAGCTAAAAACAAAAAAGGAATTGATTGATCTGTTTTAATCTATCATCGACTTTATTTCCTAAACAGTCATTTCTAGTTTTGCGCAATATTTCCGAAAGGGACTGGAAATAGTTTATAAAGTGTAATCCTAGAATAAGTGGATTACGTCGACTAAATTAATATATTTTGTAATTATACTGAATCAACTATAGTACATATGTAACTGAATACTAAATCAGATAAAATGTAATCAAGAACTCCTTTGAAAGGAATGATCGCCATGTAATGTCAGCATAAACTACTTTAATTTATGTTATGTCAAAAATACAACATGCATTAAACAGGATAAATAGCGCTATTTTGTTGCTTTTTTAAATAGCAAGGAAGAATTCAACTTTACGTTTAGTGGGCGAAGTAATTTTCCGAACGAAATTCCTACGCATGTAAAGAAAAACAAAACAGGATTTAAATAATTAAGTAACTACATAAATATTTTAGTAGCGTTTCTCGACATTAAAGATAGAAGGAAACACTAAACGAGCTTTCCCGGCTTTCTTCAAACCTTGTGCAGTGATCAAAGTATCCAAAATGTATACGATACATTATTATATCCCTTCTTTGATTTGACATATAATATCAATTATACATATTACATGCATAATCAAAGGGAATTCACTAAATTCCGAGAAATTCATAGCGCAGTTAAACGCCCGATTGTACAATTATGTATGGAATAGTCTACGATTTAGTGTGTTATCGTATGATAACAAACGATTAATTTCATGAGGTTTGTTTATAAAATGTAACATAACCCCTTCAACCTTTGAACTAACCCCAAAAGGGGCATAATTTAAATTATGTTTTGCACAGTATAAAATTAATATGTAGGATTTTACTATGTTATTATCACGAAGCCGATAACTGGTACTGTACAGTAAATTGTGAAAACTCGGCAAATTCGGGGTTTGCTAAATAGTTAAAAAACAAGATGTTTTTGGTTCTAAATAATATAATCTAACAGGTGGATAAAAAAGAAGTTCACCATTTGAAGTAGGTCAAGTGTTATCCGAAAATATCAAGAAATAAGGAAATACGAAAAGAAAACGTTTAATTTTAGCCGATTCCTGGTACAGTGCCAGTATGTTTAAGTATATGTCGTTTCATCAAACACTTTGGACAGATTTAAACTATTTTATTATATTCAAGTAAAAAATATGAGTTTTGAAGTCCTGTGTAATGGTTAACCCTTTAAGTGAGAAAATCACAGAGACACCAAATAAGAATTTTATAAAGTTAAAAAATAGTATTAATACTCAAAACCGATTTACACACTGGATTTGCAATTTCAATTTTTCTTCAAATGGGCCAGCTTTTTACTGGCCAAATGTACGGTAATATAATAAAATTTGTAATTCCTCTTGTCAGTACAAAAAATACATGCCGTTGAAATATTGTTTCTTTTTTCTAGAGAACATACTTTGCAATGTTTAAAAAAATTAAACAAAAATAGTTTTTATTTCTTACTCATTTTTTTCTAGCACATTATTGAATATTAAAATTAGATTGGGGTTTACATCATAAATCTTTTCGAAATTGTTCAACAAATTCATACGACGACTCACTGGCGCCTTGAGTTGGGGAAATATTTGTGTTGGTGTCAGGGGTGTCATAGCAATTTGTAGATCCGTTGTTTTCATACACTCTAGCTGGAAGCTCATAGTCGCTGTCTATATGACGCTTTTTGTGTAAAATATTGCATAATTGACAATGTTTGTTACAAAAGATAAAGCTTAACACCGTCAATAAGAACACAGTCAATACACAGGTGATGGGAATGATGTAGACGATGTATGAAGCAGCAGCACTACCCCGGGGTCCCGGGTCCTCGTCCCGTGTATCCGGCTTTACACTGAATGGATCCGGAGTCACGGATGTCCTTTTGACTCGATGGTTTCTTGTTACTTTTGCATTTGCATGCACCAATGTTGATACGGAGACGTCTGTTTCTGCAATGGTTAATTTAAGGATATCGATCACTGCTTCTATAATTTCATTTTTCTGCCTGTCTCGGTATGTACATTTAATAAAATGTATCTAAACAAGGAAATTAAATCTATCATGATCGCCTATAATTCACTTAATGAATGGAATGCAATATTTAACAAAATCGGAAATGCCTACTTTGAATCGCCTAAAAGATAACGTTATCGAATTTTTTTCTAAATTGAATCGTATTAATACCGATGATATTTTTTTAAAGTTCACATCGCATTTAAAAGATTTTGTAAGTTTTCCAAATATCAAAATAAGGTATTTGAACCTTAATAAATATTCATTAGATAGGTATCGCGTCTGTTTACTCAATTTGTTCAATCGCAATTTCTTGACCGTTTCCGGCAGAGCGTTGAAAAACCTCTCGAATGGTGTTTATTTTCAGAGCTATGTCAAAAAGGCCAAATAAGTAGCGATTTAAGTAAGTGTTTTTCCTGTTTATTTCGTTTCTTCTTACCTGTCTTCGGGGAGCATATTGATGGTGGAATGTTACAGGAATCACGAGTACAAGAACACCTCCCGAGCACACAGCGATGTCCAAAGTACGGTACCTCACATGTGCGAGTACAGTTATAACCATATAAACCTCTCGGACATTCTTGAGATAAAAATAAAAAAGATATAAAAATCTAATTTTTTTCTTGCAAACCCTTAACTTTAAAACCAAGCAAACCAAAACACTTTGCTGAGTTGGTATGTACACAGCTGCGGTTTTGAGGTTGTCATACCGCAGCCAATTAACCAATAAAACCAATAATTAATTATATAATTGGATATGCTACATGTCTCTCTGACGCAGGTACTAGGAAGCTAAAATAAATATCAAGGTCAAAAAGAAGAGTTTTTCTTCACAAAAACGTATATTTAAGTATTTTCTGAACAAGAGTTTTCTTTTTGATCGGGTAAGTTACTGGTAATGTTAGAAACCATGACGAGTATTCAGTAAGATGTATATAAATCATGTAAGCGACAAAATGCAATTTTGGATTAAAGAAAATGTCTTTACAGAAGATTTAGTCCAGTCAATATCAAAAAGCCCCAGGCAGAATCAAACACATGATCAGCGGTTGGTTCACAATCCCTATATTATAAAAAAAAAATTGAAATAAAACCGCCAACTTGTGGCATAGTGTCTTTAAAATTATAAGTCTAGGTTTTTGCGAGGTACAATTCTAATATAAAGACTATTAAATCTTTTTAAAACTACTCACTTGTACATATCTGCTTGCTTTCATCTATTTTTTCTCCGACGCAACAAGGGGGAAAGTTAAATATACTGTTGAATCAGAAAGAGATTCAATGTAGAATAATGATTCAAAAAAAAAAATTAATTGATTTACATATTATCGTATACACATTTCATGATCTTACCCGTCACAATCCATATAAACCAAAGGTAGTTCTGTTGTTAGAAAACAATAACGCATCACAAACGTCATCAGTCCCTTCATTCTACTTTTTACATTTTCTGTTTTGCTTTTCATAACGAAATTGCAATTAAGTTGATTTCTCAGTTAATAAATTCAATGAATTTCCTGTCAAATTTAAAAATGAAAATAATTATCTTCCTGATGATAAATATAGTTAAAATATTAACAGGATTACTTGATTGAATCTAAACTGTTGTTAAAAGTTATCCTCATTTTTATAAATTTTCTGAAAATCACAAACACGTGTTAAAGGGGAAGGAAAGTTAAAATATATATTTTATTAACATCAATAAAGTGGTTTAAATTATCACATTAGTCATGCTGCTTTGAAAATTAACTTCATTATTAAGTTTCAATGCACATTTGAAGTTAGAGCGAGTATTATGATTTGATAATACTGATGCTATGTTGAAAAAAAAACAAACCGGAAAAGATGGTGTGACGTTATATATCAAAGTTCAATAGCAGCCCCCAGAGCGGGGGGAAATTTAAATTAAGCGATCGATTTTCTTGATTAATACAAAGTTCCAGAGTTTTCCATGAAAAAATCGATTTACAACTAAAGTAGATGATACTTAATCGATTTATCGTACATATTTGTAGCTTCCTTCCCCTATTAGTTTTAAGAACTGTTGTGGATTATATAATTTACTCTCTCTCTCTCATTCCAAATTGAACACAGAAACTCTTTTTTTCAGTAGCATGTTAAACCTAAAAAAGAAGCATACATGTATATGCATAAACGTAAGCAAAGGAAGATATTCTGAGCTAAACGATTGCATATCTACCCCCAAATACTAATCAGGCATCTCAGTATGTGTGTATTTAAAATTTTGATGAGGTAAATTCACAGATGCTTGTGGACAGAACCAACCACCCAATCTCACCCCCAATTATCTAGACTTATTTAGATTATATAGAAGGACAATTAAAAAAAAAATAGAGGAAAGCCCCAGGGGTCTAGATACATGTACATGTATTTTTTTTTGGGGGGGGGGGGTTGGAAGGGGTAGGGTGGTCGGGTCTGTCCTCAAGCACATATAGGTACATGTAAACTAACTCTGAAAAGACTGTATACTCATCTGGTAAACAATTAAATGCAATATCTTGAAATTACAGGTGAAAATGAAGCTGTAGTTGCATTGGGTAACTATATTTTCCTAAATCATCATCATGACAAACTTAACACACACAAAACAAAACAAAATATGTAGGAAATTTTACCCATCTCGAAATTAAATATCCAATAAAAATCTACATTTTAAACAGATACAATAAAGTTGTTATTTTAATCTTAATGAAATCCTTACAACAAATTAAAATTTTCCAAATACAAGCATGCTGTCGTATTAAAATTTGGCACGTTTTATGTAACTATGTGACGCTGTAGAGGTAAATTATTAGGGATAAATTTACCCACTTACAATTTACTACTAACATAAGACAGTAGAACTTTGAAAACCATACTGATAATGAATATGTTGCATTGCAATTTAGCCCCAACACAAGACAACATCTCTGCAATTCCGAAGCTTTAACGAACGATACAGATAATGATACAATTATTTGGTGTAAAATTCACGAAAAAAATCGAAAAAAACGAAAAAAATCACAAAATTTTCACGAACTCACTCGAATTTAACAGATAAAGTTGAAATTTTATACAATTATACATAACTAGTATTAACAGAACCTGGATAATGACATGTTGGGGTAATACAATGTTTACTATAAATAATTTTATGAAGGCACTGGTCCCTTCTTGTGATAATTATCTTTTAAATTTTTACCCCTAGACACATAACATCTAAGCATAAAATTAAGATTGTATCTTTTCACAATGCTTCCATCATCATCATGATTTGACTTGTTCTTGCATTTATTTTTTCAATGAAAAGATGTACATACATGTACTTTACAACAGTAAGTCCCAATGTTTGATGAAATTACAAAGCGATACGTAAATGTTTGCATTCCTGGTAGAGTGTTTCTTAGAAATACATCCACAAGACTTAGTTTCTAAATGAATGGGTATTATGAACAAAGAGGGGTAGGGGGTCTAGTTTTTGTTTTAATACATGTACCACCACAAAATGTTCTTTTCTTACTTAATACTACAATATTTTAAAATTTACACGTTTAAAATATTTAGAAAGGGATACATGACCATAATAATTGTAAACCTCGCAAAAATTATCATATACATGTATGTCAGATTTGACGAATATAACATTAAAATAACAAAAAGATTTGCAGCATATTGTAGTACATGTAACATCATGATGTACATGTATATTCCTATGTTAAATTTGAACCCTTTGTGGGCCCCGTATAGGCCTGCCGGGGGTTGCATATGGAACAATTTAGGATCTACACTACCTGAGGATGCTTGCATTGGAATATCACAAATCATTAAGAAGAAGATTTTTTAACATTTTTCTCTTTAGATGAGCGATGTGGTTAATGGGTCTCTTATTTATTTTAAGAAAGATTATATATAAGATAATAACAATTAAAACATTGGTTGGAGAGTTAAATATTAAATAAGTCAGAGGAAACATGCAACAACGTGCTAATCAAAAAGCTGTATAAACCCGGAAACTTCCAAATTATATGTAATTAAACAAACTTAGCACTTTCACAATAGAAGTTATGCTAATGGTTTTAATAATCATATTTTTTTCGTTATCTAAATTATTTATTTTTTCAACGTAAGAGTTATCGATCATTCCATAAGTCGGGAAGACTTTAGTTATCGTTCCATGTTTGTTAACTCTCCTTTATTGGTAACCTTTAGGCATGTTCACGAAAGTTTCCTAAGATATAACCTAAGTGTGTTCCTATGATATGACTTAGGAAAATAATTAGGAACATCCTAAGATCAACTTAGGGCAGGTCTTTAGATCTAGCTCGACGGTAACTTAGGAACATCTTAAGTGAGGATATCCTAACCTTCTACAACCATTCTTATTTTTCACATTTATTCATACAAATCGAATTTGAGAGACTTGTGCAGGGATAAATCATAAAACATGTTCCCAGAGAAAATTGTACGTGTCAGTAGTTAACACAAAGGGCCTAAAACTAGTAATTTTAACGTATACATTTTTAAAAATTTACATTTACTTAAATATATATCAACTTAGTTAAAAATACAAAAAAAAAAAACACAACCAAACAAACAAACAATATAAAACAAAACAAAAACGAAAAAAAAAATTAAACAGCACCCCCAGAAATCAAAATAACTGATTTTTTTCGATGAAAATATTATCAGGACAGAGTTGGCTTATAAGCAAGTAATTATTTAAACAACACGTGTCCATTGACTGTAAATTAACATTTGGTAATCTTGTCATTCAAGTATGTGTTATACATAAATTAAAGATGAGCTTTTCATAGAATTTAACGTTACATGTAGAAACACAACCAATTTCCCTTTAATCTGCTTTATATAGAATACACGATAGTAAATAAGAAATAAGTTGTAATATATCTAGAAAATTAATATTTTTTATACGGTTTATTCAACATTACGATTTTTTCTTGATTATTTTCAGAATGAAGTGAGAAAAATTCGAATGATCACGCATGGCTTATATAAACCGATGTCCTACAGAGGGTCCCTCTCCAATTTATATTGATAAAATGAACGTACATGTATAATGGAATAAATGGCTATGCCCCTCGATTAGGAATAATATGTTTGTCGGAAATACTGGAACTGTAGAAAATATTATTTTATTCTACCGGTCTTAAGAAAAAGCTTCACAACAGCCCCAATATCCCCCAAACGTTATTTTATAGCCTTAGGATGGTCTTAGGACAAGGTAAGTGATGTCCTAAAGTTAGGACAAAGTTATGGCTTTTCCTAAATTTAGGAGAGCTTCGAGAAACAGACTTAAGACTAAGACGTATCCTAAGATGTACTTAGGACGAGCCATAGTCCTAAGATACATTCGTGAACATGCCTGCTGGTTATTACGGTCTAGGTGTTTCGTTTGAAGGTTTTTCGACTTTCGGTCGAAGAAAAAAACTATTATAATTGTTTTCTGATATTTTATTAGGGCTTTTTTTAGTTTCGATCAAAAATACATATTGTTCTCGCCTTTTTAGGGTCTTCCGTTTTCAACGGAAGACCCTCTTGTTATTCTATTGGTTTTTTTAGGGTCTTCCGTTTTCAACGGAAGACCCTCTTGTTATTCTTCGGTTTCTTTTTATTATTAGGGTTCTCCGTTTTCAAAGGAAGACCCTCTTGTTATTCTTCGGTTTCTTTTTATTATTATACTTTTTATTTTTTTTTCTGACTCCTTCTCGGCTTTATAACTCAAAAAGTTTACAACCGATTTTGACGAAACTTTCAGAGATTATGTGCATTTATTATACCTCAAAGTTTGTGAAGTTTCTTTGACAACGCCGTTTTTACGTTACGTCATTTTTAAAATTTTCAAAAAGTCATTTTGTCCGCAGCGTTTCTCAAAAACGCTTTAAGATAGAGGCTTGAAATTTTCAATGCTTATAATTTAATCTATTTACCTCTGTAATAAGGCTGGAAATGAAAATCTGTCACTTCCGGTCGAAACCGGAAGTGAAACAAATTTTTCGAAAAAATGAATTTTCTGATCAAATCAAAAATGAATATGTGTTTTGTAGAGCTTATTAAGCTGAATCTAACACTGAAAACCGTTTTAAAATCGGACGATACATTACAGAGATATCGGGGTTTAAAAATTGATTTTTCCGGAAATTTTGATTCCGCGTCCTTGGTTTAAAAAATAGCGTAATGTTCAAAGTTATATTAACTCGTACCAAAATAATTGTTAAGTCGTACTTGAACGCATTCGGATTTTTTTTGTTTAGTCGTTCTTGAAATCAGAAATTTTTTTGTTATGTCGTACTTAAAATCATTCGGATTTTGTTAAGTCGTACCAGGAATAATTAGATTTTTTCATCTTTTTATTTTAGTTACTCTTGTCATTGGTTTAAGAGCTCTGCTTCTTACAGGAACTTCCAGCTTTACTTCCGACATTAACGGAAGACCCACTCGTTGCTTTGCAACGAGCTTTGCTCTAGTTTATTTTTATTTTTCTGGGCATTTTTTGTCAGCGATTTTTTTTAAAACTGGAAGAATTAATGATCCAATTATGAAACAGTCTTGCAGCCAATCTGTCAATCTATGGAATGTAAGGTTTTGGACTTCCGGTTCCGGTACTTCCGGGTTTTGCAAAGAAAATTGGAAAAATAAATGGAACGCAATATTTTGTTTAATTTTTTAGTCAGAAGGTTCAAATCTTAGAATTATATGTATCTGGTCTAGCCGTATAAAATTGTAAGCGTAAAAAATGTTGTATATCTTACCTTTTTGAGATATAAGGCTTTAAACTTTAGAAAAAGGGGGTGTGTGAAAAAAAACAAAAGAAAATGCAAATGACCTAAAAAAGTTTATTTGTAGCCAAGGCATTTTTAAGATAAAAGAAGTTATTTACATATATTCTAAGTTTCAGTAAAAAAATGTTGACTACTTCTGGTTGTATAGGTCGAATAAAAATCGTCTATGGGAATTTCAGTGTAAACTAAATTCAGGCGTCGTTCGTTTTCTCAAAAAAGTTTTTAAGTAAATGTTATAAAATTTCATTTGTATAATGACACACATAATCTGCAGACCGGAAAAAGTTTTGGGTAGACAAATTGAAAAAAAATAAGGGGTCTTCATTCAAAACAGCCCTTTCTGTAACTTTTTTTTAATTTTTCATCCGAATTTAAAAACCTTTCCGGTTTATAGTTCAGAGTAAACAGTACAATATCATGGGCACCCCTGCAAATATGTTCGGAATGTTTTCTTTATCGTTGTTTGTAATAAATCCAGAGGTCCTCGAATGAAAGTTCACGATACTTCATCGAGATTTGTTCAGTTCCTGTGAAATTTCGAGCGGAAGTATCAGTGTTCGGATAATATTCTCAAAATACGCAAGTACTGGTCGTTTTTCATATCAAATCCTACTTTAGTTTATGTTCAAATATGAAAATCTTTTAAGATGTATGTCTTAATTCACCATCAAGCGGTTATTTATATTAAACGATAATATTCAGAATAGAGTTATCATTGTGTTTAACCACGTGTAGAATGGTTGAAAGTATAAACATTTGGTTGCTTAATAAAATCATTTATAGCCATTTTTTGTGCTTGTGGTGAGCAATGCCATGTTTTAAAAAAAATAATAGGTGTCTGTTTTGCATAAAAACTTAGTAGATTGAGCCATTTTCAAGGAACACTCTGCATAGAATAGAATAATCTGTTTCACTATTGATGCTATTACTTGGTCAGGCGCGGATCGAAAATTAATCCACAGGGGGATCTCTACTAAGCATGTTAATTGTTGCAACAGCAGACAGAATTTATTTTTTGTATTGTCACTTTTATTTCTAGTACGCATATGCATTTTATCCAACAATTAATGAAGATAAAGTTTAAAATCAATAAACCTCTAGATTTTATATTTGACTACAAGTACCTAGATTTTATGAAATAGACTATAAACACGAGGCACGATTTTTACTGCGAAACTGAAAGGGTCAAATAAAACTACATGGTCTAAAATTTAAATGACAATAACATTCGCTGGGGTGATGTGGGAAAGTGTAGAATGAGTTCATCATGCATCGGGAAAATGCCGTGGATTGGACAACTTTGGTTTAAAAGATGCATCTGAATGTGCATGCACTCAGGTTTTTAAATGATATACAATTTTTATACTACAACAGATGGATATTAAACCTTATACATTAATCTGTTAACAACTAACAGATTGTATTTAGTATTTTACTTGTACAACGCCACGTCCATATGAATAAATGAAGTACGAATAAAAGCCGGAATGAGGAGGGGCTAATTTTAGGGTTGTTTTTTTTTAAAAAAGAGGTTAAGAAAAAAAATCGAATACGGTAATTATTATAATATACAAAAATGAACAAAAGGATGTGGAAATGTGACACACCTGAGCTACCATATATTTCACATACCATATCTGCGCAAATGAGATGTGTTATTGTCTAGCATTTCAACACGGGTATCCAAAGGGGACAGTGACAGGCTTTAAAACGTAAGTTAGTGCATTCGCGTAGGTTTAAAGGGATTCGTATCGCTTTCCTGTGGTTAGCACCGACTCTCAATGTATCATTCACTATTTATCTGTGCATGCAAAACTGCTACGTATACATGGGGCGAGTTCGATCATTGACTAGAGATAAACCACGGTAGTAACGAAAACTTATGGTGTGCATGTCTGTGTTCGAACGCACATTGGTCGATGTCTGGTTAAAAAAAATAAGAAAGATGTTAATTGCTACTCATAATATAACTGTTCATGAAAAAGGACGGACAACACATTAAATCATATGTATGCACGCTAAAATTTAACACATTGCATGTTGTGCTGATTAAAAAAAGCAATTTTTGAAGGTTTCGCTTTCCGCCGCCATCTTTAAACTACCTGACCAGAGACAGACCAGAGACTCTCCGTTGGTTGGACCACGGTTTCATTTTAGTCGGACTAAAGTTAGTTCGATCTCATTTTAGTCGGACTACGGCGACCGTGGTTTGTGATCGAACTCGCTCTGTATATTTAATGGGTCATTAGGTAATCAATTCTACGGAAAGCAATATCTAGCATGTTTACAAGTATTTTCTGAGCTTGAATATGATTAATAGAAACACAATTAATTATAAATTAGCAAGAAGTTAAAATTATCTGTCGCAATTTTTCACGGAAAAAGTTATTTGAAAATCGGACTTGATCAAATCTCTTTATTGTTATGTTTTTATTTTATTTTATTTATTTTTTTTGCAAATTTTATTGTGTGAAATTATACTAGTATATTGGTCGCATCTTTAAGGTTTGTTTTTGTTACATGTACATTCACCGTGGCAAATGAATGTCTTTTATGATCGGTGAAATTGGAGGAGGTTTTTGGAAAGGAATCTTTATACTGTGACTCATTGATCAGATAACATATTTTTGTTGCTGTTAATTTCCTGAAGGTGGAATAACACACCTGGAAAAAGTCACTAAAATTAACAGTAAATTATAACATTATGAAAGATATAAATAATGATAAATAAACTGTATATAGCAAATTAAAGAAAAATTTGCAGTTTGGGGACAAAAAGTCAATATCTTAAAAGTTCATTTCAGTATATATTAAAGTAACAACAAAAGCCCGTGCGGGATTCGGATGAACAGATACGGCTGTAGAGTACTATTTTAAAATCGTCTTAGTAAGTTAGGTGTCAATAAAACCAAAATGTCGTTTCGATCAGCGGTGAGCCATTTTGTGATGATGTATTAATTACTCCACCTTAACTCAGTTAACTGTCTATAAAAAAGTATCAGATCGTCCTTTATTATAAGTTCATACATCCAATGACAATGACAATGACAATTTCTTTATTCTCTGAACTGCATAAATTACAGTGTTGAGAAAAATCACAAAAAAATTTTGAACAATAATACATATAGTATATACATTGCATGCATTGGAGTGACAATACAAAAGTGAAAAAAAAATGAAAAAGGGAATAAAGTATGATAAACAATTAACCTAGAGAGCTAACTCTCTCAATTATAACTTTAATGAATTTACACAGATTAATCAACAATTTTTTATTACTAGTATTAAAGAGTTGTTGAAATTTGTAAACATTTGGTTGTGTGTAGAAGTATGAAGGTATGTATAAAAATCTCTTATCTTTAATTGTTACATCTGTACAATGAAATAAATAATGAAATTCATCTCCTATCTCAATACAGTTACATATGGTACATATACGGTTTTCACGAGGTATATCATACCATCTACCTTGTTCTATAGGTAATTTAGCATTACTTGTTCTAAACATACAAAAAGATTCAGTTACTTATGAGAAAGATGAGGAGGCTAATTACACCAATCTACAAAGAGCTGATTTACAGTGACTTGCATGTAACCTACTTTCACGTTTCTGCTATTACACTGTACAGCCTACAGAGGATCGCTTTAATATATGCACATATGAAGCTGTGTTTGACCCACTTTTATGCAAGGCATACATTGTGTGTACTGCTGTACATAAACCCAAACTAATTATGTACAACCTAGGCGGATTCGGAGGTCCATTTTTGCTCTGATAAAGTTTTGTGTTTTGACTTTTGATTTGAACACTAGACAAAGTTCTGTTTGTTATCACCAGATCTGCTTGGTCTCTTATATATATGTACGATGTAAAACGTTGATTTGTAAAGTAAAAAAACCTGTTTGTTTTTTAATAGACAATGCGTAAGTTTTCCAGAACAAAGACCATTCTTCCAGATTATACATTTAAATAAGGTAGAACTGTGCGTCTTTAGTTACATCGATTATGCGATATCGCCTAACGGCGACACAAAAAGGAATTCTATCTCATTTAATGTTTGTTTTGTGTGACATAAACAATGAAAAAACTTAAATGACTGACTCAGAGATTTAGGCTCTTTTCATGTTTTGCACACATTATTTCAAAATAACGCTTTACAGACAAGATAATGCAGACCAATAGACATCATAAAAAAATTTGTGAGCAGTCGGGATTGGTTTGAGAGCATCCAACCAATAGTTAACTTTAAGATTATAGCATTTAACTTTCTGTGTGTAGTGATATCATAGGCAAACTTTAAGTATCCAAGTAATGAGTCCGAATTACACCGATGTTTGATTCAGGAGCAGTCATGTTCTGAATGCTACATGTATGTCGATATTACATCTACATCTTAAAACATCATTATGATATCAGTTAGATAAACTTATTTATCTACGGGTTTTTAAGCATAAATCCACTTCACAAATTCAAGCAAATTAAATTATTTTGGTAGATAAGATAAGATAGTTGCATGTACAGCCGCTATAGCAATATCAACTCAAAAATATGCATTTGAGTACTAGGCATTTTTTCATTAATTTTTTTTTAATAAAAAAAAAAAACAGTGTCACAGGTTTGTTAAAGAAATAACTAGGTCTGTATTCGTACTTATGCTTTTATATAATATAAGAGATACAGCGACATAAGAAAATCACGGGCTGCACGAACTAAATAATGATGATGTCAGGCTCAAATCCCCATACATGTAGAAGACAAATTGGCTGTTTCTTTTAGCTAGCGCTCTGATCAATTTGTTAAAAGACTATTGTAATTAACATATAGATATTTAAACAATTAAATGGATTTTTTTATGATTCATTATTTTGAATGATATCAAATACTACACGTCGGCCACGAGTTTCAGGTGTGTAATCGAAGGGTTTATGTACCAGGTATATGTGTGACGGTGCCTATTTACGAGCGGTGTTCAACTTTAATGCGATCATCTATGTGTCAGAAGTGTAAAACTATTAAATCCATTTGCGATTGCAAAACATGATTTATCTGATAAATATAGTTTCACGATTGTGAAACTATGATTAGCAACTCCTATTGTACGGACAACTGTTGTACAACTTTTAAGAAAGCTTTTTAAGTTAGGAAGTTGTTGCATAGCAGATCAGTTGTACATATATCAGAGATGTGAATATTATTTTGATTTTGATTTTTAATAATTTATGAAAAAATTACCGGCTCATGAACTTAGTTATTTTGTAAATAAAATTGGATAGTACCCCATTTTTCTGGATAGGTAGTGTTTATCGATTCAAGGTTGACAAATGAATAATGGATTATAATTACTATTCACACAAAGTAAAACCCCGGATTGAAAAAATTACCGGCTCATGAACTTAGTTATTTTGTAAATAAAATTGGATAGTACCCCATTTTTCTGGATAGGTAGTGTTTATCGATTCAAGGTTGACAAATGAATAATGGATTATAATTACTATTCACACAAAGTAAAACCCCGGATTGTTGTCACATTGACAGCTTTTCTCTTGTCAAAAAATATATCATGCAAAATATTATTTTAAAGTGGCTCACTACACCGTGAAATATTTTCTCAAATCAGCAGGAAATTACTTGATTGTGATAGATGTCATAATGGATAAGAAGTATTTAAGTCTAATAGGCAAAAAAATGTGCAATTTTGGATGAGAAATAAAAAAATTTATTACATTTTCAAAAATTTAAAGCTGACATGAATTCATAAATTCGCATTATTTTCCTTTTATCCCAGACTACCGCCATATTAGTTGTCGGTTTCTATTGTTCTGCTCATCGCTACACACCCCCTATATAAGGCCGAGAGCACTATTCACCGCATTCAGAAATTTCTTACACCCGAACACGTTACCTTGGACGAAAAGACATGATGGAGAAACGCGTTTTGAACAAAAATAATATGACAACCACTGCACCTGCAAGATATATCCAATAAACGACGAAACAAGAGAGACTGAAATCCAGGCGCAGATACTTCCAAAATTCCTTGATAATTAAATACCGTTTTCCTGTGTGTGTTATAATATCGCACATGCGCAAACCACACACTGTGGCAGATCGAGCAATGTCAATTATCGCATGGATTTTAGAAACAGTTTTTGTAGGAACGGATGGAAACGATGTTACGTTGTTATTTTTTGGATTAACTATTGATTATCTACTGTCTTGGATGTAGTGCCGCCGGGGTTTTCATGAAGATGCAGACGTTATGCACTCTGTATGAACGAAACACGTGTTCGATATGCATGCGAAGTAAGACAGCACTGTCTGTGCAAAATAATAGCGAGCGCAGCGCCGGCTAGCGAAGCGAGCTCTAAGAACCAGTGTGCGCGGGAAAAAGAACGAGCTAAACCTACAGTTCATCAAACAAATTTTTTTGTCTACGTCCCATAATGCTCTCTAATGTTTTCACCCGTGGTGCTATGCCAAAAATGGCCGACTTTTAACTCGTAATTTACGGTGACTTAAAGTTTGAAGACACGTTTTGAGTACCACGTATGCTTTGGCGAGACTCAAAAGATTTGTTACATGGTTCCATACCTTCGTATTGAGTCGAGAAACGTAAACAAAGACGAACAAAGTCATGGATGACGTCACAGTGCACTCGCGCCATATTTCCCGCGATAAATTTAGAGGTGGATCAAGCATCTGTAATGCGTGTACTGGCTATTTCAGTATAGTCTGTGATACCTGCCTCCTTGACATATGATTTGTTTTTAATCTTTTTTAATATAGAGATTTTATATATACATACTAGCAGGAAATTAACAATAGGACATTTTGAACTAAATAAAAAGGAATAAAATGAAACAATAAACAGGTAAAAAAAAATTATGTATATATTGCATATAGTCAGACCATTCAATTTAAAAGTGGGAAATTACACACCTACAAACAGGTAACGGGCTCTCTCTCTCTCTCTCTCTCTCTCTCTCTCTCTCTCTCTCTCTCTCTCTCTCTCTCTCTCTCTCTCTCTCTCTGGGTAGGGCGTTGCGCTGTATGTATCATGACCATTGAAATAAGTACCTTTGGCATACTCATTGTAGAGCAATACTCTCAAAATTTTTTTGACGTTTGTTGACTATAAGTCGACAATGATGCAAGGTATGTGTAATTCTTGCTGCGCTCGCCAGAACGGTAGCACCGTAAAACATATTACGGGTACCTCGGAAATCCTTTCAAAGAATGAATATATTTTGTATTTCATTGCAATTGATTGTTGTTTTCTTTTTTCTTTATTACAACATTTCACTACATTGTGTAGTTCATGAATTTAGAAGTCCGTGCAACCTGAATGCCTCGATCGGAAAGCAACCGACCGTAACTTTCTCAACCGGTATATATACCCCAGTGGCAGTAGAGGAGCGATCGAAACTAATATGGCGACCAAATGCTTTTATGAATTCATGTCAGCTTTAATTCATTTAACAAGAACAAAAGCTCCATGCAGATTCGAACTCATGATCTGCGGTTCAGAAGCCCAATACTTTAACCACTGAGCTACGACGATATACAACCCCATCGAACAATATAAACAGTTTAACAAAACATTTAAATCGCCATCTTGTGACGTAGTCTCTTAAAAAGTACAAGTGTTGGGGTAATGAGGTACCTTAATGTCATGAGAGAATCTATATCTAAGAGAAATAAAACGTTGCATTGACACTTTTGGGCATGTAGATGTAAACAAGACGATTTAAATAGTCTTATTTGCTTCTAGTATAACAATTTCTCATGAAAATACAAAAATAACACATGTAGATTTTTTTAATGCATTTGTTTATAAAAGATGATACTTTAACGGTTCAATAAACGCAGTTTTGTTATGTTTTAAAGCTATGTTTTAATGAAGAAAAAAACAGCAACAAAACAAAATTGATTGATAACAATTGCCTTCTTTTCTTTTGCAGATCATGAAAAAAATAACCTACCGAACAAGCGATGTGCAGTATCAAAAAGAGGAACCACGTGCGCTTTCCTAAAGTTTTGCTAGTTATTATGTTTTGGTTAATAAAAGAGTGTGTAAGTAATGATTGAATGATTGATAAGCAACCATCGATATTTCTTGCAAATTTATTCTTGCCAACATATAGTTGTAGGTAATTTAGTATATAAGAGGCACTCTAGCCACATGAGCTTAATATACACATTTATTTAATTTAAGAAATACCACAGGAATAATGTCAAAATAACTGAATATTTTAATACAGCCCACGTGTATGTACATGTATGACGATTTTTTTTTTAGATTTGTGCAAAAAGTTGTGCCCAGTCGTTGATGACAAAGCAATATGTGTCGTCCTGTCCTCAGACTAAGACCGCATGGGATGAAGCAGCTGCAAGGAAAAACTGTTCTGCCGTGAAGCAAAGCTGTACATCGCCAGATAACTTTGTTTATCACTGTCTAGCAAACTCGTACCAGAACAAACTAATTGAAGTTTGCGGTGTTAGAACACCCATCACTTTTCGTAAGAGTTTTTTCATGTATTTTTTATCGATCATCTGTGTGTATCGGATGAAGTTAGTATCTCTTTGGAGCATTTAAAGCTACATGTACACATTTGAATAATTGATGCAATTATAGGAAAATCAAATATTACAGCATTTTATATGATATTATAAAAAAGCTGCCGGCTTAAGTTTAAACAGTCTGAATGATATGTAACTCCATTAATTTTAAAAGTGTGTTAAATTGTGTTTAGCGGCTTTGTGTTTTTATGCAGTTGGGAGAATATAACGTTAATAAAACACTTCCCATTTTTTTTGGTCAAATCAAGTTATGCTCTTAACTTATGAGAAAAGTCGTCATTTTTTCATCAACTGTCACCTTATAAATTGACATTTACAATATAAAATTAAAAACCTGTATTGATTTGCAAACCAATGAAATAAATGGGTTTTTTGAGAGGGGGTTCCTCTATGGCAAAGGACTAGTAAAAGTCCGATTTTTAATCTCCATGTAATTGATATCGATATTGTTGGACATTTATGCAAGAAATACCATCAAAATATCTACCTGTAGAGTAAAGAAATCTTAAATCTGCCGTGTTAAAGAACAATTTAAATGACGGTTTTTGTTAGAACGTATTAATTCAATGTTTAAAATCGCCTTTGAAGAATCCTTTGATTTATGATTTTAAACAGGAGCATTCTGTTTTACCCATTTAAACGATCTGGAAAAGACTAAGTTAGAAATACATAGAAACGCATGTGATATAAAACTAAAAGTAAATGTTTGGATAAAATGTAATTATGTGATTTCATTTTGATTATAGCTGTGTGTGCTGAGTACAATGAAGGAGGTAATCTGGTCCAGGAGAATCACTTCACGGACTGTAGTGGCTACGATCCTCCGTGTCCCAATCGCTATCCATCCACGGACGCTTACAAGTGTAGGTAGTCGTCCGATAAACGTCATAACGGCATACTAGTAACTATTATATAGGGAAAAAAGAAAAAATTGAGCTATGCTCATCGCATTGCATGCCATTATGGCAAACAATTTTATGAAGAAATAAGTGAGATAAAACAATATTATATTGATCATAGATCAGTTTTAATTTTTGGTTAAAGGAAACATTTTATCCGAATGTTCTCTGTTTTGCAAAAAAAAGTTATTTTGATTTGATTCGATTTGATTTGATTCATTAAAATTATAAAAGCAACAAGATCATGTTAATGTTATTTCATTTTATAGAATAACTTCAACTTTAATTTACAAAAATCTGAATTTGGCAACTCAGACCATGAGTAAACAACATCCTTAAATTGAAGTTGCTATCTTTTATACAGATCCTGATTGCTACATAATAACTCAAGAGGTCACCACAGAAACAACAAAATCGAAAACAACAACAACAACAACAGCAACAACAAACATAAATCAATCAACAAAAGTTGTCATGACTACCAAAAAGTTATCAGAACAAGACCATACTATGAGTTTGCATACAGACAGTCCAATGCCTCCTTTTGACATGTACTTGCCATACTCACAACTGTTTTTGTCGTAAGTATTCGATATGAGTACACAGTAAATAAAACCATGCAAAACAACCCGGATATTTAAATAAAATGGTAATACATGTATCTTTTGTGCTTCTCAGGGGCATTGTTGCTGCAGGAATAGTTATCCCATTTATGTCGATCGTCATTGTAGTGTTAATTTGTTCACGACGAAACATGAAACCAGGTGATGACACCTCAGAGACACAACAAGGTATGTGTCCTCTGCACTCAACAATTAATTAATGTATCTGGAAAACTTAAACTTAATGAAATGAAAAAAAACCAAAGGGGAAAGTTTCCATGTGTAACAATGTGCCGAATAATTATGGCAGGTGGCGTTTAAGGCGCGGGTTTTCATCTAATATGTCATTGCTGAAAGAGTTAAACACTTTCCTAAAGATATATTCGGTCTGACAGGTGAGATGGTTACCTTTGAAAATTAGATTCCAACTGAAAAATTCATTTTCCTGTAAGATAAACAATTTCCTTTAGAATTGTCTAATTAAATATAGAACTACCTATAGGAATTTTAAATTTCGAAAGGGTTTAACAAAATTCTGTATATTTATCAAGATGTCGATTTTAGCGTATAACAAGTTTTAAAATACTTTTAAAATGTTCATACGAACAATTGTATGCATGTATGTACCAAATATTCAAAGAAATCTTAAGTTTTATTAAAACTTTACTACAAAATATTTAGTAAGTAGTGATTGTGTTTCCCTTTTGATATATTGGTTTTAGCTTTCAATACTCCCGAAATTTTTGACGTTACATGTAAGGGCATAGTGATAACTTAATGAGATAAAGAATTGAATTAAAACTCCATTTTTGTTAAGAATAACACAAACCATTGTTAAGCAATCACATTTTGAATAATTAAATAGTATTTTTACGATTAAACCAATAATCAGTTGGCTCTCTCATTCGCCTATGTTTCCCTCTTGTTTCATTTCCAGAATTCGAAGAAATGCTCAGAATGGTATAAAAAGTATTATCCTTGCAAATGGAAATTTAGGACAGTCTGGTTGAATTTTTGTTCTTTGCATGACTTGTGTGGTTTGTTGGTGTAGTGAAATCCATTCCTCTTGCTATAGCTGTACACTTGTTTAATTCCACTCTACACATGCTCATCAATCACTTCATACTTGTCATTCGAAGTAAAGTAACAGAATACGAGAAACTATATGTTAAAAATGAAAGCCAATGATCTTATTACTTTTAATAATTAACAACTGATTCAAAAGCACAGAATGACCACAGCATGTATAGAATGGTATGAGTAGAATCTTACCGACACTTTAACTGTTGAATCTATGTTTATGATACAATTAACTTCCACTTGTTCATAGTTAGTGCATGTGTTCTGAGATACCCTCCAGTTAATTATATTTTGAAATTAATCTGCATGGTTTGACAATGTTTTAAAAATTCCTTTTAAACGACGATCACATGCTTGAAAACTATTTAGAGGATTAATGATCCCTTTTTTGACTCTAATAATCTCCAGGACATTTAATCTACGATATTTGCTCGTTGTTGCTTTCTGAAGTGTTGTCTTCTTAAGGGATGGTTAGTAAATATCATACATTTATTGCATGTTGGTAAAAGAAATATAAAAAGTTATTCTCCAAAGAAAAAGTATGTTTCCCGAGGCTTCGTCATGCATTTCAAAAGCAATAACGTCGTAAAGTTCTGATTTCGTATGTTATTGTCTCTCTTTTCTTTTAATATTTCGAATCATAGATACAGATTTATGTTATATAAAGAGAATTAAAATGATGAGAATTTTTAATCTTAACATATTTGTCTATATCGTATGCCCATGTCGGCTCTTTCATTCCTTTGGAATGAAATCTTCAGTGATTTCCAAAGAGGTGGAATTTGATATTTATTCCCTGGAAGACACGACGTCTTTGTCCGTCCTCTCACGTGAATCAAATGACGCTTGACATGTATATGAATTAATCATATTGAGGTATATTTGCATATGCATTGTTCTTTCCCACTGTAAGTCCATAGGGAGGAACTGCAATTATTTTTCTATAATCGCAATTGCTCCGTCTGTATACTATGACGTCATAAAGGTCTGACGTCATATACTTTTCCATGACGTTATAGATTTAAACCACTATACGATACATCATGACGTCGCGCACGGTGTTGGTGTTAATTTCGGTAACGTAAAAAAACGTCAAAAACGTCATTTTCACTCATAACGTAATGATACATTTCATTAACCACAACATACAAATAAATTAAAAAATAAGACCTTTAAATTGATTTTTGTCCACATGTAAGAGATTTTATATTTCAAAACTGTTATATACATGTAAATAAATATTTGTAAGAAATATCAATGTTCAAAAGCATGCGATTCGCTCACAGCTTTCAATTCTTTTTCTTAAATTCTTAAATGAACTTCCTCTGAAATTAGTCATGTATTGTAAAGAATAGCTCTTGATTCAAAAAATGATATACAAAACTCCTTCATTCCCGAGTCTGTTCTACCTTTCTATGTTTCCGTTTTTCTTCATTAATGTTAATTCGTAGTGTAGCAGTCAAAGATCCCGTTGAAATCATCAAAATACATGTTCATCGTCGCATCACGTTTAACGTCATTGCGTCATTTTACATGTACCCATGTCGTCTATATCTTATTCGAAAAAAAAAATTAATTCGACCGGTTAAGTTCAGATATTTGAAATCAATTTTGTCTTTTATTAGCTCACCTGAGCTGAAAGCTCAAGTGAGCTATTCTGATCACATTTTGTCTGTCGTCCGTCTGTCCGTCTGTCCGTCCGTCTGTCCGTAAACTTTTCACATTTTCAACATCTTCTCAAGAACTACTTGGCCAATTTCAACCAAACTTGGCACAAATCATCCTTAGGCAAAGGGGATTCAAAGTTGTGAAAATTAAGGGCCACACCCGTTTTCAAGGGGAGATAATTAGAAATTAATGAAAAATTTCGAGAAATTTTCAAAAATCTTCTTCTCAAGAACCAGAAAGCCAGGAAAGCTGAAACTTGTGTGGAAGCATCCTCAGGTAGTGTAGATTCAAAGTTGTGAAATTCATGACCCCCGGGGGTAGGGTGGGGCCACAATGGGGGGTCGAAGTTTTACATAGGAATATATAGAGTAAATCTTTAAAAATCTTCTCCTCAGAAGCTAAACAGCCAGGAAAGCTGAAACTTGTGTGGAAGCATCCTTAGGTAGTGTAGATTCAAAGTTGTGAAATTCATGACCCCTGGGGGTAGGGTGGGGCCACAATGGGGGGTCGAAGTTTTACATAGGAATATATAGAGTAAATCTTTAAAAATCTTCTTCTCAAAAACTAAACAGCCAGGAAAGCTGAAACTTGTGTGGAAGCATCCTCAGGTAGTGTAGTTTCAAAGTTGTGAAATTCATGACCCCCGGTGGTAGGGTGGGGCCACAATGGGGGGGTCGAAGTTTTACATAGGAATATATAGAGTAAATCTTTAAAAATCTTCTTCTCAGAAACTAAACCAGCCAGAAAAGCTGAAACTTGTGTGGAAGCATCCTCAGGTAGTGTAGATTCAAACGTGTGATATTCATGACCCCCGGGGGTAGGGTGGGGCCACAATGGGGGGTCGAAGTTTTACATAGGAATATATAGAGTAAATCTTTAAAAATCTTCTTCTCAGAAACTAATCAGCCAGGAAAGCTGAAACTTGTGTGGAGGCATTCTCAGGTAGTGTAGATTCAAAGTTGTGAAAATCATGATCCCTGGGGGTAGGGTGGGGCACAATGGGGGGTCGAAGTTTTACATAGGGATATATAGAGTAAATCTTTAAAAATCTTCTTCTCAGAAACTAATCAGCCAGGAAAGCTGAAACTTGTGTGGAAGCATCCTCAGGTAGTGTAGATTCAAAGTTGTAAACATCTTGATCCCTGGGGGTAGGGTGAGGCCACATTGGGGGGGGGGGTGTTAAAATTTTACATAGAAATAAATAGAGTAAATCTTTAAAAATCTTTTTCTCAGAAACTAATCAGCCAAGAAAGGTGAAACTTTTGTGGAAGTATCCTCAGGTAGTGTAGATTCAAAGTTGTGAAATTCATGATCCCTGGTGGTAGGGTGAGGCCACATGGGAGGGGGGGGTGTTAAAGTTTTACATAGGAATATATAAAGTAAATCTTTAAAAATCTTCTTCTCAGAAACTAATACGCAAGATGATTCTTTATAATTGTTAAAACTTTGGCTCCAGGACAATTCTTCGGCCTCACAAGAAGGTTCAGAGTTTGATGTCGCTAAATACCCCATATATAAACAATTGTAAAGGATCTTTTTGAGAACTGCAATACTCAACATGTGATATGACTATAAAATTGAAGCAGGCAGCTATTTTTTCATTAGAATCTTTTTGTATTACTGTATTGAGTTATTGCCCTTGATTTATTGATTCTTGATTATTTTAATTAATGCATCCACTGTTAACATATTATTGTGATGATTATTTTTATACAATAATAAATATTCAATGTATATAAGTTGTTCTGCATAAGAAGTTTTGGGTTAGGCCGGATTAGTTTGTTTATTTTTGATTTCCAAATTTTAGATACTATGAATTATTTTAGGCCGGCACATATATAGGGACAGTGTCTATTGCATATGGAAAAGCGATTGTTTGGGGTTAAACTTGAACAGGTATGGAAAGATTGAGTGTGTGAACATCCCTGCTCTATTTAATCTACGTGTTTTCTAACCTTCGATACAAAGTATACGGTCATTCCTGCCTTGTATTGCATTAAGACAAGTGTGCAGTCATACCTGCTTGTATTGGTGGTGGTTGCGGCGGAGCACTAATGTATGGTCATCCCTGCTGGTGTTCAGGCCTCTCTAGCGCATGTGTGCGGCACTCCCTGCTTGCGTTAGGTTGAGCTGTTGGCGCAAGTGTGCGGTCATCCCTGCTTGCGTAAACGTTGGTACCTGTTGAGTTGCATAGGTGTGCGGTCATCCCTGCCTGCGTAATGTTGAGTCGCTATATATGTGCAGGAGCGGTGATTAAAGTCTGCTCTTGTAAATATTGGCAGCAATCAGGGCTATCCGAGTTCCAAGGGGGAAAAAGGGGTTTTATTAATACAGGATCTACATGTATTATTGTACATTGTCCAGATTGTTTGTATTATGACTCCATTAAGCTGACTTTATCATACCTATTAATATTGTTCCTCAGGTGAGCGATGTGGTCCATGGGCCTCTTGTTTATTATTCCTATATTTTATTATTATTATTTTTATACTTTTGCTACCTTCTTCACAAAATAATTTGTAGTTATTTATTGTTTTCTCTAAAACTGTTTTTATGAAGAATAAAAACCCGCACACATACTGCATGCCGTAACGTTTAAGTCCTTGCGTCATTTTACGTGCCCGTGACATATGATCTTGACATCATTTTTTTTCTAAAAATCAATTATTTTTATTCGCAATGCTTGTATATTTGGCATTGAATTGTTTGGGAGAAAAAGCACATTTCTAACTGCTATTCATTTTTGTGAATTTTCTGCGCGACTTTTTAAAAGAAGTGTCTAAGTTACTTTCTCTTTTCATTGCTTATGTAGTTTAATGTATTTTTATGAAAGTGTGACATTTCATGTTGACATTTTAAAATGTTTCTATTAAGAAAATTTGCGGACACATTTGCTTCTTTTCAATGGCTATACAACCTATGAAAATGCACATTCTAAAATGATTTCTATTATTATGAAATATAGCCAACATTTTTTTAATGGGCATGATACTTGTGATCGCCATGCTACGCATAACTGTGAAATGTAACTCTTGTGACACGTGTCTTGAACAAACTCTAGCATAACGATTTTTTTATCATAGAAAATTAAATTATCATAAAATATATATTACGAAAATTTTACACAGAAACAATTTCTCTTAAATTTTTTTTAAAAAGTCATATATTTAAAAAAAAATACAATAGATCATTGCTAGTTCCTGAATCACAATTCATATTTTGGTAATTAACTCATCTTGCCCTGGCCATTTTCGAGGATTTTTTACGCATCTACAACTTCATTCTGGGAATTCTTTGATCCGGCGTCGATTCCTGGCATTGATTACGTCAAAAACGCTATGACGTATATCTGTTACATTATCAAAATAATAAGTCCACCAAAAATTTCCCTCCCAAAATTAAAGTTCACCGAGATACTGTTGTTTATTTGAGATATGTACCCAAAAAGTGTTACCTATCTACATGCTATTTCTAAAAAAAAATTCAGTTTTTAACACCGATTTATGAAATATAAAAAAAAATTCCTACATTTTATTACATGTTTTGTTGAAGTCCGTATACATTCGAACAGATCGGTATATAAAATTACATATGTCCAAATTTTTGTTTTTAAAAATAGTCAAATACTGTGCGCGCACCCTGAAAGGACATTTTAACACCAATACCGTGCGCGACGTCCATGTGTTTTTCGCAAACTCCATAAAATTGATGTATTTAATATTAAAACATGTCATATAATAACATTTTAAAAGATATACTGTTATAACATATCATTGATTCTGTTAACAAATCTATGTGAATTAAAATACATTACAATCTGAATGTTTGATGCAATAGCTAACTGTCAAGGTCTAGGCTAATACGGGGCATTTGTGAGTGGTAAAATGCAAATATAAGTAATAAACAACGATTATTAAGTGAACATGGCGTTATGAATAGCAACTGCTCTGCTGGCATATTTTCCATGATGCGCTAGCGCGCATCATGGAATATGCCAACAGAGCAATTGCTATTCATAACGCCATGTTCACTGAATAACGTTGTTTATTTCTTAAATAATACAACATTATGTTATACGTCATGGGGCATGCAAGATATGTATGGTGTAGGCATTATTATATAAATAGTGCCTGTTTGGGAGGGTAACAGTTGAAATTGACACCCCGAGAAAACCATTGTCAACCGACGCGAAGCGGAGGTTGACAATGGTTTTCGAGGGGTGTCAATTTCAACTGTTATCCTCCCAAAATGTCTTTTTTAAAATTTTTAAGAAAATTTTACTGCTTTTATATAGGAATAACGTGAATTCTACAGCGAACCGTACGCGCATAATTTTCGCGCATGTAACATTTTTTAATGTTACCCGTTGCCAAGTGCGTTGCTAACGCTGAGGGTAATAGTAAATATTATTAACTGCGTCTTAACCAATCAGATTTCAGTATTTAACATGAAAGTATAACAATATTTAAGATTCCATTTCAAACAACTTTAATCGTATTTATTGATTTTTATATCGGTAAGACCTTCATTTAATGCTAGTTAAAATATAAAATAAACACCCTAATTTCAAATTTACATTAATAAAAATAAACAAGCAGTAAGATCATTTATTTATTTATTTATTCATGTATTTATCTATTTATTGTTCTTATTTGTAGGTAAACAGGAAACAGACATGAAGAAGAGGGGAAAAAATGGCACTTCAGTTTTGGATCACACGCCATTAGATTTTCATTTTTATTTATTAATTTGTTACTGTTATTTATTTATGAATTTATTAATTTATTTATTATCATAAAGCGTTGACACGACGACGTAAAAAAAAAAATCACACGGTGCTATACTGTAGTTCATGTATTATACACTGTAGGATGTCTGTTAAAGAGACAGTACGGCGCATCTTATTAAAAACCGACTTGAAAAAATTTTCTGATCGGGTTCGGTATTTTTGTACTACTCATGGATGTATAAACTTTCAGAAAATTACAAAGTTCTCCATGCAATAAATCTAATTATTTCATTAAAATTAATAATTACGTATAACCTATCACATAAATACATCGCAACGTGTTCGGGGTTCAGCCTTCTATACTATTACGCATGCGTATTTACTGTAAACAAAACACATGCAGGGCTCGCGAAGAATCTCCTGGACAGGTTTGTTGATAAAAATATGTCTTTTCTACTTCTCCTAGGTAATAACTGTTCAAAGTTTTTAAAATATCCACAATTATTATTTTGTAAGCATGTATTTTTCGTGTTTATCATAGGAGTTGCTAAAACCTAAGTTTATTTTTATAAATGAGGCCCCTTAAGGGGTTTTTTAACATATTTATGTCTATTCATTTTAAAATGAAACTAAATTGGTAAACCATTTATAGATTATCGAGTAAGTAAGGATGTGTTTCATTTAGAGAATCGCTTTAACCTCGTTTTCCATGATGACCGTAGTGGGACGAAGATCTTGTAGTTTTCAGCACGTGTCAATTACTGTCAATCAAAGTCCACGTGGTACAAATAAACGATATAAGATTATTCAGGTTTGTACGACCCTTGAATTTCCGGAAGCTCATAATTACGTATTTCAACTATTACAGTAAACGTTATTTCTTATTTCCTAACTATACAATAGGTAAATCTGAAGTTAATCACACATGTGTTTTCAGCTGTACTGTCTCTTTAAGTGTCTTCCACCTATAAATGTACCGATCGTTCCATTCTGCAATGAAACGCAAATATTTACATTTGCCTGTGATAACGCTATAATGTACGTATCGATTTTGTACTAGAAAACCCATAACTTCAAACAACGTATACATGTAACTGGGGCGCTAGTATTATGAGGTGATAATTTTGGTCGGGGCGTGGTCAAATCTATATCATAAAGCCCTTCGGGCTTTATTGGATTTGATCACGCCCGACCACAATTGTTACCTCATAATACTCAAAGAATGATTTCAATTTCCTTATTCCTTAAATAAAGCGTAATATTTTAATCACATTACACAATTTTATTTTTTTTTTCAAATTTACTGATCAGAATGAAATTTAATTTATGTTAGAATTTTAATGTGTGAGGACGTTCCGCTTTATCGATTTATTTATTTTTATACTATAAAACTACAGGTGCAATGTCTTTTTTAAAGTCTTGATATCATATAAAAGACATTGCATTTGTGAAACCTTAAAAACTTAAACATGTACAGAATTCATTAAGCTGAAGAATTTTTTGATATGCTCTTGGCTACAATTTTTAATGTAATTAAACGCTTAATGTGTACTTTCTTGTTTAACGTGGCTCGTGGCTGGATGGTCAAGAAGTTCACGATCAGATCTATCTTTTAATTTTGATCATAATATCTTATCTTTAGTTAAAGGTATTGTTTTGTGAAGAACTACTCAGTCTTTATATTTTAGATTTAAATGTTTATATTTACTTATATCTTTACAAAAGGTCTTCTATGGGACAAAATTGTCATCCAAAAGTTGTCTGATCAGCAATCCTTCTTGTTATGTTTATTTATTGTTATATATCATATGTCTCTTTTTTTCAATTTTTGTTATAGTATATATGCCTGACTTTTTTTTAATCAATATAGATAAAATATTGTCTTACAACTTCTTTAAGAGGGAGGTATTACTAGTATCTGTAACAAGAGTTTTGGGTTTGGGTATTTTAATAATTCATTGTAAGCTACGCTGTACAGTGTATAGTTGCTTATAGTTTGTTATCTTTAAATTTTGCTTTTTTAAGAAGTGTGACCTCTTATTTATTTTCTGATGTTTCCGGTGATAAAGAAGAAACAAAGACTTACTGTGGAATCATTACATTTTGTGGTGGCTCAATTTTCGTGGAATTCGTGGGTACCTCTCATCCACGAAATAACATCCTCCACGAATTGATAAATTAGGGTAATAATGTCGTATTTCCTTTTGTAGATATATAAGAATACACGAAATTACGTCCCCACGAACCTGTGAAATTTAAGTCATCCACGAAAATTGGCCCCCACGAAATTTAATGATTTCATAGTACTCTGTTATAAAAATTGTTTTCAATACACACACACAGCTATATAAATATATAATGTTGCTTAGTCACACAAAAACAGATACATACCTTTATGGGTAAAGTTGACGTTTGATTGATCACTCGAGAATGATCGACCGCATGTCCAACAGTATCCAGACATTGTAGCACGAAACTGTACAAAATGTAGTTGGTTTTCTAGGTTTTTTTTCGGTAGCGTCAGCTGAAGTGCTAGATTTTGGGTTCTATGTAATGTGTTGTGTCGTGGAGAAGGGACGGATTGTACTAAACATTTGACAATTTCAATTATTTGTGTCGTAAACCATTTTAATGCTTTATATATTATCAATATATATTATGCTTGGAGAGTGGGTTTCAAAGGTCGCGAGTTTAAGCCCGGCCGGGGCGAATCGGAGGTGGAGCTTCAATGAGATATATTTCCTAGTTAGATAGCAACGTTTGGGAAATGAAAAAAGTTGAAGAATCATACTTGCTTTTATCGTTTATTTTGGTAGGAAGTACACTGGCGTCGGAAGCAAATTGAAAGTGGGGGGGGGGGGGGGGGGCTAGACTAATCCTCTGAATTATTGAGAAAAAAGTATTTCCCAAAATCATGGAAATCCTAATCCGTGGGGGGGGGGGGGGGGGGGGGGGGGAAGTATACCTATACTTCCCGTAAAAAAATTACTTACCCAACAATTTTTTCCCCAAATCATGAAATTCCTAATCCGTGGGGGGGGGGGGGGGGGGGGGGGGGGGGGGGGGGTAGTATGCTTCTGAATCCAACTTTTCAATCTTTCAAGGTAAATTTAGAAACAATAATCTTTCCTGCGAGAAAAAGTGGGGGGGGGGGGGGGGGGCTGAACCCTCTATTATGCTATGTTTCTAATGGTAAGGTATAAATTTGCAAAAAAAGTGGGGGGCTAAGCCCCCCCCCCCCCCCCTAGCCCCCCCGGTTCCGACGCCTATGAAGTAGGTCACAATAATAAGTTGTCCCATACCACCTTATAGTTCTACCGAAGTGTTGAACGACGGACCAATTTAGTTTCAATAGCTCTATTATCTGCCAACCTGCAGGCATGTTTGCGAAGCTATCTCAGGACAATGGTGTACCCTAGTTACGTCTTGGGATACGTCTTAGTCTTAAATCTTTTTTTTTAAGCTCTCCTAAATTTAAGAACCACAATAACTTTGTCCAAACCGTAGGACATCACTTACCTTGTCCAAGACCATCCTAAGGTTGTAAATTGTATATATGTATTTTGGCGATGGATGCCCAGTTATTTCTTGTTTAACATGTACGTCTATTCTATATATTGCTGAATAAAGAGATATTAGTTGAGGTTTGGAGTTTTTTTTTTTTTTATGTAACGTTAAGTTCTATGAAAAGCGCGTGCTTAATTATGTATTCCTTGAATGACAAGAGTATCAAATATTGAATTATATTTACACTCAAAGAATGCACATGTGTTGTGTAAATCATTTTTTGCTTGCCTAAAAAAGCTGTTCTGATATATATAGTTAAATTTGTTTAACCTGGTTTGCGCGTCACAGGACACGCCACAATGCACAAACGTCAAAAACTTACTAATCCGCCTGACGTTACTTTAGAATTCGAACAGATAAATATCAGTTTTTAAAGTAAAACGCACTCAATTTGTTCTGTAAATAACAAAAAATTAAATTTCAAGGAATGAACTCCATATCTACCCAAATTATACTGTTTTTAGCCGGGCTCTGGCTGAAAGCAGAGTCCCGGCTGTAGGCAGGCAATCGCCCACAACTTCAAAAGTAAACAAAAAACCAAACATCGTCAAAGTAAAAGCATCCGCTATACCAAATAGTTACACAAAGAGCCAGGTTTTGTCAAAAGTGTTGGTATTTTGTTTCTTTTTTTTAATTTCGAGAAAATTGTCTATCTTTTTTTAGTTTTCTTATTAATAACGTGTTTTAAAAACAAGACTATGCATTTTGAACACAGACAATGCGTATGAATTTCCATGAACTACTTTGCTGCGCGTTGAAGAAATGGTGATTGAATACCTAAAGCTTGTTGGAAAATTCAAGGCAACAACTGTTGAACTTTTTTCTACTATACAGACATATTTTTGTTCATAGCCGCTTACAAAATTTGGTCGCTCTCTGACGCTTAGAGAGAGATTTTCGAATTCAGTCTTTACTACACAATATGCATTAAGACACACCAAAAGAGCCTGGCTTTCAGTACTTCAGTACTTTGATTTTAATTATCTTGTTTAATTCGATTCAGTCTGAGTATGAGGACTGTGATCACACATAATATTAACAGATCTCTTCAATAATAATATACATGTGCTATATTTACACATAAACATTGCATTTTGCTTGATCCTATCATGGTTTAGAAAATCAGCTGACATTTTACACAGTTTCATAAATTTATGACAAATCAGTTGTTACAGACACCATTATAAAATTCGAAAATCATATCGCGACAGTGACATGTAGGTACCTAATGTAATTTTTAGTAACAGGTGAACAGGTGTACATGTAGGCGAAAAACATGGGAAAAGGCGCTATACCCTTTTCTATTCCGAGATGTGCAACTATTGGCCTTAAAAGTAATAACATGCGAAGGCCTTCCTTATTGCATTCTTTCAACACTTCTAATATTTGTTAAGTGTTGAGGAGGATCACTTAAATCTGAATTATATAGACGTGTCCCTCATTGTACGCGTATAAATACCTCAATTAATAAACTTTTAGATTTATTGTCACTTGTTCTTTGATACTTTATGAAATAAAATATGTCGTGCTTTTAAATTTCAGTTTTCATTGTTTCTGAAGTTTATGAGGTACACATTTGAGAATGTAATAACACAATTTCCTTGTGAACGTGATGACAAGAGGTTCGTTACTTGTTTTCAGAGTGTTCTCGTTGGTGAAAAAGAATACTATAATCGCTGTTTCCTATTGATCTGGGTGTTCTTTTTTTGGTCCCCTACCGGTTTTCACCGGAGGGGACTATAGCTTTCCTCTGCGTCCGTCTGTCCGTCCGTCCGTCCGTCTGTCTGTCTGTCCCACTTCAGTTTTCCAAACTTTATTTCTTTATGCGTTTGAGGAATAATATGAAATTTGCTGAACAGCTTCAAAATGTCAAACTACAGATCAAGTTTACACTTTTGTAGCGTCTGGTTGACATGTTTTCGAGAAAATTAATTTTTTATATTCCAATTTTTTAATGTTCGTGTTCGATATTCTGCATAACAGTGCATTGTTTTCACAATTTCCACAAACCGGAAGGGGACGTGTATTGCTTATGCAATACTCTCAGAATGCTTGTTGATACTGATAATGCTTGTAAAAATTTGTTCTACGGTAACCACAGAATAATGTCAACTTTTTCACTTAAAACATGTATCTGGAGAATAGTTAACACTATTGCTCACAGACGGCTTCATTCTTATTATCCATATTTATTTATAACCAACAGTTGGTCACTGGTCAAGCTGAACCATCTTGCAAGAAACTTAATTTGTCACTTGCTCCTAAACTTTAACTCGTCAATAGAAAATACAAGACGGTTGCATTTTGAATGCCCCCTCCCCCCCCCCCCATCTAACCCCTAATCCCATCCCCTGTCCCCCACCCCACTCCAAAAAAAACCACAACAAATAAAACATATCAGTTTCCCCACAATCCTTTATTTTACCTTTATTGAATGTATTCATTTCGAAAATATTTAACCATTAAACTTTTCAGCAAAGATTCTATTATTATGTGTTCACGATCCCTCATATTTGGTTTTCAAATTAACCATGGCTGTCATTGTTGAATCAATATTACTTACAAGAGTGAATTACACTGATAGATATTGAAGCTGTTTGACGTCCCTGTCAGCGGCGTTGAATTGTAACGGTACTATTGTTTATATTTACAAGGTTTTTTAAGGAATAAGGAATAATTCTTTGAGTATAATGAGGTGATAATTTTGGTTGGGCTTTATGATAGATTTGACCACGCTCCGACCGAAATTATCACCTCATTATATTCAAAGAATGATTTCTTATTACTTATATTTATTATAATATTATTTCCAATTTCTAACCTTTAAAACAACATTATTTTAAAAACACTATTTTCTATATAACACATGCTATGTATTACTACGCAGTGCAGCCATTACCGTTTTTCGATTATGCTACAAGACACGCCCACTGTGTGTCACTCATGTTTTATGAAGTTATTGAATTTCAGTGTTCAAATTTGATTCGTAGTGTTATCATAGACAAAGACAGTTTAAAATGTAAATATTTTGACGTATTTACAACGAACACAATATATAAAACACATATTATATCCTCGCATATATGAAATACCGTGGAAACATTCAAATTCGGGGGAAGGGGGGTGCAATGTTCGTGGATTGTTGGTTCTTTGCTTATTCATGGGGATACATTAGTTTCGTGAATTTGGGTTTTCAGTTTTAGTAAGAAAACTAACTCGTTCGAAATTTGTTTCTGTCAAGGATGTAGGTTCGCTGGGGAGGGCTACTCACGAAAAATTAAGCCACCACGAATTCTAATAATTCCACAATACGTCTTCACACAATGACATACTAAATTCTCTCCTCTCTTCTACATGTTCTCTGGGAACGGCCGTGTCAATTACCCCTTTTCACTTCGTAGACTCCCCCATAGTTTAATAAACCACCTACTTCCATCTCTCAGAACTCTATCATGCACAATAGACAAATTACAACTACAGAGGTTAACTTACAAATGATAGATACTGTGGAATCATTAAATTTCGTGGGGGCCAACTTTCGTGGATGGCTTAAATTTTACAGGTGCGTTGGGACTAATTTCGTGTATATTCATTTATATACAAAAGGAAATATGACACTTTTACCTTAATTAACAATTCGTGGATGATGTTATTTCGTGGATGAGAGGTAACCACGAATTCCACGAAAATTGAGCCACCACGAAATCTAATGATTCCACAGTACTCTTGGGAAGCAGGGCTACAGTGCCTGCATCGCGCACCTAGCTACAACCTTATCAACTCTTTCATACAACTACCACCACCTTTACTAAACATTTATTAATGATAATTACTCCAGGGGATATCAATGTTACTGCTGCTTGGGCCGATTTTTTTTTCCAATACAGTTTTTAATGATATTCCGTACAAACCAATTCTCGTAAAAATTATACACTTTCACCTATTTACATCTTCAAAATCGGTCTTTCAATGATAGAAATATTGAAAGTAAATAAAAATAGTTTCTGTATGGTAATACAAAAAGTTCCTAAGTCATCAACTTACTGACACTAGGGGACCGTTTGATTCGTCCCTCGATTACTTGGAAATGTCCAGCTCGCATGTATCGATTGTAAGAAGAAACGAAGTTCGTATTTCTCTTGTTAATTATTTATTTTTTAATTATTCGATGATTAATCTTAAAAGCCGACTAAAACAGCATTTTCTAAGTAAAATGGTATATTTCTGCATGGTGTTTGGCCTATATATCATTTAGGATAGGCCTTTCCCTAAAATTTTTTTTAGATATTCTGATAGGTTTTGTTTAAAGAAGTAGATAAAGATAGAATTTTTAGGGGCACTCCGGCCCTGGGGTCGATTTGTGCAAAACAACGATACGAAATTTCGATACTGATATTTATCATAGTATACAATTATTTAATGCTTGAGCAGTCAATAGACCAGAATATTTTTCCTGATGTGCAGGGAACAACTCAGTATGATCTACTGCCCGAGGCCAACTGCCGAGGGCAATAGATCATACTGTGCTGTTCCCTGCACCAAGGGAAAAAAATTCTGGTGTATTGACTGTTCAAGCATTAAATAATTGTTTTATTACCTAAGTAAAGGATATAAGCCAAAAACTGTCCATTCTGTGAGAGAAAGAACTGATCGAGGCCCGAAGGGTATAGCAGGTATGTCCGACTTAAAACATTCTCCTCTTTTGTTTTAAAAATAGACTACAACAGGTACACCAGTAGACAATGAAAATAAAGAGAGCTATTTATAACCACCCCTAACAAAAATGCAGTCCTGAGTAGAATTCTGTTTCTATTGTCTACTTAGTGGACAGGTACAGGTGACTTTTTAGGTATAACTTGAACTGCATGATTTTTTATTCATTCACACTACTTGTGTCTTAGTACCGAGATGTCTTCCTCTGTTGGAGAAAGCATTTTCTTAACTCAGTCAAAATTCAAAGATGATAATGAAAATCATCCAAACACGGATGGTGTTCTAAGTGACATTTTAGATATGGAGGCTGGGCCAGATTTAGATTTAATTCAGAACTGTGTCTTTTCTGTTATCTCTGATGAAGATATGATTAACGCTAGTCAAGAAGTAGAGAGCATTGATAGGTTTTTAAAACCTCTGAATCAGCAGGATTTGGATGACTTAATACGGAGTGGTTTGTCTAAGAAAACGGACATTGAGCAGGGAAATATTTCTTTCAAATTTAAGTTTTGAAATCCTTAAAACACATGTGGATAACCAGTGAAATCTGGATTTGAATACTATTTTCCTGATTCCACAGATATATACAACTGCATTTGGATTATTTTCCACTCGCGTATAAGTGCATTTGAATTATTCTTCAAAGATGTATCAGTTCATTTGGATTATCATATTTCAGAGCATGCTTAATTAAATTTCATTTTGTTTTCAGATGTATGGCTTTGCATGGTATTTGTTTTATTACACGTCACCTGTACCTGTCCAATAAGTTTACAATTACTATCCATTATTTTTTACTGGGCAGTTTTCACTTTGAAATTTAAAATTTAAAACTTTAAAATAATGGACAGTTTTTTAAAACTTATTGGACACTTACAGGTAACTTATTGGATTTGTTTTCAAATTTACAAGTACTTTATGCTATATAATAGTTTAAAATAACAAAGGATTGCATAACGAAAATGTTTTAATTCCTTATTTAGTTTTCGGGGTTTACAATTATGCAGATGGTTTTCGAGCCATTATGCAATATACTAAGATTTTTTTCCCATCTTTTACATGCACAAAACCTGTTGCATGCATTACAACATCTCAATTTAATATTAGTTTACATAAAGAAGGGGGAGTCTTCAACCCATTAGATTTTAAATACATGTAGTCTTTTACCTTATATGAGGTTTTAAAATTATTGATTATTTGATACTCCATTTTGATAACATTGAATTAGGTTTCACCAAGTACCTGTACTAAAAACAGCGTCTATGTAAAGGAATATACATTCCCTGAGAACTATCGAAAGGATGTAACATTAACATAACCGCGTTCTGAAATACGTTGCCGGTCCAATAGATCGCAGTCTATTGACCGGCGGTCCAATAGATCGCAGTCTATTGTCCAGCAGTTCAAAATTGACGCAAATATTTAATTTGTAATATGACAAAACAAAATCCCTTTGATTAGGTAATAATGGTCTATATTTACAACATGAAGGTTCTGGATAGCTCTGTAGGTGCTGAAATGCTGGCTTTTTTACACAAGAATCATTCACTCTGTGTTACTCGAGACAGGTGTGTGGCAACGCACTTTGAAAAAATTACGCACTTTGAAAAAAATTTTCAAAGTGCATTAAATTTGGGACCAAGTCAACTTTTGATAGTTGCTTAATATGTCCTTTGTAATAAAATAACGCATATAAGATAATGTATTATAGAAAGTAAACTGAAAAATAAAAGTTAACGATAATAAAGTAAACAAAAATGTCCATAAGGCATAAATCATACTACTCGGACAACGACTGTGAAACTTTTTTTCAATCATTATTAATATTGACACATTATGAGAACTAGAACTTAAGAGCATGTCTACGAGAAATCCATGCAAATATGGAAAAAATCTGTGGCAGCAAGACCCAAGAATAAACAGAATTTTATCATAGATTTAAAGGATATATACCCATCTAAAGTAATATATATATATGATGTTTGTTAATAAGAAACTGTCTGATGTATTGTTACAAAATTATATAAAATTCATCTTTGGACTCTCAAGGACTAAAAGTAATAAATTAACAAAAACATCCCATTTTCAAATAAAATAAAAATTTCATTTTACAAGCGATTTTAATTCACTGAAGTCAATATTTGTAACTAAACATGAAAAAACACCTTATTTTGCTTTTAATTTAAAAAAAAAATAGTTGTTATCATTGTTTCTCAAAGAATTCTTATTCATTAGATTTGCATTTCATGACTACTGTTAGAATTGTCTCCCCTGTTGCGCTCTTCTGTAGAGAAGGTAAACTAGTCAGAATGTTGACAAAGCTACACAAGTTCAAGTTCAGGCAAAGTATTGAGAAATGCTGTGAGTGTTCTTAATATATATTATGATATTGAATGATTTTAATTGCAAAAAATGTGCCCCATCTTGTTAGTGTTATTCACTGTATCACATATTGAAGTTTGATGGAGACTTGTATCTAGTCTATAAACTGCTATTTTCGGTCCCGATATATTTAAGCACCACATTTGGGCGATTTTTAATTAAAATATACAAACCTGTGATAGAAGTGAAATTAAAATAGATGAAGGGGAAATTTTCAAGATAATCTCATTCACAGATTATCATATTTTACTCGAAAAAATCCACAAAAACGAGAACTGATTTCTTACAAAGATTTAATATATAATGGGGTATGTTGAAATTAGATAGAATGATATATCATTAACATGACAGATGTCTTACGGACATCACATTTCTGTACGTGTATATTTCACTGGCCATCTATAAACCACCCGGGTTAGACTCTTATAAGCTTTAATTTTGACTGTTTGAATTTCTTACATGTAAGCAAACAAATAATTGTAAAAGTGAGTAATTGCACCCTTTTCAATGTGACTCGCATTAAAATCATAATTTAATCACTTTTATCAAATATAACTATACCTGTACGCAGAATCATTGCAAGTTTTTATCCGCCCGATTGAAGAATGTATAATGTAACCTATAGTTCATTTCTTTGATCCTTCTTTTTACATATTTTTTTTAATGAATCAGACTTTTATCTAAGTTATGATATTTATGGAATCTTGAAATGACGAGGAGGGGGGGCAGGGTTTTTTAATTTTTGAGAATGTAACACAGTAAGTACATCTGAAATAAATAAAGAGCTCTACTCCCTACCTCTCTATTATAGTCTGTCCCAAGATATTTTCGATTTACATTTACTTAATTGCATTTTATTTATAAATACCTCAGGGTTCAAACAATGTTCCTATAAAAGTATGAAAAATTTCCAAGATTTCTCAGTCGAAACGCCCCTGTTAGCCCTTCAGGTTTCAATACAATGCTAAAAAATGTGATGTCTACGGAGATTTTGTATTGCAGCAAGCCCGGATGATAACGTTGTAAAATTGCGCGATGCATTTCGAGTGTATTCCGAATGGAGAGAAGATGTAAACATTCCCCATTATAAATCTCCGTAAGGAATCTGTTTTCGTACCTGTGGATTTTTCCGAGTGAGAGATGATAATGTGTCAATGAAATTATCTTGGAAATTATCCTTTTCAACTATTCAATTGCACTTCTTTTACAGGTATGTGTATTTTTATTGAAAATCGTCCAAATGAGCTGCATAAATATCTTGGGACAGACTATAGCAGTTTATCTCCTCTGGGGAAAAATTAAAGTGTGTACCTTTTCTTAAAATTAAGATATACATGTAGTTGTAAAGGAAAAAAAAAGAGGTGTTAGGGTGCCCTTTCCCCCGGGGATCTCAACATGCGAAAACCGCATATGAATATAAAAATAAACTAGTTATCCCAAATATTGATAAAACATAACTTGTCTTTGTGGGATTGTTATTTAGGATGATATTTAATCACAACCCATCATAAGAAGACCTGGTCCCAGAATTATGAAGCAGTCTAATAAAAAAGCGTTTACACTCTTTTATTGTCTTGTGATTAAAAAAATGAAATGCTAATAAAAATGTGTCTCTATATTAAATTACGCTGATAAGCTCATATTTACAAATTTTAAACGTAATTTATGATGTATTATATTTTTATTAACATTTTTTCAGGCTTGATATTGGGTCCCTCTACCCCCTCAAACAATAAAAGTTCAATCCTTTATACTGTCGGACAAAAATAATTACCAAATCTACCTCATTCTATGATTATGTAATGTGATGGACATTCATTGGCAATGGGTTCCAGACCACTTCCATATTTTAAATCAAAGTACTGAGGTACTGACGGGAGTTGATTTTATCGATTATCATTTATTCAAAATCAACGATATGTGATTTTGCATGGCAAGTAGTATCAGTAATCGAAATATTTCTGAGAAATTTTATGGATTCAGGCAAGATTGAACTCCTGTCTTGTTCAACCAAACGCTCGGCTGTCTAGATCTCCGTTTATCTTCGACAAGCAATAGAGAGTGTTTTGTCTGATATTAACGGAGACAGCCAAGCGTCTGGTTGAACGAGACTACATTGAACTTTAACGTAGGAATACATACGACTTTAAAAAATATCTAAACTGTTTGTACAATTTAAAATCTTCTTATTTTCATGGTATTAATAAATAAGTTTTCTTAAAAACAATGCCTCAGAATACATAGCATCGAATTTATCGATTATTTTCAAGAACTAAGTGTTGTCAGCGGTATTGATTTGTGCTTCGGTCCAAACACTGTTTCACTTTCGCTTTGCCCGAGTAAGTGCATAGGAGAGTTGATTAAAATCAACTCCCAAAAATCGTCTGTTAAATTCAACAAATATATGTTTAATCATTTTTTCCATTGAGGTGATCTTTTTGGGGTTTTTTTAATTTTGTATTGTTTTTGTTTGTTTTCTTGTTTTGTTTTGTTTTGTTTTTTTTTGGGGGGGGGGTTTGGGAGGGGGGGGGGTTGAAATTTTGTCCTATTTCCTGAATTAAAAGATCACTAGTTCGAGTATAAAAAAAAATGAAAGGATCAATACATGTATCACTATGTTTATCGAATTAGAGAGAGAGAGAGAGAGAGAGAGAGAGAGAGAGAGAGAGAGAGAGAGAGAGAGAGAGAGAGAGAGAGAGATTGTGTCAATCTGTATATGTAAAATTACACACCAAAAGAGCCCGGCTTGAAGTACTTCAGTACTTTGAGTTTTGTAGTTTTGCCCCTGTAATTATTCATTTGTGTATCTAATGGGCACTCTGCTTGTCTTAATGTGTAGCACTGGCAAACAATGGGGTGTGGGGGTATGTAAGCTTGCTTACTTTTTCTTTCATTAATAGTGAGATTTTAAAAAATAGTTAAGTCCTCTTCAGCTTACATGTACATGTATATTCAAATTCCCATTTTCCCATGATATCTCGTGTTTTTTGGCATTGATTTTAAAAAAACCTGAAATGTGTTGAAGCAACCCTTCAGTTCATAAAAATATTGTTTGGCTCGCGAATATGTCGGGTTTTTTTCCCATAATACACATGTGACAATGTAAAGCTAACGCTAAACTACAGATTCTGGAGAGTTTTAAAAGTAGAAAAAAGTCCAACTTGAAGATAATATATTTGCAATATTATTGAGAGTCCAAAGACAGATGTTTGATGTATTATAACTAGAAACAGATTAAGTGAAATTAAAGTGCCACTTTCTGACTTTTAAGCATTAAAAAATGCAGATTTTTACAATTTTACAAAAAGTTGGAAACATGCCAGATTCGTGACCTATCTGCACTGAACAGAAAGAATATTTGGGAATTCTCACAAAATGAATTACACAAGTGTATCTTGTTAATGTTAACTCTAAATGACTTTTTGAATTTATACAATGTATATAAACTAAACTCAGAATTCTTAACAATAATTCGGTGAATTATGCAAAATTTTATTCTTAAAAGGGTCAAAATGCTATTTTTAATAACAATGCTGCAGAACCAAGTTTAGACTGACCACATCAAAAAAAATTTGTGGCAAATTATTTCATATACATGTAGATGCACACTGTTACACACAAAATATGAAGTTGATCAGAGAACCTTGCTCCCACCACCTTTTGCATGGTTTGCTCATAAGTGTTTACTGTGTATGACCTAAAAGCAAGAAGTGGGACGGAAATCAATATGCTTTTTGTAAAGACAGAAACCCAATACCGGCCCTATAGGTCAAATCCTATGTTATATAAAAGTGTTCCTTTGTAAAGTTAAGTTTACTAGTATTTTGTAAACAGACTGTGTACATCATTTTGACCATAATCTTGAAAACTCATGAACTGTCTATCACTATTCATACACATTATAAAACCGTCGTTTTACAACGTTTATAAAATTTAATATAAAATCGGACCAAGCTTTAAATGTTTCCTTCCTTGAAATGCTAATGTATAACTCAAGTCAGCGAAAATGAATCTAAAATTCTTGGAACACACATTCACATTCACTGAGTTTATTGGCATTTGCTGCACTATATGAAGGAGTCATTCTCCGATTTGGTCTTGCTAGCAACGTTTCTACTTATAGTGAGGTTTTCAGAATATAAAATTGAAAAATCATATATAGTAATAAACAATACTACAATATTCTTGTCAGGGCGATTTATTTTACATTACATTTTTTATCTATGATAAAGTTACTAAAATGTAAAGATAACATCAAACATTTGATCGATAATTGCTTTTCTACCTTTATTCATAAGTTCAAACAGGTAAGGATGTCAATTTAGACACATTAGTGAATTCATGTATATCCCCCCCCTCTCTCTCTCTCTCTCTCTCTCTCTCTCTCTCTCTCCTCGATACAAGTAACATTGCTGTCTCTCTTTTTCTAACCAATAGTTCCTCATTTATTGAATGTTTCACTCTTGTTCTTGTCTTTTTTAAACTCAAAAGACTTCATTTTTGTAATAATTATGTAATTATTTCGAGTGTGGTAATTCCTGAAGCACCAGTTGAGTCACAGAGGATGCGTGTTATATTCAAGCCGTCGCTTCCGGCAATCCTAGAATTTCTTCCGTTTGTGTCTAGTCTAATACAAAGAAATGAGTTTCTACTTATGTTGACATGCAAGATAAATATGTTGACATGTAACTTAGTTATGTTTACATGCGAAATAAATATGTTGACATGCAACTTATAAGTTGCATGTCAACATAACTAAGTTGCATGTTGACAAAAATATGTTGCATGTCATCATATTTATCTTGCATGTTAACATAACTAAGTTACATGTCGACATAAATAAGTGGCATGTTGACATAAATAAGTTGCATGTCAACATATTTATCTTGCATGTTAACATGAATACGTAGCATGTCGACATAAAATGGTAGCATATAGCATCTTGGAAGTCACATGTGGGCGTTATTTGAGATTTTTTGAGATTTTGTATAATTGTCACGGTGTAAAATTCAATCTTTCGGACTATTTTTAATTATTGTGTAAATTAACTTTTTCGGACTTTGTGTTAATTGCTACAAAAACTTTTCATCTATTTCGACAATTGTTTTATAAACGTTATAAATTCCGCGCAGCATTAATCCCACCTGAGGCACAGTGATGGACAGCTAATCTTTTAATTGACTTCCGTTTATGTTTATTGACACTTAAGCTTCTTTCATCTTATTAATCCTTTTATGTACAGGTTGCTAAAATGTCCAGAGTTACTCAATAGCTGTATGATAATTGATTTACTTACATCTGTACTTATTATGTTAATCCTGCATTGTGTTATTCCATTGCTCATTATATGTTATTCGGAATTGTAAATTATAGCAGTTGGAATCAGACCTTCGGTGCTGATGCATACCAAACTCGTGTAAAAGTATAGTTCATGTAAAATCTATATTAAAGTCTGAAAACTAAAACGCGTGTTGGCTTGTTGGAGGTTTTATGAGGCTGGGTCCAACAACAAGAGAATAAGCTCACGGTTGGCCCAGTATTAGTCCTGCACGGGAGAGAGCCCCCCGTAATATAATTCTTATTTGATTGCAGTTATCTTGCATATCAACATAGTTATGTTGCATGTTGACATAATTATCTTGCACGTCAACATATTTATCTTGCATGTCGACATATTTGATTGGAAAATAACTTGGCCACAAGGGGCAGAGATATGCCACCATAGTATAAAGGTTGTATTGTTATCTTTACTCTGTTTTTTTTTTCTTTTGGGGGGTAGGGGGTTGTGTGTGTTAAATCAAAACAACAATGGGTATGGATTTTTAAACTGTAGAGAAAATTCAGACTTGCAGATTTTGGCATAATTGTTATTAGACAAAGGAAAGAACGAAAGTTTGAATGCGGAAACTTTGTGCTCCTCATAAGTATATCATAAAAATAGAAATGACATAATTTTGGATGATGTATAACCGATTTGTTGAGTCTATACATTTTCATGATATGGCTATATTGAAACTTTCAAATTGTAAATTTTAAATTTACTTTCACACCTACAGTGCTTTTTAAAATATGTGGCAAAGCAGTGTGAACTATATTTGCCTGATTGAAATGGAAAAAAAAGATTTGTATAAATAACAACTATTCTCATCGGAACAGGAAAAGATTCATCATACCATAGTCCAACTTAAATCCATGTCATGAAACACAAAGCTGCACGCACAGACACATAAATACTCACGGTGGCAAATGCCAAAATGGAAATGAGATAAAAAAAATGTTCAGGGAGGGCGTTTTTTTAACAGGATAGTACAAAATAGTTTGATGCTTAACTTAGATTAACATGATCTGAGAACAAGGTTGGAATTAAATATAGGTTAAATAAATTTACTATTTTTATCATTACATTGTATTTATTTTAAAACAGCAGACAGGCTTATCTAAATTGATATACATGTACATGTAGACAAGTATTAAAACTGATTTCTATATTTTATTTACATAAATATATATATACTAAATCAGATTGGTGTATATTTTTTCAGCACTTTGAATTCATGGAAAGCACAAATGTGTGCCCAGGCACATATGGTGATACACATAACACGCGCAAACAAAGAACATTCACATTATTGAAGGATCGTTTCTGGGGGTGCGGAGCCTGCTGCATCCTAAAGCCCGTAGTGAAGTAGTGCTCAAATATTGTAATTTATTCGTGAATTTTATATCACATTTTTTTACAATCTGCAGCTGTTTGTTTAATTGAAAATTATTGCCATATGTTTTATAATATATGTGTCTTTATGTGTCTAATATAGACATGTACTTGCTTTCGGTGCCGACCGGGTGATAGACACCTCCTTACAAACATTGGTTGTATGAGTTTGTAGTGTTGAAGGGTTTTATTGAATTTAATAATGAGGTTCGCAAAAATTACTTACTAGTATATATAATTTGAAGTTTACAGAAAATAATGACAAATTCGAATACTTTTGGAGTTTTTCATGGAATTTCCGAACTCCGAAATACTAGTCTATTGATGACTGAGCAACACATTGCCACAACATAAACAAACCTTCATAATTATATTGATGTCCGTTTGTCTGGCATCTCTTTAATTTGGACAAAACGGAAGGAAATTTAACGAAAATTGTATTGACAAACACAATGTTCAAAACAAAGGTTTCGAAAAAAAAAAATCAAACTTGCCAACATCATAGAATTGAGATATCATTGTTTAAACTTTGCAGATAAAATGATGCATACAAATTTTAGGTTATAAATGGATCCTGTAAATAAATAATAAATTATAGCTTATATGCTTAATTTCTTAAATAGATCGTGGTCTGATATTGTCTGATAATGGTTTTCCTCGGTAACATCCTCTTTAACCGTTGATCGACATTTGATGTACTTCCAACATTTTAAACTTTTGAACACCAGAAGAAGGAGGATAGCAGACACAGAGAAGCAAATGATCATCACAATAAAACGAGGACCCACTGCGCCGGCAGATGTATGGATGTCTTGTTCCCCTGTGGAATGGGTAGACAATATCAAGTTATAATACTTATTTTATATATCTTTTTCTTAAAATTCTAATATACTCAACTTTCCTTATCAAACATATTTGCATGTTAAGTACAAAACACATTAAAAGAAAAAAAATATATACATTACATGAAAAAAGCATATGTTTGTTTTCTATGGAGGGTAATCGTGTTCAAAAATCCAGACCTGTAAACTTGTAAATCCGAATATGCAATCGTGTTGATGTGTGAGCCTAAGCATGAATATGTGTAATTCTGATCGTGTAACCTATAAAACTCGGGCATAAACACGTGTAAGATTTGACTCAGTTCCTTCGCATGATGCACATTTTGCAACGTCATTGTTTACATTAGTTAATTAAACCTTCAACTTTGCACACTTTCAATCCGTACTTTCTGCATTTGTAACTTCAGGCTCGGCAATAGCACATCTGACATGATTCAAGTTGACAAATGTAAAGTCTACAAGTTTGTCGAATTTTGACATGACCTTATATGGAAACAGTGACGTCACTGATAGAAAAAGGATAGCTGCAGGTAAAGGCATGCCGTAATCGCCGGAATAGGGACGGAATAAATAATAATAAAAAAAATATTAGGTAGACCTATAATCATATTATCTCTGGATAACAACATTTCATAGAGTATTATTTTTCGGAAAATTAAATTATGAGATTGGTGTAAATTTTATCAAGAGAATGTATAAAAGATGCGAGTAAAGAATTCGATCGGCTTCAGACATCCTCTTAGAACTGAAAAAAATTACATTTAATGACTTTGTTTGAATACACGTGTATAAAGATATATACGCATTTTTATTCATAGGCGTCGGAACCGGGAGGGGGGGGGGACTTAGCCCCCCCCCCCCCACTTTTTTTGCCAAGTTAGACATAACCATTAGGAACATAGCAAGAGGGAGGAGTCAACCCCCAACCCCCAACCCCCCACTTTTCCCTCGCAACAAACAAAATTGTTCCTTAAAAGACCTTAAAGAGAATGAAATATTAATAGTAATATTGAAAATTAGAGTCAAAGTAGGTATACTAGCACCCCCCCCCCCCCCACCACCATGCACCACCACGGATTAGGAATTTCACGATTGGGGGAGGGGGGGGATTGGGCAGGTAAGATTGGAGTTATTGGTATACCCTCCCCCACGGATTAGAATTTTCATGATTATGGGAATTCTTGTCAATAATTTTTATGATTAATTTAGCCCCCGCCCCTTCAATTTGCTTCCGACGCCACTGTTATTAGAGTACATGCAACAAATTGTTAAAGTATAGGCCTCAGCTGAATTAAGAAAATATCTCCAAATGCATCCTTATCGCTACCACAAGTTGTGACAAGACCTCCCTCCCCCCCACACCCCCCGCGAAAAATTACACGGGGTCGGCCAGCTGAGTTGCAAAGTTATCGATAAGAAAAACAAAGTATTTAAAGACATTGGTTTTGAGATTGTGATTAATATGAGACATAAGAAGCGACACCCTCTTTAAAAAAATGAATAAAAATTCCAAAGATAAGGTTCACTGTCGTGAAATTAAAATGCGTATAAATTATTTTAAGAAATGTTTCTTTGCATTGTCGGCAATATATAGGGGACAACGCCTATCATGCAGGTAAAAATTAACATTTTTTTTATTATTTCAAGCAATTATTACGGGATATGAGTATGACGTCCTGAATGTCGGTTCAATACAGACTCACTTTGTGAAGTTGGTTGATAAAAAATTTCTGGAGAGCTAGTATAATACAGCTTTACTGCCACTTTTGAACTAGCTGCAGGTCTGTAGCTCCGTCTCTAAAAATACAGATGGACGAGCTATGGGAGCTACAGTGCCTCCCATAATAAAACTTCAATTTACGGCGCACAAAAAATATGCGCTAGTTTTTTATTATTATTGAAGATTGTGTTATTATTTATTTTTCACTTACACAACAACAAAAAGTATAAATACATGTAAAGTAACATACATTTTTCCGCGAAAAATTACCAAATCCTTGCAGGTTGTTTATTCTAACTAATTCAGAAAATAACAAGAGTAAAAATGGGGTATTCTATATGCAATGTTTTTGCCCAAAAATGTTTAAGTTCAACAGCTGATATTTTTTCATAAATTCCTTAAAATCCTAGCAATTTGCATACCTCTGATAAATATGTTTAAATGATCTGCAAAAGAACAACTTCCTATCTTGAAAACTGTTCGAGGAGTTATCGGTACAATAAGGGTACCTTTATGACAGCCACTCGCCCGCCTGCAATTTTTACTTTTTCAATAATCGGAAACCCGGATAAAAATTCTCTCTGAAAATTCTTAGAATTCAGAAGCAATGGAGTTACATGGGACCTCACAGCGGTCTTCGATAGCCATGCCGCTCAAAATATATTTAACCCCTTAGGAAATTTCTTGATCCGTCTCATTTCTAGAAAAGAGTATGCAGTTACTTATATTCCAGTTTAAATTACATGTCAATTTTTTTTTAGAGAAATAAGATATTAGGCATTTCCTTTTATAATACCATGAGAATTATATCACGGAAATTAGCGCATTCGTCACATTGACAACGATTTTTTTCTACATGAACCTCTTCCTGTTTGGTCCAGTTTCAATCATACCTCAATTTTTTTTTCTAAAAATAATACCGGTGTTTTCGATAGAAAAGGTGTCGTTCATTAAAAAATTATTGCAACAGTTTAGCTGAATATTATCTTTATTTTTCGTTCATTCCGGCGGTTACGGCATGCCTTTTCCCGCAGCAAGGCAGTTGCCATATAAGGTCATGTCAAAATTCGACAAACTTGTAGACTTTACATTTGTCAATTTGTATCATGTCAGATATGTGCTTCTGCCGAGCCTGAAGTTACAAATGCAGAAAGTACGGATTGAAAGTGTGCAAAGTTGAAGGTTTAATTAACTGATGTAAACAATGACGTTGCAAAATGTGCATCATGCGAAGGAACTGAGTCAAATCTTACACGTGTTTATGCCCGAGTTTTATAGGTTACACGATCAGAATTACACATATTCATGCTCAGGCTCACACATCAACACGATTGCATATTCGGATTTACAAGTTTACAGGTCTGGATTTTTGAATACGATTACCCTCCATAGTTTTCTCTGTAATTGAAAATATATATTATAGATAATGATGAATTTTTTAAAAAAGTAGAGCTGATGATGATAGATTTTAACCCTACATGTATTTCCTAAATCATCTTTCCAGACCTTTCCTTTAACTTAAGTTGCTTACTAGTATTATTTATCTTGGAATCTCAGACAAATTCTACATTTTGTTCCAAACTAGGTATCCTTAAAAGCTATACGAAAATGCATTCAAACTTGAGACATTCTTCCCTTGCATTTACTCTCATTTGCACATGCTAATTAATGCGCAATTGGTGACATTTAATCAGTTGTTAATGAATGTTGTTAAAAGTGGCCTCTTCCTTATTGCCAACATACTTTCATCATAGATAAAGTAGGGACTTTGATATAATATTATAACTTCTCGAATGAATAACATTTATTCAATGGTTATCAACATTTAACATTCATCAAACAAACAAAAAATCAAAAAAGTTTTAGAGGAAACCATCATAAAAACCAGCCCGAACAATTAATATATTAATCAACTTACATGTCGTTTTATTTTCACAACCCGTGGAAAAGTTGCAATTTTCTTTTGAACAATTGCATTCTAGTGCGCATTTCCATCCATAACTTGGATATACACACTGTTTGCTACAGTTAAATCCCGAATATCCAATGTTACACTCTGAAAAATTAATTATTCAGTACATCATTATCGCAGTCGACGATTTACTACATCAAAGACCGAACGTCAAACGATCGTGACACAAAATCTATGGTGTCAGTCACTAGAAGGAAATTACCTTTTTTGTCATAATTTGAAAAGTTAATAAAAATTAATTTCTTCATTTCAGTTTATTCAATGAAGACAATCTATTGATAAATGAATATCTGTGTTCGACGAAAAATTTGTTAAAATCAGACTCTAGTGCACATGACTATTAATAATAGTTCATAACACCATACCTACTATTTTTTATTTTTTATTTAGTTGGATACATTTATTTTTTTACCTATAGAAATAAACCTCAGTAAAACCAACCTCTACAGTTTCCTAAGTCGCTATTCAATTCATAACCAGGACAACATCCACCTTCATATCTACAAAAAATAGTTTTAAAAATGTTCAATGGAGAGAATCAAAAAAGTCTCCTGTCAAAACTTCATGACGATTTAATTGATTCCTATATGTACCGTTACAAAATATTGACGATTTTAGTATGATACATGTATATAAACTGTAACAAGGTTACACAAAACATTACCTGGTGCAGCTTTCATTAGAGAACGTAAAATACAAACAGCTGACAAGAATAGGAACATAGGTTGACACGATACTTCTACATTTCATTACGCCCGTATGCCTTTTAACATTTTGGCTTTGTTAAATCGTTATCAATATGAAATAAGGAAGTTTATATTCCTTTATAAACCGCGGCTAAGTATGTTTGATAAAGTTCCCTGTCTGGGTGATACGTTACATCGCCACACACGCACATCGTTTCTACTTATAAATCAACAGCAGCTACTTTCCCCGCACGATCCCCAGGTTCGCATAATTCACATAAAAGTAGACAAACTTTTGCTTACTCAGAAGACTCCCCTGATTTCCACCCTGCTTTACAGACAACTGAAATATATATAATGTGTATATTGACCCACAATCATAATTCAAAATACTGCATAACCCTTATAATCAAAGGCATTATGTGGGTGATTACGAGCCAGATTGTAGCAAAAGGAGAGAAGATTTGCTCCTGACAAGAGTTTTTCATATAAGCTAAGTGGAAAGTATTTTTGATCTGTAAAGGATTTTTGCATGGTCCGATAAGACCTTAACCCTTGACCTACAATCTTTATTCAAGACCACTCTGTGAGGGAAATATGAGCTACATGTAGATTAGGCAAACGGGAGAGAAGATATGCCCAGGACAAGGATTTCATATATATAATTCTACTATGACTTTAACCAAAGACATGAAACATGGTTCAAAGTCACTGCTCATCCTTATATCAAAGGCACTCTGTGGGTGAAGTATGAGCCAGACTGGGAGAAGAGGAAAGAGGATATGCTCCAGACAAGCGATCTCGGACGGACAGACAGACGGACAGACTGATCACTTTAGGGCACCCGCAGAGCGGGCCCATAATAGCATTTGACAATGCGATTAATACAATCAATCTGCACAGAATCTCTTCTTTGTGACGGTCTCATATTAGTTTATCGATGGTATTTTTGTAAAGTGATACAACCGTAAAACTAAAATAAATCGTGCGACACTCTTATCATTTCTGTTTTTTTATTGCATGAAAAACACATATTAAAGATTTCATTATTCAATTTACATGAACATTAAAAACACAGATTGTTTATTAATTCAGTCAACACTATTCCCTGCTCGTTTGTGTTATATAAGGAATAAGGAATCACTCTTTGAGTATTATGAGGTGATAATTTTGGTCGGGGCGTGATCAAATCCAATAAAGCCCGAAGGGCTTTATGATAGATTTGATCACGCCCCGACCGAAATTATCACCTCATAATATTCAAAGAATGATTCCTTATGACTTATATTTATATCATTTTAAACCATCTTACAATACGACTAAATAAGCAAACCCCGCTGGCGCCTCAATTTGGCTTTATGAGCTATATAGTACAAAACCGATACGTAGTGTTATGACAGGCAAAGACACAGGAAAATATAAATATACGACTTTGAACAACTTTGAAATATTATTGATTTGACATCCTTTTAGCGACTTGCACTGGTTTGTATGACCATCGTTTGACGTTCGGTCATTGATAAAGGTCAGCGTTAACCACTGTCACGTTTGTTAAAGTTGTACTAGGCAGGCATGCGAATGTAGAGGAAAAGGAAACCAAATTATATTTGTTATAAAATCAGGAAATATTAAAACATAGAATATCTTATTTACTAATGACATGTCAACAAATTTAAGTTGTAATTTTCTCAGTCAACAAGAAAATCTTCAACTCACTTAATTTTTTTTTTCTTTTGCAAATGTGTATTATGTTTTTTAAAAAATTGAATTGCAAAGTGACTTAATAAACGTCTTCAGGTATACTACCCGTTCATATTGATTTGACATCTGAATCTTGTTTATATCTTGTATAAAACTTGTCTTCTTCAAGCTGTAGGTCAAATTCATTTTTGTAGGAATGAGAACATGTCTTGACCCCGGAGCTGGCTATAAAGTAGGATTTTCCTCCTCTATAGCCAAATTCCCCTTCCCCCAGCAGAAGGCATACTACATGTATATAGTAGATTTCCTTCCTTTCTATTCCAGTCATAGTTATGGCGAACTACTCGCAGCAATGCCTCATCTTTATAAACTGATAAATTTGATCCCTCTAAGTTTTACGACCATAACTTGATCTGTGGAAGAGAAAGTTTTCCAAACTGAAAAATGGTTTACCAAAGTAAGTGTCCCGGCCTCGTATTATTACATATTAGGTAAACCGGATGGACCCGCGGTCACGTGTCCATAAACCAATAAAAGTGTGTCCGAGGGAAAACAAATAGCAGCAAACAGCGTAAAACTTAGAGAAACTACTAAACTCATTACTTAAAGTTTAATTAATTCTCGTTAAAGCTGCTTGGTCGGTTTGATTTTATATCAAATTGTGTTCAATATGAAGCGATGGTTATTCTGAGTACATGTATGTGTATAATAATAGACCTAGCAGTAGTTCTCCCGATAAGTTAAGCCATTATATTTCAATGAGGAAATGATGTACATGTACAAAATTTGTTAACAAAACAAAATTTACATAAAGGACACCGCGCTACTTCGCCCCTTTTTAAATTTTGCCCTGATGTCGAGTTGGGTATGGTATATTACTACTTTGATATTCGCCATAAATAAAGGTCAAAATGTTTTGGCAAATTAAAGATAAACCTGTTCATTTTTTCCACTCATTTTTCTTAAGTTCGTTGGGTCTTTCCACTTTCAAGTGAAAGACCTATTGTATTCTTTTTAAACTAATTTTTTTTTTTTCTCGGGACAGCTGTTTTACCATTATATATATATATATATATATATATATATATATATATATATATATATATATATATATATATATATATATATATATATATATATATATATAATTTCTTTACATATATTACCATTAAAATTATGACAGCGAATGACTCTTTTGCCTGATAACCTCAAAAACTTACAGTTTTTGAACAAAATTAAAAAACAGTTATTGCCCTTTGTGTATAAAATGTTTGGTATCGCTACTTCATGTAAGCTATAAAGGTTTGAAACTTTTACGAATGTCTTTAGTTCACTAAGAGGCTTCTACAATATACATGTTAATACATGTAAATTGTAAAAGCCTCTAAGTGAAAAATCTGATACTCATTCTAGCAGCTGTTGTCCCTGAAACTTCCTAAACTTCAATTAAAACACGAACAACTATAATTGAACCTTTCATCATAGAAACATCGGACAACTTGGAATGGACGCGTCTACCTTGACCGATCAAAATAAGATGAAGGTCATAGGTCAAGGTCATTCAGAAATCCGAAAATTATTTATTTTCATATCTGTTTTGAACATCTTCGCTAGCCAAGGGTTTTCGGTCCGCTTTGCTCCCCATAAACCCTTGGCGGATTTCATTATGAAAACTCGGTGACAAGCTCCGCTTTATGATTGGCTGCAGCTGCGAGTAGCTGATCCAATCACAGTGCTTGTAGATATAAACTTTAAAAGAAAACACATGTGGGATCTTTGGTAAAACATTCGGTGCTTTTAACAATTTGAGACACAAGTTCTCGAGTACAGTGCTTCTCCAACGATGGTCTAACCAGATCGCTTTAAAACCTATCTATTTTACTGGGATTGAACATGTAGTTCTACAAACTTGTCAAGGCTTGCGTGATCAGCATGGGAAGTAAACATGGCGAATTTAGAAGTTGCCTATCCCGTTAGTATATATACGTTCCTGCTTATTTTTATTGCTTTTAAAGATTCAATTATCTTCGTTTTATTTAATTTCGTTGGTCCGCAATATTAACGACAGCGATACCTGGTTTTATGACATGAAAGCTTTCATATGAATCGGCGACTTTCTCACTCCCGGTCCGTCAAAACACAATGAATAAAACATTCTGTGCTTTCCCTTGGTTATTACTTATTTCGTATTTAACATGTGTAATAGCATCGCTAATTATGTTCCGACATTCGGTAGTCAACATGTTTTTAAGTTGTATTAAATAATACCGTAGTGCATATATAACCCGTTGTTTAATTCGATTAAAATGAAATATGCAAGGGGCGCAACTCAAGTTGCTCGCTAGATAGCGCCACCACGTCACCGAGTTTTCATAATGAAATCCGCCAAGGGTTTACGGGGAGCAAAGTGGACCGAAAATCCTTGGCTAGCGAAGATGGTTTTGAAGGGCAGTATATTAAATAAACTTTTCCATGAATATAGTAGGACTTATAAACTAAAGTCATTTCAAAATATCCCTTTCAGTCCCCACCCTATAAATAGTTAGAGAGGTTATGCCCCTATTCTGTGAATTGGTTGTTATCGCTACTTCTGTGAAACCTCAAGAGATAGAAACTTGAAACTTTATTGAACGATGTAATGTACATGTATTTATTGGATGTTTCAATTTATTCATAACAAAAGGATCTAATGTCTCTTTTATTTTTCTTGAAGTATCGAAAGGGAACCAGTTTATTGATTTTATCAAATTAGTAATGTTTTAAACATTATTAAAAATTATTTAATGTTATTTTTGATAGTGATATTGTTCCAGACGAGTGGTTAATTGGAATTGTAAAGCCTATTTATAAAAACAAAGGGGACCCTACGAAACCTGAAAATTATCGTCCTATAACTTTATTAAGTTGTCTTGGTAAACTTTTTACATCTATTTTTAGCACACGGCTGGAAGCATATGCAAATGAGATTAATATAAAAAGTGAAAGCCAAACTGGTTTCCGAAAAGGCTATTCTACCCCAGATCATGTGTTAACTTAACAGTTTTTATCAGAAACTCTTATGAAACAGAAAAAGAAACTATTTTGTGCCTTCATCGATTTTAAGCAAGCATTTGACACTATTTGGAGAAGTGGGTTATGGTACAAAACGTCAAAAAATGGTATTAGTGGAAAATGTTATGTTACTATTTAAAAATATGTACCAGGGTATTAAATCTCTTATAAGTATGGATGGTACCACATCTGATTTTATAAACTGTAATGTTGGAGTTCGCCAAGGCGAAAACCTATCACCTTTTTTGTTTTCATTTTATATCAGTGATTTGGAGAATTTCTTATTAGACAAAAACATTGAAGGTCTCAAGAGTATTTCTGATGCTATAGAAAATGAATTATTTATGTATATGAAACTTATTATCCTGCTGATGATACTGTAATTATGACTGAGACTGCCGACGACCTCCAAAATGCACTGAATGAATTTTATCTATATTGTAGTCAATGGAAGTTACAAGTCAATACTGACAAAACAAAAATTTTGATTTTTTCAAAAGGCCCTCTGCCGAAAAATGTGTTTTATTACAATAAGGTTGCTTTAAAAAATGTCAAAGATTTTTGATACCTGGATATAATCTTTTCCAGAACAGGATCATTTGCTAAAGCTAAAAAACATTTGTGTGAACAGGCACAGAAAGCAATGTACAGTGTTATTAGAAAAATAAGACAATTTAATTTACCAGTCGATTGTCAGTTTGACTTATTTTATAAAATTGTTGTTCCTGTGTTATTGTATGGGTGCGAAATTTGGGGTTACGAAAATATAGAAGTTATTGAACGTGTACATTTGAAATTTTTTAAATATGTTTTTAAATTAAAAAGTAGTACACCATCCTAAATGGTTTACAGGGAAACAGGTCGTTTCCCTTTATGTATCAATGTATATACCAGAATGATTTCCTACTAGTCAAAGTTATTTACAAACTGAAAGCAAAATTGTATCTGTTTTATATAAGTTTTTGGTCTTGCAATATCAAAGGGGAAATATGTCAAACTCTTGGATTGCAGGTGTTAAAAATATTTTAGATATGTGTGGTTTTTCAAATATTTGGTATGAAAAAAATATTGTAAATGTAAAGTGGATTTCTACAATTGTAAAACAAAGGTAACAAGACCAATATATCCAAAATGGTCTAGTGATATTTTCTAAGTAAAATGGTATATTCCTGCATGGTGTTTGGCCTATATATCATTTAGGATAGGCATGTCCCTAAAAAGTTTTTTAGATATTCTGATAGGTTTTGTTTAAAGAAGTAGATTAAGATAGAAATTTTAGGGGCACTCCGGCCCTGGGGTCGATTTGTGCAAGACAACGACACAAAATTTCAAAAACTGATATTTATCATAGTATACAATTATTTAATGCTTGAGCAGTCAATAGACCAGAATATTTCCCAAGGTGCAGGGAACAGCTCAGTATGATCTATTGCCCGAGGCCAACGGGAATATACATTCCCTGAGAACTATCGAAAGGATGTAACATTAACATACCCGCGTTCTGAAATACGTTGCCGGTCCAATAGAACGCAGTCTATTGACCGGCGGTCCAATAGATCGCAGTCTATTCCGGCAGTTCAAAATTGACGCAAATATTTAATTTGTAATAGAACAACAAAATCCCTTTGATTAGGTCATAATGGTCTATATTTACAGCATGAAGGTTCTGGATAGCTCTGTAGGTGCTGAAATGCTGGCTATTTTACACAAGAATCATTCACTCTGTGTTACTCGAGACATGTGTGTGGCAACGCACTTTGAAAAAATTACGCACTTTGAAAAAAAATTTCAAAGTGCATTAAATTTGGGACCAAATCAACTTTTGAAAGTTGCTTAATATGTCCTTCATAATAAAAGAACGCATATAAGATAATGTATTATAGAAAGTAAACTAAAAAATAAAAGTTAATGATAATAAAGTAAACAAAAATGTTCATAAGGCATAAATCATACTACTCGGACAACGACTGTGAAACTTTTTTTCAATCATTATTAATATTGACACATTATGAGAACTATAACTTAAGAGCATGTGTACGAGAAAACCATGCAAATATGGAAAAAAAATCTGTGGCAGCAAGTCTCAAGAATGAACAGAAATTTATCATAGATTTAAAGGATACCCATCTAAAGTCAGATACATGATGTTTGTTAATAAGAAACTGTCTGATGTATTGTTACAAATATATAAAATCCATCTTTGAACTCTCAAGGACTAAGAAGTAATAAATTAACGAAAACATTCCATTTTCAAATAAAATAAAAATTTGTTGGTTTTTTTAATTTTATTTTACAAGCATTTTACATTTTAATTCACTGAAGTCAATATTTGTAACTAAACATGAGAAACACCTTATTTTGCTTTTAATTTAAAAAAAAATAGTTGTTATCATTGTTTCTCAAAGAATTCTTATTCATTAGATTTGCATTTCATGACTACTGTTAGAATTGTCTCCCCTGTTGCGCTCTTCTGTAGAGAAGGAAAACTAGTCAGAATGTTGACAAAGCTATACAAGTTCAAGTTCAGGCAAGGTATTGAGAAATGCTGTGAGTGTTCTTAATATATATTATGATATTGAATGATTTTAATTGCAAAAAATTTGCCCCATCTTGTTAGTGTTATTCACTGTATCACATATTGAAGTTTTATGGAGACTTGTATCTAGTCTATAAACTGCTATTTTCTGTCCCGATATATTTAAGCACCACATTTGGACGATTTTTAATTAAAATATATAATGTGAAACCTGTGATAGAAGTGCAATTAAAATAGATGAAGGGGAAATTTTTGAAGATAATCTCATTCACAGATTATCATATTTTACTTGAAAAAATCCACAAAAACAAGAACTGATTTCTTACAAAGATTTAATTTATAATGGGGTATGTTGAAATTAGATAGAATGATATATCATTAACATGACAGATGTCCTACGGACATCACATTTCTGTACGTGTATATTTCACTGGCCATCTATAAACCACCATGCAGATGTTATGGTTAGACTCTTATAAGCTTTAATTTTGACTGTTTGAATTTCTTACATGTAAGCAAACAAATAATTGTAAAAGTGAGTAATTGCACCCTTTTCAATGTGACTCGCATTAAAATCATAATTAAATCACTTTTATCAAATATAACTATACCTGTACGCAGTATCATTGCAAGTTTTGATCCGCCCGATGGAAGAATTTATAATGTAACCTATAGTTCATTTCTTTGATCCTTCTTTTTACATATTTTTTTTATGAATCAGACTTTTATCTAAGTTATAATATTCATGGAATCTTGAAATGACGAGGAGGGGGGCAGGGTTTTTTAAAGTTCTTGAGAATGTAACACAGTAAGTACATCTGAAATTAATAAAGTGCTCTACTCCCTACCTCTCTATTAGCAGTTTATCTCCTCTGGAAAAAAATTAAGTTTGTACCTTTTCTTGAAATTAAAATATACATGAAGTTGTAAAGGAAAAAAGGAGGTGTTAGGTTACCCTTTCCCCCGGGGATCTCAACCTGCGAAAACCGCATACAATTATAAAAATAAACTGCAAAAAAGTTTTCCCAAATATTAATAAAGACATCATAATTTGTCTTTGTGGGATTGTTATTTGGGATGTTATTTAATCTCAACCGATCATAAGAAGACCTGGTCCCAGAATTACTGTGGAATCATTAATATTCGTGGAGGCCAATTTTCGTGGATTATGACTTTTTTGCTCATTCCGGGGGATGTAATATCGTGGATGCGTCGATTACTGTTTCAGCAACAAAGATAACTCTTTCTAAAATTGTTTTCGTTGAGGGGTAGGGCTACCCACGAATACCACGTAAATTGAGCCACCACGCACTCTAATGATTCCACAGTATGAAGCAGTCTAATGAAAAAGCGCGGACACTCTTTTATTGTCTTGTGATTAAAAAAATTGAAAAAATGAAATGCTAATAAAATGTGTCTCTATATTATATTACGCTGATAATTTTAAACGTAATTTATGATGTATTATATTTTTATTAACAATTTTTCAGGCTTGATATTGGGTCCCTCCACCCCTCAAACAATAAAAGTTCAATCCTTTCTACTGTCGGACAAAAATAATTACCAAATCTACCTTATTCTATTATTATGTAATGTGATGGACATTCATTGGCAACCACTTCCATATTTAAAAAAAATCGTCTGTTAAATTCAACAAATATATGTTTAATCATTTTTTTCCATTGAGGTGATCTTTGTTGTTGTTTCTTTTTTTTGAAGGGGGGGGGGGGTGGGAGGCATTGAAATTTGGTTCTAATTCCTGAATTAAAAGATCACTAGTTCAAGTATAAAAAAATGAAAGGATCAATACATGTATCACTACATTTATCGAATGAGAAAGAGAGAGAAAGATAGAGAGAGAGAGAGCGATTGATTGTGTCAATCTGTAGTAAACAATATGTAAAATTACACACCAAAAGAGCCCGGCTTTAAGTACTTGAGTACTTTGAGTTTTGTAGTTTTGCCCCTGTAATTATTCATTCGTGTATCTAATGGGCACTCTGCTTGTCATAATGTGTAGCACTGGCAAATAATGGGGTGTGGGGGTATGTACATGTAAGCTTGCTTACTTTTTCTTTCATTAATAGTGAGATATATAAGATTTTAAGTCCACTCCAGCTTACATGTATATTCAAATTCCCATTTTGCAATGATTTCTCGTGTTTTGGTGGCATTGATTTTTTAAAAAAAAAAAACCCTGAAATGTGTTGAAGCAACCCTTCAGTTCCGAAAAATATAGTTTGGCTCGCGAATATGTCGGTTTTTATTTTCATAATATACATGTGACAATGTAAAGCTAACGCTAAACTACAGATTCTGGAGAGTTTTAAAAGTAGAAAAATGTCCAACTTGAAGAAATTATATTTGCAATATTATTGAGAGTCCAAAGACAAATGTTTGAAAAATTGTAATGATAAATGTCCTTTTATATCTAGAAACAGATTAAGTGAAATTAAAGTGCCACTTTCTTTTAAGCATTTAAAAAATGCATATTTTTACAATTTTACAAAAAGTTGGAAACATGCCAGATTCGTGACCTATCTGCACTTAACAGAAAGAATATTTGGGAATTCTCACAAAGTGAATTACACAAGTGTATCTTGTATCTTGTTAAATGTTAACTCTTAATGACTTTTTGAATTTATATATAAACTAAACTCAGAATTTTTAACAATAATTCGGTGAATTATGCAAAATTTTATTCTTAAAAGGGTTAAAATGCTATTTTTAGTAACAGTGCTGCAGAACCAAGTTTACACTGACCACATTAAAAAAAAATTGTTTGATCGATAATTACTTTTCTACCTTTATTCATAAGTTCAAGCAGGTAAGGATATCAAATTAAACACATTAGTAAAGGCATATGATACTGAATTCATGTATATCCCCCTCTCTTCCTCTCTCTCTCTCTCTCTCTCTCTCTCTCTCTCTCTCTCTCTCTCTCTCTCTCTCTCTCTCTCTCTCCAAGTAACATTGCTGTCTCTCTTTTTCTAACCAATAGTTCCTCATTTATTGAATATTTCACTCTTGTTCTTGTCTTTTTTTTTTTTTAACTCAAAAGACTTCATTTTTGTAATAATTATGTAATAATTTCGAGTGTGATAATTCCTGAAGCACCAGTTGAGTCACAGAGGATGCGTGTTATATTCAAGCCGTCGCTTCCGGCAATCCTAGAATTTCTTCCGTTTGTGTCTAGTCTAATACAAAGAAATGAGTTTCACTGTGCGTTGAAAGAGTTCTGTGTTGACCTAACACTTTAATCTTCTGTACCTCTTTTTACCTCCATTTCAGAACAAACCAATCCTGTTTTCTTAGATAATGAGATGGTTTTTAAGATGGTTTTTGCTATACACCAAGGATGTGTTACAATTACAGATGTCATAAAGGATGTTGTTTACGCAGGATTTGCATTGTCAAATTCAGATTGTTATTAAGTTCATTGTTACAAGTAAAATTTGTTCTAAACACAAAATGTATTTATAACATGATATTTTTCCTATTAGGTGGAATTAGGCTAAAAAAAATGGACTTATGGCAAAAAACAGGACATTCAGACTACATTTTTTCAGATTTTGTTTTCTGTTGAAACATATTACGCGGTACCTAAAAAATATAAGTTCATACTTTATTTGATAGTGCATGTAATTTTGCATATTTTCTGTTGCTTTTATTTAACTTATTCATTAAAATAGTACACAATGCAAAAATATTGAAAAATGCCTAAAACGATGAAAGACACAATATCTCAAACTTTTGTTCATTTACCTCATATAAATTCCATGCCAGCAGAATGAGGTTAAAATAAGTAGTTCTAAGTGCTATAAAGGTTTAATTGTTATCTTTAGTCTGTTTTTTTTTTCTTTTTGGGGGTAGGGGGTTGTGTGTGTGAAATCAAAACAACAATGGGTAGGGATTTTTGGGAGTTGATTTTAATCAACTTTCCTATGCAGTTACTCTGGCAAACCGAAACTGAAACAGTGTTTGGACCTAAGCACAAATCATCACCGCTGACAAGACTTAGTTCTTGAAAATAATCGATAAATTCGATGTAATGTACGCTGAAGCATTTTTTTAAGGAAACTTATTTATGAATACCTTGAAAATAGTCAGATTTTAAATAGTACGAACAATTTAGAAGATTTTTGCAGTCGTATGTATTACTACGCCAAAGTTCAATATAGTCTCGTTCAACCATCGGATGTCTCCGTACATATCCGACAAGCAGAGAGTCGGTCTATAGTTTGAGGTAGCATCATCAAGCTATCACGTGACCGGGTATCTCTTACTTTCGGAGATTAACGGAGACAGTCGAGCATCTGGTTGAACAAGATTAGAGTTCGTTATTGGTTGGATCCATACAATTTTTGAAATATTCCGAGTACCGATACATAGTTTGATGGAATCAATTATAATTTTTTTTATTATTAGTTACATGATTCATAAAAGGTTTTCTCTAAATTCTTGTCGAAAAAGTCCGAGAATTCATATTATAAAAATGAGCGTACATTGAAATTCAAATACAGATAATAAACTACTTGCATTGCCAAGCAAAGTAACATATCGTTGATTTTAGGATAATAATAATCGATAAAATCAACTCCCATCAGTACTTCAGTACTTTGATTAAACTGTAGAGAAAATTTGGAATTGCAGATTTTGGCGTAATTGTTATTAGACAAAGGAAAGAACGAAAGTTTAAATGCGGAAACTTTGTGCTCCTCATAAGTATATCATAAAAATAGAAATGACATATAATTTTGGATGATGTATAACCGATTTGTTGAGTCTATACATTTTCATGATATGGCTATATTGAAACTTTCAAATTGTAAATTTTAAATTTACTTTCACACCTACAGTGCTTTTTAAAATATGTGGCAAAGCAGTGTGAAATATATTTTGCCTGATTTGAAATAAAAAAAAAGATTTGTATAAATAACAACTATTATCATCGGAACGGGAAAAGATTCATCATACCAAAGTCCAACTTCAATCCATGTCATGAAACACAAAAGTGCACGCACAGACAAATAAATACTCACGGCGACAAATGCCGAAATGGAAATGAGATAATTTTTTTTAAATTTCAGGGAGGGCGTTTTTTTAACAGGATAGTAAAAAATAGTTTGATGCTTAACTTAGATTAACATAATCTGAGAACAAGGTTGGAATTAAATATAGGTTTAATAAATTTACTATTTTTTATTACTACATTGTATTTATTTTTGAAACAGCATACAGACTTACACTGTATCTAATTTGATATACATGTACATGTAGACAAGTATTAGAACTGATTTCTATATTTTCTTTAAATAAATATGTATGCTAAATCAGATTGGTGTAAATTTTTTCAGCACTTTGAATTCATGGAAAGCACAAATGTGTGCCTTCAGGCACACATAGTGATACACATAACACGCGCAAACAACGAAAATTCACATTATTGAAGGGTCATTTCTGGGGGTGCGGAGCCTGCTGCACGTTAAGAGTTCACCCTTAGGCCCGTAGTGAAGTAGTGCTCAAATATTGTAATTTATTCGTGAATGTTATATCACATTTCTTACAATCTGCAGCTGTTTGTTTAATCGAAAATTATTGCCATATGTTTTATAATGTGTGTGTCTTTATGAGTCTGTATACTTGCTTTCGGTGCCGACAGGGTGATAGACACCTCCTTACAAACATTGGTATCTGAGTTTGTAGTGTTGTGGGGTTTTATTGAATTTAGAACCATTTTAACAAGGCCTTGGACTTTCAGTAGGACGTAACTATCTATATCTTGCGTCAAAACAAGTTAAAAATGACGCTGGCTTCAGGTGAAATATACACCGACTGAGTAGTCTTAGCTCAAAAGCCAGACAAATCGTGTTGATTTCAAAGAACAATGGCTGAGTGGCCTACAATGAAATAGACAGGCTTCCGTCACATTGCAGTTTGACACCAACTAACCAAAGTCCAAGCTCTTGTTAAAATGGTTCTAATAATGAGGTTCGCAAAAATTACTTATATATAATTAGAAGTTTATAGAAAATAATGACAAATTCGTATAATTTTGGAGTTTTCCATGTAATTTCCGAACTCCGAGATACTAGTCTATTGATGACTGAGCAACACGACATAAACGAACCCTCATAATTATATTGATGTCCATTTGTCTGGCATCTCTTTAATTTGGACAAAATGGAAGGAAATTTAACGAAAATTGTAACAAACACAATGTTCAAAACAAAGGTTTCGAAAAAAAATTCAAACTTGCCAACATCATCGAAATGAGATATCATTGATTAAACTTTGCAAATAAAATGATGCATACAAATGTTAGGTTATAAATGAATCCTGTAAATAAATAATAAATTATAGCTTATATGCTTAATTTCTTGAATAGATCGTGGTCTGATATTGTCTGATAATGGTTTTCCTCGGTAACATCCTCTTTAACCGTTGATCGACATTTGATGTACTTCCAACATTTTAAACTTTTGAACACCAGAAGGAGGATAGCAGACACAGAGAAGCAAATGATCATCACATTAAAAAGAGGACCCACTGCACCGGCAGATGTATGGATGTCTTGTTCCCCTGTGGAATGGTTAGACAATATCAGGTTATTATACTTATTTCATTTCTCCTTTTCTTATAATTTCTAATATACTCAACTTTCCTTATCAAACATATTTGCATGTTAAGTACAAAACACATTAAAAGAAAAAAAAGTATATAAATATTTGTTTTCTCTCTAATTGAAAATATATATTATAGATAATGATGAATGTTTAAAAAAAAAGAGCTGCTGATGATAAATTTCAACCTTACATGTATTTCCTAAATCATCTTTCCAGACCTTTCCGTTAAGTGAAGTTGCTTACTAGTACTATTTATCTTGGGATCTGAGACAAATTCTACATTTTGTTCCAAACTAGGTATCCTTAAAAGCTATACGAAAATGCATTCAAACTTGAGACATGCTTCCCTTGCATTTACTCTCATCTGCACATGCTCATTAATGCGCAATTGGTGACATTTAATCAGTTGTTAATGAATGTTGTCAATGAATGTTGTTAAAATTGGCCTCTTCCTTATTGCCAACATACTTTCATCATAGATAAAGTAAGGACTTTGATATAATATTATTACTTCTCGAATGAATAACATTTATTCAATGGTTATCAACATTTAACATTCATCAAACAAACAAAAAATCAAAATATTTTGAAAGGAAACCGTCATAAAAACCAGCGCGAACAATTAATATATTAATCAACTTACATGTCGTTTTATTTTCACAACCCGTGGAGAGGTTGCAATATTTTTTTGAACAATTACATTCTAGTGTGCATTTCCATCCATAACTTGGATATAAACACTGTCTGCTACAGTTAAATCCCGAATATCCAATGTTACACTCTGAAAAATTAATTATTCAGTACATCATTATCGCAGTCGACGATTTACTACATCAAAGACCGAACGTCAAACGATCGTGATACAAAATCTATGGTGTCAGTCACTAGAAGGAAATTACCTTTTTTTGTCATAATTTGAAAAGTTAATAAAAATTCATTTCTTCATTTCAGATTATTTAATGAAGACAATCAATATCTGTGTTTGACGAAAAATTTGTTATAATTCGATCTTGTGCACATGACTATAGTTCATAACACCATACCTACTATTTTTTTTATTTTTTATTTTGTTGGATACATGTATTTTTATACCTATAGAAATAAACCTCAGTAAAACCAACCTGTACAGTTTCCTAAGTCGTTATTCCATTCGTAACCAGGACAACATCCACCTTCATATCTACAAAAGTAGAAAGTAATAAAAATATTGAATGGAGAGAATCACAAAGTCTGCTGTCAAGGCTTTAAAACGATTTAATCGATTCCTACATTTACCGTTACAAATCAAATATGCTGACGATTTCTGTTTGATACATGTATCTAAACTGTAACAAGGTTACACAAGACATTACCTGGAGCACTTTTCATTAGAGAACGTAAAATACAAACAGCTGACAAGAATAGGAACATAGGTTGACACGATACTTCTACATTTCATTACGCCCGTATGCCTTTTAACATTTTGGCTTTGTTATCAATATGAAATAAGGAAGTGTATATTCCTTTATAAACCGCGGCTAACACTAAGTACATTTAATAAAGTTCCCTGTCTGAGTGATACGTTACATCGCCACACGCGCACATCGTTTGTACTTATACATCAACTGCAGCTACTTTCCCTGCAAGATCCCAAGGTTCCCATACATATATACAAACTCTTGCTTATCCAGAAAACTCCCCTGATTTCCACCCTGCTTTAAAGACAACCGAAATATATAATGTGTAAATTGACCCGCAATCATAATTCAAAATACTGCATACCCCTTATAATCAAAGGCATTATGTGGGTGAGTACGAGCCAGATTGTAGCAAAGGGAGAGAAGATATGCTCTGGACAAGAGTTTTACACATAAGCTAAGTGGAAAGTATTTTTGATTTGAAAAGGATTTTTGTGTGGTCCGATAAGACCACTTGACCTACAATCTTTATTTAAGACCATTACTCAACAATAGCCACTCAGTAAGTGAAATATGAGCTACATGTAGATAAGACCAAGGGACAGAAGATATGTCCAGGTCAAGGATTATATATATATATATATATATATATATATATATATATATATATATATATATATATATATATATATATATATATATACTATGACTTTAGCCTTAGACCTAGAAGTATGGTTCAATGTCACTGCTCACCCTTATCCCAAAAGGCACTCTGTAGGTGTAGTATGAGCCAGATTAGGACAAGAGGGGAGATGATATACTCCAGACAAGCGATCTCGGGCGATCTCGGGCGGACAGACGGAATGATGGACGAAATGACAGATGGACAAACAGACAGACTGATCACCATAGGGCACCCGCTCTACATATGTAACAGCTTGACAATGCTATCAATACAATCAATTGCAATCTGCACAGAATCTATTCTTTGTGACGGCCTTATATTAGTTTATCGACGGTATTTTTGTTGATTTGTTAATTGATAAAACTGTAAAACCAAAACAAATCGTGCGATACTCTTGTCATTATTTTTATTGCAGGAAAAACACATATAAAAAATTTATTCAATTACATTACGAATCAATTTTGAACCCTAAAACCCGATAACTTCATAGAATATGCGTGACACAAGCGCCGCGTAGTAATACATAACATAATAATTATATGTGTTTCATGAAAAAATAGTGGTTTAAAAAATGTTGTTTTAAAGTATAGATGTTTGAAATAATTATGCATCTATGCCCTGTGTATATAGGGATACGATACTGTTATCGAAGGAATGTAACTTTAGATTTTCCTTTTCCTTGTTAACAAATTGATTATCTCCCCCTTCAGTAATTAATAACTTCCCTTTCGTGTATATTAATCATACGCACGCATCCCATTTCCCCTTTCTCCATAAATCCACATCAAGAAGTAGGTTTGTGCATTATGTGTTCAGAAATTTTTATGCAAAACATTAGTTTTTCAAAGCCGAAACCCATTCTTCCTTTACTGTTTTTTACATATGATTATGTGATTATTCATTGAAACACGATACTGCTGGTTCTAATTCTTTATTGTAGACTTATCCACCATTAATCAAACCACCTGGCACGGCTGAAAACCTGAAGCATATCGAGCGGTTCTTCTCTTAAAAATGTTAAATGCCCAGTTGTTCTTGTTGAAAACTTTGACCTTGACCGCTATACCTCCCTGGGTCAAGGTCATATATGCTGAAATTGTATATGAGTTGAACTTTGACCTTGAGTCTTGCACCTCACAGGAACATGGTCACATTGCTGTCATTTGATTAACTTACAGTTGTTGTTGTTGTTTGAAACTTTGGCCTTGACTACTGCACCTCCCAGGGTCAGGGTCACATTTGTTCACATTGTAGATTGATTTAAAGTTTGAACAAACATTGTATATAAATTCTAAATTGAAAAATATACATATATGTATATATCAGCCGTGCCCATTATCGAAAATAAATAGCTTACAAAACTTTTTTTGTTTTTCTCGCAATCTCTGAGATAATATATATATATATATATAAGTAATAAGGAATCATTCTTTGAGTATTATGAGGTGATAATTTCGGTCGGAGCGTGGTCAAATCTATCATAAAGCCTTTCGGGCTTTATTTGATTTGACCGCGCCCCGACGCCCCGACCGAAGTTATCACCCCATAATACTCAAAGAATGATAAAATCATTCCTTATTCCTTAATTAAACAACTTTGAAATAAAAGATAATTTCCTTCTAGCAACCGGCACTGGTTTTGTTTTGCCATCGTTTGACGTTCGGTCATTGATGAAGGTCATCATTAACCACTGTCACAAGGTTTGTACTAGGCAGGTATACGAATTTAGAGGAAAAGAAAACCTAATTATATTTTTCAAGTTATAAAATCAGGAAATATCAAAACATAGAATATCATATTTACTAATGACCTGTCAACAAATTTAAGTTTTATTTTTCTCAATTAACAGAAAATTTCCAAAAAATTCTTTCTTTTTTTTTAGTTTTACAAATGCATATGTATTTAAACAACTATGAAAAGTTGAATGCAGAACCACCTAATAAACGTCATCAGATATACAACCCGTTGATATTTATTAGACATCTGAATCTTGTTTATATCTTGTATAAAAAATATCTTCTTCTAGCTGTAGGTCAAATTCTTTTTCTTTTTCTTTACCCCGGAGCTGGCTAAATAGGGTTATTTTTCCCTTCTATAGTCAGATAACCCCCCTTTTCCCCCGTCAAGGGCCTACTACATGTATATATAAGATTTCATCCCTTCTTTCCCAGATGGACCCGCGGTCACGTGTCCCGTATAAACCAATAAAAGCGTGTCCAAGGGAAAGCAAAAAGCAGTAAACAGCGTATAACCCAGAGAAACTGCTAAACTCGTTACTTAAAGTTTAATTAATTATCGTTAAAGCTGCTTGGTCGGTTTGATTTTATATCAAATTGTGTTTGATCGAAGCGATGGTTATTCTGGGTATATGTATGTGTTTAATAATAGACAAAGCAGTAGTTCTCCCGATCAGTTAAGCCATATTTCAATGACAAAATGAAGTACATTGTACACAATTTGTTAACAAACACACAAAAAGGACACTGCGCTACTTCGCCCCTTATTAAATTTTGCCCTGATATCGAGTTGGGTATGATATATTACTTCTTTGATATTCGCCATAAATAAAGGTCATAATGTTTTGGCAAATTAAAGAAAAACCTGTTCATTTTTTCGGAACAGCTGTTTTATCATTATATATATATATATATATATATATATATATATAACCGAATCTTGTCACTTAGGTGTAAACCGTCTGAGTTGTCACATAGGTGCCAATGGTTGTTTTCATAGGGAAAATGTATCTTTTAAGACATTATTCATGATGACATCGGGAGAAAAGAAGATTTTAGGAAAAAAACATCTGAATTTCGGACAAAAAGAAAATTAACAAAAAAATGATTTAGCTTATACAATTTTCTTTGCACCTAAGTCCTTAGAAGTTATTACTGAATTTTTGCACCTAAGTTTAACTATCACATAGGTGCAAACGAAGGGAGAAAACCACTCCGGCCTTATTCTTGACTGACCATTTATTAATTCTTTATTAACATGTTGGGGGGGGGGGGGGGGTGTTAGGATAATTCTATTTTAAGTACACATTTTCACTATGAAAACATTAAACTATTTTCTAAACGATAAATTTTCATTTAATCCTTAAATGTTTATTATCACCAGCAATGAATTATTAAAATCATAATATGTGTGGTCAACTAGTAACCACTGTGGGCCTTTTTAACTGTGTGTTGAATAAACACATTGACATTATTTAATTAAGTGTTTAATTTCATACCTACGCCGAACGCTCAACATAAACATAAATATCTTATTATGAGTGATTTAATTGTGACTCTTGCAATTAACAACATCGAAAAATCATTAACAGAATACATAGGAAAATGTAATAATTATTATGTTAATATGTCATGTATTCTAATCATTCTTATTAATTTTCTGTAAAAAAAATGAATCTTTTTATCCGACTCTAAGACTTAATCGATAGATTTGTGCTCATCGTTGTTTGCTAAATATACTTCAAAACAAAACACGTCATATCCGACTCGAATGTGGGTCAGATCTAAAACGCTGCGTCGGGAGCGGATCAAGTGTGCTTTAATGCATAGAGGACATCTAAGCACATTTCTTAAGTGTTATTCCTTTAAACTGTTGAACTTGGTATTGTTATAAACTTTTCCAATTGTCTAATAAATTAATCTGTTAATTAATGGTTTTTAATTTGATAAGTAATTAATTGATTTATTTAAAACCTTGATGAATAATTGGTTTTGGAATTGTAACATTGATTTATCATTTTTTTTTCTACCATTTTTACAACAAAAATTCTCGTCAATTTTTTTTTGTCTTCAATATTTTTAAGATTAGAAAATAGGTTATTTCTATTTGTTTGTTAAAATATTTTTCTAAAAATACAAATGATTTTTATAGGTAAAATTTTTTTGCGGTGTTCAAAGTAGCTAATATATCGTTGAAAGATAAATAATCTGTTTTGAAAAAAATTGTATTTAGATTTTTTTTTCTAAATGATTTTAGGAGCTTTTATTTTTCAAAGTAAATAAGTTATTTAAGCTTGCGATAAAATGTTTTAAATACCCGAACATTATGGTTTGTAAATACCCTGCCACCTTATTCTTTTTGTTCACATTTTGTTGCAGATATTGTGTTCACTTTTTTATTGTTATTCTTAACCTGCCCTTGTGTCTTAAAAAGTAAAACCACTGAGTAAAACTGGTTGAATATATTGAGAAGTGGACAGGAACGAAGTCTAAACTCCTGCAGCTGATTAAAAACAATACAAATTATTTTCGGTTTTTGATTGTTTGTTTCGTATGCAGTTTATTGGTACAATTAAGATATTTTCTCGTTTTGAAAAATTGCTTTATGTCTAATGTCACCCTCAAGCGCATGTTAGTTTATTCCCCAAACGAATTTTTGCCAAAACAAACACCTTATGATACATGTTAAACTAGGCAATTATGGGATCCTCTTAAAGGATACAAGTAGAATTTACCTGTGTTTGCCTTGATTACTATATTAAGAGAAAATATTGTGAGTTCATTAGAAATGACTGAAAGTTTCTATTTTAATTATGGGTTTTTAAGCATAACAAAAAATGGAGCTATCAATCATTTTTTAAACTAAAAAAAGCAATGTTTAAGGAGACAGTACTATGCATCTTATATAAACAAAACGCATAAAACAATTTCCGAATTGGTTCGGTATTTTTTTACTGTTCATAAATGTGAACTTTAAAAAAAATTCTAAATGAATAAATCTAATTAATTCATTAAAATTATTAATTACTAATAACTATAATAACAATTAGTATATTATCTACATTGCAACCTGTTACAGGGTTCAGCCTTCTATTTTATCCATGTGTAGGCATTTTACACACATTATCCACCCAAAGAAAAGAAATAGCATATATAAATAAAAACATTAATAGATCTGATCGGTTAATGTTTACAAAATACTTTTAAAAGAAATATCTTTTAGTCTATCTCTTTCATCTAAGATTAAAAAAAAACCCAATGCAATTCATTTACTATTTCTTTTACAATCAGATTTATTATTTATAAAAACACATCAAAGGACTATATATGGTTTGAGTCTAAAACGGCCCCCTAAAATGAACATTGTCATTTTACTGTAATTCTTTGTTTTATTTCTACAAATATACATTTGAAGTTTTTTCATAATTTTCATTTTGATTTTAGTGCCCACAATTTAAAAATATGACATCATAAAGTTTACCTTTTCCCGCCATTTTCTCATTTTTAGCATTAAACGGCTTGTTTTGAGGCAGTTTTTGTTTAAGGAAACATTGAGCGACTACTTGAACAAACAAAATATTTTCACCAAAGATGTATCTTTCCAATACTTATAAGTGACAAAAAGTTCGTTCTTGTTCAAAGAGTCGCTCTATATTTCCCATTCGAAAAAAGATAAGAAAAATGTCAATTTTTGGTTGATTTTGATTGAATTATAAAAATAGCGTCACTTCTGACGTAATATACTGCCAGTGGGTGCATATAAATCAAATAAATAGGTGAAAAACATATTTCATGTCAACTCTTTTATAAAATAACACAAGAAGTTAATGTACCCGAATCATTTTAAAAATAGCGAATTTTGGGGGCCAAATTTGACTAATATCATATATAGTTCTTTCATTATGAAAAAATATCACAAATAATATAACTGATTTAGAATTTAATCCCTTAAGTTTATCAATTAAAAAAATAAATAAATGCATCTATTCTTTCATATATAAAGACAGTTTGTTTCATTTACAATGTTTTGACTAACCATCTACCTATTCTTACGGAGTCAATACGGTTAATCAGTAAGTTAATCTTATACCATTGTATTTAACAATGAATGAATGTTTTAGTTTAAGAACGTATGTTTATCCATTTTTACAATAGAAAATATAAGTAAATCGTTTATTAAAGTGACATTCTGCTTTATAAACACTGTAATTTATACTGTAAACGAAATAAACTAAACTGCACCCGGCCCATTTGACCTATAGGTCACTTTAGCATTAAATTATATAAGTCGTTTTAATTTTCTGTGATTAAAGGTTGTGTGTACAAATTTGTCTAATTTTCTATGGCAATTTTGATTTAACGCTTTGAACATATAACCCGCAGTATTATTATTCGGGTGATCATTATATAATTTATCAAAACATTTTTCCTTATAATAACTTAAACTTGACAGCCTGATAAGATGTGTTTTTTAATCGTCGACAGAAGAATTTGAACAGAAAATACACGTAAAATCTTATTTGCATGTCTCCAGACACGTCACAATGCATCAACGTCAAAAACGTACTAATCCGCTTGACGTAATGTTTAAATTTTGAACAGTTTAATTAGATTTTAAAAGGTTAAAGGCATCTAATTTGTACAGTAAATTCAAGAAAAATAAATTATAAGGAATGAACTCAATATCTACCTTCGATATGCTCGTATTACTTAAGTTGAAGCAATTTACGCTTTTTTATAACTCGCTTCGCAGATTTAAAAGTGTAAACTGCCCCAACCAAGGTTATCCTCGTAAAACTTGAGTAGACATTAAGTTTATTTCTTAATTATAGCTTTCATATAAACATATACAATTTTGTTATCCTGCCAATGTATGCATAATATGTACCTGGTTCTAAAATTTATACATGACTCTCTGTTTATAAGCGGTATAAAAAGTGTTCTAATCAAAATATACGAGAGCATGCATGAATATATTTTGTATATAGATCTCAAACCAAAGTTGTCAATTACTATGAATGAGGACATGTACGAAGACACTGAAAGCAGATATAAATATACAAATGACAAGAATTACCGTATAAACTTGTATCAATACAATCTGAAAAAATGTATATACAATAGTACATCGATGTTAGTCCATTATCAATCCATTTTGAGCACATACAGAAAAATTTGGCAACCCCAATAATAGCCCGTTGATTTCATTCTTTTGGAGATGATCGATGTTTGTTTGTTTTGTTTTTGTTTTTGTTTGTTTTGTTGTTGTTTTTTTAGGAGATACTGTTTACTATTTCTTCTATTATTAATGGTGTAAAACAAAGAAAGAGTGTGTATTCTGTTATATGGTTATTTAGCTCTTTGCGTTTATATAGCCTAGTGTTCAACTTAGTAACACTGGTGATCCTTTCAGTAGATTTTACCAATAGCCAAGGGTACATTATGATAAATAATGTGATCCTTTCAGTGGACTGAATTAAAACCTAATGGTACTTACATGTAAGTATACCTGTTCTGATCCTCTCAGTTAATTTTATCACAAATCTAGGGTAGTAAAGATGACATGTGGTGATAGCTCTGGTTGAACACTGTTCAAACTGTGTAATGTTAATTACTGTTGATATCCTCTAAGTATATTCAATACTGTGGTTTCATAAATATTCGTTGAATACCAATTTTTTTTATTTCGTTGTTAAGTTTATTCTTGAAATTAAATATTCATTAAACTGCAATTTCCACTAATATGGTGTATTGATAGGGTTATTGGCCACGAATTAAAGTATTCTTGAAACTGTGATTTTCACTTTATCCACGAAAATTGATACCCTTTAATATTAATGAAACCATAGTATATAATTAAAGCTATTAACAAACTCCAATGAGACGATTAAAATACTTATACAATAGTATCTTACGTTTTTGATACAATCAACTGAAATTGTACCATGATATAATTATGCATCAGTATCCTATACTATTGATACAATCCACTCAGAGGACACAATGGTTAAAGAAAAGTACCCTAGGATAATCGTACAGTCCATTGACAAGATCACAACATGACCTAGACTAGTGATACAGACTACAGAGAAGATCACAACACTTAAACATTATTTTCTTACACTAAGGGTACCGTCAACTGAGAGGATCACAACAGTTATTCATCAGTTCCCTAAAAAGCTATACATATAAACTATGCTATTCATACTGTTCTCCAAGATAAGATTTAAACTTAAGTATCCAACCTATTTAAGGGATCACTAACTGATATTGCATAGTAAGAGCCAGATAACTGTGACATCTAAGTGACCTAGACTACTGATAGAGTCCATTAAGAGGAGTATAACAGTTACATGTAAGTACCAAATATGTTGTTAGATTTTACTTTAAGGAACACAAACGTTACACATTAGTTCCTTACAGTTATTTATAAAGTTCACTTGGGTATTGATGCATTCCACTGAGATAATCACAACTTAGTACCATAAGCTATTTGTGTAGTCTTCTGAAAGAATCACAACATTTTCATAGGTACTCTTTGCAATTTAGTGACAGGGGCATAACATATAATACTAGCTCCCTAAGATGTTGACACAGTCCACTAAGAGGTCACATAAGCTATGCATTGCTACCTAAACCATACATAGAGTCTACTGAAATGATCACAACAGTTGCACATTCCTACTCCGGGTAATTGTAACAGTCTACAAAGAGGAGGGAGTTGTTTTGCTTCCAATGTCCAGCCCCTCGGGGATTTTCACAAGTATAGAGTTCAAGAAATATACCCAAGTGATCTGTTAACCTGTTATTGTCTATGTTTGGCACCTTTCTTAGAAAAATATTATTCATTGGAAATGATAACTGTTCTGAAGTAAATACATAATCGATCCTACTTTGAGGGACATTATATCCCCATTACACCATGTTAAGCCTTGTTCGTAAGTTTTCCCACCTGATAACCAGCAATCTTTAAAAAAAAATGTTTTCAAGATTTTCTTAAGTACACTAACGCTTTTATCTTTATTATTTGTATCTATTTGACAGTTAAAGTCTCCACAAAGTATCACATTATCTAAATTTATCGCATTTTAATTAATCCATGTAATTACTCTTTTGAAAAAATCAATTCTATATTTCTCATTATTAGGCGCATAAACATTTACTACAGTCAATTGTTGATCATTATACTTTATATTAATTAGAAATCGTCTGCCGTCTACAGATTTATAATGGTTTATAATCTCTATTTTACTATTCTTTTTAAACAAAACTGATACACCCCTACTATGTACAGATTCTGAAAAACAATGCACTATTTCCCCCAAACCATCGTGAGTTCTTGCTGTTTTACAAAATGAGTTTCTTGCAGAAAATAATATCATATTTAACATATTTTAACCAATCAAAAAGTGTTGTTCTCTTTTTGTAAGTATTTAAATCTCTAACATTCAGAGAGTAAAGTTTTATAGAGGAATTGTTTATGTGTTGGTAACAGTTAGTGGGCGTTTTATTTACTTACGGGCACCGCACTTGTCGTTTTTCTTGCCCTTCTTGTCATTCCGCACATCTTTCAGCAGTTCCTCAATGTTGGGCTGTCTCTCATTTGTCGCTCCTTTCGTACGCGGGACGGAAGCACTGCGGAGTTTTCTGCCGAATTTATAAGCAATCTTTTGATAGATTTTCCCTAGTTTGTTTTCATAGGGCCACTTTTTCGGATCGGTATGTAAGGTGGCATCGACGTCCAGTCCTATACCCCACTCCATGTCAAACGTACCTTCAGAATACATGGTGTCGTTGTTAAACGTTTCCAATTTGGTATTGATCTCGGGGACTTGGTCAACCTTGGCGTTGACTATTTCTTCCATCACTGCCTCTTTTTCACTCTGCCAGTCCTGCGGGTCCCTGATGTTATGTCCAATTCTTTTGGCTTCTAAAGCCTTTTCCGCTTTTCTCACTTTTTTTTGCTGCATCTGCGCGAATTGCTTTAGTCAGCTGATAAGCATATTCTGCGGAGCGGAGTTGTGCTTCTCACCAAACACATTGATAGAACACGGATAAAAGTTGGATGGTGGAATGGACATGCCCTGAAACACTACCACTTCCCCGGTTGTCGGAGGATCCACGTAATGCTTACATTCGGTTGACCCAGGAGCGTGTCCCAGTTTTCTACAGACCCCGCAGACCCTTTCATTTTTACACTGCTGTTTTCGATGTCCAGTTTCCCAACAGTTGAAGCATTGACTCTTTGACACGGAATCATTTACCTGGTGATCACAATTATAGTAATATATACATGTAAGTATCCTTGACTTTTGATATAGGATCATAAGAGTTTATACATAATAACTTTAGCTATTGGCACATTCCACTTACAAAAATCACAACAGTTACAGATTAGTTTTTTTAGAATAATGATCACAGCCAGGGAGGATCACATCGGGTAAGTTCCTTCAGATATTGATAGAATCCACTGGGAAAATCACAACATTTTAATTAGGACTCTATGCATTCAGTGCATTCCAAAGAGAGGATCACATTAGTTACACTTACAAAAACTAGTACCCTAGAATAATGATAACGTCCATTGAGAGGATTAAAACATATACACCTTGGTGCCCTAAGCTGTTGATACAGACTACTGAGGAAATCACACTAGTTACACATGAGTATCTAAGTTTAATGATATAGTTATCCAAGGTGATCTCAACAAATATTTATGTACCGTAATTTATTGATATATGCGCAGTCAAATAAAAAAATCACAGCAGCTTTTATTTAGTTATATTTACATTTTCCAGTGTCTTCGCCTGTGATAACACTACGTATCGATTTTGTACTATATAACCCATAATACAAATGACGCCAAATCGAGGCGCCAGCGGGGTTTGCTTATCTATCATTTAAATATATATAATGGTACGATGGCTTAAAATTATATAAATATATTAAGTAATAAGGAATGATTCTTTGAATATTATGAGATGATAATTTCGGTCAGGGTGTTCAAATCTATCATAAAGCCCTTCGGGCTTTATTGGATTTGATCGCACCCCGACCGAAATTATCACCGCATAATACTCAAAGAATGATTCCTTATTCCTTATTTATTAACATTGCCAACACACTGAAAAATCACATCATTTCTAAATTAGAACATTCGTACTTTGAAATAATGATACAGTCTACTGACAGGATCACAACACAACCACTGTCGCAATGCCTTAAGCTTTTGATACATATAATTGAAAAAATTAACTACAGTACGAATAAGTATCTAAAATATATGATACTGTTCGCTGAGAGCTTCACAAAACACAATTGTGTCCTAAGCTATTGATACAGTCAACTAAGAAGATAGCAACAGTTACACTTGAACTTGAAGCTTTAATACTGTCCACAAAGAGTATCACAACAGTTATACACTATTTCCCAAAGTGTTTGATACGGTTCACAAGGAGGGTCAAGCACTTACAATTCAGGACCTAACGCATCTGATACAGTCCACTGAGGGGATTACAGCAGTTAAGGAAGTACTGAATGCTATTTGCATATTGATAAAGTGAACTGAGAGGTTTACAACACTTTTACATTAGAACCCTATATATTGTAAGTGTGTATTTAGAGAATCACAATTATTCAACATGGATACCTTTTGCTATTGATTTAATCAACTGAGAGGAAAACCAAAGCTATTGATACTTTTCATTAAGTTTTATATAAGTACGGTATGCTTCTAATACCGAATACTTAGAGGATCAACATAATCACACATTTGTATCTTAGGCTATTCACTGATTTAACTGCATGATTCACAAACCTTATGCATTAATACTCTAGGCCATTGAAAAAATCTACTGAGAATATTACAACAGTTATGCATCAGTAACGTAGGTTATTGATATAGTCGACGGAGAAGATCACAACAGTTACACATTGTTAATAAAGACAATTGACAGAGTCTACTGAAAGGATGACAACAGTTATATATTGGTTCTCTGTGTCATTGTAACAATATTATTCCACTAAAAGGGATAAAACGATTATACATTACGAAGTTATGCAATTGTTAGAGTTCATTTAGAGGATCAGAGGATATCTAAATACTATCATATGCTATCAATACTGTATTACTTAGGGAATAACAACAGTTAATTTGAACATATTTTATTGCATTATATATTGCAATGGGATTAGGCACAGATTATAAAAACTTAATTCGCCCTCTCCCTACATGTTAAACAACAAATACCATATTATTTCAGGTACGTCTCAGTTTGTACTTATACAGTATTAATTACATCAGTACGTAGATATTTGATAAATGTAGTAAGAAAGTTAATGTTATCTACTAACAACAGTTAGAGGTAAGTGCCACAGTGTAATGAAAAAGTACGTTGACAGGATCACAAATCATACACATTTGTTCAATATATATGCTATTTGTACAGATTGCTAAGAAAACTACAACTGTTACAGTCATTTTATGTACATTAATATCTTTTACAACCTTAGCTTTGCTATGATATGCAATTCAAATGATATGCTATCAGATTTAAATGTAATGCTAGGAGATTTTATGCTATTCTATGAGGAATTGAAATGAATGGTTAATGATATGGTATGTTAGGCTATGCTATGGTATGTTAGGCGATTTAAACAAAAACGCCTCCATACACAGGGGAGCTCTAAACATATCAATGTTAAATGATTAGAAGCCAAAGATTACCACTAATCTGCAATGTGAACATTAATTCTTTTTTATAAAAGCATTTGAAATCGAGTTAAAAGCATGTTGTATACTATGCTATAGTATGCTATGGTATGATATGACGAATGAGAATGTATGAGATTGCATGCTATGTTATGATTTTGATACTATGGTATGAGTTTCTAATGTTATGCAATGCGATTTCAATGTTATGTTATGCTATGGTGTATGTTGTAAAAGATATGCTTGAATTGACTGTACGCATACATATCATAATCTAATGATAAAGTACAGGAAAGGGTCAAAACACTTATGCATTGATGTATCATCACTACAGTCCACTAAGAAGATAACAGCAGTAACAAATTAGTACCTGGCTCTTTTGACACAGTTTACTATGAGGATCAAACATTTAAGTATACGAGGCTACTGATACACTTCAATGAAGAAATAACTACACTTTTGATACAATCAACATAGCTGATTACAACACTTGTACTTTGGAACCTTTAAATCATCGACCTTTTGATAGTCTACTTAGAAGATTACAACAGTTATTCATTGGTACCCTAAGCTATTGATTCAACCACCTGAGAAGTTAACAACAACAATAGTACTCATATATATTTTTCAATGAGAGAATCTTAACATTTGAATCTTATGCACTGATAAGGCCTCTACATAGGATCACATTGTTTTGTATTATTAGGGTACAGATTCCTCTTAAGTAATCACAGCAGTGACACTTTATTACATGTACGCTGTTCCATTGAAACAGTCATCTAAGAGAATCCCAAATTAGCGAACAATAATGATAGAGTTCATTGGCAAATCACAACTCATATATTATGGAACCCTTAGCCATTTTTAAAGATTACTGAGGAGATCACAACAGTTGAACATAAGTATATTTTACAAATTATACTTTTCACTTAGAGGGTCAAAACAGTTACACATTGTTTTTCAACTTATTTATTCAGTCTTTTGAGAAAATAACATGGTCATTGGAAGAAAAAAAATGTTAGCTGACAAAAGGATAAAGTTAATGCGATAAGTTTTCAACAATGTTCTATTCTAGGTTGTAACCTATGTTTTTTTCACTGTTCTGCAGTCATCGGAAGTATTTAACTTCCCTGACTTGCAGACTGTTTTATTTGTTGAGGCGTTTTGCTATTGTCAGGCCATAGGCACACACAAAATTCATACACAATAAAGGCATAAAAATGACGTGGCGAATACAAACTGTAATCAAAACCAAATTTAAAAAAAAAAATTACAAAAAAGGAGCAGAGCAAACAAAATTAGAGGAGGGATCAGCTACCATGTATTTGCAAGTATCCTCTTGTGACAGGTCACACCCACCGTGTATTCTTTGTAGTCATCGGAAAACTGAAAGAAAACCTACATAATTAGATGATTAATTATGGTCTAACAATAAGTAAAAAAAAAAAAGAGTCGATCAGCATGCGACCCAGTGGAAGATTGTATTTGCGGACAGGTTCATAGTATCGACCATAAAAGTTTTATGAACTTTTGTGTCTTTAACTTACCTCGCCTTAAAATTGTTTATACGAAGAGCATGCCCTTGTGTATCAAATTGATCGAGAGACTAAAACTCTATCATACGCATTTGATGAAGATATACTACTACATAAGTAAGGACAGTTGACTATAGAAAGATTGATCATGAAGTCATCACGTTTATCATAAAATTTTGTTCTTAGGTTACCACCCATGTCCCTTTTCAGTGAAGAATCCAAATATGAAACAGATAAAACAGACTCTATAGTATCTTTTATTTTAAGTTCACCCGTATATATCGAGTCAACATAAGTACGTAAGTAACAATTGTTAATTAGTAATATGTCGTCGATATACTGAATGTAAGTATTGAAGGCCACAGCGAGTGATTTATATTTTTTCTGGTACAAGCGTTTAATAAATTCTGCTTCATATTATACAAATATAGGCCCGTCAATGATGGGGCGCAATTAGTACTCATGGTTTCCATAAATGATATAATTTTTCGATAACTTGTATTAACATTCCTCCTGCCAAGGGCGCGAGATTCAGAATACAAATTAGACGCATTTTTTTAAGAATCTTATTTTGAAAAAGACTGCTAACCAAGGATCAAGCGCATTCAAATACAATTCAGCATTTTAACACTTTTTAAAGAATATTTTATACAATGATGTAAAATGTTTTTACTGTTTTACAGGCGTCCGAAGTAGGTAGAATCCCACACTATTATAAACATAATTAACGTATTTAAAATAGCATGTCAGCTGACATCTTCGCTAGCCAAGGGTTTATGGGGAGCGAAGTGGATTTCATTTTGAAAACTCGGGTACAGTGCCTCCACAACAATGGTCTTACCAGATCGCTTTAAAAACCTATATATTTTACTGGTGATTGAACATAGTTCTACAAACTTGTCAAGGCTCGCGTGATAGCATGGGAAGTAAACATGGCGAATGTAGAAGTTGCCTATCCCGTCAGTATATACGTACCTGCTTACCATGGCTTATGGTTATTGCTTTTAAAGGTTCAGTGAGCGCTGTTTTATTCACGATAACGATACCTGGTTTTATAGTATAAAAGCTTTCATAGAAATCGGCGACTTTTCACTCCCAGTACAGGTCCTTACACAACACTATAAAGAAAACATCCCGTACTTTCCTTGGGTTATAACTCAATTTGTATTTAATCACTACTAAAAGCATCGTTAACTATGTTGCGATATTCGGTAGTCAACATGTTTTCAAGTTGTATTAATGCCATGATGTGTATATAACCCGTTGTTTATTTCGATCAAAAAGTATGTATGCAATATGCTCGCTAATGAGCGCATACACATCACCGAGTTTACGTTATGAAATCCGCCAAGGGTTTATGTGGAGCAAAGTAAACAGAAACCCCTTGGCTAGCAAAGATGGTCAGCTGAAAGTTTTCCAAAATCAGTGCAATTTTTTTTAACCGTACTTTATACAGTGTTGTAAAATGTGTTTTTTTTTTTGCTGTCTTGAAGGCGTCTATGGTACAGTCATTTCATGGAGGCACACAAATTCCCCATACAGTAGCGCCTATAAGACACTAATTTCTATCGATCATTTTTACAGCTTCAACTACGACAATAAAATTTTGAAACTGAGTGGATAGTCATCATAACTCAAACTGTTAACCCTTCCGAGTCTCTAAGATTTTGTTGATACTGGTTGAGTTTGTTTGTGGAAATTATACCATTGAACTACGGATTATTGACATAGTTAAAAAGCATGACATTGTCAGCTGACAGTAGGATAAAATTAATTCAACATGTTTTTAACAATATTTTATTCAATGTTGTAAAGTGTGTTTTTATTTCACAGTCTTGCTGGTTTTTTGTAGTATGTACAATCCCAGACTTGCAAGCTGTTTTACTTGTTGAGGCTGCATGTCTATGAAAATGGCAAAGGCACAGTATAGACCTAATGATATACCTTATGTAGCTTCTATAAACAATAGCCCAGATTTGATGCAATAAATGACAATTATCGGTTTAAGCCTACACTGAAATAAAAGAAATTGGGAATAAGGGTGTACAGTGGAAAGGCGGCACTTTTGTAACAATTGGTGTTACCTGGCTGACCCCAGATCAGAGTTTTAATGTGTTTCCTTGACATAATTCATAGCATTAATAGACAAAAAAGCACGATAGCAAGAACACTTATTACAAGCATTTCATAGAGAGACTCACTTTCAAATATAACTGTTAACCAAAGGCCAAGCGCATCTCCATGATATTTTTCCATCCAGGTTATAATTAAGTCAGATTCAGGTGCCCTTCTTAAGTCAATCAAAAATGAAGTCAATCATGGGACAGATGTAACACTTAACCGAAGTATGTTGTATGTTGAATACAACCTCAAATTTAAATATTTGTTAATGTGACCGTAGACTTGATAACAAGCTCTACAAATATGTTTTCAAAAGTCTTTGACTTTGTATCCGTATACGAGACATTATTTTCTAAACATCATCTTTACGGTTCGAACTAAGAAAACAAGATAGTTTGAACCTGACTGTAGAGGCAAAGTAACTCAAACTGTTATGACTTCTAAGTCTCTAAACTTTTGTTGATATAGGTTGAGTCTCTATGTGGAAATTATACAATTAAACCACGGATTACGTTTTTTAACATTTATTCTCTTTCCGAAAACATAATTTATTTTTTAAAATCTCTGCCTTATTCAAAGAGTGATGTGCAATTATCGGAAGAGCCATTGGAACAGCCGAATCATGCTGACAAAAATAATGCACACAGATTTGATAATTTATAAAAGAATTTTATTTTTCATTCTGTAGTTTGATGAATATACTTTTGGTTTAGTAAGAAATTAATCAATTGAATTCATCTTACTAATAAAATGTATTTACATCAATGAAATATTATTCAGCGTAGGTTAATATCGGGTCGTGATCTGGCGTGAAGTCTCGTGGAGAGTCAGTATTGTTTTTCGTGAAATTCTAAAGGAAGGCTGTATTCATACGCACCAGATTTGCTGATTGGGTCTTCTGTGTTATGCGTAAATATAACTCAAATAAATAAATGCAATTTGAAAGGGGGAAAGAAAGTAAATGTAAATATTGTATGTTCAATACAACCAACAAATTTAAATACATGAATTTTATGATCTGACCGTTGGCTTCATAACAAGCTCTACAAATATGTTTTAAAAACTTTTTCACTTCCCAACTGTAAATGAGACACTAATTTCAATTAATCATTTTTATAGCTTCAACCAAGAAAATAAGATTGTTTGAACCTGCATGGGTGGAAATCATCATAACTCAAACTGATATTTCTTCCGAATCTCAAAGATTTGGTTGATACTGTTTGGATTTATATGTGGATAATAACAAATGAACCACGGATTATGAACAAAAAAACACGTCAGCTGAAGGTAGGAGAAAAAATAAATGCAACTTGTTTTTAACAATATTTTAAACCATACTAAAAATGTGTTTTTTCACTCTCTTGCCGTGTCTGTAGTATCTAGAATCCCGGACTTGCAGGCTGTTTTTCTCGTTGAGGCCACATCCCTATAAAAATGTTATCTAGCTGAAACCAGATCAGAGATGTTTTTGATACTGGTTGAGTCTATATGTGGATATTATACAATTGAACCACGACTTATAAACATAGTTTAACAAACAAGTCATCTGACAGTAGGATAAAATTAATGAAACATGTTTTTCACAATATTTCATATCATGTTGTAGAGTGTGTTTTTTCATCGTCTTGCAGGCGTCTGTAGTATGTACAATCCCGGATTTGCAGGCTGCTTTTCTGGTTAAGACCAAATCGCTGTAATATGCCACATGCAAACAAATTTCCAACACAGTAGCGCTCCTATGGTATACTGTATATTAGTTCCATAAACAATAGCCCACATTTAATGCAATACAGAACATTTATTAGTTTAATCCTTCACAAAAATACAAGGAATTTGGAATAACGGTGTACAATCGAGGTTCAGCGTGTTTGTAACAATTGTTGTTATCTAGCTGAAACCAGATCAGAGATGTTTTTGAATCTGGTTGAGTTAATTTGTGGATATTATACAATTGAACCACGACTTGTGAACATAGTATAACAAACAAATCAGCTGACAGTAGGACAAAATTAATGCAACATGTTTTTAACAATATTTCATATCATGTTGTAAAGAGTCTTATTCAACATCTTGCAGGTATCAGTAGTATGTACAATCCCGGGCTAGCAGGCTGTTTTTCTCGTTGAGGCCAAATCGCTATAAAATGCCACATGCAAACAAATTTTCAACACAGTAGCGCTCTTATGATATACATTATGTTGGTTCCATTAACAGTAGCCCACATTTGATGCAATACAGGACAATTATTAGACTCTACACTAAAATATTAAGAAATTGGAATAACGGTGTACAATCGAGGTTTTAGCGTTTTTGTAACAATTGTTGTTATCTAGCTGAAACCAGATCAAAATTTTTTGTGTGTATCGTTTACAGATTCCATGCATTAAAGGGCAAAACATGCTCAAAAGCAAAAACACTTATTAGAAGCATTTCAATAAGTTTCTTACCTTCAACTAATACTGTTATCCAATGTTTAAGCGCTTCTTTACAATATTTTCTAACCTCAGTAAAGTCAAATGCATGTGCACTTTTTATGTCACTTACAAATCATGTTAATTATGTGAACACATGTTGTTATCTAGCTGAAACCAGATCAGAGATGTCTTTGATACAGGTTGAGTCTATTTGTGGATATTATACAATTGAACCACGACTTATTAACATAGTTAAACAGACAACTCAGCTGACAGTAGGATAAATCTAATGCAACATGTTTTTCACAATATTTCATATTATATTGAAAAGTGTGTTTATTCCCCGTCTTGCAGGCGTCTGTAGTATGTACAATCCCGGACTTGCAGGCTGTTTTTCTCATTGAGGCCAAATCGCTATAAAATGCCACATGCAAACTAATTTCCAACACAGTAGCGCTCCTGTGGTATACTTTATATTGGTTCCATAAACAATAGCCCCCATTCGGTGCAATAAAAGACAATTAATAGTTTAATCCTACACTAAAATATAAAAAATTCGGTTAAACGGTGTCGATCGAAGTTCAGCGTTTTTCGAACAATTGTTGTTATCTAGCTGAAACCAAATCAGAACTTTTTGTGTGTATCGTTACAGATTCCATGCATTAAAGGGCAAAACATGCTCAAAAGCAAAAACACTTATTTGATGCATTTCAATAAGTGTCTTACCTTCAACTAATACTGTTATCCAATGTTTAAGCGTCCTTACAATATTTTCCAACCTTAGTAAAGTCAAATTTATGTGCCCATTTTAAGTCACTTACAAATCATGTTAATTATGTGAACACATTAATATTCAAAGGACGCATGCTGTATGTTGAATACAACCTCAAATTTTAAATATTCGATGATGTGACCGTTGACTTGTTCTCATAAGCCTTTATCTTCCCAACTGTAAAGGAGGCACTAATTTTTATCAATCATTTTTATCATTCCAACTAAAAAAATAAAACAGATTGAATCTGCGTGAGCGGAGAGTCATCATAACTCAAACTGTTGAAGCTTACGAGTCTCCAAGATGTTTTGATACTGGTTGAGTCTATTTGTGGATAGTATACAATTGAACTACGAACATAGTTTAACAACCACGTCTGCTGACAGTAGGATAAAATAAATGCAACATGTTTTAGCATTATTTCATATCATGTTGTAAAGTATGTTTTTTCACCGTCCTGCAGGCGTCTGTAGTATGTACAATCCCGGATTTGCAGGCTGTTTTTCTCGTTGAGGCCAAATCGCTATAAAATACCACATGCAAACAAATTTCCAACACAGTAGCGCTCCTATGGTATACTTTATATTGGTTCCATAAACAATAGCCCACATTTGATACAATACAGGACAATTATTAGTTGTATCCTACACAAAAATAAAAAGAATTCGGATAAACGGTGTACAATCGAGGTTCAGCATTTTTGTAACAATTGTTGTTATCTAGCTGAAACCAGATCAAAACTGTTGAGGTGTTTTGTTTACAGATTCCATGCATTAAAGGGCAAAACATGCTCAAAAGCAAAAACACTTATTAGACGCATTTCATTAAGTGTCCTACCTTCAACCAATACTGTTATGCAGTGGCCAAGCGCATCCTTACAGCATTTTCAAATATTAGTAAAGTCAAATGCATGTGCCCTTCTTATGTCACTTACAAATCATATTAATTATGTGAACACATGTTGTTATCTAGCTGAAACCAAATCAGAGATGTCTTTGATACTGGTTGAATTTATTTGTGGATATTATACAACTGAACCACGACTTATTAACATAGTTTAACAAACAAGTCAGCTGACAGTAGGATAAATTTAATGCAACATGTTTTTCACAATATTTCATATTATGTTGAAAAGTGTGTTTATTCCCCGTCTTGCAGGCGTCTGTAGTATGTACAATCCCGGACTTGCAGGCTGTTTTTCTCGTTGAGGCTAAATCGCTATAAAATGCCACATGCAAACAAATTTCAAACAAAGTAGCGCTCCTATGGTATGCTGTATATTGGTTCCATAAACAATAGCCCACATTTGATGAAATAAAAGACAATTAATAGTTTAATCCTACACCAAACAATAAGGAATTCGGCATAATGGTGTACAATTGAGGTTCGGCGTTTTTCGAACAATTGTTGTTATCTAGCTGAAACCAGATCAGAGATGTTTTTGATACTGGTTGAGTCTATTTGTGGATATTATACAACTGAACCACGACTTATGAACATAGTTTAACAAAGAAGTCAGCTGACAATAGGATACAATAAATGCAACATGTTATAACAATATTTAATACCATGTTTTAAAGAGTGTTTATTCACCTTCATGCAGGCGTTTGTAGTATGTACAATCCCGGACTTGCAGGCTGTTTTTCTCGTGGAGGCCAAATCGCTATAAAATGCCACATGCAAACAAATTTCCAACACAGTAGCGCTCTTATGGTATACTTTATATTGGTTCCATAAAGATAGCCCACGTTTGATGCAATACAGGACAATTAATAGTTTAATCCTACACTTAACTATAAGGAATTCGGAATAATGGTGTACAATCGAGGTTCGGCGTTTTTGTAACAATTGTTGTTATCTAGCTGACACTAATTTCAAACACAGTAGCGCTCCTGTGGTATACTTTATATTGGTTCCATAAACAATAGCCCCCATTCGGTGCAATAAAAGACAATTAATAGTTTAATCCTACACTAAAATATAAATAATTCGGTTAAACGGTGTTGATCGAAGTTCAGCGTTTTTCGAACAATTGTTGTTATCTAGCTGAAACCAAATCAAAACTTTTTGTGTGTATCATTACAGATTCCATGCATTAAAGGGCAAAACATGCTCAAAAGCAAAAACACTTATTTGATGCATTTCAATAAGTGTCTTACCTTCAACTAATACTGTTATCCAATGTTTAAGCGTCCTTACAATATTTTCCAACCTTAGTAAAGTCAAATTAATGTGCCCATTTTAAGTCACTTACAAATCATGTTAATTATGTGAACACATTAATATTCAAAGGACGCATGCTGTATGTTGAATACAACCTCAAATTTTAAATATTCGATGATGTGACCGTTGACTTATTCTCATAAGCCTTTATCTTCCCAACTGTAAAGGAGGCACTAATTTTTATCAATCATTTTTATCAATCCAACTAAAAAAATAAAACAGATTGAATCTGCGTGAGCGGAGAGTCATCATAACTCAAACTGTTGAAGCTTACGAGTCTCCAAGATGTTTTGATACTGGTTGAGTCTATTTGTGGATAGTATACAATTGAACTACGAACATAGTTTAACAACCACGTCTGCTGACAGTAGGATAAAATAAATGCAACATGTTTTAGCATTATTTCATATCATGTTGTAAAGTGTGTTTTTTCACCGTCCTGCAGGCGTCTGTAGTATGTACAATCCCGGATTTGCAGGCTGTTTTTCTCGTTGAGGCCAAATCGCTATAAAATACCACATGCAAACAAATTTCCAACACAGTAGCGCTCCTATGGTATACTTTATATTGGTTCCATAAACAATAGCCCACATTTGATGCAATACAGGACAATTATTAGTTGTATCCTACACAAAAATATAAAGAATTCGGATAAACGGTGTACAATCGAGGTTCAGCATTTTTGTAACAATTGTTGTTATCTAGCTGAAACCAGATCAAAACTGTTTAGGTGTTTTGTTTACAGATTCCATGCATTAAAGGGCAAAACATGCTCAAAAGCAAAAACACTTATTAGATGCATTTCATTAAGTGTCCTACCTTCAACCAATACTGTTATGCAGTGGCCAAGCGCATCCTTACAGCATTTTCAAATATTAGTAAAGTCAAATGCATGTGCCCTTCTTATGTCACTTACAAATCATATTAATTATGTGAACACATGTTGTTATCTAGCTGAAACCAAATCAGAGATGTCTTTGATACTGGTTGAATTTATTTGTGGATATTATACAACTGAACCACGACTTATTAACATAGTTTAACAAACAAGTCAGCTGACAGTAGGATAAATTTAATGCAACATGTTTTTCACAATATTTCATATTATGTTGAAAAGTGTGTTTATTCCCCGTCTTGCAGGCGTCTGTAGTATGTACAATCCCGGACTTGCAGGCTGTTTTTCTCGTTGAGGCTAAATCGCTATAAAATGCCACATGCAAACAAATTTCAAACAAAGTAGCGCTCCTATGGTATGCTGTATATTGGTTCCATAAACAATAGCCCACATTTGATGAAATAAAAGACAATTAATAGTTTAATCCTACACCAAACAATAAGAAATTCGGCATAATGGTGTACAATCGAGGTTCGGCGTTTTTCGAACAATTGTTGTTATCTAGCTGAAACCAGATCAGAGATGTTTTTGATACTGGTTGAGTCTATTTGTGGATATTATACAACTGAACCACGACTTATGAACATAGTTTAACAAACAAGTCAGCTGACAATAGGATACAATAAATGCAACATGTTATAACAATATTTAATACCATGTTTTAAAGAGTGTTTATTCACTTTCATGCAGGCGTTTGTAGTATGTACAATCCCGGACTTGCAGGCTGTTTTTCTCGTGGAGGCCAAATCGCTATAAAATGCTACATGCAAACAAATTTCAAACAAAGTAGCGCTCCTATGGTATGCTGTATATTGGTTCCATCAACAATAGCCCACATTTGATGAAATAAAGGACAATTAATAGTTTAATCCTACACCTAACTATAAGGAATTCGGAATAATGGTGTACAATCGAGGTTCGGCGTTTTTGTAACAATTGTTGTTATCTAGCTGACACCAGATCAGAGATGTTTTTGATACTGGTTGAGTCTATTTGTGGATATTATACCATTGAACCACGACTTATTAACATAGTTTAACAAACAAGTCAGCTGACAGTAGGATAAATTTAATGCAACATGTTTTTCACAATATTTCATATTATGTTGAAAAGTGTGTTTATTTACCGTCTTGCAGGCGTCTGTAGTATGTACAATCCCGGACTTGCAGGCTGCTGTTCTCGTTGAGGCCAAATCGCTATAAAATGCCACATGCAAACAAATTTCAAACACAGTAGCGCTCCTATGGTATACTTTATATTGGTTCCCTAAACAATAGCCCACATTTGATGCAACACAGGTCAATTATTAGTTGTATCCTACACTAAAGTATAGGATTTTATGGTATACTTTATACTGGTTCCATAAACAATAGCCCACTTTAGATGCAATAAAGGACAATTAATAGTTTAATCCTACACAAAAATATAAGGAATTCGGAATAACGGTGTACAATCAAGTTTTAGCGTTTTGGTAACAATTGTTGTTATCTAGCTGAAACCAGATCAAACCTTTTTGTGTGTTCTGTTCACAGATTCCATGCATAAAAGGGCAAAACATGCTCAAAAGCAAAAACACTTATTAGACGCTTTTTATTAAGTGTCTTACCTTCAACTAATACTGTTATCCAATGACCAAGCGCATCATTACAATATTTTCCAATCTTATTAAAGTCAAATTTATGTGCCCATTTTAAGTCACTTACAAATCATGTTAATTATGTGAACACATTAATATTCAACGGACGCATGTTGTATGTTGAATATAACCTCAAATTTTAAATATTTGATGATGTGACAGTTGACTTGTTCTAAAAAGCCTTAAACTTTCCAACTGTAAAGGAGGCGATAATTTTTATCAATCATTTTTATTCCAACTAAAAAAGTAAAAACATTTGAACCTGCGTGAGCGTAGAGTCATCATAACTCAAACTGTTGAAGCTTCCGAGTCTTTAAGATGTTTTTGCTACTGGTTGAGTCTATTTGTGGATATTATACAACTGAACCACGAACATAGTTTAAGAACCACGTCAGCTGACAGTAGGATAAAATTGATGCAACATGTTTTAGCAATATTTCATATCATGTTCTAAAGTGTGTTTTTTCACCGTCTTGCAGGCGTCTGTAGTATGTACAATCCCGGACTTGCAGGCTGTTTTTCTCGTTCAGGCCAAATCGCTATAAAATGCCACATGCAAACAAATTTTCAACACAGTAGTGCACTTATGGTATACTTTATATTGGTTCCCTAAACAATAGTCCACTTTAGATGCAATAAAGGACAATTAAAAGTTTAATCCTACACTAAAATATAAGGAATTCGGAATAACGGTGTACAATCAAGTTTTAGCGTTTTTGTAACAATTGTTGTTATCTAGCTGAAACCAGATCAAAACTTTTTGTGTGTTCCGTTTACAGATTCCATGCATTAAAGAGCAAAACATGTTCAATGCAATTTTTTGATACTAGTTGAGTCTATTTGTGGATATTATACAACTGAACAACGAAGATAGTTTAACAAACATGTTAGCTGACAGCAGGATAAATTTAATGCAACATGTTTTTCACAATATTTCATATCATGTTGTAAAGTGTGTTTTTTCTTCGTCTTGCAGGCGTCTGTAGTATGTACAATCCCGGACTTGCAGGCTGCTTTTCTTGTTAAGACCAAATCGCTGTAATATGCCACATGCAAACAAATTTCCAACACAGTAGCGCTCCTATGGTATACTGTATATTGGTTCCATAAACAATAGCCCACATTTGATGCAATACAGGACATTTATTAGTTTAATCCTTCACAAAAATATAAGGAATTTGGAATAACGGTGTACAATCGAGGTTCAGCGTTTTTGTAACAATTGTTGTTATCTAGCTGAAACCAGATCAGAGATGTTTTTGATTCTGGTTGAGTTTATTTGTGGATATTATACAATTGAACCACGACTTGTGAACATAGTATAACAAACAAGTCAGCTGACAGTAGGATAAAATTAATGCAACATGTTTTTAACAATATTTCATATCATGTTGTAAAGAGTCTTATTCAACATCTTGCAGGTATCAGTAGTATGTACAATCCCGGGCTAGCAGGCTGTTTTTCTCGTTGAGGCCAAATCGCTATAAAATGCCACATGCGAACAAATTTTCAACACAGTAGCGCTCTTATGGTGTATTTTATATTGGTTCCATAAACAATAGCCCACATTTGATGCAATACAGGACAATTATTAGATTCTACACTAAAATATTAAGAAATTGGAATAACGGTGTACAATCGAGGTTTTAGCGTTTTTGAAACAATTGTTGTTATCTAGCTGAAACCAGATCAAAACTTTTTAGGTGTTCCGTTTACAGATTTCATGCATTAAAGGGCAAACATGCTCAAAAGCAAAAACACTTATTAGAAGCATTTCAATAAGTGTCTTACCTTCAACTAATACTGTTACCTAATGTTTAAGCGCTTCCTTACAATATTTTTCAACCATAGTAAAGTCAAATTAAAGTGCCCTTTTTAAGTCACTTACAAATCATGTTAATTATGTGAACACATGTTGTTATCTAGCTGAAACCAGATCAGAGATGTTTTTGATACTGGTTGAGTCTATTTGTGGATATTATACAATTGAACCACGACTTATTAACATAGTTAAACAAACAACTCAGCTGACAGTAGGATAAATTTAATGCAACATGTTTTTCACAATATTTCATATCATGTTGTAAAGTGTGTTTTTTCTTCGTCTTGCAGGCGTCTGTAGTATGTACAATCCCGGACTTGCAGGCTGTTTTTCTCGTTCAGGCCAAATCGCTATAAAATGCCACATGCAAACAAATTTTCAACACAGTAGTGCACTTATGGTATACTTTATATTGGTTCCCTAAACAATAGTTCACTTTAGATGCAATAAAGGACAATTAAAAGTTTAATCCTACACTAAAATATAAGGAATTCGGAATAACGGTGTACAATCAAGTTTTAGCGTTTTTGTAACAATTGTTGTTATCTAGCTGAAACCAGATCAAAACTTTTTGTGTGTTCCGTTTACAGATTCCATGCATTAAAGAGCAAAACATGTTCAATGCAATTTTTTGATACTAGTTGAGTCTATTTGTGGATATTATACAACTGAACAACGAAGATAGTTTAACAAACATGTTAGCTGACAGCAGGATAAATTTAATGCAACATGTTTTTCACAATATTTCATATCATGTTGTAAAGTGTGTTTTTTCTTCGTCTTGCAGGCGTCTGTAGTATGTACAATCCCGGACTTGCAGGCTGCTTTTCTTGTTAAGACCAAATCGCTGTAATATGCCACATGCAAACAAATTTCCAACACAGTAGCGCTCCTATGGTATACTGTATATTGGTTCCATAAACAATAGCCCACATTTGATGCAATACAGGACATTTATTAGTTTAATCCTTCACAAAAATATAAGGAATTTGGAATAACGGTGTACAATCGAGGTTCAGCGTTTTTGTAACAATTGTTGTTATCTAGCTGAAACCAGATCAGAGATGTTTTTGATTCTGGTTGAGTTTATTTGTGGATATTATACAATTGAACCACGACTTGTGAACATAGTATAACAAACAAGTCAGCTGACAGTAGGATAAAATTAATGCAACATGTTTTTAACAATATTTCATATCATGTTGTAAAGAGTCTTATTCAACATCTTGCAGGTATCAGTAGTATGTACAATCCCGGGCTAGCAGGCTGTTTTTCTCGTTGAGGCCAAATCGCTATAAAATGCCACATGCGAACAAATTTTCAACACAGTAGCGCTCTTATGGTGTATTTTATATTGGTTCCATAAACAATAGCCCACATTTGATGCAATACAGGACAATTATTAGATTCTACACTAAAATATTAAGAAATTGGAATAACGGTGTACAATCGAGGTTTTAGCGTTTTTGAAACAATTGTTGTTATCTAGCTGAAACCAGATCAAAACTTTTTAGGTGTTCCGTTTACAGATTTCATGCATTAAAGGGCAAACATGCTCAAAAGCAAAAACACTTATTAGAAGCATTTCAATAAGTGTCTTACCTTCAACTAATACTGTTACCTAATGTTTAAGCGCTTCCTTACAATATTTTTCAACCATAGTAAAGTCAAATTAAAGTGCCCTTTTTAAGTCACTTACAAATCATGTTAATTATGTGAACACATGTTGTTATCTAGCTGAAACCAGATCAGAGATGTTTTTGATACTGGTTGAGTCTATTTGTGGATATTATACAATTGAACCACGACTTATTAACATAGTTAAACAAACAACTCAGCTGACAGTAGGATAAATTTAATGCAACATGTTTTTCACAATATTTCATATCATGTTGTAAAGTGTGTTTTTTCTTCGTCTTGCAGGCGTCTGTAGTATGTACAATCCCGGACTTGCAGGCTGCTCTTCTTGTTAAGACCAAATCGCTGTAATATGCCACATGCAAACAAATTTCAAACAAAGTAGCGCTCCTATGGTATGCTGTATATTGGTTCCATCAACAATAGCCCACATTTGATGAAATAAAGGACAATTAATAGTTTAATCCTACACCTAACTATAAGGAATTCGGAATAATGGTGTACAATCGAGGTTCGGCGTTTTTGTAACAATTGTTGTTATCTAGCTGACACCAGATCAGAGATGTTTTTGATACTGGTTGAGTCTATTTGTGGATATTATACCATTGAACCACGACTTATTAACATAGTTTAACAAACAAGTCAGCTGACAGTAGGATAAATTTAATGCAACATGTTTTTCACAATATTTCATATTATGTTGAAAAGTGTGTTTATTTACCGTCTTGCAGGCGTCTGTAGTATGTACAATCCCGGACTTGCAGGCTGCTTTTCTCGTTGAGGCCAAATCGCTATAAAATGCCACATGCAAACAAATTTCAAACACAGTAGCGCTCCTATGGTATACTTTATATTGGTTCCATAAACAATAGCCCACATTTGATGCAATACAGGTCAATTATTAGTTTAATCCTACACTAAAGTATAGGATTTTATGGTATGGTATAATTTATACTGGTTCCATAAACAATAGCCCACTTTAGATGCAATAAAGGACAGTTGACTTGTTCTCATAAGCCTTTATCTTCCCAACTGTTTAAAGGGCAAAACCTGCTCAAAAGCAAACACACTTATTTGATGCATTTCAATAAGTGTCACACCTTCAACTAATACTGTTATCCAATGTTTAAGCGCTTCCTTACAATATTTTCCAACCTTAGTAAAGTCAAATTAATGTGCCCTTTTTAAGTCACTTACAAACATTTTAATTATGTGAACACATTAATATTCAAAGGACGCATATGTATGTTGAATACAACCTCAAATTTTAAATATTCGATGATGTGACCGTTGACTTGTTCTCATAAGCCTTTATCTTCCCAACTGTAAAGGAGGCACTAATTTTTATCAATCATTTTTATCATTCCAACTAAAAAAAATAAAACAGATTGAATCTGCGTGAGCGGAGAGTCATCATAACTCAAACTGTTGAAGCTTACGAGTCTCCAAGATGTTTTGATACTGGTTGAGTCTATTTGTGGATAGTATACAATTGAACTACGAACATAGTTTAACAACCACGTCTGCTGACAGTAGGATAAAATAAATGCAACATGTTTTAGCATTATTTCATATCATGTTGTAAAGTATGTTTTTTCACCGTCCTGCAGGCGTCTGTAGTATGTACAATCCCGGATTTGCAGGCTGTTTTTCTCGTTGAGGCCAAATCGCTATAAAATACCACATGCAAACAAATTTCCAACACAGTAGCGCTCCTATGGTATACTTTATATTGGTTCCATAAACAATAGCCCACATTTGATACAATACAGGACAATTATTAGTTGTATCCTACACAAAAATATAAAGAATTCGGATAAACGGTGTACAATCGAGGTTCAGCATTTTTGTAACAATTGTTGTTATCTAGCTGAAACCAGATCAAAACTGTTTAGGTGTTTTGTTTACAGATTCCATGCATTAAAGGGCAAAACATGCTCAAAAGCAAAAACACTTATTAGACGCATTTCATTAAGTGTCCTACCTTCAACCAATACTGTTATGCAGTGGCCAAGCGCATCCTTACAGCATTTTCAAATATTAGTAAAGTCAAATGCATGTGCCCTTCTTATGTCACTTACAAATCATATTAATTATGTGAACACATGTTGTTATCTAGCTGAAACCAAATCAGAGATGTCTTTGATACTGGTTGAATTTATTTGTGGATATTATACAACTGAACCACGACTTATTAACATAGTTTAACAAACAAGTCAGCTGACAGTAGGATAAATTTAATGCAACATGTTTTTCACAATATTTCATATTATGTTGAAAAGTGTGTTTATTCCCCGTCTTGCAGGCGTCTGTAGTATGTACAATCCCGGACTTGCAGGCTGTTTTTCTCGTTGAGGCCAAATCGCTATAAAATGCCACATGCAAACAAATTTCAAACAAAGTAGCGCTCCTATGGTATGCTGTATATTGGTTCCATAAACAAAAGCCCACATTTGATGAAATAAAAGACAATTAATAGTTTAATCCTACACCAAACAATAAGGAATTCGGCATAATGGTGTACAATCGAGGTTCGGCGTTTTTCGAACAATTGTTGTTATCTAGCTGAAACCAGATCAGAGATGTTTTTGATACTGGTTGAGTCTATTTGTGGATATTATACAACTGAACCACGACTTATGAACATAGTTTAACAAAGAAGTCAGCTGACAATAGGATACAATAAATGCAACATGTTATAACAATATTTAATACCATGTTTTAAAGAGTGTTTATTCACCTTCATGCAGGCGTTTGTAGTATGTACAATCCCGGACTTGCAGGCTGTTTTTCTCGTGGAGGCCAAATCGCTATAAAATGCCACATGCAAACAAATTTCCAACACAGTAGCGCTCTTATGGTATACTTTATATTGGTTCCATAAAGATAGCCCACGTTTGATGCAATACAGGACAATTATTAGTTTAATCCTACACTTAACTATAAGGAATTCGGAATAATGGTGTACAATTGAGGTTCGGCGTTTTTGTAACAATTGTTGTTATCTAGCTGACACTAATTTCAAACACAGTAGCGCTCCTGTGGTATACTTTATATTGGTTCCATAAACAATAGCCCCCATTCGGTGCAATAAAAGACAATTAATAGTTTAATCCTACACTAAAATATAAATAATTCGGTTAAACGGTGTCGATCGAAGTTCAGCGTTTTTCGAACAATTGTTGTTATCTAGCTGAAACCAAATCAAAACTTTTTGTGTGTATCATTACAGATTCCATGCATTAAAGGGCAAAACATGCTCAAAAGCAAAAACACTTATTTGATGCATTTCAATAAGTGTCTTACCTTCAACTAATACTGTTATCCAATGTTTAAGCGTCCTTACAATATTTTCCAACCTTAGTAAAGTCAAATTAATGTGCCCATTTTAAGTCACTTACAAATCATGTTAATTATGTGAACACATTAATATTCAAAGGACGCATGCTGTATGTTGAATACAACCTCAAATTTTAAATATTCGATGATGTGACCGTTGACTTGTTCTCATAAGCCTTTATCTTCCCAACTGTAAAGGAGGCACTAATTTTTATCAATCATTTTTATCATTCCAACTAAAAAAATAAAACAGATTGAATCTGCGTGAGCGGAGAGTCATCATAACTCAAACTGTTGAAGCTTACGAGTCTCCAAGATGTTTTGATACTGGTTGAGTCTATTTGTGGATAGTATACAATTGAACTACGAACATAGTTTAACAACCACGTCTGCTGACAGTAGGATAAAATAAATGCAACATGTTTTAGCATTATTTCATACCATGTTGTAAAGTGTGTTTTTTCACCGTCCTGCAGGCGTCTGTAGTATGTACAATCCCGGATTTGCAGGCTGTTTTTCTCGTTGAGGCCAAATCGCTATAAAATACCACATGCAAACAAATTTCCAACACAGTAGCGCTCCTATGGTATACTTTATATTGGTTCCATAAACAATAGCCCACATTTGATGCAATACAGGACAATTATTAGTTGTATCCTACACAAAAATATAAAGAATTCGGATAAACGGTGTACAATCGAGGTTCAGCATTTTTGTAACAATTGTTGTTATCTAGCTGAAACCAGATCAAAACTGTTTAGGTGTTTTGTTTACAGATTCCATGCATTAAAGGGCAAAACATGCTCAAAAGCAAAAACACTTATTAGATGCATTTCATTAAGTGTCCTACCTTCAACCAATACTGTTATGCAGTGGCCAAGCGCATCCTTACAGCATTTTCAAATATTAGTAAAGTCAAATGCATGTGCCCTTCTTATGTCACTTACAAATCATATTAATTATGTGAACACATGTTGTTATCTAGCTGAAACCAAATCAGAGATGTCTTTGATACTGGTTGAATTTATTTGTGGATATTATACAACTGAACCACGACTTATTAACATAGTTTAACAAACAAGTCAGCTGACAGTAGGATAAATTTAATGCAACATGTTTTTCACAATATTTCATATTATGTTGAAAAGTGTGTTTATTCCCCGTCTTGCAGGCGTCTGTAGTATGTACAATCCCGGACTTGCAGGCTGTTTTTCTCGTTGAGGCTAAATCGCTATAAAATGCCACATGCAAACAAATTTCAAACAAAGTAGCGCTCCTATGGTATGCTGTATATTGGTTCCATAAACAATAGCCCACATTTGATGAAATAAAAGACAATTAATAGTTTAATCCTACACCAAACAATAAGGAATTCGGCATAATGGTGTACAATCGAGGTTCGGCGTTTTTCGAACAATTGTTGTTATCTAGCTGAAACCAGATCAGAGATGTTTTTGATACTGGTTGAGTCTATTTGTGGATATTATACAACTGAACCACGACTTATGAACATAGTTTAACAAAGAAGTCAGCTGACAATAGGATACAATAAATGCAACATGTTATAACAATATTTAATACCATGTTTTAAAGAGTGTTTATTCACTTTCATGCAGGCGTTTGTAGTATGTACAATCCCGGACTTGCAGGCTGTTTTTCTCGTGGAGGCCAAATCGCTATAAAATGCTACATGCAAACAAATTTCAAACAAAGTAGCGCTCCTATGGTATGCTGTATATTGGTTCCATCAACAATAGCCCACATTTGATGAAATAAAGGACAATTATTAGTTTAATCCTACACCTAACTATAAGGAATTCGGAATAATGGTGTACAATCGAGGTTCGGCGTTTTTGTAACAATTGTTGTTATCTAGCTGACACCAGATCAGAGATGTTTTTGATACTGGTTGAGTCTATTTGTGGATATTATACCATTGAACCACGACTTATTAACATAGTTTAACAAACAAGTCAGCTGACAGTAGGATAAATTTAATGCAACATGTTTTTCACAATATTTCATATTATGTTGAAAAGTGTGTTTATTTACCGTCTTGCAGGCGTCTGTAGTATGTACAATCCCGGACTTGCAGGCTGCTTTTATCGTTGAGGCCAAATCGCTATAAAATGCCACATGCAAACAAATTTCAAACACAGTAGCGCTCCTATGGTATACTTTATATTGGTTCCCTAAACAATAGCCCACATTTGATGCAACACAGGTCAATTATTAGTTGTATCCTACACTAAAGTATAGGATTTTATGGTATACTTTATACTGGTTCCATAAACAATAGCCCACTTTAGATGCAATAAAGGACAATAAATAGTTTAATCCTACACAAAAATATAAGGAATTCGGAATAACGGTGTACAATCAAGTTTTAGCGTTTTGGTAACAATTGTTGTTATCTAGCTGAAACCAGATCAAACCTTTTTGTGTGTTCTGTTCACAGATTCCATGCATAAAAGGGCAAAACATGCTCAAAAGCAAAAACACTTATTAGACGCTTTTTATTAAGTGTCTTACCTTCAACTAATACTGTTATCCAATGACCAAGCGCATCATTACAATATTTTCCAATCTTATTAAAGTCAAATTTATGTGCCCATTTTAAGTCACTTACAAATCATGTTAATTATGTGAACACATTAATATTCAACGGACGCATGTTGTATGTTGAATATAACCTCAAATTTTAAATATTTGATGATGTGACAGTTGACTTGTTCTAAAAAGCCTTAAACTTTCCAACTGTAAAGGAGGCGATAATTTTTATCAATCATTTTTATTCCAACTAAAAAAGTAAAAACGTTTGAACCTGCGTGAGCGTAGAGTCATCATAACTCAAACTGTTGAAGCTTCCGAGTCTTTAAGATGTTTTTGCTACTGGTTGAGTCTATTTGTGGATATTATACAACTGAACCACGAACATAGTTTAAGAACCACGTCAGCTGACAGTAGGATAAAATTGATGCAACATGTTTTAGCAATATTTCATATCATGTTCTAAAGTGTGTTTTTTCACCGTCTTGCAGGCGTCTGTAGTATGTACAATCCCGGACTTGCAGGCTGTTTTTCTCGTTCAGGCCAAATCGCTATAAAATGCCACATGCAAACAAATTTTCAACACAGTAGTGCACTTATGGTATACTTTATATTGGTTCCCTAAACAATAGTCCACTTTAGATGCAATAAAGGACAATTAAAAGTTTAATCCTACACTAAAAATATAAGGAATTCGGAATAACGGTGTACAATCAAGTTTTAGCGTTTTTGTAACAATTGTTGTTATCTAGCTGAAACCAGATCAAAACTTTTTGTGTGTTCCGTTTACAGATTCCATGCATTAAAGAGCAAAACATGTTCAATGCAATTTTTTGATACTAGTTGAGTCTATTTATGGATATTATACAACTGAACAACGAAGATAGTTTAACAAATATGTTAGCTGACAGCAGGATAAATTTAATGCAACATGTTTTTCACAATATTTCATATCATGTTGTAAAGTGTGTTTTTTCTTCGCCTTGCAGGCGTCTGTAGTATGTACAATCCCGGACTTGCAGGCTGCTCTTCTTGTTAAGACCAAATCGCTGTAATATGCCACATGCAAACAAATTTCCAACACAGTAGCGCTCCTATGGTATACTGTATATTGGTTCCATAAACAATAGCCCACATTTGATGCAATACAGGACATTTATTAGTTTAATCCTTCACAAAAATATAAGGAATTTGGAATAACGGTGTACAATCGAGGTTCAGCGTTTTTGTAACAATTGTTGTTATCTAGCTGAAACCAGATCAGAGATGTTTTTGATTCTGGTTGAGTTTATTTGTGGATATTATACAATTGAACCACGACTTGTGAACATAGTATAACAAACAAGTCAGCTGACAGTAGGATAAAATTAATGCAACATGTTTTTAACAATATTTCATATCATGTTGTAAAGAGTCTTATTCAACATCTTGCAGGTATCAGTAGTATGTACAATCCCGGGCTAGCAGGCTGTTTTTCTCGTTGAGGCCAAATCGCTATAAAATGCCACATGCGAACAAATTTTCAACACAGTAGCGCTCTTATGGTGTATTTTATATTGGTTCCATAAACAATAGCCCACATTTGATGCAATACAGGACAATTATTAGATTCTACACTAAAATATTAAGAAATTGGAATAACGGTGTACAATCGAGGTTTTAGCGTTTTTGAAACAATTGTTGTTATCTAGCTGAAACCAGATCAAAACTTTTTAGGTGTTCCGTTTACAGATTTCATGCATTAAAGGGCAAACATGCTCAAAAGCAAAAACACTTATTAGAAGCATTTCAATAAGTGTCTTACCTTCAACTAATACTGTTACCTAATGTTTAAGCGCTTCCTTACAATATTTTTCAACCATAGTAAAGTCAAATTAAAGTGCCCTTTTTAAGTCACTTACAAATCATGTTAATTATGTGAACATATGTTGTTATCTAGCTGAAACCAGATCAGAGATGTTTTTGATACTGGTTGAGTCTATTTGTGGATATTATACAATTGAACCACGACTTATTAACATAGTTAAACAAACAACTCAGCTGACAGTAGGATAAATTTAATGCAACATGTTTTTCACAATATTTCATATTATGTTGAAAAATGTGTTTTTTCCCCGTCTTGCAGGCGTCTGTAGTATGTACAATCCCGGACTTGCAGGCTGTTTTTCTCGTTGAGGCCAAATCGCTATAAAATGCCACATGCAAACAAATTTCAAACAAAGTAGCGCTCCTATGGTATGCTGTATATTGGTTCCATCAACAATAGCCCACATTTGATGAAATAAAGGACAATTAATAGTTTAATCCTACACCTAACTATAAGGAATTCGGAATAATGGTGTACAATCGAGGTTCGGCGTTTTTGTAACAATTGTTGTTATCTAGCTGACACCAGATCAGAGATGTTTTTGATACTGGTTGAGTTTAGTTGTGGATATTATACAATTGAACCACGACTTGTGAACATAGTATAACAAACAAGTCAGCTGACAGTAGGATAAAATTAATGCAACATGTTTTTAACAATATTTCATATCATGTTGTAAAGAGTCTTATTCAACATCTTGCAGGTATCAGTAGTATGTACAATCCCGGGCTTGCAGGCTGTTTTTCTCGTTGAGGCCAAATCGCTATAAAATGCCACATGCGAACAAATTTTCAACACAGTAGCGCTCTTATGGTGTATTTTATATTGGTTCCATAAACAATAGCCCACATTTGATGCAATACAGGACAATTATTAGATTCTACACTAAAATATTAAGAAATTGGAATAACGGTGTACAATCGAGGTTTTAGCGTTTTTGAAACAATTGTTGTTATTTAGCTGAAACCAGATCAAAACTTTTTAGGTGTTCCGTTTACAGATTTCATGCATTAAAGGGCAAACATGCTCAAAAGCAAAAACACTTATTAGAAGCATTTCAATAAGTGTCTTACCTTCAACTAATACTGTTACCTAATGTTGAAGCGCTTCCTTACAATATTTTTCAACCATAATAAAGTCAAATTGAAGTGCCCTTTTTAAGTCACTTACAAATCATGTTAATTATGTGAACACATGTTGTTATCTAGCTGAAACCAGATCAGAGATGTTTTTGATACTGGTTGAGTCTATTTGTGGATATTATACAATTGAACCACGACTTATTAACATAGTTAAACAAACAACTCAGCTGACAGTAGGATAAATTTAATGCAACATGTTTTTCACAATATTTCATATTATGTTGAAAAGTGTGTTTTTTCCCCGTCTTGCAGGCGTCTGTAGTATGTACAATCCCGGACTTGCAGGCTGTTTTTCTCGTTGAGGCCAAATCGCTATAAAATGCCACATGCAAACAAATTTCAAACAAAGTAGCGCTCCTATGGTATGCTGTATATTGGTTCCATCAACAATAGCCCACATTTGATGAAATAAAGGACAATTAATAGTTTAATCCTACACCTAACTATAAGGAATTCGGAATAATGGTGTACAATCGAGGTTCGGCGTTTTTGTAACAATTGTTGTTATCTAGCTGAAACCAGATCAGAGATGTTTTTGATACTGGTTGAGTTTATTTGTGGATATTATACAATTGAACCACGACTTGTGAACATAGTATAACAAACAAGTCAGCTGACAGTAGGATAAAATTAATGCAACATGTTTTTTTACAATATTTCATATCATGTTGTAAAGAGTCTTATTCAACATCTTGCAGGTATCAGTAGTATGTACAATCCCGGGCTTGCAGGCTGTTTTTCTCGTTGAGGCCAAATCGCTATAAAATGCCACATGCGAACAAATTTTCAACACAGTAGCGCTCTTATGGTGTATTTTATATTGGTTCCATAAACAATAGCCCACATTTGATGCAATACAGGACAATTATTAGATTCTACACTAAAATATTAAGAAATTGGAATAACGGTGTACAATCGAGGTTTTAGCGTTTTTGAAACAATTGTTGTTATTTAGCTGAAACCAGATCAAAACTTTTTAGGTGTTCCGTTTACAGATTTCATGCATTAAAGGGCAAACATGCTCAAAAGCAAAAACACTTATTAGAAGCATTTCAATAAGTGTCTTACCTTCAACTAATACTGTTACCTAATGTTGAAGCGCTTCCTTACAATATTTTTCAACCATAATAAAGTCAAATTGAAGTGCCCTTTTTAAGTCACTTACAAATCATGTTAATTATGTGAACACATGTTGTTATCTAGCTGAAACCAGATCAGAGATGTTTTTGATACTGGTTGAGTCTATTTGTGGATATTATACAATTGAACCACGACTTATTAACATAGTTAAACAAACAACTCAGCTGACAGTAGGATAAATTTAATGCAACATGTTTTTCACAATATTTCATATTATGTTGAAAAGTGTGTTTTTTCCCCGTCTTGCAGGCGTCTGTAGTATGTACAATCCCGGACTTGCAGGCTGTTTTTCTCGTTGAGGCCAAATCGCTATAAAATGCCACATGCAAACAAATTTCAAACAAAGTAGCGCTCCTATGGTATGCTGTAAATTGGTTCCATCAACAATAGCCCACATTTGATGAAATAAAGGACAATTAATAGTTTAATCCTACACCTAACTATAAGGAATTCGGAATAATGGTGTACAATCGAGGTTCGGCGTTTTTGTAACAATTGTTGTTATCTAGCTGACACCAGATCAGAGATGTTTTTGATACTGGTTGAGTCTATTTGTGGATATTATACCATTGAACCACGACTTATTAACATAGTTTAACAAACAAGTCAGCTGACAGTAGGATAAATTTAATGCAACATGTTTTTCACAATATTTCATATTATGTTGAAAAGTGTGTTTTTTTACCGTCTTGCAGGCGTCTGTAGTATGTACAATCCCGGACTTGCAGGCTGTTTTTCTCGTTGAGGCCAAATCGCTATAAAATGCCACATGCAAACAAATTTCAAACAAAGTAGCGCTCCTATGGTATGCTGTATATTGGTTCCATCAACAATAGCCCACATTTGATGAAATAAAGGACAATTAATAGTTTAATCCTACACCTAACTATAAGGAATTCGGAATAATGGTGTACAATCGAGGTTCGGCGTTTTTGTAACAATTGTTGTTATCTAGCTGACACCAGATCAGAGATGTTTTTGATACTGGTTGAGTCTATTTGTGGATATTATACCATTGAACCACGACTTATTAACATAGTTTAACAAACAAGTCAGCTGACAGTAGGATAAATTTAATGCAACATGTTTTTCACAATATTTCATATTATGTTGAAAAGTGTGTTTATTTACCGTCTTGCAGGCGTCTGTAGTATGTACAATCCCGGACTTGCAGGCTGCTTTTCTCGTTGAGGCCAAATCGCTATAAAATGCCATATGCAAACAAATTTCAAACACAGTAGCGCTCCTATGGTATACTTTATATTGGTTCCATAAACAATAGCCCACATTTGATGCAATACAGGTCAATTATTAGTTTAATCCTACACTAAAGTATAGGATTTTATGGTATAATTTATACTGGTTCCATAAACAATAGCCCACTTTAGATGCAATAAAGGACAGTTGACTTGTTCTCATAAGCCTTTATCTTCCCAACTGTTTAAAGGGCAAAACCTGCTCAAAAGCAAACACACTTATTTGATGCATTTCAATAAGTGTCACACCTTCAACTAATACTGTTATCCAATGTTTAAGCGCTTCCTTACAATATTTTCCAACCTTAGTAAAGTCAAATTAATGTGCCCTTTTTAAGTCACTTACAAACATTTTAATTATGTGAACACATTAATATTCAAAGGACGCATATGTATGTTGAATACAACCTCAAATTTTAAATATTCGATGATGTGACCGTTGACTTGTTCTCATAAGCCTTTATCTTCCCAACTGTAAAGGAGGCACTAATTTGTATCAATCATTTTTATCATTCCAACTAAAAAAATAAAACAGATTGAATCTGCGTGAGCGGAGAGTCATCATAACTCAAACTGTTGAAGCTTACGAGTCTCCAAGATGTTTTGATACTGGTTGAGTCTATTTGTGGATAGTATACAATTGAACTACGAACATAGTTTAACAACCACGTCTGCTGACAGTAGGATAAAATAAATGCAACATGTTTTAGCATTATTTCATATCATGTTGTAAAGTGTGTTTTTTCACCGTCCTGCAGGCGTCTGTAGTATGTACAATCCCGGATTTGCAGGCTGTTTTTCTCGTTGAGGCCAAATCGCTATAAAATACCACATGCAAACAAATTTCCAACACAGAAGCGCTCCTATGGTATACTTTATATTGGTTCCATAAACAATAGCCCACATTTGATACAATACAGGACAATTATTAGTTGTATCCTACACAAAAATATAAAGAATTCGGATAAACGGTGTACAATCGAGGTTCAGCATTTTTGTAACAATTGTTGTTATCTAGCTGAAACCAGATCAAAACTGTTTAGGTGTTTTGTTTACAGATTCCATGCATTAAAGGGCAAAACATGCTCAAAAGCAAAAACACTTATTAGACGCATTTCATTAAGTGTCCTACCTTCAACCAATACTGTTATGCAGTGGCCAAGCGCATCCTTACAGCATTTTCAAATATTAGTAAAGTCAAATGCATGTGCCCTTCTTATGTCACTTACAAATCATATTAATTATGTGAACACATGTTGTTATCTAGCTGAAACCAAATCAGAGATGTCTTTGATACTGGTTGAATTTATTTGTGGATATTATACAACTGAACCACGACTTATTAACATAGTTTAACAAACAAGTCAGCTGACAGTAGGATAAATTTAATGCAACATGTTTTTCACAATATTTCATATTATGTTGAAAAGTGTGTTTATTCCCCGTCTTGCAGGCGTCTGTAGTATGTACAATCCCGGACTTGCAGGCTGTTTTTCTCGTTGAGACCAAATCGCTATAAAATGCCACATGCAAACAAATTTCAAACAAAGTAGCGCTCCTATGGTATGCTGTATATTGGTTCCATAAACAATAGCCCACATTTGATGAAATAAAAGACAATTAATAGTTTAATCCTACACCAAACAATAAGGAATTCGGCATAATGGTGTACAATCGAGGTTCGGCGTTTTTCGAACAATTGTTGTTATCTAGCTGAAACCAGATCAGAGATGTTTTTGATACTGGTTGAGTCTATTTGTGGATATTATACAACTGAACCACGACTTATGAACATAGTTTAACAAAGAAGTCAGCTGACAATAGGATACAATAAATGCAACATGTTATAACAATATTTAACACCATGTTTTAAAGAGTGTTTATTCACCTTCATGCAGGCGTTTGTAGTATGTACAATCCCGGACTTGCAGGCTGTTTTTCTCGTGGAGGCCAAATCGCTATAAAATGCCACATGCAAACAAATTTCCAACACAGTAGCGCTCTTATGGTATACTTTATATTGGTTCCATAAAGATAGCCCACGTTTGATGCAATACAGGACAATTATTAGTTTAATCCTACACTTAACTATAAGGAATTCGGAATAATGGTGTACAATCGAGGTTCGGCGTTTTCGAACAATTGTTGTTATCTAGCTGACACTAATTTCAAACACAGTAGCGCTCCTGTGGTATACTTTATATTGGTTCCATAAACAATAGCCCCCATTCGGTGCAATAAAAGACAATTAATAGTTTAATCCTACACTAAAATATAAATAATTCGGTTAAACGGTGTCGATCGAAGTTCAGCGTTTTTCGAACAATTGTTGTTATCTAGCTGAAACCAAATCAAAACTTTTTGTGTGTATCATTACAGATTCCATGCATTAAAGGGCAAAACATGCTCAAAAGCAAAAACACTTATTTGATGCATTTCAATAAGTGTCTTACCTTCGACTAATACTGTTATCCAATGTTTAAGCGTCCTTACACTATTTTCCAACCTTAGTAAAGTCAAATTAATGTGCCCATTTTAAGTCACTTACAAATCATGTTAATTAAATGAACACATTAATATTCAAAGGACGCATGCTGTATGTTGAATACAACCTCAAATTTTAAATATTCGATGATGTGACCGTTGACTTGTTCTCATAAGCCTTTATCTTCCCAACTGTAAAGGAGGCACTAATTTTTATCAATCATTTTTATCATTCCAACTAAAAAAATAAAACAGATTGAATCTGCGTGAGCGGAGAGTCATCATAACTCAAACTGTTGAAGCTTACGAGTCTCCAAGATGTTTTGATACTGGTTGAGTCTATTTGTAGATAGTATACAATTGAACTACGAACATAGTTTAACAACCACGTCTGCTGACAGTAGGATAAATTTAATGCAACATGTTTTAGCATTATTTCATATTATGTTGAAAAGTGTGTTTATTCCCCGTCTTGCAGGCGTCTGTAGTATGTACAATCCCGGACTTGCAGGCTGTTTTTCTCGTTGAGACCAAATCGCTATAAAATGCCACATGCAAACAAATTTCAAACAAAGTAGCGCTCCTATGGTATGCTGTATATTGGTTCCATAAACAATAGCCCACATTTGATGAAATAAAAGACAATTAATAGTTTAATCCTACACCAAACAATAAGGAATTCGGCATAATGGTGTACAATCGAGGTTCGGCGTTTTTCGAACAATTGTTGTTATCTAGCTGAAACCAGATCAGAGATGTTTTTGATACTGGTTGAGTCTATTTGTGGATATTATACAACTGAACCACGACTTATGAACATAGTTTAACAAAGAAGTCAGCTGACAATAGGATACAATAAATGCAACATGTTATAACAATATTTAACACCATGTTTTAAAGAGTGTTTATTCACCTTCATGCAGGCGTTTGTAGTATGTACAATCCCGGACTTGCAGGCTGTTTTTCTCGTGGAGGCCAAATCGCTATAAAATGCCACATGCAAACAAATTTCCAACACAGTAGCGCTCTTATGGTATACTTTATATTGGTTCCATAAAGATAGCCCACGTTTGATGCAATACAGGACAATTATTAGTTTAATCCTACACTTAACTATAAGGAATTCGGAATAATGGTGTACAATCGAGGTTCGGCGTTTTCGAACAATTGTTGTTATCTAGCTGACACTAATTTCAAACACAGTAGCGCTCCTGTGGTATACTTTATATTGGTTCCATAAACAATAGCCCACATTCGGTGCAATAAAAGACAATTAATAGTTTAATCCTACACTAAAATATAAATAATTCGGTTAAACGGTGTCGATCGAAGTTCAGCGTTTTTCGAACAATTGTTGTTATCTAGCTGAAACCAAATCAAAACTTTTTGTGTGTATCATTACAGATTCCATGCATTAAAGGGCAAAACATGCTCAAAAGCAAAAACACTTATTTGATGCATTTCAATAAGTGTCTTACCTTCGACTAATACTGTTATCCAATGTTTAAGCGTCCTTACACTATTTTCCAACCTTAGTAAAGTCAAATTAATGTGCCCATTTTAAGTCACTTACAAATCATGTTAATTAAATGAACACATTAATATTCAAAGGACGCATGCTGTATGTTGAATACAACCTCAAATTTTAAATATTCGATGATGTGACCGTTGACTTGTTCTCATAAGCCTTTATCTTCCCAACTGTAAAGGAGGCACTAATTTTTATCAATCATTTTTATCATTCCAACTAAAAAAATAAAACAGATTGAATCTGCGTGAGCGGAGAGTCATCATAACTCAAACTGTTGAAGCTTACGAGTCTCCAAGATGTTTTGATACTGGTTGAGTCTATTTGTAGATAGTATACAATTGAACTACGAACATAGTTTAACAACCACGTCTGCTGACAGTAGGATAAAATAAATGCAACATGTTTTAGCATTATTTCATATCATGTTGTAAAGTGTGTTTTTTCACCGTCCTGCAGGCGTCTGTAGTATGTACAATCCCGGATTTGCAGGCTGTTTTTCTCGTTGAGGCCAAATCGCTATAAAATACCACATGCAAACAAATTTCCAACACAGTAGCGCTCCTATGGTATACTTTATATTGGTTCCATAAACAATAGCCCACATTTGATGCAATACAGGACAATTATTAGTTGTATCCTACACAAAAATATAAAGAATTCGGATAAACGGTGTACAATCGAGGTTCAGCATTTTTGTAACAATTGTTGTTATCTAGCTGAAACCAGATCAAAACTGTTTAGGTGTTTTGTTTACAGATTCCATGCATTAAAGGGCAAAACATGCTCAAAAGCAAAAACACTTATTAGATGCATTTCATTAAGTGTCCTACCTTCAACCAATACTGTTATGCAGTGGCCAAGCGCATCCTTACAGCATTTTCAAATATTAGTAAAGTCAAATGCATGTGCCCTTCTTATGTCACTTACAAATCATATTAATTATGTGAACACATGTTGTTATCTAGCTGAAACCAAATCAGAGATGTCTTTGATACTGGTTGAATTTATTTGTGGATATTATACAACTGAACCACGACTTATTAACATAGTTTAACAAACAAGTCAGCTGACAGTAGGATAAATTTAATGCAACATGTTTTTCACAATATTTCATATTATGTTGAAAAGTGTGTTTATTCCCCGTCTTGCAGGCGTCTGTAGTATGTACAATCCCGGACTTGCAGGCTGTTTTTCTCGTTGAGGCTAAATCGCTATAAAATGCCACATGCAAACAAATTTCAAACAAAGTAGCGCTCCTATGGTATGCTGTATATTGGTTCCATAAACAATAGCGCACATTTGATGAAATAAAAGACAATTAATAGTTTAATCCTACACCAAACAATAAGGAATTCGGCATAATGGTGTACAATCGAGGTTCGGCGTTTTTCGAACAATTGTTGTTATCTAGCTGAAACCAGATCAGAGATGTTTTTGATACTGGTTGAGTCTATTTGTGGATATTATACAACTGAACCACGACTTATGAACATAGTTTAACAAACAAGTCAGCTGACAATAGGATACAATAAATGCAACATGTTATAACAATATTTAATACCATGTTTTAAAGAGTGTTTATTCACTTTCATGCAGGCGTTTGTAGTATGTACAATCCCGGACTTGCAGGCTGTTTTTCTCGTGGAGGCCAAATCGCTATAAAATGCTACATGCAAACAAATTTCAAACAAAGTAGCGCTCCTATGGTATGCTGTATATTGGTTCCATCAACAATAGCCCACATTTGATGAAATAAAGGACAATTATTAGTTTAATCCTACACCTAACTATAAGGAATTCGGAATAATGGTGTACAATCGAGGTTCGGCGTTTTTGTAACAATTGTTGTTATCTAGCTGACACCAGATCAGAGATGTTTTTGATACTGGTTGAGTCTATTTGTGGATATTATACCATTGAACCACGACTTATTAACATAGTTTAACAAACAAGTCAGCTGAGAGTAGGATAAATTTAATGCAACATGTTTTTCACAATATTTCATATTATGTTGAAAAGTGTGTTTATTTACCGTCTTGCAGGCGTCTGTAGTATGTACAATCCCGGACTTGCAGGCTGCTGTTATCGTTGAGGCCAAATCGCTATAAAATGCCACATGCAAACAAATTTCAAACACAGTAGCGCTCCTATGGTATACTTTATATTGGTTCCCTAAACAATAGCCCACATTTGATGCAACACAGGTCAATTATTAGTTGTATCCTACACTAAAGTATAGGATTTTATGGTATACTTTATACTGGTTCCATAAACAATAGCCCACTTTAGATGCAATAAAGGACAATTAATAGTTTAATCCTACACAAAAATATAAGGAATTCGGAATAACGGTGTACAATCAAGTTTTAGCGTTTTGGTAACAATTGTTGTTATCTAGCTGAAACCAGATCAAACCTTTTTGTGTGTTCTGTTCACAGATTCCATGCATAAAAGGGCAAAACATGCTCAAAAGCAAAAACACTTATTAGACGCTTTTTATTAAGTGTCTTACCTTCAACTAATACTGTTATCCAATGACCAAGCGCATCATTACAATATTTTCCAATCTTATTAAAGTCAAATTTATGTGCCCATTTTAAGTCACTTACAAATCATGTTAATTATGTGAACACATTAATATTCAACGGACGCATGTTGTATGTTGAATATAACCTCAAATTTTAAATATTTGATGATGTGATAGTTGACTTGTTCTAAAAAGCCTTAAACTTTCCAACTGTAAAGGAGGCGATAATTTTTATCAATCATTTTTATTCCAACTAAAAAAGTAAAAACGTTTGAACCTGCGTGAGCGTAGAGTCATCATAACTCAAACTGTTGAAGCTTCCGAGTCTTTAAGATGTTTTTGCTACTGGTTGAGTCTATTTGTGGATATTATACAACTGAACCACGAACATAGTTTAAGAACCACGTCAGCTGACAGTAGGATAAAATTGATGCAACATGTTTTAGCAATATTTCATATCATGTTCTAAAGTGTGTTTTTTCACCGTCTTGCAGGCGTCTGTAGTATGTACAATCCCGGACTTGCAGGCTGTTTTTCTCGTTCAGGCCAAATCGCTATAAAATGCCACATGCAAACAAATTTTCAACACAGTAGTGCACTTATGGTATACTTTATATTGGTTCCCTAAACAATAGTCCACTTTAGATGCAATAAAGGACAATTAAAAGTTTAATCCTACACTAAAATATAAGGAATTCGGAATAACGGTGTACAATCAAGTTTTAGCGTTTTTGTAACAATTGTTGTTATCTAGCTGAAACCAGATCAAAACTTTTTGTGTGTTCCGTTTACAGATTCCATGCATTAAAGAGCAAAACATGTTCAATGCAATTTTTTGATACTAGTTGAGTCTATTTGTGGATATTATACAACTGAACAACGAAGATAGTTTAACAAACATGTTAGCTGACAGCAGGATAAATTTAATGCAACATGTTTTTCACAATATTTCATATCATGTTGTAAAGTGTGTTTTTTCTTCGTCTTGCAGGCGTCTGTAGTATGTACAATCCCGGACTTGCAGGCTGCTTTTCTTGTTAAGACCAAATCGCTGTAATATGCCACATGCAAACAAATTCCCAACACAGTAGCGCTCCTATGGTATACTGTATATTGGTTCCATAAACAATAGCCCACATTTGATGCAATACAGGACATTTATTAGTTTAATCCTTCACAAAAATATAAGGAATTTGGAATAACGGTGTACAATCGAGGTTCAGCGTTTTTGTAACAATTGTTGTTATCTAGCTGAAACCAGATCAGAGATGTTTTTGATTCTGGTTGAGTTTATTTGTGGATATTATACAATTGAACCACGACTTGTGAACATAGTATAACAAACAAGTCAGCTGACAGTAGGATAAAATTAATGCAACATGTTTTTAACAATATTTCATATCATGTTGTAAAGAGTCTTATTCAACATCTTGCAGGTATCAGTAGTATGTACAATCCCGGGCTAGCAGGCTGTTTTTCTCGTTGAGGCCAAATCGCTATAAAATGCCACATGCGAACAAATTTTCAACACAGTAGCGCTCTTATGGTGTATTTTATATTGGTTCCATAAACAATAGCCCACATTTGATGCAATACAGGACAATTATTAGATTCTACACTAAAATATTAAGAAATTGGAATAACGGTGTACAATCGAGGTTTTAGCGTTTTTGAAACAATTGTTGTTATCTAGCTGAAACCAGATCAAAACTTTTTAGGTGTTCCGTTTACAGATTTCATGCATTAAAGGGCAAACATGCTCAAAAGCAAAAACACTTATTAGAAGCATTTCAATAAGTGTCTTACCTTCAACTAATACTGTTACCTAATGTTTAAGCGCTTCCTTACAATATTTTTCAACCATAGTAAAGTCAAATTAAAGTGCCCTTTTTAAGTCACTTACAAATCATGTTAATTATGTGAACACATGTTGTTATCTAGCTGAAACCAGATCAGAGATGTTTTTGATACTGGTTGAGTCTATTTGTGGATATTATACAATTGAACCACGACTTATTAACATAGTTAAACAAACAACTCAGCTGACAGTAGGATAAATTTAATGCAACATGTTTTTCACAATATTTCATATCATGTTGTAAAGTGTGTTTTTTCTTCGTCTTGCAGGCGTCTGTAGTATGTACAATCCCGGACTTGCAGGCTGCTCTTCTTGTTAAGACCAAATCGCTGTAATATGCCACATGCAAACAAATTTCCAACACAGTAGCGCTCTTATGGTATACTGTATATTGGTTCCATAAACAATAGCCCACATTTGATGCAATACAGGACATTTATTAGTTTAATCCTTCACAAAAATATAAGGAATTTGGAATAACGGTGTACAATCGAGGTTCAGCGTTTTTGTAACAATTGTTGTTATCTAGCTGAAACCAGATCAGAGATGTTTTTGATTCTGGTTGAGTTTATTTGTGGATATTATACAATTGAACCACGACTTGTGAACATAGTATAACAAACAAGTCAGCTGACAGTAGGATAAAATTAATGCAACATGTTTTTAACAATATTTCATATCATGTTGTAAAGAGTCTTATTCAACATCTTGCAGGTATCAGTAGTATGTACAATCCCGGGCTAGCAGGCTGTTTTTCTCGTTGAGGCCAAATCGCTATAAAATGCCACATGCGAACAAATTTTCAACACAGTAGCGCTCTTATGGTGTATTTTATATTGGTTCCATAAACAATAGCCCACATTTGATGCAATACAGGACAATTATTAGATTCTACACTAAAATATTAAGAAATTGGAATAACGGTGTACAATCGAGGTTTTAGCGTTTTTGAAACAATTGTTGTTATCTAGCTGAAACCAGATCAAAACTTTTTAGGTGTTCCGTTTACAGATTTCATGCATTAAAGGGCAAACATGCTCAAAAGCAAAAACACTTATTAGAAGCATTTCAATAAGTGTCTTACCTTCAACTAATACTGTTACCTAATGTTTAAGCGCTTCCTTACAATATTTTTCAACCATAGTAAAGTCAAATTAAAGTGCCCTTTTTAAGTCACTTACAAATCATGTTAATTATGTGAACATATGTTGTTATCTAGCTGAAACCAGATCAGAGATGTTTTTGATACTGGTTGAGTCTATTTGTGGATATTATACAATTGAACCACGACTTATTAACATAGTTAAACAAACAACTCAGCTGACAGTAGGATAAATTTAATGCAACATGTTTTTCACAATATTTCATATTATGTTGAAAAGTGTGTTTTTTTTACCGTCTTGCAGGCGTCTGTAGTATGTACAATCCCGGACTTGCAGGCTGTTTTTCTCGTTGAGGCCAAATCGCTATAAAATGCCACATGCAAACAAATTTCAAACAAAGTAGCGCTCCTATGGTATGCTGTATATTGGTTCCATCAACAATAGCCCACATTTGATGAAATAAAGGACAATTAATAGTTTAATCCTACACCTAACTATAAGGAATTCGGAATAATGGTGTACAATCGAGGTTCGGCGTTTTTGTAACAATTGTTGTTATCTAGCTGACACCAGATCAGAGATGTTTTTGATACTGGTTGAGTTTATTTGTGGATATTATACAATTGAACCACGACTTGTGAACATAGTATAACAAACAAGTCAGCTGACAGTAGGATAAAATTAATGCAACATGTTTTTAACAATATTTCATATCATGTTGTAAAGAGTCTTATTCAACATCTTGCAGGTATCAGTAGTATGTACAATCCCGGGCTTGCAGGCTGTTTTTCTCGTTGAGGCCAAATCGCTATAAAATGCCACATGCGAACAAACTTTCAACACAGTAGCGCTCTTATGGTGTATTTTATATTGGTTCCATAAACAATAGCCCACATTTGATGCAATACAGGACAATTATTAGATTCTACACTAAAATATTAAGAAATTGGAATAACGGTGTACAATCGAGGTTTTAGCGTTTTTGAAACAATTGTTGTTATCTAGCTGAAACCAGATCAAAACTTTTTAGGTGTTCCGTTTACAGATTTCATGCATTAAAGGGCAAACATGCTCAAAAGCAAAAACACTTATTAGAAGCATTTCAATAAGTGTCTTACCTTCAACTAATACTGTTACCTAATGTTTAAGCGCTTCCTTACAATATTTTTCAACCATAGTAAAGTCAAATTGAAGTGCCCTTTTTAAGTCACTTACAAATCATGTTAATTATGTGAACACATGTTGTTATCTAGCTGAAACCAGATCAGAGATGTTTTTGATACTGGTTGAGTCTATTTGTGGATATTATACAATTGAACCACGACTTATTAACATAGTTAAACAAACAACTCAGCTGACAGTAGGATAAATTTAATGCAACATGTTTTTCACAATATTTCATATTATGTTGAAAAGTGTGTTTTTTCCCCGTCTTGCAGGCGTCTGTAGTATGTACAATCCCGGACTTGCAGGCTGTTTTTCTCGTTGAGGCCAAATCGCTATAAAATGCCACATGCAAACAAATTTCAAACAAAGTAGCGCTCCTATGGTATGCTGTATATTGGTTCCATCAACAATAGCCCACATTTGATGAAATAAAGGACAATTAATAGTTTAATCCTACACCTAACTATAAGGAATTCGGAATAATGGTGTACAATCGAGGTTCGGCGTTTTTGTAACAATTGTTGTTATCTAGCTGACACCAGATCAGAGATGTTTTTGATACTGGTTGAGTCTATTTGTGGATATTATACCATTGAACCACGACTTATTAACATAGTTTAACAAACAAGTCAGCTGACAGTAGGATAAATTTAATGCAACATGTTTTTCACAATATTTCATATTATGTTGAAAAGTGTGTTTATTTACCGTCTTGCAGGCGTCTGTAGTATGTACAATCCTGGACTTGCAGGCTGCTTTTCTCGTTGAGGCCAAATCGCTATAAAATGCCACATGCAAACAAATTTCAAACACAGTAGCGCTCCTATGGTATACTTTATATTGGTTCCATAAACAATAGCCCACATTTGATGCAATACAGGTCAATTATTAGTTTAATCCTACACTAAAGTATAGGATTTTATGGTATAATTTATACTGGTTCCATAAACAATAGCCCACTTTAGATGCAATAAAGGACAGTTGACTTGTTCTCATAAGCCTTTATCTTCCCAACTGTTTAAAGGGCAAAACCTGCTCAAAAGCAAACACACTTATTTGATGCATTTCAATAAGTGTCACACCTTCAACTAATACTGTTATCCAATGTTTAAGCGCTTCCTTACAATATTTTCCAACCTTAGTAAAGTCAAATTAATGTGCCCTTTTTAAGTCACTTACAAACATTTTAATTATGTGAACACATTAATATTCAAAGGACGCATATGCATGTTGAATACAACCTCAAATTTTAAATATTTGATGACGTGACAGTTGACTTGTTCTCAAAAGCCTTTTAACTTCCCAACTGTAAAGGAGGCACTAATTTTTATCAATCATTTTTATCATTCCAACTAAAAAAATAAAACAGTTTGAACCTGCATGAGCGGAGAATCATCAACTCAAACTGTTGAAGCTTCCGAGTCTCTAAGATGTTTTTGATACTAGTTGAGTCTATTTGTGGATATTATACAACTGAACCACGAAGATAGTTTAACAAACACGTCTGCTGTCAGTAGGATAAAATAAATGCAACATGTTTTAGCATTATTTAATATCATTTTGTAAAGTGTGTTTTTTCACCGTCTTGCAGGCGTCTGTAGTATGTACAATCCCACTAGTTGAGTCTATTTGTGGATATTATACAACTGAACCACGAAGATAGTTTAACAAACACGTCAGCTGACAGTAGGATAAATTTAATGCAACATGTTTTTCACAATATTTCATATTATGTTGAAAAGTGTGTTTATTTACCGTCTTGCAGTCGTCTGTAGTATGTACAATCACGGACTTGCAGGCTGTTTTTCTCGTTGAGGCCAAATCGCTATAAAATGCCACATGCAAACAAATTTCAAACACAGTAGCGCTCCTATGGTATACTTTATATTGGTTTCATAAACAATAGCCCACATTTGATGCAATACAGGTCAATTATTAGTTGTATCCTACACTAAAGTATAGGATTTTATGGTATACTTTATACTGGTTCTATAAACAATAGCCCACTTTAGATGCAATAAAGGACAATTAATAGTTTAATCCTACACTTAACTATAAGGAATTCGGAATAATGGTGTACAATCGAGGTTCGGCGTTTTTGTAACAATTGTTGTTATCTAGCTGAAACCAGATCAGAGATGTTTTTGATACTGGTTGAGTCTATTTGTGGATATTATACAACAGAACCACGACTTATGAACATAGTTTAAGAAACAAGCCAGCTGACAGTAGGATACAATAAATGCAACATGTTGAAACAATATTTAATACCATGTTTTAAAGAGTGTTTATTCACTTTCATGCAGGCGTTTGTAGTATGTACAATCCCGGACTTGCAGGCTGTTTTTCTCGTTGAGGCCAAATCGCTATAAAATGCCACATGCAAACAAATTTCCAACACAGTAGCGCTCTTATAGTATACTTTATATTGGTTCCTTAAAGATAGCCCACGTTTGATGCAATACAGGACATTTATTAGTTTAATCCTTCAAAAAAATATAAGTAATTCAAAATAACGCTGTACGATCGAGTTTCAGCGATTTTGTAACGATTGCTGTTATCTAGCTGAAACCAGATCAGAGATGTTTTTGATACAGGTTGAGTCTGTTTGTGGATATTATACCATTGAACCACGACTTATTAACATAGTTTAACAAACAAGTCAGCTGACAGTAGGATAAATTTAATGCAACATGTTTTTCACAATATTTCATATTATGTTGAAAAGTGTGTTTATTTACCGTCTTGCAGGCGTCTGTAGTATGTACAATCCCGGACTTGCAGGCTGTTTTTCTCGTTGAGGCCAAATCGCTATAGAATGCCACATGCAAACAAATTTCAAACACAGTAGCGCTCCTATGGTATACTTTATATTGGTTCCCTAAACAATAGCCCACATTTGATGCAGTACAGGTCAATTATTAGTTGTATCCCACACTAAAGTATAGGATTTTATGGTATACTTTATACTGGTTCTATAAACAATAGCCCACTTTAGATGCAATAAAGGACAATTAATAGTTTAATCCTACACAAAAATATAAGGAATTCGGAATAACGGTGTACAATCGAGGTTCAGCGTTTTTGTAACAATTGTTGTTATCTAGCTGAAACCAGATCAAAACTTTTTGTGTGTTCTGTTCACAGATTCCTTGCATAAAAGGGCAAAACATGCTCAAAAGCAAAAGCACTTATTAGAAGCTTTTTATTAAGTGTCTTACCTTCAACTAATACTGTTATCCAATGGCCAAGCGCATCCTTACAATATTTTCCAATCGTATTAAAGTCAAATTAATGTGCCCTTTTTAAGTCACTTACAAATCATGTTAATTATCTGAACACATTAATATTCAAAGGACGCATGTTGTATGTTGAATACAACCTCAAATTTTGAATATTTGATGATGTGACAGTTGACTTGTTCTCAAAAGCCTTTTAACTTCCCAACTGTAAAGGAGGCACTAATTTTTATCAATCATTTTTATCATTCCAACTAAAAAAATAAAACAGTTTGAACCTGCATGAGCGGTGAATCATCATAACCCAAACTGTTGAAGCTTCCGAGTCTCTAAGATGTTTTTGATACTAGTTGAGTCTATTTGTGGATATTATACAACTGAACCACGAACATAGTTTAACAACCACGTCAGCTGACAGTAGGATAAATTTAATGCAACATGTTTTAGCAATATTTCATATCATGTTTTAAGTATGTTTTTTTCACCGTCTTGCAGGCGTCTGTAGTATGTACAATCCCTGACTTGCAGGTTGTTTTTCTCGTTGAGGCCAAATCGCTATAAAATGCCACATGCAAACAAATTTCCAACACAGTAGCGCTCTTACAGTATTCTTTATGTTGGTTCCATAAACAATAGCTCAGATTTTATGCAAAACAGGACATTTATTAGTTTAATCCCACGCTAAAATATAAGTACTAGTAATTCTGAATAACGGTGTACAATCGAGGTTCAGCGTTTTTGTAACAATTATTGTTATCTAACTGAAACCAGATCAGAGATGTTTTTGAAACTGGTTGAGTCTATTTGTGAATGTTATACAATTGAACCACGACTTATGAACCTAGTTTAACAAACAAGTCAGCTGACAGTAGGATAAAATTAATGCAACATGTTTTTAACAATATTGAATATCTTGTTGTAAAGTGTGCTTTTCACCGTCTTGCACGCGTCTGTAGTATGTACAATCCCGGACTTGCAGGCTGTTTTTCTCGTTGAGGCCAAATCGCTATAGAATGCCACATGCAAACAGATTTCAAACACAGTAGTGCACTTATGATATACTTTATGTTGGTTCCATAAACAATCGCCCACATTTGATGCAATACAGGTCAATTATTAGTTAAATCCTATACTAAAATATAGGATTTTATGGTATACTTTATACTGGTTCCATAAACAATAGTCCACTTTAGATGCAATAAAGGACAATTAATAGTTTACTCCTACACTAAAATATAAGGAATTCGGAATAACGGTGTACAGTCGAGGTTCAGCGTTTTTGTAACAATTGTTGTTATTTAGCTGAAACCAGATCAAAACTTTTTATGTGTTCCGTTTACAGATTCCATGCATTAAAGGGCAAAACATGCTCAAAAGCAAAAACACTTCTTAGAAGCATTTTATTAAGAGAATGTCTACGAGAAAACCATGCAAAAGGTGGTGAGAGCAAGGTTCTCTGATCAACTTCATATTTTGTGTAACAGTGTGCATCGATATGAAATAATTTGCCACAATTTTTTTTTATGTGGTCAGTCTAAACTTGGTTCTGTAGCACTGTTACTAAAAATAGCATTTTGACCCTTTTAAGAATAAAATTTTGCATAATTCACCAAATTATTGTTAAGAATTCTGAGTTTAGTTTAAAAATAAATTCAAAAAGTCATTTAGAGTTAACTCTAACAAGATACACTTGTGTAAATCAATTTGTGAGAATTCCTAAATATTCTTTCTGTTAAGTGCAGATAGGTCACGAATTTGGCATGTTTCCAACTTTTTGTAAAATTTTAAAAATATACATTTTTTAAATGCTTAAAAGTCAGAAAATGGCACTTTAAATTCACTAAATCTGTTTCTAGTTATAAAAGGGCATTTATCTTTACAATATATCAAAAATCTGTCTTTGGACTCTCAATAATTTTGTAAATATATTGTTTAAAGTTGGACATTTTTCTACTTTTAAAAACTTTTAAGAATCTGTAGTTTAGCGTTACTTTTACATTGTCACAAGTATATTATGGGGAAAAAACCGATATATTCGCGAGCCAAACAATATTTTATTGAACTGAAGGGTTGTTTTAACATATTTCAGGGTTTTTTTTAAATCAATGCCATAAATTAAAACACGAGAAATCATGGGAAAATGGAAATTTGAATATACATGTAGGCTGAAGTGAACTTAACTATTTTTAAAAAATCTTATATATCTCACTATTAATTAAAGAAAAAGTAAGCAAGCTTACATACTTCCCACACCCCATTATTTGCCAGTGCTACACATTAAGACAGACAGAGTACCCATTAGATACACGAATGAATAATTACAGGGGCAAAACTACGAAACTCAAAGTACTGAAGTACTTAAAGCCGGGCTCTTTTGGTGTGTAATTTTACATATTGTTTACTACAGATTGGCAATATCTCTCTCTCTCTTGTATCATTTGTATGTTTTGAAACGACCCCTATTATGATGTCATCAATTTATGTGAAGGCACACACAATTAAACAAACATGGAACTGACGCCATCGTTATGTTTTATCAAAGCCGTATAGGACTCCCTTGACTTTAACACATGGTGTCAGAAGTGTCAGAAGTGTGCAATGGATGAACTGGAACCACCAGGAGTACTTTCGCTCACGGGGAACGTGGCAGAAAATTGGAAGAAGTTTAAACAAAGGTTTGATGTTTATATGACTGCTACAGGTGCGTCCGAAAAAGGTGACAAGCAAAAAGCATGCATTTTCTTACACGTAGTAGGAGAAGAGGCAGTTCAAGTTTATAACACCTTTGTATTTGATGATGGTGATGAGTATAAATTAAAAAAAATACTCGAGAAATTTGAAGCATATTGCACACCAAAACGCAATACCACGTATGAGAGACATAAATTCTTCACGAGGGTGCAGAGGTCCGATGAGACCATAGATCAATATGTGACGGAATTACGAACTATGGCAAAGAATTGTGAGTTTGGGGACTTAGTAGATTCGCTCATTCGTGACAGAATTATTTGTGGGGTACCAGACAACGCACTTAAAGAGAGGCTTCTACGTACAGTCGACCTCACATTGGACAAAGCACTTGCAACATGTAGAGCAGCAGAGTCTACAAAGGAACAAATAAAAAGTATCGTCCCTTCATCAGAAGTACATGCGGTTGGTACCAAACCCAAAGACAAAAAAGTATGGGTACCTAAAAAAGGTAAAAGTTGTGCACAGTTGTGTGGGCGTTGTGGATATGATGACTCGCATAAAACTTGTCCCGCCATGGGTCAAATCTGCATTAAGTGTAATGGTGCAAATCACTTTGCAAAAGTCTGCAAATCAAAAGGCAAATAAAATAGCATGAAAAAGAAAATGCCGAAAAAGAAACATATTCATGATATTCAGGATGAACAAGCGTTCTTCATTGATGCTCTGGAGACAGTTCATTCGGATAAACCAGAGGATTGGCGTGTAACTCTATGCACCAATAGCAAAGGAATTAATTACAAATTGGATACAGGTAGCCAAGTCAACATCTTACTGGAGAAACAGTATTACAGTCTACGATGGAAGCCAAAACTCCACCAGACGAATATACAGCTCATGTCATACAGCAAGCATAGTATTCCAGTCCTAGGTGCATGTGTTCTGGAAGTGACCCATCTGGGCAAAGCAGCTAAGGTGTACTTTGTGATAGTTCAGGACGCATCGACAACAATCTTGGGCGTAAAAGCTTGCGACAAGTTAGGACTAGTAAAACGCACATATACAATAGAAAACTGTACAAAGATTAAAGACACCACTGCACAGATTGTGGATCAAAATAATGACTTGATCGATTGATTAGGATGTCTACCGGGGGAAGATAGAATATCCATAGATTCAGCCGTTACACCAGTAGTGAGTCCATGTCGTAATATACCTTTCGCTTTACATGAAAAACTCCAAGATGAACTTAAACGCATGGAGAATATGGGCGTCATATGTAAAGAAACCGAGCATACCGATTGGGTGAGTCCGATTGTAATAGTGCCGAAAAAAGACGGAAAGATCCGTGTGTGTCTGTATTCAATTCAGTTGAACAAAGCGATACAGAGAGAACATTACCAGCTTCCAACGAGAGATGAGATTCATGCGAAATTCAAGGCTGCTCATTATTTCAGTAAACTTGATGCTCGTACTGGATTCTGGCAAATGAAACTGGATCAGAACTCCTCAAAACTTACCTGTTTCAATACGCCATTCGGAAGGTATCGATTTCTACGTCTACCATTCGGTATCACATCAGCTCCCGAGATATATCACAGGACGATTCACATGATATATGAGCACATACCAGGATGCACGACAATGATGGATGACATTATAGTATGGGGTTCAACGCTACAAGAACACAACCAACGACTACAGCAGGTGTTTGATGCATCGCGCAAATCCAATCTCAAACTGAATCGTGAAAAATGCGTATTTGGAGTTAAGGAACTTACATTCGTCGGTGACACTATATCTGCAGAAGGAATCAAGCCAGACGAGGCCAAAGTCAAGGCCATAACTAACTTTGAGACTCCAAAAAGTAAGAAAGATGTACAACGCTTTTTAGGTATGTCAAATTACCAGGCAAGATATGTTCCAGACTTGTCGTCGAAAACACAAGTTTTGCGAAATGTTACAGAGGAAAAAAACCAATTTCAGTGGGCTGCAGTTGAACAAAAATCATTTGAGGAGCTAAAGGCCATATTAACAAGTACACCAATACTTAAATTCTTTGACCCGAACAAAGAGATTGAAATCTCTTCAGATGCCTCTAGTTTTGGACTTGGAGCAGTGCTTTTACAGAGGCATGACAACGAGTGGATGCCAGTGGCTTATGCTTCGCGAGTTATGTCAGACGCTGAAACAAGATATGCTCAAATCGAAAAAAAAAATGCTAGCCATATCATTTGCATGCGAACACTTCCACCAATACATATTTGGACAGGTTGTAGAAGTGGAGACCGATCATAAACCCCTTGTGAGCATCTTTAAGAAGTCTCTGAATGACTGTCCACTACGATTACAAAGACTGCTGCTGAGGGTACAGAAATACGATCTGCGTATTGGCTACACGCCAGGAAAATGTATGCATACCGCTGATGCGTTGTCCAGAGGAACGGATATGTCCACGAAACTGACCAAATCAGCACAGGAGGAGGATCTCAAAGTGTATGTAGACTCTGTCATTAAGAGCCTACCCATAAAAGATCGTAAGTTACAGATGATTCGTGAGGAAACTCAAAATGACCCGAAATTGCAGTTACTAGCAGAAGTAATTGTAACAGGATTTCCAGAAACACGCACTGAATGCCCTTAGGAAATATCAGAATACTGGAATATACGGACAGAGTTGAGTTTATGCGATGGAATCATCATGAAAACAGACCGCATTGTCATTCCTGTCACATTGCGAAAGGAGATGCTTACCAAAATCCACACAGGTCACCGTGGTATCGAAAAATGTCGAAATCGAGCCAAACAAGTGATGTATTGGCCGGGAATATATGCACAAATGGAGGAAATGGTGAATTCATGTTCAACATGTATCAAATTCCGTCCAAAACAACCGTCTGAACCACTTAAACCACATGATCTATGCAATTATCCATGGGAAAAAGTGATAGCAGATTTGTGTGTATTCAATGGAAAAAATTATCTTGTGTTATGTGATTACTACTCCAATTATTCAGAGGTGTGTCGTTTGCACAATGTGTCAAGTCAATCAGTCATTAATGCAATGAAATATGTGTTTTCAGACCAAGGCATACCTAAAATAGTGTTCAGTGATAACGGGCCACAATTCAAATCAGCTGAATTCAGTGAATTTGCAAAGTCGTATGATTTTCAGCATCATACATCCAGTTCATTATACCCAAAATCGAATGGGTTAGTCGAGAAAACCGTAGGTATTGTAAAAGGCGTATTGGAAAAATATGCGGATGATGGATCAGATTTCCACATGAGTCTACTCATTTACCGTGCAACTCCTATACTCGATGGACAATCACCAGCCGAAATACTGAACAATGGACGTAAACTGCGTTCGAACTTACCAATGGCTGATAGTTGCCGGGGTAACCATTTCACCGAGTCTTATGAACGAGCAAAGATACAACAGAAACTCAAACAAAAACAGTATCATGACAGAAACACGAAAGAACTATCGCCGTTGAGTCCAGGACAGACTGTCCGACTTCGGAATCATAAGTAATTGGGGTAACTGTGGCAAGGTGCTAGACCAAGTGGCTCCGAGATCATACTTGGTTCAAACTGAAAATGGACATATGTACCACAAAAATCGTAGACATATTTTGCAATCAAATGAACAGTTTACACCATATGAACAATATGATTGTCAAAACAATAATTACGTTGATCATTCTAGTCATAATCCATGTGATGGTGGAAATACTCCATCACTTAGTCATGATATGTCTATTAGTAGTAATCATGTACCAACCCAAAATATGTCAGGGACCACAAGGTCTGGTAGGTCAGTTAAGAAACCACAGAGATTAATTGAAGAGATTTAATTTGCTGTTTGTGGGTAAGATCAGTATCATGAAAATGGGATATGAGAGGAAGGACATGAATATCTATGTCATTTGTGGTAAATTTTTGATAAGCTGTACTGTTTTGTTTAGGTTTGTTTTGGGGGGGGGGGGGGGGGTTTGGGTTTTTTTTAATGCTAGTTGGTTACATTGCACAGGCAATTTATAGTGCATTGTTATATTATAGTTTCAGTGTTGTAATTTGTTTATGTTCCGAAAACAAAACAAAACTGTTAATGTACTATGCTCCATTACATTGTAACATCCCAAATCATAATCTACAACAGAATTTAATGTCTTAGCCTAAGAATAGTCAATTGAAGGTTTCACATGTTTCAATATCATATTATAGCTAATTTGACTCAATTTCTCACGAGGGAATATGTATCATTTGTATGTTTTGAAACGACCCCTATTATATTCATGTGTATGATGTCATCAATTTATGTGAAGGCACACACAATTAAACAAGCATGGAACTGACGCCATCGTTATGTTTTATCAAAGCCTTATAGGACTCCCTTGACTTTAACATCTCTCTCTCTCTCTCTCTCTTTCTCTCTCTCTCTAATTCGATAAACATAGTGATACACGTATTGATCTTTTCATTTTTTTATACTTGAACTAGTGATCTTTTAATTCAGGAAATAGGACCAAATTTCAAAGCCCCCCCCCCCCCCCCCCCCCCCCCCCCGGTTGAGACTTTACTTTTCACCACCTGTGACACATATATTTGTTGAAATTAACAGACGATTTTAAAATGTGGAAGTGGTGTGGAACCCATTGCCAATGAATGTCTATCACATCAAATAATTATATAATAAGGTAGATTGGGTAATTATTTTGGTCCGACAGTATAAAGGATTGAACTTTTATTGTTTAAGGGGTGGATGGACCCAATATAAAACCAAAAAAAATCGTTAATAAAAATATAATACATCATAAATTACGCTTAAAATTTGTAAATATCAGCATAATATAATATAGAGACTTATTTTATTAGCATTTCATTTTTTCAATTTTTTTAATCACAAGACAATAAGAGTGTAAAAATTTTGACTTTTTTCTAAGACTGCTTCATAATTCTGGGACCAGGTCCTCTTATGATGGGTTATGATTAAATAACATCCCAAATAACAATCCCTCAAAAACAAGTTATGATGTCTTTATTAATATTTGGGATAACTTTTTTATAGTTTATGTTAATGTTTATTGGGTTTTCGCATGTTGAGATCCCCGGGGTAATCTAACACCTCTTTTTTTCCTTTACAACTATATTTCAATTTTAAGAAAAGGTACACACTTTAATTTTTTCCAAGAGGAGAAAAACTGCTACAGTCTATAGATACAAGTTGCCATCAAACTTCAATATGTGATATAGTAATTAACACTAACAAGATGGGGCAATTTTTGTGCAATTAAAATCATTCAATATCATAATATATATTAACAACAGTTACACTCACAGCATTTCTCAATACTTTGCCTGAACTTGAACTTGTATAGTTTTGTCAACATTCTAAATAGTTTACCTTCTCTACAGAAGAGCGCAACAGGGGAGACAATTCTAACAGTAGTAATGAAATGCACAAGTCATGTAATGAATAACAATTCTATTAGAAACAATGATAATAACTATTTTTTTTTATTTAAAAGCAAAATAAGGTGTCTCTTTCATGTTAAATTACAAATTTTGACTTCAGTGGATTAAAATCGCTTGTAAAATAAAATTTTAAAAACCAACAAATTTTTATTTTATTTGAAATTGGGATGGTTTTGTTAATTTATTACTTTTTAGTCCTTGAGAGTCCAAGGATGGATTTTATATATTTTTAACAATACATCAGACAGTTTCTTATTAACTCAAAATTTCTAAAAATAATGCGCCATTTTCTGAGAAATTCTTTCTGAAAAATTAACAAAAATGTATAATTATCATTTCTTGTCATCCTGCCAACATTTACACCCTTGGGACTTCATGGTGTAATTAGAAATATGAAAATAAATATGCAAAGGTTAAAGGTTTGAACTTCCTCTTTAAGAATATATCTTATTTTTTTCAAACATTGTTTATTCATGTTGTAATTAATTACTGAATTTGACACTTTTTCTCTTAACTTTTCTGGTATTAGAGGCAAATCAACCAGAATGCAATACTGGCCGTTACTATAAATAAAAACATCCAGTGCAAAAACAAACATCATATACCTGACTCTAGATGGGTATCCTTTAAATCTATGATAAAATTCTGTTCATTCTTGAGACTTGCTGCCACAGCTTTTTTCCATATTTGCATGGTTCTCTCGTAGACATGCTCTTAAGTGTCTTACCTTCAACTAATACTGTTATCCAATGGCCAAGCGCATCCTTACAATATTTTCCAATCTTATTCAAGTCAAATTAATGTGCCCTTTTTAGGTCACTTACAAACCATGTTAATTATGTGAACACATTAAAGGACATATCGCATGTTTCTAAAGTATGGGACATTTTACATTTTTTGGCTTCCTTGTGTATCTAATAACTACTCCTAACAGTTTGTTAACGGTATAAAAGCGGTAATTAGCCATAATATCAATTTAAATTATAGCCCCGATCGTTTAAAAACTCGTTAATTAGATAGCGTGTCACGTGGTACAGTGACGTCACATGCGACCTTCTTCGAACAGCTGATTGTAAACAAATATGTAGGATGAGCATTATCTTCTTTAAATTTTGACATTTATTCACCATTTACGTTGTTTTTTTTACATGCTGACTAAATTAAAAGAATCTTATTATACAGTCGTACATGTTTGAGCCACCAGTACGGATAAAAAACGATGATATTGCCGAAGAAGAGACGATGAAGTCGGCAATGGCGATCAGATTGATCGACGTGAAAACATTGTAAACACAACTTAGTAATGATTGTAGCTGAAATAAATCGGTTAAAGGTGTTTATTTATTAAAATCTACAACAGTCTTGTTTTTTTGGCGTTCCTAACGACTCAAAATGTTCATTATTGTAAAACTGTGGTGCACAAGAAGTTTGTTTCTTCGGCAGTAACTGGTCACAACTTTCTATAAGGTTGTTTACTCTATATTACACTGGATTGTAAAGGCAGGCAAGAACGTTTTCCTTAATTAGTGTTTATTTCTGTAAGATCCCATCTCCGTATTTGTTTTATCCATTTACGTATAAATGTATATCAACAAACTTTGTCTATTTCTCGCATAAACATTCAATATCGACAACTCGATCCTTGACTTCTCCCACAAAAAAATAGAACTCACAGAAATCTCACCTTCCGATGATATTAATATGATTTCTGCAGAGGTGAACTACATGTATGAATGAAGAAATCATTTTTACATAACCGACGCATACATGAACGTATAGTTTAACAATAACAATGAGAAAACAGCTAATGAAGCGAGGCGGTATCCAAAATGGCGTCCCCTCTCGTTATTTTTCTCCGATGAACATGATGAACTTGCGTTTTGTACACAGGCCCCTGTTCATAAACTTCAATTTTTTCTTTTTGAAAAATGAATACGATTTATTTATGAAACGATGATTACAAAAATATACCATATAATTAATGATATATATGTATTGAATGTTTATTTATAAATCCTCCCGTCGACAGATAGACCACTATTTGTCGCAGGATTTCCGCATACTTTCGTAAGGGAAACTTAAAAAAACAACAGTCCAAATCCCCATTTCCAACGGCTAGAACACCCACAGGAGGCACAAAACACCATCATGTCCCGTTATCGGCAATTTAATAGGTGATAATTAGTTTAATTGTCGATTAAATCTAATCGAATTACAAAGATGGCTGACAGCACCTTCTCGCTCGAGGTCGCATATGACGTCACACATTATGGCGGGTAGATCGAGAGAGAAAATATGCATATCGCGGCATTTGAATTTCATCGCTCTCAAACTCACGAATTAGGCAGAATATTTTATGAAAACGTTTATAAACTTCATTTTTAATGAGTATAGAATGATTTTATTTAAAAAATTTCGAAAATTGAAAATCATGCGATATGTCCTTTAATATTCAACGGACGCATGTTGTATATTGAATACAACCTCAAATTTTAAATATTTGATTATGTGACAGTTGACTTGTTCTCAAAAGCCTTCTCAAAAAACTGTAAAAGAGGCACTAATTTTAATCAATCATTTTTATCATTTCAACTAAAAAAATAAAAATGTTTGAGCCTGCGTGAGCGGAGAGTCATCATAACTCAAACTGTTGAAGATTCCGAGTCTATAAGATGCTTTGATACTGGTTGAGTCTATTTGTGGATATTATACAATTGAACTACTAACATAGTTTAACAAACACGTTAGCTGACAGTAGGATACAATTAATAAAACATGTTTTTCACAATATTTCATATCATCTTGTAAAGTGTGTTTATTCGCCGTCTTGCAGGCGTCTGTAGTATGTACAATCCCGGACTTGCAGGCTGTTTTTCTCGTTGAGGCCAAATCGCTATAAAATGCCACATGCAAACAAATTTCAAACACAGAAGCGCTCCTATGGTATACTTTAGACTGGTTCCATAAACAATAGCCCACATTTGGTGCAATACAGGACAATTAATAATTTAATCCTACACAAAAATATAAGGAATTTGGATTAACGGTGTACAATCGAGGTTCTGCATTTTTGTAACAATTGTTGCTATCTAGCTGAAACCAGATCAAAACTTTTTGTGTGTTCCGTTTACAGATTCCATGCATTAAAGGCCAAATCATGCTCAAAAGCAAAAACACTTATTAGACGCATTTCATTAAGCGTCTTACCTTCAACTAATACTGTTATGCAGTGGCCAAGCGCATCCTTGCAATATTTTCCATTCATAGTAAAGTCAAATGCGTGTGCCCTTTTTAAGTTACTTACAAATCATGTTAATTATGTGAACACATTAATTTTCAACGGACGCATGTTGTATGTTGAATACAACCTCAAATTTTGAATATTGGATGATGTGACAGTTGACTTGTTCTCAAAAGCCTTTTAACTTCCCAACTGTAAAGGAGGCACTAATTTTTATCAATCATTTTTATCATTCCAACTAAAAAAAATAAAAAATAGTTTGAACCTGCATCAGCGGAGAGTCATCATAACTCAAACTGTTGAAGCTTCCAAGTCTATAAGATGTTTTGATACTGGTTGAGTCTATTTGTGGATATTATACAACTGAACCACAAACATACTTTAACAAACACTTCAGCTAATAGTTGGATAAAACTAATGCAACATGTTTTTCACAATATTTCATATCATGTTGTAAAGTGTGTTTATTCACCGTCTGTAGTATGTACAATCCCGGACTTGCAGGCTGTTTTTCTCGTTGAGGCCAAATCGCTATAAAATGCGACATGCAAACACATTTCAAAAAAAAGTAGCGCTCCTATGGTATACTTTAAATTGGTTCCATAAACAATAGCCCACATTTGATGCAATACAGGACAATTATTAGTTTAATCCTACACAAAAATATAAGTAATTCGGAATTACGGTGTACAATCGAGGTTCAGCGTTTTTGTAACAATTGTTGTTATCTAGTTGAAACCAGATCAGAGATGTTTTTGATACTGGTTGAGTCTATTTGTGGATATTATACGATTGAACCACGACTTATGAACATAGTTTAACAAACAAGGCAGCTGACAGTAGGATACAATTAATGCAACATGTTTTCCACAATATTTCATATCATGTTGTAAAGTGTGTTTTTTCACCGTCTTGCAGGCGTCTGTAGTATGTACAATCCCGGACTTGCAGGCTGTTTTTCTCGTTGAGACCAAATCGCTCTAAAATGCCCATGCAAACAAATTTCCAACACAGTAGCGCTGTTATGGTATTAATACTTTATGTTGGTTTCATAAACAATAGCCCACATTTGATGCAATACAAGACAATTATTAGTTTAATCCTACACAAAAATATAAGGAATTCGGAATAACGGTGTACAATCGAGGTTCGGCGTTTTTGTAACAATTGTTGTTATCTAGCTGAAACCAGATCAGAACTTTTAATTTGTTCCGTTTACAGATTCCATGCATTAAAAGGCCAAATCATGCTCAAAAGCGAAAACACTTATTAGACGCATTTCATTAAGTGTCTCAACTTTTAACTAATACTGTTATCCAATGTTTAAGCGCTTCCTTACAATATTTTCCAACCTTAGTAAAGTCAAATTAATGTGCCCTTTTTAAGTCACTTACAAACATTTTAATTATGTGAACACATTAATATTCAAAGGACGCATATGCATGTTGAATACAACCTCAAATTTTAAATATTTGATGACGTGACAGTTGACTTGTTCTCAAAAGCCTTTTAACTTCCCAACTGTAAAGGAGGCACTAATTTTTATCAATCATTTTTATCATTCCAACTAAAAAAATAAAACAGTTTGAACCTGCATGAGCGGAGAATCATCAACTCAAACTGTTGAAGCTTCCGAGTCTCTAAGATGTTTTTGATACTAGTTGAGTCTATTTGTGGATATTATACAACTGAACCACGAAGATAGTTTAACAAACACGTCTGCTGTCAGTAGGATAAAATAAATGCAACATGTTTTAGCATTATTTAATATCATTTTGTAAAGTGTGTTTTTTCACCGTCTTGCAGGCGTCTGTAGTATGTACAATCCCACTAGTTGAGTCTATTTGTGGATATTATACAACTGAACCACGAAGATAGTTTAACAAACACGTCAGCTGACAGTAGGATAAATTTAATGCAACATGTTTTTCACAATATTTCATATTATGTTGAAAAGTGTGTTTATTTACCGTCTTGCAGTCGTCTGTAGTATGTACAATCACGGACTTGCAGGCTGTTTTTCTCGTTGAGGCCAAATCGCTATAGAATGCCACATGCAAACAAATTTCAAACACAGTAGCGCTCCTATGGTATACTTTATATTGGTTTCATAAACAATAGCCCACATTTGATGCAATACAGGTCAATTATTAGTTGTATCCTACACTAAAGTATAGGATTTTATGGTATACTTTATACTGGTTCTATAAACAATAGCCCACTTTAGATGCAATAAAGGACAATTAATAGTTTAATCCTACACTTAACTATAAGGAATTCGGAATAATGGTGTACAATCGAGGTTCGGCGTTTTTGTAACAATTGTTGTTATCTAGCTGAAACCAGATCAGAGATGTTTTTTATACTGGTTGAGTCTATTTGTGGATATTATACAACAGAACCACGACTTATGAACATAGTTTAAGAAACAAGTCAGCTGACAGTAGGATACAATAAATGCAACATGTTGAAACAATATTTAATACCATGTTTTAAAGAGTGTTTATTCACTTTCATGCAGGCGTTTGTAGTATGTACAATCCCGGACTTGCAGGCTGTTTTTCTCGTTGAGGCCAAATCGCTATAAAATGCCACATGCAAACAAATTTCCAACACAGTAGCGCTCTTATAGTATACTTTATATTGGTTCCTTAAAGATAGCCCACGTTTGATGCAATACAGGACAATTATTAGTTTAATCCTTCAAAAAAATATAAGTAATTCAAAATAACGCTGTACGATCGAGTTTCAGCGATTTTGTAACGATTGCTGTTATCTAGCTGAAACCAGATCAGAGATGTTTTTGATACAGGTTTAGTCTGTTTGTGGATATTATACCATTGAACCACGACTTATTAACATAGTTTAACAAACAAGTCAGCTGACAGTAGGATAAATTTAATGCAACATGTTTTTCACAATATTTCATATTATGTTGAAAAGTGTGTTTATTTACCGTCTTGCAGGCGTCTGTAGTATGTACAATCCCGGACTTGCAGGCTGTTTTTCTCGTTGAGGCCAAATCGCTATAGAATGCCACATGCAAACAAATTTCAAACACAGTAGCGCTCCTATGGTATACTTTATATTGGTTCCCTAAACAATAGCCCACATTTGATGCAGTACAGGTCAATTATTAGTTGTATCCCACACTAAAGTATAGGATTTTATGGTATACTTTATACTGGTTCTATAAACAATAGCCCACTTTAGATGAAATAAAGGACAATTAATAGTTTAATCCTACACAAAAATATAAGGAATTCGGAATAACGGTGTACAATCGAGGTTCAGCGTTTTTGTAACAATTGTTGTTATCTAGCTGAAACCAGATCAAAACTTTTTGTGTGTTCTGTTCACAGATTCCTTGCATAAAAGGGCAAAACATGCTCAAAAGCAAAAGCACTTATTAGAAGCTTTTTATTAAGTGTCTTACCTTCAACTAATACTGTTATCCAATGGCCAAGCGCATCCTTACAATATTTTCCAATCGTATTAAAGTCAAATTAATGTGCCCTTTTTAAGTCACTTACAAATCATGTTAATTATCTGAACACATTAATATTCAAAGGACGCATGTTGTATGTTGAATACAACCTCAAATTTTGAATATTTGATGATGTGACAGTTGACTTGTTCTCAAAAGCCTTTTAACTTCCCAACTGTAAAGGAGGCACTAATTTTTATCAATCATTTTTATCATTCCAACTAAAAAAATAAAACAGTTTGAACCTGCATGAGCGGAGAATCATCATAACCCAAACTGTTGAAGCTTCCGAGTCTCTAAGATGTTTTTGATACTAGTTGAGTCTATTTGTGGATATTATACAACTGAACCACGAACATAGTTTAACAACCACGTCAGCTGACAGTAGGATAAATTTAATGCAACATGTTTTAGCAATATTTCATATCATGTTTTAAGTATGTTTTTTTCACCGTCTTGCAGGCGTCTGTAGTATGTACAATCCCTGACTTGCAGGTTGTTTTTCTCGTTGAGGCCAAATCGCTATAAAATGCCACATGCAAACAAATTTCCAACACAGTAGCGCTCTTACAGTATTCTTTATGTTGGTTCCATAAACAATAGCTCAGATTTTATGCAAAACAGGACATTTATTAGTTTAATCCCACGCTAAAATATAAGTACTAGTAATTCTGAATAACGGTGTACAATCGAGGTTCAGCGTTTTTGTAACAATTATTGTTATCTAACTGAAACCAGATCAGAGATGTTTTTGAAACTGGTTGAGTCTATTTGTGAATGTTATACAATTGAACCACGACTTATGAACCTAGTTTAACAAACAAGTCAGCTGACAGTAGGATAAAATTAATGCAACATGTTTTTAACAATATTGAATATCTTGTTGTAAAGTGTGCTTTTCACCGTCTTGCACGCGTCTGTAGTATGTACAATCCCGGACTTGCAGGCTGTTTTTCTCGTTGAGGCCAAATCGCTATAGAATGCCACATGCAAACAGATTTCAAACACAGTAGTGCACTTATGATATACTTTATGTTGGTTCCATAAACAATCGCCCACATTTGATGCAATACAGGTCAATTATTAGTTAAATCCTATACTAAAATATAGGATTTTATGGTATACTTTATACTGGTTCCATAAACAATAGTCCACTTTAGATGCAATAAAGGACAATTAATAGTTTACTCCTACACTAAAATATAAGGAATTCGGAATAACGGTGTACAGTCGAGGTTCAGCGTTTTTGTAACAATTGTTGTTATTTAGCTGAAACAAGATCAAAACTTTTTATGTGTTCCGTTTACAGATTCCATGCATTAAAGGGCAAAACATGCTCAAAAGCAAAAACACTTCTTAGAAGCATTTTATTAAGAGAATGTCTACGAGAAAACCATGCAAAAGGTGGTGAGAGCAAGGTTCTCTGATCAACTTCATATTTTGTGTAACAGTGTGCATCGATATGAAATAATTTGCCACAATTTTTTTTTATGTGGTCAGTCTAAACTTGGTTCTGTAGCACTGTTACTAAAAATAGCATTTTGACCCTTTTAAGAATAAAATTTTGCATAATTCACCAAATTATTGTTAAGAATTCTGAGTTTAGTTTAAAAATAAATTCAAAAAGTCATTTAGAGTTAACACTAACAAGATACACTTGTGTAAATCAATTTGTGAGAATTCCTAAATATTCTTTCTGTTAAGTGCAGATAGGTCACGAATTTGGCATGTTTCCAACTTTTTGTAAAATTTTAAAAATATACATTTTTTAAATGCTTAAAAGTCAGAAAATGGCACTTTAAATTCACTAAATCTGTTTCTAGTTATAAAAGGGCATTTATCTTTACAATATATCAAAAATCTGTCTTTGGACTCTCAATAATTTTGTAAATATATTGTTTAAAGTTGGACATTTTTCTACTTTTAAAAACTTTTAAGAATCTGTAGTTTAGCGTTACTTTTACATTGTCACAAGTATATTATGCGGAAAAAACCGATATATTCGCGAGCCAAACAATATTTTATTGAACTGAAGGGTTGTTTTAACATATTTCAGGGTTTTTTTTAAATCAATGCCATAAATTAAAACACGAGAAATCATGGGAAAATGGAAATTTGAATATACATGTAGGCTGAAGTGAACTTAACTATTTTTAAAAAATCTTATATATCTCACTATTAATTAAAGAAAAAGTAAGCAAGCTTACATACTTCCCACACCCCATTATTTGCCAGTGCTACACATTCAGACAGACAGAGTACCCATTAGATACACGAATGAATAATTACAGGGGCAAAACTACGAAACTCAAAGTACTGAAGTACTTAAAGCCGGGCTCTTTTGGTGTGTAATTTTACATATTGTTTACTACAGATTGGCAATATCTCTCTCTCTCTTGTATCATTTGTATGTTTTGAAACGACCCCTATTATGATGTCATCAATTTATGTGAAGGCACACACAATTAAACAAACATGGAACTGACGCCATCGTTATGTTTTATCAAAGCCGTATAGGACTCCCTTGACTTTAACACATGGTGTCAGAAGTGTCAGAAGTGTGCAATGGATAAACTGGAACCACCAGGAGTACTTTCGCTCACGGGGAACGTGGCAGAAAATTGGAAGAAGTTTAAACAAAGGTTTGATGTTTATATGACTGCTACAGGTGCGTCCGAAAAAGGTGACAAGCAAAAAGCATGCATTTTCTTACACGTAGTAGGAGAAGAGGCAGTTCAAGTTTATAACACCTTTGTATTTGATGATGGTGATGAGTATAAATTAAAAAAAATACTCGAGAAATTTGAAGCATATTGCACACCAAAACGCAATACCACGTATGAGAGACATAAATTCTTCACGAGGGTGCAGAGGTCCGATGAGACCATAGATCAATATGTGACGGAATTACGAACTATGGCAAAGAATTGTGAGTTTGGGGACTTAGTAGATTCGCTCATTCGTGACAGAATTATTTGTGGGGTACCAGACAACGCACTTAAAGAGAGGCTTCTACGTACAGTCGACCTCACATTGGACAAAGCACTTGCAACATGTAGAGCAGCAGAGTCTACAAAGGAACAAATAAAAAGTATCGTCCCTTCATCAGAAGTACATGCGGTTGGTACCAAACCCAAAGACAAAAAAGTATGGGTACCTAAAAAAGGTAAAAGTTGTGCACAGTTGTGTGGGCGTTGTGGATATGATGACTCGCATAAAACTTGTCCCGCCATGGGTCAAATCTGCATTAAGTGTAATGGTGCAAATCACTTTGCAAAAGTCTGCAAATCAAAAGGCAAATAAAATAGCATGAAAAAGAAAATGCCGAAAAAGAAACATATTCATGATATTCAGGATGAACAAGCGTTCTTCATTGATGCTCTGGAGACAGTTCATTCGGATAAACCAGAGGATTGGCGTGTAACTCTATGCACCAATAGCAAAGGAATTAATTACAAATTGGATACAGGTAGCCAAGTCAACATCTTACTGGAGAAACAGTATTACAGTCTACGATGGAAGCCAAAACTCCACCAGACGAATATACAGCTCATGTCATACAGCAAGCATAGTATTCCAGTCCTAGGTGCATGTGTTCTGGAAGTGACCCATCTGGGCAAAGCAGCTAAGGTGTACTTTGTGATAGTTTAGGACGCATCGACAGCAATCTTGGGCGTAAAAGCTTGCGACAAGTTAGGACTAGTAAAACGCACATATACAATAGAAAACTGTACAAAGATTAAAGACACCACTGCACAGATTGTGGATCAAAATAATGACTTGATCGATTGATTAGGATGTCTACCGGGGGAAGATAGAATATCCATAGATTCAGCCGTTACACCAGTAGTGAGTCCATGTCGTAATATACCTTTCGCTTTACATGAAAAACTCCAAGATGAACTTAAACGCATGGAGAATATGGGCGTCATATGTAAAGAAACCGAGCATACCGATTGGGTGAGTCCGATTGTAATAGTGCCGAAAAAAGACGGAAAGATCCGTGTGTGTCTGTATTCAATTCAGTTGAACAAAGCGATACAGAGAGAACATTACCAGCTTCCAACGAGAGATGAGATTCATGCGAAGTTCAAGGCTGCTCATTATTTCAGTAAACTTGATGCTCGTACTGGATTCTGGCAAATGAAACTGGATCAGAACTCCTCAAAACTTACCTGTTTCAATACGCCATTCGGAAGGTATCGATTTCTACGTCTACCATTCGGTATCACATCAGCTCCCGAGATATATCACAGGACGATTCACATGATATATGAGCACATACCAGGATGCACGACAATGATGGATGACATTATAGTATGGGGTTCAACGCTACAAGAACACAACCAACGACTACAGCAGGTGTTTGATGCATCGCGCAAATCCAATCTCAAACTGAATCGTGAAAAATGCGTATTTGGAGTTAAGGAACTTACATTCGTCGGTGACACTATATCTGCAGAAGGAATCAAGCCAGACGAGGCCAAAGTCAAGGCCATAACTAACTTTGAGACTCCAAAAAGTAAGAAAGATGTACAACGCTTTTTAGGTATGTCAAATTACCAGGCAAGATATGTTCCAGACTTGTCGTCGAAAACACAAGTTTTGCGAAATGTTACAGAGGAAAAAAACCAATTTCAGTGGGCTGCAGTTGAACAAAAATCATTTGAGGAGCTAAAGGCCATATTAACAAGTACACCAATACTTAAATTCTTTGACCCGAACAAAGAGATTGAAATCTCTTCAGATGCCTCTAGTTTTGGACTTGGAGCAGTGCTTTTACAGAGGCATGACAACGAGTGGATGCCAGTGGCTTATGCTTCGCGAGTTATGTCAGACGCTGAAACAAGATATGCTCAAATCGAAAAAAAAATGCTAGCCATATCATTTGCATGCGAACACTTCCACCAATACATATTTGGACAGGTTGTAGAAGTGGAGACCGATCATAAACCCCTTGTGAGCATCTTTAAGAAGTCTCTGAATGACTGTCCACTACGATTACAAAGACTGCTGCTGAGGGTACAGAAATACGATCTGCGTATTGGCTACACCCCAGGAAAATGTATGCATACCGCTGATGCGTTGTCCAGAGGAACGGATATGTCCACGAAACTGACCAAATCAGCACAGGAGGAGGATCTCAAAGTGTATGTAGACTCTGTCATTAAGAGCCTACCCATAAAAGATCGTAAGTTACAGATGATTCGTGAGGAAACTCAAAATGACCCGAAATTGCAGTTACTAGCAGAAGTAATTGTAACAGGATTTCCAGAAACACGCACTGAATGCCCTTAGGAAATATCAGAATACTGGAATATACGGACAGAGTTGAGTTTATGCGATGGAATCATCATGAAAACAGACCGCATTGTCATTCCTGTCACATTGCGAAAGGAGATGCTTACCAAAATCCACACAGGTCACCGTGGTATCGAAAAATGTCGAAATCGAGCCAAACAAGTGATGTATTGGCCGGGAATATATGCACAAATGGAGGAAATGGTGAATTCATGTTCAACATGTATCAAATTCCGTCCAAAACAACCGTCTGAACCACTTAAACCACATGATCTATGCAATTATCCATGGGAAAAAGTGGGAGCAGATTTGTGTGTATTCAATGGAAAAAATTATCTTGTGTTATGTGATTACTACTCCAATTATTCAGAGGTGTGTCGTTTGCACAATGTGTCAAGTCAATCAGTCATTAATGCAATGAAATATGTGTTTTCAGACCAAGGCATACCTAAAATAGTGTTCAGTGATAACGGGCCACAATTCAAATCAGCTGAATTCAGTGAATTTGCAAAGTCGTATGATTTTCAGCATCATACATCCAGTTCATTATACCCAAAATCGAATGGGTTAGTCGAGAAAACCGTAGGTATTGTAAAAGGCGTATTGGAAAAATATGCGGATGATGGATCAGATTTCCACATGAGTCTACTCATTTACCGTGCAACTCCTATACTCGATGGACAATCACCAGCCGAAATACTGAACAATGGACGTAAACTGCGTTCGAACTTACCAATGGCTGATAGTTGCCGGGGTAACCATTTCACCGAGTCTTATGAACGAGCAAAGATACAACAGAAACTCAAACAAAAACAGTATCATGACAGAAACACGAAAGAACTATCGCCGTTGAGTCCAGGACAGACTGTCCGACTTCGGAATCATAAGTAATTGGGGTAACTGTGGCAAGGTGCTAGACCAAGTGGCTCCGAGATCATACTTGCTTCAAACTGAAAATGGACATATGTACCGCAAAAATCGTAGACATATTTTGCAATCAAATGAACAGTTTACACCATATGAACAATATGATTGTCAAAACAATAATTACGTTGATCATTCTAGTCATAATCCATGTGATGGTGGAAATACTCCATCACTTAGTCATGATATGTCTATTAGTAGTAATCATGTACCAACCCAAAATATGTCAGGGACCACAAGGTCTGGTAGGTCAGTTAAGAAACCACAGAGATTAATTGAAGAGATTTAATTTGCTGTTTGTGGGTAAGATCAGTATCATGAAAATGGGATATGAGAGGAAGGACATGAATATCTATGTCATTTGTGGTAAATTTTTGATAAGCTGTACTGTTTTGTTTAGGTTTGTTTTGGGGGGGGGGGGGGGGGGGGGGGGTTTTTTAATGCTAGTTGGTTACATTGCACAGGCAATTTATAGTGCATTGTTATATTATAGTTTCAGTGTTGTAATTTGTTTATGTTCGGAAAACAAAACAAAACTGTTAATGTACTATGCTCCATTACATTGTAACATCCCAAATCATAATCTACAACAGAATTTAATGTCTTAGCCTAAGAATAGTCAATTGAAGGTTTCACATGTTTCAATATCATATTATAGCTAATTTGACTCAATTTCTCACGAGGGAATATGTATCATTTGTATGTTTTGAAACGACCCCTATTATATTCATGTGTATGATGTCATCAATTTATGTGAAGGCACACACAATTAAACAAGCATGGAACTGACGCCATCGTTATGTTTTATCAAAGCCTTATAGGACTCCCTTGACTTTAACATCTCTCTCTCTCTCTCTCTCTCTCTCTTTCTCTCTCTCTCTAATTCGATAAACATAGTGATACACGTATTGATCTTTTCATTTTTTTATACTTGAACTAGTGATCTTTTAATTCAGGAAATAGGACCAAATTTCAAAGCCCCCCCCCCCCCCCAAAAAAAAATCCCAAAACAAGCAAACAACAAAAACAAAAACCAAAAAGATCACCTAAATGGAAAAAAAATAATTAAACTATGTCACAGGTGGTGAAAAGTCATGTCTCAAACGGGACTCGAACCCAGGGCCTCTGGCGTACCGTGCCAGCGCTCTAACCACTGAGCTATTGAGACCCGATGCATTGACTGACATTAACACACCTGTGAACCTGGTGACATACTCCCCCTCTTGGTAGAAATTCGTCCTCGAATTTACGAGTAGAACTCAACGAGTGACTGAAATGTTGTGAAACATGTTCCTAGGGAGTGACCGTAGGTTTTGTAAGTTGGCCGCCAAATGTCACAGGTGGTGAACAGTCAAGTCTCAACCGGGACTCGAACCTGGGTTCGAGTCCCGGTTGAGACTTTACTTTTCACCACCTGTGACACATATATTTGTTGAAATTAACAGACGATTTTAAAATGTGGAAGTGGTGTGGAACCCATTGCCAATGAATGTCTATCACATCAAATAATTATATAATAAGGTAGATTGGGTAATTATTTTGGTCCGACAGTATAAAGGATTGAACTTTTATTGTTTAAGGGGTGGATGGACCCAATATAAAACCAAAAAAAATCGTTAATAAAAATATAATACATCATAAATTACGCTTAAAATTTGTAAATATCAGCATAATATAATATAGAGACTTATTTTATTAGCATTTCATTTTTTCAATTTTTTTAATCACAAGACAATAAGAGTGTAAAAATTTTGACTTTTTTCTAAGACTGCTTCATAATTCTGGGACCAGGTCCTCTTATGATGGGTTATGATTAAATAACATCCCAAATAACAATCCCTCAAAAACAAGTTATGATGTCTTTATTAATATTTGGGATAACTTTTTTATAGTTTATGTTAATGTTTATTGGGTTTTCGCATGTTGAGATCCCCGGGGTAATCTAACACCTCTTTTTTTCCTTTACAACTATATTTCAATTTTAAGAAAAGGTACACACTCTAATTTTTTCCAAGAGGAGAAAAACTGCTACAGTCTATAGATACAAGTTGCCATCAAACTTCAATATGTGATATAGTAATTAACACTAACAAGATGGGGCAATTTTTGTGCAATTAAAATCATTCAATATCATAATATATATTAACAACAGTTACACTCACAGCATTTCTCAATACTTTGCCTGAACTTGAACTTGTATAGTTTTGTCAACATTCTAAATAGTTTACCTTCTCTACAGAAGAGCGCAACAGGGGAGACAATTCTAACAGTAGTAATGAAATGCACAAGTCATGTAATGAATAACAATTCTATTAGAAACAATGATAATAACTATTTTTTTTTATTTAAAAGCAAAATAAGGTGTCTCTTTCATGTTAAATTACAAATTTTGACTTCAGTGGATTAAAATCGCTTGTAAAATAAAATTTTAAAAACCAACAAATTTTTATTTTATTTGAAATTGGGATGGTTTTGTTAATTTATTACTTTTTAGTCCTTGAGAGTCCAAGGATGGATTTTATATATTTTTAACAATACATCAGACAGTTTCTTATTAACTCAAAATTTCTAAAAATAATGCGCCATTTTCTGAGAAATTCTTTCTGAAAAATTAACAAAAATGTATAATTATCATTTCTTGTCATCCTGCCAACATTTACACCCTTGGGACTTCATGGTGTAATTAGAAATATGAAAATAAATATGCAAAGGTTAAAGGTTTGAACTTCCTCTTTAAGAATATATCTTATTTTTTTCAAACATTGTTTATTCATGTTGTAATTAATTACTGAATTTGACACTTTTTCTCTTAACTTTTCTGGTATTAGAGGCAAATCAACCAGAATGCAATACTGGCCGTTACTATAAATAAAAACATCCAGTGCAAAAACAAACATCATATACCTGACTCTAGATGGGTATCCTTTAAATCTATGATAAAATTCTGTTCATTCTTGAGACTTGCTGCCACAGCTTTTTTCCATATTTGCATGGTTCTCTCGTAGACATGCTCTTAAGTGTCTTACCTTCAACTAATACTGTTATCCAATGGCCAAGCGCATCCTTACAATATTTTCCAATCTTATTCAAGTCAAATTAATGTGCCCTTTTTAGGTCACTTACAAACCATGTTAATTATGTGAACACATTAATATTCAACGGACGCATGTTGTATATTGAATACAACCTCAAATTTTAAATATTTGATTATGTGACAGTTGACTTGTTCTCAAAAGCCTTCTCAAAAAACTGTAAAAGAGGCACTAATTTTAATCAATCATTTTTATCATTTCAACTAAAAAAATAAAAATGTTTGAGCCTGCGTGAGCGGAGAGTCATCATAACTCAAACTGTTGAAGATTCCGAGTCTATAAGATGTTTTGATACTGGTTGAGTCTATTTGTGGATATTATACAATTGAACTACTAACATAGTTTAACAAACACGTTAGCTGACAGTAGGATACAATTAATAAAACATGTTTTTCACAATATTTCATATCATCTTGTAAAGTGTGTTTATTCGCCGTCTTGCAGGCGTCTGTAGTATGTACAATCCCGGACTTGCAGGCTGTTTTTCTCGTTGAGGCGAAATCGCTATAAAATGCCACATGCAAACAAATTTCAAACACAGAAGCGCTCCTATGGTATACTTTAGACTGGTTCCATAAACAATAGCCCACATTTGGTGCAATACAGGACAATTAATAATTTAATCCTACACAAAAATATAAGGAATTTGGATTAACGGTGTACAATCGAGGTTCTGCATTTTTGTAACAATTGTTGCTATCTAGCTGAAACCAGATCAAAACTTTTTGTGTGTTCCGTTTACAGATTCCATGCATTAAAGGCCAAATCATGCTCAAAAGCAAAAACACTTATTAGACGCATTTCATTAAGCGTCTTACCTTCAACTAATACTGTTATGCAGTGGCCAAGCGCATCCTTGCAATATTTTCCATTCATAGTAAAGTCAAATGCGTGTGCCCTTTTTAAGTTACTTACAAATCATGTTAATTATGTGAACACATTAATTTTCAACGGACGCATGTTGTATGTTGAATACAACCTCAAATTTTGAATATTGGATGATGTGACAGTTGACTTGTTCTCAAAAGCCTTTTAACTTCCCAACTGTAAAGGAGGCACTAATTTTTATCAATCATTTTTATCATTCCAACTAAAAAAAATAAAAAATAGTTTGAACCTGCATCAGCGGAGAGTCATCATAACTCAAACTGTTGAAGCTTCCAAGTCTATAAGATGTTTTGATACTGGTTGAGTCTATTTGTGGATATTATACAACTGAACCACAAACATACTTTAACAAACACTTCAGCTAATAGTTGGATAAAACTAATGCAACATGTTTTTCACAATATTTCATATCATGTTGTAAAGTGTGTTTATTCACCGTCTGTAGTATGTACAATCCCGGACTTGCAGGCTGTTTTTCTCGTTGAGGCCAAATCGCTATAAAATGCGACATGCAAACACATTTCAAAAAAAAGTAGCGCTCCTATGGTATACTTTAAATTGGTTCCATAAACAATAGCCCACATTTGATGCAATACAGGACAATTATTAGTTTAATCCTACACAAAAATATAAGTAATTCGGAATTACGGTGTACAATCGAGGTTCAGCGTTTTTGTAACAATTGTTGTTATCTAGTTGAAACCAGATCAGAGATGTTTTTGATACTGGTTGAGTCTATTTGTGGATATTATACGATTGAACCACGACTTATGAACATAGTTTAACAAACAAGGCAGCTGACAGTAGGATACAATTAATGCAACATGTTTTCCACAATATTTCATATCATGTTGTAAAGTGTGTTTTTTCACCGTCTTGCAGGCGTCTGTAGTATGTACAATCCCGGACTTGCAGGCTGTTTTTCTCGTTGAGACCAAATCGCTCTAAAATGCCCATGCAAACAAATTTCCAACACAGTAGCGCTGTTATGGTATTAATACTTTATGTTGGTTTCATAAACAATAGCCCACATTTGATGCAATACAAGACAATTATTAGTTTAATCCTACACAAAAATATAAGGAATTCGGAATAACGGTGTACAATCGAGGTTCAGCGTTTTTGTAACAATTGTTGTTATCTAGCTGAAACCAGATCAGAACTTTTAATTTGTTCCGTTTACAGATTCCATGCATTAAAAGGCCAAATCATGCTCAAAAGCGAAAACACTTATTAGACGCATTTCATTAAGTGTCTCAACTTTTAACTAATACTGTTATCCAATGGCCAAGCGCATCCTTACAATAGTTTCCAATCTTAATAAAGTCAAACTCATGTGTCCTTTTTAAGTTACTTACAAATCATGTAAATGATGTGAACACATTAATATTCAACGGATGTATGTTGTATGTTGAATACAACCTCAAATTTTAAATATTTGATGATGTGACCGTTGACTTTTTTTCAAAAGCCTTTTAACTTTCCAAACGTAAAGGAGGCACTAATTTTTATCAATAATTTTTATAATTCCAACTAAAAAAAAAAAAGTTTGAACCTGCATGAGCGGAGAATCATCATAACTCACACTGTTGAAGCTTCCGAGTCTCTAAGATGTTTTTGATACTAGTTGAGTCTATATGTGGATATTATACAATTAAACCACGAATTATGAACATAGTTTAACAACCACGTCAGCTGACAGTAGGATAAAATTAATGCAACATGTTTTTTACAATATTTCATATCATGTTGTAAAGTGTGTTTATTGACCGTCTTGCAGGCGTCTGTAGTATGTACAATCCCGGTCTTGAAGGCTGTTTTTCTCGTTGAGGTCAGATTTGATGCAATACAAAACAAATATAAAATTAATCCTACACTAAAATATAAATAATTCGAAATAACGGTGTACACTGGAAGCGCGGTGCTTTCGTAACCATTGTTGTTATCTAGCTGAAACCAGATCAGAACATTTAATGTGTTCCCTTTACAGATTCTATGCTTTAACGGGGAAAACATGCACGAGGAGGAACACTTATAAGAAGCATTTCATTGAGTGTCTTACCGTCAAATAAAACTGTTATACAATGGCTAAGCGCATCCTTACAATATTTTTTAATCTTAGTAAAGTTAAATTCATTTGCCCTTTTTATGTCACTCACAACTCAAGTCAATCATAAGAACAGATAAATTTCTACGGAAGTATGTTGTATGTTGAATACAACCTCAAATTTTAAATATTTGTGACCGTTGACTTGATAACCAGCTCTTCAAATATGATTTCAAAAGTCTTTAACTTCCTAACTGTCAAGGCGACACTAATTTCTATAAATCGTTTTCATAATTTATTAATAATTTTAAGAAAGAACATGACAGCTGACAGTAGGATAAAATTTTAACATATTGTAAAGTGTGTTTTTTTTCACTGTTTTGCAGACGTCAATTATATGTAGAATCCCGGACTTGCAGGCTGTTTTACTTGTTGAGGCAACATCGCTATGACAATGCCACAGGCAAACAAAATTCCCACACAGTAGTACCTTAATGATATACTTTATGTTGGTTCTATGAACAATAGCCCAGATTTGATGCAATACATGACAATTGTTAGTTTAAGCCTCTACTAAAATATAAGCTACATTTGTATTTGAAATAAGGGTGTAAATTCGAAGCGCGGCGCTTTGGTAACAATTGTTGTTTTTAGCTGAAACCAGATCAGAATAATTTTTAATCTGTTCCCTTTACAGGTTCCATAGCATTAACAAGCATTACAAGCGCAAGGGCAGAAACACTCATTTAAGTACTGTACAACAATATCCTCTAGAGATGGTGTGAATCAAATGTGAAAAGTAAAAAACTCTACAGAATTATTAGAAACTTTGAGGTCACAAAATCTTACCAAAATCAATAGCATCCATATTTTTCAAGGCTTTATACAACCATTCCCCATGACAAATTAAATTCTAGGCTTTTTGATATCATCGACAATTGTTTCTTCAATAAAAGTGGAATTCGTAAAAATACATTGTACCTTGTCATTATAAATCTAAAAACTTATTTTGTTAAAAACCATTCTGATTGCACACACAAGTACATGTACTCTGAAGTTGACATTAAAAAGATGCTCAAGTTTCTGATAGACAACATTTGTGTTTTTTTGAATTCAAGTCTTCCAAAAGTCTGCTGGAATTTACATGGATACTAATTTGCCCTATTGTTAGCAGACCTATTTTTGTATTCATATGAAGCAGAATTTATTCAAAAACTTGCACGTGAAAAAATAAAGAACTCGTTGTGGTCTTCAACTCAACATTCAGGTAAATTGACGACGTATTATCAATTAACAATTGTTATTTCCATACTTACGTCGACTCGATATATCCCAGCGAACTTGAAATAAAAGATACCACTGAGTCTGCGTCATCTGTTTCATATTAGGATATTTTACTGGAAATGGACATTGGTGGTAACCTATCAACAAAACTTTATGATAAACGGGATGACTTCAATTTTTCTATGGTCAACTTTCCTTACTTATGTAGCAATATAACATCATCACCTGCATATGGTGTTTTGCCTCTCAGTTAATTCGATACGCAAGGGCATGCTCTTCGTATGAACAGTTTCTAAGGTGAGGGAAGCTACTGACGAACAAGTTGATAAAGTAGGACTATCAACAGTCTCGTTTGAAGTCATCTTTTCGTAAGTTCTATGGTCGATACAACGGCTTTGTCAGCAGATACAATCTTACACTGGGTCGCTTGCTGACTGAAGTTTTTCATACGAATTGTTAGACATTCATCACCTAATTGTCTACGGACATTTCTGTTTTTTCCCCGATTACGACAAAAAGTACACGTCGGGTATGACTGGTCAGCAGAGGATGCTCACTCCTTCATGGCACCTGATCCTACCTCTATCTTTTTTTAAGTCCGTGTTGCTCTGCTTTGAATTTATATGTCGTTTTATGGATTTTTGAGATGGTTGACAGTTTGTTATTGTCATTGTTTCATTACACGCATTTCATAGAGAGTTTTACTTTCAAATAAGACTGTTATCTAATAGGTAGACGCATCCCTATGATATTTTTCGATCTAGTTTAAGACAGATTCAAGTGCCCTTTTTAAGTCACTCACAGATCAAGTTAATTATAAGCATAGATGTTTCAACGGAAGTATGTTAAACAAACGTGAAATTATAAACATTCAAAGATGTGACTGTTGACTTGATAATTAACTCTTAAAAATGCTTTGCATTGCTTTGGACTTCGAATTCTTATCGAATACACTAATATTTATCGAGCATTTGTACAGTTCAAAATATGAGATAAGGCAACGTATGTCCCCAAGCCCATTGTGTACAATCCTGTAAATAAAATATTGTTCTAAAAGTATAAAATGAATTTAATACTAGATATAACTTCATCATCATATAGTCACAGTAGTAGTGGTATACAAATAATAGATGCCCCTGAAAATATCAGACCCCTGGATAGCCCCCGGGATATTTTTAATTTGTTATAATATTTTTATGTGTAACATAACGAGAAAATGAAAATGTGCTATAAGTAGGGAAAGTTATCTCGAAAACTAGATGAACACAACATCATATATTAACAGTGTTAGTGGTATACAGCTTGTGGGTGATTCTGAAAACCTCAGTTCCCATTAAAGGGGTCCTCGATGTTTCCGAGCTTGATCTGTAAAATCTCATAAAATTGAATAGTGGTCTAAATGTAGAGGCTCTAGTCTAAAATACTAGATATGACCATACATGTACATGTATCACAATATTTTCACAATGGTAGTGGTATACCACTAGTAGATGACCCTAAATATTTCAGGCCCTAAGGAAGAGGACCTCGATGTTTCCGATCTTTTTGTATAAAATCCAATTATAATGAATTTTGTTTTATGAGTATGAGTCTGAATTTAAAAAAATAGAGATGACCGCACAACCAAATATTCAAAGTGGTAGTACTAAGCCACTGGTAGATGACCCTAACAAAAGACCTATGGGTCACACCGCTCACCAGAACAAGAGTTACCATTTCTTTGTTTAATTCTATAGCACTATTTATTTTCACAGTGGTAGTGATATACAACAAGTAGATGATCCTGAAAATACCAGACCCAGGACTTCCATTAGATTTTCTCGAATAGAAATAACAAAAAAATAAAAAATGTTCTAAAGGTAGTGAATCAAATCTTAAAAACTTGATGAGTACATCATCATATTTTCACAGTGGTAGTGGTATAGAACTAGTAGATAATCCTATAAATTTCGAAACCCATGGAAGGGGTCCTTGATGTTTCCGAGCTTGATCGGTAAAATCCCAAACTGCGCTAAAAAAACCGACTGCTCACAAAATAAGTCAAATCAAAAGCAAATATATTTCAACGGAAGTATGCTGTATGCTGAATAAAAGCTCATATTTTAAATATTTGATGATGTGACTGCTGACTTGATAACCAGCTCTAAAAAGATGTTTTGCAATGTTTTGGACTACATATTCCTCTGACAAACACTGATATCTATCAAACAATTTTGGAGATAATAATATGAAAAAATAATAGTTAGAACCTGAGGGCAGAGAAATTATAGCTCGAACTGTTATAACTTCTGTGTTTGTAAAAATTTTCGTTACTGATTTAGTCTATTTGTGGAAATTCATTATTGCACCAAAGAATATGAATATAATTGAAAGAACATGTTAGCTGACAGCAGGATAAAACTGATGGGACACGTTTTAAACAATGCTTTATGTTATTTTACTGTCGTACAGGCTGCTTTATTTGTTGTGGCTGTCTCGCAATGAAAATGCTGAGCACACAATTTCAGACACAGTAGACCATAGAGGATATATTTTTCTGGTTACTTCTATGAACAACCGTCCTGCCTGGTTGCTATGTGAGACTTTTCAGATTTAAGTCTACTCTGGAATGAAAGTTATTTAAAATATAGGTGTTCACTAAAAGTGTGTCGCTTTTGTAACAATTGTTATTATCTAGCTGAAAACAGATACAGAAATTTTTTCCTTCACAAATTCTATACATTAATAGGGGAAAAAGCACGAGAGCCAGTGTCATATAATATTTTGATACCGAGAAATATTGAATCCAACTTTTCGAAATATTGAACTCCCATTCTAGATACTAAACCCCTGGTTCAATACATGCCTCAGTAAACTGAACACGCCTCTGGTTCACATTTCCTTTTGGATAGGGGGTTCAAAAGGTTATGACTGTGATATATTGACACCCCTCTTCCACCCATTTCAAATTGCCAGTGGGGAGGTGTTTAAAATACTATGGCTGCGAAATATTGAATCTCCATCCTAATTCAAATTCCTTCAGTTAAGAGCGGATTCAAAATAGTATGGCCGCGATATATTGAATCCGCCTTTGATTTTCATTGCTGTAAGACAGGGGTTTCAATATATAATGGTCACGATATATTAAACCACCCTCTAATTTTCATTTCTATTGGAGAGGGGGTTTGAAATATAATGGTTGTGATATATTGTAACCTTCTCCTATTTCCAATTCCCTTTGAAGAGGGGGCTCAAAATATTATGGCCACGATATATCGAAACCTCCCCCTCCCCTCTGATTTTCATTGATATTGGAGTAGGGGCACAGAATTACCCTAAACTGTTGAGAGATTCCACTTAGGGGATCAGTACATGAATTCATTAGTACCCTAAGGGATTGATAGAGTCTAAGGAGAGGATCACAATAGTAATACATTAGTCGTCTTAAAGATTCAGAGTCCACTGAGGGGATCACAGCACACACAAGCACCTTAGGGTATTGATACAAAAATTACTGGGAGGATCACAACAGTTATACATATTTATTATATGTTCTTACCAAAGGCTATCTATAGACTCTATTCAAGAAAACGTCAGCTATCAAAAGGGTTCATTGATAGGACATACACATAATACATGCATATTGATACATACTGACAGGACTAGAACAGTTAAACATTAGTACCCTAGGCTGCTGATAGAGTCCACTGAGAGAATCAAAACAGTTACACCTTAGTAATCTAGACAATTGATAAAATCTACTGATGAGATCACAACAGTTTAACATTAGTACCTTATGATCTTGATACAATCTACTGAGAGGATTACAACAGATATACCAGTACATAAGTACCAAAGGCTATATACAGTTTACTGTGAGGATCACATCAGTTATACATAAGTAATCTAAGCTACCGGGTATTTAAATATGCAAAGCCCAAAAAGAGGATCACAACAGTCACTACATTAGTACACTTGGGTGACAATACTACTAGGAAAATCACAACAGTTACACACTAGAACTGTCCTAATGGGACTAATACCCCCGCAAGGCTAATTTCAAATGGGGACAAATAATTGAATTGAATAATAAAGGTTTGGAACACATAAAAATAAAAAAAATTCTAAAACTGTAAAAAAAAAGTTAACAAAGAAAAATTAAAATCAAAATTGTCAGAATTTCACTTTAAATACATATAACAGTAATACATTTACAAATTTATGTGTCTGGTGATATTTTTTTTAATTTAATTGTTTTAACGAAAAATGAACAAAATGACAATAACCCCTCCCTTTGCAGTAAATGGAAATACCGGTAGCCAAGCAATGCTCTTCTGTTGATAAAATTTTGAATATCTTTCTAATAAAAGTCTTGACACTTTCTCCTGTGGTACAATGGAACTTCATATCAGAAATTTCCCTAAACATATGCTCCATCTAAACCATGGCTCAGATAATGGCCCCCTTGGGACAAATGAATTCAGCCACACTTGTCTTTGATGTGCTTATTAGCTCCTAAGAATTTATCATTGACAAACAAAAATGTTGCATTGTCAGTTGATAGAGTACTTATAAAAAATCAATTTATTTAAGACATAAAGACATAAAATCATTAGATCTTGTCTGATCTTAAAAAAATTGCAGGTGCACATCTTCAGATGGTGATCAACATATGTACAAATTTCCAGACTGTTCCATGCAGTAGTAAAAAATTCTATAGGGGGGACAAAGTTGCGTCTACAGACAGACGGAAAGGGTGAAACCAATATACCCCCCTAAACTTTGTTTGCAGGGGTATAATAAGTGTTCCAAGGTCTTTTTAAAATGCTGTCTACTGAAAAGATCACATCACTACATTAGAACCTTAGCTTTTAATAAAGTCCACATGGAGGTTGACAAAAGTTACACAATAGTATCCTTTGCTTTTGCTGCAATAACTGAAGAATCACCACATTTTATACACATTGTAAGTTTCCTTGGCTTTTTAAACTGTTCCCTCAGAGTTTAACAATAATTAACATATTAATATCCTAAGCTATTGAGAGGATAACAAGAACTTTACATTAGTAACCTAAACTATTAATTCACTTAATATCTTACATTATTGGTACTATCCACTTAGAGGATCATAACAGTGACACATAAAAAATATGTGAAGCTATTTCTACAATCCACTTAGAGGATAAAAAAAGTTACATGTTAGTTCTCTTGGCTATTAACATTGTCAACAGAGAGGATCACAACATTCACAACATTTACACATTAATATTTACATTAAGAGTATATTTCCCTTCATGTTTGCAAAGAAAATTTGCAATGTTCAATCTCATGTAAGACACACCCTATTAAGTAAACGCAAATACATGCTAGGGCCTACATACACGAAGATGGGTGGATAAGGCGTGTAAAATGCCCATACACGGTGGGACAGGCTACTAAAAAATTAAAGGGTCAATAAATTTGATGGGTTATTTTTTAAATCATTAAAAACAGTATATATTTAACGAATCATTGGTTTTTAACCTGTAGGTATGTTCAATACTTGGAATATGTTGACTCAAACAGGCGTATACGTATCAAAACCTGCAAATACTGTCATTTTGTAGAACTTTAAGGCATTTTCTTTTATAGAGTGGGTCTGTGCTCCATATTTTTTTCAAAGTCTAATTAACTAAAGGTCTATTTGAAAGCAAACCGATTTCAATGAACAAAAATGTGGAGAGATGACCCACTATACATTAAAAATATCATTTTGTATCACAATTGAATGTTTTGAAAAAATAATACAAGTCCGGTAGTTCGTGTCCAAAGTCACACATAATATTTAAAAAGCCCACTTTGTTGTGTCTGAAATGGCTCAGTGGTTAGAGTACCTGACATAAGCTATCCTTATATTCCTAGGGTTTTTATGTTCGATAATTTTTTTTCCCCTTATATTTTGTTAAGTGTATTAAAACTGACAATAGTTAGAAACTTTGCTTTTGTAAACTTGTATTATAATATATTTGAATAGATTTAATTGGGGAAAAATAAATTCAAAATTGTATTTTACTACTAAACCGAATGGGCATTTGCGCCATCTTATTCCCCCATCTTCTTTCTATTTATTTGGAACACCTCTAATTATACTGTAGATTTGATGTAAAAAATAGAAACTCTTAAACAAAATACATGAAGTCTGCTACAAATATTAATGAGGAATTTAAGTGAAGAGAAAATAGGTGATTATTCAAAAGCAGATTTTGATATCAACTTTGATGATAAGGGCATTCTATAAATGTGTGACCACGCCCGGATGTCTGGTACATAACTAGGCGATGGTGCACGTTCATTTGGGGAATTAAGCTCAAGGGGAATAAGTAAATTAAGAATACACAAAGTCCAAATGGCAGGATATGAGAAATGTTTTATTAAAGATTGAATGTTAAATAATCCAATCTACACACACAGGTAACAACATTAATGAGCAAGTCTTGTTCCTAACTGTAATTTAGAGGAGGGGGCCTAAACAGATGAATTAGAAATTTGTCTCCTAACACTCTACATGATTTCCTAGCTTCGTCCTACATCCTTTCAGTCCGAAGTCTCAAAGCTAACTCTCTCTAAAAGAACTCATGTACGAGAATTAATTTTCTCTATGAATTGCCTAAGGTAAAGTTGTCACTTATGGCTAATCAAATAATTAAGTTATCAGTGTCATCCCTTTGATGTGAAGAAGTCAAAGTGGTTTTGTTTACCCTAACTAACACCTATGAGTGCCCTGGAGTGCCATGAGCAGTGTCACTGACAATAAAGATTAACAATTACTGTGAAATCACTAAATATTCTAGGGGATTAAGAAGTAAACAACAGCTTGGACAACCTTAAGAAATAAATAATAAGGAATGCTTTAGATGTCAATAAGCAATTGCTAAGTATGGGAACATATAAGATAAGAATAAAGTAAAATAAAGTAGACTATGAAAATATATGCTAAAGTTATCAAAAGTGAAATGGATGTCATTTCACTGGTGATATGCTCCCCCTACTTCACAAAAAGATTTCTCCTGAAATCTCAGAATACCATAAGTCAATCCTGCCTTTTTTTTTCTTCATAAATTGCAAAATTAATGACACATATTATCTGATACATGTAGCAGATCAATTATTTTTATGAAAATATCATTAACCTAAAGGCATAGGGTCAGTATAGATAATAATATCCTAAATTTAAGAAATGTCTAAACCAGGAAAAATATACTTTAAAAGTATTAATTCCTAAGGGCGTGGATTCCTTATTAATTGAATGAATTCTAAACTATAGCTACTATATACATGTATATACAAGGGCCCATTATATAAAAAAAAAAATTGGAGAAAGAGAAAAAAAAAAAAATATCAAGACTTGCATGTACAATGCATAAGAAAAATAGTAAACAATAGAGCTATACAATTTAAAAGATGCTATTTCACTTTACATTGTTCATAATGAAAATATAAAGTCTCTCTGAAAACAGCATCATAAATGTCATACAGTCCATGGAATAATTGGATGAAATGAATAAGTCATGTTTCACATAATCACGAAAGTCTTTGTATTGGTCCTGTATTGGTTTGTTGATTTGCATTTGGTTTTCTTTTGTAATTTGTACTGTTCATTGGATTTGATGTCCTCAGACAGGAACTGCAGCAAGTGGACGTCTCCACAAAGAATTTCTACCAGTATCTGGGAAAATTGCAACCTGGTTCCTGATCATGACATCCCCTGAAGGAGTTCCATCATGATAAACAACAAGTCATGACATCCCACCAGTAGGAAGTTCCATCATGACAAAAAAAAAAATATATATATCAAAAGAGCTATAACATCCCATGTTTGCTATAGGAGTTCCATTATAGCTTATATTAAAGGTGTTCATGGCATTGGAAACAGGATGGCATCGGTTTATGTTGACCTGGAATCTGCAAATTTGGGCATAGGACAAGGCATGATAAATGATCAATCAGTAAGCACAACCACAAGAAATCAACATGTGACACAACGGAATTACCTATCATAGATTACTTATAGAAAAGAAAAATAAATAGAATAGTATATGAGATACAAAACTTTGGCAAAAATGAATTATGATTTTAAGGTATAAAGAAAAATTATTCTGATGGAAAAAGTAAGTTTACTTGATACTGAGATAGAGCATTACGCCGTTCCCCAGCAGTTTAAGAAACTACCACAGTTTCCGCTGGTTCATAACTTACAGGCGTTCTAATGTTATTCAGTAAATTAAACAAAATTCAGAATCTTTAAAGAAAAACAGAAGGGAGAATTATTTTTAAAATATTGGGGAAAAAAAAAAATTTTGAGTTGTGTATATTTATCCTGGGTCCTTTGAATTTGACGATAATGTGCTGCAGTCACACTACCTAGCACTATGTACAGGACACAGAATAAATATCAGCTGACCTAATTGGGAAAATGTAATAGTCTAAGAGTGATTTTTGAAAAATTAATTTGTATTAAGCTGAGAAATTTAGAGGTTTGCATTTGTATGGAAGAGTTTGACATGATCATAGAGTTTTGTTTTGAATGCTAAAATGCCTTCTGGTGAAGAGTTACAATTTTTCAAGAGTCTGGCTTTTGAAGGAGTAAGATGATGCATGAAAAGAGTTGGTCTGTGTTTAAAGAATAAGACTCTGGATACAGGAAAGTATTGGTTGCTGTTCCAGTTTACGAACTCGCATCCTTTCCCTGATATACAGTCACTGATTTCTTGTTCAAGTTTTCTGAAGAAAGGCTTGAATAAATGGCTTGGAACTTGATAAGCATACTTTCCGTTTGTAGTAGATCCATCATGATTTTGGAGGTAAAACATGATATGTGTGCCTCTTCGGTCAATGGAAGCAGTGTGGATCTCTTGTTGACTCTTGGGAGGGAGTGAAAGGGCTTGTACAGATTCCTGTTTGTTAAAATGTTTTTTGTTGGGTCGCTTTCTTTTCTTTCCCTTGGCATTGTAGAGGGAATGGAAGGTATCTTTAAAGGATTTTGGGATTTGGTTTCCGTCTTGCCATGAAGTTTGAGCTGCACCTTTGAATTTGATCTTGTAAATCGGCTTCCCTTGGTATAGGCTATATTCAAGAATTTTGTCTATTTGGTCCGTAGAAAATGGTTTCGATTGTTTTTCATTTGGTTTTTCGCATTTTGAATTTCTTTTGTGTTTGTTTTGATTTTTGGCTTGATTTTGTGGTTTAGAAGATGATGGTTCAGGTGGAGGATTTTGATGCTGGGGATCATGAGCTGCATTTCTGATGCTTTGGTCATCATCATTATCATCATTATTCTCTTCAGCATCATCTTCATGGAGAAGCTGATTTTTATCATCAGCTGAAAGCTGATCAGCATCAGCTTGATGCTGGTCACTTGGAGGAGGAATCTCCTCATTATTTTGGTTGTCCAATTCTTCAGGATTGAGTACAACATCTTGATACTCCGGTAAGAAATAGTGAGGTCTATCCTCAGGACTATGGTAAGTTTTTAGTCTTTTGGCATGTACGAGACTCTTCAGAATTTTGTGGTCTGAATCTCTTCGGAGTTTAAAAGTATGGTTTGGTCCCTGGTAAATTACTGAATATGGGCCAACCCATTTCTGTAAAAGTTTGGGAGATTTTCCCTTAGGAACATGGCTGCAGTAGAGCCATACTGTGGAGCCAACCATGAAGTCTGGTTCTTGTGCACGCTTATCATGCTGCTGAGTGTATTTCTGTTGATGTTGTCGAATGTTTTCAGCAGCAACTTCTCTGCATATTTTAAGTTGTTCCAGAACACGCATCAGATGTAACTTGGGTTCATGTGCCATGGATGGTTTTGGTGTCAGAGCAACATCAACAGGAAGGCGCATCTTCTGTCCAAACAACAAGTGAAATGGTGAAAACATTGTTGATTGTGTGGCAGGTGTAGATCTGTATGCCATGAGGACAGCCGGAATAAACTTCACCCAGTCGGATTGGTCCTTGTTACAGTATGATCTTAGTGTTTGGCTGATAAATGAGTTCATCCTTTCACAAGCAGCATTTGTTTGTGGGTGGTAAGCACTTGTATAGTGTCTGGTAACTTCAAAGAGTTCACAAAGGGCTTGGACTAATTTCGACATAAAATTTTGTCCCCGGTCTGAAATAAGTGTCCTTGGTGCTCCGTATCTAGCAAATATTTCAGCAAAGAGTACTCTGGCAACCTCGGTCGCTTCCATGGATTTCAAGGGAAAGGCCTCGCACCATTTTGAAAAGCTGTCAACAACCAAGAGAAGGTACCTGTCTTTGTTTGGTGTTATGGGTAATTCCAGGAAATCCATATGCCATCTGCTGAAAATGTCCTCAATAGGGAGTGGTCTCAAAGGGATTGGCTTCTGATGTTTAGAGTTCTTGGACTGTTGACACGTTTCGCAAGTTTTAATGTATTGTTCAATGTCTGAATACATATTTGGCCAGTAGTATTTGGCGCGGATAGCAGCATACGTGCGCTCATGTCCTTGGTGTCCGCCACCAGCAATACAATCATGATATGAGAGAAGAATATCATTCCGGAGGGGTGCAGGAATGCAAAGTTGTCTAATAAGACTCTGATCAGGAGATTGGTTTTTAGCACGTTCCTTGTAAAAGTGAAAAAGAAGTCCATTAATAATTTCATAGTGGAAGGATTTTGCGACTATTGCGGTAGCTTGCTTAACATTTTGCGGCAAATTTTCTGTTCTTTTGTAATCGATAATCGCTTGAAAGTCTGGACAATTTTCTTGCAGGTGCTGAAGGGTTGGGTTGTCTGAAATATGATCATCATGTTGATCGGCTGTATTTAGGGCAAGAATTTCAGGTTTCCTTGGCTGATTGTCTTCTGGATATTCAAAGGTTGTGGCAATAAACTCTTTTGTGGAAGCTTCAATGGATCCAATGGCTGGCAAGTCATCATCTGATGGAGAACATGGTTGGTCTGAAGGTGGATATTCACGACGAGACAGACAGTCGGCATTCTGGTTCTTAGTTCCTGGACGATGCTGTATCTTGAATTTGTATTGCTGAAGGAATAGAGCCCAGCGTCCTAGTCTGCCTAATGCATCCTTATTGGTATCCAACCAACGAACTGTGATGTTGTCAGTGAAGACTGTGAATTCAGCACTGGTAAGGTAAGCCTTGAAGGTTTTGATGGCTTCAATCAAAGCAAGTCCCTCTTTATGGTTTATATGCCATCGTTTTTCTTGATCCCTGAGTGCACGTCCTCCATATGCGATAACATTCTCAAGTCCTTTTGAGTTTATTTGTCCCAAGACATATCCAATGGCAGCATCAGAAGCATCCACAGACAATACAAATGGTTTGCTAAAATCAGGAAAGACAAGGATGGGTGCTGAAGTTAATTTTCTCTTCAGAAGATTGAAAGCATCAGTGTGTTCTGGTTTCCACTGGAATTTGATATTTTTCTTAAGAAGATTCAATAAGGGAGCACAGATTTTGCTATAGTCTTTGATGAATTTCCTGTAATAGTTGCACATCCCAAGGAAGCTGCGGACATGTTTAGAATTTCGAGGTTGTGGGAAGTCAGCCACTGCAGCAATCTTAGCTCTGTCTACTTCAACTCCTTTCTCAGAAATGATGTGTCCAAGGTATTTTACTTCTTTGGCAGCAAAGTGGCATTTTGTTGGCTGGAGAGTAAGATTGGCTTTACGAAGTTTTTGAAAGATAAGATCTAAATGCTGTAAATGTTCATCAAAACTTTTAGAAAAGACCAAAATGTCATCAATGTAGATAAGAGCAATTTTCCAATTTAGTTCCTGTAAAACTTTTGTCATCAGCATCTGGTAGCTTGTAGGAGCATTTGTTAAGCCGAAAGGAAGTCGTTTGAACTGGTAAAGACCTTGATGTGTGATAAATGCAGTCTTGTGTTTGGTTTTCTCATCCAAGGGCACTTGCCAGAATCCACTAGCTAAGTCTAAGACACTGAAAATTTTGGATTTAGAATCAGCTATTGTGTCAAAAACTTCATCTAATTTTGGAATCGGAAAGGAAACAAGCTCTGTGATAGAATTCAGTTTCCTGTAATCTACTGCAAATCTGTATTGTCCATTAGACTTTTTCACCATAACGACCGGACTTTGGTAAGGAGAAGTTGATTCCTCAATGACATCATTTTTCAGCATATCTTGAATCTGACGTTCTGTCTCCTGGCGCATCTTTGGATTCTGGGAATATCTTGGGGTGCGGACTGGCTTATCAGTGTTGGTGATGATAGAGTGTGTGTGGAGGTTTGTTTTACCAAGTTCGGTGGCATCTTTGGCAAATACATCTATGTTTCGTCCAATCAGATCTTGGAGTTGTTGAGTTTGAGCAGGAGAAAGATTTTGTTTTTCGATATGGATTTGCAGGGTTTTGGCGATAGATATATGATCTGTAGTAGAAGCCTTTGACTGACTGGTGTGAGTGTCAGAGGAGTGTGTGTCAAAGCAAATAATGTAATTGTTGTCTATGTTGAACACTTTAGAAACTACAGAATTTGCTTTCAATGGAACTGATTTGTTCAGAGGATTTAGTATCCTATATGGAAGTGTGTTGTTTAGACATGTAGCAATGCATTTGCTTCCAACCAGATTCTTGTTTGTAAGAAGGTTGACTGGTTCAAGGAAGACTTGTGAACCATGAGGGATGTTCGAGACAAGGAGTGAAAGTGTGCTTTCTGAAAGGGGTGGTAACATAATATCTGATTCCGTTCGAGCAAGAGAAACATGTTTCTGGTTGTCATGTTGGATATCAGGTGTTGAAATAGAGGCAATGGTTGTTTCATTGTGAAAAGACACATATTTATGGGTAAGATCTATTACAGCGTTGTTTTGTTCTAGAAAGTCTTGGCCTAAAATGATAGCGTGGGGCAAATTTTCCAAAATATGAAAGGTATGGGGCATTTTTAAACCATTGACATCTACTTCAAGATCTGTTTGACCAAGAATAGCATGTGATGTGTTGCAAACACCTGTAACAGCTGAGCGATTTGATTTGTAAATATGGGGATTTTTGAAAAGTTTCCTCAAAAATTTGTTGCAAACAACAGAAATATTAGCACCGGTATCAACAAGGGCATTGATATGAAAGTTAGAGAGCTTGATTTGAATTTTGTTCTTATTGGTAATTGCAGCTGAAATAGTAGCCAAAAAGTTCTTGGGATTGGAAGTATGTTGGGACATTGATGGGATTTCAAGTGAGTGAGCCATTATCAGTGATAAAAACAGCTAAACAATAATCAATCTATAAATGTCAAAAAATGATAACAATAGAAAGTTATCTAAACTGTGTCACATGTGATAATAGTGGCTGTACTCACCAACAGGAACTGGCACGCTGTCTCTGTATGGATTGGTCTTCTTTTCTTTTCATAAGAACGTTAGAGTCACAAATCACAGTTTTTGACAGCACAGAAATCCTGCAGAAATCCTAAGAGTCCCAGGATCATGGATGTTTACATCAGTTCACTGTGAGAGGAATTCCATAAGATTTGAACCGGATTCTCGACCACTCTGTGACCACGCCCGGATGTCTGGTACATAACTAGGCGATGGTGCACGTTCATTTGGGGAATTAAGCTCAAGGGGAATAAGTAAATTAAGAATACACAAAGTCCAAATGGCAGGATATGAGAAATGTTTTATTAAAGATTGAATGTTAAATAATCCAATCTACACACCCAGGTAACAACATTAATGAGCAAGTCTTGTTCCTAACTGTAATTTAGAGGAGGGGGCCTAAACAGATGAATTAGAAATTTGTCTCCTAACACTCTACATGATTTCCTAGCTTCGTCCTACATCCTTTCAGTCCGAAGTCTCAAAGCTAACTCTCTCTAAAAGGACTCATGTACGAGAATTAATTTTCTCTATGAATTGCCTAAGGTAAAGTTGTCACTTATGGCTAATCAAATAATTAAGTTATCAGTGTCATCCCTTTGATGTGAAGAAGTCAAAGTGGTTTTGTTTACCCTAACTAACACCTATGAGTGCCCTGGAGTGCCATGAGCAGTGTCACTGACAATAAAGATTAACAATTACTGTGAAATCACTAAATATTCTAGGGGATTAAGAAGTAAACAACAGCTTGGACAACCTTAAGAAATAAATAATAAGGAATGCTTTAGATGTCAATAAGCAATTGCTAAGTATGGGAACATATAAGATAAGAATAAAGTAAAATAAAGTAGACTATGAAAATATATGCTAAAGTTATCAAAAGTGAAATGGATGTCATTTCACTGGTGATAAATGTATGGCTCAAATAACTGTAAGATTCACTGCTCCTTAAAATAATTGAGAACCAAAACCTTGGCTTCAACAAAAAGAGGTATAGCACCTTTTTCTCATTATTTCGCCTACACCTGTGTTTGGACATAAAGTACCTGTTACTAAAAATAGCTTCAGGTACCTAGCTGTCGTAATATAATTTTCAGACACTGGGATACACTGTACTGATTTTATAATGGTGTCAGAATGTTAGCTAAGTGGGAGGACACCTCTGTAACAACTGATTTGTCATAAATTCGGGAAACTCTGTATATAACAGTAGTTTTAGCATTCTGAACAGTGATAGGTTCAAGCCAAATGCAATGGATCTAAGTGTAAATAGAGAACATGTATAGGGTTAATGAAGAGATCTATATTTTTATATATATATATTGGGTGTGCTCATACTCAGTCTGAATTAAACATGATAATTAAAAAAAACCCCAGAAGAATAGATACATGTAACTTAACCTCTCTATTCTGTTCATGTTTCAATTTAAGTGAAAAAAAGATTACTACTTAGTGGATTCAACCCAGCGACCATAAAATTAAAAAGACCTCCGCGTTACCACCAGGCCACGCATCTAACATTTTCAGCAGATGCATTTTCAATATATATGGCTATTTACATGATTGGAATAGAAAAGACACTAATTGAAATATTTGTCTAATTTTCAGTACGAAGACCACATTAAACCAAAACTAATTCAATCTAAACGTGTACTATAAAACCTGTAAAACATACATTTAATTTTAATCAGATGTCTTTGGTGTAGAGTGATTCAAATATTCAAATATCCAATTTTTTATCGTATACTAACTACTTTCCTCTATATCCCCAACAAAACAGGAATATTTTAATGATGTCGTGTAAGATAATTAAGACTCTTAGAGCATAGTGATTGTGTTATTTGCGTTTCTTTGAACATATTTAAACTAAATATTGTATAATATTGAAAATGTTTGATGTATGCAAAAGGCTATATTGGAGGCCAAATCTTATATTAAGTGTGCTATACCTCTTTAACCAAAAACCAGAACAATCTGAATCTTGTGAACAGTCACATGCAAAGGTATTAATGAAACTTGCTATTTATTAAACATGTTAAAATGTTTCATTATGAGAAACATAATACATCATAGTAATATACTATATAAAGAAAATAAAATGTAGAAAATAGGGATAAATTAGGCAAAAAATGATTAAATAAATAATACATTTAAACATTTATTATTCCTTTGCACAAAATAGAAAAGAATAATGAAATATTACACCAAATTTTTAACAAGAGGCTAAGGGCCACATCACTCACTTGAGCAACAATACTAAGAACTCTGATCAAATCAGCATTACAGTGAGTAAGTGCCTAAATCAAGCAGTATCAAAACCAATATCTCTTGAAAACTAAGAACTAAAATAGATCTTGCACAGAAAGTTAAAAATGTGCCAATTTTATTGACATATTCTTTATCGTTGATACCCTTTTGTTGCTTTAGTAATTGTGAGAAAATTCGTCTCTATTCCTTTGAAAAAAAATCCTGCGTTTCTGGCTACACTTTTCTTCAGGTAATCATGGCTTGATTAAACTTAAATTTAATATGAACAACCTGTATTTACACACAAGTTTGAGCTTTTCTGGTTGAATGCTTTTACAGACAATTTAAACAAAATATTTCTATATTTTCCTATGTAAAAATTTAACAAACTTGAATCCCTTTCCCCAAGTGATACTTTGTACCAAGTTTGGTTGAAATCGACCCTGTGGTTCTGGAGAAAATGAAAATGAGAAAAATTTACGACAATGACAGACACAGAGATTCAAAACTCTAACAAATGAAGAATGGTTAGATTCTTTGATTTGAGCTCTAGACAAAAACAACTTCAGGTAATGTGAGTAAGCTCACAAATGATACCCTCCGCTAAGAAAAATCAACACTCAAAGTTTTTTTCTATTATAGAAAATAATGGATTCTCTCTATTTCACCATCCATATTCTATATATAACAACTGCTTTATTTTTAAAAATTGTTAATGCTAATAATATGAGTACCATACTTGCCAACTGACCCGATTTCGTCGGGTCACACCCGATTTTTCAACCCTTCACCCGATTATTTTTTATGACCCGGCGGGTCATGCTTTTCACCCGATTTTTGTCGAACAACCCGAAAATCACCCGATTTCCGGATTTGGTTTGTAAATTACTTTGCGCCTTTGATTTCCAGTTATGAACTCAAGCTGAGCTTGGATTTACGTAACGCGTAAACAATGCCGATGGCTATAACACACATAAGTGTAATTATCATCGTGAGTTGTTTTGACTAAGCGAAGGTTTAAATCATTAAGTGTGATGGCTTCCAATAAGAAAAGGTCTTCATCGGGGCCAGGCCCGGCCAGCGGAATCAAAACCAACAAAAAGAAAACGATATTTTTGTACCTATCAACATATCTGGGAAAATGAATTCCCATAGGTAAAACAAAGTAATCGAGTACAAAACGAGGCTTCTTGTGTTCTATGTAACGCACATTTGAATATTGGATTTTGTGCTCAAAATGATCTGACTAAACATTCAAAAACGCTAAGTCATGTATAGAATGCTTTTTAATACACAAAAGTCTTCCAAGTCACTTACAACTTTCATGCCATCATTATTCAGAGTTCAAAAGCAAGGTTAATATAGCAGAAACTCTTTTTGCTTTTTTTTTTCAGCTGAACGCAACCTACCATTTTCTGTGTCAGATCACTTTACAAAATTAAAAATCAGCAACTGTTAGTTAAAATGCTTCTTTGCAATAAAGTATTACACACAAGTTTTAACACATATTTCTATTGTATATACCTATGAAATGCATGGTAAATATGTCGTGAATGTCGTTATGCGCTATGACCAGATTTTTTACTTTCCAAATCTGGTCATGACCAGATTTTCACATGTTGGAGGTTGGCAAGTATGATGAGTACACAAATTAATTTTTTTTCTTTAAATTCACTTTTATGTCAACTTAATTGTTAATGCATGAAGACATCTGCATCCTCTTGAAAATAAATATGACTGGAATCAAACGTTAATCCACATGTCAAGCAGCCATTAAATCTTTTGAAATTTTGGAATACCGAGCCATATTTTTTCTCCAAAAAAAAAAGCATTTTCAGAGAAGTGGGCAGGAGTGAAAAACTAAAATTTAATTTTATGAGGCAAAACATATGCAAGCTTTGTGTCAAATTTTAGCTTCTTATCATTTCCATTATTACAAAACAAAACACAGACAGCTGGAATTATGCATTTTTAAAAACATGATCTTTAACTTGCCTAAATGCCTTGGGTCAATGCCATTACACAATAAGCAATATTTGTGTGAAGTAATAACTTCTAATGTTTCTCCATAAAAAGAAACACAAATGTTGTACTTTTCCTATCTCTGACCTTGCCCTAATGACCTTGCGTCAAGGTCACCCTAAGGTTATAAGTAATTTTTGTGTCAAGTAAGAACTTCAAATTTTTCTCTATAAGAAAGATACATACAGGACACAAATTTTGGACTTTTCCTGCCAGTGACTTTGACCTTGCCAAAATGACCCTGAGTGAAGGTCATGACACACTCTTTGGTCTTCAGCAATCTTTGTGTGAAGTAAGAACTTCCAATTTTTCTCTCCCCCCCCCCCCCCCAAAAAAAAAATATGGACCAGACACAAATTTTTCACAGACAGATGGACAAGGTGATTCCTATATAACCCATCAAACTTCATTTCCAGGGTGTATAAAAAAAAACTAAAACAGCATGGGAAATGATGATTGTTCAAGATAAATGTGTTTGCTGCAATTTGACATTTGTATAAAAAGCTTTAAGAGTCAAGATTTTTTGCACAAATTACACAACAAAACACTAGACTCCGAAAGTTACACAATGTCAATTTCTAAAACACAAATCACCCTTTTAAGATTGGAACATGCAAACAAGAAGTTCCATTAGTTCCCTAGGCTAATTATACATTTTACTACAAGGATCACAACAGTTGAACTTTGGTATCCTATGCTATTGGTACAATCCACTAAGAAAATCACAGCAGTTGCATCACATAATACCCTAATCAAATGATAGTCCTCTGATGAGAGGGTCAAAACAGGTAGCCATAGTATCATATGCTAATTATACAGTCAACAGAGAATATCACATAAATACCCTCAGCTATTTATACACTATCAGTCCATCTATAGCATCATAATAGTTACATAGTTTTTGGTACTACACTACACATGTAAACCGCAAACATCAACTTTCACCAGTCTTCCTTGGCCTAAGATGATCAAAGGTTTAAATTCACACACTACTGATACAGTCGCCTGAGAATATCATAACAGTTACAACATATAAGTACCTAGAGCTGGTGATACAGTTCCTTTAGATGATAACAACAAGTTAACATTAGTTCCCTAGGCTAATGATACAGTCTACTGAGAGGAACAGAAGATTTTCTTCAGATAAAACCCGTTTAAGGTGGCTCTATACACCACTTACGCAAAAAAGTAAATCTGGAAGCATGCAGTTCCGGCACTAGCTGATTTAAACTGAGGCAAATTGTATGGGGACCGCTCTTTAAAAAAAAAAATGTTAAATGAATAGTCTTCGATTTAATTTGTTAATTGGAAAAATCATTACTTACAAGTAATGAGACACCTTCACGTTTTGTCGCATTATTTATCGTAAAAAACAATAAAATCAAGTATAATTTTTTAAATAGTTTCTTTCTGATTTTCGGTATATTACAGCATAGCTCAGTGGGTTAGTGGGTTCACTACAAATCAGAAATCATCTACAAATCAAATCTGGTCATGAGCTCGAATCCCGTTCAGGACAAGAACATTTTTAAACGTATTTTTTGGTTGAATACTCTAAAAGAAAGTTCTAAACTGGTGAAAGTATTTTAATTATACTAATATACTTTAATTCACATTAATATTAACAGATGTTCCTAACCATCATAAGGGGATGAGAGGGTGGCTTTGAATTTCTCTCTGGTTGGGATACATGAATCCTATTAGTTAATTTTCCCCTTTATTTATTTGACTTTTGGAAATTTTCTTTAACTCAGAAATGAAATGGGCCTTGGGACTTAGGAACGATTACTCTTACCTGAGGAACTTTCATACCAAATAAAATTTAAAATATTTTTTGGGTTTATTTGCAATGATTTTTATTCAAATTTTTTATGTCACAGTTATTAAAATACATTCTCTTATCAAGCAGCTTTTTCAGATGATTTGTCAACAGAGTAAGAAAATATGAAAATTTATGTTTTAGGGAAATACTAAAAAAATTGCAATAATAAAATTTTTGAATGTTAAGAAGTTTTATATTAATTTTTAGGTGTCCGAAGGAAATATCCATCATATGACAAAAACATTTCTCTCAATTTGTTAATAGCTAACTTTTTAAAAATTATTTTACAAAAACACGAAAAAACATTTGAAAATTCTTTTAAAATACCTATAGCATCCCTATCATCATTTTAATATTTGATAAGTATATGTTTTGTGATCTTCTATTGAAAATTGGAATAAACTGTGGGTGTATAGAGTCACCTTAAAAGATAATAATCTATATAATACTTACCTGCAATTGTTGGTAGTGGTACCACTGGGTAGTGAAAAGTGTCTAGAGACATGGATCGACCTATAGACCTACTGTCGCTGCTGGCTAGTCTTCTTGACTTGAAGGGGAAGGGGGCAGGGTTTCAGATTGCCGTTGGCTGTCTGCCATTTGCTGATAAAAATTGAAAATGGCAGAAAAAATATAATAAAGCAGCCAAAAAGGCCTATATTTTAGATACTGATTAGAAATAATGGCTGATCAAATTCATCTTCTAATAGCCAGCTATGCTAGGACTATGTACAATGTAATATTTTTGTTACATTCCGCATCTACAGATTCGCCAGTCGATGAAAGTTGCGCATTTATTATTAATCTTTTGAGCGCTTATTTAAATCAAATACTAGTATGATATACCAAATGATAACTTAGAATAATGTCCTCAAAGAAAAAGATAGTGATCAAAGCTGGCAGTAGCCAGCAAATGCTTTTTTTAAATTTTTTTCAATTCAAAATTAAAAAGCGTGTCTATTACCAAGTGTGACAGTGAGGAGGATGCTGGAATAAGAGGCCCATGGGTCACATTGCTCACCTGAGCAACATTAGACATTATTAAATCGGCTTCATTGAGTTATATACAAAATAAATATGGACAATGTAGGCTAACAGATCCTGTATTAAAAAAAATCAATTTTTTCCCCTGGATATTCTGTTTATCATTGATCCCTTTTTGTCAAAGTATTGTCATTCCACATATTGAGCTTTACGGTTCTCAAGAAGATCTAAATCAAATGGGATATAAACGTACATCAAACTTGTGAAGCCCAAGAATTGTCCAGGGGCCAAATTCTTAACAATTTTAAAGAATCAACAATATGTTGAAGTGATTGCACATCATTAAAACCATAAATTATAACATTTGAGTTTTGGTGAATTTAAAATGTTTACTTTTGTAAAATTGGACCCCCCATGTGACTCCACCCTACTACTGAAAAATATAATTTGACAAATTTGAATCTACACTATCTAAGGTTGCTTTCACTAATGTTGCACCTTTTCTAAGAAAATGATTTTTTTTAGAAAAAGATTTTTCTCAATATATTCCTTTGTAAAGATTTAACCCCTCCCCGTTGTGCCCATACCCTTCCCCCGGGGATAATAATTTGATCAAACTTGAATCTACCCTACCTGATGATACATGTACCTCACACAATATACAGCTTTTCTGGCGAGTTGTGTTCTAAGTAGAAGATATAAAATAAAGTTTCTCTTTATATTCCTATGTAAACATTTGACCCCCATTGTGGCCCCACCTTATCCCCATGGACCATGATTTGAACAAACTTAGATCTGCAATTTTTTAGGATGCTTCCACACAAGTTTCAGCTTTTCTGACCTAATGGTTTTTGAGTAGAAGATTTTGAAAGATTGTGGCCCCACCTTACCCCTGGGGACCATGATTTGAAAAAACTTGAATCTGCACTATCCAAGGATGCTTCCACATGTTTCATCTTTTCTTGTCAAATGGTGTATGAGATGATTTATAAAGATTACCTCTATATACTCAGATATAAAACTTCGACCCTCTCCCCCCACCCCCAATTGCGGCCCCACCTTACCCATGGTGATCATGATTTTATCAAACTTAAATCTACACTATCTGAGGATGCTTCCACACAAGTTTCAGCTTTTCAGAAGAAGATTTTTTAAGATAAACTCTATATACACCAATCTGAAAATTCGAACCCCCCCCCCCCCATTATTAAGGCCTGACCTCACCCCCGAGGACCATGATTTTGACAAATTTTAATCTACACTATCTAAGGATGTTTCCACACAAGTTTCAACTTTTCTGGCCAATTGGTTTTTGAGAAGAAGATTTTTTAAAAAATCACAAAATTTTCGATAAATCCTCATTATTTCCCCTTAAAATATGGCTTGGCCCTTTAATTTAACAAACTCCCTATAACCCAATGATGCTTTGTGCCAATAACCCAATGATGCTTTGTGCCAAGTTTGGTTGAAATTGGCCAAGTGGTTCAGGAGAAGAAGTCGAAAATGTAAAAAAAATTATGGATAGACAGACCAGAGATCAGAGGTGAGCTAAAAATACATCAAGAGTCTGAGACAATCACACGTATGACACACACAAATTTCAAATGGCATGGCTCAGTCTATATCGTTGGCTATGCTATAATGAGAACACCAATACTATGACATGTACCAAGACAAGTTCCTTAAAAGATCACATTTAATCATAAGACCATCAAACAGCTATGATTGTTCCTAGTCTACCAGAAAACTTGAAAAAATCACAAGACAAACAACTGTCTGGAAAACACAGTGCAGTTACAATTGCATTAAAAACAATGTATTGGATGGTGAAAGAAGGTTCAGCTTTGACAAAATTCAGATCTCCTTTAAACTTTTTTAAAGTAATGGAGTTAAAGACCTAGAAATGCTGAAAGTGTCAATTTCACCAGCTGTAAATTATGTAGGATAGCTCTTTGTACCAGCAGCAGAGAACATCCCCGCAATGACGGAATATCAGGAATTGCTCACAAGTCTCTTCTACTACTTCAACTATTCACCATACCCAGTAGATTCACAGGATGTACTAGATTCACCTCAGTTGAAAGTAAAGGAAATACACTTGGTTCGATAGCTTCATTTTTAACTGCTTTGGAGACAGTGCACAAGTAATAAAAAGAAGGTAGCAGATAGATGACATCCTAGTACTGCTGGTTTATAAACATCAAAAGTAATTCATTTATTAGGATCAATTTACTGTACGTAAAGGCATTTATGGAATTTAAATTGATAATTTATTTTCATTTCATTTTGAATTGTTTTAAAGGGTGTTGTGATTTGTTTATTTATAGATGTTTAATTACCTTGTTGAACTTTGCACAGACAACCCTATTTAACCCAAAAGTTAAGATTGAAAAAAAAAAGGTACTGTGGTTTCATCAATATTTGTTGAATACCAATTTTCAGGGGATTTCGTTATTATGTTCTTCCATGAATGAGTGTTACTTGAAGTGCAATTTCTAATAACATTTTGAATTAATAGGGTCATTGGCCACAAATTTGCATATCCTTGAAACTGTGATTTTTACTTTATCCACAAAAATTGATACCCTTGAATATTAACTCTTAAACTGCGTACAATTTATCTTTGTTAAGTAAGTCGTGATTGGTCAGAAATGAATTTGTCACCTAATCAGAAAAACTAATGAGAGGGACAGAGAGAAATGTTAACTCAACCTATTTATAGCATTATTTCCCATATATAGCATTGGAAATCCCCTAAATCCAAGCTTAGAAGTGTGATAGATATTTTGAGAAAACAACACATAGTGAAGATGGCGGACAAAGACAGCAAGAATAATTCAGAGTTTTCTTGGGGATTTTTTGAGAATACTAGCGATACTTTTGATGTTCCCCAAATTGGAAGTGATACATCTGTTTCTCCTGTATCTACACAAGATCTTTCACTCGTAAATTTGAGCTCAAAATCAGACAGTGCAGACGAAGATCTAGCATGGCAGCCTTACTTGAGACAAGTGAAAAGCTGTCAGCAAACCAGTTTTTCTTTTATGTGAACTGTATCCATAATCCATGTCAACCCTTAATTGATAAACATTACCTAGCATATCCAGAGAAATGGAGAACCCCAAATCAATATTTTGCCCAAAAATGACAAAGTTCAAAAGCTGGTATTTTTTTCATAAATTATCAAAATCCTAGCAATATGCACACCTTTAATGATTGTACAATTGATCTGCATAAGAACAACTTCTTATCTTGAAAACTGTAGGAGGAGTTATCCATACAATGAGGATACCCTTTAACCAGCTGCCCACCCACCCGCCTGCCATTTTCACAATGCATTTCAATAACAGTTACTGGAGTTTTCTGTTGGAAAACCTGGTTTAAAACCAAACAAATCGTTATTTATGGAGCCAGTAGGTGCAACTTTTGAGATCGGACCGTGGAAAATCAAACTTGATTTCTTTGTTAAATTCTTTACTGAAATCAAAGGCCGGAACGGCCACAAAGGCGTCGAGCTGACATTTTCTTTTATATAGAATATATATGATATCAATAATTTGAATTTCTCCAATTCTCTACTAATAGTCGTATATCAAATAGTACTAGAATAAAAAAGTAAATGAATTATGTTTTGTGCTGCTTTAAAAACAAAAATCAGTATATTTCCTTATAAAATAGGTAGTGATGCGTTTATAATACAATAACTCATCATGGATACAAATATCAAAGAAAGGACTAAGTGCGGTTTTATGCAATTTTTGCCCCCCAAAATCAAAGTTTTAGAAAGAGCTTTTAAATAAGGTGAAAGGTAGTTAAAATCATATTGGAAATAGAGGTGTAAAAGGTTATCGCCACAGTGACGTCATAATGTAGAAATGACGTCATGAATATTGCATTATTTTGATAAATTGATGTTTTGTAGCAAAATATGGGTGTTTTCCGATGGTTATTCGACTGGGAAACATCGAGCGCAGGCTTGCTCAAGTACCATTTTTTAGTATAATATGTATAACTATCTGAAGAAAAACATATGTTAAAATCGCACTTGAGGAGACCTGCGCTCTATACTTCCAAATGCAAAATATAGAGCAAAAATGAGAATATCTTCATTTGTTTGCAAATTTGCGGGAATAAGGTCATTTAGGGGACATCATAGATAAACAGGGAGTGAGCAATGATGACTAAAATCATTATTAAAGTTATAGGCATCCTCTTTACAATGATTTGTGAAGATTTTATTTTTATACGATACTATTTAAAAATTGGTTGAAATCGGGGGCAGATATTTGACCATACCGCACATAGTCCTTTCAAAAGTTCAAAAAAATATTTTCTTTCTGCTTTAAACAGTCTTTAAACAATTTTCACAGGTTCATAATTTGAATAATTAACAGTGTGTCCCTAATTATAATGATAAAACATACTTTTATTTATATCAATTCCCGTTTGAAACAAGATTACCTATGGTATGATTGTTTACAAACAAATCCACAACATGTGCTATCTAAAATGCTCGACCAAACCAACTGCATTATCGTGTTTTCCTATTGCAACAAAATCACTGGATAAGTTTATCGCTTACATTTATTTTGGAGTCCGTTCCAGATAAAAAGTAAATTTACATATCAAATTTTATTTCTATCGGGCACGGTCTCCAATTAAAATGTAAGCGATAAACTTAATGACTTTTTAGTAAATGTTACCTTATTGTATTCACCCGCCATTTTTTAGTTTCAGCAAATACTTATGCAATGAGTTGTTAATAACCAGGGAGGCAAAGATGGGTCTTTGTACACAATTTAGTTGAATAAATGGAATAAAAATCTTGTAATACGTTTAATACTTAAAGGAACTTATTTCTTGTGCGCATTTTAAAGGCGGTGCAGAGCATTAATTTTTGGATGATTGCCAATCCAGACGATCGCTAGAAGGCTGCAGAGCAATAGCTCGATGCCTTAAAAATTGTTTGAAATTTTGGTGAGAGAAACCAATGCATATGCCGCAAGAGTCATAGAAACCAATCCCAACCATCAGTGGAAAGATGTAAAACTTGAGGAAATGAAGGCATTCTTGGGAATTTATATGTACATTTCCGTGATCAAAATTCCAAATTATTCCATAGCATGGATATATGTGGCCATTTTGAAATCCATCCATCTCTGAAATTATGACTAGATCCAGATTTGAACACATCAGTAAGCACTTTCGCTGCAATGATGTGTCTCAAAATCCCCTACGAAGAGCTCCAGGCCATGATATTCAGGCAATACCTACCTGCCAAACCCACAACATTCCGTATCAAAACAGCTATTGCCATGAGTTCCAAATATATACTGGAAAAGTAGAGGGTGGAATACCAGAGAAAGGCCTATAGGAGCAAGAGTGGTGAAAGACTTTACCCGAAGGAAAACAACAAGTCAAAGAGAGAGGTCATCAATACCAACTGTCTAAACAAGCCTGATATATGTTTAAAGAAAATTCTGTATTGAACTGAGAAACAAATTTAGAGTACTAAAAAACCTCGAGCAAGAAGAAGATAGCTCATTAGAAAATCAATGGAAGAATATCAAACAGGCCTACCAACAAACTGCTGAAAAAACTTGTAAATACAGAAAGAGAGCCAGGAAATGGTTAACCAAAAACACCAAGAACACTATCGAAGAACAAAGCTGAGATAGAGAGTAATTTGAGCTTTTCTGGCCTAATAGTTTTTGAGAAGAAGATTTTTAAAGATTTTCTCTATATATTCCTATGTAAAACTTGATCCCCCATTGTGGCCCCACCCTACCCCTGGAGACCATGATTTGAACAAACCTACACTACCTGAGGATGCTTCCATTTCAATTTGCGCTTTTCAGGCCTGATAGTTTTTGAGAAGAAGATTTTTAAAGATTTTCTCTATATATTCCTATGTAAAACTTGATCTCCCTCTTGTGGCCCCACCCTACCTCCGGGGACCATGATTTGAACAAACTTGAATCTACACTACTCGAGGATGCCTCCACACAAGTTTAAGCTTTTCAGGCCGAATAGTTTTTGAGAAGAAGATTTTTGAAAAATACCAACAAATTTTCAATAATTCTCAATTATCTCCCCTTTAAAGAGGGCGTGGCCCTTCATTTGAACATGCAAACTTAAATCCCCTTCACCTAGTGGTGCTTTGTGACAAATTTGGTTGAAATCTGCCCATTTTTTTTTTTGGCCTAATTCCCTCCAAAAAATGAATACATAATTAATGGTTTAAGACTAATTTTAAAAATTTCATTTGCAATGGAACTGCAGCACTTTAAAATATTTATAATGTGAATGATTGTTGGGCCTATTTAAAGACTTACGATGTCTGCAGTCTCCACACCCAGAAATATAAAAAAAAAATTTGCCTCTGCTTTCTTCTTGTAAATCTTTATATTAATTTTTAACACATCACTGCCCTATGAAACTATTTATTGCATTGATAATTTAGCTTAAATAACCAAGGATAACTTTCATCCATACTGTCAATCTGCACTTAGAAATCTTTGATAAGTGGTGTTTTCTATTGAATTTCTATTGAATTGTTACAAGCTTTTTTTGAACTCTGATTTGTAAATACTCTATTGTTTAAACCAATTACAGTTGGTAATTTGGATTTGGAATTAAAAGTGTTAGGGTCGGCGCATAAAAAATAGGGTCGGTCGGGAAACCAGAAACACACATATTTTTTTTCTTTGGCCTAATTCAGTGGTACAATTCCATTAAGTAATAATTTTCCTAGCAAATGAGTCCAAATTAAATATTGTAGGCCTAACATAAGGTGCCAAAAAAGGAAGAAAGAAAAGAAATTGCCTCTATTTATAATTATATGAAACTACAATTGACTAAGTTCAGTTTGCTAAGTTCAGTTTGATTGGCTATTTCCTTGTGCAAGACTTTTAGATCTAAGCCTGAGTGAGCCACTTTATTTGACTGACCTCAATACTGATCCTCCAACAAAAGAAAAAAATAACAGTAACCATCAAATCCTTGACATCAGGAAAAGCAGCAGGCATATATAGGATTAAGGTAAGGTTTGCGGTTTGCATTTTTTAGAGGTTGTACCAAAGTTACATACCATTTGGTTCACTATACTAAAGTCTTTTTACTTGAATATTTGAATTTCTATGTGCCGTGTCAAATAAAATGACTTTGCGTGTGTATTTATTATATTTCCATGTAAAATGTGGTAGAAAATATCATGAAATGACATTTATTTTTTTATCAATTATTTACGCAAGAATATGACAGAAATGAAAACTTGAATTGACTGGAAAATTTGAACTTATCCATTTTTATTTTATTATGAGGTCCCTTGAAATCATATATTAAATTAATGCATTAAGTTTTCATTCAATACTATGCAACAACAAAAAACCCAAAATGGTTAACCGTTTGAAATTCATAATCTCCAAGAGAAAAATGATGAGTTGAACTTTGTATTAGAGTAATGTACAAATCATGCAGTTAGTTCTCCATTACTTCATACTATGGCAATGATCATACAATTTCCGTTAGAAATGCTTACAGTAACGAAATCGATTCTTTATGATAATAGTAAAATGTTAAACTTCAATCTCATATGGAGAGAACTAATATAGGCTAGTGTTGCCTGCTGTTCAATCCAGATTTATATACTTATATGTATATTTTTGAATAAAATATTTCTTAAACTAACTTCAAAACAAGCTGCTGAAAGTATATTAAAATTTACCATAAAAATTAGTACAACTAACTCTTATTTTCTTCTTTGTGGTGTGTTTTTATGTAAACAATCAATGATTCATACAACAATTATATTTTTTGCGGCCCATTTGACGCTTGCGTCAATATGATTTCTTGTTTCTCATGATATTCAAATGAATTTTGCCCGTCCTGTTTTATAACTACAAAAGGTCAAAGTTCATGATTTCCAATTTTCATTTTGATGAAATGTAAACAATTTCGTGAAAATATGTACATTTTATATGTGACTATTATGTGGGTTATTTATGCTTAAAATGTTCATAAATAATATCACTATTAATATCATGATTCACTTTTATTAATTTCTGATGAACTATCTAAAAATAGAATAAAATGCAACAAAAGTCTTAATTTTGGTCTACTATTATGTAAACGAAAACATCTTATTTGAAACCTTTCCAAGTCCACCGATTTCAGGAAAAACGTATCTTAGAATATGTGTAATCTGATGTTTCTAAAACACTATTCAAAACCATATGATGCGGATTTCGTTTTCGTGGAAATTGATAAAATGCTTGTGTCCTCTTATTTTTTCATTGAAACTAAAAAAAACCGCGAAATAAAAAAAACTGAAATCAATTATGACGTCACATAATTTTTGACGTCATAACTGAAATAAAGGGTAGTTGGTGTTACGTCACAATGAAAATGTGTGAGTTGTCTCCCTGTAACCGCAAACCTTACCTTAAGGCAAAACTCTTAAAGGTTGACTTGACATAAGCAACCAATAGTCTTGTAATATAATTCTTTTTTTATGCATTTTTACAGAAACAAAAGAATTTATGATATAATTTATATTTACTTAAAACAAGGGTTGTATTTTAATTGAGTCTGCTTTTTTCCGTGTGATTTGATCTGCAGGCTGAAATTTACTTGGCAATCGACTAAGGTGTGAGGTAATGAAAACAATGTTAACAAATTGTACGCGAATTTGTATCTGCGTATTTATTTATTTAACTTGTATGTAATATAATTTGTGTTTTAATGCATCATTTTTTTATAGAGAGAAATTAATTAAGGTCTTCCGTTTTCAACGGAAGACCTTGTACTGATTCTGTTGGTAATTCTTTTTATTCTTTTTTTTCTTCTAGACGTTTTTTAAAACTCAAATATCTTGCTTGTTTGTTGTCCTATAAAGTTCAAATTTTCAGAGCTTATTTGTAGTTACTATTTCTCAATATCTAATGAAAATCGTTGAAATCGACACTTCCGGTACCGAGTTATTCCCCTTTTTCCCAAAAATATAGGCATTCTTGTGCACGCAAAGGCTCTGAAACCGCTCACAGCATGTGTTACAAAGTCACAAATCTTAAAAATAGAGAGTTTGAACGTTGTCCTCCGAGTTTTGTTTTTACAATTTTCCTCCTTTAAAGTTTCAAAAAATTAATTTGAATTTGTGTTTCAAAAAATGCTGATTTTTGGGTGTGTTTTTGTTATGTAGCTCTTTAGTTTAAAATTTTCTCTAAACACATATAGAACAAAATATCTGCAAAATATCAAGGGCTTTCACCTGACACCATTGAAAAAGGGTTGGCCCCTTAAATTAGGGGTCTAGAGCCCTTAAAAGTCTTCGCTTTATAACTCAAAAATGGTTAATATTTCGCTATAGCTGTCGATAGAAAAGTTGTTCATTATTGTGTTATCAATGTCGTTACAAAATTATTTTGTACCGGTAATGCGAAATATGAGTGTAAAAAGCTTGTCTTGTTAACATGTACCTGTATTCATTTGGCAAGTAAGCGAATCGTCTTCGTGCGCATAACGTACATAAATTAACAGCTGAAAGTGTACCAGCATATACGGGATGCTTTGATTCATTTGAAAAAGTTTCTAAAAAGTATACGTGTACATGTTTTTCTTACAGCCTTTTTTTTTTTGAGTCACCTCTGTTTAGGTCCTATAGTGGACAACCGTTAAGAAAAACAAAAACGAGAAAATATAAACGTTCTTTTTCTTATCTAGTGAGATACATAAACTAGATTTAAAAAAAAATAACTTCCATGAAATAGATTTGAGTCATTTTACTGCAAGCATTTCAAATCGACCTAAATTTTTTGTTGTGTGCGTCATTACATAACCCATCTCGCCCGCGGCCGAGAAAATCGATCGCCAAGGTCGCGGATGGACTACCTAGCGGTCAGCGGTTATCTAATACACAAGGATCGCGTCTGTCATATGTGATTTTATTTAGCCGCAAACACAAGAATCGTACACAATGCCATTAAAGCTTACTATTCTTAATTTGAATTAAACAAACGATAGAGTGTCAATAAGAAATCGTTCTGTTTAATCATAAAAGCAATGCTATTCTCGAACTGAAGCAGTGTCAGACAGAAAGATCAACTGTGGGATTAAAGGGGGAAAAAACTTATATTAATTAGAGTTTAGTAATCATACTGCAAACATTGTAAATCTTCCTGGGTTCTGAGCTCTCTATGTGTGTTTTACCTTTACGTAAGTCGGCCGAGGAAATCGGTCGCGGCTGCACTACCTAGAGGGAAGCGGTTATCTAATAACAAGATATATATACAAGAAATGTTTCAATTTTATGTTCTTAAAGTTTGTTCACCTTCAATTTATTTAATTAAACATTAGAATGTGAATTGAGAAGCCCCTCTAAAAATTGATATAGGCGATATTATTCCAAATCAGAAACATCATCAGACATAAATCAATAGTGAATTTGTAATTCTAAAATGTTCTAAAAACTATACATGTACTAATAATGTTATAGATAAACAACGAAAAACCACAAAGATTAAACCTTAAAATGATGATCACCCCTAGAACATAGCCAAGGAGATCCCGCGCGAGTGGACAAGTGATCCGCGGTAGCTTCGTGTTCTTCTACATGTACTTTATCACACGTGCATGTTTATTGATATTTTGTACGATTCCAACTATTTGTTTATTCGAGATTTTGACCGGTACATGTAAGATTGACTTGTGTTTCAATTTAAGATTTTTTTTATTTACCCACGAATATTTCCACTAAATACTGCTGAGAGGTTTTATAGCTATCGTAAAAAGTAGTTGACATCTTTATAAGGTTGCACATAAAATGAGAGAGAGAGAGAGAGAGAGAGAGAGAGAGAGAGAGAAAGCTCAAAATTGGAAGCATTATTTAGCCGAATATAGAAAATGAAACAGTCCCCAAGCGTTCAAGGCTGGATAAAAAAAAATCAAATATCAAATTAACACATGCGGTAGAGGCAATTGCAACTTCTCTGGCCTTTCCGGCAAGTTTGGAAATACACCTCGAATGTATTAACATCACCGGATGTTAGAATTTTATACAAAATGGAGTCGCTTCCCATTAAAATAAGTATCGGCAAGAAGTCTTGTAGGCCTATGTCGTTTCTGTGTTATATTTTAATGTATATTGATACCTTTAATGAAGTATAGCTCACATCTCAACAGATCATAAAATGTGTTGTAATTATATCAAGTTTTATAAAAAGGGGGGTTGTCATGGACGCCTAGGTAAAACATTCGAAGTGTTTTTCCGAGCTTGCCGGAAAGGACCGAGAAGTTGCGATTGGCTGTAGAGGCTGACACGATAAAGGAATTGTCCAGAATTGAGGGATTTAGTGATTATTTTTAGAATGTTCACATGAGTTCTTAAACAAGATTTGTTTAGATTTTATCGGTTTCATGATCACAGTGCATGGGCTTTATTTTTTTTCAAAATGTGGCGAAGACCTATTTTTGGCTACTACTTAACATGTGTACATTTTTCTCCTCAATGTATGTAACTTTCCCACCCGTGTGTTTATTTGGTCAGTCTATGCTAAGTCAATCCGCTCCACGTGCGACCGAAAATCTCGTGTCGCGTCAGCGATCAGAATATTGCCCCCGGGCTGCAGATCAGCAATTGATAAATAATTGAGTAACATTTGGAAGGATGCTTTCACTGCAGCGGTCAATTGTTAAACAATAAGTGTCTAAATATTCGATGTCAATCAACCTCACATTAAAGGTGCGATATCGCAATCTGAGAATGTGGATAAAAAATTAACCTGTTGAACACGCTAAACTTCTATAGTTATGAACAGAATAAAATATATATTATCAGAGACATTAATAACTTAATAAGTTATTTATGTCTCTGGTTTTATAAGTTAACAGTTTTAAGTCAAAGATTAAATAAAATTTGTTCTCAGGATTAGAAGTAATGATATAGAGTACTGCAAGTGCCAACAGTTTCTTATTTCTTTGGAATAATTGTAGTAGTTCAATTGACTTGCAGACTATAATATAGCGACTTTTCTGCCTCCCAAAAATGTATGCATTTAATTGCGATAGATATTTGTTCTTGGGGATTTTACTTATTGTTATATGCACATTGAAAAAAAAATCATTGAAGTTGTGTAGTATGAGGTTGTAATGCAGATTAAGTGACCTAAAACTCAGCTGAATATTTTATTTTTAATCTAGCTTGTCAAAATGGGAGATTGTTAATTTGTAGTTTGTTAACTCTGAAAAAGTCTAGAACAGAAGAAATAAAGTCTTTATAGCTTTTGCTACATCTTCTTATTTATGTGTACGCGTACATAAAGCTATTTTAGATTTTTTTTACTGTATGAAAAAGTGTTTTTTTTTCCTAACCTTAAATTTAAATATATAGAAATTCAATATCTACATGTAACATCTCAAAAGCTTTGATAGCTTACCGCTTGGAAATCATTTAGTGATGCAAATTGACAAATGCCCATGAAAAGACATTATTGGACCCCAAGGGTTTCTTATCCTTTCCAACGATGATGAGAAGAACTCAAATGTGCATACAAATCATACATTTACATGTATATTTATATGTGATATAATAGAAATAATTGAAAATATAGGTCTTTTTTTGTGCCGCACAAAACGGGCGAAAAGGATTTTTATACTCCACGAAAATAAATTCAGGGGGGGGGGGGGGGGGGGGGGGGGTAAATAAAAATCACCTTGTCCGTCCGTACGTCATGTCCGGTCTATATCTTTCTGATGGAGAAACATTGGAAGTGTTCTTACTTCATACAAATATTACTCATTACCTGACAAAGCGTCATGACCTAAACCCAAGGTCATTTGGACAAAGTAAAGGTCACTGGCAGGAAAAGTGCAAAATTTGTTTCCTGTCCACTTTGGAATTTATTACTTCACACAAAGATTGCTTATGACCGGAGGGTGTGTAATGGTTTGTCCCTAAGTCATTTAAGGAAAAACATTGGGAGTTTCTATTTCATGTAAAGATTCCTGATGACCGATGATGTGTCACGAACTTGACCCAGGGTCAGTTGCGTAAGTTCAAAGTGATATTAAACATGTGTCATATATTGTATTAATGGAAATGAGTAAAAGCTAGAGTTTGACATAAAGATTACTTGTGACCTGTAAATATACCCTGCCTTGTCTGACTCACTAAAGAAAAAGAACCATCCATTATTCTCTGATAGAGAAATACGTGAGTAATGACTTCTTTCTTAGCGGGGATATCATTTGTGAGCTTGCTAACAGCACCTTTTATATGGTTCAGTGGGAGCAATGCCCCCCTTTCTCTCAGCCAAAATTTCCCTTAAGTTAACGCTTAGAAAATTGATTTTTGGGTCATTTCCCCCACCACCACATCCACACTTTTATTATAATTAAATTGATTATATACATGTACATAAATGATGTACTTTTTAAAGTTATCCTAAACTTGAAGTAAGTTAAACGAAGAACTTGCCTGGTATGAAAATAATACTTTGAAATTGAGTCTCGTTTTCGATTTCTTGAACTTACTATTATCATATTGATAATCCAGTATCATTAAAAACCATTTCCCTTCTCCTTACACTCGCCAGGTTCTGATAGACCTGTATCAATAACAGACTATCTCCACTTGACCTCCACATTTGCATACAATCTAAATAAACACCTTCTTAGCAATGATATGCCTTTATCTGTTTAATGAGTGGTGCAATACTCAATCTAGAGGTTACATAGAAAACAGGCATGAATTAATTTTATTTTGTCTCCATTTGAAGAGTTCCAATAAATTTTCTAAAGCTCTAATTGTTAGGAAGAAATGGTCGTGTAAAGATGACCTTTTATCAAAACAGGGTCTGTCAGGCTCTGACAAGTGTCAGGAGAAGGAGGTGTTTTAATCAGACTGATGGACAATCCTTTCGCGACACGAAGTTGCGACGGAAGACCTACTCGTTGCTTTGCAACGAGCTCGGCTCTAGTTTACTTTAGCTTTTATATTTACTTAAAACAGAGTTATATTTCAATTGAACCAACTATTTTCCATGTGATTTGATCTCTGGTTGAAATGTTCACAGCGATCGGCTAGGGTGTTCAGTAATGAAAACAATATTAACAAAACAGAGGATCTATAGATCATTTAAGTACATAATTTTTGTTAAAAAAATTTAGCTGGTCATTTTTATACATTCTATAAATGATGCAGCGATGATTTTACAACCCAACATCTGTCAAGTATATCTTGATTTGTACGTGTTCTTCCTCAAATTCTGCCATTATCAGGTTAAACGTGAAGATCATTAATGTCTCACACAAGGAATTAATTTCACTATATGTTACTATATAGCTTTAATTCAGTAAATTAATTAACTATACTCTCAGCACTTAATTCATGAACGAGAAATTTTAGTTAAATGCTTCAAGAAAAATTTTAGATCAGAAAAATAACGCCTTATGCGGTTTCTAAGAGAGATAATTGAGAGTAAACATACCTACCCCTAAGTACACGTGGGTTCCACATGTTGACAAACAGGCTCAGCACCATCCAGGAAGTTGCACCAGTCACCGTGAAAAGCTGTACGAGGAAGTCAGTCGATCAGGAAGGGGACAGAGAGCCGCACAGTTTAATGTTGCCATGGCTGTCGGCCACTTGGGTACCAGCCTTACAACAGAGGGCATGCGTGGTATGCTTCTTTGCGCAAACATCGAAACAGCATCAGCCACCAACATTCATCAGACTTGCAACAAAGTAGGCAAAATCATCACTGATGTGAGCAAAAACAGCATGAAGAAAATAAGGCAGGACATTCAAGAGCTTAACGAGAAATGTGGACTTGCCAATACACCTATAAGAGCGGAAGGAGATGCCCGGTATAACAATGCCACCTTCAGTGCGATAGGGAAAACACCATTCCAAGCTGCCACACAAGTTACATACACATTAAGTGAAAATGTTACCAAGAAGAACAATGTTGTGGCAGTGTTTTGTGGCAATAAACTGTGCAAGAAAGGCACCCATCTTAGAGCCAAGGGAAAGGAATTTACCTGCCCCGGACATGAAGGCTGCACTGCAACCATTCCTCCAGAGACCACCATTAAAGACAAAAAGAGATGGGCTGCAAAATGAATCAGTGAGCTGCAAAGTGATGACTGTCCACTCATCATTTCCCATTTCACCAGTGATGGAGATAGTGCTGCTGCTTCCGGTGCATCTGAAAAGCAAGGGCATATGATTGAAAACCTCAAAGACCTGTGCCACTTCTTTGAATCTCAGAGAAAACAGACTGCTAAGGCTCCATTCAGCAGTCACATGTTTCCTGGAAGAACAAAAGCTATGAGAGAACCCATGCAGAGGAGATTTGCCCTGGACCTGAAGCTTAGATGCAGGACCGAGTACGAAAACTGCTACAAACACTACTCCAGTGACTTACCTTTGATGAAACGGGCCATGTAAACCGCTGTCCGTTCCATCATCAGCTGCTACCAAGGACAGTGTGGAAAGTCCTGCCAACTTCATTCCTTCTCCTGTCGCGGACTGAAAAACAACAAGTGGAACTCTTCAGTGTTGCCTCGTGACTTTGAATTAAGCATGACAGAAGACATGTGCTTGTTAAAAGACTGTGTAAATCTGACTTTGGGACCTAATAATCTTGATAGAATTAAATATCACACTTGTACACAAACATCTGAATCTGTTAATAGGGCATATTTAAAATCAAATCCAAAATGTATTACAAGTAGTAGAAATTTTGAAAGTAGAATACATAAAGTTGTGCACTCACTCAATCAGGGTCATGGAAATTCAACATTGGAACTTTGTGAATCTGTAGGGGCACCTGTTGTAAAAGGAAGTAGAGTGGTCCATCATCTAAAACAACAGCAAAATAGGCAAAATTACTTTAAAATGAAACAAAAACTATTAAAATATAAATTCCAAATAAAATTTTATAGATCTAAAAGATATCAGCTCTATGATAAAAAGTCTAAAGACACTTATAGTAAGTCATTAACAGATCCAAAGTTAAACAGGAAGTAGCTAAGTGGGGAGGGGGGGGGGGGGGTACCACCAGCCCAGTACAGTGTCTATGTCCTATAAAAAGGCTGGGTGAAGAAGAGCTTCAGGATGTCGTACAGCAGCAGAAGGATGGAATATTCACAATAAGCGATGCTGAGCCTAGAGGCAGTCAAATGATGATTTTGCGACCCGGGCCAAGTAAAGTGCAGCTGGTAGACTCCTACATGGATGCAGAGTCACCGAATCCCAATTCCAGACTTTTCAAAGTGCTCCATCAAGAAACAAGTGAAAAGCTGTCAATGTGACAGCAAACCGGGTTTTCTTTTATGTGAACTGTATCCATAATCCATGTCAACCCGTACCCAGTGAAATGGATAAGGTGAAAGGGTACCCTATATGCAATATTTTGCCAAAAAATGACTAAGTTCCAAAGCTGGTATTTTTTTCATTAATTATCAGAAATCGAAATCCTAGCAATATGCACACGTCTGATATATGTACAACTGATCTGCAAAAGAACAACTTCCTATCTTGAAAACTGTCGGAGGAGTTATCCGTACAATGAGGGTACCCTTTTGGCAGCTGCCCGTCCGCCCGCCCGCACTTTTCACCATTTTAATAACCGGATTTTTCCTTTGTAAAACCCGGTTAAAAACTGCTAAACTATGGATCTATGCATTTAAAGAGCACTCACAGAAATTCCTGGACTTTGACGGTTCACTGGACTGGAACCAGCATGGGGAGGAAAAGAGAGGCCTGGCATGGATCCTTTACATTCGATGTAAGATGTGCCATTACACCAGTCACCGTGAAAAGCTGTACGAGGAAGTCAGTCGATCAGGAAGGGGACGGAGAGCCGCACATTTTAATGTTGCCATGGCTGTCAGCCACTTGGGTACCAGCCTTACAACAGAGGGCATGCGTGGTATGCTTCTTTGCGCAAACATCGAACCAGCATCAGCCACCAACATTCATCAGACCTGCAACAAAGTAGGCAAAATCATCACTGATGTGAGCAAAAACAGCATGAAGAAAATAAGATAGGACATTCAAGAGCTTAACGAGAAATGTGGACTTGCCAATACACCTATAAGAACGGTAGGAGATGCCCGGTATAACAATGCCGCCTTCAGTGCGATAGGGAAAACACCATTCCAAGCTGCCAGACAAGTTAAATACACATTAAGTGAAAATGTTACCAAGAAGAACAATGTTGTGGCAGTGTTTTGTGGCAATAAACTGTGCAAGAAAGGCACCCATCTTAGAGCCAAGGGAAAGGAATTTACCTGCCCCGGACATGAAGGCTGCACTGCAACCATTCCTCCAGAGACCACCATTAAAGACAAAAAGAGATGGGCTGCGAAATGCATCAGTGAGCTGCAAAGTGATGGCTGTCCACTCATCATTTCCCATTTCACCAGTGATGGAGATAGTGCTGCTGCTTCCGGTGCATCTGAAAAGCAAGGGCATATGATTGAAAACCTCAAAGACCTGTGCCACTTCTTTGAATCTCAGAGAAAACAGACTGCTAAGGCTCCATTCAGCAGTCACATGTTTCCTGGAAGAACAAAGGCTATGAGAGAATCCATGCAGAGGAGATTTGCCCTGGACCTGAAGCTTAGATGCAGGACCGAGTACAAAAACTGCTACAAACACTACTCCAGTGACTTACCTTTGATGAAACGGGCCATGTAAACTGCTGTCCGTTCCATCATCAGCTGCTACCAAGGACAGTGCGGAAAGTCCTGCCAACTTCATTCCTTCTCCTGTCGCGGACTGAAAAACAACAAGTGGAACTCTTCAGTGTTGCCTCGTGACTTTGAATTAAGCATGACAGAAGACATGTGCTTGTTAAAAGACTGTGTAAATCTGACTTTGGGACTTAATAATCTTGATAGAATTAAATATCACACTTGTACACAAACATCTGAATCTGTTAATAGGGCATATTTAAAATCAAATCCAAAATGTATTACAAGTAGTAGAAATTTTGAAAGTAGAATACATAAAGTTGTGCACTCACTCAATCAGGGTCATGGAAATTCAACATTGGAACTTTGTGAATCTGTAGGGGCACCTGTTGTAAAAGGAAGTAGAGTGGTCCATCATCTAAAACAACAGCAAAATAGGCAAAATTACTTTAAAATGAAACAAAATCTATTAAAATATAAATTCCAAAGAAAACTTTATAGATCTAACAGATATCAGCTCTATGATAAAAAGTCTAAAGACACTTATAGTAAGTCATTAACAGATCCAAAGTTAAACAGGAAGTAGCTAAGTGGTGGGGGGGGGGGGGGCCACCAGCCCACTACAGTGTCTATGTCCTATAAAAAGGCTGAGTTAAAAAGAGTTTTAGGATGTCGTACAGCAGAAGGATGGAATATTCACAATAAGCGATGCTGAGCGTAGAGGCAGTCAAATGAAGATTTTGCGACCCGGGCCAAGTGAAGTGCAGCTGGTAGACTCCTACATGGATGCAGAGTCACCGAACCCCAATTCCAGACTTTTCAAAGTGCTCCATCAAGAAAAAACTGCTAAACTATGGAACCATGCATTTAAAGAGCACTCACAGAAATTCCGGGACTTTGACAGTTCACTGGACTGGAACCAGCATGGGGAGGAAAAGAGAGGCCTGGCATGGATCCTTTACATTCGATGTAAGAAGTGCCATTACACCAGTCACCGTGAAAAGCTGTACGAGGAAGTCAGTCGATCAGGAAGGGGATGGAGAGCCGCACAGTTTAATGTTGCCATGGCTGTCAGCCACTTGGGTACCAGCCTTACAACAGAGGGCATGCGTGGTATGCTTCTTTGCGCAAACATCGAACCAGCATCAGCCACCAACATTCATCAGACTTGCAACAAAGTAGGCAAAATCATCACTGATGTGAGCAAAAACAGCATGAAGAAAATAAGGCAGGACATTCAAGAGCTTAACGAGAAATGTGGACTTGCCAATACACCTATAAGAGCGGAAGGAGATGCCCGGTATAACAATGCCACCTTCAGTGCGATAGGGAAAACACCATTCCAAGCTGCCACACAAGTTACATACACATTAAGTGAAAATGTTACCAAGAAGAACAATGTTGTGGCAGTGTTTTGTGGCAATAAACTGTGCAAGAAAGGCACCCATCTTAGAGCCAAGGGAAAGGAATTTACCTGCCCCGGACATGAAGGCTGCACTGCAACCATTCCTCCAGAGACCACCATTAAAGACAAAAAGAGATGGGCTGCAAAATGAATCAGTGAGCTGCAAAGTGATGACTGTCCACTCATCATTTCCCATTTCACCAGTGATGGAGATAGTGCTGCTGCTTCCGGTGCATCTGAAAAGCAAGGGCATATGATTGAAAACCTCAAAGACCTGTGCCACTTCTTTGAATCTCAGAGAAAACAGACTGCTAAGGCTCCATTCAGCAGTCACATGTTTCCTGGAAGAACAAAAGCTATGAGAGAACCCATGCAGAGGAGATTTGCCCTGGACCTGAAGCTTAGATGCAGGACCGAGTACGAAAACTGCTACAAACAATACTCCAGTGACTTACCTTTGATGAAACGGGCCATGTAAACTGCTGTCCGTTCCATCATCAGCTGCTACCAAGGACAGTGCGGAAAGTCCTGCCAACTTCATTCCTTCTCCTGTCGCGGACTGAAAAACAACAAGTGGAACTCTTCAGTGTTGCCTCGTGACTTTGAATTAAGCATGACAGAAGACATGTGCTTGTTAAAAGACTGTGTAAATCTGACTTTGGGACCTAATAATCTTGATAGAATTAAATATCACACTTGTACACAAACATCTGAATCTGTTAATAGGGCATATTTAAAATCAAATCCAAAATGTATTACAAGTAGTAGAAATTTTGAAAGTAGAATACATAAAGTTGTGCACTCACTCAATCAGGGTCATGGAAATTCAACATTGGAATTTTGTGAATCTGTAGGGGCACCTGTTGTAAAAGGAAGTAGAGTGGTCCATCATCTAAAACAACAGCAAAATAGGCAAAATTACTTTAAAATGAAACAAAAACTATTAAAATATAAATTCCAAATAAAATTTTATAGATCTAAAAGATATCAGCTCTATGATAAAAAGTCTAAAGACACTTATAGTAAGTCATTAACAGATCCAAAGTTAAACAGGAAGTAGCTAAGTGGGGGGGGGGGGGGTACCACCAGCCCAGTACAGTGTCTATGTCCTATAAAAAGGCTGAGTGAAGAAGAGTTTCAGGATGTCGTACAGCAGCAGAAGGATGGAATATTCACAATAAGCGATGCTGAGCCTAGAGGCAGTCAAATGATGATTTTGCGACCCGGGCCAAGTAAAGTGCAGCTGGTAGACTCCTACATGGATGCAGAGTCACCGAATCCCAATTCCAGACTTTTCAAAGTGCTCCATCAAGAAAAAACTGCTAAACTATGGAACCATGCATTTAAAGAGCACTCACAGAAATTCCGGGACTTTGACAGTTCACTGGACTGGAACCAGCATGGGGAGGAAAAGAGAGGGCTGGCATGGATCCTTTACATTCGATGTAAGAAGTGCCATTACACCAGTCACCGTGAAAAGCTGTACGAGGAAGTCAGTCGATCAGGAAGGGGACGGAGAGCCGCACAGTTTAATGTTGCCATGGCTGTCGGCCACTTGGGTACCAGCCTTACAACAGAGGGCATGCGTGGTATGCTTCTTTGCGCAAACATCGAACCAGCATCAGCCACCAACATTCATCAGACTTGCAACAAAGTAGGCAAAATCATCACTGATGTGAGCAAAAACAGCATGAAGAAAATAAGGCAGGACATTCAAGAGCTTAACGAGAAATGTGGACTTGCCAATACACCTATAAGAGCGGAAGGAGATGCCCGGTATAACAATGCCACCTTCAGTGCGATAGGGAAAACACCATTCCAAGCTGCCACACAAGTTACATACACATTAAGTGAAAATGTTACCAAGAAGAACAATGTTGTGGCAGTGTTTTGTGGCAATAAACTGTGCAAGAAAGGCACCCATCTTAGAGCCAAGGGAAAGGAATTTACCTGCCCCGGACATGAAGGCTGCACTGCAACCATTCCTCCAGAGACCACCATTAAAGACAAAAAGAGATGGGCTGCAAAATGAATCAGTGAGCTGCAAAGTGATGACTGTCCACTCATCATTTCCCATTTCACCAGTGATGGAGATAGTGCTGCTGCTTCCGGTGCATCTGAAAAGCAAGGGCATATGATTGAAAACCTCAAAGACCTGTGCCACTTCTTTGAATCTCAGAGAAAACAGACTGCTAAGGCTCCATTCAGCAGTCACATGTTTCCTGGAAGAACAAAAGCTATGAGAGAACCCATGCAGAGGAGATTTGCCCTGGACCTGAAGCTTAGATGCAGGACCGAGTACGAAAACTGCTACAAACACTACTCCAGTGACTTACCTTTGATGAAACGGGCCATGTAAACTGCTGTCCGTTCCATCATCAGCTGCTACCAAGGACAGTGCGGAAAGTCCTGCCAACTTCATTCCTTCTCCTGTCGCGGACTGAAAAACAACAAGTGGAACTCTTCAGTGTTGCCTCGTGACTTTGAATTAAGCATGACAGAAGACATGTGCTTGTTAAAAGACTGTGTAAATCTGACTTTGGGACTTAATAATCTTGATAGAATTAAATATCACACTTGTACACAAAAATCTGAATCTGTTAATAGGGCATATTTAAAATCAAATCCAAAATGTATTACAAGTAGTAGAAATTTTGAAAGTAGAATACATAAAGTTGTGCACTCACTCAATCAGGGTCATGGAAATTCAACATTGGAACTTTGTGAATCTGTAGGGGCACCTGTTGTAAAAGGAAGTAGAGTGGTCCATCATCTAAAACAACAGCAAAATAGGCAAAATTACTTTAAAATGAAACAAAATCTATTAAAATATAAATTCCAAAGAAAACTTTATAGATCTAACAGATATCAGCTCTATGATAAAAAGTCTAAAGACACTTATAGTAAGTCATTAACAGATCCAAAGTTAAACAGGAAGTAGCTAAGTGGGGGGGGGGGGGGGGGGGGGTACCACCAGCCCAGTACAGTGTCTATGTCCTATAAAAAGGCTGAGTGAAGAAGAGTTTCAGGATGTCGTACAGCAGCAGAAGGATGGAATATTCACAATAAGCGATGCTGAGCCTAGAGGCAGTCAAATGATGATTTTGCGACCCGGGCCAAGTAAAGTGCAGCTGGTAGACTCCTACATGGATGCAGAGTCACCGAATCCCAATTCCAGACTTTTCAAAGTGCTCCATCAAGAAAAAACTGCTAAACTATGGAACCATGCATTTAAAGAGCACTCACAGAAATTCCGGGACTTTGACAGTTCACTGGACTGGAACCAGCATGGGGAGGAAAAGAGAGGCCTGGCATGGATCCTTTACATTCGATGTAAGAAGTGCCATTACACCAGTCACCGTGAAAAGCTGTACGAGGAAGTCAGTCGATCAGGAAGGGGACGGAGAGCCGCACAGTTTAATGTTGCCATGGCTGTCGGCCACTTGGGTACCAGCCTTACAACAGAGGGCATGCGTGGTATGCTTCTTTGCGCAAACATCGAACCAGCATCAGCCACCAACATTCATCAGACTTGCAACAAAGTAGGCAAAATCATCACTGATGTGAGCAAAAACAGCATGAAGAAAATAAGGCAGGACATTCAAGAGCTTAACGAGAAATGTGGACTTGCCAATACACCTATAAGAGCGGAAGGAGATGCCCGGTATAACAATGCCACCTTCAGTGCGATAGGGAAAACACCATTCCAAGCTGCCACACAAGTTACATACACATTAAGTGAAAATGTTACCAAGAAGAACAATGTTGTGGCAGTGTTTTGTGGCAATAAACTGTGCAAGAAAGGCACCCATCTTAGAGCCAAGGGAAAGGAATTTACCTGCCCCGGACATGAAGGCTGCACTGCAACCATTCCTCCAGAGACCACCATTAAAGACAAAAAGAGATGGGCTGCAAAATGAATCAGTGAGCTGCAAAGTGATGACTGTCCACTCATCATTTCCCATTTCACCAGTGATGGAGATAGTGCTGCTGCTTTCGGTGCATCTGAAAAGCAAGGGCATATGATTGAAAACCTCAAAGACCTGTGCCACTTCTTTGAATCTCAGAGAAAACAGACTGCTAAGGCTCCATTCAGCAGTCACATGTTTCCTGGAAGAACAAAAGCTATGAGAGAACCCATGCAGAGGAGATTTGCCCTGGACCTGAAGCTTAGATGCAGGACCGAGTACGAAAACTGCTACAAACACTACTCCAGTGACTTACCTTTGATGAAACGGGCCATGTAAACTGCTGTCCGTTCCATCATCAGCTGCTACCAAGGACAGTGCGGAAAGTCCTGCCAACTTCATTCCTTCTCCTGTCGCGGACTGAAAAACAACAAGTGGAACTCTTCAGTGTTGCCTCGTGACTTTGAATTAAGCATGACAGAAGACATGTGCTTGTTAAAAGACTGTGTAAATCTGACTTTGGGACTTAATAATCTTGATAGAATTAAATATCACACTTGTACACAAAAATCTGAATCTGTTAATAGGGCATATTTAAAATCAAATCCAAAATGTATTACAAGTAGTAGAAATTTTGAAAGTAGAATACATAAAGTTGTGCACTCACTCAATCAGGGTCATGGAAATTCAACATTGGAACTTTGTGAATCTGTAGGGGCACCTGTTGTAAAAGGAAGTAGAGTGGTCCATCATCTAAAACAACAGCAAAATAGGCAAAATTACTTTAAAATGAAACAAAATCTATTAAAATATAAATTCCAAAGAAAACTTTATAGATCTAACAGATATTAGCTCTATGATAAAAAGTCTAAAGACACTTATAGTAAGTCATTAACAGATCCAAAGTTAAACAGGAAGTAGCTAAGTGGTGGGGGGGGGGGGGGGGCCACCAGCCCACTACAGTGTCTATGTCCTATAAAAAGGCTGAGTTAAAAAGAGTTTTAGGATGTCGTACAGCAGAAGGATGGAATATTCACAATAAGCGATGCTGAGCGTAGAGGCAGTCAAATGAAGATTTTGCGACCCGGGCCAAGTAAAGTGCAGCTGGTAGACTCCTACATGGATGCAGAGTCACCGAACCCCAATTCCAGACTTTTCAAAGTGCTCCATCAAGAAAAAACTGCTAAACTATGGAACCATGCATTTAAAGAGCACTCACAGAAATTCCGGGACTTTGACAGTTCACTGGACTGGAACCAGCATGGGGAGGAAAAGAGAGGCCTGGCATGGATCCTTTACATTCGATGTAAGAAGTGCCATTACACCAGTCACCGTGAAAAGCTGTACGAGGAAGTCAGTCGATCAGGAAGGGGATGGAGAGCCGCACAGTTTAATGTTGCCATGGCTGTCGGCCACTTGGGTACCAGCCTTACAACAGAGGGCATGCGTGGTATGCTTCTTTGCGCAAACATCGAACCAGCATCAGCCACCAACATTCATCAGACTTGCAACAAAGTAGGCAAAATCATCACTGATGTGAGCAAAAACAGCATGAAGAAAATAAGGCAGGACATTCAAGAGCTTAACGAGAAATGTGGACTTGCCAATACACCTATAAGAGCGGAAGGAGATGCCCGGTATAACAATGCCACCTTCAGTGCGATAGGGAAAACACCATTCCAAGCTGCCACACAAGTTACATACACATTAAGTGAAAATGTTACCAAGAAGAACAATGTTGTGGCAGTGTTTTGTGGCAATAAACTGTGCAAGAAAGGCACCCATCTTAGAGCCAAGGGAAAGGAATTTACCTGCCCCGGACATGAAGGCTGCACTGCAACCATTCCTCCAGAGACCACCATTAAAGACAAAAAGAGATGGGCTGCAAAATGAATCAGTGAGCTGCAAAGTGATGACTGTCCACTCATCATTTCCCATTTCACCAGTGATGGAGATAGTGCTGCTGCTTCCGGTGCATCTGAAAAGCAAGGGCATATGATTGAAAACCTCAAAGACCTGTGCCACTTCTTTGAATCTCAGAGAAAACAGACTGCTAAGGCTCCATTCAGCAGTCACATGTTTCCTGGAAGAACAAAAGCTATGAGAGAACCCATGCAGAGGAGATTTGCCCTGGACCTGAAGCTTAGATGCAGGACCGAGTACGAAAACTGCTACAAACAATACTCCAGTGACTTACCTTTGATGAAACGGGCCATGTAAACTGCTGTCCGTTCCATCATCAGCTGCTACCAAGGACAGTGCGGAAAGTCCTGCCAACTTCATTCCTTCTCCTGTCGCGGACTGAAAAACAACAAGTGGAACTCTTCAGTGTTGCCTCGTGACTTTGAATTAAGCATGACAGAAGACATGTGCTTGTTAAAAGACTGTGTAAATCTGACTTTGGGACTTAATAATCTTGATAGAATTAAATATCACACTTGTACACAAACATCTGAATCTGTTAATAGGGCATATTTAAAATCAAATCCAAAATGTATTACAAGTAGTAGAAATTTTGAAAGTAGAATACATAAAGTTGTGCACTCACTCAATCAGGGTCATGGAAATTCAACATTGGAATTTTGTGAATCTGTAGGGGCACCTGTTGTAAAAGGAAGTAGAGTGGTCCATCATCTAAAACAACAGCAAAATAGGCAAAATTACTTTAAAATGAAACAAAAACTATTAAAATATAAATTCCAAATAAAATTTTATAGATCTAAAAGATATCAGCTCTATGATAAAAAGTCTAAAGACACTTATAGTAAGTCATTAACAGATCCAAAGTTAAACAGGAAGTAGCTAAGTGGGGGGGGGGGGGGGGGGGGTACCACCAGCCCAGTACAGTGTCTATGTCCTATAAAAAGGCTGAGTGAAGAAGAGTTTCAGGATGTCGTACAGCAGCAGAAGGATGGAATATTCACAATAAGCGATGCTGAGCCTAGAGGCAGTCAAATGATGATTTTGCGACCCGGGCCAAGTAAAGTGCAGCTGGTAGACTCCTACATGGATGCAGAGTCACCGAATCCCAATTCCAGACTTTTCAAAGTGCTCCATCAAGAAACAAGTGAAAAGCTGTCAATGTGACAGCAAACCGGGTTTTCTTTTATGTGAACTGTATCCATAATCCATGTCAACCCGTATCCAGTGAAATGGATAAGGTGAAAGGGTACCCTATATGCAATATTTTGCCAAAAAATGACTAAGTTCAAAAGCTGGTATTTTTTTCATAAATAATCAGAAATCTAAATCCTAGCAATATGCACACCTCTGATATATGTACAATTGATCTGCAAAAGAACAACTTCCTATCTTGAAAACTGTAGGAGGAGTTATCCGTACAATGAGGGTACCCTATATGCAATATTTCGCCAAAAAATGACTAAGTTCAAAAGCTAGTATTTTTTTCATAAATTATTGGAAATCTAAATCCTAACAATATGCACACCTCTGATATATGTACAATTGATCTGCAAAAGAACAACTTCCTATCTTGAAAACTGTCGGAGGAGTTATCCGTACAATGAGGGTACCCTATATGCAATTTTTTGCCAAAAAATGACTAAGTTCAAAAGCTGGTATTTTTTTCATTAATTATCAGAAATCGAAATCCTAGCAATATTCACACCTCTGATATATGTACAATTGATCTGCAAAAGAACAACTTCCTATCTTGAAAACTGTAGGAGGAGTTATCCGTACAATGAGGGTACCCTATATGCAATATTTTGCCAAAAAATGACTAAGTTCCAAAGCTGGTATTTTTTTCATTAATTATCAGAAATCGAAATCCTAGCAATGTGCACACGTCTGATATATGTACAATTGATCTCCAAAAGAACAACTTCCTATCTTGAAAACTGTCGGAGGAGTTATCCGTACAATGAGGGTACCCTATATGCAATTTTTTGCCAAAAATTGACTAAGTTCAAAAGCTGGTATTTTTTACATAATCAGAAATCGAAAGCCTAGCAATATGCACATGTCTGATATATGTACAATTGATCTGCAAAAGAACAACTTCCTATCTTGAAAACTGTAGGAGGAGTTATCCGTACAATGAGGGTACCCATTTGGCAGCCGCCCGTCCGCCCACTCGTACGCCTGTCATTTTCACCATTTTAATAACCGGATTTTTCCTTTGTAAAACCCGGTTAAAAACTGCTAAACTATGGAACCATGCATTTAAAGAGCACTCACAGAAATTCCGGGACTTTGACGGTTCACTGGACTGGAACCAGCATGGGGAGGAAAAGAGAGGCCTGGCATGGATCCTTTACATTCGATGTAAGATGTGCCATTACACCAGTCACCGTGAAAAGCTGTACGAGGAAGTCAGTCGATCAGGAAGGGGACGGAGAGCCGCACAGTTTAATGTTGCCATGGCTGTCGGCCACTTGGGTACCAGCCTTACAACAGAGGGCATGCGTGGTATGCTTCTTTGCGCAAACATCGAACCAGCATCAGCCACCAACATTCATCAGACTTGCAACAAAGTACGCAAAATCATCACTGATGTGAGCAAAAACAGCATGAAGAAAATAAGGCAGGACATTCAAGAGCTTAACGAGAAATGTGGACTTGCCAATACACCTATAAGAGCGGAAGGAGATGCCCGGTATAACAATGCCGCCTTCAGTGCGATAGGGAAAACACCATTCCAAGCTGCCACACAAGTTACATACACATTAAGTGAAAATGTTACCAAGAAGAACAATGTTGTGGCAGTGTTTTGTGGCAATAAACTGTGCAAGAAAGGCACCCATCTTAGAGCCAAGGGAAAGGAATTTACCTGCCCCGGTCATGAAGGCTGCACTGCAACCATTCCTCCAGAGACCACCATTAAAGACAAAAAGAGATGGGCTGCGGAATGCATCAGTGAGCTGCAAAGTGATGACTGTCCACTCATCATTTCCCATTTCACCAGTGATGGAGATAGTGCTGCTGCTTCCGGTGCATCTGAAAAAAAAGGGCATATGATTGAAAACCTCAAAGACCTGTGCCACTTCTTTGAATCTCAGAGAAAACAGACTGCTAAGGCTCCATTCAGCAGTCACATGTTTCCTGGAAGAACAAAGGCTATGAGAGAATCCATGCAGAGGAGATTTGCCCTGGACCTGAAGCTTAGATGCAGGACCGAGTACGAAAACTGCTACAAACACTACTCCAGTGACTTACCTTTGATGAAACGGGCCATGTAAACTGCTGTCCGTTCCATCATCAGCTGCTACCAAGGACAGTGCGGAAAGTCCTGCCAACTTCATTCCTTCTCCAGTCGCGGACTGAAAAACAACAAGTGGAACTCTTCAGTGTTGCCTCGTGACTTTGAATTAAGCATGACAGAAGACATGTGCTTGTTAAAAGACTGTGTAAATCTGACTTTGGGACTTAATAATCTTGATAGAATTAAATATCACACTTGTACACAAAAATCTGAATCTGTTAATAGGGCATATTTAAAATCAAATCCAAAATGTATTACAAGTAGTAGAAATTTTGAAAGTAGAATACATAAAGTTGTGCACTCACTCAATCAGGGTCATGGAAATTCAACATTGGAACTTTGTGAATCTGTAGGGGCACCTGTTGTAAAAGGAAGTAGAGTGGTCCATCATCTAAAACAACAGCAAAATAGGCAAAATTACTTTAAAATGAAACAAAATCTATTAAAATATAAATTCCAAAGAAAACTTTATAGATCTAACAGATATCAGCTCTATGATAAAAAGTCTAAAGACACTTATAGTAAGTCATTAACAGATCCAAAGTTAAACAGGAAGTAGCTAAGTGGGGGGGGGGGGGGGGTACCACCAGCCCAGTACAGTGTCTATGTCCTATAAAAAGGCTGAGTGAAGAAGAGTTTCAGGATGTCGTACAGCAGCAGAAGGATGGAATATTCACAATAAGCGATGCTGAGCCTAGAGGCAGTCAAATGATGATTTTGCGACCCGGGCCAAGTAAAGTGCAGCTGGTAGACTCCTACATGGATGCAGAGTCACCGAATCCCAATTCCAGACTTTTCAAAGTGCTCCATCAAGAAAAAACTGCTAAACTATGGAACCATGCATTTAAAGAGCACTCACAGAAATTCCGGGACTTTGACAGTTCACTGGACTGGAACCAGCATGGGGAGGAAAAGAGAGGCCTGGCATGGATCCTTTACATTCGATGTAAGAAGTGCCATTACACCAGTCACCGTGAAAAGCTGTACGAGGAAGTCAGTCGATCAGGAAGGGGACGGAGAGCCGCACAGTTTAATGTTGCCATGGCTGTCGGCCACTTGGGTACCAGCCTTACAACAGAGGGCATGCGTGGTATGCTTCTTTGCGCAAACATCGAACCAGCATCAGCCACCAACATTCATCAGACTTGCAACAAAGTAGGCAAAATCATCACTGATGTGAGCAAAAACAGCATGAAGAAAATAAGGCAGGACATTCAAGAGCTTAACGAGAAATGTGGACTTGCCAATACACCTATAAGAGCGGAAGGAGATGCCCGGTATAACAATGCCACCTTCAGTGCGATAGGGAAAACACCATTCCAAGCTGCCACACAAGTTACATACACATTAAGTGAAAATGTTACCAAGAAGAACAATGTTGTGGCAGTGTTTTGTGGCAATAAACTGTGCAAGAAAGGCACCCATCTTAGAGCCAAGGGAAAGGAATTTACCTGCCCCGGACATGAAGGCTGCACTGCAACCATTCCTCCAGAGACCACCATTAAAGACAAAAAGAGATGGGCTGCAAAATGAATCAGTGAGCTGCAAAGTGATGACTGTCCACTCATCATTTCCCATTTCACCAGTGATGGAGATAGTGCTGCTGCTTTCGGTGCATCTGAAAAGCAAGGGCATATGATTGAAAACCTCAAAGACCTGTGCCACTTCTTTGAATCTCAGAGAAAACAGACTGCTAAGGCTCCATTCAGCAGTCACATGTTTCCTGGAAGAACAAAAGCTATGAGAGAACCCATGCAGAGGAGATTTGCCCTGGACCTGAAGCTTAGATGCAGGACCGAGTACGAAAACTGCTACAAACACTACTCCAGTGACTTACCTTTGATGAAACGGGCCATGTAAACTGCTGTCCGTTCCATCATCAGCTGCTACCAAGGACAGTGCGGAAAGTCCTGCCAACTTCATTCCTTCTCCTGTCGCGGACTGAAAAACAACAAGTGGAACTCTTCAGTGTTGCCTCGTGACTTTGAATTAAGCATGACAGAAGACATGTGCTTGTTAAAAGACTGTGTAAATCTGACTTTGGGACTTAATAATCTTGATAGAATTAAATGTCACACTTGTACACAAAAATCTGAATCTGTTAATAGGGCATATTTAAAATCAAATCCAAAATGTATTACAAGTAGTAGAAATTTTGAAAGTAGAATACATAAAGTTGTGCACTCACTCAATCAGGGTCATGGAAATTCAACATTGGAACTTTGTGAATCTGTAGGGGCACCTGTTGTAAAAGGAAGTAGAGTGGTCCATCATCTAAAACAACAGCAAAATAGGCAAAATTACTTTAAAATGAAACAAAATCTATTAAAATATAAATTCCAAAGAAAACTTTATAGATCTAACAGATATTAGCTCTATGATAAAAAGTCTAAAGACACTTATAGTAAGTCATTAACAGATCCAAAGTTAAACAGGAAGTAGCTAAGTGGTGGGGGGGGGGGGGGGGGCCACCAGCCCACTACAGTGTCTATGTCCTATAAAAAGGCTGAGTTAAAAAGAGTTTTAGGATGTCGTACAGCAGAAGGATGGAATATTCACAATAAGCGATGCTGAGCGTAGAGGCAGTCAAATGAAGATTTTGCGACCCGGGCCAAGTGAAGTGCAGCTGGTAGACTCCTACATGGATGCAGAGTCACCGAACCCCAATTCCAGACTTTTCAAAGTGCTCCATCAAGAAAAAACTGCTAAACTATGGAACCATGCATTTAAAGAGCACTCACAGAAATTCCGGGACTTTGACAGTTCACTGGACTGGAACCAGCATGGGGAGGAAAAGAGAGGCCTGGCATGGATCCTTTACATTCGATGTAAGAAGTGCCATTACACCAGTCACCGTGAAAAGCTGTACGAGGAAGTCAGTCGATCAGGAAGGGGATGGAGAGCCGCACAGTTTAATGTTGCCATGGCTGTCGGCCACTTGGGTACCAGCCTTACAACAGAGGGCATGCGTGGTATGCTTCTTTGCGCAAACATCGAACCAGCATCAGCCACCAACATTCATCAGACTTGCAACAAAGTAGGCAAAATCATCACTGATGTGAGCAAAAACAGCATGAAGAAAATAAGGCAGGACATTCAAGAGCTTAACGAGAAATGTGGACTTGCCAATACACCTATAAGAGCGGAAGGAGATGCCCGGTATAACAATGCCACCTTCAGTGCGATAGGGAAAACACCATTCCAAGCTGCCACACAAGTTACATACACATTAAGTGAAAATGTTACCAAGAAGAACAATGTTGTGGCAGTGTTTTGTGGCAATAAACTGTGCAAGAAAGGCACCCATCTTAGAGCCAAGGGAAAGGAATTTACCTGCCCCGGACATGAAGGCTGCACTGCAACCATTCCTCCAGAGACCACCATTAAAGACAAAAAGAGATGGGCTGCAAAATGAATCAGTGAGCTGCAAAGTGATGACTGTCCACTCATCATTTCCCATTTCACCAGTGATGGAGATAGTGCTGCTGCTTCCGGTGCATCTGAAAAGCAAGGGCATATGATTGAAAACCTCAAAGACCTGTGCCACTTCTTTGAATCTCAGAGAAAACAGACTGCTAAGGCTCCATTCAGCAGTCACATGTTTCCTGGAAGAACAAAAGCTATGAGAGAACCCATGCAGAGGAGATTTGCCCTGGACCTGAAGCTTAGATGCAGGACCGAGTACGAAAACTGCTACAAACAATACTCCAGTGACTTACCTTTGATGAAACGGGCCATGTAAACTGCTGTCCGTTCCATCATCAGCTGCTACCAAGGACAGTGCGGAAAGTCCTGCCAACTTCATTCCTTCTCCTGTCGCGGACTGAAAAACAACAAGTGGAACTCTTCAGTGTTGCCTCGTGACTTTGAATTAAGCATGACAGAAGACATGTGCTTGTTAAAAGACTGTGTAAATCTGACTTTGGGACTTAATAATCTTGATAGAATTAAATATCACACTTGTACACAAACATCTGAATCTGTTAATAGGGCATATTTAAAATCAAATCCAAAATGTATTACAAGTAGTAGAAATTTTGAAAGTAGAATACATAAAGTTGTGCACTCACTCAATCAGGGTCATGGAAATTCAACATTGGAATTTTGTGAATCTGTAGGGGCACCTGTTGTAAAAGGAAGTAGAGTGGTCCATCATCTAAAACAACAGCAAAATAGGCAAAATTACTTTAAAATGAAACAAAAACTATTAAAATATAAATTCCAAATAAAATTTTATAGATCTAAAAGATATCAGCTCTATGATAAAAAGTCTAAAGACACTTATAGTAAGTCATTAACAGATCCAAAGTTAAACAGGAAGTAGCTAAGTGGGGGGGGGGGGGGGGGGTACCACCAGCCCAGTACAGTGTCTATGTCCTATAAAAAGGCTGAGTGAAGAAGAGTTTCAGGATGTCGTACAGCAGCAGAAGGATGGAATATTCACAATAAGCGATGCTGAGCCTAGAGGCAGTCAAATGATGATTTTGCGACCCGGGCCAAGTAAAGTGCAGCTGGTAGACTCCTACATGGATGCAGAGTCACCGAATCCCAATTCCAGACTTTTCAAAGTGCTCCATCAAGAAACAAGTGAAAAGCTGTCAATGTGACAGCAAACCGGGTTTTCTTTTATGTGAACTGTATCCATAATCCATGTCAACCCGTATCCAGTGAAATGGATAAGGTGAAAGGGTACCCTATATGCAATATTTTGCCAAAAAATGACTAAGTTCAAAAGCTGGTATTTTTTTCATAAATAATCAGAAATCTAAATCCTAGCAATATGCACACCTCTGATATATGTACAATTGATCTGCAAAAGAACAACTTCCTATCTTGAAAACTGTAGGAGGAGTTATCCGTACAATGAGGGTACCCTATATGCAATATTTCGCCAAAAAATGACTAAGTTCAAAAGCTAGTATTTTTTTCATAAATTATTGGAAATCTAAATCCTAACAATATGCACACCTCTGATATATGTACAATTGATCTGCAAAAGAACAACTTCCTATCTTGAAAACTGTCGGAGGAGTTATCCGTACAATGAGGGTACCCTATATGCAATTTTTTGCCAAAAAATGACTAAGTTCAAAAGCTGGTATTTTTTTCATTAATTATCAGAAATCGAAATCCTAGCAATATTCACACCTCTGATATATGTACAATTGATCTGCAAAAGAACAACTTCCTATCTTGAAAACTGTAGGAGGAGTTATCCGTACAATGAGGGTACCCTATATGCAATATTTTGCCAAAAAATGACTAAGTTCCAAAGCTGGTATTTTTTTCATTAATTATCAGAAATCGAAATCCTAGCAATGTGCACACGTCTGATATATGTACAATTGATCTCCAAAAGAACAACTTCCTATCTTGAAAACTGTCGGAGGAGTTATCCGTACAATGAGGGTACCCTATATGCAATTTTTTGCCAAAAATTGACTAAGTTCAAAAGCTGGTATTTTTTACATAATCAGAAATCGAAAGCCTAGCAATATGCACATGTCTGATATATGTACAATTGATCTGCAAAAGAACAACTTCCTATCTTGAAAACTGTAGGAGGAGTTATCCGTACAATGAGGGTACCCATTTGGCAGCCGCCCGTCCGCCCACTCGTACGCCTGTCATTTTCACCATTTTAATAACCGGATTTTTCCTTTGTAAAACCCGGTTAAAAACTGCTAAACTATGGAACCATGCATTTAAAGAGCACTCACAGAAATTCCGGGACTTTGACGGTTCACTGGACTGGAACCAGCATGGGGAGGAAAAGAGAGGCCTGGCATGGATCCTTTACATTCGATGTAAGATGTGCCATTACACCAGTCACCGTGAAAAGCTGTACGAGGAAGTCAGTCGATCAGGAAGGGGACGGAGAGCCGCACAGTTTAATGTTGCCATGGCTGTCGGCCACTTGGGTACCAGCCTTACAACAGAGGGCATGCGTGGTATGCTTCTTTGCGCAAACATCGAACCAGCATCAGCCACCAACATTCATCAGACTTGCAACAAAGTACGCAAAATCATCACTGATGTGAGCAAAAACAGCATGAAGAAAATAAGGCAGGACATTCAAGAGCTTAACGAGAAATGTGGACTTGCCAATACACCTATAAGAGCGGAAGGAGATGCCCGGTATAACAATGCCGCCTTCAGTGCGATAGGGAAAACACCATTCCAAGCTGCCACACAAGTTACATACACATTAAGTGAAAATGTTACCAAGAAGAACAATGTTGTGGCAGTGTTTTGTGGCAATAAACTGTGCAAGAAAGGCACCCATCTTAGAGCCAAGGGAAAGGAATTTACCTGCCCCGGTCATGAAGGCTGCACTGCAACCATTCCTCCAGAGACCACCATTAAAGACAAAAAGAGATGGGCTGCGGAATGCATCAGTGAGCTGCAAAGTGATGACTGTCCACTCATCATTTCCCATTTCACCAGTGATGGAGATAGTGCTGCTGCTTCCGGTGCATCTGAAAAAAAAGGGCATATGATTGAAAACCTCAAAGACCTGTGCCACTTCTTTGAATCTCAGAGAAAACAGACTGCTAAGGCTCCATTCAGCAGTCACATGTTTCCTGGAAGAACAAAGGCTATGAGAGAATCCATGCAGAGGAGATTTGCCCTGGACCTGAAGCTTAGATGCAGGACCGAGTACGAAAACTGCTACAAACACTACTCCAGTGACTTACCTTTGATGAAACGGGCCATGTAAACTGCTGTCCGTTCCATCATCAGCTGCTACCAAGGACAGTGCGGAAAGTCCTGCCAACTTCATTCCTTCTCCAGTCGCGGACTGAAAAACAACAAGTGGAACTCTTCAGTGTTGCCTCGTGACTTTGAATTAAGCATGACAGAAGACATGTGCTTGTTAAAAGACTGTGTAAATCTGACTTTGGGACTTAATAATCTTGATAGAATTAAATATCACACTTGTACACAAACATCTGAATCTGTTAATAAGGCATATTTAAAATCAAATCCAAAATGTATTACAAGTAGTAGAAATTTTGAAAGTAGAATACATAAAGTTGTGCACTCACTCAATCAGGGTCATGGAAATTCAACATTGGAACTTTGTGAATCTGTAGGGGCACCTGTTGTGAAAGGAAGTAGAGTGGTCCATCATCTAAAACAACAGCAAAATAGGCAAAATTACTTTAAAATGAAACAAAAACTATTAAAGTATAAATTCCAAAGAAAACTTTATAGATCTAACAGATATCAGCTCTATGATAAAAAGTCTAAAGACACTTATAGTAAGTCATTAACAGATCCAAAGTTAAACAGGAAGTAGCTAAGTGGTGGGGGGGGGGGGGGGGGCCACCAGCCCACTACAGTGTCTATGTCCTATAAAAAGGCTGAGTAAAGAAGAGTTTTAGGATGTCGTACAGCAGCAGAAGGATGGAATATTCATAATAAGCGATGCTGAGCGTAGAGGCAGTCAAATGAAGATTTTGCGACCCGGGCCAAGTGAAGTGCAGCTGGTAGACTCCTACATGGATGCAGAGTCACCGAACCCCAATTCCAGACTTTTCAAAGTGCTCCATCAAGAAAAAACTGCTAAACTATGGAACCATGCATTTAAAGAGCACTCACAGAAATTCCGGGACTTTGACAGTTCACTGGACTGGAACCAGCATGGGGAGGAAAAGAGAGGCCTGGCATGGATCCTTTACATTCGATGTAAGAAGTGCCATTACACCAGTCACCGTGAAAAGCTGTACGAGGAAGTCAGTCGATCAGGAAGGGGACGGAGAGCCGCACAGTTTAATGTTGCCATGGCTGTCGGCCACTTGGGTACCAGCCTTACAACAGAGGGCATGCGTGGTATGCTTCTTTGCGCAAACATCGAAACAGCATCAGCCACCAACATTCATCAGACCTGCAACAAAGTACGCAAAATCATCACTGATGTGAGCAAAAACAGCATGAAGAAAATAAGGCAGGACATTCAAGAGCTTAACGAGAAATGTGGACTTGCCAATACACCTATAAGAGCGGAAGGAGATGCCCGGTATAACAATGCCGCCTTCAGTGCGATAGGGAAAACACCATTCCAAGCTGTCACACAAGTTACATACACATTAAGTGAAAATGTTACCAAGAAGAACAATGTTGTGGCAGTGTTTTGTGGCAATAAACTGTGCAAGAAAGGCACCCATCTTAGAGCCAAGGGAAAGGAATTTACCTGCCCCGGACATGAAGGCTGCACTGCAACCATTCCTCCAGAGACCACCATTAAAGACAAAAAGAGATGGGCTGCGAAATGAATCAGTGAGCTGCAAAGTGATGACTGTCCACTCATCATTTCCCATTTCACCAGTGATGGAGATAGTGCTGCTGCTTCCGGTGCATCTGAAAAACAAGGGCATATGATTGAAAACCTCAAAGACCTGCGCCACTTCTTTGAATCTCAGAGAAAACAGACTGCTAAGGCTCCATTCAGCAGTCACATGTTTCCTGGAAGAAAAAAAACTATGAGAGAACCCATGCAGAGGAGATTTGCCCTGGACCTGAAGCTTAGATGCAGGACCGAGTACGAAAACTGCTACAAACACTACTCCAGTGACTTACCTTTGATGAAACGGGCCATGTAAACTGCTGTCCGTTCCATCATCAGCTGCTACCAAGGACAGTGCGGAAAGTCCTGCCAACCTCATTCCTTCTCCTGTCGCGGACTGAAAAACAACAAGTGGAACTCTTCAGTGTTGCCTTGTGACTTTGAATTAAGCATGACAGAAGACATGTGCTTGTTAAAAGACTGTGTAAATCTGACTTTGGGACTTAATAATCTTGATAGAATTAAATATCACACTTGTACACAAACATCTGAATCTTTTAATAGGGCATATTTTAAATCAAATCCAAAATGTATTACAAGTAGTAGAAATTTTGAAAGTAGAATACATAAAGTTGTGCACTCACTCAATCAGGGTCATGGAAATTCAACATTGGAACTTTGTGAATCTGTAGGGGCACCTGTTGTAAAAGGAAGTAGAGTGGTCCATCATCTAAAACAACAGCAAAATAGGCAAAATTACTTTAAAATGAAACAAAAACTATTAAAGTATAAATTCCAAAGAAAACTTTATAGATCTAACAGATATCAGCTCTATGATAAAAAGTCTAAAGACACTTATAGTAAGTCATTAACAGATCCAAAGTTAAACAGGAAGTAGCTAAGTGGTGGGGGGGGGCCACCAGCCCACTACAGTGTCTATGTCCTATAAAAAGGCTGAGTAAAGAAGAGTTTTAGGATGTCGTACAGCAGCAGAAGGATGGAATATTCATAATAAGCGATGCTGAGCGTAGAGGCAGTCAAATGAAGATTTTGCGACCCGGGCCAAGTGAAGTGCAGCTGGTAGACTCCTACATGGATGCAGAGTCACCGAACCCCAATTCCAGACTTTTCAAAGTGCTCCATCAAGAAAAAACTGCTAAACTATGGAACCATGCATTTAAAGAGCACTCACAGAAATTCCGGGACTTTGACAGTTCACTGGACTGGAACCAGCATGGGGAGGAAAAGAGAGGCCTGGCATGGATCCTTTACATTCGATGTAAGAAGTGCCATTACACCAGTCACCGTGAAAAGCTGTACGAGGAAGTCAGTCGATCAGGAAGGGGACGGAGAGCCGCACAGTTTAATGTTGCCATGGCTGTCGGCCACTTGGGTACCAGCCTTACAACAGAGGGCATGCGTGGTATGCTTCTTTGCGCAAACATCGAAACAGCATCAGCCACCAACATTCATCAGACCTGCAACAAAGTACGCAAAATCATCACTGATGTGAGCAAAAACAACATGAAGAAAATAAGGCAGGACATTCAAGAGCTTAACGAGAAATGTGGACTTGCCAATACACCTATAAGAGCGGAAGGAGATGCCCGGTATAACAATGCCGCCTTCAGTGCGATAGGGAAAACACCATTCCAAGCTGTCACACAAGTTACATACACATTAAGTGAAAATGTTACCAAGAAGAACAATGTTGTGGCAGTGTTTTGTGGCAATAAACTGTGCAAGAAAGGCACCCATCTTAGAGCCAAGGGAAAGGAATTTACCTGCCCCGGACATGAAGGCTGCACTGCAACCATTCCTCCAGAGACCACCATTAAAGACAAAAAGAGATGGGCTGCGAAATGAATCAGTGAGCTGCAAAGTGATGACTGTCCACTCATCATTTCCCATTTCACCAGTGATGGAGATAGTGCTGCTGCTTCCGGTGCATCTGAAAAACAAGGGCATATGATTGAAAACCTCAAAGACCTGCGCCACTTCTTTGAATCTCAGAGAAAACAGACTGCTAAGGCTCCATTCAGCAGTCACATGTTTCCTGGAAGAACAAAAGCTATGAGAGAACCCATGCAGAGGAGATTTGCCCTGGACCTGAAGCTTAGATGCAGGACCGAGTACGAAAACTGCTACAAACACTACTCCAGTGACTTACCTTTGATGAAACGGGCCATGTAAACTGCTGTCCGTTCCATCATCAGCTGCTACCAAGGACAGTGCGGAAAGTCCTGCCAACCTCATTCCTTCTCCTGTCGCGGACTGAAAAACAACAAGTGGAACTCTTCAGTGTTGCCTTGTGACTTTGAATTAAGCATGACAGAAGACATGTGCTTGTTAAAAGACTGTGTAAATCTGACTTTGGGACTTAATAATCTTGATAGAATTAAATATCACACTTGTACACAAACATCTGAATCTTTTAATAGGGCATATTTTAAATCAAATCCAAAATGTATTACAAGTAGTAGAAATTTTGAAAGTAGAATACATAAAGTTGTGCACTCACTCAATCAGGGTCATGGAAATTCAACATTGGAACTTTGTGAATCTGTAGGGGCACCTGTTGTAAAGGGAAGTAGAGTGGTCCATCATCTAAAACAACAGCAAAATAGGCAAAATTACTTTAAAATGAAACAAAAACTATTAACTATGGAAGAACAAAAGCTATGAGAGAATCCATGCAGAGGAGATTTACCCTGGACCTGAAGCTTAGATGCAGGACCGAGTACGAAAACTGCTACAAACACTACTTCAGTGACTTGCCATATTTTCCCGATGACCTGTCGATGCGGATGACTCGTCAAATTCCTCATTTTTGGCCAAAATTTTAACAAAATCCTACGATACGTCGATTTAGACCATACGTCGATCTTATCACTTCAAAATGGCGTATTAAAACTGCAGTTACATTATCAGTGTATGATGCCATGATGTCCCCGATATTGCTACCAATTATTATCAATGATTTACAGTTAAACAATTACGCTTTATACTTATGCATCATATTTTCAAATACCAGCAACATCTACAAAGTCGCTTGCATTTTAAACAATTCCCAATATCGCATGTTATGCTAAACTAAACTTACTTTGTCAGAAATATTTTATTCCCAAGCATTAAAATAATTATCCACTCTGACTATCGCCAGTGTATTCGCCATTACGTAACCAGCCACCTGTTGACTCAGCGCGTGGTCAATGTTTGTTTAACAATTTCCGGTGTCATAGGCATGCACCTGTCTCGTGTCGGACTTCAAAGGGGGATCTCAAGTGCAGAAAGCTTAGCAATTACTATATGATTTGATGAAACTTGTTTACTTTGTATCCAGTAATGCAGTTACACGCTATTGTTTTACATAGTCACTGTTAGAAATAGATCGATCATTTGTACGACTTGATAATGACGATATACGACATACATACGTTTCCAAAAAAAATTTACCAAACAATAATCAAAGAATTGGACAATAATTAATCAATGAACTATAACCACTCTTATAACGGTACTCTTTATATACACAAGGAGTGAAATTGCCATATAGATCTCAGCTTTAGGGCAAGATTATTAACACAACCGGTGTCAGCCTATTGTATAAACAGTAGTATTGATAATTGCCAATTACATATTTTAAGATTGAATTTGACCATAAAATATTTCTGATTTATACTTTCCACTAGCAACTCTTTACTAATAAAATAATTAAATTTAAAAAACATCCCCCGGACCTACTGCAATATTTTCTTCCATTCAAATTTGGTTTCAATTTTACTGCGCAATGTTATCTTATACTATTAGTGATACATAGAACCATGAAACAATGTGTTTATAAAAACGGAACGGTAAAACTTTTAATTGATTAAAGACAATGTAACATTTTTTAATAACTGTTGTTATAATTATGTATTTAAGTGTTAACAGATGAGTGAAATGATAATTATTAAAGATGAACAGTGAATTCAACAACGTAATTTTCAATCACACAGCCAACTCAAGATTATTAAAACCAAGATTTTAAATGCTATTTTTAACAATTTTCTGACCTCGAGCCTACGACAAGTCAAACAAGACGATAAGTCGGGTGATCTGCTTCAGAGAAAAAAAATACCGACTAATCGTCGGAAAAATACCGTACCTTTGATGAAACAGGCCATGTAAACTGCTGTCCGTTCCATCAACAGCTGCTACCAAGGACAACTTCATTCCTTCTCCTGTCGCGGACTGAAAAACAACAAGTGGAACTCTTCAGTGTTGCCTCGTGACTTTGAATTAAGCATGACAGAAGACATGTGCTTGTTAAAAGACTGTATAAATCTGACTTTGGGACCCAATAATCTTGATAGAATTAAATACAGAGGGTTCCGCTTAATCTGATTGTCCGTTTGTCAGGCAAAAATTATCATATTAACCGAATATCACATAAACCAGTTTTAGCATTTCATAAAGGAAATCATAAAATATAAACAACCTATTCATATATGTATATGCATTATTTTCAACCACACTTCTATTTTAACGATTTAAAATAATTACAAAGTATTTTTATTGGATTTTTAATCGCTATTTACTGGTTTTACAGATTAAATCATTATTTACTTGCATGTGATTGCTCTTATACATAATAAACAAAAACTATTAAAATATAATTCCAAAGAAAATTTTATAGAACTAAAAGATATCAGCTCTATGATAAAAAGTCTAAAGACACTTATAGTAAGTCACTAACAGATCCAAAGTTAAACAGGAAGTAGCTAAGTGGGGGGGGGGGGGGTGAAGTTAGCATGTTTGAAATGTTTGTTATATTATACCTATCATATGAATTTTGTATTACATTTAATGATTGCTCTGTTTAAATAATGTGCACTGAATGTATGGTAATGTGTGAATGATGAGAGTGTGTAAAATGTGAAATGTCCTTTTATGGGGTTCTCAGTTCATGTAAATATGTTATATTTTTCTTTGTTTATCTGATTAAAATGATTGCAAACAATTATCTTGATTTTCTTACCTGTCTGATGTACACAACAACGAGGACTGAGACGATTGATTGAAATACGGGTATACAGGTGTCAAATTTCACCGTTGGTGACAAGACAGCATCCCGCATTGTTTATCCGCCATTGTTGATCTTTAACAAGGGAGACAACTCCTGAAATTCGAAAAAATGCAATTTAAATAAAAGTTCATGTTTCTCTTTAGGTCTCACACAAGGAGTTAATTTCACTATATGTTACTATATAGCTTTAATTCAGTTACGGTAATTAATTAACTATACTCTCAGCATATAATTCATGAACGAGAAATTTTAGTTAAATGCTTCAAGAAAAATTTTAGATCAGAAAAATAACGCCTTATGCGGTTTCTAAGAGAGATAATTGAGAGTAAACATACCTACCCCCAAGTACACGTGGGTTCCACATGTTGACAAACAGGCTCAGCACCATCCAGGAAGTTGCATCATGCGCATCTAAAAAAATAATTCCATTGAAATTAGTGTGACAATTCCAATAATTCTCCTCGCCACTGAGTCCAAAATCAATACTTTAGGCCTAAAATAAGGTGCCAAAAAAGGAAGAAAGAAAAGAAATTGTCTCCATATATATGGAACTACAATTGACTAAGTTCAGTTTGATTGGCTATTTCCTTGCGTAAGACCTTTAACACGATTATAAATAAGGTTTATCATGAACATTGTTTATCCTTTCCAATGGTGTATCACTCCTAATGCATCATGCACGTATACTGTTCGATCGTGCATTAATCCTATCTGATCATGCATGAATCCTATTCTATTGTTTATCTTGTAAAAAATAACTTTGTTGGTATTGAACAGCTAGATTATTGTCAGCCCTGTTTAAATTTATTAATAACCAGCCTGGAGAAAACAGTTGACATATGTTTATTTTCTTCATTCAGAATCAGGTATTATTTTTCATATAAAACATTAAAAAATCAGTTTTCCATTTTCATTATGTCATAAACTTTTTTTTTCTTTTATTGTTTTGTTATCTTCTACCTTTCTTGTCAGGGCTAGTTGACATAATAATTAGTCTGTAACATCATGTCTAAGAACTCTCACATGTCACTTGAAGTTACACTCTACTTGAATTAAATGCTTGTTTTGATAGATGTTAATGACCATTAAAGGAAAGCATAAGTGTGACTAAGATTTAATCAATTAAAAAGTCTTAAATAGCCGATCCCCACATTATATACGCTTTGCAAAAATAAAAAAAATACCACGTCCAGTCCAGTGCTCATATAAACAAATTTGTTTGTCCGTGCCAAAAAAAACACTACTCCACTATACCTAAATTTCATAGATTTCAAGATAGCCTTTGACAGTATTCACAGAAACACACTTTGAAAATAGTGAGAGCTTATGAAGTGCCAGAGAAATTTGTATCCTTCATCAAGTACATACACATTTTGTATGTGCAGTCATTCTAACTAACAAGGAGACTGGTTCTCAGTCAAGTCAGGAGTCAGATTTAGATGGATTATCTCTGCCATTTTGTTTCTGATTGCCATCAACTGGGTATTGTAGAAAACAAGAGATGAGGCATTACTTGGTTCATAATGTCAATTTTAGAGGACCTCGATTTTGCCGATGAAATTGCACTACTGTCATCTCAACAAGACCATATGCAAGAGAAATCATAAATATTTAGCCATTAATATGCCATTCAAATTGGCCTTGACCTGAATACCAAGAAAACTAAAGAAAAGGGTTCTGAATCAATACTTTGAATCTGAAAAAAACATACATAATCACAAATTACAGATAATTTATTGTATCATATACAATATATGATATTATATATAATGCAATATTTTATAATTAATATGATACAATAATAACAATTATATCATGTATTGCAATATCATATGAAATAATATCATGTACAGTAATAAAATAATAAATAATACAATATCATACAATATTGTATCATAATAAACAATACTATACATAACAATATTATGATACAATATCATATCATCAAAAAATTGATACAATATTATATCGTATCATATAACTTTTCACAATATAACATTTCATATTATATTGTATCATATTAAACAATTAGTGTATCATATCATAAATAACCATATCATAGGAATCATGTTATATCATTTAACCAAACACATCTATCAAGTTAGTTTGAGTAAGGTTGGAGATTTTTTTAGCATCCTTGATAATTGAGATCAGGCGCTGCATCTGAAGCAACCTCTGCAATTCAATAACCGTAATGTCTCATGTATAACACGCACTCGTGTATAATACGCACCCTCAAAGTTGACCAAAAATTGGTAAAAAAACAGCAGGTCCTATGTATAACACGCACCCAAAAAATGACAAAAATCAGCGACCGCCATTCCCTCCAAAATTATCGATGTTAAATGATAATATTAAAATCCAAGCGTAATTTCTGTTATTTTGTGATCGGAACATAGCAAATACAATGAAAATCGACGGCCGCCATTTTCCCAAGAACTATCGATGTTTAATGATAATTTTATAACCCAAGAGCAATTTTTGTAATTTTCCCACAGAACTTTCGATGTTAAATAATAATTTTATAACACAAGCGCAATTTTTGCCCAAGCGATATAAGTGTCTGTGTCTCATCTTAAAAAACACAAGCCGTTTTTATAGTAATGAGACCCAAGCGCAATCACTGCAATTTCGTGATTGGAACTTAGCCCAAGCGAAATTAGTGTCAGTGTCTCATCTAAAAAAAACACAAGCCGCTTTTTATCATAATTAAATGGGCGGAGTTACAAAATATGTATTGTTTTTCGTTCTTACAATTTTACATAAATATGGGGGTATGATTTACATCGGTATCAAACATCATCTGAGAATTCAATGATGGGTAAAGAAAGAGTTTCCTACACGACGGAGGAGAAGTTGAAGATCATCAAGTATGCTGAGACGAAAGGCAACCGAGCTGCGGGTAGATAATTCAATGTCAACGAGGCGAACATCAGACAGTGGCGGCTGAAGAAAGACCGGCTTCAACAACTCCCAAAGAAGAAGATGGCAGAGAGAGGCAGAGAGACCTTCCACCCACAGATGGAAGAACAGCTCAACGCCTGGATCCAGGACATGCGGCAGCAGGGGGTTGGCGTATCCATGGGAGAAGTAAAAATCAAGGCAAAGATCATCGCCAAACAGATGAAGATTGCGAACTTCAAGGCCTCCCAGGGATGGTGTTACAGATTTTTCCAGCGACACAAATTGTCAATGAGAAGAAGAACGCACATAGCCCAGCGCCTGCCTGAAGACTACGAGGAAAAAGTCACAGATTTCCAGCGGTTCATTATACAGCAAAGAAAAAGGAACGACTACGCCCCTGATCAGATCGGGAATGCTGATCAAACGCCACTAACCTTCGACATTCCCTACACCACTACAGTCGCCACCAAAGGAGACTGAGAACTATCAACATTAAGACAACGGGAAATGAAAAGAACAGATTCACAGTCATGCTTGCGTGTACAGCCGATGGAGGGAAGCTGCCGCCATACGTCATCTTCAAGAGGAAAACTCTGCCTAAAGAGAAATTTCCTGACGGAGTGATAGTTAAAGTACACGAAAAAGGATGGATGGATGAAGACCTGACGCACGACTGGATCAAGACTGTATGGGGGAAGAGGACAAGACCCAGCGAGCCAAGCCTACTTGTACTGGACACCTTCAGATGTCACAAGACAGAGAAGACAAAGAAATTACTAAAGAAGAAGACGACACCAGAGATCATCCCCGGAGGAATGACCAGCATACTGCAACCACTAGATGTGAGCATCAACAAGCCCATGAAGAACAGTCTACGGAGAAAATGGAACGAGTGGATGCTGAATGGGGACCATAGCTACACCAAAGGGGGACTACGCAGGAAGCCAGATCTCCCTACCATATGCCAGTGGATTCTAGACGCATGGTTGGAGCTTCCTAAGATGATCATAGTTAAAGCCTTCAAGAATTGTGGGATCTCCAACGCCCTGGACGGGATTGAGGACGACCTGCTTTGGGATGACAAGAGCGACAACGAGAAAGAAGAAGACGAGGATGAAGACGACGATCCTATTTAGCAGACAGCGATTTACCATGGACAGAGGAAGAATACGAACATCTATTTGACAGCGACAGCGACTGTGAGAAAGAAGAATTCTACGGATTCACAGAAAAAGACGTGGCGATGGGTCGACAATGAAATAAACGAAATAATTGTTGATAGCGTATTAACATGTACATGTATGTACATGTACATCAAAGCTAGTGCTGAGTGTTTACGAGTTACATAATGTTTGAGTGTGTCGTGTATTATAAGTATACAATCAAGATATTCCTTGTCTTACCTGTTCTTATTGTGCTATTATTATTGCTAAATAAACAATGATCAAGTATAACGGTGTTCTATGTGAAGCGGAGCGTATAATGGGTCCCTATCAGTGACACTGTCTATTTAATTACCGGTAAACGTTTTAAGTTGAATTCATTATTCAATAACTAAACTTAAAAGAAATCGAACATAAAATGGGAAACACAATTTTATTTTAAAACTTCTTTTACCTTACTTACCAAAGTTCATGTAATATCACTATACTACAATATATCGTCGGGCACGAGACACAAAATATGCTACCGGAAATTGTTGCGTAACTATTGATCACGCTTTGTCAAAATGGTGATCTTGAACATAACACAGGAACACAATAAACAACAAAGTTTGCTAAATTTATTTTTTAATGTACGTTTTTTTAAAGGATTTGTAAATATTCGTTCATAACATGTTTTAATCGACCCGATCGTTTATAAGATGTTTTAATTGACCCGATCGTTAATAAGATGTTTTAATCGACCCAATCGTTTTGTAAACGGTAGATCACAGTACATGACATGATATGGGTTGTCTTAGTGTAGCTGGGGATAGCTGAATATGTCCTGAAAAAAACGGGGTAGAAATTAGGTCCTATGTATAACACGCACCCCCCACTTTTGAGTAAATTTGGGGTGAAAAAAAGTGCGTGTTATACACGAGACATTACGGTAGATTATAGTGAAATCAACTATTCAAGCTATTATTTATAAAATGTGACCTGTTCCAAAAAACTAAACCTCATCCAGCATCCATAACTTATGGCTCAGATTCAGCATTCAAGCCTGTCAGGTGCATCAGTATCATAAGACGCATCACCCATGCGAGTTTAGTGAAGTTAGGACCTGTAATAACTAAGATTTATCTTTTAGCATCCTTGATAACAGAGATCAAGCTCTGCGTCTGAAGCTTCCTCTGCGATTCATTCATATTACAGTTTAATCAACTATGCAAGTTTGAAATAGTACTATTATCTATGTAACATGTGACCTGTTAAAAAAAACTTAACCTCATCCAGCATCCGAAACCTAGTCTGCCTCAGACTCAGCATTCAAGCCTGTCAAGATGCATCAGTATCATAAAACGCACCATCCATGGAAGTCTGGTGAAGTTAGGACACGTAATAACTAAGATATCATCATCAGAGGGCACCTGTTTCAAAAACTTTAACCAGCTCTTAAAACCTTAACCTCCTCCAGCACCCAAAACCTATGGCTCAGATTCAGTATTCAAGCCGTTCAGGTGCATCAGTATAATAAGACGCACCATCCACACAAGTTTGATAAAGTTTGGACCCAGGAGTACCTAAGATATAATCATTAGAGGGCACCTGCTCAAAAAATATTAACCAGCTCCAAAAACCTTAACCTCCTCCAGCATCCAAAACCTTATGCCTCAGACTCAGCATTCAAGCCTGTCAGGTGCATCAGTATCATAAGACGCACCATCCATGCAAGTTTGGTGAAGTAAGGACCAAGAGTAACCAAGATATTATCATCAGAGGGCACCTGCAACAAAAACTTTAACCAGCTCTTAAAACCACCTTTAGCATCCAAAACCTATAGCTCAGATTCAGCATTCAAGTCTGTCTGGTGCATCAGTACAGACCCTGAAACGTACTACTACACCCAAAAAGCGTGCGACTTTCATGCGAGAAACGTTTCGTGTAAACTGTTAAGCGTTTCGTGTAAACCGTTTAGCGTTTCGTGTGAATCGTGAAGCGTTTCGTGTAAACCGTTTAGCGTTTCGGGCAAAGCGTGCAGCGTTTCGGGCAAAGCGTGTAAATCGTTTCGGGCAAAGCGTGCGAGAACCGTGTGAAACGTTCCTCAGATTTCATTCTGAACTCTCTGACAATTTAATTGTTTCAAAATAGCGCTCGTGTTAAACATTACTTTAAACTGATTGGCAAAACTCCTTTGAGATATTCTCGTGAAAAAAATCTATAAGAAATGATATACTTATCTTTTTACAAAATTGAATTAATTTTTAACAAACAAAAGAAAAGTACGCGTATTGAAAGAAGACTAGTTACTGAGACTATTTGGCTGTGTACAACCAGTTCACATAACCTCTGACATCGGGTAAGACCTGCACCTGGCTGAACCTGTCAATCAAACTCTGAGTATTTGTTTTCATTGGATGGTCACGCGTCTCTTTTTTGTCAATAGCCAATAGAAATTTAATGACTTCAAGGTAGTCGGAATCAGTATTTGATGATGCACACAATTTCAATGATAGATTATTCATCATTAATTTGAACACAATTAAAATTAAACATAGAAAGAAAATATTCTGTTCATTTCTATGAAATGCGGGAAGTAAATTCTTCTGAATCCCGATTAAAAATATTTCTACAAGTTATTATTTTAATTATTTAAACAAAATTGTGCCATATTGTATACTCTGATTAAAAAACACACAATGTTTACATTTTAGTAACTTAGGTATAATTGATACTCTCCCCTGAGAGATTCACAACAGTTACACATTAGTATTCTTGGCTATTGACATTGTCTACCAAGAGGTTTATATGGGTCAGACTCCCGAGATGATCACAACAAGTTCACATTAGTACCCTCCGCTGTTGAGAAAGTCCCCTGACAATATCACAATAGTTACACATTTGTAAAGTAAGCAAATGATAAAGTCCTCTGTGATAATTGGAACAGTTACTCATTAGTACTAACCTTTACACCTTAGTGCCCTGAATACTGATAGTGTCTTCTGAGAGGATTATAACAATTACACATTAGGACAGTGCATGGGCTATAGATAAAGTCCACTAAGAGGATCATAATAGTTACTACACATTAGTAATAGTTACACATTAGTACCCTAGGCTATAGGATTTATCCTTTGAGAGGATTACAACATTTATACATTAATACCCTATAGGCTATTGCCCTGCCCCTTAAGTTTCTTTGGGGCTACATGCATCATTCCACATTTTTAAATATTGGACATCTAGATTTGAAGGAGTTAAAATTTAAAAGTTAACACACAATGTAAAATCTGAGCGCATAATGACAGACGAAAACCAATTGCAATAGGTCACCGGAGTCATTTTGGGTGACCTAATAAAGCTACTTTTGGAGATTCATGCAGGCTCTAGAAAGAATCATCGCAGAAAATATTTAGATAACTTTCTAATGCAGGTTATGTATTTTTTCTGCAATGCAAACTAACTTCATTCCAGCATGAATCACCAAAAATAGCATTTCTTTTTTTTAAATGAAATCTATATTTTCTACTCAAAATATAGTTTTTGACTAATATATCTCAAATCATGACAGTGCAAAAATCTACACCATACCTTAACAATACTGTGTGGACTGGACTGGACTGGTTTGAATGATTGTAATCGCATCTACAATATACAATTGTGTTAAAAGTAAACTTATAGTACCAAGTAGACTTCATTTCAAGGGTGTTATACAATCATACATAGACCATGACATCATTACTTCAACATTCTTCAACCTCTGTTACTGTTGTACTAAACAGTTTTAAAGTTAACAGTAAAACTCGGTTCAGTTATTAAAGAGTCCTAGGGAGCAAAGGATTTACTTCGTTATACTTCGTTATATCTGTCTCACTTTCAAGATTTTTATCTAAATTAAAACTTTGATAGAACCCCCCCCCCCAAAAAAAAAAAACAAAACAAAAACAAAAAACATAGGTAATCATAGATTACAAAGCTCACCAAGATGATGCATCATCTTTCTAAGAACAACTTGATCATAAAACATGAATTATGAAAATCATAGTTAATGACTTTTTTATCCCAATATAATACAATATCAAATCAACAGATCATATGCTATGATATATCATATGTTTTTATATGATTGATTAATTCCTAGCTCTCTGATTGGCTCATACCAAACAATGTAGAAAAAACAGAATGTTATGTTCACCTGCACGTGAGGAGGTCAATATAACATTTGATTTTTGCTACATAGGACTAAAAATAGATTGATGATTTCCAAACTGATATGATTCGTTATCGTTATTCTATGATCCAATGAAATTTCATGCAGTTGGATCATTTGCAGGCGAAACAAAATGGCACAATTTGCATCACTTGATGAAGAACAATTCGATATACTTCTTACCAATAAAGATGCCGACTATAATCAAAAGGCAACAAAATTGGCAGTTAAAACAATGCGAAGTTATAATTTAGGCAGCTGTGTCTGCCATGTATGATGTTTAATCATTTGAATTTCTCAACAAAACAGATTCATTGTATTAAATAGATATTACAAGGTTAAGAGGAATGATAGTGTTGAAGTTAGAGCTCAGTGCTATATCATTATATAGATTTCATCGAAATAAGAATTTGTTTTCGGTTTGAAATAACACATTCTTGTTTCCTTCAAGCCTTTGATGAGACTGCTTAAACACACTTTTTGTAGTTTCATGTTGTTTGATTTACTTTTAGTACCTTTATTACTTTTATCATTTATCACAGTGCCCTTTATATAATTGAGTTGTACTTTATATACGTGCCATCTATAGCAAACAAATTATGGGAAAGTGCAAGAAAATATAACTTACAGCTGATTTAAAGAAATGCACAAGAGCAAAATTAATATCAATTATATAAACGTGAAGGGTGTCAATCAAAATCGCAATGCAACTTTAAATGAAAACATGATCGCAAGTTATCTACGAAAAATTACGCAAAAGCTAGGTTGCAAATGTTTTAATCCATTATCTTGTAATTTCGCAAGATAAATCGAAATATGATCAGTGCAGATATGTGGGTATAATGCCTATCTTTGTACTTCGACCAGGGTTGGAAATAAGAGCCCGCCCGACCGCCCGAGGCGGTCTGTTTCTTAGGCGGGCGGGGGCGAAACTTCAAAAGGCAGCCCGGCGGTCGGGCTAATTTTAATAGCCAGTTCCTAGTTTAAAACAGACAATTTCTATTTTTAAGTTATTTACCTCATTCACAAAAAGTACAGACAATGTCGGTTGTTAGGTTTCGTTGAGAATTAGGTAAGCTCTACAAGTTGTAATCTATTCGCTCATTGGTCTGAATGATTGTTATAGCCAACCAGTGTTCGCAATACAATTTTGTTCGGCACTATTGCAATAGAAGCAACATGCTAGATGATGCGCAAGTTTTTGAGTTTGTCGATTCCCAAAAAGCGTTCCTTGATTGACGCTAAGGGGAAAAAAAGTATACAACCAAAACAAAAGACGCCGATGTACAGTTGAAACACATGGGTAGCTCTATTGTAAACAATGTCGAGGGAGGATAGGTTGTACACCACTATTATTTTTTACGATATAGTCTGACCAAAATTACGCATATTTAGATGTGGGTAGTTGATTTTAAACAATCTTCTGTCGAAATCTCCCTTTACAACTTTTAAAACCATAATTCATAAACGATTTAGTAGCAAATAGACATAAGAGTTTACTCGGAGACATCGAAGTTACTCATGTGGTTGAAAATCAAGTACAAGCATTTTCACCCCCCGTGCAAGTAATTGGCATAAGAATATCAAGTTACCTCGTATTTTTACAAAAGCGGAAAAAATATGCGTTTTAACCGTTTTTATCTCATTGAAAATAGAGCTCTGTCACTGGCGGAAAACCCCTCAAAACAAACGAGAAATCTTAAATTTTGCTTTGACCATGATATTTTGAACCTACAGAAAAATAGTGTTGTGAGACCAAAACACAATTAGAAGTTAAAAGGAGTGCATCTGACCGAATAAATAAATTTTTATCACATTTATTTACAGTTTTTTTAATTTAATCCCTTTCAATATTTGATATCATATTATTGTCAATCTTTGAAATTGTTTAGAAAGTTCATGATCATGACATTGTTAGCTGGCTTCTAAAAGAGGGTTTATAATTATATAGTACATGTTGATGAATACCGTAATCCGGTGAATATAATACGCACTTTTTTCCAAGCATTTTTTACCGTGAGAAAGGGGTGCGTATTATACATCCCTATAGGATTTGGACATGTTTTTTCCCTAGTTGAAGCACGGGGTATCATACTGCCGTATTACCTATGCTGTTCACAGACAGGACCGATACCCCGCTATACATCGTAACATTCCTTCATTATCACATATACATTACTATGTAACCCTTAGGAAATCATTGTTATAGCATGTAATTAAAGAAAATGTACACTTTAAGTCTGTTAATATATAAACTGTTTCAAAATGGCCTTTAAAAATTAATTTGAACTGCCTATTCTTTATCTCCGTGTACGCCGCCATTACAGCTGTTATTAATAGAATGCGGACTTCGATGGCCACGTGCTATTTGTAGCCGATCTTTGAAAACAGCTTACACATCATTTGGCTCATTTTTAACCATTTTCAAGTAATGCTAATTAATTTATTGCAAATAATTATGAATATAAATAATTCTATAACATATTCCGTTAATTGAAGCCATTGAAACAGTTGTGGTCCCCCACCGCTAACGCTTGACACCTTGGGCAGACACCCCCTTAGGCTATGTGTACTATACACAACACAACTATTTGTGCATATATTTTATTATGTTCCAGGCCTCTAATTGATCACTTTGATCGGAGTCATTTAAGAATTTAATTAGGTCCGTTATCTCCATGCCTGTACATCGTCTGTTTTTCACTTCACAGGGATTGTAATGACTAAACAATTATATCACGCTTGTTAAAAGTAGTTGATTTTTTTACGGTAGAATATTTAATACACGGCCTATTTAAAACATTGATTATGAATTTAAGATATTACCGCGATGTATTAGTTACAATAAATCCGTATCTAAGAAAATATTGTGTTTTTCTTATTTCCGGTAGCGTATTCCCGCGATGAAGTTGAGCGTGCATACAAAGTATAACTGCTTTGTTGATACTCAGGATTACTGTTTGGTCAATTTTTTTGATGCGTATTATACATCCCAACAAGCTTTTTTTCACCACTTTCAGGCCCAAAGTGGGGGGTGCGTATTGTACACTACTGCGTATTATATTCACCGGATTACGGTAGTTTAATTTTTTTAAGCATGTTAAACTTAATAATAAGCATTCTTTGGGTTATGTTTAGATATGGTTTCAAATACTTGTAAAAGTTAAAGATTTCGAGGGGCCTGTGTTACAGATGTAAATATTAAGCTTTATGTATAGTTCATTCATTATAATGAACTTTTTTATCAGGACTGGCAGATTTTACGCAGGGCTGGTAACTTTTTAAAGTAGCCAGCCCTGTGGCTGGCTGCTATTTTTGGTGAATTTCCAACCCTGCTTCGACCTACTGATAGAATAAAAAATTCTCTTTATAGAGGTGGACGGACGTGTCTTTATGATTGTTTTGCATGTCCACTTCACTGGAAAATAAAATGCACATCTATCAGCTGAAAGATATGGGCCGGACATGAATTCTGCACAGACAGACGGACGGACAAGGTGATTCCAATATACCCCCCCAAACTTCGTTTGCCGGGGCTATAACAAAGTCCTATTTAACAGGAAGTTGACGTCCGATTGGTAATAAAATATATACCAGGATATGACATGCGTAAAAAAATAGTGTGTTAAAATGTCAAGCATCTGCGATAAATAGTTGCTGAGAAATCTTTAACGAAAATGGTTTAATAATTCTGGCTAGAAATAAACAAAGTCATATTTAACAGGAAGTTGACATTTTATTGGTACAAAAATATATCCCACAATATGGCATGCCTAAACAAATAGTGTTTTAAAATTTCAAGCATCTGCTGTAAATAGTTGGAGAAATCTTTAACGAAAATTTGTTTAAAAATTTTGGCTAAAACAAAAAATCTGTCATTTAACAGGAAGTTGATGTCCTATTGGTACAAAAATATATCCCAAGATATGGCATGCCTAAATCAAAAAGTTTGTTAGAACTTCAAGCATATGCGATAAACAGTTGCTGAGATAAATGCGACAGAAATGTTTGTTACGGACAGACAGACGGACAGTCAGACACAAAAGGGTAAAACAGTTTACCCCCTTCTCCTTCGGAGCTGGGGTATAAAAATCTCAACTCGCTTTTAAGGCTGCAACCAAAGAATCAAAACTAAACAGGAAGGGAGAATTTCACATTACCCTACTATTGAAAAGAATGACTTAAAACTGATGTACCAATCATCTGATTTAGAAAACAACTTAAATCTCCTGGAGAAATTTTTTGTAAATGTTGTTCTTTATTTTGGCGGTCAAGGTCGTAAAAATTTACAACAGTTCAGGATCTCAGATTTCAGCGCTGGGCATGATGCCGAGAAGCATCTTTACATATACATGGACAAGGACGAACTCAGGTAAAACCATCATCTGGAAGCCAACACAGCTGAAGGAAGAATGTACGCAATGCCAGGTTTGTAAGCTATTTATAATAACATTTTTCTAGATATAAGAACCTACAGATGAATAGAAGTTAATTAAGTATCAGAATTTGGTCATTTATATATACATTTAGGCCATATTTATGATTTATTATGGTAGTACTCCTTATACATTATACATAAAATATTCAATGTCTTCTAAAAGTTCTCAAAATTTACATGATATTTTATAGATGATGATACAGTGAAATAGTTCATGAAGTACAAAAGGCATTTAAATCCAAAGTGTGATAGATTTTTTCAAAGGCCACAAAGAACATTTAATGTAAATTCACATATTTGGTACTATAACATACCTCTGGGACACAATACTCTAGGAAACATGATGTCAAGGATACCTGAAAAAGCAGGCTTATCGCATAGGTACACTAATCATTCAACACTGGTACACACCCTGGACTCAACAGGTTTGTTTGCAGGTCGACACATTATGTGCATCACGGGGCACCGAGCAGAGTCCAGTCTTAAAACCTACTCTGTTCAGACTGAGCCCGAGATTAAACGCAGGATGTCAGATAAAATATCAAAAACTCTCCGTGCTGAAACTTGTGTGAAAGAGGTAAAGGAAGGAGACCAATTACCCGAAAATTTCAGCACTAATTTTGATGTGTCAGAAGTGGAACTGAAGGTGTCATCAAATTAGTATGACCATGTTTTGACGGGTGCGTCTTTTAACCCCAAGGAACCCAAAGGAACCCCAAGGAAACCCCAAGGAACCCCAAGGAACCTCAAGGATACCCCAAGGAACCCCAATGACAAAAATTAATAAATTTTAATACCCAAGGGGTCTTATTGGACTTCAAGGGTCACCTCTTAGTACCCCAAGGAACCCCAAGGAAACCCGTAAGAACCCCATGGAACCCAAATGATAAAGTTATTAACCAGTGATACCCCAGGGGTCTCATTCAAATCAAAGGCTCACCCCAAGGTACCCCAGTGATAGAAATTAATAACTATTTATACCCAAGGGGTCTCATTTGAATCCAAGGGTCACCTCGTAGTACCCCAAGGATACCCCAAGGAACCCCAAGTATACTCATTAGAACCCCAAGTAACCCCAATAATAGAAACAAGCATTCTGAGAGTATTGCATAAGCAATACACGTCCCCTACCGGTTTGTATTATTCTATGAAAGCTTCCAAGCACACAACTATTTCAGAGCTATTGTAAACGAGATGTCATGCTTTAATCAGAGATAAAAGAACAGAGGAAATTAAAACTATATAATTGATATAGAAATTAAATAGGAAATAGGTAAAATAATACTCTTTATTTCATCTCCTGTAATTTCGCCAAGTCTATTCTGTATTTGCTGGTAAAAATTTGTGAAAACAATGCACTGTTATGCACAATATCGTTTCTTACCGTCTTCTGTACCCCGAATCAACAGCCCAACCCGACAACGAACCCGATTGTAATAATAATACAAAAAACCCCTGCCGATTAAATTTACAACACAATACTTGACACTATTTTATAGAATTCATTTGTTTGTTAGAAATGATAAAAGGAATGGTACAGGAAAAGGAATGGTACAAGTAACGCACAGTATACTGACTACATACTGACCTCGTTTATTCAGTTACACACCGAACCCGATAACGAACCCGAACATTAAAAAATTGGAATATAAAAAATTAATTTTCTCGAAAATATGTCAATCAGACGCTACAAAAGTGTAAACTTGATCTGTAGTTTGACATTTTGAAGCTGTTCAGCAAGTTTCATATTATTCCTCAAATGCATAAAGAAAAAAAGTGTGGAAAACTGAAGTGGGACAGACAGACGGACTGACGGACGGACAGACAGACGGACGGACGGACGGACAGACGGACTGACGGACGCAGAGGAAAGCTATAGTCTCCTCCGGTGAAACCGGTAGGGGACTAATTAGTAACTAGTGATACCCCAGGAGTCTCATTATACCCCTATACCCCCACAAATGAAGTTTAGGGGGGTATATTGGTTTCACCCTATCCGTCTGTCTGTCCGTCTCTCTGTAGATGCAACTTTGTCCCCCCTATAGAATTTTTTACTACTGCATGGAACAGTCTGAAAATTTGTACATATGTTGATCACCATCTGAAGATGTGCACCTGTAATTTTTTTTAGGATCAGACAAGATTTAATGATTTTATGACAGTTTTCATTTTCCTCATTCTATTTTTTGTTCACTGATGTTGAAAAGTAAGGGAGGTAATCCTTACAGATTTTATTAATTAATTTGTAGCATTAAAACACCCTAAAATATATTTATATAAATACATTCAAATGGAGGTTTTTTGTCTTTATGCGTTAACTAAATTTATCTTTTATAAGTATTCTATCAACTGACAATGCAGATTTTTTGTTTGTCAATGATAAATTCTTAGGAGCTGGCTGAATTCATTTGTCCCAAGGGGGCCATTATCTGAGCCATGGTTTAGATGGAGCATGTGTGTATGGAAAATTGATAATCTGTAAAATGGGCAGTGGCTTTGGGGCTAATTTAAAAGGAAATAAATAATATCATTATTAGAATAAAGAAGTGAACTATTTTTAGAAGTTGTTTAAATTTATTAGTCATGCAAGTTGATGAAGTGACCCTATAGGGAATTTAAATTAGATTTAAAATTACTGTCGTGATATGATTGTAGTGTTTCCGCAATTTTAAAATTGTTTGTAATAATAATTTTCTTTCTTACATATTTTTACATAGTATGGTAATTATGGTAATGTTTTGGGAGTTTATTAAATTTAACAAGCCTGTCAAAGAAAATCATATATAAAGTCCTATGGGATCAATTTTCTGATATGGAGTTCCATTGAACCATAGCAGAAAGTGAGGAAAATTTGAAACAACTAACTGCATCTGTTAAGACTCTTATTAGAAAGATATTCAAAGTTTTATCAACAGAAGAGCATTGCTTGGCTACCGGTATTTCCATTTACTGCAAAGGGTGGGATTATTGTCATTTTGTTGGTTTTTCATTAAAACAATTAAATAAAAAAAATATCATCAGATACATTAATTTGTAAATATATTACTGTTATACATATGTATTCAAAGTGATAAGTACCCCAAAGAACCCAAATGAATCCCAAGTATACCAATGAAAACCCAAAGGATACCCTTGAGAACCCCATAGATACCTCAATGGTGGAAAGTAAATTTGATGACCAAGGCCGGTCTCATTAAAAATCAACGGGTCACTCCTGATACCCCAAGGATACCCCAATTATAAAAATTGATAACTATTGATACCCCAGGATACTCATTGGAGTCCAAAGGTCAACTATTGGTACCCCAAGGATACCTGTAGGAACCCCAATTGCAAGGTACCCAATTGATAAAATTTAATAACCACCCCAATGGTTGTACTGTAAAACATATTACTAATTAATACCCAATTACTCAATGGAATATCATAAAAACATCTGGGCAACCCAAGGAACACTTGTGATACCCCAATACATACTGGTATGATAAAAATAATGTTTCTCCTGACTTAAAACATCTGTTCACTTTGGATGAATTTAACAATTAATGTTGTCAAATCGGTTGAAAATCATATGCGAGTACCGTTAATCGGCAGAATTTGTTGTCTCTTACCAACTGATGATCAGCCAATATTGAATCAGTAACAAATTATATCAAATTCATGAAAATAGGGCACTAAATTTCATGTCACCACAAGGAAGTCTGCAATTCTTCCGTTGAACCATTCATATGAACACTTAATATGACAATGTTTCTTCGATGAAATTTTCAAATGAAGTGGGGAAAGATATTGTTCAGTTACAAAGACCCAAACTTGTTTTACTATTGACATAGGGGGTGTTACCCTTATTGGATTACTTTTGAGAAAAGACAAGAAGTGATCATGGAAGTGTGGAGTGGGGCTATCTCCCCTTCGTGGGTACAACACAATGGATTGACCCATTATGCGCGCAGAATGTTCACCTGAGAGGCACCAAAATACCTGTTAATTGCAGGTAGACACCCGTTGTATATTGGTGGTAGCTCTCGGATTAATGGTTAAGGGTTATCAAAAGTTTTACATTTGTATAACAATGTATTAGGGTATCCTTGGGGTTCTACGGAGTATTAAGAGTTATGATTCTGTATTATTAGGGTATTCTTGGAGTTCCTTGGGATATCCATGGGGTTCCCTGGGATTCCTAGAGGTGTATCTGGAATACCAATGAGTCCTCAGGGTTAATAAGAGTTTTAAATTTGTATTATTAGGGTATCCTTGGGGTTCTATGGAGTATCAAGAGTTATGATTCTGTATTATTAGGGTATTCTTGGAGTTCCTTGGGATATCCCAGGGGTTCCCTGTGGTTCTTAAAGGTGTGTCTGGAATACCAGTGAGTCCCCAGGGGTACCACGAGTTTAAAATTTGTATCATTAGGGTATCCTTGAGGTTCCTTGGGATTCCTATGGTGTATCAGGAGTTATAAATCTGTATTATTAGGTTATCTTTGGGGTTCCTTGGGGTATAATTGGGGTACCAAGGGTAAGGGGTGACCCTTGCACTCTAATGAGACCCCCTTGGGTATCAATAGTTATTCATTTCTGTCATTGGGGTATCCTTGGGGTTTCCTTGGGGTTCCTTGGGGTTTCCTTGGGGTTCCTTGGGGTTTCCTTGGGGTTCCTTGGGGTTCCTTGGGGTTAAAAGACGTGCCGGTTTTGACTGATTTGCTGGACGATGACTTTAATAGTGTTTTGAGTAGTTTGATTTACTCATGGAATCATATAATAAAACAAGTGAAAAGCTGTCAATGTGACAGCAAACCGGGTTTTCTTTTATGTGAACTGTATCCATAATCCATGTCAACCCGAATCCAGTGAAATGGAGTAATTATATGCAATATTTTGACAAAAAAAGCTGGTACTTTTTTCATAAATCATCAGAAATCAATATCCTAGCAATATGCACACCTCTGATATATGTACAATAAATCTGCAAAAGAACAACTTCCTATCTTGAAAACTGTAGGAGGAGTTATCCGTACAATGTGGGTACCCTATATGCAATATTTTGCCAAAAAAATGACTATTTAAAGTTCAAAAGCTGGTATTTTTTTCATAAATTATCGGCAATCAAAATCCTAGCAATATGCATACCTCTGATATATGTACAATTGATCTGCAAAAGAACAATTTCTTATCTTGAAAACTGTAGGAGGAGTTATCCGTACTATAAGGGTACCCTATATGCAATATTTTGCCAAAAGATGAGTAAGTTCAAAAGCTGGTATTTTTTTCATAAATTGACAGAAATCAAAATCTTAGCAATATGCACACCTCTGATATATGTACAATTGATCTGCAAAAGAATAACTTCCTATCTTGAAAACTGTAGGAGGAGTCAGTGATTTTGCATGGCGGTACGGCGGTACCGCCATGCAGTGAATTTCCCCCGCCATGCATCACACAGTGCCGCCATGCTTCCCGCTATGCATGTTTATTTCAAAGCAAAATTCTTTTTACAATTATTATACATCTTAACTGTAATTAGTATATATAAATTGTCGTTTCTCCGCTCAAACTTCAGAAAACCACTTGCACCCGCAGTGAGCGCAGTTAACTTGGACATCGATCTCAGTAAGGGTGCACACGTGGTTTACTGTTAAAGGACTTAGCTTATGATTGAAATATATTAAAACTGATTTTATAAATTGGTGATTAATGCATAAATAGAGACGTGATTACTTCTTGTTTTAATATAATATGCATTTTTCGTCATCTCCATCATTATCGAATGTTGTGGATTTTCCAAGATCTAAAAAGAGCACATGTTCACTCGATGGTGTTAGCTTGGATTCGATATTCTCTTTATTTGCCGCAAGGATATTGAAAACTTGAGAAAATGTACATAATAAAGAAAACAAAAACTAGTTATTTGCAGTCACATGACTAGAAACATCGTATGCCTATGAAATGATTGACTGTGTACATACATGTAAACAGGGAAGGGGACTGGTGTCAAGATATCACAGAAACTTTCATATAAACCCCTAATTTAAACAAGAAATATTATCTGCCCAGAATAAGTTGAATCAAGTTTGCTGTAATTGTATGGACTTCTGCCTATTTCTTGTTCAACACCCCCCTAAAAAATCTCCTCTATATAATATGTAGAAGAAGGAGTGGGGCAGAAGCTGATGTTGAACTGCCATGTGAATCTATATTTCTTGTGTTTTGTGAAAACTTGTGAGGACCAACCTCTTAAAAAACTGATTTTGAAAAAAAAATGTTATTAGTTTTGCCAGAAAAAACCAGAAAAATTGTATATTAAATATAGTTACAGATATCAAAATATAATTATAAATTGAAATGATCCTTGTTGATGTAGATTTCATGAAAATGCATCAATTATAGGATAATAATATAACCATTTGATGAAACGTACTAAATGATATGTACTAGTACATATCATTTAGTAAGTTTCATCAGATGGTTAAATTATTATTTACGCAGAGTGATTTCGCGCCGGTTTAGGCGCTTTGATGACGCACCACGCACTTACTCTGACACATCCCCCCTATGCTTCAAAAATTTTCTGGGGAAAACACTGAGAGTTATCCGTACAATGAGGGTACCCTTTTGGCAGCCGCCCACCTGCCCACCCGCCCGCCCGCCATTTTCACCATTTTAATAACCATTTTTTTCCGTTGGAAAACCCGGTTAACAATTACATGTATTGCTGTTTTTTTGGTCAATATGATGATTTTGCTACCCTCAAAGTGCAATATTCACCTCGTCCTTTGGGCTCGGTGAATATTGCACTTCTCAGGTAGCAAAATCATCGTATTGACCTCAAAAACAGCAATGATATTATACAATATCATATCATATTATACAATATATTATATGATTTAATACAAAAATAAATCAAAAATCATATTGTTACACTATCATATAATATTTTACAATATCATATCTTATGTTACAATATCATATCTGATAATATACTATATCACATTATTCATTAAAATTAAAAATAGGATATGACAAAATATAATATATCGTAATCAGCAATCACATCTATCAAGCAAGTTTGAGTGAGGAAGGACAAGGTTTACTTAGCATCCGATAGGCCCTTTATCTGGGGCTTGCCTTATTTTTCAAAACAAAAGTTACATGTACTACAGACCCTGAAACGTGCTACTACACTTCTAAAGCGAACCATACAATTCACAAAGTGAACCGTCTGTTCACAAAACAAACTGTACTGTGCAAAAAGTGTGCTAGATAATTTATGCAAGACCTGCCTTAAAACATCCAAACAAGTGGCCCATGGGCAACATCGCTCACCTGAGCAACAATAGGTATGATAAGTCAGCTTAATGGAGTCATATGGAAACTATCTGGACATTGTAGTTTACATGTAGACCCTGTATAAATAAAAATCCATTTTTTTTACCCTGTATATTTTATGTTTATAATCAAGTCCTTTTTCTAATAGGATGATTTTATATCTTTATCACTTGTTGAGCATTGCAGATCTCAAAAAGATCCGAAACAATTGTTTATATATGGGATATAAACCTACATCAAACAACTAACAATTGTAAATTGGAATCCCAATGTGGCCCCACCCTACAGTTCTACATTATCTGAGGTTCCTTTTAGTAAAGTTACAGCTTTTCTTGGCATGTGCTTTTTAGAAAAGATATTTTTTTAAAAAATTCTATCTATATTCCTATGTATATTTTTGCCCCCCCCCCCCCCCCTGTTGTGACCCCATCCCACCCCTGAAACGTTCAACCCAAACCCCCCCCCCCCCCCCCATTGTGGCCCCACCCTTCCCCGAGGATTATGATTTTAACAAATTTGTACTTACACTATATAAGGATGCTTCAAAAAAAGCTTCAGCTTTCCTGGCTGATTTGTTTCTGAGAATTTAAGATTTTAAAGATTAACTCTATGTAAAAATTCGCCCTTCCCCAAATGAGGCCCCACCTTACCACAAGGACCATGATTTTAAAAAACTTGAATCTACACAATCTGGGGATGCTTCCACACAAGTTTCAGCTTTCCTGGGCAATTGGTTTTTGAGAAGAAGATTTTTAAAGATTTACACTAAATATTCCTATGTAAAAGGTCAACCCGCAATTGTGGCCCCATCCTACCCCTGGGGGGTCATGATTTTCACAACTTAAAATCTAACCTACATGAGGATGCTTCCACACAAGTTTCAGCTTTCCTGGCTGATTGGTTTCTGAGAGGAAGATTTTTAAAGATTTACTTTATATATTCTATGTAAAATTTCGACCCTCCCCCCCCCCCCATAGTAGCCCTACCTTACCCCCAAGGACCATAATTTGAACAAACTTGAACCAACACTATCTGAGGATGCTTCTACACAAGTTTCTGCTTTTCTTCCCAAATAGTTTTTGATAAGAAATTTTTTTAAAAATATCAGCAAAGAATCTGGGGGAATAAGCTGAGGCAAATGCCCATGTAGGTCCATAGAAAAATCAAAGGCCTGAAGGCCTGAGCGGCGCATCGCATTGAGGGTAGATTAGCTGCAATAATGGAGCCCTCTCCCGATTTTTTTTTTGGGGGGAGGGCTACAACTCCATAGGATCTCTGTAATGGTGCAAGTGTGATTCACTCCCACAACGATTTCGTCTCAAATCGTATATAAATGACAATAACATTTGCATTTCTTACCTGAACTCAAACATTGTAGATGTCTATGGCATAAATTAATCAAAATATCAAGTATAGTCCATATATCGGTTATTTTTCGTGTATGTCAACAACATAAGTTGAATTTGTCCGCCATGTTTACTGACCTTGACCGGTATTATTTTTGGACAGCCAATGAGAATTCAGGAGCGGATCTTGAACTGAATATAGGAATTCCCCTATTATAAACATAATTAACACGGTAGATATGAATTTCTATTATATACCATTTCCTTAAATGATGTTTTAGTGATAGAAGGAGGTAAGATCTACACTGACATTCACGCGAGAACTGTGAAAAAAACAACTGGTAAACATGCTGATGTGTTTTATCTGGTTTTGATTTATATAAGGAATAAGGAATCATTCTTTGAGTATTATGAGGTGATAATTTCGGTCAGGGCGCGATCAAATCCAATAAAGCCCGAAGGGCTTTATGATAGATTTGATCACACCCCGACCGAAATTATCATCTCATAATATTCAATCCTTGAAAGCCTTGTTAACACAACAGGGACATACACTGGACAAAAGTAGTCAAATATGCACGAAATGCAGAATACAAGCCAAATCAAAGGTACAGTGTGCGCCTAAAGGAAATTCAACAACTAACTCGCCATGTATTTCACTTCCCATTGTATCGGCAGGAAAGTCACATAACAAATGCGTGTTTTGTTGCGAAAGAAATAACATAGTAGTTGTACCAAAAGAAGCACGAATGGATGCATTCATTCACTTTCAATTGCTTGTACCAGTTGGGTGCAAATGTTGTCGCAAGCATTTACTTGGAAAACGGCTTAATATTGATCATTTACATGTTGACTTTGATAAATATAAGAAACACAATTCTGCACTGTCATCTAAAGAAATACAAGATTTACTCGAACACGTTCGCTTAAGAGCAATGGGTTCTTGTAACACTTACAACCTAAGTTTTGATAAACTTATCAAAGATGAAGATTACAATTCTTTACTGGGAATCTCCAAACTCAATTTCGACGATCTAGTTTTACATGTAACGTCAATGAGAAATACACAAAATCGAACAGTTAGAAACGCTGTTGGTATTCTTCTTTTCAAGTTGAAGTCCAGTTTATCGAATGGGTTGCTGGCTTCTCTTTGTTGATTTTGATGTAGGCGACAAGTAGCCAAAATCGTTTGAAAGTGCTCGAAAAGCGATTATGAAAGATTTTGTTCCACACAACCTTGGTTTTGACCATATTACTAGTCTAGACAAAATGTCATAGATAATCATACGACAGATATATCAAAACAACTGTTTTCAGATCCCATATCAGACACTGTCATATTAGTTCTAGACAGTACGTATATATACATACAAAAAAGTTCAATGTATAAATTCCAAAGACTTTCTTATTCTATGCACAAAGGACGGCCTTTGGTGAAACCATTTTTGGTGACAACAACAACCGGATACATTTTAGAAGTTTTTGGGCCTTACTTAGCAAATGGTAGAAACAATGACGCTTCTATAATAAAAAATATAATGGAGACAAATAGATGCAATATTTTGTATTTTCTCAATGAAAACGATGTTCTGGTAATTGATAGAGGTTTTCGTGACTCCATTGATTTTCTAAATGAATGCGGGTTCAAAACACAAATGCCAGTCTTTTTACCAAAGTCCTGCACACAACATTCTACATCCGATGCAAATTCATCCCGATTGGTTACTAAAATCCGATGGGTAGTGGAGGCATCAAACGGTCGACTTAAAAAATGGCGATTTTTGGACAATGTGGTGTGTAATTCGCACATTCCTTCCATAGGTGACTATGTTAGAATCGTATGTTCTTTGATCAACAAATACAGACCACCCTTAAAATCAGATAATCCAAACGATCTTGGTAATGGTTTCCAAATGTTAATGATGGCAAAGAACAAGATATCTGTGAGCCAATGCTCACTAGTGATACCCCCGCTCTGATGTGAATATGCAAAATAAGCAAAGTCGACATTTAACAGAAAGCTGGCATCCGATTGGTACAGAAATATATCCCACAATATGGCATGCCTAAACAAATAGTGTGTTAAAATGCTGAGAAATCTTTGAGGAAAATTTGTTTGAAAATTTTGGCTAAAATAAACAAAGTACTCATTTAACAGAAAGATGACGTCCGATTGGTACAAAAATATATCCCACGATATGGCATGCCTTAACAAACACTGTGTTAAAATTCAAGCGTCTGCGACAAATAGCTGCTCAGAAATCTTTGACGAAAATTTGTTTGAAAATTTTGGTTAAAAAATAAGCAAAGTCGTCATTTAACAGGAAGTTGACGTCCGATTGATACAAAAATATATCCAACAATATGGCATGCCTAAACAAATAGTGTGCTAAAATTTCAAGCATCTGCGATAAATAGTTGCTGAGAATTCTTTGACGGAAATTTGTTTGAAAATTTTGGCAAAAAATAAACAAAGTCGTCATTTAACAGGAAGTTGACGTCTGATTGGTACAAAAATATCTCCCATCATATAGCATGCCTATATAAATACTGTGTAAAAATTTCAAGCATCTGCGATAAACAGTTGCTGAGAATTCTTTGACGGAAATTTGTTTGAAAATTTTTGCTAAAAATAAACAAAGTCGTCATTTACAGGAAGTTGACGTCTGATTGGTACAAAAATATATCCCACGATATGGCATGCCTATACAAATACTGTGTAAAAATTTCAAGCATCTGCGATATACAGTTACTGAGAAATCTTTGACGAAAATTTGTTTGAAAATTTTGGTTAAAAAATAAGCAAAGTCGTCATTTAACAGGAAGTTGATGTCCGATTGGTACAAAAATATATCCCACGATATGGCATGCCTTAACAAACACTGTGTTAAAATTTCAAGCATCTGCGATAAATAGCTGCTGAGATAAATGCGACAGAAATTTTTGTTACGGACGGACAGACAGACAGACGGACAGACGGACAGACAGACGGATGGACGGACAGACAGACAGACACACAAGGGTAAAACAGTATACCCCCTCTCCTTCGGAGCGGGGGTATAAAAATGAAAATGTCTTGAAAAATCTCTGTGATATGGAACCACATTACAAATATCGTGCTAACTCTAAATCCTGGAAGAGAATTGATGCACATGATGCTGCAGTTAACTTTCCCACTCTGTCGGAAGAAGATGTTAGACAATTAACTTTTGGAACCTATCAAATTCGCCAGGCAAACTCTTACATTAGAGAACATGTCGATGAGACTGGTCAGTACACTATTGATGTGTCACAAATGGAATCCGACCTGATTCACTGTAGGCTTCAATCTAGACACTCGAGCAGTACCCTGTACAAACTGTGGATTAAGTTCACAGATTGAGCCGTGACATCATGGTACTGCCAGTGCAAGGGCGGAGCAAGAACTTTGGGTTGTTGCTCTCACATTTGTAGTGTGATCTGGTACCTGGGTTGCTATAGCCATAACTGTAATGTAATTGAAACCAGGGGGTATGAAACAAGTGTTGATGATGCAGGGGAATACGTTGATGAATCTGAATGATACAAGAGGCCCATGGGCCACATCGCTCACCTGAGGAATAATAGGTATGATAAAATCAGCTTAATGGAGTCATAATACAAACTATCTGGACAATGTACAATAATACATGTAGATCCTGTATAAATAAAATCCATTTTCCCCTGGATATTCTTATGTTTATAATCATTAGTCCCTTTTCTAACAAGATGATTTTATAGTCATATCATATGTTGAGTATTGCAGTTCTCAAAATGATCCTTAACAATAGTTTATATATTAGATATAAACGTACATCAAACTCTGAACCTTCTCGGGAGGCCAAAGAATTGTCCTGGGGCCAAATTCTTAACAATTATAAAGAAACATCTGGCTGATTAGTTTCTGAGAAGATTTTTAAAGATTTACCCTATATATTCCTTTGTTAAACTTTGACCCCCCCATTGTGGCCCCACCCTACCCCTGGGGATCATGATTTTCACAACTATGAATTTACACTACCTGAGGATGCTTTCACACAAGTTTCAGCTTTCCTGGCTGATTAGTTTCTGAGAAGAAGATTTTAAAAGATTTACACTGTTTATTCCTATGTAAAACATCGACCTCCCATTGTGGCCCAAACCTACCCCCAGGGTTATGATTTTCACAAATTTGAATCTACACTACCTGAGGATGCTTCCACACAAGTTTCAGCTTTCCTGGCTAATTAGTTTCTGAGAAGAAGATTTTTAAAGATTTACTCTATATAATCATATGTTAAACTTCGACCCCCCATTGTGGCCCCATTCTACCCCCAGGGGTTATTATTTTCACAACTGTGAATCAACACTACCTGAGGATGCTTCCGAAGAAGATTCAGCATTGCCGGCAGATTAGTTTCTGAGAAGAAGATTTTTAAAGATTTACTCTATATATTCCTATGTTTAACTTCGATCCCCCATTGTGGCCCCATCCTACCCCCGGGGGTCATGATTTTCACAACTTTGAATTTACACTACCTAAGGATGCATCCACAAAAGTGTCAGCTTTCCTGGCTGATTAGTTTCTGAGAAGAAGATTTTTAAAGATTTACTCTATATATTCCTATTTTAAACTTCGATCCCCCATTGTGGCCCCACCCTATCCCTGGGGGTCATGATTTTCACAACTATGAATCTACACTACCTGAGGATGCCTTCACACAAGTTTCAGCTTTCCTGGCTGATTAGTTTCTGAGAAGAAGATTTTTAAAGATTTACTCTATATATTCCTATATTAAACTTCGATCCCCCATTGTGGCCCCACCGTACCCCGGGGGTCATGATTTTCACAACTTTGAATCTACACTACCTGAGGATACTTCCACACAGGTGTCAGCTTTCCTGGCCGATTAGTTTCTGAGAAGAAGATTTTTAAAGATTTATTCTATATATTCCTATGTAAAACTTCGATCCTTCATTGTGGCCCCACCCTACCTCCGGAGATCATGATTTTCACAAATTTTTATCTACATTACCTGATGATGCTTTCACACAAGTTTCAGCTTTCCTGGCTGATTAGTTTCTGAGGAGAAGATTTTTAAAGATTTACTCTATATATTCATTTGTTAAACTTCGACCCCCCCATTGTGGCCCCACCCTCAGGTGAGCTAAAAAGGTTAAGGTTACAATACAATAAGTTGTTAAAGTTGGTTTCTGGAAGAACAGGCTTTGTAAATTTTCTTAATAAATATTGACAAATTTTTTAATTTTTTAAGCTTTAGTTTTTAAGATCTGTGTACAAACATAGAATTGTGAGCAAATCTCTGTATCTTGCTTATAATTCGAAGCTTAACACTCAAATATGGTTAGTAAATAGAAATTGTAAACAATTAAACACAAGAAACATGCACTACATGTATAACAAATAAAGAACACAATTTATTTTTTCGAAATGAATCATATATATACATGTATATACCTACATATTTCCGTCAGCGATATCAAACTCTATTTAAACTGAATAAACTCGAGAAAATGCCGAGCATCTCAACAAAACCTATTGCATTAATCTACATGTACCATTACGCAAAAGATTATGCCGAATTACCGATAGAATGAATTGTATTTCAGTACCCCTACATCCGATTTTGCTTAATTTGCGCAGGTAAACAGTTAACTGTTTGATTTACCGAAGTCTCTGTTTGATTTGATACGTAAAAATCACGAAATACAGACGATAGTTTCCAGGTTACAAAGCATAATGAGAACGAAACGAAAATCAGAACAAGCTAACACCATCGTCATGTGTGAAAACTATCAACGCATTGAAATATTTAGCCTCAATTTACTTCACAAAATCGGCACCAATATATTTTGTATGTTTCAAAATTTCCCTTCATACGCAAACTGTTGCACAACAAGCAAATTCATCATAGTCAGAAAGACCTTTTTCGTATAATGTCATGGCTGCTTTAAACAAAGAACCTCGTTTTAGAAGTATGGAATCATTTTACCGTATGCCGAACCCGAAGCTATTAAACTGATTGAAACACGCCTTTCCTTTATTATTATTTTCGTAATAACTCAGATTTGAAACAGAATTACCACTTAATTTTTGCAATTTATATTTTCCTTCCCATAAGGATAATTTATGCTAAACTAGGTTGAATTTGCCTCGGTAGTTCTTGAGAAGAAGATTTTTAAAAATGCACCCCCCTTTTTCTACAGTTTCAAGGTTTTCTCCGCTTTGAATACAGATCAAACTTTTATTTCTGCAATTTATATTCGCCCTCCCATAAGGATGCTTTGTGCCAAATTTGGTTGAAATTGGATAAGCGGTTTTAGAGAAGAAGTTCAAAATGTAAAAAGTTTACAGACGGACAGACGGACAGACGGACGGACAGACGGACGACGGACAAAATGTGATCAGAATAGCTCACTTGAGCTTTCAGCTCAGGTGAGCTAAAAATTATTAACTGATCTTTGCTTTGTTTATATATTTAGGTTAAAATATCTTCAAAAATACCGTATTTTTCCGACGATTAGTCGGTATTTTTTTCCTCTGAACCAGAACACCCGACTTATCGTCTTCTTCGACTTGTCGTAGGCTTGTAGTCAGAAATTTTTTAAAAATAGCATTAAAAATCTTGGTTTCAATCATCTTGAGTTGGCTGTGTGATTGAAAATTACGTTGTTGAATTCACTGTTTATCTTTAATAATTATTATTTTCACTCATCTGTCAACACTTAAATACATAATAATAACAACAGTTATTAAAAAATGTTACATTGTCTTTAATCAATTAAAAGTTTTACCGTTCCGTTTTTATAAACACATCGTCACATGGTTCTATGTATCACTAGTAGGAAGATAACATTGCGCAGTAAAATTGAAACCAAGTTTGAATGGAAGAAAATATTGCAGTAGGTCCGGGGGATGTTTTTTTAAATTTAATTATTTTATTTGTAAAGAGTTGTTAGTGGAAAGTATAAATCAGAAATATTTAATGGTCAAATTCAATCTTAAAATACGTAATCGGCAATTATCAATACTACTGTTTATACAATAGGCTGACACCGGTTGTGTTAATAATCTTGCCCTAAGGCTGAGATCTTTACGGCAATTTCACTCCCTGTGTATATAAAGAGTACCGTTATAAGAGTGATTATAGTTCATTGATTAATTATTGTGCAATTCTTTGATTATTGTTAGATAATTTTTTTAGGAAACGTATGTATGTCGTATATCGTCATTATCAAGTTGTACAAATGATCGATTTATTTCTAACAGTGTCTATGTAAAACAATAGCGTGTAACTGCATTACTGGATACAAAGTAAACAAGTTTCATCAAAGCTTTCTGCACTTGAGATCCCCCTTTGAAGTCCGACACGAGACAGGTGCATGCTTATGACACCGGAAATTGTTAAACAAACATTGACCACGCGCCGAGTCAACAGGTGGCTGGTTACGTAATGGCGAATACACTGGCGATAGTCAGAGTGGATACTTATTTTAATGCTTGGGAATAAAATATTTCTGACAAAGTAAGTTTACATTTGCATAACACGCGATATCGGGAATTGTTTAAAATGCAAGCGACTTTGTAGAAGTTGCCGGTATTTGAAAATTTGATGCATAAGTATAAAGCGTAATTGTTTAAATGTTAATCATTAATAATAATTGGTAGCAATATCGGTGACATCGTGGCAACATACACTGATAATGTTACTGCAGTTTTATAGGCCATTTTGAAGTGATAAGATCGACGTATGGTCTGAGATCGACGTATCGTAGGATTTTGTTAAAATTTTGGCTAAAAATTGGCAATTCGACGAGTTGTCCGCATCGACGAGTCGTCGGGAAAATACGGTACTGTTAATTGATGCGGGGATGCAGATCATTCCTTTTCAACTGCATTATTTTTATTATTTACACTGAGATAAATTATACGGTTAATAAAATATTATTAGAAAGTAATCAACATTACCATTTAATTAAACTCTTTAAATGAGTCAGTTATTGTCATTACAAATTTGCCAGTTTTAAATTATATAAGTATATATAGATACTACAAAATTTAAACGCACTTACGTCTTCCAAATGTCGATTACTCATCTCTCGCAGTTTTGGACATTTTCATTTGGACAATACTGTCCTCTGTTTAAACACCTAGTTAACTCGTACGTTTATAAATTCGTATAAGACGTACGAGAGGGTCTAGGGCATTTGCCTTGGCTTATACCCCCAGATTCTTTTCAATAAATCCTAATTATCTCCACTTGAAAAAGACTGTGCCTTTCATTTATAAAAACTTGAATCCGTTTTACTCAATGATGCTTTGTGTCAAGTTGAATTGAAATTGGCCCAGTGGTTCTGAAGAGAAGTCGAAAATGTAGAAAGTTTACAGACAGACGGACGGATGGATGGACAGACGGACATCGGACAAAAAGTGATCAGAAAAGCTCACTTGAGCTTTCAGCTCAGGTGAGCTAAAAACTAAACATCATCCAGCATCTGAAACCTATGGCTAAGATTCAGCATTCAAGACTGTCAGGTGCATCAATATCGTAAGAAGCATCATCCATGCAAGTTTAGTGAAATTAGAACCAGTAATAACTTTGATATTATCAAAAACTTTAAAGAGACTTGGATACGATTTGAGATCATTTTAATTTTTTATGTATAAAATGGTTAACTGGTGCATTTTAAATGTACAATAATACATGTAGGTCCTGTATAAATAAAATCCATTTTTCCTCCTGGATATTCTTATGTTTATAATCATTAGTCCCTTTTCTAACAGGATAATTTGATAGTCATATCACATGTTGAGTATTGCAGTTCTCAAAAAGATCCTTAACAATTGTTTATATATGGGATAAAAAGCTACATCAAACTTTGAACCTTCTTGTGAGGCCGAAGAATTGTCCTGGAGCCAAAGTCTTAACAATTATAAAGAATCATCTGACTGATTAGTTTCTGAGCAAAAGATTTTTAAAGATTTACTCTATATATTCCTATGTAAAACTTTAATACCCCCCCATGTGGCCCCACCATACCCCCAGGGATTATCATTTTCACAACTTTGAATTTACACTACCTGAGGATGCTTCCACACATGTTTCAGCTTTCCTGGCTGATTAGTTTCTGAGAAGAAGATTTTTAAAGATTTACTCTATATATTCCTATGTAAAACTTTGACCCTCCCCCCATTGTGGCCCCACCCTACCCCCAGAGGTCATGATTTTCACAGCTTTGAATCTACACTACCTGAGGATGCTTCCACACATGTTTCAGCTTTCCTGGCTGATTAGTTTCTGAGAAGAAGATTTTTAAAGATTTACTCTATATATTCCTATGTAAAACTTCAAACTTCGATCCCCCAATATCTTACGTAATAGTATCATGTGATAAAATAATAAATTAATAATACAATATAATATTATACAATATTGTATCATAATATACAATACTATACATAACGATATCATGTTACAATATCATAACATAAAATATCAAAAAAATTGATACAATATCATATCGTATTTTATAACTTTTTATAATATTACATATGAAATTATATTGTATCATATTAAACAATATTGTTTCATACCATACAATACTATATCATAGGAGTCATGTGATATCATTTATCAACAAACACATCTATCTATCGAGCAGGTTTGAGTGAGGAAGGAGATTTCTTTAACATCCTTGATAATGGAGATCAGGCTCTGCATCTGAAGCAACCTCTGTGTTTCATTTATAATATAGTTAAATCAACTATGCAAGCTATCATCTATAAAACATGTGACCTGTTCCAAAAAAACTAAACCTCAACCAGCATCCGAAACCTATGGCTCAGATTCAGCATTCAGCCTGTCAGGTGCATCAGTATACATAAGACGCATCTCCATGCAAGTTTGGTGAAGTTCAGACCAGTAATAACTAAGATATCATCATCAGAGGGCACTAGCAATTAAAACCTTAACCTGCTCCAGCATCTGCAACCTATGGCTCAGATTCAACATCCATGCCTGTCAGGTGCATCTGTATCATAAGACACAACATCCATTCAAGTTTGGTGAAGTTAGGACCTGTAATAACTAAGATATATTTTTTAGCATCCTTGATAATGGAGATCAAGCTCTGCATCTGAAGCTTCCTCTGTGATTCATTCATATTACAGTTTAATAAACTATGCAAGTCTGAAATAGTACTATTATCTATTAAACATGTGACCTGTTCCAAACAAGAGGCCCATGGGCCACATCGTTCACCTGAGAAACAATAGGTATGATAAAATCAGCTTAATGGAGTCATAATACAAACTATCGAGACAATGTACAATAATACATAATACATACTTTGTATATATGGGTCCTTCTCAGATATATGTAAATAATAATTACCATCACTTTTTAATTATTTTTTTTTTTAAGAATGCATATGAAATGTAATAAATTATTTCAACATGTTTACTCCTATTAATTCAGACAGAAAACACAGTTTTTCACTTTATACATAAAAAAAAGTATCAAACTGATACAATTGAAAAGTCAATTGTCAAGAATAATGTGCAGCCATTTTGGGTTGCAAGTAAACACACTTAATATCTAGACATGGTTATTAAGACTTTAGGCTTTTTGAAAGATTTAAGTTATGAAAATTTGATTTATCATTAGTTTCTTGAAATTTGTGTGGTAAAAATATAAACAAATCTATTACAGATACTATACAAATTTTGATCAAATATGATGCATACGCCTATTACAAAGTCTGTCAAAATGACTATCTTACATGCATGAAATATATCTGTTAAAATGATCATTGAACTAACAAAATTCTGTGACCAAAATTGTGGATATCAATATATAAAACAATTACCAGTACTAAAATGACGAAGAATGTACACTGAATTTAAAAAAAATATTTTTTAATGATAAACTCCAATGTCGGTCAATTCCGTAATAGGCGTATATATGATCATAACTTTTCAAAAACTATCCGGAGAACGTTTTTATCCCCTGTCATATTTACCCGAGTCCAGTTTTATGCGTGCTACGTCATCGAAACTTGTTTATATTGGGAACACCATGCGGTTATGGAGGTAAGTTTGATGTCGGTCAATTTTTCATTGAAGTGACTTCCGTCACAGGAAATAAAACTTTATCTATTTAAGTTAATAGAATTTATGTGTGCTACTTTTGAAGTACAGATAACGAATGGATTGATTGATGAAATGAAATGGGGAAAATTAAACACACTTTCCTTGTCACAGTTCCGTGTATGGCCATTGCGATCAAATCGGCAATTACGGTTTGACAAAAAAGATGTTTATGGCAATTAGTTGTTGACACGAAATACTCCAGAACGTAATGTCCGTTTATGATTTATTTCTACCTTTATATTCGAAAGATTTAAGATGTAATGTTCTCAGTGAAACAAGTTATTTTATCAATGGAATCTAGTTTGTTATGTTATTTCATGTGCAGCAAGAACCCAAAATATGCACGGTAAAATAAAGTTCGGAAGTTATGTTTTGACGAAGAAAGAATGGCAGCAAAAGTGCATCAAATATAATGGGCAAACGTTAATACTTTATAACAGATATAAGTTATGTTACGATTAAAAACTATATTTTAGATTTACAGTTGTTTACTTGCTGAATACAAATTGTCAAATCATATTATGTTTCTGTAAACAATTATAAAATTATATGATATAATGTTCGGTTGTTATATTGACAAAAATTATTCTACTTCAATGTCAAAGATAATTTCCTTCCCGAGTGAAATAGTCAATCATAATTACCGTCATGCATACTGTATTTTTCTTTAAAATTTCTGCTAACAGAATTAAGCCAAATTTACAGAGTTTTTAGAAATACAAATATGTATGTGTACATACAACTATTTTTTAAAAATAATTGTTAATTCAGCCAGAGTAAATCTTTTTTGTTTGGAAATTATTTTGACACGTCAAATGTAATTTCCAAATTCATGAAGGAGTTTAATTGAATGTTATTTTTTATGCATAAAATTTTGATTTTTTTTTTCAATTGAAATGTTTTGAATCATGAGAAGTAAACATTTGGATACAAAGTATAAAAAATTAAAAAAATTGACAACTTTTTTATGCTGGAAATTATGTTTGACATTTAACACAATATACTTCATTGCAACTAAATCTTTTTGGAAAATTTTTAAATATATATATATAGATAGAACAATTAGTGACTGAACAGTAATAAAATTGGTTTATTTTATAGTCTCATTGCCTCCGAAAGCGCAAAGCAAAAGAACCGATCATATCACCATCAACAAGTCGACTGACTGCACTCACTGCAGCTGAGAGAGCTAAAAGGTATTTTCAAAGAATTGCTTAGACTTTAACATTTAATTGATTGATAATTTACAATGTAATATGTGTGATAATGATAATGTGGATAATCTACATCTCTAATCTCTTTAAGAATTAAGATGGTAATTATAATTTATCTCTAAATTTTGACTATTATATTTCATTTGAATTTATTAAATCTACATTACCGGTACATAAATTATAAATCTAAAATAAAATCATTAGGTATCGAGATCAGAAAAAAAATGATCCATACTTCAAAGAAAAAGAAAAACTTAGAAAAAAAATTGCTTGGGCCCAGAGGACGGACGAGCAAAAGGAAAGAAATAGAAAACAGAATAGAGAGAATCAGCAAAGGTAAATTTTAAAAAAGCCAACTTAATGGTAAATTATTCTGTAAATTCAGCGTTTTGAGTGCATCTACAACTGGTGTAGGATTAAATATTGATTTTTTAGTATTTAAATGGTTTATAATGGTATTTTGGGTTATTTTGAAAATTGTAGATACCGTGAACGAAAGAGGGAGAAGGGGATTGAATCGAAACAGAAATGTTCTAAGGTACTGACAAGAAATGAAAGAGAAAAGCAAAGACAGTATTGGAGAGTTAAACAAAAAGAATCACGGGAAAGAAGGCATCCACAAAAAATTAGAAGAAAGAAAGAAAAAGACAGAGAGAGGCAAAGGAAAAAAAGATTTAACATCAAACTTAAAGCCATGGAGAAAAAAATTGAGAAGACTACCCCAAATACATGTAAAATCAAAATTAAACAAGCAATTATCAACAGCATTAAAGATAATGCAAAAGCGAGAAAAATAGCTGCTAAAAAACTTGCCTCTTTGAAAAAAATGCGCTTAAACAAATATGCAACAACATTTCTAGGAATAAGCCAGTCGTACATGAGCAAACTCTCAAGACACTCACAGGAAGATAGCCCCAAAAGAAAAACAAGAAAAGACAAAACCTCAGCTGAGACTACAGGAACCATAGTTAACTTCTTTAGACAAGGAGATATTTCAACTAACCTACCAGATTCAAAAAGAATTAAATCCAATCTTGAGGAAAGAAGGGTGCTCAACAAGACTTTGAAAGAAACCTATAGAGAATATAGAGAAAGTAACTTAGATGTGGTAGGTTTTTCCACATTTGCCCGGTTGAAACCCTGCAATGTAGAGACCACTTGTAAGAGAAAATGGAATGCATGTTTGTGCGAGATGTGTACTAATGTTGACCTGAAAATCTATGCCTTATCACAGCTGGCAGCAAAATTTAAAAGTAATGTAAAAATTGACAGCAAATATGAAGCAGTAGAAAAGACCCTGTGTGAAAGGGGCAATGAGAAGTGGCACAAAAAAAATTGCATCCAGAGGGAATGTGTTGCTTGTGGTACTGATGGGGTTGTATCTTTCTTTACTCCACTCATGCGAGAAACATCAAACCAAAAAATTAAATACATTAAGTGGGAACGAATGACCAAAGAAAAGAATGGAAAACAAGTAACACAGATCATGCCAAAAACTTACGAAAAAAGTGCCACTGAGGTTGTTTTGGATCTTGCTAAAGAGCTGGACAAACTAGCAGCCCATTTATTTGTTGCTGCTTGGCAACAAAATCAGTTCTCGCAGCTTCTAAAGAGTGTGCCTTCCCACTGGGTCATTCTTAACATGGACTTCTCCGAGAATTATTCATGTGTAAACCAAAACGAGGTCCAGAGTGCCCACTGGGGCCATAACAATATAACGATACACCCAGCTGTATCTTATTACAGATGTCCAAATGAAAACTGTAACGACACAATACAGGAGTCTCTGATATTTGTGTCAGACGATCTAGTACATGATGCGCATGCAGTAGCAACATTTGTTGCTAAAGCAAATGAACATTTGCAGAACAAAAGAGGATTGATAATTGAAAAACAAATTCAGTTTACTGATGGATGTTCTGCGCAGTATAAATCCAAAACTCCCTTTACAGATATATCATACAGCAAAGAGGACTATGGGTTTGTGGTTGAAAGACACTTCTACGGTTCACGCCATGGGAAAGGGCCCTCGGATGGTGCCGGAGCAGTTGTAAAGTCAGGAGCAAGAAGAGCAGTTATGGGCATGAATGTTGTTATTAACAATGCAGAGGATCTTTATAACTTTGGGAAGGAAAAGCTTGAAAGCACAGAAGAGAAAACTGACCATTTACATCACAAAAGGACTTTCTTCCTCATTGAAAATATCGACAGAAACCGCCCAGACAGAAGCAAAACAAAGACTGTTCCTGGAACTCGAAAATTGCAATGTATTAAGTCGACAGAAGAAAAGTATTCTCTCCTGACAAGAAACCTGTCTTGTTTTTGTCAAGTATGCGTAGATAACACAGCAGATGAAATTCAGTGTGAAAATTCTGAACTTGTGGATCAGTGGACTTCTCAGGAATTACACCATACTGCTGTGGGAAATGATGTTCGTCAAACCAGAGGGAGGGGTAGAAATGCAGGAACAAGAGGAGCAAGGGCTAGAAGGGGTGATAGAGGTTTAAGGAATAGAGGAGGAGGAAGGACAAGAGAGGAAGATAGAGATCTAAGAATTGGAGAAGGAGGAAGAGGAGTAAGGACTAGAGGAGAAGAAAGAGGAGCAAGGACAAGAGGGGAAGATAGAGATCTAAGAATTGGAGAAGGAGGAAGAGGAGTAAGGACTAGAGGAGAAGAAAGAGGAGCAAGGACAAGAGGGGAAGATAGAGATCTAAGAATTGGAGAAGGAGGAAGAGGAGTAAGGACTAGAGGAGAAGAAAGAGGAGCAGGGACAAGAGGGGAAGGAAGAGATGTAAGAATTGGAGAAGGAAGAGGAATAAGGACTAGAGGAGGAAGAGGAGTAAGGACTAGAGGAGTAGAGAGAGGAGTAAGGACTAGAGGAGGAAAAAGTAGAGGAGTGAGAACTAGATCAGAGACAAGATACAGTTCAGAAAGTGAAGAGTCCTTTGTAGAAGGTGAGTTAATATGTTAATTGTTAACATATATATATATATATATATATATATATATGAGTGTGTGTGTTTTAAAAACAAATGCAAACATAGAGCTTAACTGAGAATTGTCTTTAATAATTGTATTCTATATTTATTATAGATTCTGAGGTTTCCGATCATTATTCCATGCAGTCGAGTCCTTTCAGCGAAAGTGCGTCTGTGCAACAAGACAGGTATTGTTAGTTTTTTTTAGCAGCCTCTGACTTGTTTCTGACCTTATATTAATATTTTTTGAATATTTCTCAGCTCTTGCTTGACAATAATATATATCATATTTATATATACATGTTGACTATAATTTTTTTTCTGTTTTATAGTGATGAGAGTGATGATATTTTACCGAACATCTCGGGACTCTCAGCCATAATTGCTTCTCTTGACAAGGTACACAGAACTGTGTTGACTAACTAATTAAATATTGCAAATTCATATTAAGACCAATAGTTCTATTTATGCCAAATCAGGCAAACCATAGATTTATATTTTGTGATGACATAAAACCTTTTGTTTTGTTTTCAGGATGATGGCTCTTTATCCCCTGTCTTCCTGCATGATGTAGAGGAACCTGTCCTCCCTTTCATAGAGGAACCTGTCCTCCCTTTGGTAGAAAAACCAACATGTCATATGGTAGAGGAACCTGTATTCCCTTTGGTAGAAAAACCAACATGTCATATGGTAGCGGAACTTGTCCTCCCTTTGGTAGAAAAACCAGCCATAATTGCTTCTCTTGACAAGGTACACAGAACTGTGTTGACTAACTAATTAAATATTGCAAATTCATATTAAGACCAATAGTTCTATTTATGCCAAATCAGGCAAACCATAGATTTATATTTTGTGATGACATAAAACCTTTTGTTTTGTTTTCAGGATGATGGCTCTTTATCCCCTGTCTTCTTGCATGATGTAGAGGAACCTGTCCTCCCTTTCATAGAGGAACCTGTCCTCCCTTTGGTAGAAAAACCAACATGTCATATGGTAGAGGAACCTGTATTCCCTTTGGTAGAAAAACCAACATGTCATATGGTAGAGGAACCTGTCCTCCCTTTGGTAGAAAAACCAACATGTCATATGGTAGAGGAACCTGTCTTCCCTTTGGTAGAAAAACTAACACGTCATATGGTAGAGGAACCTGTCCTCCCTTTGGTAGAAAAACCAACATGTCATATGGTAGAGGAACCTGTCCTCCCTTTGGTAGAAAAACCAACACGTCATATGGTAGAGGAACCTGTCCTCCCTTTGGTAGAAAAACCAACACGTCATATGGTAGAGGAACCTGTCTTCCCTTTGGTAGAAAAACCAACATGTCATATGGTAGAGGAACCTGTCCTCCCTTTGGTAGAAAAACCAACACGTCATATGGTAGAGGAACCTGTCCTCCCTTTGGTAGAAAAACTAACACGTCATATGGTAGAGGAACCTGTCCTCCCTTTGGTAGAAAAACTAACACGTCATATGGTAGAGGAACCTGTCCTCCCTTTGGTAGAAAAACCAACACGTCATATGGTAGAGGAACCTGTCCTCCCTTTGGTAGAAAAACCAACACGTCATATGGTAGAGGAACCTGTCCTCCCTTTGGTAGAAAAACCAACACGTCATATGCTCTTTGAATCAAAGAGAAGGTAATTATATAACTTGTTTGGTATTAATAGACCTTGCTCAGAAATAATATATGATATCACCTGCAATGCAAATTAATATTAATCCATTTATTCTAGTTATCATCCTGGGCAATATATTCTGGTTGAGCATGGTTTAAGTTTGTTTCCTGCTGTGGTAAATGGAGTCCTGTTCTAAAACTTGTTAGAATTAACATTCTCTTAAACTTCATTTATTAACAATTTCTTTGTTATTTCAGACATTTTTTTTTCTTCACTTGTTTATTTTGTTGCTTTGCAAAAATTCCCATAAGGTGTATCTCAATTCCACAGGAAAATAATGCTTATCAGATGTAAAATATAGAAAAACTAATGCTAAATAATTTTGCTATTTTTATGTATCAATCTACAGAGATCTACAGAGATGCTTTTTATTTAATTTTTGATGTATTATATTAACACGTAATGTTGGAATGGATGATATTTCAGGTTCAAGAGTGGCCATTTGTCCTTTTTTTTACCAAAAAGGGAAAATTGTGGGCTGAAGGGGACATTGCCCACACAGTGCTGGAGAGTGATGTCAAAGGGACAATTGACCCACCTGACATTACAGTTCGTGGGTCACGGATTTATTACGTGTTTAATGGTAAGTAAATTTACTAATACATTATGAAAATTCATCTGTTTATTAAAGGTTGCAGTTTTAAAACTTTTTATAATATATAATTTCAGGTTTGTGACAGATGAAGAGAAATGAGAAATTTCTTGAAGAAATGAATAAATGATTAAACAATCGTTTCTTTTTGTTTATTTGTATAGAACTCATGTTTCATGATTCAGTCTTCTATCCTGTATTTAAAACATTAAAAAAAAGACTTTATTGTTTCAGGAATTTGTAATTGTCAAAGTGTTTAAGTAATAGGCGTCACAAAAAATGATTATTGTCAAAGTGTCAACAGTAATATCCAAACAAAAATAGTATTGATTCATAAAAAACTTTTATTTTCAACATTGTGTAAAGGATAAAAAATCATCTATAGATATAGAAGATAACATTAAAATTTGTTTTGAATTTTTTTATTATGTGAATTAACAATAAAAAAAATATGTTGGCCATTTTTTAAAGTAATATCCATCACTTTTTTTAAAACTAAAAAAGAAAAAGAAGGCTAACTTTATTTTGATAGAAATAATTTCTCATTGTATAAAGAAGAAATAAGCTTTCTGAACCCTAAAAATAATTATGTAAAAGTCATTAATTATATACAAAAATAAAAGAAATTGAATGTCAATGTAAGAGGCGTCACTTTTCTAACACCAACTTTAAAAACAAATAATCTATAAAATGAGGTTGTAACTATCTTTTCCTTGTTTTTTTCTTAAAATTTAGGTTTTCCTTAAATGTTAACTACCAAAATTAAGTACTTTTGTGACCAATTAAATTTCTAAAGAAAATTTCCTTACATCTGAGAAGGACCCATGATCTACACTACCTGAGGATGCTTCCACACAAGTTTCAGCTTTGCTGGCTGATTAGTTTCTGAGAAGAAGATTTTTAAAGATTTACTCTATATATTCCTATGTAAAACTTCAAACTTCGATCCCCCAATATCTTACGTAATAGTATCATGTGATAAAATAATAAATTAATAATACAATATAATATTATACAATATTGTATCATAATATACAATACTATACATAACGATATCATGTTACAATATCATAACATAAAATATCAAAAAAATTGATACAATATCATATCGTATTTTATAACTTTTTATAATATTACATATGAAATTATATTGTATCATATTAAACAATATTGTTTCATACCATACAATACTATATCATAGGAGTCATGTGATATCATTTATCAACAAACACATCTATCTATCGAGCAGGTTTGAGTGAGGAAGGAGATTTCTTTAACATCCTTGATAATGGAGATCAGGCTCTGCATCTGAAGCAACCTCTGTGTTTCATTTATAATATAGTTAAATCAACTATGCAAGCTATCATCTATAAAACATGTGACCTGTTCCAAAAAAACTAAACCTCAACCAGCATCCGAAACCTATGGCTCAGATTCAGCATTCAGCCTGTCAGGTGCATCAGTATACATAAGACGCATCTCCATGCAAGTTTGGTGAAGTTCAGACCAGTAATAACTAAGATATCATCATCAGAGGGCACTAGCAATTAAAACCTTAACCTGCTCCAGCATCTGCAACCTATGGCTCAGATTCAACATCCATGCCTGTCAGGTGCATCTGTATCATAAGACACAACATCCATTCAAGTTTGGTGAAGTTAGGACCTGTAATAACTAAGATATATTTTTTAGCATCCTTGATAATGGAGATCAAGCTCTGCATCTGAAGCTTCCTCTGTGATTCATTCATATTACAGTTTAATAAACTATGCAAGTCTGAAATAGTACTATTATCTATTAAACATGTGACCTGTTCCAAACAAGAGGCCCATGGGCCACATCGTTCACCTGAGAAACAATAGGTATGATAAAATCAGCTTAATGGAGTCATAATACAAACTATCGAGACAATGTACAATAATACATAATACATACTTTGTATCTACACTACCTGAGGATGCTTCCACACAAGTTTCAGCTTTGCTGGCTGATTAGTTTCTGAGAAGAAGATTTTAAAAGATTTACTCTATATATTCCTATGTTAAACTTCGACCCCCCATTGTGGCCCCACCCTACCCTCAGAAGTCATAATTTTCACAACTTTGTATCTACACTACGCTTGACTGATAATGACCTTCAGTAGTCTTGATCATCAAGACGTTTAGGCTTTACAGTGAGGATAGATAAAGATAAGCGTCTGAGTGATCAACCTAAATACAAACATTCGCACAAATTTGGAAAAAAAAATGTGTTGGCATCAGGAATTGTTTAATCGCCATGTGGGCCCCTGGAATTGCATTTTCAAATCGCCCACACAAAAACTTAGTTGCAAATGGCGAGTGGGCGAGTGTTAATTTCAAACCCTGTTACACAGTTCCGACGACACATCCCTTGCTACAGTGAATTGTTGTCAAAAAAACAGTCCCCTGCAACTTAAGACCATTGCATGACCCTGATCTAGTGGTCTGAATGAATTTCACATTTTAGGTGAGCTTCATGAATGGACATTATAACCAAAAGTTTGGGTTTTTTTCCAACATGTGTGAACAGTTTTGAGTATTTGAATTTTTTTTGGCATATCTGCATGGCTCTGACAATGACCCCCTGGTGGTTGTCATTTTCACAATTTAGAATCCTCTTATCCTAGAGATACTTTAATTCAAAGTGGTAACAAATGGCCCTGAAGTTATCAACAAGAATTTAAAAATGTTAAATTGTAAACGCACAACGTACATCCATGGGCGAAGACCAATTGCAGTAGGCCATCTGAGTGACTCAGATGACCTAAAAGCAATACATATAAAGATGAAACGATATGGCATTACATAGAGCATATATTAAATTAATACGGCACATATTAAGCGCCCACGATAAAAAGTGGTTTAGTCATGACTAATACTTTTAGACTTCACAGTTTACAGTGATTATGATATGAGCATTTAATATAATGTAGTCTAAGATTTAATGAACTTGAGTCTCAACATTTCAAGATATAAGAATGGATTCTAAAGGCTACCAATTATTGGGACTAAAAAAAAAAGAGTACGACTGCTTGATCGGTGCTTCATTTGTTGAAGTCAATCTAATCATGTCAATAAAATCACAACTCAAATTATTAATATTCTTATCATCCCTTCAAGATCAAACTTATAAACATTTGCAATGAAAGTTATCATAGGTATATTGGCAATACAAAGTTGTTCATTCTGAGCTTATTCATTGACCTTTGTTTTGAAACTCAAATTCTTGGCTTGTGAAGTAACACAAAAATCTCAAATAATTATAACTTGGCTTTGTTTGTGTACAGTAATCAACCTCATCATAACATACCTGTTAACCCTCCCGCATTGCGCGGGAGAATCCCGCAAAACAGCCTAAAAAACCAAGATCCCCCGCATCCAACCTATCTCCCGCGCGGGAGACAAATTTCTCCCACAATCGTATTTGTCTTCCCCATACCCCCCCCTCCTAATTCTGAATCTTTACATGCAAATTTCATCAACCATTGTGGGTTTTTCTCTGATTTTGAGCTTAAAAAAAGCTGCTGTGTAGCTTGAATATATCAAAATCCATCCAAGTACTGTCTACCGTGATCATGGTATGACATGTTATAGTCCAGTTAACTTTTTACGATTACTTCCGGTTTTGACTTAAATCAGTTACGTATTTAGTTATGCATAGGCCTTATAAAAAAAATAAGTGAAAGCTTAAAACATCTTGATTTTACTCTGTAACACCAAAGAAAACAATACACAGCCAGTGGTGTCACTTAACAGGTGCACAGGTAAAGCACCCAAGCCACGTGCAGTGAGTCGTGACTAATTCTGTCTGGTCAGCACCGTCGGTAAAACTCAAAGTGAGTTTGGAACACTGAGTGTTTATACAAGCTACCGATAAAAGTGAAGCTCGAGGAAAAAGTGTAAAAGCATTTCACAAGAGTTTTTAAAGTTTATAGTACCGGTACTATGATTTACCAGTCTAGACGGGACTCCCAAAACGGAGTTAACTCCCAAAACGGAGTCTTTGGCTCCATCATGCATTGCGGTAAAATGGCGTTTCTAATGTAAACAACGTATGAGTTATGCCCCTTAGTTCGAAATAAATCTCTAAAATTGGCCAAAAACACGACAAAAATTAATTTTAAACTTTCAAAAACATTTCTAAACGTTTATTTGTCATATTTATGTCAAATTTTCATAACTGTTGTCTTGTATTACGTAGGATTAATTTTTAAAATGAAAAATTCACCCATATCTTCGATCGCGCATAACTATAACTTTTTAGAAATAAATTAAATGCTTGGGTATGATTATTAATCGTTGTTGGTTGATATATAGTCTCATTTACATCATTTTCAGGCTTAATTACTTAATTATCTCGAATAATTATGCATTTAATATGGTTAACTAACATCGGAAACGCCGCGAGCGATTATAATTGTTTTGATGATAATTATCTGTTTAATTTAAAGAGTTAATGTATCTAGAATGACAATTTGTTTAATTTTCTAGGTTTTTAAACTACCAATTCTATTTTTTCAAAACAAATAAGACGTTTTTAATCATCGCTAGAGCAGCCAGTTTTTGTTAGTAGTCGGGGCCCTTTTCGTTTATGCACTTATCAATTTGTGTGTTTGGTGACTTTAAATTGTAACACAATACGAAGAAAGTACAATTTAATGCAATTTACCTTTTAGTAACGATAAAATTCCATGAAAAACACAAAAATATCACTTTTTAAGCATCGTCCAAACATCCAACTTCGGAGATAAATAACTTTCTTAAGTGCATTGCCAAATAAACACCCATTTCGTGCAAATACGATCGATAGTAAATTATATCCTGGGTCTTTTAAAACATGTTAGAAGTCTGCCAACACATGCAGCACTTTGCAAGATGATTTCTCGTGGACCCCATGTTTTCATCGAAAAATCGCCATTGTTTGTACAAGTGCGCATGCGTAGACTCCCAAAACGGAGTCCAAAATACTTGCAGAAATTCACTTCCGTTGACTCCGTTTTGGGAGTCCGTCTAGACTGTTTACAGGGATGCTATGAACATTACAACAGAGATCATTTTTAAACGACGCTGGAGAAATACATGTTGTTTTGTGAATTAAAAATCTTTCCTATATATAAGGCAAAAAATAATTTTAATGAATATTATTTACTGGTATTTTCTTAACTGGGTTTCACTGCATATTCAAAATACGCAAAATAAATTTTCTGTGTTTACCCTAGATGTCAGCATGCAGTGATGGTTCAATACTCAACAATAAGAAGACTTAATATAAAAGGTGGCACTATTGACTTCTTGTATTGTACCATGCAAACAAATTAATAGTTTTCTGAACACAACACAAGTTATAATTGCACACTGGTAGTCATAGAAATAATAAAATTTAAAATGATTGCAAATGCATTAATTATAATGGTAAAATAAGGTGTCTAACTGTATTTTTAATATATATTTGCATTTCACGTAAAAAAAAAACGTCGTTTACGCAAAATCTCCCCCTTAGCCAAGTTGGTAAGGGGGAGATTCTCCTACATAGCAGCTTTGAAAGGTTAACAGGTTATGTCATAACATATCAGCATACATAAAAATGTATGATACACCCTTCCACATCTTGCACTCAAAAAATCACAAATAATTTTGTGATGTTCGTAATACGCGATTTGTAATGAGCAATCCATCACACATTAAAATAAAAGGACGACTGGGATGGCGACAGCCATTGCATGGCTATCAATTTGTGACGTCATATGACACGTTTAGCCTAGAATCAACTTGAATATGCAAAATTCGGTCGAAAAAAGAAACCTGTTTAATCAAGCCTAACCAAAATAAATAATACTATTGCACAATATCAGTATTAGTACAGGAAATACTCCCTACCTTCCAAGGGTCACATTGAACCTGTTTGTCGAAGCGATGAAATATGTTCAGCTTCCCCGCCATGTACATTCGGAAACCTACGGGGTTTTTTATATAGTTCCGAAATTCCATTTACCATTACGAGCCCGATTTAATTACCCCAGTCATTAATTCAGTCGTTATCACTATGTAGCATTTGACCAAACATTATAAAAAGTAATTTTAAAGAAATCACATTACATATCTCTCTCTCTCTCTCTCTCTCTCTCTCTCTCTCTCTCTCTCTCTCTCTCTCTCTCTCTCTCTCATTTTTAGTCTGTCTTTTTGCTTAATGCTTAAACATTATTTTATATATTTGTTTTTGAGGAGTGAATTTTTACAGATTCTCAGTTTATGTATTTTTTATTAACCACAGGCTCCGCCTGCTCCATTTTAAAATTTTCTCTTAATAAAAAAAATCTGTGTAAAATAATCCGCCGGTGCTTTAGTCGTGACGTTATATTTTACATTTTCTAGAACCTCAACATATCAATGCAATATACACATTTATCATCAATGAAGAAATCTGAAGAAAAAAATCTTTTTACTCTGTGTGTGTTTTGTTTAATTTTGGGGGGTGTTTTGTTTGTTTTGTTTTGTTTGTTTGCTTTTTTTTTAAAAACAGCCTTTATAAAGGTAGCTTTTTCTTTCAGAAATCATTCATTCATTTATTCAATCATTGATGTCAGGCTTAAACAAATAAAATATTTTCATCAACAATTCGTCTATTTAAAGCTAGTTCTAAAGACTTTAAAATTTGCATGCTTGTTGAAAGTTGCGCTCTATATATGTATTTGATTTTCCTCAAAAAAGAGAGAAAAAAAAACTTGTGCAACCATTTGACCGATTAAAATGATTGAGTTCTGCAAAAAATAGCTTCACTCCTTATGTCATACAAAGTAAGATACAGGTATATAGACGAATAATATTTCATGCTATGTACTAGTATGTATATATCCTCCCTCCCTCCCTCCCTCTCTCTCTCTCTCTCTCTCTCTCTCTCTCTCTGCATGTTTGTGTTGTAAAGTGTCATCTGCATGTCTGTCTATTCATCTGTCCATCCATCCGTCATCCCCCTCTTTCTCTCACTCTTTTCTTGTCTACTTATATCTTTTACTTGCTACCCATCTCTCTCTCTCTCTCTCTCTCTCTCTCTCTCTCTCTCTCTCTCTCTCTCTAGCTCTCTCTGCATGTTTGTGTTGTAAAGTATCATCTGCATGTCTGTCTATTCATCTGTCCATCCATCCATCATCCCCTCTTTCTCTCACTCTCTTTTCTTGTCTACTTATATCTTTTACTTGCTACCCATCTCTATCTCTCTCTCTCTCTCTCTCTCTCTCTCTCTCTCTCTCTCTCTCTCTGAGACTATCTCTCTCACACACATACATACACACACAAACGCACTGTATCTCTCTCTCTCTCTCTTAATTTTTATCTCTCTAAGTCTGAATGTCTGACTGTCTTTATTAAAATAAATGCTGTTTTTGTTCATGTTTACACTTATTCCTATCACATTTCTTTCTTTCCTCTTCTTTTCTCTGTTTTGGTATGCCTTGCTCTCTCTCTCTCTCTCTCTCTCTCTCTCTCTCGCTCTCTCTCTACATGTTTGTCTCTTAATGTCTCTATTTGTTACCTCTTTGCAACTGCATGTCCATCTATTCATCCATTTGTTTGTCTCTCCTTCTCCTTCTCTCTCTTTCTCTTGCTCCTTTTTCTTGTCTACTTATATCTTTTACTTGCCATTTATATCTTCTCTCTCTCTTTCTCTCTCTCTCTCTCTCTCTCTCTCTCTCTCTCTCTCTCTCTCTGTATGTGCATGTATGTTTAAGAAATAAATGGCAATTTAAAAAGTTCATTGGGATATGAACTTGGTTGGTCACATGATCAAATCCTGTAAAGCTAGGAGGGCTTCTCAGAAGATTTGATCAAGTACCATCCAAATTTATATCCTGGTGAATTACTTAACATTGCTTACATTGTATATATATGTTTGATAATACCAAATCATTAAAATGATGTTTTTTGTTTACAAATTTATGCAATTGTCAAATGATAAGCATGTGCAATTATCATGAAAAAGTTTACACAGAATTGATTAGTTCATATAACTAAAGGAAGCAATTTGTAAATGTAGATATTTACATTTCACATTGTGTGGAAAGCTACTAAAGATATAAGCACCATTACACAGACTGGGTACCCAAAGGTTTAAATGATGAGTTCCCCGGTCGACAGTAAATTATGCTATGGAAAGTGTCTACTGTCAACTGAGAAACAGGTTGACTGTTGACAGTAGACACTTTCCATAACAGGTTGTCAACCCTCAACATGTCCCTCAGTAGATAGATCAATAGAATATTTCATGGAAAGTGTAAACTGTCAACCCTCAACCTGTCCCCCTTCATGTCAACATGAAATTGTTTCTCTGTGTTGTACATGTTTATTTATTACTAAACATTTCTTGTTATTTTTTCAGCCTATTGTTCTATTAAACATGTGTGTATTTCCCCCTTCCCTTCTGCTTTCTGACTGCATCTGTCTGTATGCTCTATCTGTTTGTCTCTCTGTCTTTGACACTCTCACTTTTACAGTCTCTCTCTCTCTCTCTCTCTCTCTCTCTCTCTCTCTCTCTCTCTCTCTCTCTGCATGTTTATTCCTAAATACCTCTGCATATATCTGTCTTTCTCTAACTCAGACTCTCCCCCTCTCCCTCTCTGTCTTTCTCTCTGTCTGTCTGTTTCTCCCTCTCTCTGTTCTCTCTGCTCTCTCTCTCTCTCTCTCTCTCTCTCTCTCTGCATGTTACTGATGCCTGTGTATAAAAGCTCCATCTGTCTTTAATCAATTTGATCTGTCTGATATGATCTGAGTATAATCCATTTCTCTCTCTGATATTTTTATTTCAAATATATGACATTGTCTTAATGTTTTATATGATGATAAATTGAACAATTTTTATTTCTTATATTTCCAGATGGCCTGATAATCTATAATACTGCAGCTTAGCATGCACAAATATCAGGCAGGTTATATATAAAACATTTTTATTCAATATTAATGATTAATGTTAATCTTTAAGATGATCAAGGATGACGATAAAATGTACATTTATTATGGTTAAAATCAAGCTAAATAAATTACAGGACTTAGTTATTATCCAGTATGATTATCTATTTGAAACTATTGCTAACAGCATTCCACTGTCTTGGTCATTTCACACAATGAAAATCTGTTTAAGTTTTTTATTAATTTTTTTTTCATGTGTCTTATTTTTTCATCATCCTCTCTTGGGCCCCCATTCTTTACTTTTTCTCTGTCCCTGGCTCGATAATTGCCACATGTGTGTTTCAGCAGAGTATCATATTTCTAGTCTGACTCAGTTTTAGCACAACATTCCAATGTGATTAAATTCATGAACTAGGCTAGTTTCACCAGACTTTATGCCCCCCCCCCCCCCTTCCCAAGAAAAAAAAACCAAATTTAATGTTAATACAGCAATAAAAATATAGTTCTACTGACAATAGAATGCAAGTTCAAAGAAAACATTCATTGATCCTATTGAATATATGATAAAAGATGGAAAGAGATTTACTTTGGCTTTAAATTATTAAAATGTACTTTTTGTTAAGTTAATTTTGTTAATTTATATATTTTGATAAAAAAAAAAATTTAAAATAAATTAAAGCATTTAATCATACATGTAATTGCATGCTTTAAAGTTTACTAAATTAATACAATTTATTTCTCACACAACATTAGAAACTACCCATGGATCATCACAGTTCTTTCTGAGTAATCAAATCATAATATTTCCTTATTAAACACCCGAATAAAAAAATTATGCCATTCACACTGAATTAGCAATTTAGGTTAAAGATGTTATCTCATATTTCACCCAGAACAAGCAACATAACTGATGAAACATAAGTTTATGTGTACAATGTCATGTACATGAGAAGAATAAATGGGTCAAAATATACACTAATTATTAATTATCAGTAAACCTGTTGATCTCACTATCTTTTTATTAATTCTTTTAGGTCAATGTTATGCATGTGCTCTCTCTCTCTCTCTCTCTCTCTCTCTCTCTCTCTCTCTCTCTGGAATGAAAATGATAAAATAACAGACAATTACAATTTTATGATTTCTAGTAAAGATCTAAATTGTTTTTCAACCTACATTCTTTGTTTGCAGGCATAAATTGTTTATGTGTCTTTAATATGATGCATTTTAAATATGAAATTATATAATATCACAATACCAATGACAGTGAAAAAATTTGCAAATTTACAGCAAAATTCATCAATTTAAATAGTTGACTCTGCTGGCATGAGGAAAACAAACTCCAATGTATTACAGAGATCTATTGAACTAAAATTCAAGCAGCAAGGACAACTTCTAGCTATAGTAGATGCAATTACCTGTTGCAAAAATTGGCAATTTGTTGACATCTTTAAATGTGCATCTTTTAATATGACCTGAAATAAAAATAGCTTTGACCTAAACCTATATGAAGTGCATGTGCCAGCTGCAGCATGTATGGTTAGATTGACTGTTTATGGTGTTATAGTACTGCCTAATTATCTTCATGTTTTGATCATAAAAATATACATGTATTTGCATTCACAGTATTTATCATCCACCAGACACTGCAATTATATTAATGATAATATACATGCATCACTGAATTAAACCTTTAAGACACACAGGTTACTGTGACAACTACTTTATAATGAGTACAGTGGGCTCTTAATTCCAACAATTAAGCTCTCAAAGAAATCATCGTTCATATCTAACAAATTAATAACTGTTTATAAATACATGTTCGTTCAATAGTTTAACCATTTTTGTAATATCCATTTCTATGCACTTTCCATTCTAAACTTCTACACAGTTGTAAATTGTTATACATGTACTTGGTAAGAACCTCGTTAGTTGCTAGAACTTGTGTTTGAACTATTTATATATTATGTTTATGCAATGATTTCAAATATGTTCAAACCAAATTAATATATGTAGTCCCATTATGATGCTGATTTTTCTGTTATGAAGTCTGATTGCCAACTAATACCGCCTTATTTTTTGTTCTGTAACAGTGTAATTATAAAATTTCTATACAATGTCAGTATTGTTGGTCATTGTTTTAGACATATAAGGAATTAATTTTACATAATATAAACCTGATCACAATTCATAATGTCGCTAGACATTAAACAGATATAAATAGACTTTATATTGTGTTCCTTTAATTTAATTTCCATTCTTTATTATTAAACTGTATCACATGGTGTACATGCCTGAGTCATCTCTTTTTTATAATTCCTGTACATATGTACTAACAATTAAATTTTGCTTGCAAGATATCTATTTTGAACTGATTTTATGGTAATATAATAACAGTGGGTATGATATTCTAACACAATGAGTTCATGGATACTCATGTACACCAAAGTTGAAAGTCTTGACATCTAAGAAAATCAACATCATGTATTGCTCAGGTCCAGTTCCCTTGTTACTTGAAAACCAGCCTTTCATAGTCCCACCCAAATTCAGATAACTAATTCCATTGATCAATATGGCTGGGTGTCTCTCAATATGACAGTTTTAACAAATACATTATAATTATGCTAATATTTCAAACTTTTACTTACGGTGTAATGAATCATGCATATCCAATCAAATTTGTATGGGATGTACCCCTGGATCTAAAATCAAGGGTGTATAAGAATTGATTCTGGGATTAAGGGTCACTAAATTAATCCCACTTCACTTTTAATTAGACTTGGATAATAACTGAATTTCTAAGTAACTGAATGGAATTCAAAATCTCAGAAGTCTTCATGCAGATCATTATGTAAACATCTCATTTTGCATTTAATTCTTTTCTCTCATATACTTTAATGTCATGCAGTGACTTCACAAAATTTAGCAAGATCTAACGAAACTGCAATCTATTCAATGCTGTTTAATCAAATTGGGTAACTTCATTTGGGTTATAAAGTAGGACTGAACTCCACTAATCATACAAATGCATGTGCTGGTAAATGAAAACTGTTTTCATATGAATCTGAGACTCTCTCGCTCTCTCGCTCTCTCGCTCTCTCTCTCTCTTTCTCTTACACATGTTAGGGTTTTTTCCCATCAATTGAAAATAAATGAGAATACATATAAGATTAATATTCATATAAACATTCCATGTTAAAAATTATACAGTCATGCAGGCTAATATTTAAAAGTGCAATACATTGTAGATGTATAAACAAGGGGCACCTAAAGGGAATTGTTTTGAATTTAATTTAAGCTCTGTCACAGCCTTGGATTCCATTGACTTTATCATGATGTGATTGTGCATGTTTGTTTTATTCTATTGAATTGAGAAACTGTTATCTTTAATTGATAAGATTGAAAATCCAAAGAAAAATCAGATAATAATTAATTAGATATGCAAAATCTATATGTAAATGCAGAGTTTCAATGATGTTCTGTGTACTGTAAGATGGTAATTGAAATTTAGATTTAAAAATGATGTTATCCCTATACATTAAGAAAAGGATATACATGTATATGATTGTACCCATCTTTTAGTCTTCACAACAGCAACCACATGTGCATTTCAAGAGTTATTTTTACCCACCTTAAGGATTGTTGGTTTTTTTTTTCTTAAGCATCAGGATTTATGCAACCCATGGTTGTGTTCATTTATTGTATGTTTATATCAAATTTGAACACTATCATATATCTTTATAATTAGATATAATATATTTGTTCCCATCGTAGATCCTTCATCAGAATGGTAGATGGTAGTCGTCTAGGTTATATCAATTTACCTGGGGGGGGGGGGGGGTGTCATACTTTACTGTTGTTGAAACAAAAAGGTCTGTAGGACATATACCTAACCTGAGTAATAGATTTCTTTATGTGTACATACAAATACAGCTGCAAATTTATCAACAAAATTTATCAATATGGGTATAATATACAGGAAAATCTCAATATAAAACTCTTATAATCAGGATAGAAAAATTAAGTTGTGATCAAATGAATCGACATTATGCTATGAATACCGGTAAGTGACTGTGACTCTCGTTACCAAATAAGATTAAATGGAATTTTCACTTATTATAATAAATGTTTGCTTTCTCAGGCAAAAGAGTAAATATACATGTAACTTCCTTTTTTGATAGGACAAGACATCTGAACCCTTCTTTGCTATTTATATGGGATGTATTCGTTTCAGGATATCTTCAGTGTATGTACTTGCTATTTTAAAAGTAGATAATAGGAGAGACATAAATAACAAAATATTTATGTCTCTGATGATAGAGATTTACAGGAGATCTCCGAACCCCAAACGAGCAAATAAGGATTAATGTTGCAGCTCTCCATCCACTTAATCAAATACACTCCTTGTCTCCAGCATATTTCAAACTTGCACAAACTTGCACGAGTTCTTGGCGAGCTACATGTATGATATGGTGTTCCGATGGGGCCACTTCGACCTTCGCACTTTCGCCTTTAGGTCGAAGAGTTGCGAAGGCGAAAGTGCGAGAGTGCGACGGCGAAGGAGCGAAAGTGCGAAGATGCGACGGCGAAGCGCGAAGATGCGATGGCGAAAGTGCGAAGGCGAAGGAGCGATACTACATCATTCTAATTTCATTATGCGACACTCCTTGCTCATGTATGGACCTAGAGGGGGAGAGGGGGTCCGCCACCCGGAAAATCCAATACTAATAACATCACACATGCAGTAAAGGGGGAGAGAGGGTCCGGATCCCATCCCCCGGAAAATGTAATTCTATTAATTATATATAATAAAATTTGTAAAATATCTCTCGGACCCCCCCCCCCCCCCCTCCTTAGAAAAAGTTATGGATCTGCGTAGGCTGTTGAAAATAAGTTCTAAAAAGTTCATCGTCTACCTCATATGTCCTTTTATACAGCTAAAATTGTTTTTAAACGATAGAGAGCTCCACAATCATAAAAAGGCAAAGGCGAAAGCGCGAAGATGCGAAGGCGAGAGTGCGAAGTTGCGATGGCGAAGGAGCGATAGTAGTATCGCTTCTTCATCTTCGCGCTTCGCCGTCGCATCTTCGCACTTTCGCTCCTTCGCCGTCGCACCTTCGCACTTTTGCCTTCGCAACTTCGCACTCTCGCACCTCGACTTAAAGGCCCCATCGGAACACCATAGTATGACGATTGTTCTACGAGAATGTTCGAATGTAGACGACCTATTACGACTTGACTATTCATTCGTTTGTTGGCTCTCATAGATTCTTATATTTATAGTCCGTCAAAGGTTCAGAAACCTATTCAATAGAGGTATATGCAGCTGGAGATGATCGGATGATCATCCATACAATAAAATAGAGAAAAGATGAAATAAAATAGAACAGCTCAATCACAGTGGCAACTCCGGGAAAATATCGATCAGAGCCCGTACAAATTAGTAAAAATGTTGAACAGAAGTCTTTGAAACTCGTTGAATTTCGGATGCATGTTGAGCAGAGATCGTGTCTATGCATTCAGAACTCGCTAAGCAACTCTTAAAATGTCAAACTACTTTTTCAAACGGGGGGAATCGCCGACATACTAGTAATACAATAAATCGGCGACATGCGCACAAGACTGGACAACATCAATTCAATATGTCTTCGACATTTGTTCGAGACTAAAACTTGCACAAGAATTCAAAACTGTTTTGAATTCTTGCCGCTGTTTGGCGAGCAGCGGCGACATGAAGAGACATTTATTCAACATGCACAGAATTACCTGTGGTATGTTCGAGTCCTTCACGACACCTAAATGGGTTTATTACATGTACTCGCTATATAAACTCGTAGCTCCAAATCGTGACAGCGAGACCGGGGCTATAAGGCTCCCTGCGTGTGGTTTGGCCGCTTGTTAGGACATTAGGCTCCCGTGTTAGAACCTGCTGCACCATCGTTAGATGTCAAGACACCTAATGCATCAAAGGTATCCAATGTTAGGGCATTAATTAGGCTCCGTGATTAGGGCCTTTATGTAACGAAATCAATTTTAATTCTTCATCCTAACACAGTCAAAACAAAAACTGATAATTTAACGATCAATTTAATAATTTGTTTAAAGAAAGATATACAATGTAAATGAAAAAATGACAATAACAAACTGTCAACCATTTCAAAAATCCATAAAACGAAATACAAATTGACAGTAGAGCAACACGGACCTCTAAAAATCAGGTGTCATGGACGAGTGAGCATCCTCTGCGCGGGGTATATATTAAAGAAATACTCAAGTAAAGAATGACTGGATGGTTTCTCCCATGCTGCTGACCGGTGTCGTATAATTTAAGGTCCGCCCCGTAAAATGGTCCGGGGCGGACCCTTAATGTTAACATTTAGGGTCCGCCTTTGCTCTAAAAGGGTCCGGCCCGTATAAGAAAAGGTCCGCCTAACATTAAAGGTCCGGGGTATATTTTTCATTTATATTTTTTTCAATTTCGACTATTTTGTTACAAAATAAGTGGTATTATTTTGTAATTATTTTAATGGACTAGGAGTACCTACCCGAGGTGAGTCAGTAAATATCCAGCACAGAGTTTTAATGAAAATACGTATACAAGTAGCTTGGTGAACACAAATAAATCAAAAAATTATTACTGTTTAAAACTGGATTTTCATTACAACTTTATTTTTGCCGCGATATGTCTTATGTAAACAGGGTTTTAAACCGATTGGTGTCAGTAATTAAACAATGGCTTCAGTCAGGTGTATCCAAATGAATTGATTTGTTAATAAGAAATTGAAGACATGTAAGATTAGTAAAGAGCACTATTCCCTCGGCTGTTTATGCATTTTGCTTATGGCAAAGAAATTAAAGGGATCCGATTTTCTTCTTAGAAAAAAAATATCACAGGTGCTTGAGGACAGGACCCCCCCCCCCCCCCTCTGAATTTAGACCCCTGGGGTAGTTGACACTGTTTTGATAGAAATTCCTTTAAAGCCATGTACACAACATGCTCCGATTTATTTAAAACAACCCCAACATGCATATTAAAGATCCTTTTTTCATATGCAATGGTGGGGGGGGGGGGTTAATCGTTTATTTTCCGTTAATATTTAGATATCTAAAATGGAACATGTTGTGTACATGACTTTAATTAAAAGAATTTCTATAAAAAAAAAAGTCAACTTCACCAAAGGTTCAGACCGGGGGGGGGGGAGGGGGCTAGGTTTTGTCCTCATGTACCTGTGGAAAATATTTGTGTGAAAAAACCAAATTTTCACACTACGGTAAAATGTTTCTCTAGATTCCTGCCTGCTACCCCCCATATAGCATTCATTATTTTCCCCACATATTTCTTATTGCCATTATAAATGAAAATCGATATCATCAGACATAAAGGACAAACCTACCTTAATATTTAAGATTATTTCTTGAACTATAATTTTTTGCAAACAGCATTTCAATGGGGCGGATTTTTTCTAAATGAGCCATAATATTACATCTAGGTCCTATCCCTATATTAAAAGAACATCGGGGTCAATCAAAGCAAGTACATGTATCAATACGAATATTAATTTTCTGCAATGGATATTTCAACAGGTGGACCTTTTCTGAGCCATAATATTAGGTCCTAGCCCTAAATTAAAAGATTATCGGAATGAATCAAAACAAGTATGTATACGAACATTCATTATATGAATATTAATTATCTGCATTCAGTATTTCAACGAGGCGGACCATTTCTTGATCTATATTATTGGGTCCTACCCACTGAAACAAAAGATCATCATTAAATTAGATTCAATACTTGATTAAGTGTTTTCCTATATATCAATGATACCATTGCTGCATCGTATGTAACCAGGCACTTTACCAACAATTACATGGAAGTCAGAGAGACAGACAGAGAGAGAGGGAAAGAGAGAGAGATATTAATCTATACCAATACCAATGCAAGACTGCTACTCTAGACACTGTCCATTTGATAAGTACGTCAATATTTAACTCCATGGAGATACATACTAGTATTTATATTTTTCTTAAATCAACAAGGATTTTGGTGGTTTTTTATTTGGCAGTTAAAAAATCGGAAAACTCCGTAGACATCTAGGTGATTAATTTTGGTATAACAATTAGTATGAAAAACGTCAGTCAGCATGCGACCCAGTGAAAGATTGTATTTGCTGACAAGGTCGTTGTATCGACCATAGAACGTACGAAAAGATGACTTCAAAGGAGACTGTCGACAGTCCTGTTTTATCAACGTGTTTAATTGTCAGTAGCTTGTCTCGTCTTAGAAACTGTTCATACGAAGAGCATGCCTTTATGTATCGAATTAACTGAGAGACAAAAACACCAAATACAGGTGACGAAGGTATATTACTACATAAGTAACGAAAGTTGACTATAGAAAAAGTTATCGCGTTTATCATAAAGTTTTGTTGTTAGATTAAAACATCATTATGCAAATCTTTCATGAAACAAAACAAAAAAAAAGTTGGAATCTTTAGAAAAAAATAAGGAACTCTGTTCATATGCATAGAAGAAAAAATAAAGAACTCTGTTTATATGCATAGAAGTATCATTAGATGCATATTTCCTACACCCCCCCCCCCCCCCCCCCGGAGGTAATCAAACAACTTTCCAGATTACATCTCTGCCAATGTAAAACAAAACCCTGTTTTACTTTAACCACATATTAACAGGTATTTACAATATCTTTGATAGCTACAATTATCCCTCTCGATCAAATATTCGAAAGTCTGCATCTATACATGTATTTTTCATATAAGATACAAAAACTAGATATTTGGATAGCATCAGGGTCATCTATGTTGGTTTCTGGGAAACTTACAATATCAACATTTCTAATAAGATTAACAACTTCATTGTAATGAAGTATATTCAATTATAAAAAGTTAACTATAGACCGACTCTTGCCACATCAGGTTTGCTCCCCAGCTTTTGAATGATTTTTTTCTTACGTTTAGTAATGCAGTTATAAGTTATTCATATTTTTAGAATTCATTAATTGCACATAAATGTTTTCACTTTTTTCATTTCATCAAACCAATGTTTTGATAAATCAGTCCCAGTTAAGTCTGTGTATAGAAGAAGCTTTGAAAGAAAGAAAAATATGAAATGCACTACCTTCAAAAGACACGACCAGGTCATTATTTTCTACTACATGTATTAAAAAATTCTTTTTTTTTTAAGTATTATTTTTTAAAGTATTTTTATGCATAATAAAAATGTTGGATTTTCTGTGTTCTACACAGCATGTACATGTGTATTGAATTATAATAAAATGATGCCAAAGACACCAACCATTCATTTTGATATGCATGCATGTATATGGTATTGTGGATGTCTATCGAAATATACTCAATGAAATCGATGATTGTGTCAATGACATCGATTATTCACTTTCTTAATCGTCGATTTTGTTTAATTCTTATAACTAATAAATGTATGCATCTGAGCATACACCAAAGAAGTTAACTGAAAAACATATGTGTAAATCATGATTGTTCTGAAGTTTCCAATTTATAAGTAAAAAGGAAACGGTCTAAATGACACGCTTATATTATCATATTTTTTGTTCAACCTTAGTGTGCGTATAACTCTTCAATGTAAAATAAACAGTCGCCATATTCAGTTTGTTCCTAAGACATCGATTCATCTGCCTACTTTAAAGTAGTCATGTTGTATATTTTATTTGTTAAAATGAAATATATCAGAAAGGACACTTTGATAAAACTATAATCATGTACCAATCATTACTAAGTATATGAAATGTGTATGTATACTGTCATGTTGTGAATTTTGTATTTACTGCCACCCGGTAAATTCAAAATTCACAACATGACAATACATTAAGATTTAGCATATTGCCTGCAAATATTTATTTTAGAATAAAAATTAACCTCCTATCAAAAATTAAATAACAAACTGCACTATATATCTATGAAAAAATAGGCGGGCGTTGAATCTTACTAATTTGTAATGAATGCAATAACATGGCTCTTAAGATATGTCAAAAATAGTTTTACAGTAAGAAAGTTTTGTAAATTAGCTACATGATAGAGATGATAGCTACATGATAGCAGAGGATACTCACTCCTCCTTGGCACCTGAGGCCCGTTTCACAACGGCTTCCTAAGATGTTTCCTAAGATAAGATATGCCTACATTGTAAGTTATAACTTAGGAAGTTCCTAAGATTTGTCAAAGCTGGTTCACAAAACTTTATGAGCGTAACGCAGTTGACTAAATCTTATCTTAAGCCCCTAACACAATTTGCGCACGAGCAGAAGCGACTGAATATTCGTGTGACCGATAAAATTAGATGTCAATCGTAAACTGTTGCCGAAAAAATCGCATTTGAAAAAAAGTCGTACGATCTAAGCGAGCGTTATGTGATGTAAACGCATTAAATCTTGCGATATATCTTGCGTCTATATACGACTGTTGTACAATGAAAGCGACTGTTGAAAGATAATGCGATAGGATCGCGCGAGAGACCAGGTGATCGGACTATTGAACGTACGCCAATGCGATAGGACTTGCGATCATGCGTTCCATGGTACGAATGCTCGTGCGAGTCAGAAAGGGTATATACCGTATAACGGGTATTTTCTGCGGCTTGAAATTTTTGCGGTTTAACCCCTAAAAAGTATCAAATTATATTCTGCGTTTTCAATTTCTGCGGTTACATTAGACCGCAAAAAATACATATGTTTACCCGATTTGCCTTAATAGGGAACGTAAACTAGAGAACCAAACTTACAATATTGTAGCGTTTTTATTTCAATTTCAATTTTTATTTCAAAGTCTTATTTTCTTTTTCTGTTTGTAAGGTCGCGTTTATATGAATCTCTAAAATATCTTGTTGTGGACTCTTTTAATTCTGAATTATCGGCTTTGAATTTTCTCATAGCTGCGGCAGGTCCATGTTCAGCGGCGCAGTTCCCGATTATGGCTCGGTCCCTGGGTGAATAGGTCGAATATGAACCACGTTTTTTGCTCGAATTTGGCGTTGTAAATTTATCCATAACTTCAGACACCCTTGTGTTACACTCTTGGATCGATCTAGGGGATAAACTTGCCGATAACTGTCTGTTAGGATTTGGAAGAATACTTCCGCGCTTTCAATATCTTAAAATCGACATTCTTACCGCGTTCACGGTGAATGAGAACCAACTCTCAAATGTTTTACAAGTCTACTAAATACTGCTTGTGAACTTTTCTTTGATCATTTTTATTTCATACTCGACTAAACACACAGTCCATATATCTGTTCAGTTATAATTGATATCACACAGGTAACATGAGATAATTAGGTGTGAAATACGACGCAGAGCCCCCTAATAACGGACTGATCACGTTTGAAAATTATAGCTTGTATTTTAAATAGTGTCAAAATTAGTGATTTTTTTAAAGAATATTTTGCGTTTTGAATGTTTGCGGATTTTTCTTATCCGCAAAATACCGCAGAAAATAAACAACCGCAGAAAATACCCGTTATACGGTATACCGCCCATTTCCGACGCTTTAGTAGACACAGTTGAAAGCGAAAGAACAGGCCAGTAAGAAACAGAGATGCAGCAGCAGATATTATACATGTAATACCTCAATATGATTATTCTATTATATTTAATCGGTCTAGAAAGTCAGGTGACAGGGCGATTTCATAGGAATGAAAAAGCCGATATGAGCATATGATGTAGACAAGCATGATTAAGTAAAAAAATATTTAATCGTTATGATTATATATCACAAGACCAACTTAACTATCTATGATTCGAAATTATGACAGAAAAGGGAGACAGTAACAGAGGAAATCAAACAATCACGACGTTATTGCCTTTGAAAAGTCAACCATATAATCATATGATATTCGGTATAATAAAACGTTTTTTGCATTAATGTTAAAGGAATATGAAGATTTATTACCCCAGAAAACAAATTTTCCTCGGGCGATGCCCTCGGGAAATATGGTTTTTCTTGGAGAAATAAATATCCCTCACAACCATGCAATAAATGTATATTGTTGAACTGTGATCTGAAACAGAGATGCTTATACATGGTATATAAACTAATGGCAAAGCATGGCATATTACTGATAAGTCGTGCAATGATAGTAAAACGTTGCAAGATAACATAGGCATGCTGAGCAACAGTCTTATGGTCGCACAATACGCGCATAAACAACTGCGATTTATCTTACGACCTTTAAAAATCGTGCATCACTCTTGCGAGTACTCAAAACGTTGTAAAACGTTCGGACTAATGTTCGTGCGTTGCACTGCGATAATTTGGATCGCGTTCGGTCGCGTCTGAATAGTGTGCATGTCCACTATTCAGAGGAGACTTGATACGACAAGTAGAACGTATGCAACGAATGCGAGAGTTGATGCAACGTAAGCGAGGGCTCGTGCAACGTATGCGAAAGCTCGTGCGAAGCTCACAAATTGCGTCGCAAAGTGTTGTAAAGTGCTCGCGCGCCAATTGTGAAAGGGGCTTTAAGATACATTGTAAGCCAGTTTTTTTTAATAATTTCGTTAATTCCAAACTCACTAGTATCTCGATCATGTAAATTCTTTTCAATATGTCACAGATTTAAACTTTTTAAGTAAACGTAAAACCTCATTCCCTTTTTCACCTGGAAACAAATTAGAAAAAAAATTAAACCGTGTAAATAGAGTGTAAATAGTGTAGTGCCTATGTGCATGTACTGAAATTATGTATAATATTTTACCTTCACATACATACACGAGTAGATAAAAATAATGTAGTATACCCAAATATTCTTGAAAACGGTATTTTTTGAATTAGAGAGATCGCAGTATACGGTATATTCCAGTATGGAATACAATACTCCCATGCAGTGACAAGTAAGATTTAGAATGGAAAGGTGTGGAACTTTTAAACTAAGTTTAATTTTACGCGTTTTCTTGTAATGATTGATATAAGAATGTTTTTTTTTTTTTTTTACAAAAGGAAACATCGCAAATTAATGCATCTTGGCCGATAGAGCAAGAGAGGATAAAAGGCAACAATTTCTTAATGAAAGAGCAATCCCATGATTTAACATCGACATACCTAAATCACTTGCCGGTCACTACTACCCTCCCCAACAAAAACTGAAATAAAGAACCCCTCACCCCACCGCAAGGAAAACACCTCAAATTTCTATCGTAAAAGAAAAGCTTATTTGGTGAAGGGATAGAACAAATCATCCAGTCATTCTGTAATTAAGTTTTACTTAGTATTTTTTCCTGTTTTTATCAAACTGCTTAAGATATCAGTGACTCTCGGGAATGACAAATTTCATTATCATCAGTGCATAAGCTATAGCAATACCCGCTACCCATCTGCGCGTGCGACCAGATATAATCTAAAAAAAATGTTAAGATTAAAAGTCTACACGAGAGATGTTAATTGAAGAAATATATGTATATTTTGATAGTTCTAAAGTTTTCAGTTAAACCCCTGTCACACCGGAGCTGCGTCTTAACGGCGATCCCGCTGCGTCCTTAAAAAGTGTAAAACGCCAAGGTAAACGCAGTAGAGTCTCCTACAGCGCCGTAGCAACGCAACGGCATCTTTGTCCGTCGCGGTGGGATCGCCTTGAACGTTTTAGAACGCCATGCGACGGCGCGCTCTTTAAACATGCACAAAGTAGGCGCCGTGGCTCTGCGTTCTGGTAAACACGCCCTAGAAGTGTTGTGAGGTCGCCGTGACAGCGCTGTAAGATCTCCAACAGCGCCACGAGAGCTCCGTGGGCGCGCTCAAGAAACGCAGCTAATCGCAGTGTAGACGCAGTGATAAGTCAATTGCGCTTGCACGGAGACCTCACGGAGTCCTTTGGGATCTCACTGCGTCTCTATCGCGCTCTCACTGCGCATCCACAGCGTTTGAACAAGTTGTTTTTCATTTGGCTGCATTCACACAGCGATCCCAAAGAGCTGTTGCTGCGTTCATCGCGCTCTCGTGACGTTTCTTCTGCGTTTATACCGCGCTCCCACGACGTTTCTTGTGCGTTGTCGAAATCTGTGACTGTTGTACAATAGCAAGCGATGTAATAATTATCAAACTGGATGTAGATGACTATGTAAAAAGGAGCATTTGCTAATATTCCAAGACCTATCAATTAACGTAGATGGAATTCATGCCATTTGGTTCTGATGTTTTCACATCTTTTCTATGTTTTCTAACAACTAATTACGGATCTTTTTTGTAGACCTGACTACTAAGAGTTTTGTCATAGTCCTTCACAAATTGGTTAGAAGTAGTTATGTTTCAATTACAATGTACCTTCTTATAAAATCAAAACAATTTTTAAATCATTTATTTACTAATTGTAAATTCTTGTTTGTTTCCAATACAATAGTACAAATCAATATTAACCTATTAAGAAGTAATGAACGTCTTGTGCACGCAGTCAGCGCGCAGAACACGCCGTGGACGCGCGGTAAAAACTCCTAGAACGTCATGAGCGCTCGGCGGAAAGTCAGCGAGAGCGCTAGCGCAGTAAATCGCCAAGTAGAACTCCGTGGAAACGCATTTACACGCAGTGGGAGCTCCGTAAGAACGCCTCGGTCGCCGTCAGGACGCCGTAAAAAAAACTGTACATTTTTTCTCAATTTTCCTTGCGATCCTACGGCGATTCCATGAATTTTACAACGCCGTGAACACGCCGTGGGGACGCAGCTTGGTGTGACAGGGCCTTAAGAAGTCCTAATGATTTGTGTTTTCTTGTATTTTCGTTCAACTTTAATGTGCATGTAATTCATTTCAATACCAAATAAACAGTCACCATATTTGTTCCTAAGACATCGATTTAGCTGTCTTAAAGTTAAGACATACATGTAATTTAGGAATTTCATAAGATAAGACAAGAATAGTGAAACGGATAAGTAATGAACTTAGGAAAAAGTACTAAGATATAACTTAGTCCTAAGTATGCTTTGTGAAACACCCCCCCCCCCCCCCCCCCCCTGCTTTCGACTATTGATTGAATACCCGAATTGTCCATGGATATTTCTCCGTTTTTCCCGATCATGATATTTTCCCCAAATTACGACATTTTTCCCGATAATGACATTTTTACCGATATAATATTGGGCGCACTGCGGGTGTGACCGGTCAGCAGTGGATGCTTACTCCTCCTAGGCACACAAAGATTTCCTAAGATGTTTCCTAAGATAGAACTTAAGATATGCCTAAGTTATAACTTAGGAAGTTCCTAAGATTTGTCATAGCTGTTTCACAAAACTTTCTTAGCGTATCGCAGTTGACTTATCTTAAGAAACAATGTAAGCCACTTTCATATCATATTCGTAATCCTAAATTGATACCGTCAATCTAAATTCTTTAAATTTCAATATGACACAAATGTAAACTTTTTCAATGAATGTAAAAATTCATTCCCTTATTCACCTAGAAACATCTTAGAAAAAAAGTAAAACGTGTAAATAGAGTGTAAATAGTGTAATGTCTAAGTACATGTACTAAAATAATGTATAATATTTTTACACTCACGTGCATACAAGAGTAGATTAAAATTACCTAATAAATTCGTATAGTTTATTTTCTTTGATTTGAGAGAATGGATAGATCGTCCTTTATTTTTTCAGCTATATATATTTCGTTATTTATATTTAATATTATTTTTTGGACCGCATAAATTAATGGAAAATATTGGTCACTGCTATAATTTCTGTTATTTTTATGAATGTTCGAGTGTTTTTTTTTTGTCTACTTGGTCCATTTTTAATAGCATGTGTTAACGTATACTAATATGCTTATTCCGAAATCTAAAAACGATCGTTGAAATATCCAGATGATTTTACTGTTTCATACGGTATGTTCCAAATGGAATACAATAATTATATGCAGTGACAAGTAGGATTTTGAATGGACAGATGTGGAACTTTTAAACTAAGTTTTTATAACGCTAGTTTCTTGTAATGATTGATATAAAATGGTGTGTTTTATTTTGTTTTTACAAAATGAAAAATCGAAATTCACAAATAAATGCATCTCGGCCGATAGAAAAAACGAGGATATAAGGCAAGGTTTTCAGTGACTGTATAAAACAGCATTCCTATGGAGGATTTAGCGTCGACATTCCTAAAACACTTCCCGGTTATTCCTACCCCCATCCCCCAACAAAAAAATCAATTAACATCCCACCAAAAAACCACACACACACACCTAGTACCTAAATTTTCTCCCGTAAAAAAGGTTTATTTCTTGGAGGGATAGGACAATTCATCCAGTCAATCTGTAATTGAGTATTTATTTAGTATTTATTCTTGATTTTATCAAACTATTTAAGAGATCAGTGATTCCCAGGCGTGAATAATTTAATTAACATCAGTGCACTAGCTATAACGATACCCACTATCAATCTGCGTGTGCGATTAGATAATCTAAAAAAAAATGTAAAAATTTGAAGTTAACACCAACAAATTAACTGATCATGAAGAAATATAGGTATATTTTGACAATTTTTAAATTTTCAGTTTAGAGTAATGTATCTATCGACGGAGCTTTGAAATGAATAATTTGGACTATATAAACCTCGCATTTTTATGGCCAGTCATTAATTTTTAAATTATAAGGAACATATATTGCGTCTTTTTGAAAAGATTAAAAATCTTGATAATAGCCCTTTAATGATACGTGTATTCTAGTATATTTGTTCAAATTAAATATGCGTATAATTCATTAAGATAGACAGTCGCCATGTTAAGTTTGTTCCTAAGACATCGATTTACCCATCTTTTTTTTCAAATTTTATTGTCATTTTCAAAATTAATACAAGAAATCAAAGAAACAAAGTAAATTTTTATTGGCAATCACACACCCTTTCATACCCTTGCACACATAACTATCAGAAACATTCTAATTGTTTACATGAAAATTACAGTTTAAAAATATTTTTCCAGTTTGACCATTGTTTGTCAAATTTTACAATTTCACATGATTTAATTGATATGTACATGTATCTTTCAACTTATATTTGAATTAGATATGTTGTAGTAATCCCTTTAAGTGAGGATCTTTTTTTGTTTCAAACAGTTAAAAATATACTGTTTGGTATACAAAATTATAAAGTTTACAACTTTGTTACCCCAATTTAAAAGGTATTTCACCAACTATTACATTAGTAATATTAAATTCAATTTATTTTTTTACCCATCTTTATATACCCATCTTAAAGTTAAGACATAACTTAGGAAATTCATAAGATAAGATTGGAATAGTGAAACGGGTAAGTAATGAACTTAGGAAAAAGATCATTCCTAAGATACAACTTAGTCCTAAGTATGCTTTGTGAAACGGGCCCCTGATATTTGGAGGTCCGTGTTGCTCTGCTTTGAACTTGTATTTCGTTTTATGGATTTTTGAGATAGTTCAAGGTTTGTTATATTTATTGTTTGTTATTGTGTTTTACCACTTTACAACTTCCAGATCAAACCGAATGCTCCGAGACAACGACTTTACTCAATTTAGACATATAACTGGAAACAGCAGACCAGACTGGATATGGAAAATTCATAGCGACGTTCAGGAAGTTACTCTTTGTAAATTTATTGTTAAACTTTTGACTCTCCAAGACCTTCCCCCGCACATCTGCAGTTTATGTCAAAAACTGTTCACAAATATAAGATAAGATACTGTAAAATTAAAATATCAACAAATCTTAATTTTTTTTCAATATTTAAACAATGTATATATAATATTACATCGATTTGTAACCTTTAAATATGTTAAATACTTGGAATATTTTGCTTTGAAATAGCGTATGCGTATCAAAACTTCGATATAGTGGCATTTCTGGAACTTATATGCCTTTTGATCTAAAGAGTAGGTCTGAGCTTTGTATTTTTGTCATGGTCTAGATAAGGTCTGATGGAAATTAAATCGATTTCAATCAAAAATACATGGAGAAATGACCCACTGTACTATGAAAATATTATTTTGTATCACAACAATTGAGTGATTAGGAAAAATCACTTTTGGAAATTGGGATACTCCAAATTAGAACTGAAAAAGGACGATATAAGGGAGAACCTCTATCTCGATGAAAGAATACATGTGTATAATTTTTTTAGTCGATGAACAAGAAAATGAGATAATTTTTTAAAATTGTATTAAGTGTTTTCGTTTTTAGAATGGAATTATTAAAAAATATCGAATACAATCAAACATTAGTAATGTTTTACTTAGACTGTATCATTTCCCTATTTTTAAGATTTTCCTAGACATACATCTAAATACTTACTTAAAACAAACCTGTATAGACAATCTTTATTGTCCACAAACGCAATGTGTAATTTCTGTCAATACATATATGTTATGATTGTATTTCAGTGGCAGATAGGCCCAATGGGCCGGATGTTTCAATATTCATTTTGTTTTACAGTCATCTAATTTGTTATAGCACATGTCACTATAATAAATTATTCACTTTATTGCTTTTTTACTTAATATGAGTCCGTAAATTCGTGGCCAAAGTCGCATATTGCATTTAAACAATGTACTTTTTGCGACTGAAATGGCTCTATGATGAGAGCATCAGATGAAACGTAACCTTATAGAACTAGGCTTTTTAGGTTGTGGGTTCGTTGACACCCACACTTTCTGAGTTTTTTTTTATCGTTTGTTAGAATCTTCAAAACTGAATATAGTTCGACATTGCCCTTTTGTAAACTTGTATTATAATATTACATGTATCAAATACATTTATAATTCATTAGAAATTGCATTTACGACTAAACCAAATGGACATTTTTACTATCGTTGTCACTCATTTTCTTGAGTAATTTTTGTGAAATCTAGAACAAGCAACCACCATTTCTCTATGGGGGTTGTTCGCTGGAGTAATTTACAACCTCACGAAAGAATTACAAATTGTGGAATAATATTCAAATAGGAGACGAGTTTATATACCTGTTAAAATATATCGTATTTTCTTTGATTAAAAAAATATATATTTATAATGTCCAACCGAATACTCTAATGTTCTGTACTTAATTGTCAAATACTAACTGCGTACCAAAAAAGCCCTCTGCATATTCATGACTAAAATTTATGAGGTTTGTTCTTCACGAGCAAATTGAGCCAGCTCTGCTCATCCAAGCTGTTTGTACATGTATATCTATGTGTTGTGCATCTTGTACCTTTTATGGTTTAAAAAAAATATAAATTTAAAAAAGAAGAATTTATAACAACGATGCGATAAAATTAAAGAGATTGCCCTCAAACGTTATATGCAGAATCATACTAACTGTTGTTGTTGTTTCTTTTTATCAATTAAAAGACTCAATGATATTCTTGCTAAATAGTTTGATTATTGGTTATTTTCTTAATTTCTTAATACAAGTTTTCATTCTACAATTTTTTTCTCCATTTTTAAAAAATCAAATATACTGTAAAACATGTCAGATTGACGGACGATTAAGGTAATGTAATCTGGAAACAGGAAGAGGATGTTATACCGTCCGGGAGGGAAGGGGGATATATCTAATGTTTGACGAAATAATATGCTAGGGCGCCTCCTTTCCACCCGGAGGGATATTGCACACCAGACCCATTTTTCTGTGGGAAAGACTGTGCAGGAATGAGAGTTTGGGGGGGGGGGGGGGGCTATGCTTTATCACTGGTACCAACAAGTTTTTCTGGAAAAATCTTTTTATTCCCAATGGAAAACTTAACGTCATTTAAATACTGTGGAATCATTAGATTTCGTGGTTGCTCAATGATTTTTGTGGAATACGTGAGTATCTCTCATCCACGAATTAACGTCCTCCACTAATTAATAAATTAGTGTTATAAAGTCATATTTCCTATATAGAAGAATACACGAAATTACGTTCCCATGAACCAATGAAATTTAAGCAATCCACAAAAATTGGCCCCCACAAATTTTAATCAAATGGCAATACATGTAACTATAAGAATGAAAATCTTAAAATAATATTCTAGTTATCATTCAAAGTAAGTGTGTTAGATAAAGATATTTCGTTTTCCTTTTCATATTTTTATGACTGGGATTAGTTTTTCACAATACTTCTATTTCATTTTTCCGCAGGTCAAAGAGGAGATAACTCGTTGGGGTCATGTAGTGCATGCGTTGGAATGTAAACAATGAGAGAGAGAGAAAGAGAGAGAGAGAGAGAGGGAGAGAGTGAGAGAGAGAGAGAGAGATTCATTCATTATTAATAATTAAATTAATTATTGTGGATTTAATCGAAAAGTTGTTCGAGCAGTAGTCTAAATCACCTAAAATGAAGTTATGAAATTTTATTTTGATTAATCCTCTTGATATTTTCATAATAATGACGTGGTATTAATTTTTTTCAAAGACAAAATCCAGTATAGAAGTTTACGAATGGTGCTGACAACAAAGTGCGCTATAATTAAAGACATTCTACTTAAATGGCAGTTGTCTAACTATATAAAAACCATTGTATTTAAAAATGTATTGGTTTATAAAATTAACGTTTCTTGATAAATACATGTAGCTTGATTACTTTTCATTTTAAGAAATCAATTACACAGTAAAACACACTGACAGACGATTTCGGCTTGAATACTCCATCCGTGGTTCAAAGAGAAGATAACTCAAAATAACTCACTAGGTAGATGTTGGAATGTAAACAAGAGAGAGAGAGAGAGAGAGAGAGAGAGAGAGAGAGAGAGAGAGAGAGAGAGAGAGAGAGAGAGAATATGAATTATTGATTGCATGTTTACATGGAGCAAATGATAAAAAATTGCATGACTATTAATTATATGTAATTTCAATTTTATGACAGATCATGAACATAATTTAATCAAACACTTCATTGAATAACTAGCCTACAAATATTTCATGTAAACAAATAAATGAGGCTTGAAGGACAATTCGCAGACAATACAAAAATGATCGAGTTGTGCGAGTTTAGGAGCAATGAATTCCAGATCTTGAGTTCATTATTAGGTAAATTTTGTCAATGTTGAAAAATGAGTAATTACCTGGTGTTAAGTCTCTCATTCATACAATCCAGACTAGGATTTGAACCTAGATACCCCATAAAAATATGGTTGCTTTTCATTAAGCTACCTGGATTTGAAATGAGAAGGAACTTTACCATCAGATAAATTTAAAGCAAATCGAGACTTATGTCTACCACAAACTTTTGAAATCAAAATTAAAAAAAAAGATCTAACGGATTATAGTGTTGAAGATTTCACTGTATATGACATTGTAAAGATTTGTTTTAAAACAACCAAAGGTTCTTGTGTATAGTGGCTTCAAATTTGAACTTTACACAAAATTCTTCCAGTTGGATACTACCTTAAAAAATCAATATCAAAACTACTGACGGGTGTGTTTTGTAAAAAAAAATAAAGTGGAAACGATAATTTATGTTTTTAAAATACATACCCTGTGGAAAGAACTAAGTTTATAAATTTATAGAAAGACCTCTGAAAGAATTGGATTTAATATGTCTAATATTATAATTGGCAAACTTTCATCATCGTTTCATAACGAAATCGTTAATTTTATAATTCTTCATATGAAACAATATATATTTTGTTGTCTTATGTAAAATAAATCTCCATGCTTGGTTTCCTTTGTCACTTAAAACTAAATTACAATATTGAAAGATATGGTGCAATACAAACTTGTATATTCAATATTTTGCTGCTTATATCTGTTTTATTGTTATTATGACAATTTTTTCATTTTCTTATTTTTTTGTGATTTTTTCTCCACGTAGGCAAGTAAACACAAAGTAATATGGTTAGGTGTTTATTCATAAGTGTGCGTAGTCTGCTTTTTCAAAAAGAAAGAAATTATAAAAATAAAACCAAAATAAAAACCACTTCATGTACCTGTAATGTTGATTGTTGATCTAAAATCTTTATCGTTATGAATTTAGTCGGCATTCCCCAATTCTGATTGTCTGTGTTTTCCATATGTTTAATGACATCTGGTTTTTCTCCGTTATCAGTAACACAGCCGCTGAGAGAAGCTAACATGACCTTGGCTGTAAAATGTAAACAAAGCTCTTCGCGAAATTGATATGATCAAGAAATTAACCACAGTCTGTATCTGTACTGATATTAATTAGACGAAACAAAGTAGTTTGATTAAAATATGTATCTTGATAAACTATGTCGTGCCAATACACGAGATATTTTAATAAACCTAATTACATTTATTATATTAATACGTCTTTTATATAAAAGGATATAGACGTATGTAGTATTACAAGAACAATTTTGATTATTTTGTATTTATCTCTCAGATTTAAGAATGTGCATGGGCTAATCATCTTTTAAGAGAATATAATAAAAACATCAAACTGAGATAAGACATGGTACTATTCTCATCTTTTTGTGTTTTAAAACAAGCTTGGTTAGATTTGTTCAGATCTTGCGGCGTATATTTCAAATATTCTAAGTACCCACATTTTTAGTCTGTTAATTCTTTTTTTTACACCTTTTTCACGTTGACAAACAATGAGCATGTTTTCTTACCACATATCCACACGCGACGTTTTCGTTTAGTCCAACACAAAATGAAAACCGACAAAAATATAATCCGTTAATCTAAAGTACAGCTCTCTTGTATTCACTTTCTTCACTGACACATATTTATAACAAGCCGTAATCGTGTACAGATCGGTAAAACCATACTTAGCCGAACATATCGATCGCCATTTCTTTCTCCTTCTCGTTCACATTATTGGGTCAAGCATGCGTAGAAGCTTAAAATTATATACAAAAACAATACAGCAGAAAATGAGCACTAAAATTTCTGTCGACGGCAATATCTTTTGAAAACTAGATACATATGCATAGCGCAGTACCTCAAAAAAATAAGTCATAATATTAGCGATTTGCTCTGAGCTTTTTGTTGACATATGTATCAAATTTTAGAAAGAAATCTTCAAAAAACCGACGTTTGCTCCTAAATGACATCTCAGACGGAATCGCTCGGCCGGAGATATATACTTCCTGAATGGGTACCCTCAAAAACTTTACTGGCTTTAAGTTATTATGTATCAAATAATTATTTCAAAACTAAAATTTAACGTCTGAAAGAACTCTCCTTATCATGATTAAAGTTTACCTTGTGTCAGTTCGCGATTCGCCGAGTTAGAGCGATTTAAAAAACCCGATCGGACATAGGTGCAAACCGATTTTTCGCCCCAAGTCCCGTTGGCACCTAAATGACACGTCAGACGGTTTCGTTTGCAGCTATGTGATAACATTCGGTTATATATATATATATATATATATATATATATATATATATATATATATATTTATATATATATATATATATATATATATATATATATATATATATATATATATAAACAATTTTTTCTTTACATAAATTACCATTAAAATTATGACAGCAAATGACTCTTTTGCCTGATAACCTCAAAAACTTACAGTTTTTGAACAGAATTACAAAACAGTTATTGCCCTTTGTGTATAAAATGTTTGGTATCGCTACTTCTCTGAAAACATACATGTAAGCTATAAAGGTTTGAAACTTTTACTAACGTCTTTAGTTCACTAAGAGGCTTCTACAATATACATGTTAATACATGTAAATTGTAGAAGCCTCTAAGTGAAAAATCTGATACTCATTCTAGCAGCTATTGTCCCTGAAACTTCCTAAACTTCAATTAAAACACGAACAACTATAATTGAACCTTTCATCATAGAAACATCGGACAACTTGCAATGGACGCGTCTACCTTGGCCGATCAAAATAAGATGAAGGTCATAGGTCAAGGTCATTCAGAAATCCGAAAATTATTTATTTTCATATCTGTTTTGAAGGGCAGTATATTAGATAAACTTTTTCATTTATATAGTATAACTTATAAACTAAAGTCATTTCAAAATATCCCTTTCAGTCCCCACCCTATAAATAGTTAGAGAGGTTATGCCCCTATTCTGTGAATTGGTTGTTATCACTACTTCTGTGAAACCTCAAGAGATAGAAACTTGAAACTTTATTATTGAACGATTTAACGTATTTATTGGATGTTTCAATTTATTCATAACAAAAGGATCTAATGTCTCTTTTATTTTTCTTGAAGTATCGAAAGGGAACCAGTTTATTGATTTTATCAAATTAGTAATGTTTTAAACATTATTAAAAATTATTTAATTTTATTTTTGATAGTGATATTGTTCCAGACGAGTGGTTAATTGGAATTGTAAAGCCTATTTATAAAAACAAAGGGGACCCTACGAAACCTGAAAATTATCGTCCTATAACTTTATTAAGTTGTCTTGGTAAACTTTTTACATCTATTTTAAGCACACGGCTGGAAGCATATGCAAATGAGATTAATATAATAAGTGAAAGCCAAACTGGTTTCCGAAAAGGCTATTCTACCCCAGATCATGTGTTAACTTAACAGTTTTTATCAGAAACTCTTATGAAACAGAAAAAGAAACTATTTTGTGTCTTCATCGATTTTAAGCAAGCATTTGACACTATTTGGAGAAGTAGGTTATGGTACAAAATGTCAAAAAATGGTATTAGTGGAAAATGTTATGTTTATATTAAAAATATGTACCAGGGTATTAAATCTCTTATTAGTATGGATGGTACCACATCTGATTTTATAAACTGTAATGTTGGAGTTCGCCAAGGCGAAAACCTATCACCATTTTTGTTTTCATTGTATATCAGTGATTTAGAGAATTTCTTATTAGACAAAAACATTGAATGTCTCGAGAGTATTTCTGATGCTATAGAAAATGAATTATTTATGTATATGAAACTTATTATCCTTTTTTATGCTGATGATACTGTAATTATGACTGAGACTGCCGACGACCTCCAAAATGCACTGAATGAATTTTATCTATATTGTAGTCAATGGAAGTTACAAGTCAATACTGACAAAACAAAAATTTTGATTTTTTCAAAAGGCCCTCTACCGAAAAATGTGTTTTATTACAATAAGGTTGCTATAAACAATGTCAAAGATTTTAGATATCTGGGTATAATCTTTTCCAGAACAGGATCATTTGCTAAAGCTAAAACACATTTGTGTGAACAGGCACAGAAAGCAATGTACAGTGTTATTAGAAAAATAAGACAATTTAATTTACCAGTCGATTGTCAGTTTGACTTATTTGATAAAATTGTAGTTCCAGTGTTTTTGTATGGGTGCGAAATTTGGGGTTACGAAAATATAGAAGTTATTGAACGTGTACATTTGGAATTTTTAAAGTATGTTTTTAACTTAAAAAGTAGTACACCATCCTCTATGGTTTACGGGAAAACAGTTCGTTTCCCTTTATGTATCAATGTATATACCAGAATGATTTCCTGCTAGTCAAAATTATTTACAAACTGAAAGCAAAATTGTATCTGTTTTATATAAGTTTTTGGTCTTGCAATATCAAAGGGGAAACTGTCAAACTCTTGGATTGCAGGTGTTAAAAATATTTTAGATATGTGTGGTTTTTCAAATATTTGGTATGAAAAAAATATTGTAAATGTAAAGTGGATTTCTACAATTGTAAAACAAAGGTAACAAGACCAATATATCCAAAATGGTCTAGTGAAATTAATGACTCGTCAAAAGGCAAATTTACAAGATTTTTAAGAAAAATTTTAATTATGAAAATTACATTAATATATTGCAACTTAGGCTCAGAAAGGTTTTTATTAAATTTAGAACCTCAAATCACCATCTCCCAGTGGAGACTGGGAGATGGTACAATACTCCTTTAAACCAAAGAGTGTGTAAACTGTGTAATTCAGGTCAAATTGCTGACGAATTTCATTATATTCTTGAATGTAAAGAACTATTGACATTTAGACGTAAATATCTTGATGATAAATACTGGTCAGCGCCAAATACTATTAAGTTTTGTGAACTTATGCCTTGTTCTAATGCTACAAACCTGAAAAACATAATTTATTTTATTATCAAAATATACAGTTTGATATAATGGTCTGTCCTCCATTATTTTACTTTTTTTGCTATCTTCATTGTATATATTGTATATTTATGCTTATTTACTATTTATCTACTACTTATCTATTCATTTATACAATGTGCCTCTGACTTTTGAACTGTATATAATGATTGACCTCATGTACCATTCCATGGTGTGAGCGAATAAACTGAATGGAATTGAATTGAAACATAAAACTTAATGAGATAAAAAGACCTCTAATTGCTCGAGAACAATTAGTCTTATATACCTGTCCCAAGATATCCCTTATTCACATTTTGCTTAATTACTCGATTTTTGTAAATACCTTATTGGTCAAACGATGTTCATTCAAAAGCATGAAAATTTTCCAAAATGTCTCATTTGTAAAACTTCCTCTATCTGACCAGGTTTCAATACACGGCTGAAAAATGTGATGTAAAACATTGAAATGATGTGCGAAGTATTCCGAGTGACTTCCTAATAGAAAAACAGATGTCAACATTATCTATTATACATGTACGCACATGTTAATATCCGTACGAAATCATTTTTCGATTTCGTGAATTTTTACGCGTGAAAAATGATAATATGTGAATCATGTTTTCTTGGATATTTTCTCTTTCATTTATTTTACTTGCACTTCTTTCACAAGTACATATGTGTGTACTTTTATTAGAAATTGTCCAAATGTCCTACATAGATATCTTGCTTTAGTTTTGTTTACAATGCATGCATAATATATGCTGTTTAAATAAACGAAATCAATTGTAGGACAAAACCAAACGGTTTCCCTTTCTAAACATTCCACTGATGCATGAATCCATGGATTCCATGGGACTATGGGATGAGAGTCACTGACGCCACCGGGTAAACTGTGAAAATGCAGAATAAGAAAAAGTGCTTTGTATAGGGAAAAAAACAGCAAAGCTAAAACCAGCTATAATGATTGCCAAAGAGCCATTTTGTCTCCTTTGGTTAGGTACTATTATTAACCAAAATCTCATTATAAACGTCCCATTGTGTTGATATTTTGTGCTTGTAGAATAGCTCTGTGTCCAGAACATTGGATTTAGGTATTTTAACACTTGTGGCATGTTATAAGACAATTCCCTCCTGCCTTCCTCCATTTGTTTTTCATTAATTTGGAAATACACCTGCAAAATTTTTTAGACACGTTTATTGTGCTAAATGCCGTCTAACGCCGTTCTTTAGTCAACAAAAAAACAATGTAAACGTTTCTTATCATTCAAAGATTTGCTTATTAATGAGTGTAAAACAGAAATAGCATTTCTTGTCCGTGATCAACGATTAAATCAAAACTGTGTGTCACTTACTATACTGTAAATTCCTAATTAATTAAACGCGAGGAATAAATATCCCCGTAAAATAGCGAGAATTTTAAAAGATCGCTTTTATTTTTCGGACACGTGTACGTTCACAACATAAAACTACGATACAAATTTGGCGGTCGCGATTTTGTGTTCCCGCTATTTGATGGGCAACAGTTGAATCGCGGAATTAGGTACTCGCTTAAAATAAGGAATCGACAATATTGTTTTCCTCATTCCATAACAACAGACGTTTATTCAAGCTAGATGTGAATACATGTACTTTTGAAATCGACTTAATAAAGTTATCCCCCGATGATTATCTGGATTATTTACATCACCTTTTTATGAATAGGGACAATTGTGCGCCGTGTGACCAAACAGTTGGGTAACAACCGGCATTCAAAAGGGCATTGAACAGTTTTGTTAAAAGAGGTGAAACACATTATCAAAACCTGCAGTCTTATCTAATTTTGAATCAGCAATTGCTCTGTTTATTTTATCAATTGTAAATGGAGATGGGGAGTCAAGTTCTGGACGTTTTAGTGGTTCGGATACTTCGGGTAAGGGTTCTTCATTGTCAGTGTTGTCGATTGCAATGTTTATGAAGTTTTCATATAACACCCCTGCGAATGTGTTCGGAATGTTTTTTTGATCGTTGCTTAGTATCTAATAAATTCAGAGGTGCTCGAGACTTCACCAAGATTTGTTCAGTTTCTGTGAAATTTGGAGCGAAAGTATATGTGTTCGGATAATATTCTCAAAATACGTAAGTACTAGTCGTTTTTCATTTCATAGCCTACTTTGATTTATGTTAAAACATGAAAATCGTGTTAGATGTATGTCTTATTTCATCATCTAGCGGTTATTTTTAAAATTAAACGATATTATTCAGAACAGAGTTATCGTTCGTGTTCAACCACTTGTAGAGTGGTTGAAAATAAAAAAAAATTGGGTTGCTAAAATAAAATCATAGACATGTTTGATGTTTGTTGTGTGCAATACCATGTTTTAAAAAAAATAATGGGTGTCGGTTATGTATAAAAACTTAGTATATCGAGCCTTTTTCAAGGAACATTCTGCATAAAATAGTATATAGTCTGTTTCACTATTGATGCTATTACTAGGTCAGGCGCGGATCGACAATAAACCCTTAGGGGGGATCTCTACTAAGCATGTTAATTGTTGCAACAACAGAAAAAAACAATTTTTTTGTATTGTCACATTTATTTCTAGAACGTATTTTGTCCATCAATTAATGAAGATAAAGTTTAAAATCAATAAACCTCTATATTTTATATTTGACTACGAGTACTTAGATTCTATGAAATAGACTTTGTACACGAGGCACAATTTTTACTGCGAAACAAAAAGGGTCAAATAAAAACACGTGGTCTAAAATTTAAATGACAATAACATTTGCAGGGGGTGTTTAAGTCTAAGAATAGTTTCGGATTGGATAAGCGAAGTAATTCCAGTTGATTTCCCTCATGTCTTTGGTATGTACGTTTTAGACGAATTTCGACGGTTTGTATGTCTTGTTGGCAACATCAAGTTAAACATGATTATCTGGTGTTCTAGATGCGTTGAATGTTGACAAAGATTTTCTATATGCTTGATATTAAAGTCTTTCACCGATCATCGAAACATGGTTTGCTTTTATGGGTTGGTGTGTTATTTTGAATTTTGTTTGGAACCGCGCACGCTGTTTTCGTTCCATAGCATGGCATATGCACAAGCAAATTACGGTTAAAAATTATCTTCGATGTAGCTTGAATTACATACAGACTTAATTGTGTAATGACTAACGCCGACTGAAGAATTATTAATTCCCATTGTGGTCAATACGAGTTTTAACCGTAATTTGCTTGTGCATATGCCATGCTATGGATTGCACTATATATTTGCATGTAACCGAGCTGAGGGCACTGATTTGTCAGTGTGCTCACCGCTTATGGAACATAATTTGTACGGAAACGGTTGAATGTTTCTCCAACTTATAGCAAACAGTATGTGTGTATAATTACCCCCGGTTTACAGCGATCAATGATCCACACATCAATCGTACAGATATAAGCTGAATTTTAATTCTCTGAGAACCAAAGACTTGTTTATATTGAAATCAATGTTTATTCATACTGGAAAGTTCGCTGTATCGTAGATGACCGATATACAAGTCTGAATTTAATCAGAATTGTATTCAATTCACTTAAAATCAAGCAACTTCGGCGGAAGACTTACTCGTATGTTGCATTGCAACAAGCATTGCTCTAGTTCTCTATCTTTTCTTATATAGACAATACCAAGATCGGTACCATTAAGAAAATTCCCTTTCAATAATCAAAGCTACTTGTATTTGGCAACTGAATTTGCGTTCAGAATTCAGAAGGTACAGTACTTTTAATTGAGTATGTTCCGTCTCATACTTTCAATTATTTATTTCTATTTCTTGTTTTAGCGTTTTCTACGTGCATGCCGATATTCAGTTTCGCGGTCATTATATCTTGAATCACCTGTACCATGATAGAAAAAAAAAACAGCGAAGGTTCAAATCATTTCGTGGCCATATCATATTGAATCCCAGTTTTATAGGTATTTTAGAATAAGAGAGGGATTAAATATTTCACGGTCGTAAAACTTCGAATCCACTCTCAAATGATTATTGAAAATAATCAATATTTCGCACCCATAATATCGTGAACTTCCTGTGAGATAAGAAGAAAAAAACAGCGAGGATCAATATTTCTTGACCATGATATATTGAACCCCCTCTTCAATGGGATTGGAAAAAAGGGAAAATCACTATTTTGCGGCTATAATATATTTTACCTCCTCTCCAATAAGAATTTAAAAAAGGGGGTAAAATTTCACGGCCATGATATTTTGAAACCCATCTCTACTTGGAATTGAAAACTGGAGGGGTTCTCAATATTTCGCGGCTATTATATTTCTAAATAACTCTCTCAGATCTCTGATGCGAGCTGAGATCTGTACCGAGTTTCTCTTTCCAAAGTTTTTGGAAGTTATCCAACTCTCCTATGTTGTTACACTGGCAAACCGGAAATTTTAAGTAAAACTGTTTTTGGACCTTAGCACAAATCATTGCCGCAGACAAGATTAACCTTGAAAATAGTCAGATTTAAATGGTACGAAATAATTAGATACTTTTATGTCGCATGTGTTCCTACGATAGAGTTCAGTATAGTGTTGTTTTACCAGACGCTCGGATGTCTCCGTAAATCTCCGAGTCTCTCTTGCTTGTCGGAGATTAACGGAGACAACCAAGCGTCTGGTTTAACGAGACTACAGTTGAATATTGCTTGGAGCCATACAATTATCCAAAAATATTTCAATGACTGATATAGTTTGATGGAATTTAAAATTCTATCCTTAAATATTACACAACATGACTCATATAGTGTTTTCCCGGAATTCTTAAAATTGTAGGAAATGCACGAAAATTCATGTTTTAAAGTATGCATATTCAAATACGTATAAGAAACTACTTGCCATGCAAAGTACATGTATAAATGGATGGTTTTAAGACAAATGATAATCCGTTATTCGATAAAATCAACTCACGTCAGTACTTTGATTTTCTATATAGTTTCATACTAGATACATGTACATCATTCGGTGGCCAAACTACATTTACAGTGAATATATATTCAAAATAAAAATTTAAAGTCAAAATTTGATTTATAAAAGCCTCTCTAGCTAGTGCGTCTGGTTTAAATACTTTAAATGTTTAGACCAATCAAGGGGGGTTGTATGTTTCAAACGACATAAATAAACCCGAATTATAATGTTGAAAAGTTGCATGTGGTGATCTGGAAATTACTGAATGGCTTAACGGTGTTGAACATTCCTTTATGTAAATCCCCGTAAAAAAATTATTTTTAAATTACCCTTCTTCGACGGTTTATGAAGATTTCACGTGATTTTTACTGATAGGCATGTGCATTTACACGGAAGATCAACGACAACAAGTGACAGATAGTGGAACTTTGGACATACAGTAGTTTATAATTGGGCGAGTTGTGTCTAATTCCTTATTATACGTTGACAGCACTTGTCGAATCGTAAATAATATAAACAACATAAAAAAGGTTGTAAAATCTTATCATCATTGATTTTTAGTTATTCAAAATAAAGACCATGTTCGTGATGCTTGTATATAGATCATTTATTTTCATAGGCACGGAAGAAAGTGGTCGAAAAAGGTAGCGAATGGTAATTGTAAATTATTATGTAAAAACGGATTAGACTTAATCAAATTAAAATCCAACTTTAAGTAAATTAAGTTATTTAATTGCATATAATTTACATACTCAAACCCGGAAGCGAACAACACTTCCTTATCAAGAAAAAAATCTGAATTAGTTGAAATTTAAAGGTAAGTTTTACATCAAGGTAAACGGCACTGTAGAAAAATGCACTGGATTAATCAGGTAAGTTTCAGACATCATGCATAATTGTATGTAAGTATTAATAAAGGGGAGTCGTAGATAGTTGATTTTTGTAATACAGACCTACCCCTGCAGTTTTTTTTATGTATGTATGCATTAGTCTGGCACGCGCAGAGCACTTGTCTTCAATTATGAATTTGTTTTATCCATTTAATGAGATAACACAACTGGCAGATCTTTCTATGCTCCCCCTTTGATTGAATGACATATTAAATAAAAAGGTTGATTGTATCAACCATATTAATTATTTTTTAACATGGACAAACGAATATAAAATGCTGATCAATTCACAGGGTTTTGATATATTTCTTTTACAGCTAGAAACATTTTCGTAATGTTTCATCGAACAGCAAGCAATGTCGTCCTTTTCTTGGTTCTCTTAATTAGCATATGGACAAGATCGTCTCTTTGTGTAAAGGTAAATTCCTCAGAACTCATTAACATATGTAAGTTAGAACATCATCACAATGCACATATACCATGCATAATTATGCATGTTTCAAAAAACTGAAAAGTTGTTTCCCCAGTTTCATATATAATTAGACGCATTCATTAAAATAAACAATCATGTAATTAACTTTTTAAACAGGAATCAAGTACTCAGGAGAAAGAATCGAGCATCCATGAAAAAGTCAAAGAAGTCAAACAATGTCCTTATACAAAGAATGGATGGATCAAGGCAGCAGAAAAGAAAAACTGTACAGGTTATTCAGATCAAGGGAACAAACCATATGTATACCACTGTGTCATCAACGAATGGGCCAACGCGACAGTTGAAGTTTGTGCCGTAAAAATACTCGTAATCTGTAAGTCGATGTGTAAACAGTCTTTATCCATATATTTATGTAGAATATATATGGCTAGTATAATTAGCTAGCATACATCTATTTATTATAGTAATCAAATTCGATGTTACATTTGTGTACAATAAGTTCAATTATTAATTATTGTGTGGCCACAAATGTATGTAGTAACTGCAATAATATAAAATTAACTGTTCAACTGTTCAATAACAGTTGGAAACTTAAAAAATGAAATATGCGCCGATTTAACTTAGATACGTGGACTTGAACACTGTATTTCAACTTTTAAATGCATAGTTTAATATTTATCAAAATAAAAGTAGAAAAAAGTATATTTGAATTTTTCATATAATTCTAAATTGGAAGAAGAAAATATTAAATAAAATATCAATTTCTACACAGAATTTTTTTTTACTGGTATTACGTATTAAATTTTAACTGCTTACAAGTAGGCATATTGATGCTTTATTTTTAAAGGAATGTAATTTTAATTTTACAGTAAGAAAATGCACCGAATACAATGTTGGAGCTAAAAGACTTCAAGGCAGTGGGATGAGATCATGTGACAAAAACAATCCCCCGTGTCCACGCGTGTACAACTCTACAGACGCCTACAAGTGTAAGTAGGAAGACAGGGGCGGATCCAGGATTTCAAGTGAAAGATTAAATTTAGGAAAGGGTAAGGTGGCCCCAGTGGGTACAGGGCAAAGCCCTGGTGGGGGCTCAGGGGGTAAAGCACCTGGATATTGTAGGGTAAAATAGAAATGCAGTTTTCAAATTCAGACTTTTGTGATATTTGTTCTCGTGATTATACTTAAAAGTAATTAAATCAGATTCATCAAAACTCTCTGCTTTGAAGAAATATACGAAAACATTTCCTTTTATTTATGGGGGCCCAGGGGAGGATGGACCCAGAGGCTCCCGGATTCTTAGATTTTGTAGGGTAAACATATTTATTTTTTTAAATTTAGACTTTTGTGATATTTATTCTTGTGATTATACTTATAAGTATTAAATTATTTACAATTTTCAAAGATTTAAGACATGCAGGAATCCGAAAAAAAAAATGATTTTCTTTTCTTTTTAATTCTTACGAATAGCTGTACATTAATCAGTTTTATAAAATCAAGTTTGATGAAACGATGTAAGAATAGATCACGCCAGCTTGTATTATAATAAACACTTGTCACATTTGAACCCCAGGAGATTGTAACTAAAATGTGCTGTCTATGTTCGTTATGTACGCAGGTTTTCTTCATACTACACCATTGAAATCAGTCTTATGTATAGGAATCCCATGATTATTTGAAACATTGATAATTAAGACTTGCAAGTTGTATATTATCTTTGCCAGAACTGAGGATAGGATTTAACTAATTTTGATAATTTTTTTTGGGGGGGGGGGGGGGGGTGCCGGGTGCGCTTTCAGAAGTTAATTCTACAAAACTGTTTTAATCTTCTGTGAAAGTAAATTAAACATGTGATATAGTATTATTTTTTGCATTGTTTTTGGATAAAAATAAGTACATTATTTCTTAATACTAACTCATGCAGTCTTGTTTTATCTTCAGATAAGAGTTGTTATAATTTGTCGATCGATTCGGAAAATAAACAAAATTGGTCAAGTGAATCAAAATCGACACGACAACTGTTTATTTCACAAAACAATCCAGTTGAAGATGGTGGCGAAATTTGGAAAATGATTATTCCTCTTTCAATGTAAGTTTAAAAAGTTTTAATAAAGGCAATTTCTGTTTAAAAAAACAACATTGCACATGTATATGGACAAAGTGTGTGTGCATTTTAATGGATGATTGGTGCAGAGCTATTTACGTGGCTGTATAACCCTTTGACATTATACATGCACATAAAACGTTTTAGAAGAAAAAAAAGTTGTATGAAGCCTCTCTCTACAATTAAATTGTGTATTAAGTGGGTTTTTTTGTCTTCAAGTAAATGACGTTATATTGGAAATCCTGCGTTTAAGATAACTTTTCAAGAGATTCTAAATATTTTCAAGGAATTCTTCAGCTGGTGACTGAAACCCAGACATGCGTTGAATTATGTTCCTTTCATTCAATTTGTTTACTATCTTGTACAATACGGGCACAGTGAATCTAAGAATTTCTTATGATAAATAATTACGCGCGTAGTATTAGAATAACTTGCAATCATTTCGCCTATATATCAACATATTCGTTTACAATAAAATTTTTATTCTTTATTATAAACAACTAACTGCATCTTTGTCGATGCTTTCCATAACAATAAACTCATGACATGTTACACATAGAAAAAAAATTAAAGCTACAAGTATACGTGTATCTAGTCTTGTGAGGTTTTCAACTTACCATGAATCCTTCATTAACACGTTTGAATTCTATTCTGACACAACCATTCATGGTAAGCATACATTATCTGGTAGATTATTCTTTTAGACGAACAGAATTATGGTTTCCACGTCGATATATTATTCCAATATTTTTTAAATGGCATAGTCAGATTGTTAAGAGACGCACAAATTTATTTTCACTGCTATTGTTCGATTTGCTAGGGCGACTTGATCTTGGAACAGTTGAAATAGTTTTCCCGCATTTCATGCCGTTTTATGATAATTGAAGAAGTTGATCAGAAAACTGATACAAATACCAATAAATGACATAAATTGTGACGACTTAAGAGACTCCGTACGTAAGTCAAAACACACAGATGAATATTTATATATTTACAGAGAGAAGAAACAACACAACATTTCAAAATAAGATCTGACATTTTGTTTAATATAAATGTGACAATTATGTGAATATTTCATCAAATATTTTTAAAAGCACCATGATTAAATTCATTCAATTTTATTCTGTTCATAAATTTCAAACGTTTTTTCCCATTATATGTGTTAAATTTCTTATACATCAAATTATTACCGTTGGTTAAAAATCTAATCTTCATTCAGTTATCATTCGAGATTTCCAAGTTTTTTCTTCTTTAATCTACTTACAGAGGAGTTGTAGTATTTATTGTGCTGGTGATTTCCCTTTTGGCCGTTGTTGTATACCGCCGAAGAATCAAACAAACATGTAAAGATTCACAAACAGGTACGTGTATTACCACACCTCATACAGTGTATATATGGCTCAGCACAAGATACGTAACGTTTCTAGTATGTAGATATGAGCATGCATTACATACATAATTATGGTTGGGTTTTACAGGTGATACCGACGAACGATCAACATTTGTAAACCATGTGCACAATTCAAATTTGAAATGAGGTAACTGCCTTGCAAAGGCTTTAATTGAATACTTATCTGCCACATTTTTTAAAAAGTATTTTTCATCGTAACTTTATTAAAAAAATTTTTTTTTTTTAAAAATGTACTTGTTACTTATATCACCTTTCTTTGTGTTTAGGACGAAAAATGAACATGGTGTGGGCTAGATATACAAACTTGGTGAAAGTAGAACGGCTCCTTGTCAATCAAAACAGAAAATAATATACATGTATTTATTACATGTATCATTACGTGTTGAATATCAATGTTTATCATATTCATTATGTTTGTATTATACTTTTCATTACTGATACAAGACACCACAAGTATATGATACTTTCATTGTCTTTTTTTTATGTGTTTTACTTTTGAAGTTAGTCCTATATGTTTATCTATTGGTACATTGAATAGAACTTTTTGCCAATTCATTTGATTGATTTGCGATATTTTTTTTAAAGATAAGGTGCTTGTTATAAATGCATTATCAATAATAAAAAAATGCACCAATGCAAAGATATTGGAGCAGCTTTGTCTTCTTACCAAATTGCTTCCTTTATCTAAATTTAAATACAGGTGGGATTTTTATGGGGGAAAGCACTCATAAAATAAACCACCGAGTACCTGTTAACATATTGTTTTGTTATGTCAATCAATGTCATTGTATCTGTTCTCATACATGTTGTTCATTTAGGTATATCTTTGAAACAATTACAAAAGAAATCATTGAGACATTTGAATTCCTCCATTAAATGGTTGTGATATGCTAACTGTTATTGTAATTGATAAAGTGCTGACACATTCAACAATACGTGTACCTGAGATACTCAGAAATAAACTACCCGGATGTTAATTGTCATTGGTTGTATACAATATTTGTGTAAATTGCGTCACATTTTAAATCCCCTCGTAGGATTTTTTTTTAAATTAAGATCTTTAATTGTTCGTTTTAGATATATAAACAAATAACTGAACAAAGTTTAACCTATTTACGGTAAAATTGGAAGAACCGTTTTGTATACGCAAGAAATAACTACATGTAGAAACTTCCTGCGCAAAATGACTAAGAGCGCGTCATTGTAAGGACACCCTGGCAACCAAAATGATCTTTCAGACCCCATCCCCTTCCCGCACCGAGAAAACAATGTTGGCACATGCATTGATCAACAAATGCGTTAAACAGAATTTACTTTTTCAGGGTTTTTGTTTTCATAGACTTTCCCAAATTCTAAAAGTATTCTAAAAAATAAAGCCATGTATTGCGCGTATCAATTTTCATTTTTTTCAACATCATTTAGATTTCTAAATTTTTAAAGTGCTTAGCTATGGAGGGTAATCGTGTTCAAAAATCCAGACATGTAAACTTGTTAATCCGAATATGTAATCGTGTTGATGTGTGAGCCTGAGCATGAATATGTGTAATTCTGATCGTGAAACCTATAAAACTCGGGCATAAACACGTGTAAGATTTGACTCAGTTCCTTCGCATGATGCACATTTTGCAACTTTATTGTTTACATTAGTTATTTCATGACCTTTGCCCAAATAAATATGCTTTTCATGTTTCTAGCTAATACCAATTTCATAACAACAGACAATTATGATTCAGATATTTACCCTGATGTATATACAAAACTAAATAGACTTTTGTTTGTTTGGCGTAGTTGTCATGGCCGTTTAATCAAATGTGCAAAAATTAGATAAGTACATGAATATCAGATAGATATCAGTCAGATATATAGTACATGTACATCAGATAGATTTCATACATGTACATTGAACTCGACATGCGCCGTTCAAACAATATGGCAGCATATATCAAATATATATATGTAATATACAATATTAGAAATACTCTCTTGACCCGAGGAGCCTGGAAAAAACAGTGCCCCACGGAGACAGTATTCTAATCAAAATTATGCACTTTGTTGCCGAGTCCTTGAATACAGATGACCTGCAAAACCATTCTTTGTCCATATTCACTTTCCAGCACATCTTTCTTCTATTCTTCATGGCCATGACGCTGCAAAAGAAAACTCAACCCGAAAAAACTATTCACAATTTATAATTGTACAAAAACAATACCTATGCAACTATTCACAAGTAGTTTAAATGGAAATTTATAATAAATTATAACCATGCAACCTAATTCTAAATAATGGGTTTGGGTGGGAGGGGATTTTTTGTGACCGACTCAGGGAACAGTTGAATATAAAAGGAAGAGCTTAACGCGCACGCTCCAACACCAGGAAGTGTGGAGTTATTGCCCTTGAATTAACATTACTAGAGTTATAGTTCTTGCCCCAAACAATATGCTTAACTGCATGAAATAACAGGGTTTATCCATATTTGATAAACCCAATTATTTCATGACCTTTGCCCAAATAAATATGCTTTTCATGTTTCTAGCTAATACCAATTTCATAACAACAGACAATTATGACTCAGATATTTACCCTGATGTATATACAAAACTAAATAGACTTTTGTTTGTTTGGCGTAGTTGTCATGGCCGTTTAATCAAATGTGCAAAAATTAGATAAGTACATGAATATCAGATAGATATCAGTCAGATATATAGTACATGTACATCAGATAGATTTCATACATGTACATTGAACTCGACATGCGCCGTTCAAACAATATGGCAGCATATATCAAATATATATATGTAATATACAATATTAGAAATACTCTCTTGACCCGAGGAGCCTGGAAAAAACAGTGCCCCACGGAGACAGTATTCTAATCAAAATTATGCCAAATGGATCACGGACACTGTCACGTGAACCATCCGCCAATACCAGGCGGCAATTTTGACAACAATGACACCTGTAGATATGATACATAAGAATGTCTATACTTGGACATTCTAGATTCAGATATATGTATATGATATATAATAAGATAGATAATTAAACGGACCATGACTTGCCACAGATATATCAGCTAGTATATTTTAAGGATAGGTGCGAGAGGAAGATGTCACAAACTGCACAATAGCATTTTTCAGGGAATTTATGTATATATTGTTACCCAGATCTGACAAATGCACACCATCTAATCTACATAATCGCTTTTGAGTTATCTGGATATCTGGATATTTGATAGATGCACCATTAAGCTTTTTCAAAACAAATGTTGCAATGGCACTATTTATTCTACGCCTAGAGTTTTCACCTTCAATGGTTGATAAAGACTGCCTCCAATTACTTCTAGGTAATATATGTGACCATACAATGAGAGTGTTTGGCAAGAGGTCTGCTATTTGAGATAAAGTTAGTTTCATGAATTTTTGTATACCTTTTAGGGTATTTTGAGGGTCCCCAATATTATTACCCCCGCAGTGAATTATCAAAATAGTTGGTTGTTTATTAGCTATTAACATACTTGACACAGTTGTATACAAGTACTCCCAAACCATTCCCCTTCTACCATTCCAATTAATGGTAAAGTGGTTTAATCCAAGGTTTAACTGATTTGTGGTCTCTGCATATTTCTGTGCCCAATGAATAATAGATGAGCCAATGATCCAAACTGAATCTTCATACATAAAACTAAAAATACTATTAACATGGTCTTATGTAGGATTTGAAAGCTGAGGAACTCCATCTACCCATGTGCTTGATTTGTATTTCAGAAACCCCTTTTAAGTACAGGTAAGTTGCACCTCCAATCCTAAATGAGTGCGACTTGAATGAATTTGTAGGTACCTCTAGGAATTTTAAGGATTTATACAGCATGGATGAAAATTGATATTGAGTCAATGGTTTAGTATTGCAGTGGGCAAATAGATGTGTTGCTTGAATGCATTGCCTATGACTTTGAAATTTTTGAAAATTTTGAAACATCAAAAAAGAATCTGGTGTTTTGGGTATTCTAATGGATGAACCATTACCAAATTGATCTGTTTTTGAGCAACCCACAAAAACTATAAATTCATCCTCCAACATTTGAACATGATTTCTTTCCAATGCCACTAGTTCACTTACTCTCAATAAAGCAAAAAATGCAATGAGAAATGCTGACTGAAATAAATGTGCTTCGTACGAAGAAATAGTTAAATGTGGAATGATACTGGTAATTTGTGTTAATAAAGACAATGTAATTGGTTGTCTAATGTCCTGAGTTCTGCATGACCTTTTAAATCCTGCTAACAACTTTTTGACCAAAAAGGATTCTGTAGCATTCTGCCAACCATGTAAATTTACAACAAAACTCAAACCAGCCATATAAGATTTTGCTGTTGAAAATGCAAATCCAGATTCCTTCATATAAGCTATAAACATTACTATATGATCTATAGGTGGTGGCCACAAATGCTCAAAGGAAGCTTGAACTCTGAAATTAAAAAATGCTTGGATGCCTTGTTTATAAACTTTACTTGAGTTTTCAGATATACTGGCTTCTAACAGTTGATCTATAGTTGATGAATAATCTCCCAAATTGGAGCAGGAATTTGACATGGAAAATTGTCTGCTGTAGGAGCCAACTGTCGGAATCTTGACCACTGAAAGCGAGAAATAGCATCTGCTATATTGTTATTTTTTCCCGGAACATGTATAGCTCTAACCTGGATATTATAACTAAGGGTATACAATACCAACGCTCGAATCAAAACCATGACCCTGTTATTTTTTGAAAACTTTTGATTAATAATATGAACTAATGAGAGATTGTCAATATGCAACAATAACTTTTTTGCATAAAGTTGTTCTGCCCAAATAAAAACTCCCAAAACAATAGGCACAAGTTCAAGAAAAGTAATATCTTTTGTTGTCTCATAAAACCAATGTGAAGGCCAAGCCAAATAACACCACTGACTGCCAAATATAACCCCACAACCTTTTGAACCTGAGCTATCTGTATAAAATTTGAGTGTCTCATCATCTTGCCATGTCAAAGATGGAAAAGGGGTTAATCCATTAAACTTTGTAAGAAATTCTACCCACATTTCTAAATCCAATCTGATTTCTTTTGAAATTCTTATGAAATGGAAAGATTTTTTACCTCCTGCTAAAGCCGCATATACACGACGACAAAATGCTCTTCCTGAGGGCAAAGCTTTAACCACAAATGCTAGTGACCCTGCTAATGACTGTAATTTTTTAACGGTGACCTTTTTACAACTTAAAGCATCATTAATTTTTTCCAAAAGTTCAGTAACTTTATTTTTTGGAATGAAAATAGTTCTTGAAACTGTGTCAATGCCTAATCCTAAGAAACAAATAGATGTACATGGACCTTCTGTTTTTTCTGGAGCTAATGGGATCCCTAAAATTTCAGATAACTTTATCATATGAGCCATTAACATCTCACAATCAGCTGTGTTTGCTCTACCTATAAATAAAAAATCATCTAAATAATGAATGATCCCCCTTGAATTTGACCTTTGCTGCAGCTCCCAGTGAAGGAAGGAAGAGAACATCTCAAATAATGAACATGAAATTGAGCAACCCATTGGCAAGCATTTGTCCACATAATATGAATTTAAAAACTTGAAACCTAGCAAGCAGAAATCTTCAGGACAGACTGGCAACAATCTAAAAGCACTTGAAATGTCAATTTTGGCCATTAATGCACCCTCCCCCATCTCCTGAATCAGTGACAAGGCTTGATCAAATGTAGAGTACGACACTGAACAATATTGCTGATCAATGTGATCATTGATACTATTACCCACTGGGTGTGATAAATTAGAAATCATACGCCACCCTCCTTGCTTTTTGGGGAGGATACCAATAGGATTACACCGCAAATTTGAAATAGGTGGACAGGGAAAGGGGCCTAAAATTCTACCCAATTTTATTTCTTTATTTATTTTTTCATGTAACTCAACAGCATGTTCCTCTGCAGATATCATGTTTTTAAATTCAACCTTTTTTCTAATGCCTGTATATTGAAGTGAAAACCCATTTTTAAACCCATTTGATAGAACTGTTGCTATTTCTTTGTTTGGGTAATTTACCAGTAAAGAATCGAAGTTAGATGTATTGATTGGAGTGCTGCCAATATCCCATAATTTATGTAACAAGTTACATGTAGGTTTGCCGTCCTGTGGTTTGTTGTCGATTCCTGAAAAATTTGTTGTTGGAATTAAAATTTTCCGAACGAGCAGGTGCATTTTTGGGAATTTGATTAGATTGATTATTTTTGAAGCAGTTAATGGAGGGATGATATGCATTACATGAAATGCACTGATGCAAATACTTGCAATATTGTTTCTGACAAACACCTTCATAATTGTAGGCATAACATTTCAAATACCTACGAGTTGAGTGATTTGACAATTGGGTTTTATTAACTGTTTGCATGTAAAACAACCATAGTTCAGCATCAATAGATCCCCAGTTTAAAGAGGAGTCGACGGACTTCTTTAAGCGAAATTGCACATCATAATCCAACCAACCTGAATTGTTACTAGCAGCCCCCCTTTTTATTGTTGACATATACCTGAAGAGTGAAATGGCTTGTAGTGGATGTTTTTCTAAGTATATAGAAGCATATATGAACAAGAGGCCCATGGGCCACATCGCTCACCTGAGGAACAATAGGTATGATAAAATCAGCTTAATGGAGTCATAATACAAACTATCTGGACAATGTACAATAATACATGTTGATCCTGTATAAATAAAATCCATTTTCCCCTGGATATTTTTATGTTTATAATCATTACTCCCTTTTCTAACAGGACGATTTTATAGTCATATCATATGTTGAGTATTGCAGTTCTCAAAAAGATCCTTAACAATTGTTTATATATGGGATATAAACGTACATAAACTCTGAACCTTCTTGTGAGGCCAAAGAATTGTCCTGGGGCCAAAGTCTTAACAATTATAAAGAATCATCTGGCTGATTAGTTTCTGAGAAGAAGATTTTTAAAGATTTACCATATATATTCCTTTGTTAAACTTTGAACCCCCATTGTGGCCCCACCCTACCCCTGGGGATCATGATTTTCACAACTACCTGAGGACGCTTCCACACAAGTTTAAGCTTTCCTAGCTGATTAGTTTCTGAGAAGAAGATTTTTAAAGATTTACCATATATATTCCTATGTAAAACTTTGACCTTCCATTGTGGCCCCACCCTACCCCCGGGGGTCATGATTTTCACAACTATGAATCTACACTACCTGATGATGCTTCCACACAAGTGTCAGCTTTACTGGCTGATTAGTTTCTGAGAAGAAGATTTTTAAAGATTTACTCTATATATTCCTATGTAAAACTTCGATCCCCCATTGTGGCCCCACCCTACCCCCGGGGGTCATGATTTTCACAACTTTGAATCTACACTACCTGAGGATGCTTCCACACAAGTGTCAGCTTTCCTGGCTGATTAGTTTCTGAGAAGAAGATTTTAAAAAGATTTACTCTATATATTCCTATGTAATAAAACTTCGACACCTCATTGTGGCCCCACCCTCCCCCTGGGGATCATGAATTTCACAACTATGAATTTACACTACCTGAGGATGCTTCCACACAAGTTTCAGCTTTCCTGGCTGATTAGTTTCTGAAAGGAAGATTTTTAAAGATTTACTTTATATATTCCTATGTTAAACTTCGACACCCCATTGTGGCCCAACCCTACCCCCGGGGGTCATGATTTTCACAACTGTAAATTTACACTACCTGAGGATGCTTCCACACAAGTTTCAGCTTTCCTGGTCTTATGGTTCATGAGTAGAAGATTTTTAAAGATTTACTCTATATATTCCTGTTAAATTTCGACCCCAAATTGTGGCCCCACCCTACCCCCGGGGGTCATGATTTTCACAAATTAGAATTTACACTACCTGAGGATGCTTCCACACAAGTTTCAGCTTTCCTGGTCTTATGGTTCATGAGAAGAAGATTTTTAAAGATTTACCCTATATATTCCTATGTAAAACTTTGACCCCCCATTGTGGCCCCATCCTACCCTCGAGGGTCATGATTTTCACAAATTAGAATTTACACTACCTGAGGATGCTTCCACACAAGTTTCAGCTTTCCTGGTCTTATGGTTCATGAGAAGAAGATTTTCAAAGATTTACTCTGTATATTCCTATGTAAAACTTCGACCCCCCATTGTGGCCCCACCCTACCCCCGGGGGTCATGATTTTCACAAATTAGAATCTACACTACCAGATGATGCTTCCACACAAGTTTCAGCTTTCCTGGTCTTATGGTTCATGAGAAGAAGATTTTTGAAAATTTCTCGAAAATTTTCATAAATTCCTAATTATCTCCCTTTGCAAAAGGGCGTGATCCTTAATTTTCACAAATTTAAATCCCCATTGGCTAAGGATGCTTTGTGCCAAGTTTGGTTGAAATTGGCCCAGTGGTTCTTGAGAAGATGTTGAAAATGTGAAAAGTTTACAGACAGACGGACAGACGGACAGACGGACAGACGGACGGACAGACAGACAGACAGACGGACGACAGACAAAATGTGATCAGAATAGCTCACTTGAGCTTTCAGCTCGGTGAGCTAAAAATGCATCCATCCATTGCGAGAAGTTTGTAATTTTTGTTTCTTTATTTTTTGGTTTGACCTGAAAAACACCCCCCTCGAAAACACTTTGATTTTGCATTTCTGTGCAAGGCTCTTGAAGCAACAATTTGTTTAAATGAACAAATTCGCCATTCCAAATTTTATCTTTAAGAGCTTGGGATACATGGGATCCCAGTATAGAAGTAACACTGTTAAATGGGTTTGGCGCGTCAATATTATTTTCCAAATAATTTTCTGTACCTTGATTCATGTTGGTGGGAACATGTGACGACAACGCACTTGGTGCGTCAGGGGTGGGGTTAACTATGGGCGGCATGTTGTGAGGAATCATCCCGCTCCGTGACATTCCCTGGCCTGCTTCAGTTGACGCCTGTGTCGCTGGTGTCGTCGGAGCCGCAGGTGTTGGAGGAGTCGCTTGTGTCGGAGGAGCATCAATATTGGAGATGTTTGCAACGGGCTGTCTCACTTGACCTCCTCGACGATTTCCGCGACGACCTCGTGCCAATACACTACTCGAGGCAACTGTATTTGTTCCATTTGGCACGGCTGCGTATGGGCTTCTCGCCTTGGATGCCCTTTGGTTCCTTACCCTCAGCATGATATTGAAATAATATGCCGGTATAAAGTAATAAAACTCGCCGATTAATACGATAAAACTTGATTATTTCTCTAGTTGATTTTTTGTGACCGACTCAGGGAACAGTTGAATATAAAAGGAAGAGCTTAACGCGCACGCTCCAACACCAGGAAGTGTGGAGTTATTGCCCTTGAATTAACATTACTAGAGTTATAGTTCTTGCCCCAAACAATATGCTTAACTGCATGAAATAACAGGGTTTATCCATATTTGATAAACCCAATTAATTAAACCTTCAACTTTGCACACTTTCAATCCGTAGTTTCTGCGTTTGTAACTTCAGGCTTGACAATAGCACATCTGACATCAGTGGCGTAGCTACCTTTTAATTTACTGTATTCAAAAAAAGGTAGGGGGTCTAGGGGCCGCCTTGAGGCCCCCAACGGGGTCCAGGGCAGAGCCCTGGTGGGGGCGAAGCCCCCGGAAGCTCCTGGATTTTATGTTATTTGAATGACAAAACAGCCTTAAAAATATGACATTTTAAAAGTATTATGATTCCAATAAATATGAACAATAGTTGCTGAATTCTGAGACAAACATTATTTACCTGGTACTCTTCGAATATTTTCTTTAAAATTTCAAGACCCCCGATGCTCTTGGGTTTTAGGTTTTAGCTTTTAGATTTACAGGCTTTTGATGATGAGATATTGTCTCAAAATGTTACAATTTTACATACTGTATGTGTAAGGGAAATGTTGAATTTTAAAAGAATGTGTAATTATATATGAAACACTGATACCCCAGCGGAAACCAACTGCATATGACTAAAGATAATAGGCGTTTTGTAACAGGTCTATTATTCAAACCGTAACATACTTACCTAAATGACAAATTTTTGATCAAGTTTATCACAATGTATTGTGACTTTGTCAAAATTTTAATCACCCGACCGCCGACTTTAAATTACATGTAAGTATAGACTGACAGAATACAATTACGGACAAACACTCAAAACTTGATGTGTTTTCAGATTTTAGTATGAATATTTAAACTTGAAAGGAGTTAAAAGTTGTTCATCTCATTTTAATCAGTTTATTGTAGATCATTCTTTAAGCCAATAACATGAAAGTCAAAGGTATAGCTCGTCCATATTAATTTATGATTCAAACGAACTTCCAGTTAATTTTAATGTAAAGTATGGAATGACGGTATTTTCCGGAATCGTAGTAATTGCATGGTTTACGATGAGAACTGGTTACTAAATATGCAGATTATAATTCAGTGGAATCTCGATACGATTTGTTTACGTGCAAACAATAGAAAACTCAAATCATAAGACCTATGCTTTGCAAAATTTTGTGTATTCATTTGCGTTTTTGCGTAAAGGGCGCTACGCCACTGGACATGATGTAAAGTCTACAAGTTTGTCGAATTTTGACATGACCTTATATGGCAACTGCCTTGCTGCGGGGAAAAGGCATGCCGTAACCGCCGGACCGGAATGCACGAAAAATAAACATTCAGCTAAACTGTTGCAATAAGCTTCTAATGAACGACACCTTTTCTATCGAAAACACTGGTATTATTTTTAGAAAAAAAAATTGAGGTATGATTGAAACTGGACCAAACAGGAAGAGGTTCATGTAGAAAAAAAATCGTTGCCGATGTGACGAATGCGCTAATTTCCGTAATATAATTCTTATGGTATTATAAAAGGAAATGCCTAATATCTTATATCTCTAAAAAATAATTGACATGTAATTTAAACTGGAATATAAGTAAATGCGTACTCTTTTCTAGAAATGAGACGGATCAAGAAATTTCCTATGGGGGTAAATATATTTTGAGCGGCATGGGGTTCGAAGACCGCCGTGAGGTCCCATGTAACTCCATTGCTTCTGAATTCTAAGAATTTCGAGAGTGAAATTTTAACCGGGTTTCCGATTATTGAAATAGTAAAAATTGCAGACGGGCGAGTGGCTGTCAAAAAGGTACCCTTATTGTACCGATAACTCCTCGAACAGTTTTCAAGATAGGAAGTTGTTTTTTTTCAGATCATTTATACGTATATATCAGAAGTATGCAAATTGCTAAGATTTTGATTTCTGATAATTTATAAAAATATCAGTTGTTGAACTTAGTCATTTTTGGGCAAAAACATTGCATATAGAGTATCCCATTTTTACTCTTGTTATTTTTCTGAATTAGTTAGAATAAACGACCTGCAAGGATTTGGTAATTTTTCGCGGAAAAATTTATGTTACTTAACGTGTATTTATACTTTTTGTTGTTGTGTAAGTGAAAGATAAATAATAACACAATCTTCAATAATAATTAAAAAAACTAGCGCATAATTTTTGTGCGCCGTAAATTGAAGTTTTACTATGGGAGGCACTGTAGCTCAAAGATCGTCCATCTGTATTTTTAAACAGGGAGCTACAGACCTGCAGCTAGTTCACAAGTGGCTGTAAAGCTGTATTATACTAGCTCTCCAGAAAATTTTTATCAGCCAACTTTACAAAGTGAGTCTGTATTGAACCGACATTCAGGACGTCATACTCAATCCCGTAATAATTGCTTAAAATAATTTTTTAAAAATGTCAATTTTTACCTTCATGATAGGCTTTTTTCCTATATATTGCCGACAATGCAAAGAAAATATTCTAAAAATAATTTATACACATTTTATTTTCACGATAACTTTGCAACTCCGCTGACGGACCTCGTGTAATTTTTCGCGTGGGGGGGGGGGGGGGGGTCTTGTCGCAACCTTTTTGGTAGCGATAAGGATGCATTTGGAGATATTTTCTTAATTCAGCCGAGGCCTATACTTTAACAATTTGTTGCATGTACTCTAATAACAGTGGCGTCGGAGGCAAATTGAAGGGGGGGGGGGGGGGCTGAACTAATCATGAAAAATATTGACAAGAATTCCCATAATCATGAAAATTCTAATCCGTGGGGGAGGGTATACCAATAACTCCAATCTTACCTGTCCAATTTTGTCCCCCCAAATCATGAAATTCCTAATCCGTGGTGGTGGTGGTGGTGGGGGGGGGGGGGCTAGTATACCTACTATGACTCTAATTTTCAATAAACTATTAATAATAATCATTCTCTTTAAGGTCTTTTAAGGAACAATTTTGTTTGTTGCGAGGAAAAAGTAGGGTGGGGTGAGGGGTTGAATCCTCCTTGTTGCTATGTTCCTAATGGTTAGGTCTAACTTGGCAAAAAAGTGGGTGGGGGGGGGGGGGGCTAAGTCCCCCCCCCCCCCCCCAGCCCCCCTCCCGGTTCAGACGCCTATGAATAAAAATGCGTATATATCTTTATACACGTGTATTCAAACAACGTCATTAAATGTAATTTTTTCAGTTCTAAGAGGATATCTGAAGCCGATCGAATTCTTTACTTGCATCTTTTATACATTCTCTTGATTAAATGTACACCAATCTCAATTTAATTTTCCTGTTGTTATCCAGAGATAATATGATTATAGGCTTACCTAATAATTATCTTTTTTATTTATTCCGTCCCTATTCCGGCGATTACGGCATGCCTTTACCTGCAGCTAGCCTTTTTCTATCAGTGACGTCACTGTTTCCATATAAGGTCATGTCAAAATTCGACAAACTTGTAGACTTTACATTTGTCAATTTGTATCATGTCAGATGTGCTATTGCCGAGCCTGAAGTTACAAATGCAGAAACTACAGATTGAAAGTGTGCAAAGTTGAAGGTTTAATTAACTAATGTAAACAATAAAGTTGCAAAATGTGCATCATGTGAAGGAACTGAGTCAAATCTTACACGTGTTTATGCCTGAGTTTTATAGGTTACACGATCAGAATTACACATATTCATGCTCAGGCTCACACATCAACACGATTGCATATTCGGATTTACAAGATTACATGTCTGGATTTTTGAACACGATTACCCTCCATACTTAGCCATGATTCATTTTTTTTTACTAAAAATTAATATAGAAATTAAGGGGTAATACATTTCCTGCATTACCTGCATATTTCTTCGACGCGGAAGCTCGGGATATTGGAGCTGTCTCGGGGGACAATTTCCTTGCTACTGTTAATTGGTTTTTAATAATACCAAAGAACACTTTATACACTATGTCATCGATATAGAATATACTCTCTCTCTCTCTCTCTCTCTCTCTCTCTCTCTCTCTCTCTCTCTCTCTCTCTCTCTCTCTCTCTCTCTCTCTCCATGTAGTTCGAGTTGAATTTATTGTACCGACTTCGATGTCATAAGAACAGATATGATTAAACGCGATAGAAGAAGTGAGAAGTTTTCATGACTTTTCACGAAGGGCATATACACTAACAATATTTCACGGTAAACATTTTTTACTTAGTAAATCGGGTTTATTCGTCGTAATTTCACTTTCAAAGTATACACAAATGTAAAATAAGCATCTGTTTGAACAAAAATTATAAAGTACGATGCAATGTTTGCTTTTCTTTTAAAAGAATCAATGACGATTGACTTTCCGCTTATACACGCAAACCTAAAATAGATTGTTCAAATAATTTTTTTTTATTCATAGGCTGGATCAAACGCTGGAAAATGCATTTAAATTTTCTATCGTAAATAGCGCTCCATTAAAAATTAGTTCTAAAAAGTAGCATTGTTAAGAATTACTTTCTCGCCACTGAGACAACGATAATTTGTGAAGAGTTTTCTGTGATGATAATGGATGTAATTACGAGTACAGGGTCCGAATGTATTATCTTTTATAAGAGTTTAACATTACTTCTTAATGAAAAGAGGCCCATGCGCCACATCGCTCACCTGAACAACAGTTCCTTGTAACATTCTATTTCGTAGCATATGCTATTTCTGTTTTAAACTTTGGACCCCTTTCTGGAGCCCCAATAGTTGTCCTGGGTTTATTGTCAACTTGGCTTTAACAATTTAGAATTTTCACTACCTGAGGATCCTTGCATAGTTATCTCACAAACTGTAGTTCTCGAGAAGAAAATTTTTAGACACCCTCCATTTATATTTCTGCGTTAAACTTTGAACCCCTCTTAGTATTAGTATTAGTATCAGTATTAGTCCGATGGTCACAGCTTTATTAAGTTACAATCTTCATTATTTAAGAATGCTTGCATAGTAATCTCACAAACTGTGACATTGTATTTCTCATTAAGAAGAAGTTATAAAGGTTTCCTGTATATTTCTTTGTAAAACCTAGAACCTCACTTAGTGCCCAAGTATTAATCCAGGGGTCACGACTTTAACATTTTAGAATCTACAATTATAGCCAATAATGTATGCATAGTAATATCCCAAACTGTTGCATTGTAGCTCTTGAAAAGAAGAGTTTAAACATTTTTCTTAATATACGTGTTAAACGTTGAACCCCGCCTGGGGCCCTATTTTTTGTGCAGTGGTTCTTGAGAAGTTTTTGAAACATTTTTCTTACGTATTTCTTTGTTAAACTTTAAACCCCGCATGGGGCTCCAATTTTAGTCTGGGCGTCACGATTTTTACAATTTAGAATCTTCACTATATATACATGTACAAGCTTTTGTGTAAATATCGGCATTTCTGGTGCAGTGGTTCTTGGGAAGAAAATTTTTAACGACATCCACCCTATTTTCAAGTTTGGTTAAATTTGGTCCTGTGGTTTTAGAGAAGAATGTAATTAAAATTGTTAAAAGTTAACGACGAACGGACTACCGACGGACAACGGGTGATAAAAAAGCTCACTTGAACCTTCGGTTCAGGAGAGCTAATAAATACCTTCAAATGATACAAACCAGAAATTTTCGTAATTATTTAGGTTTTTAAGAACTACCTTATATCTTTTATGAAATAAATAGCATTGCCCTCTTTTTTACTGTAGTGAATACATTACAATATTACATTATTTCATGTAACAATGATTGCGACAAAAATAATCCATTCTCTCAATTTTGCTTCAACTGTCCTTGATTTCACTTTTTTTTGTAAAAGAAATCACTGATACAAGTACAATGTAGGATGCCCTCCTAGTTTCACCAATGAACCGGTATTTATCGTTTCAAATATTGTGAAAGTAACGAAAATAACCCGACAACGGCTTTTTACAACATGTATATTCGTAAAAAAAATTCCAGCACATACAATCAGGTTTATACATGTACATACATAATTATAAAACCGTTTTAACAAGAGCTTGGACTTTAGGCAGTACGTGACAAACTCCGATTTGTTGAAGGCGGGGAATACTCATGGTTAACTGTCCAGTCATTGGCTAATAGACATGAATATATTGAACGCAATGACACTCGCCCGACTTTACACAGGGATGTATATTTCGCTGAAACAGCGTCAATTTCACACAGCAGAGCAGATCTTAGCAAACAACATTCCGGTTTTGACATTCTATGAATAATAATGAGCACCTCTTAGCGAATTAGAAGAAAGGAAATTAATATCTGACAGACTGTTTTAATGAGCAAACTAGATAGTCACATCCCACAGAATGTCCAAGCTCTTGTTAAAACGGTTTTATTAAATCTTTATCTTTTTTTCCATGATAATAGATAAACGAGTAGAAACACGCAAGGTAGAAAAAAGGAAAATATTTTAGGAAAATTTCATATTTCAAATGAACATTACCATACTATTATGAACACACGACGTAAATAAGTTCATTGATTTAATTAATGGATAAATTGCCATCAAAAGTTGCATCAAATGTTGTATTTAAATACAAATAGCTTTATTTATTTTTATTGGATAGCTCTTTCAGCAATGTATTCGTTTGAACACATACATCTGGACTCAAAACTATGCTTGCATGTATTTACAGTTAATGGACAATGAGATAACGAACTGATAATCAAAATTGTAAAACATAAATCTTTAAACGATTGGAAAATTATTTTTTAACGCCATGTACATGTAGTTGGAACCAAAGTTGATATTATCAGTCGTCTCAACAAATCCAAAACAATATACATCAGAACAAGGTGCAGTTTATAGACGCTGTCAGCCTGGGATACAACCGCTTATAAAGCAGCCTTTATTTTCGGTACTGTCTCCTGCACACTGTAAGCCTCCGTACATCGGGGTAGGGTTGTTACAACTTCTGCTTCTGGTAGCATGGACGGGATTAAGACACGTGCACTCGGCCCATTGACTCCACAAACTCCATCCACCGTCAACTACAACCAAACAAGCCTGTTATGTACAGTAGACAACAAAAGCTCTATAGAATCATTAATAACGCCAACATGTACATAAACATGTGTATTCCTATCCCTGTGTCATGTTGTAAATTTTGAATTTACTGGGTGGGTGTAAATACAAAATTTACAACATGACACCTGACTGAGATGCTTAGGAAAAGAATGTGACATGTTGACTAGCTCTTTTTTTGTCAAAGAGTTAGTTAAATGTTTCAGAGGAAGTGTTGATATAGTTTTCAATGTAATATTGATATTAAATTCACTTACTCTAAACAGGTATTTTTTGTCGCCCCTTTACGTTTTTGAGTTGAGTTGAACATATTTGATTGACTAATGCCAAAAGGATTGGACACAAGTTCCAAAAACTTAGAATGTCCTCTCCTTGTACATAATATATTACAGTGCCATACAATGCCAGTTAACATTGATAACAGTTATAGAACATGTTATGAAATACAAATAAATCATTAGTTTTAAATCTAGAATTAGAATTAGGATGGATAAGAGAGTTATGCAAATAATTTAAAAACTTAGATAAATCTACCACACTTTTGTATAAATGTATGAACTTCTTTAAATATTTTTATGTTTTCATCATAAGATAAAGTTTTGTCACCCCAAAGTAACAAATGTACATCAATTATATTCAAAAAGTTCAGTGATAAAATATTATACATAAATGATTGTCTTAATAATGAATATTTTTTACAAACGAAGAACAAGTGATGTGCATCTTCTAAACTTCCACATGAACACATTCGGTTGGCTATTATGTTACACCGATAAAGATCACAATTGAGAACACAATTATGCCTTAATTTCGTATGAATGATATTTAAGAATCTTTTACCAAAAGAAAAATACTTAGGAGGTTTTGTATAATTGCTCTGTAGTGATTTCTTAAAAATATTTAACGAAGTAGCTTCCTTGGTATTATTATTCAGACTATTCCACTTACGAATAGTGTCAGGAAAGAATGACTTGTTAAAAGCTTCTAATTACTTTTATTTTGCCCTACTTCACTTCCAAACGGTTTTGCCCCTTCTTGACTTCGCCCAGTCAATGTTGCAATCATAGATAGATTATTTGAGATATTGAAATGTGCTCAGTCTTAAATTCGACCAATAACAACAAAGGTGAATTAAAGGGACGAAAATCAAAACTGGGCGAATATTTTCCTGTATAAAGTGTTTTTAATAATCATCTTAAATTCATTCCAACATTCTTAATGTTATAATTACATTTACTGCTTTTTAAGGAGGCTGGATATGGTAAAAAATAAACCATAAGATCTGCCTCGAACTTTTAGATATGATAATTTGGCCCGAAATTGTTATTTAGCAAAGAAAAAATTCAAAGGTTTTACAATTAAAATTTTGAACATTTTTCTATACATGTATTTTTAAGTGTTTGTTTGTTTTGTCAAAAGAAGGTAGATGTGGCCTAAATGTAACCACGAACATCCAGTCCTTTTAGGTTTATGCATGAGAAAATCATGCAGAGATTAAAATCATGTTTCGTGGAAAAAAAATCAGATGGATAAATAATAATGGTACACTATTGTTTTCAATGAGGCTTCATGTGTATCTATAGATTAAACATACTTGGACAGCCGTCAGTGTTACAGGCCACGGTTTCGTTTGATAATCCCCCGCAATTATTTCCGCCGTAATTTGGTGAGGGGTTATTGCACGACCGTTGACGGGAATGATATCCCCCTCCACACGTGACCGGACACGTTTCCCAGGCACTCCATCCACCCCAGCCACCATGAACTTAAAACAAAAACAAAACAAAAACATTAACATGGACGATCTATCTATTCAAGTATAGATATATAATAATAGTTTATTTCCAATTTTGGGCCCAGAGGGCATACAAGATTACAGATATTAGATAGAAATGCCTAAAAGATAGATTCTACATATAAAAATAGTCCATATATATATAAACTATACCATGAAAAACAACCCACAAAACAGCAGCACACATTGACTCTTTAGTGCAAATGTACTTGTAGGTATGGATTATACTAATATCTCTTCCCAAGACAAAAACTGTTAGACTTTATGGCGGTTAATTAAGCATGGCAATTTCACATTGAAGCTTTGGTCTTCTTTACAATAAATCAGGCTAAACCAATAACGTTGTGTAACAGTCTGTAGATATTTACCTGGGGCCCTCGCTTCTCTCTGGAAATTTTCGATGTTAACATTTAAATGCACATAATTTACTCTACTATAATAATACAATGAACTCCAATGTAATCATTTTTTTTTTTAAATCTGCAATTTCAGTTATCCATTTTTGGCAATATATACCGGTCCAACTAGCTAGATTGTAGTAAAAAACAAGACCGGTGAATTAATCAAAGTTCTTTCATCATTGAGTTCCTTTTGCTAGAAAAAGATAGCTGAGGCATGCGTATGTATATAGCTCTCAGTGGACGTTGAAAGCTTTAATCGATTTAAAAGTTTAGTTTGACTTTTAAATAGGAATTACACGAAAAGAATAATTCGTTTCATTTAACGATTTAGATGATAATCCAGTAAATCAACAAATGACGTCACATTCAGTTTTGATTTTTCCCACCCTGAAGATGAGGATTTAAAATATTGTCTCACAATGCAAAGTTCGCTCACATTGAACTTAAATTTAATTGAGACAATTTCCCGATTGTTAATGCATCATCAAAAAATTGAGATTGAACCAGGAGGTGTTTATTTGTCGTAGCACAAATTGATTAGTATGATCCATATCGTAACCCAGTTGTGCATGTTTACACAGAAAATGTACACACGTGAATATTCAATGAGATCTTTACTTTGAAATATCAAACATTTAGTATACACTATTCCAGAACCACCACCCCCCCCCCCCCCCCCAATAAAAAATATCTTTTACATTTACGAAAAGTTTTTACCCGGAAGTTTACACCTAGAAACACAGGAACAACTGTTACAGATGTTATGTTACATACAAAGTTTAAAATCGAAGATTTCTAAACTTATCTATAACGATTGTTATAGATAAGTTTAGAAATCTTCGATTTTAAACTTTGTATGTAACAGTTATACCACGAGGATCACATCAGTCAGTTGACTTAATACAAAAAAAAAGTTGTTACCTGGAGGGAAACATGTGTAGCTCATGGCCGACCAGGTTCCTCCAGGTGGACAGGTAATCTTGTTTACTGGCCCTACTCCTGTGTATCCACTGTTACAGACATAGGTAGCAGTTATTGGTGAAAACGTCCGCACACTCAAGTGTCCATTGCTTAAAGTAGGGTAGGGTTCTGAACATTCTGAAATGTATTGGAAAACTTCACTAAATAATAGAGTCAAATATGAAATCTACTAGTCTTAAAAAATAGGAGTCGATCAAATGCATTTCTTGATTTAAAAAAAATGATCAATTTCGTAATCGTGTGCTATTGAAAAATTCGATGTTCAACGTTACAAAGTAAGATTGCCAGATTATGTTACAAGATAAGAATGCAGTTTTTATGCAAATATTTTTGATAATCAAAAACAATAAACTTAAGGTCTTTTGACGTAATGTTCAGTTTCATGTTAATAATAAGAGTTTTCAAAAGGAAATGTAATTAAACATAATTATGTGATGCAATCAATATTTTTGCAACCCTCACCTGTTTCAATGCAGACGCTGTTTTGGAAAAGTGTAGAAATGCAGGTGGAGTAATGATTACAAGAGCTGAGACCACATTTTTTATCTCTTCGATCAGCCTGAAACGCAAACACGAATATTAAGTCACAATATGATCAATGCAAGCATACGTGTACCTTGTACTTGTAATAGATACCTGCTTTTATAGTTAGATGATTGCTATTATGATCAGTAAATTTAGAAAAAGTCAGATGACTTTGAACCGCAGCTTTAAGTTGAGTTCTTGTACAATGTAATCCGTTGCCAGATTTAGTTTAAAATTTGACAAAAAGTAAGAGAAATGGTACATGTAGGTTGCGTTAAATGAAAACATGAATTGAGTCCATTGCAAATACCTGTAACCGTTTCGAAATTTTGTTAAAAATTTGACAAAGAAGTAAGAGAAATGATAGGTTGTATTAAATGAAAATAAATTTTAAAACAACATTCCCATAACAGGATGTATGGATAATAGTTTTTTCCCTACAAACAAAAATGGTTTTCAATATAGATATTTGTATGCTTAATTTGACCCCCCTCCGAAACCCTGTTTAAGGTAAATGGATCATGGTTTCAACAAATACAAAATTAGATCGTGATTTTTTCATGTTTAGCAGGCTTCATGGTCAGTAAATCAACCACCTTAACTTTTAGATTTTAAAGACAACCCACTCTGCCACTACCAAAATTTCTTTACAAAACTTTTCGAAAAAAAATGTTTTAAAAAAATAATAATATTGGTTTTCGCCCTTTTATACTTTGTCAAAAACTTAATTATGCATTGCAAATCGATTTTAAAGAAAAAATCAGAAGTTTAAATACGTTGATTAAGATGAGTTAATATAATTAAAAAAAAAAAAAAAAGAATTGAATACTATGAAATAACTCACTATTGCTTCCAGTTCGACGTGAACAAAATTGGAGTTGGATTCAAAAGGCGTATCCTCAGTTTTCTTCTGATTAAGTAACTCACAATAGTTATTTTTCTGATGATAATTTACAGATAGACAATCACCTTGAGCTTGGCATTTCTCATAACAATCGTTTGGTCCGATGTCGTGGTAAAAGTTGATGGGGAATACATTAAGTTTTCCTTCTTCGTTAGAAACATACCGACCGAATTGACATTCTGGTGTACTCTTATAAACTGGGTAGGTAGAATACAACAGGATAGCAATAAAGCAAGGCTCAATATTAAACGACATTACGTTTGGAGAAACTAGTAAAAGATTTCTACGATGAATTTATGAACACGTTAGCTTTCTATCTCTGATTTTCAATCTGATTTCCCACGTTCTGAGTTGTGTTGAATAGGAATAGAAATAACCGTTAACCTTTTATGACCAAAAAAAAACTGCATTATAATACATGTCATTTAAACAACTGATGAAATCAATATTGACATATTGATGCTCTTAAATGGAAAAGATAGAATCATCTTAATTAGTTTAAACAATATTTATTGATATTTTTCAATAGCAGGTACATGTACTTGGCATAAAGTACAATAAGATTGGGAAATATACAAATCCCTCTCTTAGATAAGAAAAAAATTGAGAGGTGCAAATTACATGTATGTATGATTGAATAAAGAATCAGAAAGCTTATATAAAAGAGGAGATAAAGATATCCAATATATGTATCAATCAAGAGTAGACATTTTAATTACATATGCATGAGACTGAGAGTTGGAATTACAAGTGCATTTATTTTTAAACTAGTGAGCTAATCGACCCACGAACGTATAACTTCATGTTATACTATAAGGAAAACAATACAATTATGTTCAGAACAATTTGAAGTAAAACACCAAAGGAAATACATGTATGAAATACATCCCTGTATAAATATATCCTAGATGCTTTTACATATTAAGAGAATATAATTAAGTAAAAAAAAAAGTGTCGAGGTTACCCTAAAATCGTTTACTGTCGATGATAAATTTTTGAACCATATAAAAAATGTATTTATTATCAATATCGCTTAGATTGGGAGACCCTAGGAGTAATAGGCTGACATTTGTTGAATCTCGAAGTTTGTTAATTGTTTCACTACGTATTACATTATAATTTGGGCAATATAAAAGATAGTGGTCATTACTTTCAACTGAACCACTTGTGCATAAGGGGTAGGGGCAGAGGTTTCTGCGGAACATATAAAGTTTCAGGGCGCTGCTGCACTCTAATCTTAACTGGGAATGTAGAATTTGTCCATTTCTGGATCCAAGATTATAATAATCGGGAATGTTTAAATTGCTACGATTTAAATATTTTTTAAAATTGTTTAAAGAAGGGTTGTTTTGTATTTCATTAGGTAGTGTATTCCAGAGCCTTATTGTACTTGGAAAGAATGACTCATAATATAGCTTTGTTCGTGCGAAAATTTCTCGTATGGAATTATTACTTCTGGTATTATGTGTTCCACCTTTAGAAGTTTGAATCATCTTAATGGGTTATATTGCTTTATTTTATCCCTTTCATTGAAGACAATGACATTGATGCCAGGTTACTTCATTTAGTGTCATAGCAAACAAATGTGTATGAAGTGGATTAGTAAATTAATTAACTTACTAATTTATTAATTTAATTAATTAGCAAATTACGATTTTATCTTGACACATTCAGAATGCTGAAAAAAGTGGCGCAAAAATACTCTACAAAACATTTCTAGCTAGCTAGTTTTTAGCTTCAGGATGGATGCAGGGGTGTATATATATTGATCGATGGATGAATGTATGTAAAGACAAACTAATCGATTTGTTGATTGAATTTGACCATTTCTGGTTAAGAAATGTTATCACTTACATGTAGATCATTCTTAAATTGCAATCTGTTTGACTAAATGTATTCATTCAGATGAGGTCCTGTTCTTGCGCTTTTTTTTTTCAAAGCAAAAAAAATAAAATTGAATAAGCCAATGAATACGTAATCGTTGGTAACCTTTTTTTCTAGTACCATGAGATTTGATGGTATAAGCAAAGCGAGGGGCCAAATCAAATGGCGAGGGACACTTTGCACATGTTTCACATGAGAAAGTAGGTCTTTGAGATTCTCTCTGACTTCCATTGTTCGTATTTGTCTGTTATCTTTAGAATAGGATTATCTTATTAATTAAAAGTATGGTAATTTTCCTTCAGTTACTATTAATTTCAGTAATAGTGATTACAAAAATACTCCCCTCTGGTAAATTTACCTGCAGCTTTATCCAAAACAATTCACTAAGGTGATGGTATTCACATCCGAAGGATAAGCTTTTTTAGTTTTATTTAGCTTTAATGATTTATATTTTGTATTTATCATTTACTTTATTTAGCTTTAATATACCTTTTTTAAGGTTTGGTCATATCATGTCGACATGTCGTTTTGGGAAAGAGGATAGAAAAGTGGAAAAAAACTCCGTATTTTTAAAGGTGTGAAACATGTACGAAACATAACCAGCTAATTGGATAACTATTATTATAGAAAGTACATTTAGCATACAATATAACTATAAATTACAACTCATGCAATTTACGTCTTAGTCCAAAATAGAATACCACAGTACTAGGGGGATGAAGTGCTCGGGGTTTTTTGGCCAAGAAAAATAGGAATATATTGTTGCATTAAAATGTCCAACTACTGGAAAAGAGTTTTTGTAATGCACTGTTTGCTTTAGAGAGAAAAATCAAGTCACATTATTTCTCGAACAAAGACCTTTCTCGGATATCTAAAAGGATTTGTTTGTTAAAATGTTACAATATTGATGCGTTAACAGATTCAAAAGCTGTAAAGTGATGTGCTTTTTTGTAAAGGGCAATTTAAAAATTCAATACGTTAAATGGTTCTGCACTTTTCACTATTTACATGTCTTATTACCGCTAACAATAAGTTAATATACATAATAAGAGCTATACAAAAATATGTTAAGGTAACTATATACTTCACTTATGCTTATGTATTTTTCTCTCATACTGCACCTTTCTCTCATACTGCACCATACCATTGTATTTTATATAAGTATACTGTTTCTGATTTTTTAAATAAATAAAATACAGATTTGGAGCTCAGTGGTATTCTATTTTCTCAATAAACATAAGAAAGCTTACATTGAATTGTTAATTGGTTCTGAATCATAAGACCTTGTATCTACTTACAATAGAATAAAGAGCATAACATACATGTATGTATTGCAAAGAAAATTTAGTTGTCTTCTCACATACTTTTATGGAGTCATGTGACTTTAAAAAATAATAATCGTAATTCATAAAAACAATTTTGCATAAAAAGAGTTTTATTGGTTTAGACTACCATGTAATTGTAGATAATTAACAAAGCGCTGGGTCTCCCGTGGATTAATAGTTAACCTCTAGACCCCTGGTCATTTTTTTCGAAGCTATGAAAATTAATTTTGTAATTCATCTGGTAAACATCATGTAACCAATTCAACTTTTCAAAATAAAGAATAGGCGAAAATACATGACTGTGTAAAGGGGTGAATGTATGTTTGAATTAACAAATTTGAATATTACAATGACTATATCTTTATCCGGTTTTTTTTTCGGTTAGCTTTGTTTAGATATATGAATGTAAATAGTTAATTCTACTTTCCAAGGATCATCAGTTGTTGAAGGTAGAGCGCACTATATTTTAATTTTATTCTTACCATGTCATTCCGTTCAACATTTAAAATTCAGTAAATATGTCTGATGGATTTTAATTAGTAATGAAAATAACGTTTTGTATTGATTTTTATCTTTTCAAATTTAAAATTTCCTGTCTCATTTGTGATTGCCTTTGGTATCATTTGTCAATATCGTACCACGAGTAACAAAAATTAAAAACACGGATCCGCTTTAATATATATTGTTACCATACACGTAACTCCTAAATCGTTTATGCAGACTTGTAGCGGTATATTGTAGAAGATAGTTCAGATTGATTTACTCAAAAACTTTTATTTAAGAACAGCTTTGAGATTGAAAGACATTATCAATTTAATTAATGATGTATAAAATTCCTACTGGCTAGTCAATTGAATTACTTAAAAAGGATATTTCAACTGTTTAAGATATGATCCATATTTTTAATACTAGTAGTATACAAAATACATGCACTTAATTATGTAACTACAAACTGACAGAAAAAACATAAAGTTAGTGATGATTAATTTAATAATTTGAGGCTCTAATTTATTCTCAAAAATTCATCACTCGATTTCTCGGAGAGGATGAGGGTGTTTTCCTTAATTACATTGATTTCTGTTCCATTTGTTAGGATTTTATGCTGTCTTGTTTTGACAACTATTCATTGTCTTAATACTGATAAACCGAGTCAGTTCCTCGCTTTAGTGACGCTATGATTGGAAATCAATATATTTAATGAATTAAATTGGTTTCGGACATAACAATGTTGTTTCATCGTAACAAGAATGTATGCGTATATTGATGGTTTATACGCCACTGATTGCTGTTTTACATGTAGTAATGATATAGCAAAAATAACAATTTAATGAGTCAGACTATATCCTATAAGCGTAATCAGTAAATCTATCAAAAGAATCGGCGAGTCCATTTTAATGAAATTTCAATAACCGTATGTCAAATTGACTTTTATGAAGGTGATTAATAATCTATACATATTCAGTAAGCAACACTGAAGGCCATGAATAGAGCACGACAGCTTCTGTTAAAAGAATGGTGTGACATTCGACCAAAAACCAATAATTTTGGGAGTTCTCCTTTATTTTGCATGTACTTGATATTTGATATATGTACCACTATAGAATCATTTTTTTATCAAAGATAAAAAGAAACAGCAAGGAAGATATGCATCATAATTTAAATTTATTAAGTTTATGGTAGGCGAACAGTGTTTACATTCAATCCCAGTACATTTTTACATGAAGCTCCGCCCCACATTTTAAAGCTTTTAAAAATTTCAATTTGCGTGTTCGACGTGACTTTATATGTCATTAACATTCATTTCTGTGAAAACATTATTTGCCCGCTGTATTTTTAATGACTGTAGAGTTTGGTGATAAATAATGTCTTGCCCGATCTGCTTAAGTATTTCATATACATATCATCTATTTTACTAAGGTTCATAGATTTCATTTTTTTTTTATCCATTAAATGGACACAAATAAGAGCGAAGTTTATATTACTTGGTCTACAAAACCATCGATAATGTGCCATCCATTACTATAAAAAAAACATGTCCAAGCTTTTAACACCAACAAGGGTTTTTGTTTTTCTTTACTCTCATTTGAAAAATCAAGGTGTATTTTGTTTGAATCACTGTATAAAAAGGGGTTGCTGATATATGCTGGGATGTCATACTTTCTCCTATGATGTCTATCTACATTTGAAATAATCATGAATCAAACATATAATATTATCTATATCAAATATGGATTAACATATTTTGTGTACAGACTCAATATCACTAATATTCAATCTGAATGGTTTTGAACCATTTTTTAATTGGAGAGAAAAATTGATTTTTAAGCATTTAATGCAACTGTCAAAGAAGAATATTCAGAAAAACATTTTTTATATTTCATAAAGTCGCTTCTATCATCACTTATTCAAAAAAGAGATTCATTCTTTCACTTTCATGGAATGACCATAACAGTCGAACACGTGATCAAACCCGATAAAGCCTGAATAGCTTAATACATGTATTGTAGAATTGATCACGTACCGACTTTATTCATTTTTTAACATTTTTTGTCATGCAAACCCTCTTGCTTCCCAAAAGTGCACACCATTTCTCACATCTCGATTTTTTTAGCACAGTAGACCATGTCTAATCATGCTGAGCAAACCAACTACGAGATGCTGTTGAATGTCCAATTTTTAGGTAATATGCCAGCGGCAAGCTAAATGAGGCCGGTTCGGGTTTTTTGCGGAAAAACTACAATAGCGAAACTCTTTATTATTAAACCATATATCATTTACACCATTTCTAGTTTATCTGCGAAGTTTCACGAAAATCGACCTTCTGAGGGGCCGTCTCAAAATAGGGGTACAACCGTATCCTGTGAAATGAAGTACCCTATATGCAATATTTTGCCAAAAAATGACTAAGTTCAAAAGCTGGGGTTCTTTTCATAAATTATCGGAAATCAAAATCCTAGCAATATGCACACCTCTGATATGTGTTCAATTGATCTACAAAAAAATAACTTCCTATCTTGAAAACTGTAGGAGGAGTTATTCGTACAATGAGGGTACCCTTTTGGCAGCCGCCCGCCCGCCTGCCATTTCAACCATTTTAAAAAATAGGATTTTTCCGTTGGAAAACCCGGTTAAAAACTGTTGTTTTTGGAAACTGGATTGTTGTTTATTTTGTGTTCAGGGGGGGGGGGGGTGTTTGTAATTCTTATTTTTTTTTGTTTCTTTGTGGATTTTTCTTAATCTGTAAATATTTTTTTCTCCTTAGATTCTATGATACTCAGCCTCAAAGTATTATGTCATTCTAAAATTGTTATTTTTCTTTAAAACTGTATAAATTAATTGAAATAAAATGAAATGTTTAGATGATATCCATGCATTTTACAAAGTTACTAGTATTGCAAATTTGCCTACGATGGATAAAATGGTATAAATAAACACGTTGGGTTTGAGTTTGAAGAAAAAAGTATTGGTTGCTCGTACTCCCTGTGTAATTGAATGGTAGTTCTCCGTGGATCAACTACGCCAAACATATTGTTGTGTGGCATTAGGGAATACTAACATTAGAATTATAATGAAAAATGTCTGTATAAAAGTCAAATTTTTGATACGGATAAAAGTTTCCGGATAATTTAGAGTTTTCAATTGAAACTTGTCCATAAAGGCTTCTGTTAACTGGTAGAGGGAGTTGGACAGCCGTCCGTGTTACATGCCACGGTTTCGTTTGATTTTCCCCCGCAATTATTTCCGCCGTATTTTGGTGAGGGGTTATTGCACGACCGTTGACGGGAATGATATCCCCCTCCACAAGTGACTGGACAGTTTCCCCAGTTATTCCATCCACCCCAGCCACCATGAACTAAAAATAGAGAAGCACAAGAGTCAGTGTCATCAAAACGCTTAGCTGCAGGACTGTAGCTCCCGGTCTGAAAAAATTCGGATGGACGACCTTGGAGCTACAGTGCCTACCATAGGAAAAATCTGCAATTTACGGTGCACAAAAAATTGCGCTAGTTTTGGACTTATTAACCTTATTTTCACACAAATTCTGTAAAAAGAATTAGTACCATTAAATTATTCAGTCAATTTACTACTGAAATCGTCACTTTATTTGCCTCAGACTTTCTCTTAAAAATGATAACCGACCTCGGAAAATGAAGTATGTTAATTTACGTCGAGATCGAGAGTCGCCATTTTTAAATGTAAACAAACTTGCACCACTTTAATTTACAGGGCTGCTGATGGTGTTTAAAAAAATATCAGAGGCAAGTGAAGTGACGATATCTGTAATAAAATGTCCGAGGATTTTTTTAGGATCAAATATTTGTACAGAATGTGATCGTAAATGAGATTAATCGGTCCAAAACTAGCGCATTTTTTTTGTGCGCAGTAAATTGCTGTTTTTTACTATGGGAGGCACTGTAGCTCCCAGGTCGTCCATCCGAATTTTTTCAGACCGGGAGCTACAGTCCTGCAGCTACGAAACGCTTGCACGTACCTACTACGAAACACGGGATATCCTACTATTTTGATGGTTGTAGATCCTATTTAAGGTGAATCACTAACCCCAATTATTAGGGTAATATATGTTTATTCTCTCTTTAAATCTTACGTAATTCAAACGTCAAATAGATAAATGTCCTGAATGGTTATTCACTTACCCTCTTTAGGCTCATTTTGTTTGAAAGAGGCATGGTCACGATTTTTGTTGACCAAATTTGATTTTTTTTATTTTAATTGTTTACAATGCTTTAGTGATGCAGCCAAAATTTGAGTATTAGTTGTAGAGTTATATTGCAAGATACAGAGCTTACAGATCTGTGTCAGGTAAACAAGGATCATGTGTGGCAACGCACTTTAAAAAAACATTACGCACTTTGAACAAATTTTCAAAGTGCGTTAAATTTGGGACCAAAGTGGTCCCAAAATTAACGGAGTTTGAAAAACAAAAATTCAATGTGCGTTATTTTTCAAAGTGCGTTGTAACAATTGTGCCATGTTTTTGTTACATTGGTTATTCAATATACCGTAAAAAGTTCTTTTTCAAGCTGATTTTTCAATCTGCTGATATTTTTTTGAACATAGATAAAAAGTTCCTAACAATTGTCAGATCAATTTTACTTCTAAACCTAGAAAATTCAAAATGTAAATAACCCACGACCTGAGCTTTGTTTACATATAACGATGATTTTTTTTTTCATTGTAGGCTCTATATTTCATTATATTATCTTCCAATGAGTATGATTCGTTCATTTATTACGGAAACGTGTAGTTAATTCATAGCTCTATAGAAACGGCTAGACTGAAATTTAAACGCCTCGTTTATCGACTGGTTGAAACCAACAGTGACTGTAACAGACAGGAAACTGACAGGACTGAAATCTACACGCCCCGTTTGTCGATCGGTCGAAACCTACAGCGACCTAAGAAAAATTGACTGCACGAAATAATCATAATAATGATCAAGCATGTCTTGCATTTACTAGAATTTTTGTAAGAAATATAAAATCATTAATATAAAATTAATGATTTCTAAACTGATGTAGAAAAATTGATAAGGAAAAAAAGTCGATTAAAGAAATCAAACATTAAAAGCTCGTCTAAATAATTTCATGGTTTATTGGCGTAAGGAAGAAGTAAGAATTTTATTGAGAACAGAATGCTTTTTAACGTTACATTCGAATTCGTGGCAATTGAAAAGATAGGAACATAATTATATTGGTCAACATACTTTTTTTCCTTTCGACGATTTCTAGAACATTTATACTCATGCAAGTTTCGCTTGATCAATTTTACCTAAGAAAACATTTTATCGAGTTATATTTCTATCCAAAAAAGCTGGGTCAATTGATTCGTTTGTTTTAAAGATAGTTGACGTTTCTATAGATCAATAGTTAGCCATGGAATCTACTTTGTCATGTTTATAGCTATTATAGGTACGGTATGAAAGGGTACATATATGTATATATAGTAAACTTTATGTATACAATGCAACTTTTGGATTGAAAATGAAATTAAAGATCAAAACCTGTTTGTGAATTTCTTGATTTTCCAATGACAGTCAATTCGTATTTTCAATTTACTGTTTACCGTAAAACAACAATGACGTCACTCGACTAACCGATCGATATCTTTAAATGGAGTTTCAAACGATGTAAAAATTGAATTTTTATACCATGATGTTCACTTTGTGACACAGATAGATATATTTTAACTTTTAGCAAAATTATCTTCGCTTTTGTATTCTCCTGATCGATACGGTTACCATTAGCTTAATGTTCATTCAAACAATAAAATATATTTATTATGATTCTGCAATGATCGCTACCTTCATAACCGCATAAATCTTCAAAGATAACATCTTATTGTTTATATCTAAATGATCTTACTTATAACAAATTTATATATTCAACGTATAAAGTAAATAATATTAACTAAATCATCGTTCATATACAAAAGAACGTTAGATAATGGAAACAGCCTAACCAGTGACTATATGAATTTGAGTCTGAAATCATTATGTTTATTCCGTGTTGTTCGGGGTATTTTTTCGGTTGCTGAAGTTTTCGACCAATCGATAACCTTTTTATTGTCTGCCCCAATTCATTGTATCAATCACATTACTTTTTGATGATTTTTAATAAAAAATAATACAAATACCCGTGAAAGAAATACAATTGAAATCGATAAAAGGGAAAGTATCAAAGATCTATAGCGAAAAGTGGTGGAGGCAAAAAGTGGGGACATAGTATAGATCTGCTTCGAGTAGATTTTAGTCCTGCAAGCCTTTATATTGCTGTGAATTACAATAACTTCCCGTTAGATAAAGAGGGTATCAAACTTACTGTGTGTTAAAGGGGCATGGTCACGATTTTGGTCAAATTTTATTTTTCTGTTTTTATTATTTACAATGCTTTAAAAATGCACTTTTATGATCAAATGAGTTTTGAGAGTCAGTCGTAGAGTTATAAGCAAGATACAGGGCTCACCACTATTTGTCATGTAAACAAGGCTCGTGCCCTGTTTTTGTTTACATGTGTTAAATATACCAGTAAAAATCTTTTTCAAACTGATTTGTCTATCTTCTTATTCATTTTAAGCATAAATAAACAGTTCCTAACGTTTAACACATTACTTTTGGTCTAAATCTGTAATTTTCACTTCAACATTCAAAATGTAAACAAATGCTTTGACTACATAGCAAAGAATTGTAAGCTCTGTAACTCGCTTATAACTCAACAAATGACACTCAAATTTTGGTTGCATGTTGCATATTAAAAATGCCTTAGTGAAGCATTGTAAACATTATAATTGGAGAAATAATTTTTGACAAAAATCGTGACCATGCCCCTTTAATATATTTCGAGTTAACATTCTATATGTACGAAGAAACGCAGGAAGAACTGTTACATACATGTACATGTATATGTTTACAACTAGGATCACATCAGTCAGAAGACTTACTACAAAAAAAAATAATGTTGTTACCTGGAGGGTAACATGTGTAGCTCATGGCCGACCAGGTTCCTCCAGGTGGACAGGTAATCTTGTTTACCGGCCCTACTCCTGTGTATCCACTATTACAGGCATAGGTAGCAGTTATTGGTGAAAACGTCCGCACACTCAGGTGACCATTGTGTAAAGCAGGGTATGGTGCAAAACATTCTGCAAAAACAAGTACATTAATACTTAATTTGTGTTTAGATGCGTCATCTATCGAACAGAGAATATTCAACTTCGTACTGTTAGATCCAAAATATCGAAAAAAAATTTTAATGGAGACAGTTTAATATTAAAATATACTGCAAGTTCTGAACGTTGAGTTGGGCCTCCTTTACATAAAAACATGCATTCTTTTACTCACTGGATAGCATACAATTATCGACTTCATTGTAAGCCGATATGCGGTTGTATGGACCTATGTCGGGTGATATCGACCGAAGACACAGAAAATGATGTTGACGTAGGGTTTAATGGTTTGTTCCCGTTTTGCACACATTTGAAAATTAGGTATCGAAAAAATGTGTGCGAAACAGGTCGTTATCCTTTATACGTCACTGTATATTCTCGAATGACTTATTATTGGACAAAAATGATCCAAGGTCAAGACAATAAGATTGTGTTTACTGTTTACAAATATTTAGCAAACCAATATATGTATAATAATGACTGTGTAAATCCATGGACTGATTTTATACGACATATTTTAGACTCATGTGGGTTCTCTAATATCTGGACAGAATAATGTACTGCAATAGTTAATGATAAGTGGATTTCTGCCGCCATCAAACAAAGATTGCAGGACCAGTTTATTCAGAAATGGGCAAAAGATATAGATAATTCATCTACAGGTCAAATATATAAATTTATAAACAAAAGTTTGGTTTTGAAAAATACTCAAGAATTCTTACTAAAAAATTTTGGAAACCACTGTTAATAAATTCAGAACAGCAAATCACCGTTTACCGATTGAAACCAGAAGATGGTATGGAATTCCTGTAAATGACAGAAGCTGCACACTCTGTAATAGTGGTAAATTAGCTGACGAATACCATTTTATTCTTGAGTGTAAATTTTTCTTAACTTTACGTAAGAAATTCCTACGTACCAAGTATTTTCAAAAACCAAGTACATTAAAATTTAGGGAACTGCTGATGACAACGAACATCAAAACATTGAAAAAATTAAGCTCTTTTATACTGAATATCCAAGACCAAGTCTGCTGTCCAGCCTAAACTATATTAGCATTTATTATTATTATTACTCTCCGCGTATTGAACACCAGTGAAACATTGTATTAAATTTTTATATGATGATCTATTTTTTTCTACCACTTTTTGTATTATTACTATTTTTTTTTTCTCTTACATACCTATGCTTACTAACACATGTAATACTATGTTGTATTACAATTTATATATAATTTATTAGACCCTTGACATCACAATTTAATGTAAATATGTTATTGTACCTCATGTACCATTGTATGATAATGGTTTGAGAGAATAAATTGAATTGAATTGAATTGGGAATCTTACCAGGGGAGATAACTGCTTAATTGCTATAGTCTATATCACAGTCCCTGTGAGGGCAAATTGACAGTAAAATAAATAAAACATATCTAATCCCTATTGATATTTAGATTTATTCTATGTTACAATATAAAATGCATCAAAGCACATTTACATAACAATTGACACGCATGTTTTTGAATTTAATTTTAAACACCAATTTGTACCAGAACAATTTTTTATTATTTTATTTAAACAAAAAAGATTATTGCAAAAATGTTGGATATGTAATGCTTTTGTTTAACTTGCTGTCTATAGGAAATACATGCACAAGTTTAAAGAGAAAATCTATTTTTATATTCAATTATTGCTTTTGCTGACATAAATGGAGGAAAGGTGTCTATTGAAAACGCTGCTAAATATTTCTCATTCATGCTGTTGTTTGAATAATCAAAGAAAATAGACAAACTGTATGACGATAAATCGGCAATTTTATATGCTTCAAAAACTGTAAAGAGATCAAATGTAAACCTAATTCATGCATGTTCAACCTTCTTAACATTTTTGTGCTTCGTGTATTTAGCTACTGATTTGAAAAAAATCAGAAAGTGACCCGCAATATATACTAAAGCGGTGATGTCATAAGAACTACTGTCAAAGCCGCTACTTCAGTTGCAAAGATTGAAATATTTTTTGATAAAGATCTATTTCCTTTCATAATATTCTTTCTGTTGATACCAATCAACCAATTATAAACATGCGTTTTACATATTTTGCAATCAAGTTGTCAAAAGAGACACGGAGTACCCCATCATTTTCACAGCGTCTTGACGTTGTGAAGATGATCAGTGAGTGGAAATTTAAGACTATAAAACATATCATTATCTTTTTTTATTACATAAAAAATGGTGATAATTATAAGTTATTAGACCTAAAACACAACAAAATATCTATATTCTTCTTGTTTCACAGTAAAGGCGCTGATAAAACACAGGTAAAAATCCAGGTAAAAATTTTCACTGAAAGCAGACTATAATTGCTATCACAACACAATTCACACCTATTGTTCTATTATACAAATATTGACTGTGGTTGAGGGCAACATTGATTATATTAGCCCCCAAGGGACGAAATATTGCCCGACTCGAAATGTGTGCAAAACGGGAACAATATATTGACCGTACAATCAAGTCTATAATTGTTATAATCACTCGCATCACAGTTATCGCTGTCAAAAACTTCGTTTAGAACAAAATGCTAAGGAAGTGTACATTATGACGTCAAAATAATCTATATTTTAAAATACTTAAAAATGCATTAATTACAAAGTCAAGCTATCCCTGCATTCATTATCGCATTATGAACTAAGAAAATTAAATGCCGCCGGTAAATAGTTTTGATGACTTTTCACCAACGGCAGATAGTACGGAAACTACTTAGCATGTTTTTACATAGAAAATATTCATAGATATGTAAAAAATATATATTCTACGGGCGCGCCTTAGCGTTGATATCGGAAAAAGACGAATGTCACATGAAGTACTCACAACCAATGAAAGTGACGAAAATTATTGTTGTATCTCTCAATATATCATTGCTAAAATTGTATGGAATCATTCAATTAACCATTACCTGTTACAATACAGATGCTATTGGAGATAGTGAAAACACAGGTGGAAAAACGATCACAGGTAACCCCGCCACAGTGTTTGTCACTTTGATCAACCTGAAACGCAAAAAATATGGATGGAATCATCAAATCAGAGAGCTTTACCTAAAACGCGTGTTAAAGAAGTGGGAATCTCAAAGGAGCTGGGTAGTCGTGGCCATTTTTAGGCTATATTTACCTCCGCGAGACGAAGAGTTCTGTATATAGTTATAGAAACATGCTCAATTTTAAGCTATCATGTTTAGTGTTTTCTTTATCAAAGATAACTTTGCCAAATTAAAAGATATCATACATCAAAGTTTTAATAAATCTGATGGTTAATTTGTTGATCTTCCAGCTTCCTTAATGAATTAAAAATAAAGGTTTTCTTATATATCTACAATACATGTACAATATGTAGACAAATTACATGCTCTGAGCTGATTTAAGCGGGGTTATTTTGTGAATATTAAATGATAGAATAATGATAACACAGAACATAAATGTAATTAATGCTGTCTTATCTATTAATGTTTTCTATGATAAAATGTTGTTTAAATTGATTTGATAACAGGCACCAGATGTATTGAATAGCAATGGGAGAAGTTGAAATATATTTTTAATGCGTTTTAAAATCCTTTAGTAGTAATACAATGTATCACAAATTGTATTTATTGAGATGTTCTAAAAAAGTATTGTTGGACATTAAACCATTTTAACAATACCTTAGACTTTCCGTAGGGCGTAGCTATGTATTCTCTGCGTCAAAACAAATTAAAAATGACGCGGTTTCAGGCAAAATATGCACCGATTGCATAGTCTTAGCTTAAAAGCCAGACAAATCTTGTTGATTTCAAAGAGCCATGGCTCTGTGGCTAGCAATGAAATAGACAGGCCTACATCATATTGCTGTTGACACAACTACCCAAAGTCCAAGCTCCTGTTAAAATAGCTGTAATTCCATGTGGAACTTTGAACCCCTCATTGGGGAAATACTAATCCGAGGGCCAGTTTGATCAACTGGTACAGATTTTACAATATATCCGAAAGATTGCATTATGATAATGAGGGTGCCTTTGCGGTCACCTGTGTACCATGGTAGCTCTCAGATAGAACCGTCAGGACCCAGGGGTCATTAATTTCACAATTTGGTATAGGACTTCGTGGACATCATTACTATGCATTTTAATTATTTCAATTATATGTGCAAGTGAAAAAGTAGACTCTCCGAAGATTTAATACTTTTCACTGTATGGCCCCAACCTTTGGTTTGAACTACTGACGCAAGGGCAATTAACTCAGGTAGAGTGGTACATGGATACGCAGTGTAACCATGAAACTAATTTTGTACTATTATACATATGAACGTAGAAACAAAGGTTTTCTAAGATTAAATCAATTAAACTAAATACCGTAGTTAAATTGGCCCCGCCCAAGGGCCTGAAGGATGATGGCAAAATACGCCACAGTAAATTGGCGATTGTCCTTTTTCTTTAATAAATATCTCTTTTTATTTTGCATGTACTAAATCTTTGATATGTGTCCTCTAACAAAATCTCTTTTTTACCCAAGAAAAAAACCAATCAAATGGTAGATATATATAAATCATTATTGATCTATGTTTAGGTTACACTGTAAACATTGAATCTCCGCAGACTTTTAGCTCCATCCCACATTTGAAAGCCTTTAAAGTACACGAGCACATTTAGGTACATTTCCCCCCTACAGCTGGTAAATGTACATGTATTTTGTCAAATATGTACCCCATTGCGTTCATGTGTAACTTCATCAAATATGCAAAAGTCCATTACGTCTTTCTGATTATATACTGATGCTGTTTACCCGGGGTGGACTCCCCTTTTCTTTCATAATGTTACTGTAGTAGAGTGAAATTTTATAGGTTTTTAATAATTAAATTTCAGAATATTGATTTCTTCATTATTATTGACATGTTCTAATCAATTTGTTACTTTTCAGGAATTTTACTATTGCAGACTTCGATTTATTTAATTACATAACAGAAAATGATTTATCAGTGGTGAATAAATAAATTATTTAGTTGAATTAATTTAATTTGATATTTTGTGTTTATTTTTATTTACATTGGTTACTCCTCTTTGGAGTACACCTGTAGACTCTATTTGTAGCATTAATTTGAGTGGTCACTTAGATCTGGTCATGTGATTGGTTTATAGGGGTACTTGTATTTGTTCATTTCTGACTCCTGAATTTCATGCTAAGAGGCTAGCCATGCGGTTTTAACTGCCATATTAGAATTTTGAAGTTGTTCTATATTTTATTCATCTTTGAAGTGTTTTCCTGCACTTAGAAGGTTAGTTCTTTTAGTGTATTACAGTGTAATTGGGTTTACAATTTGTTTAATTATTTATTTATCTATTTCCACTTCTTTTCCCACTTTGAATGAATGTTGGAATGTTTCAGATAGAATGAGAGGTGAGTGAACGGCTTATGTGAGTTTATATTTGTATGAATACAGTCATAGTAATTAAAGTAATAATCTTCAAATTAGGTTTATCAGGTGTAAATAATTGTGTTTTTCTTGATAAGTTTAAAAGCTAGGAGAAAGAGTGTGAGTGCATTATAATTAAAAATTTTACAGTTTTATAATGCTTAAATATAAATATCCATACATGTCAAAATCATATTTCTTTCACATTTAGTTTTGACATACACTTACACACGACCTACATGTAACTGGTAGAAGTTTCCATGACCTTCGCACCCCATGGGAGGTATGATATATATGATATGTATGGAACGCCTCAACTGCCTCATGTAGGTAATCTTCATAATATGATGATACTTCAACATGACATGATGGTACTTCAACATTACATACTGATATTTCAACATTACATGCTGATACTTCAACATTACGTGATGGTACTTTAACATTACGTGATGGTACTTTAACATTACATGCTGATACTTTAACATTACATGATGGTACTTTAACATTACATGCTGATACTTCAACATTACATGCTGATACTTTAACATTACATGATGGTAATTTAACATTACGTGATGGTACTTTAACATTACATGCTGATACTATAACATTACATGATGGTACTTTAACATTACGTGCTGATAGTTCAACATTACATGCTGATACTTCAACATTACTTGCTGATACTTTAACATTACATGCTGATACTTTAACATTACATGATGGTACTTTAACATTACGTGCTGATACTTTTACATTACATGATGGTACTTTAACATTACGTGCTGATAGTTCAACATTACATGCTGATACTTCATTATATGATGGTACTTCACTATGCGGTGGTTCTAAAAATAGGGAAGTTTTAACATTGGGCTGTTTCTCTGTTTCAGAGATTGATCATATAGGACTAAGGTCCACTGAGACTAGTTTGGATCATGTCAAAAAGCTGGAATTACAAATAATAAAAAACAGGATTCTGCTTGAAAATATATGTTATTGAAAAACTGTAGATACTCAAATTATGAAAACCACTGGCAAACAATTTGTGAGAAATTATAACAAGTTTTATTACATATGTGATTGCTTAAACTATTCTTTTTTTTTGAATTATATTGACTTGTGAACAAATATTTTGATACATGTGCCCCCTTTTCTATTGTATTTTTTTATCTTCTATATCTCCCTTTTTCTCTTTTTATTTACTGCTATTTTTTTTTATCTACCTATTTTTTTTTGCAAGAAAACACGATTTCACACTACACGGATAATCTATTTCCTTTAGATTAATAAGATATTACAATATGTAGAATCTTGAAATGTATGAAATATGTCTGAAATATGTGTGTATGTGGATTTCTGTGTAAACAAAAAACAAAAAAAAAAACAAAAGCTTATGGAACTGAAGAAGTACACAATACACTACAGCTCATGAGAGAGGATCTCTACTGAATAAAAATATTGTCGAAACATACGATTTGTTTTGGTGCAATGTATTTAGGCAAACGACAAACACACATGCAACTTATAAGATCATGCAAAGGATAAAGCATTGCATTGCTGTTGAATCTGATTTTAGCAGTAACTGTACTGTTGAAAAAATCAGTGCTTTCATTGCCCACTCTTTCACGTGGATCTCCAGGAAGAACCCATTAATCCCCATAAGTCCAATCTACATGTAACATGAATGACAAAAGTATTTGTTTAGGTGCTTTTTTTTTTTTAAAATTAGCTGTTCGCTCTGACTAAGCGCCAAAAGATTGGGTTCTGAATGCACATTTTTAGACCAAAATTCCCTGAAGGACTTTTGGTACCCCCTGATTTTTATGCGCTGAGCCCAAATGATTTAAAATGACCCATTTAAAAGACAACACTTAATCAAATAATAGCATTTGTTGAGTATCTCGATCAAAAGTTTTAGTGGACCTTAGTCCAATCTGATCAATCTCTGAAACAGAGAAACAGCTAGCCCAGTGTTAAAAACTTTACAGGCATCCACGTGTTCTGAGTTTTAGCGTATTTCGTTCCCTAGGCGACGCTTCCCTAACCCTATTTTTAGAACTACCGCATAGTGAAGTACCATCATATAATGAAGTATCAGCATGTAATGTTAAAGTACCATCATGTAATGTTAAAGAATCAGCATGTAATGTTAAAGTACCATCATGTAATGTTAAAGAATCAGCATGTAATGTTAAAGTACCATCATGTAATGTTAAAGAATCAGCATGTAATGTTAAAGTACCATCATGTAATGTTAAAGTATCAGCATGTAATGTTAAAGTATCAGCATGTAATGTTAAAGTACCATCATGTAATGTTAAAGAATCAGCATGTAATGTTAAAGTACCATCATGTAATGTTAAAGTATCAGCATGTAATGTTGAAGTATCAGCACGTAATGTTAAAGTACCATCATGTAATGTTAAAGAATCAGCATGTAATGTTGAAGTATCATCATATTATGAAGATTATCTACATAAGGCAGTTGAGGCGTTCCATAGATATGTCTGTTTATATGAATATATTTTCATCTCATTGTTGAAAAATATAAGTATATTGGACAGAACTATTGCTATATTTGAAATAATCTTGAGAAAAGAATTTGAGTTTATATGCATAACTTGGTTATATGTTTTGTTCATGTAGTTCAATTGATTTGCATGAGTTATTTGTTATTTGAAATTTATTCAGTTTGTGTTAAACAGAAACTTTCTTTGAGTTGAGCATATTTATAAAAAGCTAATAAGAAAGTTTATTGTTAATTTGAATTTGCTTTTAAACTTTGGAAAATTGTTTTGTTTAATTTTATCATAAATTCAATACAAGGTCATGAATGCATAATTTGCATCAAGAGTTATCATTTTTGTATTTATCGTATTTTATTATATTCCAGGGTCGGGAAATTTTATTCTGTAATTTGCCATACACAAATTAACCTACAATAACCTGTCTTATTCCACTCGGTTTCATTACTCGTCTACACCCTCGTGTCGCGTGACATAGATTTCGGTAAGCGTGTTCGATGTGATTTACCATATGTCATTTACCTTGACTTATGTGAATATTCACATTAGATTGTTCTATTGTTAAAATGACAGATGTCTTACGGACCCGGTTTAACTTACTGTGACCTGAGCGTAGCCTGGTCACGGTAAGATTATTCTTTTTAATTATTTGTATTTGATTTGAACATATTTTATTGCATATATATAACATACATAAACAAATGATTAGACATAAGTTCTAACAACTTACGAGGTCTTCACCTTTATTTTATGTAAGTTTTACTAATAACGGATTCCCTTTGTAAGTTTTCTCTCAACTCGAGAGAATTTGACAATAAATAAAGCCACGTGATATATGAACGAGCTTTGTCTGATCTGCCTAATTTCTTCATATAGATAGTGTTTATTATACTAACCCCCCCCCCCCCCCCCCAATTTTATTCAGTTTTATCCATTGAAAGAACAGGGTAACACACCAGAACGATCGATTAAAGTACTTTAGTTAACATAAAAAATCTTACTGACCAATACTTTTAACTTTCCCAAAAGCTTCCCATCTAATTTTCATAGATTTTTTTAAAAGATACTCACTATAGTTTCCAGTTCCATGTAATCAAAATTAGGGTTAGGTGTAAAAATGTTCGTTTCGCTTTTCTTCTGGTTTAGTAACTCGCAGTAGTTATTTATCCGATGATAATTTACAGATAGACAATCACCGTGAACTTGGCATTTCTCATAACAATCGTTTGGTCCGACTCGGTGAAAAAATTTCACAGGGAATACATCAAGTTTTACTCCGACTGCATCAGTTTGGTTAAACGGACATGCTGGAAATCCACTGTAGTACGGAAAGGAGGTGAACATCAGGACGACCGCCACAACACAAGGCACAGTCTTCAACGACATCCCGCTACGAAATATCAAAAGATTGTTCCCCTCTCTCTCTCTTGCTCTCTCTTCCTTTTACTCCGGAGTAGGCATGACTGCCCTTTCTCTATCTATACCGATTGTCTATCTGCGATTCCCCCCGCTTTTATTTAATGATATATGATAAATAAAGGTAGCTTAGGGATTTAAAACGTTCGGCTGTATTATTCCAGTCAAAGGTGTTTTTTAGCTTTGTTCTGTGAAAATGGGATTGTCATTTAATGCACACCATTGAAACTGTTCAAATAATTATATCTACATAACAATCAAAACGTAATACAATTTTATAGAATCAGCAGATTGCATTATCTGATTTCCTTTAGAAAGCCCCACTTTGCTGATTTCATTTTATTGTTGAGTATCTTCTGACTATAAAACCTGTTCTATATTGTTGAAGTCGTTTAATTAAACCTGTTCTATATTGTTGAAATCGTTTAATTAAGACTAGAAGCGGGGGTGTTTAAACAAAATTCGAAATTTGTTTACATCTGTTTTAGTCGATTGGTAATCAATCATTTGAAACTCAGTACAACAAATAAATATCACAATTAAAGTTTTGCAATTAAGGTCTGGAGTTGCAGTTATACGAGACTAAAAGAAGCTCATCTATATTCATAGACTGTACAGGTTGGAGAGGTGTTCGCCAAGATCTCCTGTGTTGTGTGAAATTGACGCTATTTCAATTGAAATATACAGCCCTGGATGAAGTCAAACAAGTGCCACTGGGGGTATTTTTGTGCAAAGATACATGTATTAGATGCAACTATAATCAATCATTTAAATTTTAAATTAATTACTTAGTGCTTTAATCTTGATTAATTAACTTAAGCAATACTGTAGTAATCTAAATCTACTTTGAAAATTTACAATAATGCACCACACAATAACAACAACCCCCCCCCCCCCCTTGGTGGGATTAAGAGGATTGTTGATTCGTAAACGATGACGCGAATAACTCTTCACGACTCCAAAACAAGGTGACGTCACAACAGAGTGTCAGTCAAGGCAAGTAAACAACGGACGCGCAATGCGATGGTTTGCTATCATAACGGATATAAGGATTTGCGAATTACTGTGAAGTAAAACCAGGTAGAACATCTGTATGTTAAATCTTACGGTCGGCGGAATATCACCAGTAGCCGTTTGATGCTGAGGATAATTTGGAAATGAACTTTGCACAAAATTGAATTCGTGAATTCTTTGTTGAGCTGAGAAAATTACGTCGATCTGTTTTCTATTAATTTCTTAAATTTTGGTTTGTTTCTTCATATAACAAAACAAATGTTGACTGTGTTTTCAGGCAACATTGATTATGTTAGCCCCCTTGGGACGAAAATATTGCCCTCCGCTTCGCGTCGGGCAATATTTCGTCCCTCGGGGGCTAACATAATCAATGTTGCCCTCAACCCCAGTCAATATTTGTATAATATTTATTTACAAGATGAAGTAGAAGTCGAGTCTCACAATTCTCAATACACTTACAATGTACATGTATACCAGATATTTAAATTTTAAAACACAATGTTTAATAATTCGTATTAAAATGATGATGTCAGACTCAAAGTATCACAGGAGACTATTTATCAATCATCTTCTCTCCAACTACATGTACCGCCATATCTATTTAGTTCTATACGAATTGTTATCGATATTATTTCACATCAAAAGTTTAAATATTTATCAAATTAATCTGCAACAGTTAAGTTTCAAATGTTAGGTTTTAAAAGTTTTTCAATGTTTCAATTGCACAGAACTCTTTAACGTATATGTACATGTATATAAAAATTCGAATTAATGTGCACAAACGTGTGAATTTATTCTGAAATATTTTTCAATTTTATTGTAATTTGTTTTAAAACTCTCTCTCTCTCTCTCTCTCTCTCTCTCTCTCTCTCTCTCTCTCTCTCTCTCTTCATGCATGACGAAAATAGATAAAGTACACGTCTACCTGTATGTAAAGACTTAAATTTTAATTCACTCACACACTCCATGCCTCCACCTGCACTAAAATTTTAAGTATAATATACTTGTTCGTTTCAACAGAGCACGGTTATTCGAGGTATTGGACACAATTATAACATTTACAGCAAACTACATCGAAGTGTTTAATAGGCACTTACTCAAGAAAAGTTTCTACGTAATGTTTTGAGTGACCTTTGTCCAATCAGATCGTAGAAGGCGGAGTTGAGACGTTACCGCTCGTGACTTAATTAGAGAGAGAGAGGGAGTTAACTGGTGAATGGAGTAAATTATAGATGACGCAGATGAGCGAACTATCTATCAACAAGAGTTATCCTATAAAGTGACAAATCACGGTCTAGTATACCTTTGTATAAAAATGTTCTTAATAAATGGTTACTCAGTGTGAAACATCTCGGGCTATATGCTAGGAAATTTAGTTGGTTAGCTACGTCATTCTCATCCATGTACATGTTGTCGACGGCGCGCGGCCTAAGAAATTTTCACAATCGTTCTTTAAAACGCTTTAAAGTTATACCAATATAGGATATACATGTAATTTTTATAAACGGACCTTAATTAATTTGTTTGCAAGCTTATATAACTAATGATTATTCCTTCATCGGCACCACTTATAATTTACTCAATTCACTTTCTCTCTCTCTCTCTATCATTCAAGTCACGAGCAGCAATGTCTTGACTCCGCCAATTAAGCTTTGATCTGATTGGACAAAGGTCAGTCAAAACATTACGTAGAAACTTTTCTGGAGTAAACCCTAGTTTGCTGTATTAAAATAACTATACTTTGACCCGTGCGTGCACGGGTTGACATTGCATATCGGACATTTACGAAATAGGTACATCGACACACCGTATTATTCACATTTACATAACAAAGTTTTAAGCCTACAATAATGCAATTAATTTCACTACACTTTCCTTAGTTTGAATAATCTAACTTTGTCTCGGGAAAGTTAGAATACCTCCCATATACTAGTACCCGTAATGTAGCAGAAAATTGCAAAATCGCTCCGGAACGATTTTGGAGAAAATTAATGAAGTTGCCTTGAAATTTTTTTTCAAGGCAACTTCATTAATCTTCTCCAAAATCGTTTTTTACCTAGTCAAATTTATCATAATAAATCTGTTTGAGATAAATACCTTTCATCTAAAAATTTTAATCCATATAGTGGAAGAATTCAACACTTTTTCACCAACGTACACGTAATATCTTAGCTACAGAAACAATACACGGAGCGCATTCTATCATAAAACTGGGTCCGTAGGACATAATTCATTTTTACGATAAAACATATTCTATAAACATTACTCTCCTAAGAAATATAATGTCATTTTTTTTTCCTGCAATCAAATATTTTTTGTCATCACGATAACAAAAGTAAGTACATGTACTTAATTGAAATGTATATTTGTTCTTTTATACTTTCTCTCATAAGAAATCATTATTATATATGTACAGAATATATAGCAAATTTCCCATGAAAATTTGCCCGTATTTGTATTGTCATCTCTGAATTTATTCATGCAAATATGATATTGTGGAAACATAAACTAAAGATCCCGTTAGCGTGAATACATGTATATTGCGCAAGAGCAAAATTGTAAAATCCAAAAAATCCAGATGATTTCCGGGATTTTTTGAGGAATTTTCTATGATTATTAATTAGCGAAGCTTAAAGCTGAACACCGCTCGTAAATAGACATTGTCCGCCATATTTCTCTTTAATCACTGCTGTCCCTACAACCCTTATATAAGGGACAGACCTCTAAACAGTTCAAAGTACTTCGCTGTAGAGGTCTCACCTGTGTGGACGTACATTTTGCCTCGCCGTGTTACCCGGTCGCGATGAAATTATCAAATTTTACGCACTTTTTGAAGCCAGTAGAATACTAAAATCAAATAATTTGGTAAATGCATTATTTACGAACAGAAAATGAACATAAGATAAAAAAAATGCATAAAATCTAAAGACCACGAAAGGAATACTACATGTCGGCCACGAGGTTCAGGTGTGCAATCGGGTGTAACGAAATCGAAGGGTTTATATACCAGGTATCTGTGTGACGGTGCCTATTTACGAGCGGTGTTCAGCTTTAACAGAGAAAAAATAAAAACAAATTGGTAATCTTCAAGTACCAATGATGTTTAAAATATATAAAACAAAATACAGTATTCTTCCGATTTATCGGTATTAAAAACCAAAAAATTCGAGTCTATTATTTTAATATAGATAGTATAGATGCTGCGAGATGACATGTTTGTTTGTCAAACATGGGCAAAGGGAGGTAAGGCGGGATAGTTGAATAAATAAATTCCAAATATTTAGAGTTACCGAACATTGCTGAGGATCGTTAAGTATCAATTACAATTGGTCGTACGTGATTCTGGTCGACTACAGTCGTATTTTCATTAAAAAAAAATTATAATCGTATGTTAAAAATTCTTTCGTAAACTTCATGCAGATTTCAATGGATTCACCAAACTACTGTCACGTGATCAATGTGATAGGAACATTTTTCCTAAAGCTGACCAAAAATTGAATTGATTTCATTAAATACGGATTGCTCCCCCCTTTCACCGTAGTAGTTCTATATTGAAGTTCTCCGATCATCGGCCTTAAAGTATATTTTTAATGGTATCCATGCATTTTACGAAGTTATGGCAATTTTGCTACAGACAATGATGGAATAAATAAATGTATACAAGTTAGTAAAAAAGGTTGTACCGTTGCATCGGTGGCTTGAACCCCTTTGCCTCTGGGTAGAGGACTCTGTTGAACCACTAAGATAAGCGCTTCGTTGAATGGCATCACGTAATATCAACAATTCGAAACGAATTAATTTTTTTTATATAAAAAGCAAATTTATGGTACGAATATATAAATTTCAGATAATTTGGAGTTATTGAACATAGCTGAGGATCGGAGATCGTTAAGTCTCAGTCACAATTGGCCGTACGTGATTCTGGCCGTCCACAGTCGTATATTTATGAAAATAATATCAATATAAGTAATGTTCCGCCATAATATATCAAGTATCGTTGTGGAAAATAATAAAATTTGAACTTACTGGCAGGGTGTATATATACATAACAATATTTAAGAGATGTTGTCAAATTGTAAATTTTGTATCAACCGCCCAGTAAATTCACAATTTACAATTTAACAGCAGAACGAGAGTCATGTTACATGTATTACTTATTGTCTGTGGAGGATATTGGGTTGCATCGTGACAGACAAGGTATATGGAATTGATAATCTGTAAGTTATAATTTATATATTGAATGAAGTTGATTTTGACGAAAAGACCGATGGTATGTACAATACATAAAGTTAGCCTTTCAAAATACCCATGTAAAAAATATTCGTGGTTGCTCATGTTTCGGGAACTCTGCTGGTAACTATGGTGTTCCGATGGGGCCACTTCGACCTTCGCACTTTCGCCTTTAGGTCGAGGTGCGAGAGTGCGAAGTTGCGAAGGCGAAAGTGCGAAGGTGCGACGGCGAAGGAGCGAAAGTGCGAAGATGCGACGGCGAAGCGCGAAGTTGCGAAGGCGAAAGTGCGAAGGTGCACGCGAAGGCGAAGATGCGATACTACTATCGCACCTTCGCAATTGTGGAGCTTTCTATCGTTTAAAGACAATTTTAGCTGTATAAAAGGACATCTGAGGCAGACGATGAACTTTTTAGAATTTATTTTCAACTGCCTGCGCAGATCCATAACTTTTTCCGGGGGGGGGGGGGGGGTCCGAGACATATTTTAGAGATTTTATTGTATATAATTAATAAAATTAAAGAAGATGGGGGAATAGGATTGCGCAAATGCCCATACGGTTTAGTAGTGAAATACAATTTTAAATTTATTTTTCCCCAATTAAATCTATTCAAATATATTATAATACAACTTTGCAAAAAGCACAATTTCTAACTATAGTCAGTTTTTAATAATAAAAAATAAGAAAAAAAAATGTTGTCGGAAATTTTGGTGGTATCGAACCCGTAACATAAAAACCCTAGATATATACGGTTAGCTTATGCCAGGTACTCTAACCACTGAGCCATTTCAGACACAACAAAGGCGGCTTTTTAAATATTATGTGTGACTAAGGTCACGAATTACCGAACGTATTATTTTTTCAATACGTTCAGTTGTTGGGATACAAAATGATATTTTTAATGTATAGTGGGTCATCTCTCCACGTTTTTGTTGATTGAAATCGGTTTGTTTTCCATTAGACATTAATTAGACTATGAGAAAAATATGGAGCACAGACCCACTCTATAAAAGAAAATGCCTTGAAGTTCTAAAAAATGACAATATTTGCAGGTTTTGATACGTATACGCCTGTTTGAGTCAACATATTCCAAGTATTGAACATACCTACAGGTTACAAATCGATGATTCGATAAAAATATATTGTTTTAAATGATTTAAAAAAAAACCATCAGATTTGTTGATACTTTAATTTTTAAGTAGCCTGTCCGACCGCGTATGGGCATTTTACACTCCTTATCCACCCATCTTCTTTCCGGGGGTATTGGAGCCGGACCCTTTCTCCCCATTTACTGCATGTGTGAAGTTATTAATATTGAATTTTCCGGAGGAACGGACCCACTCTCCCCCTCTAGATCCATACATGAGTAAGGAGTGTCGCGTAATGAAATTAGAATGTTACTGTGTTTGATCTACGGTAAACAGACAGCTGGTAAGTGACAGGAGTCTGGAAGTGCATATGTATATATTATGGCGGACATTACATTTTATGTGGAGTATATAATGATGAGGCATAGCCAGCACTGGTAAACATATATGTCACATATATATACACATTAAAATATTTATAAACATTCATAGAGTACAATGGCCTAGCGCATGCGTACCAATAATATCATGGATTAATCGGAAAACCTTGGCGAGTACGGTGCCTGCATCAAATTCTATGTAATCGACCGAGACTTTCCGAATGCTATCAAAAAAGGCGAAGGCGAAAGTGCGAAGCTGCGAAGGCGAGAGTGCGAAGGCGAAGGGGCGATAGTAGCATCGCTCCTTCGCCTTCGCACCATCGCATCTTCGCGCTTCGCCATCGCATCTTCGCACTTTCGCTCCTGCGCCCTCGCACTATCGCACTTTCGCATTCGCAACTTCGCACTCTCGCATCTTCGACCTAAAGGCGAAAGTACGAAGGTCGAAGTGGCCCCATCGGAACACAATAGGTAACCCATGCCACAGAATTTTGAGCCTTAGTCATAACGTTAATCAAATAAACTACATTTCCTTAAGATTTTCCGATCCTCAGCCACAACATATTTTTTTCGTCAGAAAAATTTGACTTACCTTTAAACTTTGTAAATGAAATGAAATAAAATGAATTTAATTGATGGTATCCATGCATTTAACAAAATTATTACAGGTTTGTCCTAGATGAGTAATGGAATAAAATACAAGCTTAATTAATTAAGCTAAGATCAAATTTTTAAAAAAATGCTTAATATACTGTTGCATAGGTGGATCAAACATATTTACCATAGATAGTTATCTGTGCATTTAATCATTCATAATTACGACGATAGATTGCTCAAATTGAAGCTAAACTAGACTTAATTTCATTTAAATCAATCACTATCTAGTGTTTCAAAATAATACATTCAGTTCTACATTTTTAAAAATTGAGCACCTTTGAACAACTACAGAAATAATGATATCACTCAAAAAATTCATAAACATTTTTATTTACAATTTTAGTATGATATTTGATTTCTATATGTTTATTGTTTTTTAACGTTCTTCTATTTTCATGTACAATGTCTTAATATCTATCAAGTATCTGAGAAAATAACAATCTTATGTTGTAACTTATTCTATTCTTAGTAAGATAATGTTTTTCTATGGAAATTCCATATTTTTTTTTCTCACACGAACAGCATTGCAAGTACACGTTGTTTGCGCGCGATATGCATGATAAATCAAAATATCGGGGGAGGGGTGAAATTTGGTGACCTTATACAAGTACATGTAGTCTTAGTTTAAAAAAGATGGAGACCATGTGTTTATGTTTATTATACAGAAAATAAGCCAACTGTATAAATAAGGGCGTAGAAAAATCAAATAAAACTTTTAACTATCAGTACATTGTTATGTATTGATCAACTTGTGGTACCCTCCATCATCGAAAGAAAAGTCATTATTAAAATCACACATTCTTTATCTAAAGAGCTGTTCACTTGTAATGGAATGGGAGATATAATGACGGACCGGACCGGGATTTGAACCCGGACCCCCATGCGCTCTACCCACTGAGATATCTGGTGCGGTATTTGAGCCAGCTGATCGTCACATCCCTCCCCTTGTCATTATTACATATCCGCTACACACAGTTAATTAGATTTGTCATACCTTTTGACAACCGAATATCTATTTCTCTTTCATGTTAAACAAAACGAAAATTATATGATAGCAAATAGGTCTAACCAACTTGATGCAAGCTACATGTACTTCGTTGGTGCAGATTTTGCAAACGCAATGCAAAAGCTGTTTCATTGTCAGACTATGATACTATGAGTAGACAGTCGATATTTTCACATTCTTTAACATTAAATGCATTCGGTATTCGGATACACAATCAAGAACCTTCAAAGCAATGCATTGCGCTTTGACTTTTAACTTAAAATTCTTGCAAACACATTAAACAAACAAAAACGTATTTGTTTCAATTTAATTTTATTTACACGTTCATTACAACACTTTATGTAAGTAACAATGCTACACGTGCCAGTTTCCGTTAGAGTTCAAATAGGTTGATAGTCTCCGTTTAATTGATTATCATACGTTCGAAGAGTCTGAGTGTTTCCTTGATTTCTCATTGGTAAAAATGAATATTATACCCTGATGTTATAACCAACATATTCCAGTCTCTCCTGTAGAGACCATGATGTATTTACTTCTATCGCCGACCAAATAACCACCCTAAAATAGATTATTTATAATGAAAATATAAAGCTTAATCTCTGTCTGTCTCCGTCTGTCTGTCTGTCTGTCTCTCCCTCTCTCTGTCTCTGTCTGTCTGTCTGTCTGTCTGTCTCTCTCTCTCTCTCTCTCTCTCTCTCTCTCTCTCTCTCTCTCTCTCTCTCTCTCTCTCTCTCTCTCTCATTTCGTGACAATACCACATTAACCTATCAAAGAAATTCCACACTAAGACTTTACCCGGACAGCCGTCGGTGTTGCAGTCTGAGGATTGTGACGGTGCTCCGCTGCACCCTGCACCCCCATACGCTGGGTAGGGATTGTTACAACTCCTGCTCCGGGACTTTGAACCCGTGTCACAGGTTTTAGTACACGAGGACCAGCCACTCCAATACCCCCATCCACCGTTTACTGAGAGCAAAAAGAAAACTGAAGTTAAGTTTACTTAGTGTTTACAAAGTTTGATATTAAAAAATCCATGTAATATTGTTGCATACTGTACTTGGAAAAAAATTATCTGCATAAAATTTTGATAAAATCTTCTTCAAAGAAGACCAAAATTTCATCACTTGGGGTATTAAAACAATTTACGCTTATGAATAAGCTTATTTTTTTTTAAAAAAGACGTCGTTTTCTACGTTGAACGTCAAGAGGAAAGTTGACAAGATATCCTTTTCTTAGGATTACCAAACTATTAAAAGAAACTTGCAACAGCAAACAAAACAAGTTTTACATCATCTGACTTTTTAATGGCTACATGTTTGTAGACGCGGTTCAGATTTAAGGTCAGACGACACGTTCCTCGAAAAATGATAATTATTTTCAAATTTTCAACAGCCTGGCTCCACCGTCACCAACTCAACTCAAATCCTTTAAAGAAAAATGCATAAACTTGAGGTCAAACCTCAGATTTGAGGCTGAGTATTGACTTGAGGAAAGTTGGTGATGACGGAGCCTGATAATATAACAAATAAAATTAATATCATTCATTATCATTTTTGAAATGATGTACAAATATTTAAAATCAGCAATTCAAGTGTATTTTCACAAAGAGTATATAGGAAATTGCATGTCTAGTATCTTGCACAAATGCCTGGTAAGATACCTTAATTTTTTTTTTGCAAGAATGCTTGTCAAAATAGTGGCGAATCAATAACAAGTTCCTGGAAAAAGTTATATAAAATTGAAGAACGTGTCGCCTGACCTTAATTACATGTAGCTGTAGAACTATAGCTCCACGGGAAATTTGGTTGGCTGACCTTGGTCTCGTGCAGCTACATTTCTACACCTAAGATTTCCTGAGAATACTCGGTAGTTTTTACAGTGTATTTGTCTTTGATACAATAACAATTCAAATTTCGTTTATATTTTTGAAATTTCTTCGTTAGCAAAGTTATGTAGCATGAAATCGGCGTGGTTAAGTGCATTTTGTGGCCATGCATTGCGTCGCGTGGTAATACATGTGTCAAATGACGTACGCTGTTGCGACACAGGCGGCCTTTTGTATGTTGAAAACGAGGTAAGTAAATATGTTAAAACCTTTTATTGTACATACAATAATTGAATATAATGTAAATTTAAGTACAAAAGAAACATTCTTTGACTTTTATGAGAGATCAATTACGGTCGGGGCGTAATCAAATATGTTATAAATCTCAATGCCTTTATTAAATTTGATCACGCCCCGACTGTAAATGATCAACAGCGTAGGTCATTTGTCACATGTATTACCACGCCGCGAAAACCATTGCCATGAGTTGCTATAAAATGTAAATATTTACACCTACTGAGGATTCTTATGAAATCTGAACGTATTCAAATGGTCACTAACGAAACAGAATCATGTTATACATGTGAATCAATCTGTATGCCAATAAAGCTGCTTATCAAACATACAATGTACTACAAGGCAGTACAGACACCTAACATTGTTTTTGAAGCTGGAGGAGCAGACCCATCCAAAAATTCTCTACAAGCCAAAAAAAGCAACTTCCCAAAATAATGAAAATCCTTATCCGGGGAGGGGGGGGGGGGGGGCTCCACATTGATAATTACCTTTTTTTATATATCAATTCAAGAAAAAATGTTTGGTGCGACAAAAACCCATCTCCACCCCCTACGATGCAACGTGCATGTATAGTGTACAGTTCAAATGGTTTACATTCTTATGTAACATTGCGTAATATATATTACAATTGAACCATTTTATGATCGAACAAAACTCGTTATAGGAACAGTAACTCCACGGACTGATGTCAGATACATTGTACCTAGCTCCCATCATTCAGAACCTTGATTGACTCCATGGTGTATTTGTACATGCTGTTTGTCAACAGATCATGACTGTCCACTTATATGTACCACAACTCAATGGGTTTTCTCAGCTTCTTTAAAAATAACGGATAGAACCTTACCCGGGCAGCCGTTCGTATTACAGTATACTGAGTCTGAGGAACTTCCGTAGCAGCTGTTTCCTCCATACATAGGCGTGGGGTTGTTACAAGAGCGATATCGGTACCTCGTGCCGCCCCCGCAAGTTACTGGACAGTATCCCCAGCTTCCCCAACTGCCCCAGCCCCCATGCACTGAAATAAAAAATAAATTATAATTGTGTATTCAACTACTGGGTATCTATGACTGATAGACTTATTTAGAACATTGACATGTATTAAATTAATGATGATTAATAACAAGTACAAAAATGAGTAATCAAAATGGATTGATGAATTTTTATCCGGCGTTAATCAATTGTCATATGAGATGAGATATTATATTTCAAAATTATTAATGATTTTGATATAAATCACGCTTATCAATTAATTGATTGGACCCTGTAACGCATGATGAAGATTTTGAGTGCCCTTTCCTCTCTATAATCTGGTTAGTTTCAAAATGTTGAGATTTATTTTCTTTAAGTTGACTGGTAAATTCGATTGTTTTTCCGTTGGCAGTATCAAATAATTTGTCAAATATTTTAGAAGTAAAGTACGAGTTTTCGTGAATGTTGCAGAATAACCCCCGAAGTCGAGAGATATGTTTTGAATCATATAGGTATAGCACGTGACCAACATGGAGTAGTCGATATTTTGGTCGCTCCGCATTTTATGTAGATTTATTTGATAAAAGGAATGGATCACACCAGGATTTCATTTAAAAAGGTAACAAACACAACACGTTACTGATATTTATGCATTTTGTGCATTGAAAATGTCAATGTCAATTTACAAACAACATGCAGTAAGAAAGCCTTTTTGCGACCAGTGAGTTCAGCTCACGGGTTATGGACTAAGGAGTAAGGACAGTCATTCGTTTACTCGTATTCACCCACATGCTTGTGCAAAACTTTATGTGCTTTATGTGCTTATACCTTTAAGTGTCTTTATGTGTCCGTGTGAAGAGTGATTTATATTAAATTAACAATGAGTGGAAGAGGTAAATCGTTCAACGGTAACAGGGGCAACAGATCATACAGATCAAGTAAACAGCCTCAAGCCAGTATTCATTCCACACCCATATCCAACTCATCTGACAAACCAAAATCACTTAAAAGGTACAGACCAAATTCTGACTCTGAAATTTCCCAAGAACTCCAAGATCTAAGTAACATACTTGATAATTTGTCAAACAATAAGGAGCTTCTTAAACAAGCCACCAGCATTATCCTCGACAAACCAGCAATCAAAAACTGTATCCTTGATGAACTTTCTACTGAAGTTCAAGAACTCAAGTTTAAAACTGTCAATCTCGAGAATCGTATCGATGAGCTCGAACAGTACTCGAGAAAGACATGTCTCAAATTTTCCGGTATACCGGAAAATGTAAACGAAAATACAGACGACCTTGTGATTAACACAATTAACTCATTCGTCCTGCCACCTGATGCCAGAAAACTGGACAAATACGCAATAAGCACTTCCCACAGACTCGGTCCTCCGAACAAGGAAAAACCACGCGACATCATCGTTCGTTTTGTTAGATATCGAGACAAAGCCGTGGTTTATGCTAACAAAACCAACCTTAAAGGGTTCAACACAAACTCCAATAATAGTTACAGAATCTTCATCAATGAAGCCCTTACGAAGAAGCGATCTACCATCTACGCCAGCGCCAGGCAGGCTGTTCGCACCGGAAGTGCCAAGGGATGCTGGACTATCGACGGGAAGATTTTCGTTAAACGTAATGACGATAAACGGGTTTTGATCAGGACACAGGAAGACTTGGACACTCTTGTCTCTCGTGCAGCAACAATGCAGGACGCGTACTGTGAATCTGACATTGAGGAAGCTACCGAATCTACCAATCAAACGCGCCGTAGCTCGTATTCTGACGTGGTGAAGAGTTTTCCTACACAAGATGACCGATCGAATGACTGCGTTAAATCCTAAATAAACTAAATGTGTCTCAGATATGTGAACTTAACAAATTTGTGTCTTCTACACTTATCTGTGTGATTCTACGATCGATAACTCACTTCACTAATTGCGGAACTGTGAACTAAGTGTATATATTCTTGTTTACACTATGTTGCATTACTTTATTCTCATAGTCATGCTATATTTAGCATTGTACTGGTCAGTAGGAACCGTCCAGTACACTTTTTGTTTTCTCCTTTCTGAGGAGCAATCAATCAATCCAGTCTTTTGTACATTTATTTTCGGTGTTATTGATTTTTCATTACACCACCTGTTTTATATAACTCATATTTTTTTCATTTTCTTTCATATTTACTACATTCTAACGCAATACGTTTATGCGTTATTTAACTACCTTTGTATATTGTTATTTACCTTTTGTTTTGTCATTGTGCACATACATTTTTTATGCTATTACTTTCACCCCTACGTTTTGTTTATCTCTTTTGTTGAACAATATTTTGTCAATTGTCATATTGAGGTATCGTCATTTTCATTTGAATACCTTCATTCAGCTGTAAGTTTACTACTAGTGGTGTATCTTCCGGTTTTTGGTCTTATTCATTACCCATATACGACACATTATACAGATTGCAGCCATCATTTCCCCCCTATTGTTATCAAAAAGTTAATCATTGACAATGGGTAATTCATTAGAACAATACCGTGCTGCAATCGGTAACTTCTATTTTTCATGCAGATGTGTATGCAGAAGTGTTCTGGTCAATTTTTTTGGTTTCTCATTTTTTTCCAAGATCTTTATGTTTCCAAGTATTGGTCTTTTTGCATTAGCTATGAAACACTTAAGCCGTCACATTGTCGTTTATAATTTCTATCTACAATTTTTCATGTTTCTTTTACTTCTCTGCGGTGATATTGAAGTCAACCCGGGACCTATTATGACCAATGTCCTTGACATTTTACATTTGAACATTCGCAGTATTAGAAACAAAGTCGCGAATCTTAATACAATAGTGCATGATTTTGATATACTTTGTTTTACCGAAACACATCTAGATCGTAATGTTACTAACGAAAGCTTAATGTTAGATGGATTTAACACTATCTATCGCAAGGACAGAAATTGTTTTGGGGGAGGGATAATGATATATTTATCAGATTTATTACGAACAATAAGGCGTCCTGAATTCGAAACAACATGTAATGAAAGCATATGGATAGAAATTGAAAGCCATACCTGTAGTTATTTTCTATGTTGCGTGTATCGACCCCCAAATTCCGACGGAAATTTTTGGACCAGTCTTTCTTGGAGCATTGAAAAGGTCGGGGAAATCACAGACAATATCATTATAATAGGCGATCTAAATGTTGATTTGTTAAGTATTCCACAAACTCATGTAATTCACGATATTATGTCCAACGGAAACTTTGTTAACAATATCAATGAACCCACTCGTGTCACAAACACTTCGAGCACACTCATTGACCTAGTTTTGTCAACACCGGCTGTAAAGGTACACGAGTCCGGCGTACTTAACATAGACTCGTCCGTTAGCGACCACAAGGCTATTTATATTTCCTTCTCCATCGACATTGAACTTAATCGTGCATACGAGCGTAATATTTGGGTATATAAAGATGCAGATTTTGAAAAATTAAACTCTCTAATTTCCAACTGCGATTGGGATATTACAATTAACAGCGCTCCAAATATTGATGCGGCAGTTGCACAGTTTACTTCAACATTTATGGCATATGTTCGTGAATGTGTACCCGAAAAAACTATAACCATACGCCCCCGCGATAAACCGTGGTACGACTCGATGCTTCGTAAAACTATGAGAATTAGGGACCGCTTACGAAACAAAGCTTTAAGAACCAATAATAATGCCGACTGGACAAAATTCCGACACGTTCGTAATAAAGTAAATAATATGAAAAAACACGCTATAACTAATTATTATGATAATATTGAATCTGCATTACATGATAGTAGTAGGAATGGTAAAATATATTGGAAGTTGATGAAAGATTTATTCAAAGTTAAAGCAACAACTGAAATACCCCCATTGCAATTCTTTGAAAATGGACAACCTACATTAGCCTTTTCAGATATTGAAAAAACAGAAGCTTTGAACAAATATTTTTCATCAATTTCAAATATTGAATCTGCGAATCGTTCATTACCAAATTTATACTATATGTGTAATAAATTTTTTTCAGATATTCACATAGAGGTTCAAGAAGTTTTTGACATTATATCAATCTTGCCCGTTAATAAGGCTATTGGCCCTGATAATATTAGTCATAGAATGTTGAAATATACAAAATTTTCCATTTCAAAACCTTTATGTATGCTTTTTAACAAATCACTTGTTGAAAATTCATTTCCAAATTATTGGAAAATAGCTCATGTTCTACCGCTCTTTAAGAAAGATGATCCATCTGTTGCAAGTAACTACAGACCGGTATCCCTGCTAAGCTGTGTCAGCAAAATTATGGAAAGGATAGTTTTTAAGCACGTTTATAATTTCTTTCACGAAAATAATTTATTCTATAAATACCAGGCAGGTTTTTTGCCTGGCCATTCCACGGTATTCCAACTATTAGAAACATATCATAGCATTGTCAAAAGTATAGAAGATGGGAAAATGTGTTGTATGATTTTTTGTGATTTGTCTAAAGCTTTTGACAGGGTGTGGCACGAAGCCCTAATTTTTAAACTTCAAACTTATGGTATAAGTGGGCATCTTTTACAATGGTTTAAAAGTTACTTAAGTGATAGAACACAAAGGGTAATGTACAAAAACAAGTTATCATCAACGTTATGTATCAATGCTGGTGTTCCACAAGGGTCAGTATTAGGACCACTTTTATTTCTTATTTACATTAATGATGTAGCAACGAATATGTTATCATTTTGTAGACTTTATGCTGATGATAATTCATTACAGCATTGTGATTTATATACTAAAAACATTGAAATTGTATTGAACCATGATCTGAAAATTCTCAGCGATTGGTCTGACAAGTGGTTATTGAAATTTAATCCGTCTAAAACAAAAGCTGTTTTTTTCACTAAGAAACATGTAGAAGAATTTCCTAAGTTATTTTTTCAAGGGTGTCAACTGGACTATGTTTCAACCCACAGACATCTTGGTTTACTTTTTTCTAATGATTTAAGTTGGTCTCAATATATTAATAATATAGTAAACAGTGCATACAAAAAATTAGGACTTTTGAAAAAACTTAAGTTTACTCTAGGTAGAATTAATTTATCAAAAATGTATATCACGTTTATTAGACCAGTTCTTGAATATGCTTCTGTAGTATGGGACGGTTGCAATATGTTTGACATGGAGAGATTAGAAAAAGTTCAATTAAGTGCTGCAAGGATTGTTACTGGTTTACCCATTTTAGCATCTACAGATTCTCTCTACACAGAAACTGGCTGGGAATCTCTGGTCAGTCGACGAAATAAGGCTAAATTAATAACCATGTTTAAAATTCATACAAATCAAGTACCTGAGTACTTGAGCAATATTATTCCTCCCGTAACAAAAAATGTCTCAATATATCACACAAGAAATAGCGAAAATTATAGTGTTCCAATCAGCAGATTAGAACTTTACAAAAAATCTTTTGTACCTGACACCATTCGGAAATGGAATTCTCTCAAATTAGAAGTTAGGGAAGCAACGTCTCTCAACATATTCAAGAAAAACATTACTGAAAGTATTCCTCAACCTCCAAAATATTTTTCATTTGGTAAACGCACTATTAATATTTTACATACCAAGTTGAGACACAACTGTATTTTGAATTATGATCTGTATAGAAGAAACATTATTGAATCACCCAATTGTATTTGTGGTCAAAAGGAGGATGTTTATCACTTTTTCTTTGTATGCAAGAATTATGTAAATGCAAGAAACAATCTTTTTGAATTACTTTTTAATAGGCTTGATGAAACAATTTTAATTAACTCACATTTGCTTCTTTGGGGTAGTGACAATTTGTCTTACAATACAAACTGCTTTATTTTTTCAGCAGTTCAAAAGTTTATTAATGAGTCTGGAAGATTTAATAATTAAATTCCTTTTTGCTTTTGCTTTCTATACTGTACATTAACGTTATCTACTATATATTTGCAATTACTTTGTAAATGTATGTCTATGAATTTAATTATTATAAAGTCAATAACTATAAGTAACATGTAATATTATATGTACTATGACAATTGTATATATTGTATGTATTATCATTAGGAGAGGAACTTGTAAGTTGCAAGAACTTGTTTCCGATCCTTTTGTGTTACTTACACAATAAAATATGTTCAAATCGAATCATAAAAGCCGAGGCATTAACCGAGACTTTTATATATTACAAGTATTTCAAACAATATTTTGAGACCAATGATGTTATTCTGCAACATTTACGATAACAAGAACTTTATTCTTCTAACAGCTCAGATTTTCCACTGATCTTTTCTCCTAAAGAGGGACGAAGTATGTCATTTAGACTGCTGTTCCGTGTAATCACAAAGTTATACATTATCACAGCTACCGATCAGACTGATGTGCAGACAAGAAGCGATGTGGATCAGAAACCCTTGACTTTGGAAGATGACTAAGACATGGAATTGACATTTTTTCAACATCTTTACATTTTTATGTAATACTTGAATGGTCTGTGCGAGGCAAAGGTATTTCTGATCTGATTATTTACTGATGACTGATGAAGTTCGGGGTTTATTGGAGAATAATGTCCGCTGCACATCTTTGATCTCAGAAATAATTATAGATCTAAAAGAATGTTAAACAAATCATCTTTGAACAATATACTGTTTATCTGACATAATTTGCATCTTTAAAAAGATACCAAGGTTCGAGCAAATAAATATGATTTGTGTTGGAATTTACAAAAGTACCGAACGAAATTTGTACATGTATATAAACAAAATAAAACAGTCTATTTTATCAACTATCAATGTTAGGCTTGCAAAAATCAGTAACTTTAGATTTGTTGTTATTTAGAGATGATGACATATGAAAATACTGCACTTTAAATTAGTTCATAACTACATTGTAAAATCTAAAAGATTTAGTTAATATTATCCTATAGCTATATATATTTAAAACATGTTCATAAAAGTAGTTTACTTATGCTGTAATTGTACTACTTAGTTTTCACAAACCGTTTTTTGCCACCCCCCCCCCTTTTTTTGGGGGCCCATCTGAATATATATTTTTATGCACATATTTCTATGCTTCATCATACTATTCTATAAATAAGAGTATTATTTAATTTGTCATTTATATATTGCACTTTATATGTATCACCTTGCACCTTATAATATGGAGGAGAAGGCTTACAGAGGCATTTCCTGCTGATGCCAAATCCATTTATGTAAATGTATTTTTGCATAATAAAATATGTTCAATCAAATTAAAATAAAACCGCTTGCTTTTGTCTCCCGTTTGCTCATAGCTCAGATTGATTCTTTTAAATTTTTATATATTGCATCGATTACACTTTCAAACTTCCGAAAGATTGAACAATTTTGAAATTCAGTTTATTTCTGATTTACAGAAATAATGTTAAAAGCTAACTTTTGTTCTTTTTAACAAGTGTTAAAGTGCTTTTACAATTATAAGCGACTTGACATCGGGGCTTATCTTTTATATGGAAAGCGAAATAACGCGTTAAAATAACCTTTTGAGCGAAAAGGCTTCGTTCCATTTTCTTCGTAGAATTGTCACTTAAATATTAAAAATAATGACAACAAAAAGCAAGAAGTCCAGGGGCCGCATCACTCACCCGAGTAACAACAGTCATTTCTGTGACAACAACAGTGTCAAATTCAAAATATCTTGACAATTAAATACAATGTATTTACAACAAAAAAATTGAAAATCTGCCGATTTTTATCCACATATTACCAAACCCCTTTTGTTGCGTTATAATTTTCCCTATTCTTATTTAAAATCCCACCCCACCCCATTGTGGCTCCACCATACCCCGGGATCATGATGATTTGAACAAACTTGAATCTAGTACACTCGGTGAGGATGATTCCACTCAATTTGAGCTTTTCTGATCTTATGGTTTTTGAGAAAAAAATATGTATAGATTATTTCTTAATATTCTTATTTAAAATTTAACCCCCTCCCATTTTTGTGATCCACCCTACCCCCGGGTACCATAATATGAACAAACTTGAATCTACACTTTCGGAGGATGTTTCTACACAAATTTGACCATTTCTTGCCAAAAAGTTTTCGAGAAGATTTCGGTTTCTATCTGTGTCCCCACACTACCCCGGGAAACCATGATTTGAATATACCTGAATTTACACTACTCGAGGATGCTTCTACACAAATTTGAGTATTTTTTTCCTAATATTCTTTTAGAAGAAGATTTTAAACATTTTCTTTATATATATATATTTCTAAGTAAAACTCGATTCCCCATTGAAGTGTCTCATACCACCTTAATTAAATGAATTCCGTTCTATTTAATAGTAATAAATCATATCTGATGAAAATCTGATATCTCCCTTACCTGGTGGTTCACACCTGTAAGATAAAGATGACCATTTCCCACCGGGGATACAGGTAACCGTGTTTACGGACCCAACTCCAGTGAAGCCGACATTGCAACCATAAGTAGCCGATATAGGAGTAAAGGTACGGTCAGCGATGGCGCCGTCTTCTAAGTCTGGGTAGACCTCAGAACAATCTACATGTATATTTACAGTACATGTAATATTTGTAATATTATTCTTAGACTATCAAAAATTTCTTGTCTCCAAAGAACTTTCTAAATAGGAAAGTTAGTTTTTATTTCGTTCTTAATTTTTTAAAGACGTGATCGCATTGACATTTAAGTTAATGAATAAAGTTTTCAAAAATAAATGCTTAATTTGATTAAAATTTCCACCAAAAAAAAAGTTCTCTTTTTTCTACTATCTTATTTTTTCTTCAAAAATGTAAAAAAAGTTAGGCGTCCATTACAGTAAAATCATATTCAGGATGATTGAAAAAATAAATCTTTTATGAGATTTTTTTCCCTCTATTTAAACACGAAACTATTGGAGGTTTTGCCCACCTGTGGCAATGCATAGGCTGTTGTTTAACGATGTCCGGATACATGTAGAATAGTTATTACACGGCCCTCCATCACACGCCTTCTCAATCTAGAAAAAATTACTTTTTTGGATTTTTTTTCAACATATGAAAATTATAATTTTGTAACAAACATGTTTATATTTCAATATTTTGTTTTTACCTGTACATTCAATTTTTTAAAAAAAATGTAATTTTGTCGATTTACAGAGTTCAATTCATATATTTCATATTGAACATGCATGCTCAAAAAATCACCTAATATTTTTTGCAAATTAAAGGTAACAATGAAAGCAAACTGTAAACGTAGAATTTGCAGATAAGCAAATTCATTACAAAAAATATAAAGAATTAAAAAAACACCAAAGTTTTCAGAAAACAATTTTCAGAATAAAGAGAAGAGATCTTACAATATCTGTTATCTCCAAATAAACAGAATCCTGGTCGTCTGTCAGGGGTTTGCTCTCACTTTTTTTCTCGCTGAGTAACTCACAGACAAATAATTTCCGGTTAAAATTGATGGAAAGACATTTTCCGTGTGCCTTGCATTCCTTGTAACAGGAATTCAAACCCATGGTATCAAATATTTTGATTGGAAACTCTTGGAGTTTTTTCCCCGACATATAATTATTCCAATCTGATTTCGGACAAATGAAAGCTGTCTTCACGACATAACAGAACAAAAACAGAGCAGGCATAGTTTTGAATAACTGTTGATACATCATCTTTAAAGTTTGAGTAGTTGAGCCAGGGGACAAATCCAGATATATACCTGTAGTTCTGATGTACCGGGTGAACGGATGCAACCTATACAGTGGGATTGTTTACGCATCAAAGTTGTGACATTAAAGATAAATCCTTCCCTATGGCTGGATTGGCAGGCTCTGTACTCGAAGTTTCAAATAATGCATTCATAATCGATAGACACAATAACCAAGTTTTAATTATGTCTGATCAAGTATCTCGAAAACATTTCATAATCTGAAAAAGTACTACCGATACACGAGAAAAGGGCAGGGTTATTTGGTTATTTCAAGGGGAGCTGGCTCATATTGAAGTTTGCAGGAATAAAATAACTATATCGTTTCAAAATGAAATACTAGAGCAGACTGTCAGACTAATACGATTAATGTCAGTTAATGTCACTATTTTTTTTAATAACTTTTAAATTTTTAATAATTTGAATAAGCACTTCCATATTGATTTTAAAGAATTGGTCTTTTTATTGAATTTCATTGATTTACGTGTATTAGACTCTCTCTCTCTCTCTCTCTCTCTCTCTCTCTCTCTCTCTCTCTCTCTCTCTCTCTCTCTCTCTCTCTCTCTCTCTCTCTCTCTCTCTCTCTCTCTCTCAATTCAACTCACCATTTTTTTTTCTCCCCCTGTGCTGTTTGATTTATAAACGTAAAAAAAAATTCTCATGTAAGATGAAACCTTAACGGCCACAAATCAATGAAAACAGTATTCTGTGAGTGTCATTATCCACTTATTACATCATCATAAAAACTAGGAAAAGTAAACTTTAAATCGGTGATTTGCATCACAGGGGCCAAGCCCGTTTCAACATTAATTTCAATGTAACTATAAATAAATTTATGGTTACGTTTAAACGGGCTTGGCCCCTGTGCTTCTAAGGTTCATTCGGAGTACTAATTTATTGTACGCGTTTGATAAAGTAATAAACGTGCAAATATTTGTCTTGTTCACATCAAAATCAAATACACTTTTTCTTTGAATTTTAATAATCAATTCATATAATTTGTCATGTACAAGTGTTTATCACTTAAATCATTCATGTGATCCTGTTTTTTAAAGCAACACAGGGAAAATGTAATTACTAACTTGAAGTATTACACTGATTTTCCATTCTTGATACATGTACATATCTTGTTAAGATACATTGTTATACTTTCATGTTAAATACTGAAATCTGATTGGTTAAGAAGCAGTTAATAATATTTTCTATTACCCTCAACGTTAGCAACGCACTTAGCAACGGGTAACATTAAAAATGTTACATGCGCGAAAATTATGCGCGTACGGTTCGCTGTAGAATTCACGTTATTCCTATATAAAAGCAGTAAAATTTTCTTAAAAATTAAGACATTCAGTATAACAAAATAAATAGTGCCTGTTTGGGAGGATAACAGTTGAAACTGACACCCCTCGAAAACCATTGTCAACCTCCGCTTCGCGTCGGTTGACAATGGTTTTCTCGAGGTGTCAATTTCAACTGTTTCCCTCCCAAACAGGCACTATTTATATAATACTGGCACGCCAGTAAAATCGCAAGAATCATCAAACTATTCACTAAACTAATATGTTGTAATTTTAGCTACAGATCTGTGAGCTCTACGGGAAAATTTCGAGTCGACAGTCCGTATTGCTAAATTTTCATTTCTTATATTTTGGACACACAAAAAATAGGTTTTTTTATTATTTGCCCACAATAGTACAATTAAATGTTCGATAACAAAAAAAAAAAAAAAAAAAAAAAAACCTCCTAAATTAATTTACTAAATATGCATGTCGTCACTTAACTTGATTTTATAAACACCCTCAGCATCCCAGTAAAGTAGTGAGATTTGTTTACATGTAACATGCATATGGCGACTCTAGATCATCAAGTGAATTTACATTAAATACATACTTTACTTTCCGAGGCGTGTATTATAATGTCTGAGGATTTTTGTTACTTAGTATTTCAATGGAATACGTTTGATAATCAAGACAATAATTCCATAACTCTTAAGGTGTAATATCCCTCTGCTATTAATTTCACCATATATTTTTAAAAATGTTTATATTGATTTTCATCAAAGTCGATTAATATCAATAGATTCAGATGAAACAAAGTTGAAATAATGAAGTTCTGTGTGTGAGTAATTGTAGCTCTACGGTCTGCCAAATCAAATTTTCACGTAAAGCTACATATCTGTAGCTTATGTCCTGTCGTTCTTTTCAATCACGTCCGGTCCAAAGTCAGTTAAATTCTATTCACATTTAATTTATGAGATACAAGTCTAGACTATTTTGACCTCCAATTTGATTTGATGCCTTTGACGACCTGACCTGAGTGTGGGTGATCTTAATCAAGTTTTTGTATATGAGGTCTACACCAAGAATATCGCTCTTATCAATATTATCTTGAATTTATATTTAGGGATTGAGTTTGACTTTCATCAGTAATAAAGAGGTATATTTGACAGCAACGTACTTAAAAGTACATGTACTAAATTGCATCATACATTGTTAAAAAATTTAGTTTCAGGTGATTTTCAAACAAAACAAAGCATTTTTTAATATTTCCAATTTTTATTTGTAGATCTCTCTTGCTCACGAACGCAATACAATGACGAAATACCAATGCACACACATAGACCAATGCAATATATGTACTTGGAATGGATTTAAACAGCATCACAATCATCAAATAAAACAGTCTAGTCTTAGCTCCATTAATCACTGAATCAGCTGAATGGATTCCTCATCGCGGACACATCGCGTGCCGGCCCCCGTCCACGGGGATCTGGGCTCCTGTGATGAAGGAGGCGCTGTCGGACGCCAGGAAGGCGATAGTGTTAGCGACCTCCTCCACCTGCCCCGGCCGGCCTAACGCATGCGTTGTTTTGGATCTCTCAAGAAACTGAAAGATGAGGAGTTTTTTAAATGTAATTTAAATGTATCACTTGGTTTCCTCTTCAACCTTCTTCATTTCATCAAAACATAATGAGCATTCGAATGTTAAGCCATGAAATTTAACAATTTCTTTCAAAAAGTAGAATTTAAATTAATGAATTCTAATAATCGTTTTGTGTTCTTGCCTTCTGGTAAGCCTCCTCATCCATCCCTCCTCTTTTGTGGATCTCTGTGATAATCACGCCAGGGCTACAATGTGTTAAAACATAATATTATCGGGTCTAAGTTCAAAATGCTAAAATTCCCATATAAAGTGAAGGAATGGAAATATATTGGTATTAAGGTATTCAATGTATAATGAAGGGATATTGAACAATTTTGAATCATTTTACATTAGTTTAATATGTATTGCTAGATAACTATGAGAGGAATTGAACCAAATTCACATGACAGACAACATATAAGGAGTTAGTCATTTTGCATCTTTAAATTTTCTTAAGAGTTATCTCCCCTTGATGAAAAAGAAAACTTTAATTTCGTCAAAATATCTGTGGTAAATGATTCATTTTATTTCATATTTTAATAAAGAGAAAGTTTACGCACGTTTTAACCAAAAGAGTTTTACAAATTTTGAGTTACTTTTTACAATGTCTTAACAAAACATATGTTGCCCATGGACTTCAATGCAAACTTCAAGGTGTAATTAGATGAGACCATAATCAAAATTTTGAAAATTCCTTTGGTGGAGTATTTTTATTTAATAACACCTTCAAAATGATATGATTAAGAATAACGGACCATTCGTTCATTAGGTACAATATGTAGTTGTTATACATTGAATATACACACTGGCCTACTTCCAACATTGACCCAGTCACCAGCAGCAATGTGGCTTATTTACGTCAGAGAACAGATGCATGCTGGGGAAAAATGGATTACCTCCATAAACCTTTCACTGAGAGTGTTAAATTGATGAAATAAACAAAAAGGTAACAGACCTCATTTTTAAGTTTCAAAAGGCTTTTAAAATTTATTAAGCAACAATTAATTATTTCATGTTCACTTCCTTTAATAATAATATGCACATCTTCGTAATGCAAAAAGAGGCCCATGGGTCACATTGCTCACCTAAGAAAAATTTCTTGTACCACTCTATCATGAAATATTTAAATTTGAAACTCTTTATAAATATTGATAAACTCTCATATATTCCAATTTCTGACAATACATTAAACAAAAATAGAAATAACTAATTCTAATCTACATTGTTACCTGTATTATTACATGTAGTAATTGCAAGCATATATGTAACAGTAACTAAAATTAGTTGAAACTGTATACTCACTTAACACTGTTAACTCTGACTTGCTTTGGAGCCAACTCTTCAAATCAAGAAAAGTTTTATCAAATAAAAGATTTATCAAATAAAAGTTGTTTTTTTTTTCAAATAAAAGTTCTTATCAAATAAAGTTCAAATGGTCAAGAATAAATTATAAGAAGAAATCTAACAAAATTTTAATTCTCAAAGGGCATCACACATTTGTAAAATGAAAGTTTGATCAATTATTTTTTTAAAGAAATAAGTGTCAATCTGTTAATTATACTTAAATTACAGACTCGGAAAGCAATCTTTATAAACTACATAATTATGATTTATTAGATATCAGTCAAACTTATACCTTCTAACATAAAATCAAATATAAAGATATAACAACGTTAAGTAAACTCTGCATGTATTATGATACCTATGGCTGTACATCGTGTGAACTGGTCGATGGCACTCTTGGACATGCAATAAGCCAGGACCCCTCCAAACTAAAATTTAAAATCTATATATGTTCTCAAGACACTATAATTATGCAAAAAATGACTTATTGCAACCTTAAAATTATTTCACGTTAATTTTTTACCAATACTCTAGTGACATCACCATATCATTAAATCAATAATAAGATACCATATATAAGTACATTACAAATCAGAATAATAATCTCCATTCATTTACAACAAATGAAAAATAATCCTTGTCATGGCACAGATGTTCTGTAAACTCAATTTACTGTTTACCAGACATATATACTAGTGTGTAACTAGTGTGCTATCACGGCAATGGACTCACAGATCTGACTCCGTTGACACTGGACACATTCACTATGCTTCCCTTGGTTTTGACCAGGTGAGGAACTGCCAGCATGGTCAAATGGTAGATGGACCTAAAAATTTCAAAAATTAATTATTCTGTAATTGCGCGTGCATTGCTTTGTTTAAGAAATTACCAAACAAAACGATATACTGGTAACCAAGATTTGAAAAAAAAGAAAAGAAAGCTTATAAACCCTAGAACCATTATATATTATATATTTTTACATGGTTCATCACTTTCATTCACTAGATATCAATAAATTATTTATTACAATGTAGATGAGTTATTAAATATAGAGTAGTATATTTTGATGTAATGCAGTATCCATAGTACCAGTAGAGTCAGTAATTTCCTGATTGTCAGAAAATGAATAGCGCTCATAATTACACTTCACTGCCAAAATCTCTTGAGGTCCTAACCAAACCTATTTTTATCTATCCTTTTCATAAATAACATGAAAATGATTCCATCATCGGACTTTTTTCCGTAAGAAAAAGAGGGAATCATTCTTCGTAGAATGTGAGAAAAGTATTGTGTTCATAAGTATGAAATATTTGGTAAGTGATTACCTCACGTTGATATTCATGACTTCATCATACTGTTCCAGGGATGTGGTCTCTATGCTGCCTACTTTTACAATTCCTGCATCATTGACCTATTTTCATAATCATTATAAAAGACATTTTTCTGTTATACATGTATATATCAGGAAAGAAAAAAACATACTGCTTTAATAGATATGTATCTCATTTAAATGCTTTGGACACTTACATAATGGCTACTGAGTTTTCAAATACTTACTAGTATATCCAATTTCCCATAATGCTTCACAGTATCATCTACAAGCTGCTTCACAAAATCTTCAGTGGTCAAATCTCCAGCCAATTTAAATGGCTACAAAACCAACAATACCTTATTAGTGTTGCTGTGTCAGTATTCCAAGAGAATAGCCATCATAGAGTTAATAGCCTTACATGTACTTCTATTACTAATTTGTTGACTGGAAAATATGAAACAAAAATGTTTTTGACGTTTAAAATTCTAACATCATATCTGCTTTTTGCTTACTGGCAGCCAACATATCGATAAACTATTTCAGAGTTTTTACTCATGAATATCCACAAATGTTCACAATTTTTTGCCCTGTTATAATTACCTTTTTTCCATTACTTTTCTCGCATTCATCAGCTGTTTTAGACAAATTTTCAACGTTTCTACCTGTAATAGCAACTTCTGCACCCAGCTTACAAAACAATATGGCAGTTCCTGCTCCAATACCAGAGCTTGCACCTGAAAATAAGTTTATCTTGTGGTTTAGTCTCCTGTTATAGAGGACAAAGCCCTCACACGGGCCAAACAGGCCCGTGAAAAGAAGCTCCCATAGTTAACGTGTATACATGTATGTGAGAATAACTGAGTAATGAGAACATAGAGAAAAAAAACTATACCCTATAAACTTGAAAAATCATCGTTCAAGATGGCATTCTATACTCTTTGCTACTTTGAATCTCGTAAATTTGATAGTGAGTAAATGTGCTAATGGCTTCCCCCTCCTAACGGTCACATCACAAAACACATCACTTCAACTTCTGAACATTTTTCATAACATTAAGATTTCTAAATTTTTACATCATAATTTACATGCATGAGTAATTATAAACATATGATTTAATTTCATGAGTACTCATAGTCAATGTTTCTTTTTTGAAAGATGACCTGTACCTTTATTACCATTTTTATGTAACTCTATACCCAAGGTTGGTAAGTATGTTGTTCTGATAGGGCAATCACACCTTACACTTTCAGGAAGATACAAAAATGCACAAGGGAAAGTGCAGATATGTGATGGCGAAGAAGAAATGAGAAATGGTGCAACAAAAAAGTGTGAAAATGTAAAGGTGCAATGTGGCCAAGGTGAAGGAGTAATACTAATATTAATTATACATGTATTACTATTTTAATTTAGCAACTTTGCACTTCTGCCATCGATAATGGCACTTTTGCTGCTTTGCTTTCACATCTTCCCACCCTCCCCATTGCAATTTTACATTTTCGTATCATTGCTCTTATAAAAGCAAAAGAGCAGGGACATATAAGTCCCTGAAAAGAACAAGGGCTTTCTGAAATCATTTTATTTCAATGTGAAACATGTGCTCGGTGATCATCTCCTTCAATGATCATCTGCAGTGTGAAAAATAAGAATGTGCATACTTTGATTTTGTCTTAAAGGTGAAAATGCCACAGTGCAAGATGTCCCAATGGATAACAGACCAATATTTTGAAAATAAGTTCCCCTAAATTGCCCCACCCTCACTAACAAAATGCAAATGTAACACAATTTGTATTTACCAGTATTGTAATACATGTACCATGTATAGTACACCGCATCAGAAACATAAATGAAATAATGTTATTTATGTCTCTGACCACATATACTATACATACACCAGCTGTACTGGTATTTTACCAGTTTTCGGCTAAGACCAGTTAGGCGAGAGAAATTAAATTTTTAGTTTTACGGATCCGCCGACCCAATTTTTCCGATTTTGTAAAAAAAAAAATAATGAAAAAAAATTCGTATCTTCGGAAATTTTTCCGGAATTTTCAAGTTTGACCGATCTTGGTTTTAAAATTACTTTATTTGATTTGAAATCTGCAAAACGTTTGACAAAGGGAGCTTTTAAAATCAAGTGTAAGCGTCTCTATAACATGGAGTATTTAAGATGGAGGTCAGCCATGCATGGTTTGGCTTAAAAGTTTTTATGAAAAGCAAAGAAAATGTTATCCTGAACAAGTTTTAAGGTTAATACCAATGATCTTGAAACAAACACAAAGTACACAGTGGATAGTGGACAAATTAAACTTAATATTATAAGTTCAAGCAAATAATATGTAATTTTGATTAATAAAAGTTTGCCCACTTTTTTTTTTTTTTTTTTTATTTTCCCTCCTCCGACCCAAATTTTTTACAACAAAATCCGTAAAACTAAAAATTAAATTTCTCTCGCCTTATCAGCTAAACTGATAGTTCGGATTTATAGCACGTGACTATCCAAGATTTTTTAATTCAGTCCTCTGTTTTAAATAAAGAAAATTAAGTTTGCTTGAAAACTTTCTTGAATATGTTTTAAACACGAGCTTAAATGATCATTGTTTAATACTGCTGATTTACATCTTTGCACTTCCAGCAGTAGGAAAGGTAATGTAATAAGTTAAAAATAGAATATAACCCCTTCTTTGATTTGACATATAATATCACTACATTTAACATGTAGAAACAAAAGGAATTCACTAAATTCTGAGAAATTTATAGTGCAATAGAATGCCTGATTGCACAATATCATGCATTGAATAGTCTACGGTTTTGTGCATTACCGTATGATAACAAACGAATAATTCTATGACTTTCGTTTTTTTTTGTATCATAACCCCTGTGACCTTTAGTTTTTATTTTGCAGAGTATCAAATCAACATGTACAAGGATATTACTTTGTTATTATCTCAAAGCCAATAACTGGTACAGTAAATCGTCAAAACTCGGCAAATTTTGGGCATGCTAAAAAACAGAGCACAAACAGGATGTTTTGGGTTCTAAATAATGCCTTATGCACCTGTTACGTTAAATCATTATTTAGAACCCAAAACATCCTGTTTGTGTTCTGTTTCTTAGCATGCCCAAAATTTAAATATGGCCAGAAATTAGTTCTGACTTTTACCCCATTTCATTTGTAACCAGTAACAAGGCACTGATTTCTGGTGACAAAAGTAACATAACCTATGACAAAATTGTTTATTTTCTTTCCGCTGGATGGTTTAATTTCATCCAGTAACAATGGTTACAACTATACTCTATTGGTGACAAAAGGTAACAGAGGTGACGAGCCTTTTTCTGTTTAGCAGGGGGTCTTATTTTATTTGGTTACAATGGTTACAGCTATATTCTATTTGTGACAAAGGTAACAGAGGTGGCAAGCCTTTTTCTGTTCAGCAGAGGGTCTTATTTTATTTGGTTACAATGGTTACAATGGTTACAGCTATATTCTCTTGGTGACATAGGGTAACACCGGTGACAGTCATTTTCATGATTTACAGGGGGTCTTTTTTATAAATTGGTTACATTGGTTACAATTATGGTTACCCTAACCTTAACCTAAGCCTAGTACTATACTCTGTCCCGAGTTTTTGCTTCCACCACTTTTTGCTTGATATTTCAATAATAGTAAATACCTTTGTGCTCAAACAACGTTCATCCACTAATATAAAAAATGTCCAGATTATCTGTTTTGAAACGCCCCCTCTACCGCTTCAGGTTTCAATACACATCCCGAAATTGAAAGTCTACGGAGATTTTGCATTGCAACAGCCATTTATAAGCCCGGATGATAACGTTAAAAAATTGCGCGATGTATTCCGAGTGTATTCCGAATGGAGAAAAGATGTAAACATTCCCCATTATAAATCTCCGTAAGGAATCTGTTTTCGTTCCTGTGAATTTTTCTGAGAGGAAAGGGATAATTGTTCAATAAAAATATCTTGGCAACATTCCCTTTTAACAATTTCAACTGTATTTCTTTCACAGGTATGTGTTATTTTATTAAAAATCATCAAAAAGCGATGGAAGCAATAACTTGGGACAGACTATAACTAGTACAATTGAATATTTGACAAATGTTGTGTTCATAATCCACGCAAAGAAAATGATTGAATGAGTTTTACAAAACGACCAAACTCAGTGTTTATTTACACTTGCCTGTAATTAGTGCAACTTTTCCATCTAATCTGGCGATTGATGCCATATTAGTCCTCAAAATAATACCGGTTGTGCTTTTCGCTTCATTAATATAAAAATCAAAACTGTATAATTCATATTTCCGGAAAAAGTTAAACCTTGAAGAATTGCTTTTCAAGTCATGATTAAATAGTGAACTGCTGCCCACCTCCCAGAATTACTCACAATAATGGCTAATTATCATTAAATTCAGGCACGTAGCATCGTTTTTGAAAGTGGGGGGGAGGGGGGTAGACTCGTCCAAAAAATCTTGACAAGCAAAAAAAAAAAGGGGGGGGGGGGGGGCATAGGTTACTTTCCAAAATCCTGAAAATCCTAATCCGTGGGGGGGGGGGGGGGGGGGATGAGGAAGGTATACTTTTCTACTTTTCACTTCAATTTCACTGTTTATTTCCTTATTTTCAATTCAATTCTTACATGGTCAGAGAAAAAAAGGGGGGGGGGAACTCCATGTTAATTCAATTTTTTGTATGTTAATTTAAGAACATTCTTTGCTGCGCAAAAAGAGGGGGGCAGCCCCCCCCCCCCCCCCTGATGCTACGTGCATGGAATTGAACTGTTGGCTGCCAAATATTTTTTCCCAAGATCTCGAACAGGGTCATCTTAAAGCCAAGAAACATTTAATTGTGGTCAAACGAAGAGAGATTATACGTTATAAAATTAAATAATTTTAGCTCCTGTTGCATGAAAGCCGATTTAGGTTTTGTAAACTTGATACTATAGTATATATTTTATTTTCTATGTTTGAAAAGAAGTACTCAAATTTCATAGTATATCTGGTGGAACAGGATTTTACATTTCTGTAATGGTGTCGGTCATACATATTTATGTGGTACATGTACATGTGTTTGTTAGTATTAAGTAGCTTCGGCCACAAATAAGATATTTGATTTTTCTAGGGGGGGGGATTATTATGCCCCCCCCCCCCATCCTCGGCAAACTCCGGCAAATATTCCTCGGACTACCTCTGGATAAAAAGTATGCATCCGCTCATGCATTCTCTCTCTCTCTCTCTCTCTCTCTCTCTCTCTCTCTCTCTCTCTCTCTCTCTTTCTCTCTCTGTTTTAAATAGATCTAGAGTAAACTGAAATAAGTTATAAGTTTACGTACGTTTCGTAATTGATCTGCATGGACATAGACTGAATATTGCTGCATCATTCTCAAGATAGAAGCTAAAATATTAGATTTCCAAATTCAAGTAATGATGATTTACACACTGTGCCACCGAACTGCTTCATCAGTAGATCGACAGCACATAGAAGATCGCATGCTTACTCGAATTTTCAATGTTTCTGATTTGTCCAAAAGTGTCTGCATTAATTTCCAGTCTGCATGCTCTCTCTCTCTCTCTCTCTCTCTCTCTCTCTCTCTCTCTCTCTCTCTCTCTCTCTCTCTCTCTCTCTCTCTCTCTCTCTCTCTCTCTCTCTCTATATATATACACACACACACACACACACACACACACACACACACACACACACACACACACACAAAAACACATAATATACTAGTTATTCATGCGGGATATGAACGTAGTAACATTGCGAAATGCAGGGTTTTTTGTTTGTGTTTTTTTTTTTATAAAATGGCTCTATCTAATTAAAATATAATCATCGTTTCATCAAACATGAATAACCATCAGCCTGCTTAAGCCTGCTTAAGTAGGGTACGACGACAAAGTGCATTCATAAATGTGAATTATATTCAATTTATTTCACAGTTAATTACACCATATTTATTTTGCATCATCAAAAAACCCACATCTTTTCCAATAAAATCATCGATCTCAATCTAATTCCGGTTTGGCTTCAGTATCTGATTCCGGTTTGGTGTCATTTCCGTCTCCGCTCCTCTCTGATCCGGGCTGTGTATCCTCCTCTTTGCACGGTGTCGGCTCCTCCGTGTTGTTTGTTTCCGGTTCTGGTTGAAGATCACAGGCAACGACCTCGTGCTTTTCTTCCTTTAACTCAAGTTCAGGTAGTCTGACTTCCGGTCTCATAACACAAACTGTTGGTTTATCATCCGGGTCATTTTCACAGACAGGGGGGTCGTTTTGGTTCTGCTTCTCACATTCGCCCGAGTTATCTTTGCTTTTCTTTCTGTCCTTTTTGGACTTTTTGCGATGTTTCTTGTTTCGCTTGTCCTTTGTAATTCCCCTAGATTTGCTGGAATCAGAAGAAGATGAAGAAGAAGAAGAGGAGGAGGAGGAGGAAGTGGAGTCGGACCGGGTGATTCTGATTTCCGGATTGACACAGCTATCCGGGTGTTCGCGGGGACTTCTCGATTTTCTTCTCGCTTTCGGACTTTTTTCCGTACTGATAGAACAACCCATTGTGGTGATGCGTTTTTATCCTACAAAATGTTAGAATGCAACTCTAAAAGTATAGGTCATTGAATTTTAGTGAGAGTTTCTTTTCAAAAGAATGCATGGTGATTAAGCAAATTAAGCAATACTATCCCGATACAAATAATGAATATTTTTTTTTTCAATTCATGTGAAATACATGTATATAAAACAGAAAAACCATCAGAAAAGGAGTTAAATTTGGTTGAAATGTTCTTCTCATCTACCGCTGTTAGCTGAAAACAGGCCCGTCTAAACACATTGACCCTCTATAATAGCCCCAAAGAATTCAAATACTCTTCTTTTTCGTACCAAAATGCTAGACATTGCAATGTTCATGATCTCCTTTGCTCCGGCTTTCTTTTAATTAACCAACCCCATCCCTAAAAAACGAATGATTTCAGTGAAAATTGAATGTTTTATAATTATCATAGAGAGAAAATCTACTTACACAGCACCTGTCTTGGATGTGTTGTATTACAGTTATTCTTTGGAGCCTTGTAAATGTTGAACGACATATAGAAAGGGAAAATTAAACTAAGCTGCTGCTCAACTGTTTATGATTAAAAGTTCACGGGATCGACTACATGTACTTATTAGGGATTAAACATAAATTAAAAGTCCATTGATTGAATGGCGCGTGCATGTATTTTTCTATGTAGTTTAATGCACGAGCTCTCACTGTATCTTCCCCGACTGTCGACGATTTAATTCTGATCCGCCCCCTTTACATAACCCGAATTTGTAAGGAGCGGGGCAGAAGTATCGGGCGTTTGAATGTGCGTTTTCTTCTTTTAAACTGAGGTGAGATTTAATGTTAAGATTCTTCATTTCAACTGTTGCATTAATCTTTTTAAAACTCTTATTAATCTCCCCATTCATGTATGTATACGCATGAAGCACATGTGAAATTAGATTAAGTCATTATACCATAGGAATTTGTTTATCCGGTCCACGCATAAGACATTGAACCAATGTAAGTTTGATGCTTACTAGATATACTATCACCACATGTATACTTATTGGTATTTTAATAACTATACATGTACTAGGATAAAACCAAAGACGATCATAAAAACATCCCCATTCTGATAAAAATCTGAAATAATTAAACTTAAAAGATAATACTTCTTGCAGTTGCCTTTAGCTGCTCATCGATCACATAACATTGAACAACGTATATTTTCAATATTTATTTCAAACATGATTCAGAAAGAATGACTAACAATTTAACATATAATCCTTAAAACAAATGAAAAAAAGAAAACATTTCAAAAGGGATTCGCAAAGTGTCCGTGAAAAGGGATAACAAGTACTACATCAACATTCTAAAAAAATCTTTTAAATCATTTCATACATTTATCTGTATCTCTGTCTGCCCGGGGTACAAAACGTTGAAAGATAAAAGGGGGGAGGGGGATTTTGTCTGTTTGGATAAATCAAAAGTTTGGCCGGCAGAGATCAGGTACTGGATGCATTATAATGGACAGTAATCGTACACAACATATTATACTCTCCATTCTACAGAGAGTTGATCATCTACATACGGATTAACATACAATGTACATTAATTTTATGGTTATGATTTTTTAAAATTAAAACAAACTGTATACCAAAAGATAATATTCTGTCCTTTCCTTGATTGGGAGCTTGAAGTTAATAAAGCTTTGAAAGTATGAATTTTTTTACCTAAAATAGTGAGTATCATATTAATTAATCATTTCATTGATTAAAATGTCTGGTAGGTTTGTCTTTTTGATAGATAATTTGATTACAGTATATGAATGCCTTGAACTGAAAGAAGAAGGTTTGACTTTCTAAGATTCACTTATGAGAATAAATACAAGTCTTTTGACATAAATTCTCGAGTTCTACATTCTAAAAAAAATAAAAAATTGGTTTATTTTCGAAACACTTTGACAATTGTTTCATACAACCATGAAATTGTTTGTATATATGGCAGTAAAAAAAATCCTTCATCTTGTATGAATAATATTTCACATTCATATTACGGTTACAGTAAGAAATAAAATAAATAATAAGAATTGGCACACCAATTAAGTATCTAAGGTATTCTGAAATATATTAATAATTGCATAATACATGTTATGCTAAAAAAAAAAATAAACTTAAACTTTTACTAAATCTACATTTGTATTTTCAAGATTAATACAAAGTTGGCACAACATAATCAAGATGATGTGTGTAAAACTTTAACTATCACACACCTAGTCCAATAATCAAATACTGTACGTAGCAGTGGGCACACAACCTCTGAGATCCACACCGCCTTGCAAGTATTTTGCCAACTCAATTACACAATTCATATCATTCGCAAATATGAAAGTTGAAAACATTTTTTCGATTTGAATAATATCATAAAAAATCACAATTATCAATAAATATCTATCGAATTGCAACCTTACATGTAAATATTTCCATTACTCATATTAGGATAATTGAAATCTCATGAAAAATCATCCTTGCTTTGGGATTTTTTTTACCTGGTTTAGAATTTGCACAATTAAAAAAAAACAAAAAAACCAGAAAAGAAGAATTAATAAAACAAGGTGTAACGGTATCAACTTGTACAAAGCATTCAGTAAATGTATTAGTAATGCATCATTTTTAAACCCTTTATCTTATCAAACGTTTGTTAATATCAACATCACTAAACACACAGTCATCACAAAGTATTGCACAGTATTGCTGTCTGACATCAAATACATGTACTATTATATTTTTAAAATTCAAAATAATATTGGTGGAATTCAATAGTCTCTCTCTCTCTCTCTCTCTGAAGTCACATACATGTATCAAGGTTCATTGAAAGTAGGACTAGATACAATGTTAGCATTTACATCATTAACAGTTAACATTTTGCACTGGAGAAAAAAAATTCCCCAAGGTATATACATTATAACAGGTTTGAGACATCATTAGAGATGTTTGTAATATGCGGACATACTGGCAGGAAAATAAATGTAAAATGCTTATACCTACAGAGACAAACATAAAGTACAGCATATACATAGAACAGTACTCTACATGACTGTCATGTTGGTAAGGAATTGAGCTGCAAAAACCTTGCATGTATAGTATCTTGAATAATTCAAAAACTAAACGTAAAATAAGGTAAAATATCAACAATTAAATTGTACATATACATGTATACGAGAAGTTGAGAAAGTAATTATGGATTCAATTGCTAAAGGTAAATATAATCATCAAAAAAAAAAAGAAGAATTGCAACAAAATGTTATATATAACAGTTAAGCAAATCGCAAAAATTACACAGTAAAACAAATTGGTGGGTTCAACGAAGACTTGTACACGTATAATTTCATCGACAGTTTACATTGTTTCTAAATACACTTTTAACTACAAATTTATACTTCCTCAATATTACATATACATATTTCTGATTTTGAGTTAAAAATTGAATCTCAAATTAGAAGAAAAAATTGGAAGATTTAATAATACCCATACCCAATATGAGAACAAAGTGTTAAGAACTGTGTTCCAATCTACCATTACTTAAATATGGTTGGGTCTACAGAACCCCTCAGATCTCCAGACCTCGGAGCAGTGAGGACTCGAGCGTGATCTGGAACTCCTCCAGAGTGCTGAGTATGTGGACTAGGTAGTTGATGTGACTGTAGTTCCTCAGGAAGGAATTCTCCTCGTACATCTGGTCTGTCACTGGACTGCTGGCGATAAGGGGAAGTAACTTCTGCAGTATATGATCCCTGTAAACAAAATGAGATTCCTCATTAAAACCAAGAATATATATGTAATCAAGTGCTTTTTTGTACTTAGTACTGTTTTTGATGGACTGAATGAACCACAATATTCCAGAATGCTATGAATATATACCAGATGTACATGCTTGCTTTAAGAGTACTTTATTTATAAATAGTTGATTCCTTATTTTACAAGAGTACTTAATTCCATTATTCAACTGTTTAGCATCAAATCACAAGTATGTAAAATCGCAAATGCCAAATTTTGGTCATAGTTTCATTTCATTTACATCTGTCCGAAAAATAAAAGTGAGATTTTAAATAAAATATGTGAACTGTGCTTCTGACAGTTTTACGCGAATATTAATTCCTTGGGTTAATTAGGAATTTACTTACAGTATATGTGTTTATTGATAAATAGAAAGCTATGAATGTACTGATGTAAGCCCTGACCTGATACCGACGCAGACAAAGATCTGGAACTTGCCGTCCTTGCCCACAGACTCAGTGGCACTGTTAATCTTGGACAGGAAGTTACAGTAGATCCAGTAGCCGGCCCGGGCCCCCTCACTCAGGGCCTGTCTCACCTCACCCGTCAGTACCCCCTCAAAGTACTGCTTCACCTTCTCTGTACATAATACAGCAAATACATTGTTAGTTGACTGTTTTGTTGAATTTTACCTTTTCTACAAATATTACATCAAGTACAACAAAGCAAAGAAATTTTAAATCAATTTTTCTTGAAAAAAGAAACTACCTTAACCTTTATAAAATAATATGAAGAATGTTAAAGTTTCTGAAAATAGGTACCAGTAAAAATATCCTCAAAAATATGTAACAATATAACCTTTTCAAGGCATTGCATTTACATTGAAAATAAACACAAGATTAAATGAAAGTGTTTTGGATAAGTTTCTAGATTCTAAAAAATCTAGCTAATTGAAAACAATTTGAAAGTCTAATCAAATTCATATTTACATTGTATTTCTTTTTTTTTTTTTTTAAAAAGCAACATTTGAAAAATATTACTTTTAAAACTCTCAATATGTAATTTGCACAACATGCTTATATTAGTTGGTATTCTTCTAAAAGTCAATACAAACCAAGGTAATCCCAGATGAAGAACTTGTTTCGGAACAGTCTGGAGGAGCGGAAGCCGTACTGGAACACCAGCTCCAGACAGTGGACCAAGCCCTGCTCGCCACACAACAGGTACGTCAAGTTCCCTCTCTGAAAACCAAGGAAGACAAAATTAATCAAAGTGTTTTACTTTCCTTTTACAAATGCACATTCAAAGCTTCTTTATCTCTTTTGGAATTTTGTAATAAAGATCTAACTAAATAATTGTCAAAAAGAAAATGTTTCCATGAAGTAAGTGGACCTGAATCTTGTAAGAGTTGATGCCCTTGAAAATGCATTTCTCTCAATGAACAAAATTTTGATATGTCAAACAGCACTTTTTAATGTTTTTTTCTCTTGTTTTTTTCCCCAATATATCCAGATATTTCTGAATGTTCAAATACATTTCATAGCACAGTCTGCCACCTAACCTCTTTTTCTGGTTTGTAAAAATGCTTGACTAGGTTATTTATGGCATGTCCAAGTCTCTCCTGAATTTCTGGAATGCTTAGGGATCCTTCAAAAATAAAAAAGAAATTTGTGACTATATGCATCTAATTTATACAGCTAAAGCTGGTATACATTATCATTCAGAATAATGTTCTATCAAATTATGGACAAGAAAAGATCCTAAAAATTGATAAATTCTACAAATGAAGCATTACCATACATGTATATGTGACATTGTACCTGAATCTGGGGACTTCTTGGGTGAATTTGGAGACAGCGCTTTGTTCGGAGGTGAAGAAGCAACTGCTAAATCTAAATCTGAAACCATCATAACAAAACATTTTTCAGTTTTAATTGAAAAAAATTATAGGGTCATGAAATGAAACGATTGTTTTTCTTTTTTAAAACTTGCATCAAAATACATGTTACAGAGTTAAATCTACCGTAAGTATCAGAGTGCTGTGGAAGAAGCTGGGCCACCAGTAACCTTTCTGTACTGCCATCATCCACCATCTTCCCTAGCCATCTTCCACAAGGAAACCTGAAATAACAACAACAGGTTCTGTGTTAAACTCAACAGGAAAATTGTATAGGTGTTTACATGTAAATTTTAATGGTATATGTACTAATTATTATTTCTGCATTGAAAAACTGTCTTGAAATCTTATTTGGCTGTTGCCTTCATAGAGCTACTAATGAAGCTGGTGGTTGGAAGATACATATACATAGAGTAGGGTGCATCATATGATTGCAATCATAATGGTATGATACACTTTATAAATCACTGAAGCCTTACTTGTACAGGTGACCTGTCAACTCGTTGCGGACTAGAACATACTCCACTAGCCAGCGAGGCGTTAGGCCAGTGTTGTCATGTCCAATACGAAGTGTCGTCAAAATCCCTAGATTCTTATGCTGTAATAAAATTTAACAATCAGCTCAAAATCTTCTATTATATATATTAATGTAATTTGTAACTGTTAGTATAAATATTTGTTTTTGGTTCTGCAAATTTTCTTCTACAATGTACACAGGTACTGCTAAAGATGTTACAGGTAATTTGCTTTCTTTCAACAATATAAGTTGACTCCCTCACATCAAATTATTATAGTTCCTTATGTGTATGGTATGATTCTTCCAAATGATAAAACACTTGCTATACAACATTAAACAATATTTTATCATCTATGCATTCAGTCAAATAAAATTGACAGATATTGGTTAGACTATAACCATCAATCTTCTATGAATCATCAAGCTACACTCAATGATGTACAAACCTCTACGTTGAATTCCAGACAGCCCTTTGGAATTTCTATGACTCCTGTTTCTCCGTGCTGGCCAGCGAAGCTGATCCAGGGGTTAGCACTAGTGGTGGAGCAGCCAAACTTTGGACTGGGGTAGATCAGCACTTTGTATGGCACAACTGTAAGCAAAGAAAGCTCATCACAGATAGGGAATAGATCACAGATTTCAGCATTTTTCCTTCAAATTTTCCATTTATTATTTATTTAGTTTTGCTATACTACAAGAATTGCAAATACAAGTGTATAAATTTATTCATAGATGTGATTCATTTTTGTGCAGTCTGCTTAAAAATTTTTTTTAACTGAAAAATCATGTGATTTTTTTGTACCTGTGTTAAGGAAGGAGTTGGTGTAGGAGAAATAATCCACTGCATTCAGTGAGAGTAAATGGAATAGAAACTGCTCTTTCTCATCTTCACACCTTAGAAAGGCATACCTCTTGTACAAGTTCCTGTCAAATCAGAAAAATTTCATTCACAAACAAGATGTGTACATTAATGGAAAACATTTTTCCCAATCTTTTTCTTGAAAAACCAATTTAAAAGATCTTGAAATGCTTAAATAGCAATTACAGACTTCTGTATCTTTAAGTTAATGGTAATGATAAAGTTACAATCGAATGAAATTCATAGACAATCTTCATCAATTACCTGAGTAAATCTGCATCAGACAGAAGCTCTTTTAGATGAGATTCCAGCATCTTTTTTTCAAGAGCTAGCCTGACCCAGGCTCGAGCATGTCCCACGTCTGTCCTAATATCTACCATTTGCTGCACTTTCCTTTACAAATTATTAAAAAATCATTAAATACATGTATACTACTGGTAATTACACAGTTTCAAATTTTATATCCCCCTTGCATGTATTCTGCATTTATCTTTTTATATTGTGAACACAAAACTATTGTTTAACATAAACTGTGTCATAAACATGTACAATGTACATGTACATGTCTAAACAAAAGTCATAAGAAAACCCATTTTGACCTCAATGTCATTTGAGTTTGAATAAAACTAATACCTGTGAGTTGAGAAGAAGAATCCTACATGGACACATGCAACACCCCCCCCCCCCCCAAAGTTCAATGGGTCACTTATTACCTCATGTCATAGGCCAGCGAGCTGGGCAATGGAGTCAGGGTGGGTAACTCTATCCTCCCTGTGCTTCCTTTACGGCGATGAGTTTTGATTTGACTGGGGTGGTCTTGTAATCCTTCTGGACTCAACGACATCACTGAAATATCTGTCAAAGGCAAAAGATGGTCCATAAAATAGTTTGTGAATAGTTTGTGATTAAAAGTAAAGTTAAGTTATATTTCCAGTAAAACTGAATTGGTTTTCTAGATTTCTTTATATGAATTCTAACTCTATATTTTAAATTACATGTGTGCTAGCTATTACGGTATTTAGTATTATAATTAATAAGCTTTTGAAAATTTATAAAACATGTCTATGTGCATAGTTTTACCCGCCTAGAAACAAAAGAAGGGAACTTATAACATTCTAATGGTACGTGTATTATAAAATAGATATTTTACTTAAAACTGTATCATTATATTTATGTAAATGAATTTCAATAATCATGTTCACATTATTGCTGGAATTCATAAAAAAAATTTAACATCTTAAAAAATACACATATTAAGAAAATAACTTTCAAATGAATACAAAAGTAGAATATGCCATCAGATGCATGCAGTGAAAACCAACATCTTCTGTACTACACGTTACTGAGAACATATCAATAGAGGAGAATAATGACAGGATGGAAGAAATAAACTCTGGATATGATGCTTATTGCAGATGCCTGTTGTTTCTATTACACAGATTCACATATCTAACGATCTGTAAAAACAATCCACATATGGGAATATTTTACATGTTACAAATTTACAGTAACAAATTTACGGTAACAAATTTACAGTAACAAATTTACAGTTGTACAGTAACCGATTACCATTAACTGCAAATCTTTGATTTTTCAATGCACTTAATTTCCATCTTTCTCTAAGCTGGCATAAAAATGAGCACAAAATTATTGAGAACAAGTGTGTGTGATATGGACCATATAACCTTCATGCTTCATTCTTAACTTTTATTAATAAAACTTACTTTTCTAGAGATTGATCTTATTGTTATACATGTATTACTTTTTTAAAAGCTTTTTTGAATACCTCCAACATATTTTTGCATTTACCAAGTGATTTTTTAATACCTCCAATATATTTTTGCATTTACCAAGTGAACCCTATTGTTATTATTTTACCCTATAAATAACAAGTAAGATGCATTGGTCCTTTATATTTGTTAACTTATTCACACTAACAAAGAAGGAATTTGGTCAAGTTTGACTGATATTAAACTAAAAATCTTGTTGATAATGAAATGGTTAACAGAAAGTCCCTTGACAAAAAGTGATCTGTGTACTCTTGATCATTTATATGTGTATGTATGAGGCCCAAGTAAACTAAAGAAAGGTACAGATTTACAGAACACAAAACACCAAACCATAGAGGAAGAAGGGAACACATCCACTGAACACACCAGTGTGTAGAAAGTAGGCAGATCTACAAGTGCTCGCCAAATGATATTGTAAGAGAAATTATAAAAAACATACGTGATGCATGATTCCAATGCTCTTTTTGGTAAAAGTACAAAAAGTATTTAAATTAAAATTAAAAATCATTTACTTACAAAAATATAAAATCAATGAAAATAACATATATAGTAATTTGTTAATTGTATCATTGAGGAAAATTTATCGTGGTGCCAAAAGATGTCTACCATTAATTTCCTTATGCATTGCTAAATAAACTATGATGAATATTTTCCACATGATATGGTTTTATTTAATAAACTGTACTAACATAGAACTGAATTTGATAGGGCCATCAACATATATTCATGAATTCCATTGAAAGAGTAGGACAAAAGATGTGAAAATCCAATTGAACACAGTCTAAAGCAGCTGCATGCAAAAGTGATTATTTCTTATTTATCAGGAAACAAATTTCTCTCTCTCTCTCTCTCTCTCTCTCTCTCTCTCTAAAACCTACTTATTTAATCCTATTTTTAAATGTGAAAAACTAAAAACTTATATTTTTGAGAAAAAAGGAGCAGCAACAAACAAAATTACACTGAAATTCTTTCTGAATACAATTACATTAAACGATTTCTTAAAAGGTATAAATAAACCAAAAATCGGGCAATACTGCAGCTGTAAAACATTTGAAAAAAAAAAAAAACACACAAAAAATCTCAGAGTTCCTTCATATTACTTACTGCTGCATAAACAATTGTACAATGACCTAATGGACATGAATTGTACCCTTGTTCTCTTACGTATAGGTAAGTGTAGGACTAAAACATAAAACAGTGATCTATAAACTCCTTATCAATCTGATTCAATCAACAACTATGAGCTCAAATCCTGCCGCCACCAACATTTTTAAATCACTCAACTCAGTCCTCAACTCAAATTCTTAAAGAAACAGTGCATGAATTTGAGGTCAAAACTTAGACTTGAGGCCGAGTACTGACTTGAGGAAAGTTGGTGACAGTGGGGTCAGATAAAAGAACATGGTACTTAGTCTACAGAAATAAAACTATTATTCCAATTTTGAATAAATAAAGTTTAAGTGAGTCCCCTCAAACAAGAGAAATTGAAACCAGAGTATAGAGATTTGTCAATGACATTAACATTTTTGATTTTTTTATTATAATGAGTGTATATTTGTGTGTTTAGGAGACTAATTCCTACCTGGTGGGGCCAGTTTATTGCTGTCAAGGCACTGGTTTCCATAGTTACAGTCTTGTAGCTCAAGATAACTCAACAAATGTGACCAGAGGGCAGACTTTCCCTGCAAAATATCAGATCATTTCATTTGTAACAGCTGATACATGTACATGGAATCGTTATAAACAAAGTTACAGTCCAATGTATTCAGTTTATGCTGTGTAACTGAGTTACATTTTCTGCCCTGCTCAAACAAAATACAATGCATTCTACATAATGAATAACTGATACAGCATACATAAAGTTTGAAAACATTTGGGTCTGTATTTGCATATACTGTAAACGTATTACATTTGGCTTTGTATTCTATTTAGCGTTTTTGGCGGAAAACGGCGTCCGCTAAATCAAGTACATCGCCAAATGTAAAATATGTAAGTAGATAATTAGTTACATTTAGAAATGCGCTTAATCAAATCTACGCTAACATGTTCAAAAATCATATTCCGCCAAATATCGCACACGCTAAATATAATACGTTTACAGTATTCTAAAATATTTGGCAAGAAAAGTTTAAATTCCTTAAAACTGTTTGTACATGTACATATACATGTATATATTCTCTGTATTTACTTTGTGCATATTCTACAATGCCTAGATGGTTTTAAGTTTGATTCTACAGAGCTAGGACAGACTGCTGCCTAGGACTCTTAGATCACCTTCTTGGACTGCAGGCCGTGGGACCAGATCCTCTCCAACATGTCACACAGGCTGGCGATCATCGTGTTCTCCTCCACGCCGTTAATGTTCGCGTCCCCGTGACCTAGTTCTATTGCTTCGTGTCCCATTTTCTCCACCAGCATTCTTTTGGTCTATATTAAATACACAAAATAATAGATATTTAATTAGCTTTTTTCATCAAACAACATTGCTACTCGATATGAAACAACTAAGACCATGAATTTTAATTTTATAATAATTTTAAGTTGTTTGATAATGTATCTCAAGAAAGTGAGCATATTGAACCGCAAAATTCAAGTTTGTGTATTTCAGTTTTAAAATACAAATTGTTCAGTACATATAAATGTATCATGATAGAATAAGATTCATATTAACAGTTTTTGCCTCCCAGAAACCTGTACCTTTCTATGACAGACATTTTACCTTGTTTTTGATTTCCTGGAGCAGCGTCTCCACAAACTTCCAGTTGGTCTGCATCATCCCTGCAGCTGACATGTCGGTCAGCTTGGGTTGTCTTACATGTTTGAGGCGGGCATCTTGAAGGTACTTCTGCAAAGATCATAAGTACAAAACTGACTATCACTGATAAAAATTCATATTCATAAAACTGCAATACACATATTCATTTTTTAAAATATTGCACAATAATGTTACAGAAGGTGATCACAATTCTAATTAACTTTTAAGATATAAGAAAATAAATATAGAAGTTAAATATTAAACATCAATTCTTTAAATTAAAATAACTTAATGCAAAATTTAAAAAAAAAAAATTGCAAAAATTACTTTAAAGATTATTACATATTATTATAATAGTGTATAGAAAGTTTGAAAGCCAAACATGTAATCATGTACACATGTAATAAGGAACTAACATAAATGTTGTAAACTTTAAGACTTAATAACAAATCAATGCCAATTCTCTCGAGACAATCTCTAATGCAACATGATAGAGAATAACAATTGTGTATTTCTAGAAATTAGATCAGAATGACTACTACCTCTCTCTGCTCCGAGGTCAGTGTTATGTGTTCCGAGTGCTGCATGGACCTGTCCTTTCTCCTCCACATGGCACTCTCCCTCTTGCTTCTTCAAACAAAAATATCAGTTCTTTGTAACAGAACTTCACTGGGAAATTGGTTATGATAAATACATACTGTAATACCTATAATGTTGATTTTCTCATGTTTATAAAATCTGTTGATTTCATGTAAATCACAATTGCATCAGGGTAATGTTTGAGACATTAAGAACAAAGAGCAAAATGTAAACATTTTCAGATTCTAAAAACTGTTTTGTGGTGATCTTAAAAGTCATTTATGAACTTATATAAATTTCAACCTCAAATAACATTTCCATCATGAATCCTAATGCAGGGAGTTTTGATTTGTTTGCATCACATGTAATTCTGGAACATTTATATACGGTAACCTGATTCACAATATAGAGAGAATGACTACATTACTAGCAATACATACGGTTGTTGAGTGATCTGGACGTTCAAGACGTCAGTTTCAATCTGTGGGAAGAAGCCAGTCTCTACCGTGGCTGGACTGGTTAGGTCCTCCAGAGTGTGCGGGCGGAGGGATACATGATCTATGTACACGACTCTTTTCTCCAGCATTTTTTCTGAAATAATTTGAATAAATCATTCTACTAGTCATCTCTCTAAATCTATCTCGTGATCTCCAGTATACATATTTAGCTTCCTATTCAGGTGTGTTTACATGTATCTCTATTAATTAGTACCAGTAGTAAGCATTCAAAATACATCTCCTGTGGATAAACATGATTGTGTGCATCATCACAAATTATAAAAGTGAAGAGTCTGTCATATTCATGTGTACTTGTGCATATTTAACGTATTTTAAAAGAGTGTCAAATCAATGTTGTTGATAAATTAACATATAAATAATCAGATGGAATATTATATGAAAAAGTAACAGTTTGAGCATCCTGACAGTTCCTGACGGGTCATATATTATCATAGTATATGAACACATATGCTACAATAATTCTTTTTGAATGTTTTATCTACAAACCTGTATCTTCTACTGTAGTGCAAGGGCTATAGGTGTGAGTGATATATTCTCCAAGTCGTTCCCTGAGGATCTTTAGTCGTGAATCGAAAACTCGTAGATTTGGATCCACCTCGTCAAAGTGACACAGAATCTTGTTGTCAATCAGTGTCGCAAACATCTGAGTCTCCGTAAAAGAGGACATGAAAGGGAGATAACCCTCTGGCTGGTCACTGAGAAAGGCCGCCTTGTCAAAGTTCTGCATGATTTCTCTGTTAGTCAGCCATGACTCCATATCTTGTGTAGGCTGGATCACAAAGGTCTCATAGGAACTGAACAAATGCAGGAAGTGGTTGAGAAATATCTCTCTGATCATGTTGTTAAACTTCAAATGGTCAATCTGCCTCTGCCCCATGGAGGAGGAGTCTTTGATTTCTAGGTCTTTTTCCTTTTCAGACTTGTCAGAGAATTCTTCAATCGAAGTCCACACACCAGTTTTCTTGGCAATAGCGGATATTTTTGCAAAAGCCTCGCTTTGATTCAGGATTTCCATCCGCTCTGGCATGTTGGTCCAGCTCTCATTGCGACTGATGGTGGATTCTTCCTTGTTGCTCCCAGACTTTTTGGGACTGGGCGTTTTGCTTGAGTCTTTACCCAGGGACACTTTGTACAGGTTAATTGCCCGAACAAGCTCTTCCTTCAGTTCCTGATGGTGGGGAAAGGGAGGTAAATCTTCTGGAACATCTACTGTTTTGTCATCAATGTCCACAAAACACATATTGGCCTATGAAAAAAAATTGGCCAGAAAGATTATTGTATAATTTATATTGCTTAAAACCCAATTTAGGAGAAATATAACATGCATGTTCATCTGCTAATGTTATCAGCTTTTTTTCCAAATACTGAAGTATTCGGATAGTAATTTCAGTTTTCCAAGGGGGAAGGGTCTGAGACATTTTTTTGGTGATCATATGATGTAAATTTAAAGAAATTTGAATTTGAAGGGGGATCTGGACCCCCTCCCCCCACTCTATCTAGATCTGTGCATGCTGCCAGCTGATATCTTACCTCACTTGGAAGAGTCAGTTCTGAGCGTTTTTCTCGTCCATGGTGTAGGCCCATGATGAAAGGTACAGGGGCATCCAAAAAGTGAGTGAGAGATGCTGGCAGTATAGGAACATATACATGCTGCCAGGTGAAGGGGAAAGTTAACACATTGATACACTCTGCTACTGTCATCAGTTTGTGGTAATCTGTATACAGATAGGGGGATAAAGTTATATAAGATATCCATAAGCAATGCAGTAACTGGTTACTGACATTTAAAAAAATAGACATAAAATTCTTGTACCGTACATTGTATTAATACTGGTATGTAACTAAATCATAAATATATGTTCGTCTTAAAAAAAGAAAACAAACACTGTTATTTCATCAATATTGGTTGAATACCAATTTTCATGGATTTTGTTGTTAAGCTGATCCATGAAATTAAACTAAATTAAAAATTAAATTAAAAATCATTGAAGTGCAATTTCTAATTTTGTATTGATATGGTCATTGGTCATGAATTTACGTATCCTTGAAACCGTGATTTTCACTTTATCCACTAAAATTGATACCCTTGAATATTAATGAAACCACAGTAGTGGTTGAACAAATGCTACAGATGGTCAAGTTATAAATTCGCTCTGACTACCAGTGCATTTACTATTTTTGCAGTGAAACTGACCAATACTAGTCAGTTGGTTGAACACGAACTTACCACTTGAGTACAGGAGAATCTGGTGTTCCAGGAGAACACTGGTGAACAACAGAATCAGATCCTTGACCTCCAGGAAGCGGCACAAATCCCAGAGGGAGAAGTCAAACAAAGGGAGCTCACTCACACCTACAGAGTCAAACAATCATCAATGATAATCAAACGAAGTATATTGTATAGTGAATAAGGCTAGACGATACAAGAGATTAAAATGAGTCATCAGATTATTTTTGTGTCATTATGAAATTACATGCATAAATTATTCTTGGATTATGCTCAATAGAGACAATTAGGAATGTTTATAAGTTGTAAGTTGATTAAATGAATAATCATAATGCCTAACAATATTGTATACATCAATAGAAGTTTTAAAATCAAGAGCAAACTTAAATATATATATACATTGTAAATGTGAACATGAAAACTTTATGTAGTTAAATACACATTTACATCATAACATGTACATATACAATGATCTCTCTTAAAATAGAATTGAAATTTCAAAATGTATGAAACATATACACACAATGTATATAATAAATGGCACCAAGCACTTCTGATCTGTCTAAATACGCATAGACTTTGTTTATGTTCCACCCTAGTACATGCAAAGCTAATAGTTTCACGTTATCATTTACAAACACTTCTTGCAGGAATTGTAAATTGAACATTCAGCCAATCCCTTTGCTCCATGCATTTCACTATACATAAGAAAAACATACACTGTATACCATGTATATACAAAACTGGGGAGGTAATTCTGACACCAGAGATATATACAACATTAGTATTTACCTTTAACCTCCCTCCAGTCCACTTGTTAGAAAATGAGCAATACAGTTTAGTTAGTACTAGTAGACATATAGGTATACATGTATACATGTGCAGTTTATTGCATGACATTTGCAGGGAATATATAACACACATTCTACGATTTTTTTTCACATTGCTATATCACTGAATACTAGGTAAACAGTAGACAAACACATTGGGTCATGCTAGGAAAGAGGTGTGTACATGTATATAATATATATGACATGTTTGACATTTGAAAATGCTATGTTTAAATTCTTGTAATGTTTCTATTACTTGCATGTCATTAAAAGATATGTTTATAAAAATAGGTGGCAAAACATGCACTGAAAATGTGTGGAAAGTATAATATATATTTGTACACCTGTAGGTATACATCCACTCAAAATGTGTAGTACCTTTTTAATCAGGGAACATTTTGTGACAATTCACATTAGTTAGAGTCTACACTTTATGATGGGAATAAATCCTGAATCTTACTTATATAAAGTTCACATGCACTTATAAACCAACAAATCATATCCCAATTCCTAATTTTTATTATCAGTTAAAAATGTTAGCCTTTACCCAAAAATAAGCCTATATCATGGCTATACGAGTCTTTATAAAAAGTCATACCATGGGTAATTGTTGTAATAGAAACTATAGAATATGCATGTTGCACATGTTAAATTCAATATCAAATTTTTTTTCTTGAATAAAATTACAATCATTAGAAAAAAATAATGATCAATGTAAATCCAACTAAGCTAAGTCTTTGCCATCACATCACATTTACTGCTGATTTAAGTAATTAAACAAAAGTTGGACCTCAATAATCAAATCCTTCAATCAATTTCTTTTCATTCAAAAAATATCATTTTAAAGTTATTGATTCTTTGAGTATTTTGATCTATCATACTTATGTCAACTGATTCAAGAAATTTGTTCAGTTTGTTTTACATGCACATATATTAATTGAAACTTACTTGGTCTCTGTGTAAAAACTGGCCTTGAAACCCCATAGAACTTCATGCTTCGTCCTGGCTGTGGCAGAGGAACCTCAAACAGTATATTGTAAACATAGCATTCTAAGGGCAAGTGTGACTTTACAGGTTTCTCCACAGCTTCATACAGTTGTCTTAGGTATTCTTTCTGTGCAGTAACAAATGGATACTGAGTGATAAGACATAAGCACTTGGTTACATAGAGAGTGTCAAATTTAGAATCAAAGACTTTGACACTCTGCCTGGGACTAGATCGTTTGGTGACCTTCGGACTTCGGCGCAGCTGTAAAGATGGCTGGTTTTCTTCTTCGTGTTCATCTTCTGGCTGAGCACGATACATGTGCTGTAAAGTCTGCATAGCAGCACATATTTTTGTGTCCCTGACCTCTTCATAAAAGGTCAAGGCAGACCCAAACACCCGAGATCCATCCTCCTTTGTAATCAGAAAGGAATGGAATCTTGGTCGTTTTGTTTCTTTCTGTGTACAGAAGCCAAGACCTTGTGGCATGCACAGCTGAAAATAAAAAAAACAATTGTTGTATGTATATTTTTCAATCTTCCGATCTAGATGAATCAATCATTCAATGACCTCCAGATACAATGTATTTTTTTTTTTTAATTATGTGTGCTTATCAATGAATGTAATAATTATTATTCTTTTATTTCTCTTTTTCCCATTGTTGTTTCCCATTGTTGTATTATGAGAGAGATTTCAATAAATACCCGGTAGTTGAAGTAAATTATAACAGAATGATAAGTGCATCACTTTTAATATTAATATATGTTGGTATAATGGTTCATTTACCATTCCAACAGCTGTTTTATCAAAAGGGTTCGATGGGACATTTTCAGGAACATGTTGAAGTACTTTTGATTTAAATGGGCGGTCAAGTGGTGGGCACTGTAAATTATCTCCTGGAAAAATAAATAGCAGTATTAATAATATCATCATTATTCATATTAAGAGTACAGTGCTTATGTAAACATGATGAATACACAGATATACTCAACATTCTTCTGACACATTACATAAAAATTGACACGTTAGTAGTGTTAAATTAAACACGTAATTAATTTTAAAATAAAGAGTACATTAAATACACTTGACTACATTTGTATACTTCAAGCAAATGAAACGTATTTTAAGAAATCGTCAAGTGTAGTAATATCTGAAGTCTGTCAGTGAAGATTACGTACCCGACAGCTGATCTGGTTCAAGACCCGTGCTCGTATCTAGTCCACATACAACAAAATAATCTGCAAACCGCGTCGCAGACGACTGTAATGACATTATATTGAAACAGACTAGTTATTCACACCTATAGTACAAGTAGAATAATCACAGAACAACAGTTCAAGATGACAAAAAGTCATTGTTTTCATTTTCAACTTTCAAGAAGTTATCTTTCACTTCCGGTTTACAGATGGCGCTATTTGACTACGGGGTTGCCTAAAAATGTTACCAATACTATGGAGTTCTGCATTTCATCGAAGTTGTCAAGAAGTTAATTATGATTAAAACTTAACATTTTGTGGGATATTCACAAATGCTCCAAATTTTTAATCTGAAAAATGATGCTTGTTACATTTCAGTCAAATTTTTAAACTCTAAACAATCTGCAAAAATTATTGGCTTATCCTGTATTGCGAGGTGTTCCGAAGAATCTGAAGCAGACGATGGAAAGTAAAGTTATGGTCACGATGAAATCATTATGATTTTAAGAACACTCCGGTGCTTTAAATGTGAATTTTGTATACTTTCAGATGTAAGGTGTTAACGTCGAAAAGAAGGAGATTTTAACTTAATTTCTAATGATGCAACAACTGAGAGAAAAACAGCAACCTTTTTTTAAACCCCTTTCCTTCAATGAACAAAATGTGAATGAAAAAAACCGGTTTGAGGTAAAACATTCAGCGTTTTCAATTTGTAACTTTAATTTTGTTAAATTTTAATTTCTAACAGTTAAACTCCTGAAATTATTAGCATAAACAGACTCCCTTTGTTTCATAGACTTCACAGGCATCCCAAGTACAAGTGCACCCAAAGTTCCAGCAAAATTCAGCACAATTTCAGATCAATAAAGTGAGAGGTATGTACAACAAAATTCATACCTAACAATGTTCTTATGCATGAGATAACTGCATGATATAACTGCTACGCTGCTGTTTTGCAGAGCAACACACTGGGTAAACTTATATCCACATTTTACAAAAGTTATGTCCCTTGGCCGCTATCTTTGGGGAAAAACCCATATATTTCTCATAGTAGCCTTTGTACTTTTGAGGGTTGTAACTTCATCATTTGACATAAGCCATCCGTTTCCGCTGTGAATTTTGATTGCCCCAAGTTGGGGCAACCCACACATCGAAGGAATTAATCAATTTTCCAAGAGATTTCTTCAGAAGACGCCCAACTATTTGGTTGCATAAAGAATGCAAAAGTTGTTTTTTCCCTTTTAAACTTTTAATTTAACCCTCAAAGGGGAACAACTTTTGCAAAGTGTGGATTGGACTATATATACATACTTGTAGCGGGATGAGAGAAATAATGAAGGAGACCAGACCGGGATTCGAACCCCGGGCCCCCTGAATCTCTAATCAGGTGCTCTTAGTCTACCAACTGAGCTATCTGGCGCCGGTATTCGGACCGGTCTGACCGTCACATTCCTCCCCCCTTAAATGATCTTTGCCCTTGAAGATCATCCCAGGCTCTTCCCCTGGCAGGAGTTCCCAACCTGTCAGTTCCAGGGGTTGGTCACAGCAACAAATGTAACGGGATGAGAGAAATAATGATGGACAAGACCAGGATTTGAACCCAGGCCCCCTGAATTTCTAGTCAGGTGCTCTACCAACTGAGCTTTCTGGTGCCGGTATTCGAACCGGTTTGACCGTCACATACTAATTGTTATATAGTGGATATGACATTGTTTTATAAAAACCGTCATATATATATATCTTAACCTGTCAAAACAATATCTGAATTAATGTCTTTCAAAATAGCAGTACTGTAATTACTTTGAGAGGGTTAATTTTGAGTCAATTAGTCTTTTGGTTTACTTAATGAAATATATACATACAAAATTAATATGTTAATTAAGTCCTATGATGTGGTCATTTATGGTACGCCAAACTTGCAATAATGAGCTATACTGCAGTAGTCTGTCCCAAGATATTTATGCAGCAAATTTTGCCTATTTTTAATAAAAAAACCATATACTTGTGAAAGAAGTACAATTGAAATTAATGAAAGGGATCATAAATTTCCAAGATATCTTCATTGACACATTATCATTTTTTACTCATTTAAGTTCACAGGATCAAAAACAAATTTTTTATCAATAAAACATATGTTTTTGTCATTAAAATTAAAAAAATACACGTACAACTAGTGTACTAATTAAGAAGTATGAAAAGATAATTTTAAACCCATTTGTTTGTCAATGCATGTGGATGCCCTTAGCTCCCTAGTAATTTTGCCAGCTAGATTATACACTTTATAGTTATAAAGTAATAAAGTAAATTCACTTTATGATTATTTATTTTTACTTGACAATAATTTTTTTTTGGGGCTAAGCATTATTTCTCTAAGTAAGTATGTTCCTTAATTAATATAATGTATAATGCTATATGAAACAAACACATCCTAGCTGTGTTCACATGCACCTACAAACTGACAAGATTACAAAAATTATTTTCAAAAGGTATAAAAAAGAGAAAAATTTATTATCTTAAAATCAGAACTCCTCAGCAGTCCATATTAAAACTATATGTTACACCAAATTTCACTGGATTATAAGGTATATGTCATCTACACTAGGTGAACATCAGTATTGACAAGTCGAGCGCATCTTTAGTATATCAAATGTGAAACTGTGCATGTTGCTCATTTTTGTGAATTTGGCATGCCATATAAATAAAACTGTTCGGGTTGCTTGATCTACCTTTACAATAAACTTATTGTGTTAATTAAGACATAATAAATAAACTTTCATTTGTTTTGTTCACATTTCTCAACAAAATATAAAGGATATGAGGCACAAATTAGCTCTCTTTGTTTTAACCAAAACTTGTGCAATACTCAAAAAAGTACCTTAACTTCATTAAATGGTAATTGAATTCCTAGCTAGGTAAATGTACTGGTTTGATCCAATTTTTTGCAGTTAAAGGACTATGAGAGCAAAGAAGTTTTAGGATGCTTTCAAAAAGGTTTTTCTCAGCAAATATTTAATAGCTTCATGCAGAATATTTAATAACTTCATGCAGTCATTCTTTTTCATGCACTGGCCATAATAGCTCACTCTAACCACTCAGTGGTGTGTTCTGGTTATAATTGATGTAAATGTACCTGCATCCCGATGCCCTATCAAAAACCCATTTTCTGCATTTTCTTCAGCTAACTGGGTACATATATGTATAAATAAATGGATCATTGCACATTTTTTATTATTATTAAATAACAGCACTAGTTTGATAAAAATTTACCAAAGGTAATTATTAAGATATAATAAATTTATCTATGTCCATTACATGGTAGCCGGTATAATGATTTTAATATTGGTTTATATGAAATACGCATGTCCAGTGAATTTTATAGTACATAAATTTATAAAACATAGTGTAATCTTTGCATGCCATTATGCAGAAAATGAACAGTCTCAGCTGCAAGAACAGGGTCAGAGCAATGAGAGAATCTCCTCTCTACACGTCAAACTACAGCAGGAGGCTGATCGCATCAGGAAGTGGAAAGTCCAAACTGAAATAGAGATCAAGCAAAAAGTATGTTTTATTAGTATTGTTATATGTGAATTGTAACTGAGTTTGATCAGTACAAAAAAATTCATTTTAGCACTTTAGTCGATTATGTTTAGAACTATTTACATGTATGTGTTAAAAAAATAAAATCATTTAAAAAAAATTAAAACAAGATTTACCAAATTTTATTTTTAAGGACAAGAAAATCAAAGAAGCTACACATACCATTGAGAACCTAAGAAAGTCAATCCTTGAGCTTCAGGTGAACTTTTGATAGCCTCTATAAACTCAGTTACTTGTATACTATTGACTATTATGTACGTGACACGGTTAATTTGCTCCCTGGTTTGAACCAAGAAAACAAAAAAAATGAAATTCTGAAGGCACCAACTAAAGCATAAGCTGTCCCTCCAAAATGGCAGTCATATCTATAGATAAAATTCTATTCCAAACAAATGCAAATCATGAAAAAATTGTAAAATTATTTTTTTCTATTGAGAAATTGTTTTTGACACAAAATCTCTCATTTTGTTAATTAAAATTGGTATATGGGAGCTTCTCTCAGGTACAGTCCCTGAAACGTTCTACTTTCCTACTTGGGTGGTGATTAAATATTGAATTCTACAAATTAAAATCTAATTAAAATGATGTCTCTGATTTGAAATGTAAGTCTCCGTCTACCTTTACACATGCATTCTTTCCTCATTTTGTTGTAACTCTCAAAGACCAATCCTTTTTAACTTTGGAGTTCTGAATGAAAATGAATGAAGGTAGACTGAACTATTAGTGAACGCTGAACGATCGGTGAGCGCAATGTAAACGCTTTGCGAATGCATGCCATGGTGAGCACTTTGTGAACGGAAAGCACAAGTGAACGCATGGAAAAGTAGAATGTGTCAGGGGCTGTACATGTAGTAGCTTTGAAAGCATAATTAACAGGTATGTTAATATCAAAAGTTAAATGGATGAGCAATAGATCATTTTCACTATTTATCTTGTATAGCTTCAAAATGAAAGCCTTAGTCTCCGACTTCAAGAAGAAATTAGCAGTAGAGAGGAAATTCTCCACAGGTACTTTGTATGCTGTTTACAATGCTTTTTCAAATTTTCGTTTTAAAAAGTTCTGCCCCATAAGATTTCATTCCTAAAACCAACAGTGTGCATGATCCAAAAAATTCTTACTTTTTTTTTTAATTTGATTATTAAATGCAAAATATACATGTACGTGTATTTTAACAAGTTTACCTGTTTCAGGATAGATGCAACGAGAGAAATGTGTAACCTCCTTAAAGACCATTCAGCTGTAACTGAAGAACGATTACAAAAGTGTAAGTTACACATACATCTTGCTTTATATATCATAAAGATAGTGCCTGTTTTGGGGGGTAACAGTTGAAATTGACACCCATGAGAAAACCATTGTCAATCGACGCGAAGCAGCTAGAGGTTGTCAGTGATTTTCGAGGGGTGTCAGTTTCATCTAGCTGTTACCCTCCCAAACAGGCACTATTTATCTTATTATACTAAGCATTATCTTAATTCTAAAGAAAACTTTACTGCTTTTATTTTGATTATTAAATTGCGTTATTTCAAATGACTTCTATAGGAATGATGTGAATTCTACGATAACTGTATGTGCATATAATTTAGGCACATGTAACAATACGTTGTGTTACCAGTTGCCAAGTCTGTTGCTATGGCATAGGGTAATAGAACGGATTTTAAACTGCATTTAAACCAGTCAGATTTCGAATCACTAACTAAAGGTATAATAACATACAATGTTGAATGTGGATGTATTTGATAATGAACCTAGTGCCTTACACATCTAATTGAAGTAAGTCTTAAACATATTTGGTGCATTTGTTTTAGGTGAAACAGAGAGAACTGAGCTGAAATACCTTGAGAAGCAACATGTGAAACAATTTGAGGTATATTTAATACAAAATATTAATTGATACAATACAATATCAAATACAGTTGATTACATATTACACATCTGGTTATAATTATATTTTTATAGTGTTGATTATTGATCTCTCAGTTTTATGGTACAGATGTCATTTTAAGATATTTTTTGAAGATATTTTTTCTGTATAATCATATTTGATTTAAGGAATTGTCCGAGAGGTTTAATGGCCTTGATATTACATCAAGGAAAGAAAAAGAAGAATTAACTGAGAAATGTGAGTAATGTTTTAAATTGCACATACAAGTCTATGAGCCTGCTTTACTTTACAAGTAATATGCATGCATTTTCTGTTCTTTTTATGATGTATGAATATTTCTTTATTGATTCTAAAGTGACAGCAGAGTTGAATAAAAGAGAAGAATTGCAAGTAGAACTAAAAAATCAGAAAGAAGAAATGAAAACCACAGTAAGAATGTTTTGAATACTCCAGCTAACATTGATGTTCACACTACACATAAATACATGTAGCTACCAAGTAAGACAGCCATGCAAGATTTTATATCCTCACTCGTGAGACCCCTACTATGAATATACTTTAAACTGTTAAGAGGTCTGCATTTTTAACTTATATAGGGGTTGTAGGTATAGCTGCAATGAAAGAAAAATATCACAGAAAATGCCTTTTACAAGTAGTGTTCAGCTCCAAGGAATATTTTTATTGCTAGTAAAGAGTTTTAATTAATTTCTATAGAATTGCACTAGATTATTATTGTTAATTAACAGTTGAATGAGTTGATGAAACAGTGTGATGAGAAAGATGAAGAGATTCGTGATGTCAGAGCAGAACTCTGCAAGAATGAAGATCAAATACATAAAATGAACTCTGTGATAGGTAATATTTGTTAAAATCTATCTATCTTGGGTAAGGAGCATGTATTAATCTTTGACTCGAATCAAAGGAATGATAGCAAATTCCTTAGTTAAATCCTTCTGTAGGGCATATTTTCAACCCCCCTACCCTTGCCCTTTTCTGGCTCATAATTTTATTTAAGGAATGTTAGCTGGTAAATATGGTAGTCAAAAGTCAAAGTTTATGCAAATATCTATTATCCCCCCCACCCCCATTCTAACGCAGCATTCAAAGAGTACCAGCTAGTTTTAATCTGTGATCAGGTACTTTCAAAGTTCCTTTCATTCTATCAATAAAAATGTGGCCCTTTTGATAATGATTTGTATTGTTTAAATCCAACTGGTATGAACTTTGACTGAAATACATCTGAAAAATGCTTTGTAATGCCATATTTGTAAAGTTAATGTACATAGATGTATATGGCACATAAATGGATGGGTACATGCATAATAAATTCTATAAACTGACACTTTTAATAGTAATGATAGATCGATGATCCATTACCTAGAAATTTTAGAACAGCTTAGAGATTTCATATTATTTATTACAAGGTTTCATATATAACTACATGTACTTGTATTTTTCAAAGATGGATTGCAAAGTGAGATAGGAGGTTTGCATTGTGAGTTGGAACAAAAACAGAGCTGTATCACAGAATCTGGAGAAAGACTGAATAAAATAATGGTTTGGTCAATTTCTATACATGTTCTTTTAAAAATTACTTATAGCAGTGGATCAGAAAAAACCAAATGAATTTTTTTTTATAAATTTAAGTTTTACAGATTAGACAGAATTTGATAACTTATGATAAACAACTCAATACAGTAAAACATTCTTATGGCAAAGACACGTATATTAAATTTATGCTTAAGGTGATCAGAAGTGATTTTTATTTTTAATTTTAATAGGAAGATTATGGAAAATTGGAGGAAAAATTGACAGAAACAAGCAAATCTTTAGCAGAAAGCCAGAGCAGTCAATTGGTATTAAAGGAGAAGTTTGAGACAAACAAATGTACATACACTGAGGAAGTAAATACTCTTAGATGTCATCTTGAAAACTTAACCTGTGTATTGGATAAAGAGAGGTCAAGGTAACATCATACTTTAAATTCCTAAAGAAAGGGTGAGTTCAACCATTCAGTAGAGTTGTAATAAGTAGTAAGAAAAACTTACGTTGCGCATGTCCATGTTTAAACGCATGTATTGGTTGATGCCTGGAAAAAAAAAATTGAGAAATATGTCGCATACTCCTAATCATAGTTTTATTGTTCATTAAAAGGAACGTACAATGTTAATGCATTAAATCCTAGGTGTTTACACTAAAATTTAGCGGATTTTGTGCTGATTTTATAATTAAAGCAAAATTTGGAGGTTAATTTGCTTTTCTGTGCCATCTTAAAACTAACTTGACCATAGTCCCGGTGCTGGCTGAGCCATAGTTTCATTTTATTCAGACTAAAGTTACATGTAGTTTGCATAATCTCATTTAAGTTGATGTACAGCAACCATAGTACGTGATCGAACTTGCTCAAAGTCTTCTGATAAAAGTTGCGAAACAGAGATATATACCAACTACATGTATGTATTTACAGGGTGTCGGAACTAGAGACTTCCCTGAGGACAATGGAACACTTGGTGGAAGATTTAAAGAGTGCAAAAGGTACTTGTGTAGTATTAAACTACAGTGCATGTATGATCAGATATATTCTATTTGTACCTTATCATGGCTGTATTGCTTATGTGTGATTTTACACATTTTCAGATATTTTAACAATGGAGAAAAGTGAGGTTGAAAGCAAAATACAAGAAATGTTTGGAGAAAAGGTAAAGATAATTTTGTTTAATTTCTGTTTGAAATAAAATCAAAATTATTGCAATTTGATCAGTTATAGTTTCTGTAATTAGGAGACTCTATCAGTACAATTAAAAGATGTAAGATAAAAATTAGAAACCCAAATTTTATTGTAGAAACATACCGTAAATTTTAAATTATTTCATATGCAGACTCAAAAACTCATAGAATGTGTTGTTCACTTCTTTATAATTATAAACTTGTATAGGCTGATCATCAGTAATTTTCTTATATAATTCAAGACTGCCATGCTTCAAGAAAAAGAAATGCTTGTAATAGAAAAAGCATCCTTAACAGCTGAAATAGGAGAACTAAGTTCAGAACTAGCAAAATACAAGGGAGAAAACTTTGACCACCAGGTATCTTAAAATTTGTAAACACTTCAAAATTTAGAAATCTTGTACATGTATTTTGATAAATAGATAAATTGAATAGAACAAAAAAAAAACAAAAAAAAAAACAGGCTTATGTTTTAATATATATATATATTTTATAGTCTATGTTCCATTTTGGCATGGTGTTAAATTACACTGCACATTTTACTTTCCAGGTAATAGAATTATTTTGAAATGTATTTGACCTAGCAAGGGACCTTTTTTTCTTGTGGAGAAGGATTTAAACAAACATATACATTATAATTGAATTTGTTTGTAGACTGAATTGCAGAGTCTTAACAACTGTTATGAACTGTTATTAGAAGAAAAGAAGAAGATCAAAGAAGAGTTAGATGCACTGAATCAAGAAGTCCTTGAAAGAGAAGTATGATTTATGACATACAAATTTGATACAATGTCATATTTAATCACAATTGAAAGAAATGAATTACCCTAATCTTTTTGCAATTCAATACTGATAAATAAGTTTTAATTTATCCTTGCTATAAAATTAAATGATGGCGAATTAAATTGATTTTGACATAAAATTCAAGGCAAAATTTCAAGATATAAGAAAATTATATGCAGAGAAGATGGATGCATCTTCAGCCCAATCTGAAGAACTTGCAAAAATTTCGAAGATGCTTGATGATGAAAGGTATTTATGATATATTTATAAATATATATTCAAATAGGGTGGTGAAAAGATATTGATATTAATGTTAAAATAGCCTAAAACTGGTTAAAATGCAGTGTTCTTTGTTCTTATATTGCTTTAAAGTAGCATGTTTATTAAACATTTCATCTTTGAAAGTATCTTTAATACTTTACTTTATTTTCATGGTTACATTTTGTTGGTATAATTTTTGATTAAAACTTTAGAAAAGTGAATGAGAACCTACATTTGAAAATCAAAGAAGATGAGGAACTGATATTGAGCTTTAATTCAGAAATAGATAACAATAAAGCTGAGATCAATCAACTGAATAAGGAAGTCAAGGTATGTATATGACATACATATTTACAAAATTATGTGTGTGTGTGTGTGTGTAGATGCAGGAGCTCTGGGTTGTTAGGGATTTAATATGTTTCATTAATTTTAGAAATGGTTTGGTTTTTACAAGATACAATTTCATGATTTAATAATTTATCCTTAAATGTACATAACAGGGATAAACATGATATTAACTATCAATTCTTTTCATTATCCACATGTCAGATCAACTAAATCTTTATATTTGTTTTAATATTCTCCAAAATAAAATGCATTTTATTCTCTTGAGTTTATATGTTTGATTTCATTCTAGTCGTTGTCAAAAAAAGAGAAAGTCTTGCAGAGTCAGATAGAAAAGTTGAAAGAAGCTGAAAAACAATATGAGTAAGTGAAATACCATTCAAGTATAAGAAATATCTATCATTTTAAATGTGGAACTAATAAATGTTTGCTACTGGACTTTAACATCAATTTTTCCCTTAGAGAAAAACTGGAAAATGTACAGAAAGAGCTGGAAATTGCTTTGGAAGAAAATGAAGCTTTAAAATCTGAGAAAGAAGAACAGGTATAAAAAGAAGTTCTTGAGTTTTCTCTCTGTATTTAATCCCTCATGTAATGACTTTATTGTGTTTTGATCAGGACAAGAATCTAAATGGAGAATTAGAAACAATGTCAAAGGAAACGGGAAAGCTAGAACAGAAAATGAGGAGTCTTAAGGATGATCTTTCTGCGAAAAATAAACATTCAAAGGAACTAGAAAAAGAGGTAATAGTCAGAAATATGATATTAATACATACATGTAATGATTGTTTGGGGAGAATACTGTAAACCAACTTTTATAAAATTTTAAATTTTTTGCGAGGTTCGCGAGAGAGCCTCGTCATGGCGAATATTTCTCGCCGCGAACCAGTCTTTATCGTATTGTTGTTATAACAAAACATGGGTCTAGATAAGACTTGGTCGCGAACATTAATCGTCGCAAACCAGTTTATTGGAAGTAAATCACGAAATAAAGTCGCCGCGAATAAATGTTGGTTTACAGTATTGCATATTCTTCAGGTATTGAACATAATGAATATGTAAAAATACAATTTTAATGTGACAGAAACTGTTCTTTATCTGCATTAGATTAGAAGCTTGAAATCCAAGTTAACTTCTCAAACAAAAGCAAATGAGAGTCGGGACAAGGAAATTGAGGAACTGACAAGCGAGAAGGACAAATGTCATGCAGAATTACAAGAACTGCAGGCTGCATGTGAGGAATTGAGGGTTAGCATGGAGAAAGAGAAAAACTTCACCAAAGATGCCAAAAAGGAGGTACATATGTCAATGTGATATATGTGTATCGTGACTATCGGACATTCAGTTTTTATGGATGAATATAAAATATGTTGCATTTATTTTGTTTTGTTATGATGCTAGATGTGAAGCCTGGTTTTTAATTATATACTTTACTAAAAAAGTTGCTCAAATCACAATATTATGTTTCTTTATTGCAAATATTTTTTTTAAGGTCAAGGACATAAAGAAACAGTTTGCTGACATGCTGAAGGAGAAGGAGGTCACAGAGAAGAGATGTGAACACGAGATACAGGAGCTGATGTCAACCATGGAGAAGTTCCACCAAACCAATGGAAAGCTTGTGGAGGACAAAGACAAGGAAATAGAAAATCTAAAGAAAGAAATCAGTAAACACAAAGACCTATCAAAGTCTGAGGTACAATGTCACTATATTTATGTTTGACCAGAACATGTACTACTGTAGAAGCAGAATATTCGTTGAGGATTTCATTTCATTATTTTTGTTGGCAGTATAAATCAACAAAATTAAATCCATTTTGAAATTTTAACCCAAGTATTAGTGAATACAAAGCGATTACGATATGACGAAAAAACAATGAAATTTTGACACAACGAAAATATGTGCTTCTACAGTATACAGAGTAAATCTAACAATGCATTGTTTTCCTATTTGTTTGTTTGTCAGTGCAATAACCCTTTTAAATATATATAACAGAATGATGCAGCTGTGCTTGAACTTCAGAATGAAATGGAGCAAATGCAAAGTCATCTGAACATGTCTAATGAAAGTGTGGTGAGTAAAAAAAAGTACCTTAAGCTTATGGTTGAAAGTAGTGCATTTAAAAGTTACACTCAGTCTGTTGGGAGCGAAAATCTTAAACACCTATGCATTGTTCATTGTAGCTTTAAAAATTGACGATCTCCGTGAAATAGTACATGTACTTTCATTCAAGTGATTCTTTTATATCTTACTTTAAAAAAAAAATATATACTGGAATAGTGTCATTCATTTTTTTTCCTGCGATTTTTTAAAAACAGAAGTCTTTACAAAGAGAAAATGAAGACTTGCACATAAGAGTGAAGAAATTTGAAGAGAGCATTGATAAGGTATATCACAATTAAAACCATGATGTGTAAATGTTTCTGAATTGTGTATACACATGTACATGTAATTTGTTATTTTTTTCATAATACGTTAAAGTTACTGTGTGTTTTAATTCGACATTTTTGTTTTTACAATAAACAGAAAGATACAGAGTTGACACAATTGCAATCTGAAATCGACCAGTTTAAAAGAAAAATGGAGTCTTGTGAAGAGGATATGGTATGAATTTGAAATAATTCATTGAACAACAAGTACAATGAAAATTGCTGAATTGATTGCTGTTTTACTCCTATCCAACTGCAACCATCAATCAATCTTAAAAGCTTGGTTTTATTGTGTTATTTTTTTAATTTTATTTCAAACATTTAAGAAAAGTTGTTTTACTATTTTTTTTTTGATTTTTGAATTTGATACAATATGTGCCTTCATTTGTGTGACAGGAATATATATTATGTGTACATTTTAAGTGTAGCAAAATTTTTAACTCTTTCGAAAATTTCCAGAATAATGCAGAAAAAGAGAACAAAGACTACAAGGCAAAACTGAGGAGATTTGAAAATGACTTGCATGATAAGGTAAAATATGATATGTACTTTTGTTAACTACCGAGTATTTTGGGCAATTTTTCCTAAGGCTTTTTGTGTATTATTGAAATTGAATTGGTATCTTTTGCAGGAATCAGAAATACAGGAATTGATGACAAAGATAAATGACCTGAAAGTAGAAAAAAGAGAACCTAATTCATCTTTGAAGCTTAAGAAAAAGTCAAATGGCAATCAGTCCATTAAAGAAAATGTTCCATCCACTCCCAATGTTTCCACTGTTTCTTCTGAAGATGAAGCTGTAACTAAAGTCAGCAATATCAAGATGACACCTAAAGTCCTTACAGTGAATAAATCCAATGTAATATATGTCCAATATTCAAGAAATAGAAATAGTTTTAATGTTTACGGAAAAAAAAAAGTTTGCTGAAACATGTAATTTGCTTTGAATAAAAATAGAGTTTTCCAGAATTCACTAACAGATATTTTTTTTTAAACTCAAAAACAGTGCACTACTCCAAAGTACACTCCATCAAGTCAGAAAAAACAAAATATCAAAAGACCAAGCCCTACTGCAAACAAGACTGCTACCCCTATGTTAGCAGCACTGAAGACTCCTCAGAGGAGTATTCTGAAAGCAGAGAGTGGAAATTCAATTGTCAAAAAGAGGAGGGTGGTGTTTGCATCTGATGATGAAAATGGATCTGATTCTTCATCTTCAGAGATGATGGAAGTTGAGGTAAAAATATTTCTTTTAATATATGATTTTAAGTTTGAAATTAAGACTGCAGCTAGGATATTATCAAGTAAAATTGTCATGTTGAAAAGGATATTTTAAAATAAGATTTTATGTCAGTTTGTGTATATACATTTTCATGTAAGTATATACCTCTTAAAGTGATTAATATGGAAGATATATTATATCAACAATTAAAAAAAATATTTTTTAACAGATTAATGAAATAGAGAGTCGACTTAAATCAACAACTCCTAAGATGACCCCATTACTGTTGAAACCATCTCCAAGGGTAAAAACTCCTGACCGGACTGTGGACAGTGAAAGTGATGATGATAGTGATAACAACTACCCACACAATCCCAAACAACTGGCCCTGAATCGAGTTCCAAGGGCTTCAGCAGCTACAAATAAAGTAACTTTTATTATAAAGCTTGATTATTGTATTCTCTTTCATAATGATAATTACTTGTAACACATGTAGCATAACACTGCATAAATTGCATACAATATTATTTAGATATACTCATATCTGGAGGAGAATGTTGGGGGAAAAAATCTTAAAACTTAAACAATGTTTTGTTTGATTTAAACAGAAAAAAAGAAATGAAGTAACCAAAACTCGAAAGATTGATGATGACTATGAAAAGGTACAGATAATAATTCATATCATCTTACATTATTGTACATTCATTTATACTTTGAAATATGTGCGTAACTACATGTATTATAAGTTATGTATTTTTTTATTTATTTATGAGTTTAGAAAAAGGGATTGGAAAGAATGTATAGGATAATGTTTCTTTCTTTTAGACTGCTTCATCAGATAAATCTCAGAATATCAGAAAGGCCCCATCTAAACCTCAAGGGAAGTTCTTCCTGACTTCTCCCAAAGAGAGGCTCAAGAATCAGAAGAAAAATTCAAAGCTGGCCAAACTTAAGAGAACTGAAGACTCCTGGTTTGAAATGGATTCAATTTTTGGCTTTGAAGACTAGTCATATAAAATTGACTTAAAGTTTGCTGGGTTTTTTCCTCCAAATGTAGAGTACGTTATCCAACAAATGATTTAGTTGTTGATTACTGGTACATTTCATACGAAGATTATTTGCTGGTTGACTTTCAAAATATATCTTTGATTAAGCTGTGATGTCTACTAATTGTGATAAGAAATACTGTGATATGGTATCATATATACTTACTGTTTACAGATGTATATTTGTTAACTTTATTTGGAAAAAAACCTAAAATAACTACTGAAAGAGATAGGTAATTACATGTACAACATTGCCATCTTCCTTGAATTGAAGCCTGTGATAAGTCTACATGTATGTCTTATCTATTTAATGTTTATTTTTATATTGCCCTCTGTCCATGAGAAATTTTCTTTACTGTTGGTTAATGTGTTCAATAAATCATCGTATAATATTATTATAAAAGGGCTCCCTTTGATTTTCTTACAGTATGTCACTCTGTGTTAATTTTGTACATAAACATAGTAGTGCTCAGTGATATTAATTATTAAGCTTTCTGAAAATTATCTGCTTAATAGTTGACAGAGAACAGCTATGATTAATTAATTTGAAATACATGTACCAGTAAATTAAGACTGCGTATCAAGTTTTAAGTGCAGCTTATTTTGACATCTATAATATGGAACATAGTATAAAATGGAAATTAACATTGTTAATGAACAGAAATACAGTAACATTATTTTATGATAAATATACATGTATGTAAATATTGAAGGGGAAAAAGGGAACACGAGAAATGCGTATGTAGATCATTTTGTTGCTTTAAAAAGCGCGCACTAGACGAACAGTTATAGGGTATAAACAATCACCTATCAAATACAGTGTACTTATGTTCTAATTCGTTACACTCAACCGAACATAAATAATTTATAAAATAAATAAACACAGTGTGTAGGTACAGAAGCGCTCTCAAGAGTGCAGTTTATTCGAATAAAGTTATAGACAAATATCTTCAGTTCTCCTCAGTTCTCTACAATAATGAGAAAAATTGTTAATTACAATAAAATGATACACGAAAACAAGTAGGGTGGGTGGGTGGGGGCCACGTCTAACTGCACGAAGAGAGAGCCTTCGAATGGCGCTAAATTCTTTATTCACTTAACACGAGAAGTCGCGCCTCTCTAATTTAAATACCTGTATAACAGGTGAAATACTTATTATAGAAACCAATCAAATTTGGTTTCCGGTATAAATATAAATAAAAAAACACGTGTTCGATAGACACACGTGTCATCATACCTTTAATAAATACATTGTATATTTTATACATGGGTTCAATATTTTCTAGAAAGTTTTTTAAGGTTTGATGTGTCCAGATGACTTTTCAACATCGTTGTTTTCAATTAGATGTATCTAACACTGTCGGATAATTATGCCAGTGCCAAGGTAGCATTTTGCACCTGCTTAAAATTCAGTTCCGTAAAAATACATGCATGTATGTATTAAGTGATGGACCGTTGCCTTTTGAGTTGGTAGGCACTTGATTTTGAATTTCGTATATCTCACCTGACAAGTGAAATACTTGTTATTTATCTTTAAATACATGTATTTACATTTTCCAGTGTCTTTGCCTGTGATAACACTACGTATCGATTTTGTACTGTCTATATAACTCATAATACAAATGACACCAAATCGAGGCGCCAGTGGGGTTTGCTTATTAATATTTAAATATATAATCGTACGATGGCTTAAAATCATATAAATATAAGTAATAAGGAATCATTCTTTAAATATTATGAGATGATAATTTCGGTCGGGGTGTGATCAAATCTATCATAAAGCCCTTCGGGCTTTATTGGATTTGATCACGCCCCGACCGAAATTATCACCTCATAATACTAAAACAATGATTCCTTATTCCTTATAAAGTTATATCCCATGGGGAAGAATACTAAGTCTGAAGGTACATTTTATGAAAATCTTACATGAATTTTCTATCGGATAATGGTATTTCCGACAAGAATCAATTTGGATAGGTAGTTTTTCTGCTATTAGATTTCCGAACAGATTTTAAAATCCTATGGGTGTGTTGTTCAAATCCTACAAGAATTTGAATTCTAATACAAAATACTTAAAATTTGTAGAAAATTATAGATATGCTATAGAATTTTTTTTTGCATTAATATCCCCCCCCCCCCCCAAAAAAAAAATAATTTCATAAAGATGCTATTAACTAATTTTTGGATTTAAAAAAAATGCTACTTAAGCCTTACGTTCTGTGATATATAATGAAACTCATTGTTTATAAATATTGTCGTTCGTTGAGATGGGTACCGTGCAATCTAATATTTGTTTCTCCAGGGAGAATGTCTTCCATTTAATTTAGAATAGCAATTTACCTTTTCAAAACAGACATAGGGTATTAAAAAAAATGTACAACCTAAGGAATGTTCTCGAAGCTTACCAGGGTGTGTCTTAGCCCTATGTCAGAAGCTTTCACCCCACCAGAAGCTATGGCCTCTATCTATATGGACAAACTGATAATTTACCCTCTGATTTACAGTGGAATAGTTTTTACGAATTTTTTTTCAATAACAGAGTAGTAGAGAAGTTGTCTCGCTTGTCTTATGATTGTAAACCCATAATAAACTGACTGTCAGGATCTGTCTTGGTAAACTTTTCTACGTTTTCGAAGTATATATAACAAGTAGATGTGGATTTGAGGGAAAAAAACAACTTGCACAAAAGTTTGCGCCTTTGAAGTCGAAAATGTATTCTTTGTGGAAAACAATGACAAACCGACGCCGATTGGTACTGGTAAATTATTTTCATACATTATTTTGTGTATAAAATAAGATATTTTATCATGAAAATACTAAATAAAAAGTAGTGTAGCACGATTGACGTTTTTTCTTTATTAGCGTTATGGGGTAATTAGTTTTAAAATGCAAATATTTTCAAAAAAATTCATTCACGTCCACAAAACTTTAAACGAAAAAGATATTTTATGGTAAAAAAGAAATTGCTGACTAAATATAGCTTATATTCTTTTGCATATAATTATTTTTAAATCATATAATTTTCTTTATTTGCTGAAAACATCTTCTGTGAATAAAATGTACAACGTTAAAACAAAGAAATTGTTACTTATGCACGCCATTTTAGTTTCTGTTCTTTTTCTTTTATGTTGTTTTCTTTTAATTATAGAAAATCAATAAATAAAAATTAACCCAAACTTCATCATTAAAATCTCCCTTTCATACACACCCGCAGAAATGTGTTCTTATACCAGCAGTAAAATAAAGACAAAGATTTTTAAAAACTCTCTATAATTTTGACATCTCTATTTTGAGGCAAAAATCAATGATTTGTTGGCTTCAAGTTGGAATTCGGCAGGTGCAAAATCCTGATAATCATATTTAAACAATTAAAATGACCCGTCCCGTTCCCTCTTGCCTTTGTTGTGTTGTTACCGATTTATTTGTAAAAATAAAAACTAATAAAGTCTTGATCATTTGTCGGCGGTTCTGTTATAATCACTTTCCTATTAGATCAATTGCTTCTTCAGATTGTACGTATTTGCATTGGATTCGGGACCACAAATAAATCGTAATCGCATGTGCGTTTTCCTTCCATTTTTGATAATCTGTCTGAAAGCGAGAGAGTATTTGGTTAATTCTAATTAGCATTGTTGGACTTACAATGAGAGAGCGAGAGACATTGATTAAGCCAAACAAGAGTTGCCAAACTTGGTGATTTTAATTGGAGATAAACAAATAATAGAAATTGTATTCACGACTGCTATTTGATCTTTTTGTCACTTTGTACCTGTTCTCTTAGATATTCCATCATCTGATGACACCTGCGAGAACAAATTTGCATATACACACTGAACATCAAACAGCTATTTAATACACATCTCTCTTTCTCGCAATAAACGGTACAAACGACTTAGTAAGTTATTTTTCGTTCTTAAAGACCTTCAATTTTTATACACTGCTGTTTTTTTTTTAATTTCAAAGAGGCTGATTTGGTACACAAGCTGATTTTCAACACATTTCCAAGAGACTTTTTTGGTTTATCACATTCATCACCCTTACCTCTTTATCAACTTTTGTTCGTTTTTTCCTTCAAAAATAAAAAAAACAAACCCAAAGACCATCTTGAGCAATTTACAAACTACGAAAAGTATTACCCTGTATAAATCGTTAATGATATAAAATGGTTTAAAGTCAGCCCTTAAATAACATCATTATTCATTTTGCATGGTAAAATAAAATTGTTCCCCCCGTTTAAAAAGTTTAGCGAACATATGGAGAGGTTCTCCTCTGTGCGGTGTCTAGTTGACTTCGCCGCCCGTGTTGAATTTCTCGTTTCAGTTTTCAAGGTAAAGAATATCCGGGAGGTAAAAATGTAATAATTACGTATGACATCTCATCAAACGCCGAGAAATCGACGGCTTTTTCTATCGGGATCGAAAGGACCCCGACACCCGATACTCATTCAAACAACCCTTACTTCTGACTGTTTCAGAAATCGTGTTTATTCAAAAGATATAAAGTTTTGAAATTGTGTTCCCCTGGAGGTGTAATGGATCGTCTAGCAGTAGGTGCAGACATTTGATCTTGTTTGTTCAAGCTCTTGTCTGTAGGATATACCGGTCTTCGAAAGAGAGAGAGAGAGAGAGAGAGAGAGAGAGAGAGAGAGAGAGAGAGAGAGAGAGAGAGAGAGAGAGAGAGAGAGAGAGAGAGTTTATATATTGTAAATCACCATCGACGATGTCATAGATTATGCATACTTTTTAATTTTAGCTACAACATATTTACAACATATATACGGTTGAGTGGCTAGGAGCAACTGAGTTTATAAGAGATATGAATTAAATGGACAATATGCATCTTCATTTAAAAGAAAAGCTCCCATCAGTTATCGCATTTTTTTTTAAATTGGTTATTCTTGTCATCAGATTCTAGTCCATATATATTTCTTTTGAAATACATAATAATTATTACAGAAACTGGTTTTTATAAAAGTATACCTTTTGACCGTAATAAAGATGTGTATATTTTTAGGGACTAATAAAATAAAAACTGTGATATTGACGCTGCCATATTGTTAGAGTTTATTGGACGAGAGTAGATGCACAATTTATATAATGTGATATTTTGTAAAGACAATATTGTCTATACTGCAAAATTGGCATTAAAAATTGATAACGATAGGAAGCGGTGTCTTTGGCTAAATTCCATTAAAACCTGAACATTTTAAAATGTAGATATTTTGTTAAAACTTCCGAGTGTCCATATCTTACCCCCCCCCCCCCAACCCCCCCAAAAATACCAGAACCAAAAAACCAAAAACAAGATTTTGTTTCTCAATTTGGCGCTACCGTCCGATTTTCACACACAATTATCACTAAACCGGTATCTCTTTGATTTTCAACCCCCGGAAAATAATTTTACAAAATGTCTGAGTGAAACGAACTCCACCTGGAGTTAATTATGTCACCTCATTTGAATTACTTTTAAAACAGATCGCCCTATAAGAGGGATATGGAAGAGCTGGTGAATTTGTTGACAGCCTTTTCAGTACCCGACGCTGCATTAACAAGCGGGTATCGCCATAGCCCGTGGCCGTATTCGTCCACGGGTTGTCTGATGTAGCGTGAAGGTTTCGGCATTTAGTATCACGATTAATTGACTTCTAAAAAGCTTAAGTGATTTCGGTAGGAGAGGAAAAGACTTCTGATTGGGTGATGTTACGAATTCGTTCAAAATGGCGATCAATTGAAGGGGGTGACAGTTAGACAGTGAATTGACAGGCAATTGAAGGCTTTTCTTGGTCACTTGTGAAAATTGATAACAGTCACCTGTAATTTTAGCCTGGTTCCCGAGGCCTTCCGATTGTGCAAGCACAGAAGGCCTGGCATGCACCTTGCAATGGCGGCGCCCTGTATACAATCCAAGATGGCGTCCGATATGGTAAGTTTGCATGTGCATAACGTATTCAAACCGATTTGTCATATTTCTAGCTGCGTCATGCCGGTTTTTTTAATCATATAGTTAGAATTTAGTTTGATGAGACCATACATACTATTATTGACCCACGAATCGCCCAATTTTGTTTACAATACGTGTCTCAATTCGTTGACAATTGTAAACAAGAATAGCTTTTGCGATATCGGTCAGACTTTGCTAGCTTCTGTCGCTTCATAATTTTTTTTTTCAACGTTGAGGGTCAGGGCTGCGTTTTACAAAAGAACTTACGACAGAGTCGTAAATATTTTCAGTCTCATGGAACGGTCTTTGATGAACAAAATTTATATCAAACCATTTATTTACACCTATTTTGATTTTCATAATTATATTTTACAACTATTCAATAAAATATTGATTAGTTTGTGATTAATAAACATTCATTAATTTGGTCGTAAGTCGTAAGTTCTTTTGTAAAACGCAGCCCAGAATTACGTCCGTTAGGCTGGGGGATTCTTGTTTCGTCCAAATATCAATCTTTTAATGCTAAACAAGGGTTCATTTAAAGAGTTATATGTTTTGCCCCCCCCCCCCACCCCACCCGCTCGTTTTATATTATTAATTTGTATATCAGTGCAAACCAAAGTACTCTGCTTTGGTGTAAAGGTAACACACCTGATCCAAGCTTTAAAATGGATTATGGAGATCCAGGTTCAATTCCTGGGAGCGTTGTACTTGTCATGTATTGATTTAATGACTTTGCTGGTTTTATCAAACTAACAATTATATATTAACTGTTATATGTGTCTCTGGATGTAATAAACAGCAAAACGATATGTCAATTTCCCATTACACCTCCCACTTAATCACAAAGTATACACAGTTAATTTGATTTTGATTTAAGGATAGCTTCTGTACAGAATATCAAGATGTGAATGTGTGTATTGTAAGTTTCATTATTTTGTTGGATGCAGCCATTTCAACATGAATATGCTAAACAAGTACAACATGAAGAAAGAGGTCCATCATTTATAATGCATGCATATGCCAAGAAGCAAGCAACGCCCCGGAAATCAACATCTAAGAGATGCAGAGGAACTCCCTCAGGACAGACACCTGTCCAACCTACCAAAGTTCAGTGTCAGGTATTTATCTAAAGATGTTGTGTACCCTCTAATACCCAAGATGAAGGTGGAATTTTGTTATAACTGTCTGAATTATAATTCGTTGCTTTAATGCATCTTTCCTCCAATTAAAAAAAAATCTTACCGACTTAACACATCCATATGATGTGATTGTTTTTAAGTATCGATCTTTTATTATTTCAATATTTTTAGTCAGTTGGTTCAAAATGGGAAATCTCTGAAATCAGTTTCTTGAAAGTATTCATGGAACAACACCCACCACCAAATCCAATATCAAATGAGTACTGGCGTAATTTAGCTTCAAGTATGAATGAGGCCTTTGGGACATCTAGAACAGGTTTGTTGAAAAATAGTTGAATGTTAGCATTTGCCATCTACCTGTACTTTGAATATTATAAAGTTATTCAATATATGCCTTATTCATTTATAGGTGTATCATGCAGATGTTTTTATGCCAGACTCAAAAAGTCAGCAAATGATACACCTGCCTCAGCAGATGAAGGGTCAATGAAGTATATTGATAAATCCTGTCAAACAGATTTTAGTATCCCTTCACTTCCAAGGTTCACTTTTCAAACATATTTTTGTTAAATATTGTAAAGATTTTAGCTTTGATTCAGAAAAATCTGTACCAAAAAATATTTACCCTTTTTACTGTATTAATTATCACAGGCAGTCATTTCCAAGTCAACAGGAGCTTGACGCCGACTCCTCGGAAGCTCCATACAGTGCCAGAGATAATAAATCAGCACACTATCTCAGAAGTGCCAGGAACAACACCTCTAACCAAACACCTGAGCAGTTTTTCAATCTGGAAGATGATAGTTTAGATACAAATTTGATTTTTGACATTATGAAAAAATTCTTCTCAGGATCATCATCGTTAGAAATAGCAAAACAGATAATGAACATTAAATGTCTTAGAGAAAGCCTTTGGGCACTTTTTATGCTTGAAGTAGAAGAAAGTGCTAAGTACATAGCTTGTAAGAGGAATAGTTGTTTAGGTCAAGTTACCTACGATCATCTGAAGTGTTTTGAATGGGAAAATATAATTGAGGAAATTTATATTTACCAGCCCAGACTTTTGCAAGTTCTTATTACAATTTCCACTGGGGAAAACAAACTTCAAGATGAATGCCATTATAAGTTGGCAGCAAAGGAAATTGGTCTAATATATGGAATCTTGATGAAAAGAAGATGTCACACACTTTCTCAAGTCCAGAGAGTGATTGCTTTGGCAATTGCACAAGAAAATGTTCATCAAAAGGTAAATGAAACAAATTTAAAAATTGTTTTATGTTTGGGCCTTTTTTAAGGTACTACATGTTAACATGTTGACATTTTCCAGTTGTATTATCTTTTTTATATTACAGAAATATATTTTAATTAATTTAATTTCATAACAAGAAAAATATATAACCTCCCTAGTTATATATTTTTGAATAGTGATGATAAGTCTATATTTATATATTAATGCAAACTAAAGTACTCTGCTTTGGTGTAAATGTGACAAACCTGATCCAAGCTTTAAAATGGATTATGGAGATCCAGGTTCAATTCCTGGGAGCATTGTACTTGAATGTCATGCATTGATTTAATGACTATGCTGGTTTTATCAAAGTCGAGTCTAAACTAGGACTCGAACCAAAAGCCACTTTCGTACATGCCCAGTGTTCTAACCACTGAGCTACTGAGACATGATTTTTTGACTGTCACTTGTTATACCTTGAAGACATATTGATGAATATGACTAGAATGCATGAATGTTGTTTTTGTTGGATTTTATATTAACGACTCTTTTTTCCATTTTTAGTCTTTCCTTTGCTGTTTCATTGTTCCGGTTTTATCCTTTTTCCAGTTCGTTCCTGCTTTGTATTATGCAACTCGTGAAATCATATTTTAAGCAATTTGTTGTATTAATTTTTTCAATTGCTAAAATATGGTTATTTGGATTGCATTTTTCTTCAACAGTAAAAATGTGGAAAGTAAAATGTGGAAAGTATTGTGAGTAAATAACAGAACTCCAGAAAGGTGAAGAGTTACTGTAAAAAGATGCTCTCAAATTTCTTGATTCCATTTATTCTACCACTGAATGATGAAAGTTTTTTCTTTCTTGTTTTTCCAATTATTGTCGTAATATACATGTAATATATTATCATATTGTGACAGAATATATAATTATAACAATAAGAGAGTGAAGATATTTTAGTAAAATAATTTAGATAAAAAATATTGATAAATATTAGAAAAAGATCGATTAAAAAAATTTATGAATGTAACAGCATATAATTTAAATTCTGTTTCTTGAATAGGTATATGACAGACTGCAGACATTGGGAGTGACAGTTTCCCATGCCACATTGAACAAAGTGCAGGAACAGATTGGTGGCCATTTCAACGAACAACTCATCCAAGCAGTCACAGAGGGAAAGCGGTTCCGTATTGTCGGAGACAATGTCAATTTCATGGTGGCAGCAAGTCATCAAAGGAAAGGAAATTCAACTCACATGGAGCACTGGTTTGCCTCTGCGGCCATAATTCAAAATAACTCTTTTGATCACTTACCATGTAACTTTCCTCAAATGCCTCTTCTTGACTTGTCACCCCAATCATTTCTCCCTAGTGACAATGATTTCAAAGTTATAACAAATGATTACATTTACATTGTGTTTCAAATTCTGACAAGACATTTGACTTTTTTGAAAAAGTTTAAACCTTTCACAGCTGAACTAAAAAATGACTTACGGGCAAAGGACTGTGATTTGAGCTCCAAGAATACCGTGGTAACGTTCCCAGTTCTCTGCAAGAATGAACAGAGCTATGCAGAAGTTGTAGACATCATGGACAGCTATGAAGACCACATTGTGGATATTTACAGGAAAGCTAACTTCAACTTAGATGGTGTAAAAGTTCATATCGGTGGGGACCAATTAACTAGGGAGCGATTTTCCGGTGCCAAACGAGTTCGTCAACAAGCAGCAACTGAAAGAGAACGATTTCTTCATTTGTCACCAATTACTTTTGAATTTTTTCACTTACAGATGGCTTTCCTAACAATGTTCTATAAGACTCTATACAACGATAACAGTACTGAAGCAGGAACCCTGTATGCAGAAAAAATAAAGTTAGGCCGAACTCATGCCAATGGGAAAGATGTAAAGAATCACTATGACCAATGTAAAGAACTTGGAAGTTCTGTGATATCTTCACATGTTGTTGTGGCAGCTATGCAATACTTTGGCATGAAAGATGTCAGTGATGAACCAGTCATGTTGAAAGATTTGCTCAGTAATGAATTAAGTGACGCAGAGAAGCAGCAAATTTTGTGTAACGTACTAAGGACTTTTGTACAACAATATGTTCTAAGGGATTCTTTAGCAGTTATTCAGAATTCTACGTCTACTAGTACTGCTGATATACAAACATGTCTGGAAATTGATATCATCGGCCCAGACGGTACCCCTATGCGTATACTGATCCCTGTAGCTAAACCACAAGTTGATGCAGTAGAGTCATACTCCCATCAGGTACTAGAACTAGGCCTTGCTTATGAATGTCTCCTTTTAAATGTTAAAATACCAAACAGAGACAAAATGCTGCCCCTTTTGAAGTATGTTATGTGTCTTCTGAAAGGACATAATTGGAAGTCTAAGTATGCTCTGGAAATTTTGAAATTTCTTTGTCAACAACTCTCTACTATGGATGTGAAATTGGCACATGAGACATTCTACGGTCTGTTTGTGAATAATTCTGGAAAAGAAGACACTTGCATTGGTGCCGATTTACAAATGGAGCACATAGTTAGACTGGTAAAAGACAATTTAAAAGCAGTACATTCAAACAAAACTGAAAAAACAATGGCGAAACGTACATCAGCTTTGTCAGGAATGAAGGTCATAACAAACCAATTTGATGTAACTTCTGACACATTGATCAGAGCAAGCAGACATAAAATACCTTCTTCAATAGAGGATGAACAGTTGATCATTCATTCGCTTCTTCCCATGCAGCCTTTTTCTTGTGTGCCTGGTCGCCAGATGTCATCCTACAAGAGCCCAGTTCAAAGTCCACTTAAAAAAATGAACATCCAGAATATGGTGTCATGGATAAGGGAACATCAATATTTACAATTACATGATATTGGCCAATGACATAAACTTGGTAAGTGGACTTTCATCCTAGGCTTGTAAGACTTACACAAGAGAAAGATGCATGAACTATTCATTAAAATAATCACATTAAAATCATTACAAAACTTCATTACATCATTGTTAAAATGTATTTTTTACATTATTCTAAAGTCCATAAGAGCACAGCCTGTGAAATTTTTGAAAATTACCAAAATTTATTTGTGATCTCAAATATATGGTTTCTTAACATATTTGCCATTAATTGAAACAAACAGTTTAACAATTGTGTAATCATCATTTATGTGAATGCACTATATCAGAAAAACGTGTGACCAAACTAACTAATAAACCAAAAACAGTACAGCTGCAATGGAAATTAATTTAGTCAAAGCATACTACATTCAAATATGTACCTCATACATGAACAGTTATTGCTATATGGAGAGACTTGAAGCCAAAATGTTGGCTATTTGTTCCGAAAGCTCCACATTCAGACCAAAGTCCGATACAAGAGAATTAGGTTGTCTAAACAAATGGGCTTCATTCACAATTTTCTCTATGACATGAGTATCAATCACACAATTTGATTCTGATAAATGGTTTAGTAATTTTTCCCGAATAGCAGCCTTCTGAATACTAGTTGGAACTTCAATGAATTTCCAAACCAGCTGCAATTCTGGCTGGCAAATGTCACAACAGTTGTGTGAAACAGTTTCATCCTCGCAGCCAAAGTATCTGTTCAGAACTTTCCTACGGCACTCTGTCAAATTTCTGCAGTATTCTTTCATAGTTTTCTTTACAGAAGGGTTACCTACGTCAGAATTGTTAAAGTAAAGTACACCCTCTGCCTCAATGCCACTTCTGCCAGCCCTTCCAATTTGCTGAATATATGCTGTCAAAATACATTAGAATAACACAAAGTTATCAATTTATTTATAATTTTAAACTAAAGGTTTTTGTTCTTTTTTGTTGTTTTTTTTTTTTTACATAAAATGCTGCTTGAAGAAAAGACATTTTAATATTTTTTAAAATTTTTTACATCTTAAGAATTAATAACATACATGGATGCAGTAAATTGCATTTCTGAAAGAATTATAATGTGGTTGTGACTCTGCCTCCGAGAAGCTTTTATATAATGCAATAGTACTGGTTATAATATTAAGGCACATTTAATGACCTTCAATGTTTTGTGGTGGTCCTGCATGGACAACTGTTGTAACATGTCTAAGGTCTGCCCCCATACCCAGAGCAATGGTAGAAATCACAACGCGGAGAGGTGATTCATCTGGTTGCTTTGAAATATTTTTATATATAATTTCCTTTGTCTACAATGTAAATCAAAATTAATTATTATTGTCAATTGGCATAAAACAGTAGTTTTTATTTGAAGATGCTAGCTTAATGCATTTGACATCACCTTGTCATATCTGCCAACTGATGAATGAAACATCACTACTCTGGCATTCTCAACATCTCTGTTGCCTACAAACATGTCGTCACCGAGTATCCGTTGTGCGACCTGTGTAGTATTGATTTAATTAGCATTCGATTTAAAATGATAAATATTACAGTCTAGTGATATTAATAGTTCCATACTAAATTTAATAAACTATAATTGTAATGGGTATTTCTTGACAGGACTGTTCTAGAAGTCATAATGTGAAGAAAATAGCATCAGTGAGTAAGAAGGTTTAAATATGGTTTACATATACTCTACCTCATATCCATATCCAACCCAGTTGATTCCAACACAGTATATCAGAGTGACAGGATAATTCTCTTTCCTTTTTTTGAGGTCACCAAATATATTTTCAAATACATAGTCATATGAGGCATGTGTAGAAACTTTTCTACCTGGTCTGGGAAGAACAATCAAAGATATATTGCTTCTTAATGGTGATGTTTTAATGATTTGCGGGTTTTCCATACCAAGGAATTTTGTGATGTCACTTATTCCATTAATTGACACAGTTGCTGACAAGGCTAAAAACCTAGCATCTGGCCTCACAGCACGTAATTGTTTAATGTCACGGAAGATGGGTCGAAACTCATGTCCCCAGTCCAAAATACAATGAGCCTCGTCAACTGCTACATACATGTAAGTGGATTGACTTTGCAAGAATTTGAAGACTTCTGGTTTACCAATAACAGCTTCTGGGTGTGCAAATAGAAACATGGTTTTGTCCTTATCAAATTCAGAATGTGGACTGTTGCCTATAAAGAAAGAAACTTCTTTCAACTTCTGCATTTGCTGTTCAATTATTACATTCAATGGTTCTAGAACAAGAACAATTGCAGGTTTTCCCGTCTCTTCGAAATGCCAGAATGGTAGTAGCTCATAGATCAAGCTTTTTCCATATCCTGTTGGTAAAATGGCTACTACATCTTGCCGCATCAGACCATCCAAAGACTTTTGTTGTAGAGGTTTTAGGTTTGAGATGTTCTGGTCAAACATAAAATTGTACTTCTGAATGACCTTTTAAAAAAATTGGAAAAATCATTGTGCAAGGTCATTTTTCTGACTAGTGTTTTTAGCATATATATACATAAAGTTTATACCCCTTGTTAGTTAAATAACCTTAGATAATTAATCTGTCTTTATTCTATTTATTACATCTTTGATAAAACCAGCAAAGTCATTAAATCAATACATGACAAGTACAACGCTCCCAGGAATTGAACCTGGATCTCCATAATCCATTTTAAAGCTTGGATCAGGTGTGTTACCTTTACACCAAAGCAGAGTACTTTGGTTTGCACTGATATACAAATTAATAATATAAAACGAGCGGGTGGGGTGGGGGGGGGGGCAAAACATATAACTCTTTAAATGAACCCTTGTTTAGCATTAAAAGATTGATATTTGGACGAAACAAGAATCCCCCAGCCTAACGGACGTAATTCTGACCCTCAACGTTGAAAAAAAAAATTATGAAGCGACAGAAGCTAGCAAAGTCTGACCGATATCGCAAAAGCTATTCTTGTTTACAATTGTCAACGAATTGAGACACGTATTGTAAACAAAATTGGGCGATTCGTGGGTCAATAATAGTATGTATGGTCTCATCAAACTAAATTCTAACTATATGATTAAAAAAACCGGCATGACGCAGCTAGAAATATGACAAATCGGTTTGAATACGTTATGCACATGCAAACTTACCATATCGGACGCCATCTTGGATTGTATACAGGGCGCCGCCATTGCAAGGTGCATGCCAGGCCTTCTGTGCTTGCACAATCGGAAGGCCTCGGGAACCAGGCTACCTGTAATTTATGTTTCTTGTACATCCTTTGTTAATTATTTCATACAGTTGAAATACCCATTTTACTTGAGGCCAATCTAATCTCCATTTTAAGATAAAGGTTCTTCAGTATTTTGCATATAAGGTTCAGTTCTCAGGATCCAGAAATATCGTTGACACCATTGTGATACCACTTGATATTTCTTTGGTACAAAAATTATTTTTTTTACTATGAAATTATATTTACAGAAAGAGTAATGATACTTTAAAGGGATTAGTCATTATTTTTGAAAGGAATTGAACTTAAAATGTCAAAGAGAATTTATTCCGATTGCACCACAATATATATCGGTTAAAAAAGATCAAGTGGTATTGTCGGTGATTAAAGAAAATATAACCGTCTTTTGACCTACGGCGAGACAATGGATAACAGTGCTGCCCTTTTGTTCAACAATATGTTCTAACTTTTATTTAAGACTTCGTAAGGCCTCTGGTTGGACCTCATGAATGCGCTGATCCTCTTAAGCATGTCAGCACGATTAAGAAACATGCTTAATTTTATGTGTATTACAGATTAATTCTGTGCTCTGATTAACTTTCGTTATAATCGCGCACCTGCACGCTCAGAACGACTGACCTGAACAGTAACAGGATAATCTGTACTTACGTGTAATGGCTTAATTCAGACAGAGTTGTTTGGACAGCTTAGTATGCAGTTAAATATTTGACTTTTTGGGGGTACTTTGGCGTGTTTGCGGCGGGCTGTAAGTCCTGACTGGGACACCACAGCTGTATACCGATCGAGGCTCAATTCTGTAGCCAGTCGTAGGAATTGTAACGAGGCGTAACGGGGTTACGTAACCACGTAACTTGATTTGTTAGCTTTTAAACTTTCTGTCTGTGATATGCTAAGGATACTTTTTTCTTACACGGGTTAAGCATTTATAATGTCTGTTGTGATTTCTGATTATATAATATTTTTGAACATGGTTTTGTTTAATGAAGGACCATTTACTCACTTATACACTGTAGTTTTAATGATTCTGGCTGAGTGGGTCTTTCTTTGTCACATAATTCCAAAATTTGTATAGTAATACATATATACATGGAAGTCATACTTGACTTTACATGTTTTATGCCAATGCAGTCCTTTCTTGAGGGACTCGATTGGTGGATATATTGACTTCACATCATTTTTAAGCAGAAGTGCCAAATCGATATGCTTTTCGACAAAGCTGATAAATCTTAGGATTTTTCGAATAAAAGTACTACATTTTTATGCCTCTTTGAAAAGAACAAACACAAAAAATACTATAATTAAAATTTATTTTGGTTGAATTTGCATGTAACCTTGAATTTCATTATAAGTTATTCAAGGCAATATTACACTCTATATCAAGTGACATTGAGAAAACCATGCAATCAGATTTATTTTATTACGAGAGTAAACTAAATATTTTTGCGACGTGCCTGATATTAAAAACCTAAGTGCATGTACACTGAATATCAAAGGCATTAAACCCTTCTTAAATACTTGAGGTGTTATTCACTTGACTTTTATATTTCATACAATTTTTTTTTCAATCTTTAATTAGCTTTCTATCTGTATATTTTAATGCTATCCCATGCATGCGAATATATAGACATTTACATAGTTACATGTATTTCTTATCTTCTCTCTTTTGCATATCATTAACAAATGCTGTTGGTTTATTGTCATCCTCAAATGCAAGAAAGCAGTGATATACTTTACATCCTAATGATAATCAATTTTTAAAATATCTCTTCAACATGCATTTAAAGGGAAGAGCTGTGTTGCGAAATACCTGGATTGTTAGCAGCTTTCTGAAATCTTACACTGATAAACTTATTATTTCAAACTTGAAAATGTGTTATTTAAATTATCAAGTCATTTTTATAAATTATATAAATACAGGTATTGTTTCTAACTTCCATTCGTCAATATAATTACTCACGAAAATATTTCACGTATAATTTACGTGCCAGAAAACTTAAAAAAAATTGAAGTTGCCAACATTTAAAATAATTTGCGACTTTTTTTTTCTCATCTCATCTCAACAGCAATACCCTGCAATGGTCTGTGTAGGGCTGCCAGCTTATACCAATGAATAACATTTAAAATTGTCAGATTTATTTCTTTTCATGACGACTATCAACTTAAACTGATAAGACCTCATGCACATGTGCACACTTAAGCAGCCGAGGTCAATAATTAATACCCTTTATGTAGATCAATGGCATGTTTTTGAGATAATCCTTTGACAACAAACTCGCAAAGATTTTCACCTTATAATTTTATTCTGTAATTACATTTTCTAACATTTGAGCACATATATTATTCACAATCAACAGTATTGCACAACGACACAATCAGAAAAAAATATAGGAATTCACACCCGCCGTGCGGTGAAAGTAACGAAATATTACATGCAATTAAAACTCTGGATTTCAATATTGGGATCAATTTTCTCATTTTGAGTGCACCAAGTAAAACAGATAGCCCTATCTTCGATTCTTGAGAGTCGACGAAGACAAAAGTGTGTTCAAAAAAATTCAGCACAGTTTATCTAAAACAATATATAAACTTAACAAACAAGACTTGTGCGTATTATGTAAAATGTATGATCTGAAAAAATATAACGAAGTGAATTTATGCACCAAAATGCTACAGTAGAACAGTGGACTAACATTCTTGTTCCTGGCAAGTAAGATCAACGAAAATGAACTCTCTAAAAGTTAAAATTCGTACAAAAACGAAAATGAAAAAAAAAATAGAATTACCCTTTTAAGGGAACAAAAGAATACAAATCATGAAATTTTTATTGCCTAAGCGGCTTTTTGATGGAAAATGAAATAATATAATGTAAACAATGAAAAAGATATGAAATATATTGTAAATATGTTGATTTGTTGATAATGAAGAGTAACATAAGTATAATTGTAATAACGTCTAATTCTAATTGACATCCCACCTACGTCATAACGAGATGAATGATATATGTACATTGTTAAAAGTATCAAGAAACAAATCCGAACACTATGCGCCTATAAACTGATGCACCAATCAAAATAATAGTAGCACGTCACGTGACAGTAAAACAAAGTATTAAATGAAAAAGGGAATGATTGCTTCAAAAGTGACATCTTCGAGTACTCTAAAAGTAGCCACTTGAACTTGTATAAATATGCGAATTTTCCGACATGTGAACACGAATTCCACAATTCATTATGGATCAAACTTCAAACACAAATAACGTTACGATAGAAACGTATTTTTATTAATACATTGACCGTGAAATGCGGTGAAGAAATATCATTGAATACCGCCGAAGGCTAACTGAAATTTAATTGCTATCTGCTCGGGTAGAAATTGGTCCTATTATTCCGATAAAGTGTACATTGAATGCCTTTATTGCATTAGCGCACATCAATGTTATTCTATTTAGTTTGGGATTTTGCTGCGGAAAAGATTCAATTTCACGAGTGTACAGAATTGGCTTGAGAAAAACAATCCACTGAGAAACAGTTATCCGCTCCACGAATTTCACGATACGTTTGACCCCTGTCCATTGTTCCGCGTTCGGAGATGACTTAATCAACAGAATTGTGTTACAAGTTTTTGAGACAGAGAATGGGAAGTTAAGGCGATACCCGGGACCAGACAAACCATATATTGATTTACACTCACCAGATTAAATAAAACTAATTGTCAATTTGATTTTTCTAAATTTCAGCACAGAAATCAAATATTGAAAATAATATGGACTGAGGACCAGTTGAGAGGAATTGAAGGCAATTCCTCAGAAATTCGAGCCTCTTGTTGACACGAGCGACGCCGATCGGGCTTGAGATCCGTTTTTTGCTTCCTGTCTATGGCTGCAGCCACTTCCGGAATTGATTTCCGAACTTGTTTGCCTTATAATTTCAAATATGACATTTCGTCTCATATCAGAAATCACTCGATTTAAACATGTCAATTAGAAGCCTCTCGATAGGAATATTACCTATTGTCTTTCTGAAGAACAACTCTGCAATTGTGTTTCCACATACAGTTTTTAGTGTCGGGATAGACAATAACAATTTCCCAAACCGGAATGGTTGGGTCGGATAGGTGGCTTGAATGTATTTGCTTAGGGTTAACTGAGCTTGATCTTGGAGTCCAGCTACTGTGTGGATATCCTGTAACGATTTCTCATCAGAGTTTTGAGAGTTGCCAAAGGCTGGAAAGAAAAAGAAATTGACAATTTAAATATAAACATCCACAATATGAAGCTAGCTTTAATAAATTATTGCCACAGAAAAGAATAAATGAGATGTTTGATTCATGTTTCAGATGTATAGATATCGCTAGACGGAATGAGCCTTTCAAATGATTTTGCCTACATGTTAAAGCAATTTATCTTTAATAAAAGCATATTGTAAAACGACTAGACTTGCATTTCATACCTGTTTTAAAAAGAACAATGCCTTTAAGGCAAGCAAATTCGGTGGGGTCAACCTGCAGAGATTTAAACTTGGAGATGATTTCTTGAAGAGCTCTGATTTCTGTCATAAAGCTGACGACTTTTTCAGCGGGTGCATCTTCGGTGTTCAGCCCTAAAAGACCCAGCAATGAATGAGAATTGGATTTGATTTATCTAAAGATTCAATTAAGTAATTATAATGCAATAGGAAAGTATCAGATTTTTATATAAGATAGTCGAATTACCTGCTACGGCAAGTAAAGGGCCAGCTTCTACTGGCATCTGGAACTGAGCGGCTCCAAGAACGAATAACTCCCTCCAACCCTCCTCAAGAAGCATGACTTGATCCCGAAACGGAAGTCCCAAGAATGCTGGGACATTTTTCGCCCATTTGACACTCATGAATAAAAGTCTAGCCGCAACCTCGCACATGGCTTCTGGGTTGCTGGAGTACGCCTGCATTATTTCGTGTGGATACTGTAAAAAATCAGATTTAAATTGTTTTAATCATTGAATCATAAGACGATGTAACACTGAAATTTTTCATAACATAAAAAACATATATACTCATGAAATTAATATTCATTTTTCAGTCTTTAAACAATTAAATGTTACCTTTGGAGTTGGCTGGCAGAGAATTCCTGGAGATACAGGGGAAGGCGGGGTCACTGTTCCTAAATCCACGCCATTTGCCATTGGATCCAGACCATAACAGCTTGGTAAATATGGCGGACGGAAGGGCGTCTGGGCGACGAAGGCTCCGTAATCTCTGGTTTCCTTTAGATACATGGCGACCTGCCTCCGTATTGTGGAGTTCCTGGGTCCCCTCTCATGTTGAACGGCTACAAGGATAACGCAATCCATTCTTCAATCTTTATCAATATTGTTTCTTAATCTCGATATTCAACATGAACTTCCCTCATTGTTGATAAAATTTGTATTAACATTTCTTTAAAAAATGATTTTTCAACTTTTTAAGAATCTATAGCACTGTAGATTTAGTAAAGAGTCATGTAGAATATTAGGTTCTCTGAAGTAAGTGTGCTCACCATCTTTATTCATGCCTGCCTCCAGACATTTCTTGAGGCGGCACGCCCTGCACTGGTTTCTGTGGGTCTTGTCCACGGGGCATGTCCCCTGACCGCGGGACTTACATATGTACTGTCTGTTTCTCCTGATGGATCTCTGAAAATGAAAAAAAAAATCAAATGAATAAAATGGTCAATTAAAAATTTAACACATTGAAGGATTAGAAGTCTGGAATATTTTGTTGAACAAAATTCTTGTACAATATTACTGTAGCATTGTATATGTATAATCAAAAATATACGCGGACTTGTCATGAGCATTTAGAACCTTCTTTGCATATATGATAATCACTTGTACAAATTGGAACTTCTAAATAGTTCAATTTATATTCTGTTCCCCCCATTTTTGTCACATGTTTTCGGTAATCTTCTGTGTTTACAGGTGTTGCAGAATGTCACCTTGCAACTTGCAAGCCAATTTAAAAGAAAGAGAGAGAAAAAAAAAAGACTGAGGCCAGCTATGACTGTGCTGCGCGATCAGAATTTTTTAGCTATGTTTGAAGTGAAGTCCAAACGCAAAGAGAAAATCCATCTGTAAATAAAACCCGAATTCTGAACCAATCTTCAAAACAAAGGGCTTATATCTGTACACGAGTGTTACCAATGTATTGATTAATAATCGGGTTTTTAGGGAGCATTGCTGTCGAATTAAGGGAAAATGAGGATGTAGGAATTAAACAGTATCAGTGCACTCTGAACTTTAAAGCACAATGTATTTTATTTTGTCCCAGGAACAGTCAATCGCCTGAGACATGCCCTTGATAAAGCCTTTAAAACGCGTAGATGCCGCTTACCAAGGATTTAAGGTGGTCAAATATTGACTTGGTATTTCGCGAAAGTCATATTTGTTCTCTTGTTGTTACCTATTTAGAAAGACATTTTTCATCGGGTTTAATGAAGACCTGAAGTGTTTTAGTATTCCTGATTTACGCACTCGAATTTTTTTTTATAGAAATAAACCTTGATTTTTATTTCATCAAACCATACTCAGAAATTTTGTGTTTGATTTATTTAACACCTATTCAAAGTGGCTTAATGAGGAAAAAAATTATTGTTCTCTATTTTGACACCTGCTGATACGGGAAACTTTTACATAAATATCAAAATTACTTTTTTTTGTGAATATGCAGTATATACATGTATGAACAATTAGATGGAGTTTTATCGGATTAAGAAAATATTGCTAAACCTCATCAGTGATGTCGGTTTTAAGTTTCTGTCATCACCAAGTGCTTTACACAGTGAAACGACTAACATATCTGACAAGTAATTTTCCAAGAAATTCAAAATCATACATAATTTGTTTTATGTATAACGTAAGTCTAGATACAAGTTATGGGTGACCAGTTGTTAAAAGAATGCATGAACCGGGTGTTTTTACGGTAAATAATTTGGTTTCAAAATATTGGATGAATACCTTAAAAAACCCGGCACAGCCGTCGCATGCATAGATCCCATAGTGTTTCCCCGACGAGTGGTCCTGGCAAACTTTACACGGAATATCTGTTAGAATCCGACCTAAAAAAGTAAACAAATGGACGTTACTTTAAGATAACAATTTATTTCAAATGTTTTAAATTTCTTTCTTTGTATATAATGTCCACACTGTTGAATGTTGAATGGTTTTATTCTACATGAATCGAAAACTCTCAATAAATTATATTTAAACTTTTAATTATATATCTTATCGGTTAAACTGAATTTTGATGAGCATCTTTTTATAGGTGAATGATTAATACACAAAACGAATATTCCGATTAATTTATTTATCTGTTTTATCAAAGAACTAGTTTGCCTTTGATAACATTTCAGACTTTTTATACACAGATCAGGTGCAAGTCAAATGATGTAAGAGCAGATAACGGTATCCCCCTTATCAGGGTATTGTGACATTTAAATAAACGTGCAGACAGACTTTCACTGTCATTTGATCCAATATATTATTTTCTGTATTTCCCCCATTAAATTATTGCTGGAATATTATAAGGAAAATAAGTTTTGATTTATTGTTATTTTCAATCACGCTCATTTAATTCTTTTCACGAGTTGTTTGTTTAAACCTTCACATTTCTGCTATTTCAATTAGTTAATGGTTATTTTTGCTGCGATATCCCGACAAGAAGTCAATATGAGAATAAATAAGAATTAAATTTTAAGGAGTGAAATATGTCCGCTTTTTTTTATCAGAATCTTGGGCAGCAACCACGTTAGATCCTAAGCACGTGCGGAACGAGCAGACGGACTATTTCCGAAGTTAAGCTCATTGGGGGAAGTTAATCTTTTCGACAGAAAACATTTGTAATTAGAAGTGACATTTTTATTTCTGTCACAAATTGATTGCCCCCCGTGCGCTCAACTTCCTTTAGAACGCTGAGTAGAACGGGCCGTTTCCAAGCATTTACAGGAATTTTGAAAAACATATGTTACATTAAATATGTCCAATAAGTTATTTATCAATTGAACAATGAACATTTGTTCAAATTCAAGCATTCAACTACCTCGCTTCACATATAACTCTTAAAGCCGGCGAACAATCAGGTATTTATATAGATAAGTCATGTCAGAAGATTCATCCTTTATATTGTGTGTGCTGACGGTTAGAGAGTGACTTATGTGGCTTTTTTGTCCAATAACGCCGAGATATTCTTTTAAGTCCGTGGCTGCTATGCCTGATTCGGTGCGGGACTCTCACGTAAGACTGTCTCCCGGGTATGCCAATGTTTTTGTATTATTTAAGCTGTATAAAACGACACAGGTGCTTCGCTGGAAATTAGGACTGGTTTTCTTACAATCCTAACTCATAAAGACTTCCCTCAGGTGTTTTTGCTATTTACATTCGAATCATAATATGGATTAACCATATTAACTTTATCACGAATTCGAAATTCAATTTTTTCTTCTTCAAAAAGACTCTGATAAATGGCGTTTTTCCGTTCCTGCTATCTCTTAGAGGTCTTCTCATAACTAGATATTGTTGACAAACTCAGTTCAACTCCTCTCGTGATAATAGAGAAGTCAGTTTTGATCGTACTTGAAGTTACAAAAAAAAGTTTTTATTCAATGAATATTAATCTATTCGTACGATGAGATTTCTCAAGACGGTTCAAGTTCGTGTAAGTCAATACACCCATACACCCATTCTTGCTAAAAAAAAAATTAGGAACTCAAGAGAACATTTTTCCCTCTATACTGAAATTCATAATTATTAATAAATATATGATAAAAAAAATATATGAATTAAATGACTACCTATTAAAAACTGCCATTTTTATTATTAGTAATCATGAAAAAAAGTGGGGGTTTTTTGTTAAAAAAAATTTGAAACGTGATTGATATACAAATTTTCTTATTATTTGATTTGAACTGAATGTAATGTTGATCAAATGAGAGGAGATATTGAATTAATAGTTCATTTAGAGCAAATGTTGGGAATATCCGAAATTTACAAGAATCTCCATTGCAAAATGAAATTCATGAATAATATATTAGAATGCTCATCGATAAAATAAAAACCAGGATAAATAATCTATTATTGTGCATCATACTGGTGTATGAAAGAAATTAAAACTGCAGAGGGAGGACCAGAAACGGAAATTTCTTTCGATGTAAAAAAAATTAACCCATCATGTAAGATTGCCACGTTCAAACGGTGAATCGATTGCAATTTGGCTTTCTTTTTACCTCCTCTCTCTCGCCATCGTCTTTATGATCTCACTTTGGGTTTGACTATCAACTTCGGATTGTCACCTGCGCGGCAGGTAATTAAAACAAGGTTTGTTGTCGCTTCTTTATCAGTCTTATTTCCCTTTGGCTTCCTGCATCTTCTTTTGTAGTCGGAGTTGACTTTCCGGGGTTACCCCCGATAGGTAGACCTATATGGGTTAAGTGGCTTTTAAACATTAATTAAAGACCCTACAGTCTTTGTAGTAGAAACCCTGTTTGCATGCAACACATGCATTTTTTTCGAGCCGCCAAAACCGTTTTTTGTTCCTTTGGAGCTGTGTAGGAATCCGAGCGGTTATTCCTGTCGGGGGACAGACGTGTCGTCAGAATTGTCAGCGCTGAGTAGCTTGGATATTGCGTGATTTCATTAAAGTTTGGATTAATTTGTTTATCTAACACACCAGCATTTCCGCTGAAGAATAAGGATCTAATGACTTTTTGAAATCCAAATATAACTTGCTAACCTCATAAAGCCCTGATAAGGAGTTTACTGTTTTCCTAATGTCTTCAAGAGGAATTGTAAACTTTGTTTCATCAAAGAGAATAGAAATTACTTTACAGAATTAATTTATTCTCTTTCCTGTTTTTTAATCAACTTCATCAAACATTTGTTAGGTGCATTCTTTTATATATCCTTATTTAATTATTAGTTTATTTTTATCCATGATTTAGAGTTTAAAATATATATATATATATATATATATATATATATATATATATATATATATATATATATATATATATATATATATATATATATATAAGATGAGTTAAAGATTAATTATTTAAAGTATATTAAATATTAACCAACAAAAAAATATATGGACATAATTGAAGAAAAATAATTATTTATGATAAAATTTTAGACTTCAATAAAATATATTTTTTTCCCAACTTTACAGTCAATATTGCTTAAAGATGATGTTACTCGTATAATAATTACTATGTTAATAAAAATGAATAAATTATGTTAAATATAAGTGTGATGGAAATAAACTTACTTGAAGTGCCTGCGACTTTATTCATTTTCTGTCTTTATCCTCTTCAGAGTCAAAAAGTCTTGAAAAGTGTCACAAAAGAAACAAATAGTTTGTATAAATATTGAAATAATGTCTACCATATACTGTCTAGACTTTGGACACACCGATACACATCAACAGACGACATCAACTTCGTAACGTTTTCGACCTCATGAGGCAGACCAACTTATAAACCCAAAGACGAACCGGGCGGACTTTTTCACTTATACAGCCTCCAGGTTCACTCGGCAAAAAGTTGGAAAGTTATCCCCGAGATCTCAGGTCTCCATCGCCTCTGTCACCCCCATATATTGTCCCTAAACAATATTACAACTCGCGCTAAGTCCTCCAACTCGGAATAGCGCGTCGTGATTGGTTAGCAGTGGAACAATGCTAGTACCTGCCCACCTTTTGTCGACTCAATACTTAACCTTTTACATCGCCCAGGTAGACTTCAATTGATCTGCTTTAATCTCGCCTTGATAGACTGGGCATTTTGCTGCGATCTGTCTCTCATTGTTCCCCCTTTTTTTGATATGTCTCCTCCCCCAATATTATTTGACGTCTACGTTTAATCTAATGATAAATTTCGGTGTTATAAAATCGCGTTTAATAGACCGATATAGCGGGCAACATTTTTTAAAACATCGACAAAGTAAAAAAAAAAGATATCGTTTTTATATTTAAAAAATATTAGAATAGTTTTTATAAAGTAAAATATCTAGTAAATAGAGAAATGTTTACATACCGGGAAACCTGGGGAATTTTCAGATATGGACAAATGATTTAATTACAAACACACATATGTACTTACATGTATAATTATTTAAAAATAAGTTACATGTATATATAGGTCATTTTTCGTATTTTGTGGCAAATTACAAAATCTTAACAACGTATTATAAAATCGCCAAACCATTTTTAAAAAAAACAGCATGTTAAAATTTCAAAGAAATTTATTCCAGTTTTACCGGTGCTAATATATAATCAAAACAACTGAACTATTGAATACTTTAAAGGACTCAAATTACACCCTATTAATTCCTAAGTATACATTTGACCTCATAAACGCGACCGTCAGGACAATATTTTTTGACAAATGTTCTACTTCCAGTTCATATTCTTGAGTAAAATTGCAACTTCAGATAAGCATAGTCCAAATTTGAATGACAAGAAAAGAGAAATACTGTTGACAACGAGCCTGTTATCTCTTATATCTCATGTCGAACGTGTAGGTTTTATGAATTGAAACAAGTCTTGGCGGACTTTTATCAGATTTAATTTGCTACAATTCGATGATCTGTCTTTTCAGTAGAAAGCGATTCTTATCAGCTTGTAGATGTCGCCATTTCCATTGTTGGGTTGTAAATAGGAAGACCTCTCTTTTTTTGTGGAAAGCTTAACTCAATGTTTTTGAACGTCCCGAATTAATTTGATAAACGTCTGTGGTTCAGCCGATTTGATTTTGAGACATTTTAAAGTATTTCTTTACATATATTAAACAATCTTTCGTTTTGTTCAAGTATTTACAGAAATCCCCGACGTTACTTTTAAAATTCCTGTTTCAAATTTCTGATATACCGCAGTACAAGTGTACATATCTCATAGAGAGAGAGAGAGAGAGAGAGAGAGAGAGAGAGAGAGAGAGAGAGAGAGAGAGAGAGAGAGAGAGAGAGAGAGAGAGAGAGAGAGAGAGAGAGAGAGAGAGAGAGAGAGAGAGAGAGAGAGAGAGAGAGAAAGAGAGAGAGAAAGAGAGAGAGATTTTGTTTGCAATCTAAAAAGATTGTGATTAAATTATTATATATAAAATAAAACCATGAAACAAACAAATACCAACGTTATATAATACTTATTTATGATTATCATAAATTGCAAAATTTTCTGAATTATCATCATTAAAAAATTCACTAATTCTTTTTGCTAAGCTTTGAAAAATTCTTTTACTTATCACCTTAAAAAGGGCAAGTTGAAAAAAATCAGATCTAAATTTTGATTATTTAACCTATAATTAATTTTTAGTTGGGAGCTATGAAAAAATCAAGTCAGCTAGTGACAGTAGGTTAATACGGATTAACTTGTCAGAACACTTAGCGATTTAAATGAGGGTTTTAAAGTATTTTGTTAATAATAAGAAAATCTTACCAGTATTAATTTGTACATATTTTTAAAAATTTTCTCTTTCATGTTTTGTTGTCCTCTGACGTTATTTGTTAAATTGTATATTATGTGTTTTGAACCTCATATACATTGTACCATCTATTATGTGGTCTGAGTAAAAAAACTGAACTTGAACTGGAACTTGAACATGTAACAATATTAAATATAAAATAAAGCACATAATTTTTCGAAAAGGAGACAAATTATATAATTAAGTTTACTAAACATCATCTAATTTTCTGATTTTCATTTATGTAAAATTAAAAAAGAAATAAATTTACGCTGAAGTAATCATATATCCGTGGGGGTTTGGCGGGGGTGGGGGTGTTCACATGTTGCCTCGGTCATCTATGCTGCGATGACATGATTTGGCGAGACAGGTAACATTCTATTTTGAATATAACATAGCATCGTATCGTCAACATCTTCATTCCGCGCGATAAAAAAGGGCAAAATTTCCCAGGATTCGAGACATTAATTACCTCTTGTTGTTCAACAACAGAAATGTCAAAGATATAATAAACAAGATAGAATTATATCTCCTAATTTCATCCCAGATTCAAAAACACGATTTATTTCGTCAGACAATGGTTTGACATGGAGCCTTGTTTGCCCGGACTTGCTATCACTAAATGCATCAACTCTTCCCAAAAGCCAAGACTCTAGCTTGCGGCCAATCGGTCAGGGTTTGTTTTTGCTGGTGTTTATTTTTGACGGTTCGAATGAATCGGTGACTTGTTGGGAGGAATCTTTCTTCTGTTTATTTATGGCTTAAAATCTACCTTCCCACCCAAATCTGTGGGTTTTACGCATCCGTCCTGAAGGAGTTTAGATTCCATTAAACCATAGTCTTGAATATATGAAAAATAAATCGTTTCAACCAAAAGGCGAATAAATAAGTAAATTATTATAATAGCTTGCCCTCAAGAAACAAAATAAGTGGTTTCGTTTTCTTTCCATTCTATCTGTGCACTTATTTTTTTCGTTTAAAAAAATCTGCAAAATAAAAAGTGTGGTCGTTGGTTTGTCAATTAAAAAAAATGTTTATTTATTCAAATTAGCTTAATATTAAAGTACAGACATCTCTTAGAAAAAAAAATGGCCCTCGACCCTGTCTTTTTGTTGCTTTCATTTATAATCTATTTCTTTTTTAACTTAGTGGAGATTTTGAAAAGGATTATTTTGATTAAAATACGAAAAAAAGCTGTCCGCATCTTGAGAAAACAAAATATAAATTCAACCTCAAAGCACTTGCTAAATAATAGGAGAAAAAAACAGAACAAAATTGAAACATAGCTAAAATGCTGATATGGTCTAAAATGATTATTCAAAAGGATTTTTGGCTAGAAAGCAGATATTTTCTAAATTCTAGACTAAAATTCAGACAACATCAACATATAAACATAATTTTCAGAAGCAGAAATTTAACATAACTTAGTAAATATATTATATTTGAACTCATGTTAGAATTAAATTTTACACTAAATATAAATAAATGTATGTATTCAATGAACTTCATCTAAAATGCATTTCAAATCATTTCATTAAAATTGCGTATAAAGTATTAACATTTTTGTTATTGCTGATCTAAAAAATAAAATATTTCATCGACTGTTTTTGAAATACAATGATTCATTAAGGCGATAGAAATTAATATATATATATATATATATATATATATATATATATATATATATATATATATATATATATATATATATATATATATATATATTATGTATTAGAAGGTTTGAGTCTTTTGTTGTTTTTTGTTTTCTGTTTGCTTAATGTCTGACTTTTTATTCATTTTAATCAAGTAACAACATGTAACAAAAATTCTATATTTAATGAAATCATTATGATGTTAAAATGTACATTTCAAAATCAAATAAAAGAAATGGAAATGTTTTGGAAATAAAATCTTAATATCTCAGTGAAATAAAAAATAAAAAATAATTGAACTCACAACCAGAGTACCTTACATCATTATAAAGTTAGGGTAATGTGTTTTGCTTTTGAGATATCTGGGGGGTAGGAATTCGCCTGGTCATGAATTCAACCTGTGACCTTTGCGTACATTCTTAATGTTTGTATTTTGGCCGATTAATTTTGACTTCTATTTATTCAATGTTTTCTTTCCATCAATCTGTAAGACGTTGACCATTTCGGACGATAAATGCACCTGAAAATATAATTATATACAAAGAATTAAAACTCTTTTCCTCATCAAAAGCATTAATTTTCTCTCCTGCAATGCGACCCAACAGGTTTATTTTTTTATAATTGCAATCACATAACGTCCGTGTCTTTTCAGTGGAACAAAAGTAGACAATGTCGGAGTCTAATTGTGCAATAATACACAGAATGCAGTAGAGGCCTTTAATTGCCGTGCATAGCAGTGTCAAATGTTTTACACGAGAAAAATTCCACTAAATGGCTTTTTGCACAAAAGGCAATAAGTATCCTGTAATTGATCACACTGGAGAGATATTGGAACAATCTCAAAATTTTAATCTCAAAATAGTTTGAAAAAAATATTTAAAAATTTTCAATGATAAAGTACGCGAAAAAAAATTGCTCCCCATTATAGAACATGTGATCGACATTGGAAAAAAACACATTATTGCATCAAATTATTTCTCTAGCGACACAACACCAGCTTCCTGCCATACAATTGATATTCAGCCCTGCCATTATAATTCTTTGCCCCTCCAGTGAAAAGTAAACGTCAGTGCGTTCAAACTTTAAAGATATAATGTTTAAATAAACTAAATATCCATACAAAATTATGTATTTGTAAACCTTTTTAAATAATGGCTTATTGACTAAACTTTGAGATCAGAAAGTCAATCTATACTCAAATTCGCTTTTTCTATTTTACTCAGTATATAACTCCTTTGTCTGTATAAGAATGCATCTGCTCAATTTCTGCGGGTTTCAAACATTCCTTGCGGACCATGCCTCCCCCAAACGTTGAAAACGAGCACTGCACCAAATCATCCCGAACACGCCTTTTGTATCCGGGGTCACGTGACTGGGTATTCAATTAGATTAGCTATAGAAAAAAAATGAAAATAATCAATTAGGAATGATTTGAAAGATTTGAGGAATTATGAGCAGGATTAGAAAAAAATGGAATTGCCTGTTTTTAGCACCACTTTTTTTTTCATTTGTACTTTTCAATCAGTTAGTCAAAATGAGAGAGAGAGAGAGAGAGAGAGAGAGAGAGAGAGAGAGAGAGAGAGATTTAGAGATTTAGAGATTTTTTGCATTTTAGATCTGAATATTATAAAGTTAGATAGAGAGCTCAGTTATTTCAAAATTTAGATAAGCAAAATTGAAAATTTAGATTTCTAAAAAATTAATGCGACATGATAGCTCTAAATTTGACCAATTTAAGAGATAAATTGTCTATGCGATTTATTTGTTGGGTGTTTTACGCGAAGTTAGATGAAAAGCTCGTCACATACAATTGCAAATATTGTAAAAAGTATACCAAAAAACTAACTATCCGAAAAAGTGGTATATATTTATAAAGAGGTTGGTTGGAGTCCAATGTATGGGATACAAATTGCACCTCCACAACTGTAAAGTATAATTTAGAGCTAAAGGGCGTATTTTACCATGTGGTTGTGTATTAAGTCGTGTGCAGGTGTCTAGCAGAGAGAGAGAATAAGGACTGGAAACTTTAATCCGCCGGTAAATAAGTCATTTAAAAGTATATGAAAATTAGCGAAACCTCGAGTTGACCTTAGGGGAAACTGCCAAAGACACTAACCCCTAATACGACCAAATATGTAGAAGCTGTTTTTTCGCTTAATGCAGATACTCGCCGAAGGCAACCAGAACAGCAGAAAGTCTCGGTAAGCGGGATTAGGCGGAGAATTCCGACAAACCATCGACCTACCTTAAAGCCGGTTAAAAACTGTTGAATCAAATTCAGATGTTATAAAAAATGATTTCGTCAAGGATAATAGTTTGTTAAATTGATTGGTACACTGTAAAAAATGTGCTTAGAATTCCAACACATTCTAAACACGTTTAAGCCTAAACACGTTTAGAATTGTGTTCAAATGCCAAACACATACTATGATACACATCTTAAATCTAAACATGTTTAGCTATATAAACGCCTAAGCGGTCAACTCAGTAGGGTGCCCGTTTTTCGCGCCTCTCCAGTGAGAAGAACAAAGAGAGTGACCCGTATGTAAATGGAAGACGTTTCAAAGAGGTAACTATCATTTCTTGTATATTAAAGTAACACAAAATGCATTTGAGTACTTAAGTGAGTTAAAAACTTGGAGGCATACTTGCGTGTTATTATGGACAATCGAGAACTCAGAACTATGGTTTTTTATACTGTCCAAATGCTCGATTATACCTGTTTTATTGTTTCTGTATTGTATAAAGAATTGTGTTCCTTTTTATGGAGCAAATAGACCAACAGTTTTAAATGCATGGGTTTTTAACGTGTATTAATACTTTATAGACATTAGTCAGTACTTTGACTGTAACAAAACAATGAATAATACTCCCTAATTTCCTCTGTTCCTTATTGAAAGCACTTGCAATTCATTTTAACTTGATAAAAATTATTTTAAAAATATTTTTGGAAAGCCAGGTATTTCCGAATGTTTATCATGAAATCTACCGATGTTTTATGTCGGGCTCGATATGTACATATATGTAGATCGAGTTAGGTCTTTTCACAATACAGTATATAACAACATCCGGTTACAGTTTTGTTGTCAAAATGGCAAGGCAATTTTACTTCTTAGAAAAGATTATGATATCCTTTCAGCTTTGAACTTTGAACCATTGCAGTACTAATTTCTATAGTTTACCATGGATTATGTTATTATCTTTATTTCATTACAGAGGAAGACTAGTACAAAAGGCAAAATCCATCAAATTAGATATCGATCATTTTATACTAAACCACCAGATAAAGAATCCGCTACCAAGAGGAAGAAATATTTTAATTCTTCCACCTGTAGAAGCACCCTCTGAAAGTGATTTTACAGAGGAAGAAGAAGATGAACTAGCAAGTTATCTGGCTCAGGCATTTCCGGAATTGAGAAGTCTCGAAAGGCATGATCCAGCATCCCTCATAAGAGATACAATTAAGTTTGTGATAAACACAACGACAAAAGAAAAAACTGGTAATTTTTTTATCATTCTGTGATTAACATGTATAAGTTAATGTGTTAATAATGTTTATATAGAAGTTTAGATATTATGTTTCTCTTAAAAACTGTAGAAAAAAAATGTTGATTTGCAGACACTATGCTGAATGAACAATCAACAATAGAGAATGTGTTCGAGTGGTTATTGGGGAAAGGAATTTCCAAAGAAACAAGCCAGATTTTTAAAGGTAAAAGCAACATATATTTTATCTCATAGAGTTTGCATATCATAATACTAATATTATAAAAATGTTCACAGTTGTTTTAGTAAATAGTACATTCATTTACACTTCCTTTTTCAGAATAATATGAATTATTCAGTGTTTATAGTACCACAAATAACTTAGATGTTTATAATGTATTTTTAGGAGAACATTGCATGTGCATGAGTGTCCAGACCTAACAAGAAATAATGAGTCAGCAAAATTGCAGCATGTGCCCATTTTTCTGTAATGGAAAGGCAGGATTAATAAATCATCTCTTAAGAAAACATAAAACTGAGAAAAATTTTATAATTCACTGCAGTAATCCAGGCTGTGGGATCTCATTCACAAAACTTTCAAGCTTTCGACGCCATTATTATAGAAAACATGCAATCGAAGAAAATTTGAATAATATTGAAGAGGATATCGATACAACAACTAATAACTCTGATATTGATATTGTTCCTGCTTGCAGAGAGACACAAAAATCTGAAGCATTGTTTTTGTTAAAATTAAAAGCTGAACACAATCTATCTGAAAAGGCACTTAACGATATTATGGATTCAACGAAAGAAATGCTGCAACATCAAAGTTCTGTAATTAAACAACGTTTGTCAACAGAAATTCCGGAGGATTTTTTTCAGACTGTGAATCGTGATGAAATGTTCAGACTTGATGTGTTTCTAGGACTAGAAACTGAACATTTACGTGAAAAATTTTTCCGAAGACACCTTGGATATATAAAGCCTGTATCAGTTAAATTAGGCACAGAACAAGTGTTGAAAAAGGTAGGCAATAAGCATCGCTTTGTTGAAAAAGAAAAAAATGGATTTTTCATTCCCTTTTTTGGACAGCTGCATGAACTACTAAAAATGCCTGAAGTACAAGAAGACCTATCTGCTGAGACAGAAAGTACATTTCCATTACTGGATTTCAAAGATGGATTATACCATAAAAAAAAATACTTTGATGATCACCCTGATGCTCTGCTATTTTGTTTATACCATGATGATTTTGAAATTGTTAACCCAATTGGATCACATCGCAAGAAACACAAAATATCTATATTTTATTGGATCCTTCTAAATATCAACCCTGCATTCCGCTTTAAAATACAAGCAATTCAACTACTTGGTGTTGCAAATTCATCAGATGTCAGAAAGTATGGTTTATCAAAACTTCTAGAGGACTTTGTTGAATCTATGAAAACAATTCACAAGGGAAAAGAGTTCGAGATCAATGGTTCTACAAAAACTTATTATGGAACTTTGTACTGTGTGTTAGGAGATACTCCAGCAGCACAATATTTAGGAGGTTTCAAAGAAGGGGTTTCCATGGCCAAAAAACCATGTAGAACTTGCAATATCACTAGTGATGAACTTGGGACTCAATTATCTGAACACCAAGTAACATTAAGGAATGACCTTGAATACAATGATCATTGTGATGCATTAGAACATTTGGATAATGTGAGTAAAGGTACACGAAAATATTGGTCAAAAGAATATGGTGTAACAAAAAGGAGCATCTTAGCAAGCATTCCAGATTTTGAAGTGACTAAATGCATCTTGCATGATCCCATGCATGTTTTGTTAGAAGGCATTGTGAAACTTGAACTACAGCTTATTCTTCATTGTTTTATAGAGAAGAAGGGCTATTTTACCTTGCAGTTTCTTAACAATCTAATTAAGACTTTTCCCTACTCAAAAGCAGAGTGTTCAGATAAACCACAATTATTGGAGAAAAAAGCGTTGGACAGGTCAAATAATTTTCCCATGAGTGCAATAGAAACAAGGAACTTTTTTGTTCTTTTGCCATTTATGATAGGAGATGTCATAGATAGTGAAGACAAAATGTGGGACAATTACATTCGTCTTTTGAAGATAACGCTTCTTGTCATGTCACCTTTTGCATCTTTTGATACAGTAGAAACATTAGAACAATTGATTTATAGCTTCAACTACAACTTTCAGAAATTACACCCAGAAATTCCCCCATTTCCAAAACTGCACTATCTTATTCACATACCTAAACAGATACTGAATTTCGGACCAGGAAGAAGTCATATGTGTACAAGACTTGAGGCAAAACATAGTTTTTTCAAGAACAAAAAGTGGAGGAATTTTAAATCTCTACCCCTTTCAATTGCTTTGCATCACCAAAGATGGATGTGTTTGAGACAGTGTGGTTATGCTGGTGAAAAATCACATGTTTATCTCTATGCAGGGGATGAAGTTTCTTCTGGTTGTGAAGTTGCTTTCCATAATCTTCCGCTTGTTGTTGGGGAGAAAATGCAAATGCAGAATCAAGAGGATCTGATTCCTGCAACTGTTCTAAAGACACCAAATGTTACCATTAAGGGAGTCTGTTATGAAAATGGTAGCGTGCTTGTACAAAGTTACTCTGAGGAAGAAGGGCCAATGATGTGTGTCATAAAAAACATCTACATTTGCAATAATATTAAGTACTTTGAATGCTGCCAATTGTTTATTCGAGAATTTGATCCAGTGTTTAATTCATTCATTTGTGAGGAAAAACTGGACAACTTTTGTTTGATATCACTGGAACTGAAGTACAAATGGCCACAGATCTGCCACATTGTAAATGGGAATTTAATGGTTATGCTGTGGAATGTTGACTTCTGTTGGTGTTGAATTTCAAGGCATGTACAATTAATATAGTATACCAGGTACTTCACCACTTTGTTTTCATTGCAAATGGATTGCTAGTTTAATTACAATACATGTATAACAGATTTATTTTTCATTTTAAATCAATGAATGCAAGCAACATTTTCCATTAAGTTGGACTTTTTAATAAACTGTTTACTTTTCAAATCATTCTAAAATCAATGTTAGAATTAAATAAATGTATTTGATTTGATTTTACAGACAACGAAATAGATGGCTTCAGTCTTTTATACCTAACGGAAGAGGATATATTTAGGATGCTTCCAGGGAAGGTTGGTCCTGCGCGGAAGATTTTACAGCACATTAAAAAGGAGCAGCAAAAATCCAATGAAACTGAGGCGTCAAGGGACCACATTCAGGAAGACACTACGTCGAAAAAAAAGGAATACAGAGGAATTGTTGTAGAAGAATTCACAAAGGATCGAGACCAAAACACTACAAACCAATGCTCTGAATATAGAGGGATAATAGTTGAAGAGGTGGAAACTCAAGCCCATGAAGAAAAAACAACACATGATGCCAATATTCAAGGCCAGGTAATACTTATTTAGTTTAATAAGTTTATTTGTTAAAAATGTCAGTTATTAAACATAATTCAGTTTTAAAAAGAAATGGAAGTGTATTTAATGTTGACCTTATTGCAGGATTATACTGATGTATCTTCCTTCATCCCTACTTACTCTCCACTGATCAAGGAACTTTTAAGTAAAGGAGAGATCTTTAAAGAATGGGACAAGTTTGTCGAAGAAACTGCTTATTTTATTTTGTCGAGACCTGCTAAGTTTGAAAGTAGGGGAATGTATGCAGACTTCGGCAGGATGATGTACCAGCGCTATCCTTGCATTGGACATAATGCTTTTGGGGATCCATGGGTAATTCATATTTATTTATGTTATGCATCAAATTATTTGCACATTTTGTTTAAATATTTTACTTTGACAATAAAATTTGTTACACAGGGATACTTCAACAAAAAGCTTTCTCAAAAAATCCGAAACATCCGTTGGAAATGGAATGCCCGAGGAAAAACAAACACCACTGTTAAAAAAAGAAGAGTTGAGCCTGAAATCAAATTGATAGAAGGTATAAGAAATGACTTACACATATTTATGATGTCAGTTTACTAGAAATATTATATTAACTAATTATTTAATTGAATAATGCTTTTAATTTTGTTAAAGAAGTTAAAATATTTTGAAATTTTACAGAACCCATGAGTCTATTGGATGCAGGCAAAATCTTTAAGACAGAAATGGAAAAGCCCAAGAAAGAAATGGACAGGGCATTGATAATGAAGGCTGTAAGAGGATCGTTCAAAGAGAGAAGGCTCTTCATCACCAAAAAGCATGATGGAAACCTAAAGGAACTCTTGAGAAAACTTCCAGTTCTTGGAAAGGCAGAATATGTAACTAATATTATACTGAATATGATTTTTATGTGAAGATTTAACCCCCCTCCCCCCCCCCCCCCCCCCAAAAAAAAAATTAGACATTTCAATTTATAAACTTTTTTAAAAATGTCATTGTTATTATTTAACATATAATTGTAAAAACCAGGTGGAGAAGGAGTTTTTCTTGATTCAACCATCTCTGAAAAAAGAAGAAATTGTGGAAAACTGGACAGAGACCATGTCTCACTTGGATGTGGTATTGGGCTCTGAACATCAACAAGAGGTATGTTTATGTAAATTTGGTATCTGCAATCATTTGAATAAATTTGATTTGTAAAGTGTACAATTTGTATATTGATTGTTTTGTAGTTCAATAATCATTAATTAGTAGGTCAATCAATCAAAAATGTTTAATTCTTTGCTCTGAACACCAACAAGAGGTATGTTTATGTAAATTTGGTATCTGCAATCATTTGAATAAATTTGATTTGTAAAGTGTACAATTTGTATATTGATTGTTTTGTAGTTCAATAATCATTAATTAGTAGGTCAATCAATCAAAAATGTTTAATTCTTTGCATTCATTTCAGGAGGATGATGTCAGTGTCCCCGGCACTGCTGAAGAGTATAGACTCTTGATGCAGCTTGAAAAAAAAATTGCTTTTCACCATAAAGTAAAGTCGGGGAAAAATCCTGTTATGATGACCATTAAGGTGATCTTTTGATTTGTTTGGGTTTTTTTTAATTAAAAGGAATAAACTAACTAAATGAATTACCCTACATTAATATACATGAACCATTAGTATTGCTACCATATTAATACATTTATAATCCATTATATAATTTATTGTCTGTACATGTTTCAGCCTTCAGAAATGAAGAGTTTACCAAACAAAGATGGTGATCCACCGAGACTTGTATTTGTACAAGGGGACCGGGGCATATGCAATGCCTATGTCATTGCAGGAGGGATACAGATGGAGGTCAACACAAACCTAAGAGATGCCCTCACACACCTTCTCTATGCCTACTACGCTTGGGATTTGTCATATCCCAAAAACTACCTTCTCCTTGGCTTTTTGCAAGTGTATGTCCTTGGTGACAGGAAGAACAAATTTGCCATAAACCAAAATTATCTAAAGTTCACCAAGGCATTTGATGATATGAAAAAATGAATTTGACCATCTACTTCTTTTTACTTATAGGCTTACCGGTAAATTAAACGTGCAAAATCTAGAAAATTTGGCTAAAGTTATTTTTTTTTCCTATTCTCTTGTCTCAAGATTCAAAATGTGTGTTCAAGAAAGATTAGATTTTAAATAGTTTTGTACTTTAAATTTTCATAACTCTTTTGAATTTAGATATAAGTAGTAATTAAATACATGTATATCTTTATATTAGAAGACATACCTGATATTTATTGTCACTTTGCCAAATTTGGTGTTCTGTTGTTTTTGTTTTATATGTAAATATAGACAAAAGATTTGATGTAAGAGACATCATTTGTTTCTTTATCTTTTTCTCTTTTTTCAAAAGAAATGTTGAAGAATATTTTTTACTGTGTGCAACAATATTAATTGATTGATGAAGATTTATTCAATTTAATTTTAGAAGAAATGCAGAAATATAAAGGACATAATGAATTGAGACTTGCCGAGTTAGACACATAAATTTTATGGTACAAAATACTATAATTTTTTAGCATTTAATAATTTTCATGAAGTGAAGCAAATGTCTCTTAGTGTGATTTTGATGTTATGGTATTGCAATTTGCACATACATTTTACAATTTTTAAAATACTTCAAAATTTGAATACTCAATATCTTTTCGTGAAGTCGAGCACACATCTATGGTGTGAAGCTGGACACATGAATTTTATGATATTGCACATACTCATTGTTTTAAATTAACATCACTCAATACCTTTTCGTGAAGTCGAGCACATACCTGTTGGTGTGAAGCTGGACACATGAAATTTATGGTATTGCACATGCACATTTAAAATGAGTAATTTTTAATTTTGCAATACCATAATGTCTGTGTAAAGTTGAATAAACATGTTTTTTTAGCCCCCCCCCCCCCCCCTTTTCATATAAAATAACTTTTTATTGTTGTACGTATTCTTAACATGTCCCCTGCTTGACTCAAATTGTGTACATGTAAATATATCAACATTCAATGGCTTTATAAGGAATAATGAATTCAATTTCCCAGTACATGCTTTAAATTGCTGAAAATTATGAGTATAATTTTATATAAATATACTATATATATGTACTTGTACATTGCATTGATCAATAAAAAATGTATGTGCTGTTCCTAAATTGACTAAAGTATATTTTTATTCTACACGTGAAATAAAACCAATGAAGTGTTTAGTAATTAAACACTTTGTGTTTAGAATCTAAACACCTCTGTTTATGTGTTTAGAGGTGTTTAATTTCTAAACACACAAGTGTTTAAATTCTAAACACTTTTTCGTACATGTTTAGAAATTTAACATGTTTAGGAATTAAACATATTTAAAAAAGTGTGACAACAAAGCGTTTAGAAAAGTGTTTGTGTTCTAAACACATTTTTTACAGTGTATTTAATCTTTATTAAGCAACAATAGAAGCATTTGCAACGTGTGGAGAAATCTGGGCTTGTATCTGTGTTCAATCGTCTTTGAATTAAAATCAAACCATGATTTACGTATTTAATTAATTTTGCATTAAGACTTTTTTTGGAGGAATTATACGTAGGTCATCTCAATGTTTGGTTCGGGGTTCTGGTGTATTCATTTTATCTCATTATCGCGTTTCCTGACTTTTTTCCAATCACCCAATAAAGCCGCTTGACTTGACTTTATCTTTTTAAGCCCGAGGTCAAATCGACCCGGTGACAAGAGATAATGAACACCGCTGCCGATTTCCTTTTTAGGATGTGATGTAACTGACCAAGGGAAATAATACAGATTTCTCTGAAGGGACGCACGAGAGCGGACTCTAGGGACCCTCATTGAATGAACTTTTGTGGTAACTTTTGAAACATCTAGGTTAAGATACATTGATAAGTGGCCTTATTCACCTAATACATTTTCTAGTTCTAATTCTATCCAATTTACAAGTAATGAGAGACGAAGCGCTTTGTTGACTTATAAACGTTTTCGTAACATTGATTGCATAAGTCCAAAATATCCCGCTGGTCCTGTTATAAAGTCAGTGTTAATCTCTTGCTGACGCAAGATGACCTTGCTCAAAATTGCACTGTTTCTTGGGTTTTCAAGCAGAACATTTTCCCAAGTGAAGAAGTGTGGATGAGGTAGAATATCATATATGCAATAGAATTTATAACCACTGCGTTTAATATTGACTATAATATTGCATTTATTCTTGGTTTACTATTGAAAGTAAAAGAAGTCAAACTACTGAAGAGAGTTAATTTTTTGAAGATTCTCGATAAAATGATTACAGACCTGAATGACTGCACTACGCAACGGTTGATGGCGTGGAATAGTTGATAAAAAAAAAAACCCCATTCACTCCCCAAAAATTAAACGAAGAGGCAATCAATTGACCAATTCCTTTAAATTGTTCTGAATCTCGATGAATTAGAAGCCAGAGATCATGTTAATGGTAATCAAATGATTGTATACAATCCAAACATATCTCTATTCAAATTTAAAAAAAAATCCTTTTATTATAAACTCTGATAAAAATCAATTTAATAATCCAAATGGTTAACATTATAGACGCTACATGTATAAACCATGTTCCCGAGTCCGAACCACTTCCATCGGAAACAGCGATGTGACATATGCCACTAATCTCTAAATGTGATAATTGATTAACCACCCTCACAATTAACCAAGGATTACAGGAACAAATCAAATTATTGAATGGAGGGTTAGACAACTTCTCTCCCTTTCTTTCAAAAGATGGCGCTATCAAACAAGCGTACCTCCCTAACCATTTAACTGACAATGCTGTACACCCATCAAGATTTTTGAGATTTTAATTTCAAGTGAGCTTACGAGCGATCCTTGTTTGATGCTTCAAGTTTTGAGATAGAGTTAACCTTTGTTGTCTAATAATAAACCAGATTCCATCTAGATACGTCATCGATTTATATGAGAAGTTAAGGGTGCATTGGGCACACTTTCATTATATCGTTTTGTAAAAAATGAAATCTTTGACCTGTAATGACTATGAACATAGTTATTTAATTTGTTGTCGAGGGCTCTTGGTGTTTAAGTGGCATCCTATCAAGAATGCAGCTGACACAATACTGATTAAAAATAAAATTTGTTTTTATTTTTAGAGGATTGCACGCGCTCGCTGATTATTATTATCTTTTTGTTAAGTCTGATACTTGGAGTTGTCGAGGTGAAAATTGGTAGGGGTGAAAATATAACCGGTGTTATAGAAGTATATCGTAAAAATACTCTATGGGCCAAACTATTTCATTGCTACTGTAAACATGAAATCCAGCGGTTGTGTAATGGAAGGTTGAGTTGATGGATGGAAGATCAATGGATACTTAACATGCAGCACCTGCACTTGGTGTTGGATGAAAGGATAGATAGATAGATAGATACTGTAGTTTCATTAATATTCAAGGGCATCAATTTTCATGGATAAAGTGAAAATCACAATTTCAAGGATACGTAAATTCGTGGCCAATGACCCTATCAATACAAAATGTTAATAAAAATTGCATTTCAATGAACATTTAATTTTGTGGATCAACTAAACAACGAAATCCACGAAAATTGGTATTCAACGAATATTGATGAAACCACAGTAGATAGATAGATAGATAGATAGATAGATAGATAGATAGATAGATAGATAGATAACACCTTTAAAACAAACGGATGGAAATTAATCTTTGTTTAGCAGCAGATACAGTAAAAGACACATCTCCTAACTCATTCCGCGGGTCAAAATAAGGATTGTCCATGCGTAAGTCTTTATGACAGGTACACTCTAGAAGATGTTCATCCTATTGCTGCGATCATTGATCTTAGCGGCCCCGAGAACTCCAAGGCTGCCACCTGGTCAAGTGGACTTACGAGGATTACGCGACATTTGGAAATTTTAAGCCGATTTTCAACTTTGCTCCATTGTTCTTTTGACTAATTTGACCAATAACACGACATTTAACGTACGTGGAATGTGAAATCGCTTTTCTTGGCCCTGTTACCGGTCGTCTGGGTGGGTGATTTGACAGACTAACGTTTTAAGCTCCCCCAGTCTGGGTGTGTTTTGGTTATTGAGCGGGCATGATTTCACTTTTACCTTCGTCTATATTTCTGTGGGTTTATTTCATTTAGATTTCATAAGATATTTATTTAAGTCAACTATGCTGTTTGAAAAGTCAATTAGTGATACCTTTAAAGCGGTTTTGTCGTCTGATATAGGCAAATAGAACAACCAAATCCAATCCGTCCGTCAGTAGAAAAAATACACAAGTATATATCGTGATATATCAAATAAACTTCCGAACTTTGATAAACGTTATTATTTATACATTGTTTACACTCGTCTGTCTCAGTGGGTTCAAAAGCACATACACATTCTATTAGCTTAAAAACGAGAGCTTCATTGTGAAAATTATTCATATTGATTTTTTTAACATGTAATTTGAAGTAACTGTAGAAATACAAAACGATATTTCAATGCGGTTATAATTATAAACTCGTGTTGCACGGTTTTTTTTAAAAATTATAATATATATTTTTAGTCATATTGCAGATAATATTTGAAAGTAAACTCAATTGATTTCATACAGCAACCGCCTTAGAACAACGATCTTACCAGGTAAAAGCAATATCTTATGAATTTACGAACTGACGTCACACTTCAAAACCATTGTAGCAATACCCACATATGAAAAAAAGGTTCTTTGTTCCGTAAAAGGCATGAGGGACAATATAGATAATTCACAAACTTATGAATGTTCAAGAAATTTTTTGAGAAAGATGCCTTTTTATGGTTTGTACGGGCTATGAAGGTTGCGATCATTGCAGAAAAAATTACACAACCCCCTTCAATCTTGTCACTGTTCTGTTTAAGTTATACATATGCTACCGCAACATTATCTGGTGAAAATATCCACCTACATGTACTAGACGTGTATGTAAACAAGGTTGTAAAGGAGCATCCGACAAAAGTCATCCTAGAGGACGCGGACTTTTTTCTGTTGACATAAGCGGCACGTCAAGTGTCAAGTGACTTTACCAGGTGAGCATGACATACCCACAACTAATTTCAGCAGCGGCCTTTTTTTCCCTTCCCCTCAATACCATTATGTCGGGGCGCTGTCAACAAGTCAGCTGGTAAATTAGCAAAGGAGTCTCTGATTCCGTGACACCTACTTTGTGTTTACTGTCGGTGAAGAGGTGTCGTGTTATTCTAAGCATATTTGTCACAATCTGATGTTTCAATTTTGAAACATTTTTGCAAATCATTATCGTGTCATCGTATATCTCTATACAATCTAGAGCAGACGGTTTGGGAGCTGTTTTAAATGGTCTCTGTAAGGTTTTAGTATTCTATTCTTGTGGTTAATTTCAGTGTTTATCTTTAAGATAGAGATTTGTGATGATAAGTTATGAGTAATAAAGTAAATTGTCCAGTTGTCGTATAAATGAATAGAAGAACGTAAAGGAATCATGGTCGTTTTGTGGTATTGAATCGCTTATCAGTTTTCACCTTATTTTGGATTATAATACTATCAATATTAAAAAAATGTTTAATTATTGGCACAACAATTTGAAGCAGCGATTTAGAAGAATTCTAAAACAGAATCGTGAGAAAGATGACTAAATATTCTAAATACCTTTTCGGATAATAATAATTGCCACAGGCAAAAAGAAAGCCAAATGACTTTAGACCAGATAACGTTTAATCGGATAGGGTGTCTGATTTTAAATCTGTCCGAAGACTCAAGAAATATGATCTATTATCTTCAGCCTTAAATCCCTTTAGCCTGACCACACCGAGGAAAGCGTTGTTTACAAACAATTCACTAGGGATTTTGTACTACTACTGTTCGAAAAGACCACGCCAAGCAAACAACAGTGAACACAATCCACTGGACAGAAAATACAAAACAGACTACACCAGAAGACAACATCTGACCAGCAACTATAACACAATATCATCAATAATATATGCAAGTTGACACCAATCTGACAACATCAGACACATAGTGAATACACCAAGACATACAAAACCAAAGAATCATTAGATCGACCACTTTAGACAAAAAACCCCCCCAAAACACTTCTAGACAAAACCAGACAAAAGGTTACAGATAGACAACAACAGACAGACAACACCAAACAACAAACATATGATATGCATTAAAGAGGCCGAGTTTAATTCGAGTGCGCATGACATTGCACATGATTTTTACGGTATTTTTATACAATCATTAATGTACTTAAATTTGTTAAGTATTTTGTTGTTGTTTTTTTAAATCAATATTTTTTTTTTTTTTGCTGAAATTAACAATGTGGTGACTTTTTAAGTAAGTTTAGATATTTATGAAAAAAGAAATCCTTAGTACAAAAGAACAAAGTATATGGAAAAAGGGATCATCTGGCGCATTCCAAACAATTTACATAAGGTCAAATAGTAGAAAATTGTCACATTTAGACAATCCCCTAGGAAAAGTATGGTCTTATAATCTTAATAAAACCGATATAGAAATAAATCTCATGCAAGAATTTTTTATCACAAAATATAAATTGACTCGGCCTTGTTAGGTGTATAATTTATCATTATAACTATTGTAATCTGCATGCCAACAAAAAACCATCAAGATAAATGTAACGTTTTACATACATGTTATTATAATACTTAGTATAATGTCTATTTTGTTGTTGCAAAATATGATCTTAAATATAACTGAAGCCTCGTCCAATACACAACCAATATATTATTGTCAATAGTCATTCAGTGGTTTAACATTCCACAGTGAGAAGAAATCGCTTTTGGATCTTTTGAAACCAACCAGAATTTTACCTAGACCATGTTAACATTCAATGAAAACATGTCAAGATGGCTTTCCCCAATACACACTTAGCAAGTGCATTCCTGAAAAAAAAAAGATGGAATGCTAGAGAGTACAACAACTTTCCTAGCCCGCCCCAGAAGTAGGGCCCTCATCATCCATTGACCAGATCTACCCCCGTCAGGTAATTTGGTTACTTGTCCGCCAACAATGTTAACAACGCTGGCTTCTATGTGTGACTTCCCACTGACTCCCACAGACGTGTGGCCTGCCATGTAATAGCTAGCCGTCGTTGGTGAAAAAAACATAGACTGACTTTTCCAATGAGTCAATATTAGCTGTCAGTTGCCTCTTTATCAACATTGACAAAAGCGCTGGGAAGGTCGGATGGGGTGTTCTCTCCCCCGTGTGTTCCTATTTCTGGAGAGTAGCAGCCACACACCTTGCCAAATTATTTGTTCCTGTGTGGCCCTGTTAAAGTTAGCTTGTTATGATTGCTGTTAGAAAAGTAAATATATTGAACTAAGTATGTATTCAAAAGTACAGTCAGTCATCGCGTAAATTCTGTCTATTACAATCATCTTGGAGTTTTACTTAACATTCTAACTTTGTTGACGGCCAAGGCGTTTTCATTCAACTAAATTTTAAAATCTAAAATGTTCATTTTTTTGTTTAAAAAACAATTCGATACGATACGATAAATGACGCTGACCTCCACACCGTTGTAAGCCCCGTCATACCTTGCTTGTCATACAGCCCTATCATACTTCGCTTGTCATACAGACCTACCATACTTCGCTTGTCATACAGACCTACCATACTTCGCTTGTCATACAGCCCTATCATACTTCGCTTGTCATTCAGCCCTATCATACTTCGCTTGACATACAGCCATACTACGCTTGTCATACAGTCCTACCATACTTCGCTTGTCATACAGTCCTACCATACTTCGCTTGTCATACAGTCCTACCATACTTCGCTTGTCATACAGCCCTACCATACTTCGCTTGACATACAGCCATACTTCGCTTGTCATACAGTCCTACCATACTTCGCTTGTCATACAGCCCTATCATACTTCGCTTGTCATACAGACCTACCATATTTCGCTTGTCATACAGCCCTATCATACTTCGCTTGTCATACAGACCTACCATACTTCGCTTGTCATACAGCCCTATCATACTTCGCTTGTCATTCAGCCCTATCAAACTTCGCGTGTCATACAGCCCTATCATACTTCGCTTGACGTACAGCCATACTTCGCTTGTCATACAGTCCTACCATATTTCGCTTGTCATACAGCCCTACCATACTTCGCTTGTCATACAGTCCTACCATACTTCACTTGTCATACAGCCCTATCATACTTCGCTTGTCATACAGTCCTACTATACTTCGCTTGTCATACAGCCCTATCATACTTCGCTTGACATACAGCCCTATCATACTTCGCTTCGAACATTTATGTTTTTTCTGATATTCCTTGAATTAAATTGAACTATCGTAAGTTTCAAACGAAGTGTTTTTTAGGCGTTCGAAGTGTACATAAAGTAAGCGACAGAAAGAAAAAAGAAGGAAGTTAAAGGGGTATTCAGAATGAAATTCACATGGGAACGACAGTTGCCAAGTATTTTATTCACAGTGTTTACTGCAGTACGCTGTTTTGAAATGTTGCAAATGGTGATAATGGGTGTTACTTTAGGACAGCTAGATACGGGGATTGTCTATTTGAAGTCTTTTTGATTTAAACCTGATACGAGTTATATTTAAAATGATCTTATTGAGAGTAAACATTTCTTCATTTATTATTTTGAAATGTGTCTTATTCTTCTTGTATCGCTATGCTTCCATTCATCAGAAAGTGAAAAGAAATAAAGAAAGTTACATAATAAATTGTATTAATATGCAACTCATGCCAGGTGACGTTAAATGAGGAAATCGTGCCTTTTGAAAGGACCGTGCACATAGGCAATGAGAGCGTATGTTATAACTTGGATTAAATTTGTTTAACTTAACTTGAAACAGTAATTGGGAAGACTGAAGTGATCTTTCCAATCTGAAGTTGACAGTTGTTCTAAAACTGTCAAGTGCGTGACAAAATGACAAGAAGCAAAGATATTTCAATTTTCAAAAGATCTCTTTTGTCAAAATTGCGGATAAGTTAATAACTCTAGTAAAGATCGTTTGTAGGAATACCGCACACATTTGTATAGTGCTTGTTTGCACATCAAAATGAACATTTTTTGTCGAGAGATGAAGTCAATAAGATTTTGCATTCAGGGGACTAAAATAAAACTGAAATTTGACAAAAGCCAACACTGAAAGATGATAAGGTGATATTTTGATCATATATACACCAGCTGAAAAAATTTGCATTCTGTTTGGCATGCATCTCCAGAATGTTCACCCTCAGATTTTCAAGTACTGGGAATATTCAAATTACTTTCACTGGGTGAGGAAAATAATGAAAAGTAAATATTCTCTCACAGCTTTTCAATCTGACAAATATTAACTTAAATTCTCTTTTAAATATTTACCAAGCGCTAGTCTTTGATTAAATCTCTCAAAAGCCAACACAGAAGAAGTGATTTCACGGTTTCCCTATTTGAAATTGACTCTGATTAACACTTGATTTTAAGTCTATGTTTCCAAAAAACCGCGACGAGACTCTTTCAAATAAACAGCCTTGACCGCTTGAGAAACTAATTCGCCATATTCCGACATATATTTGCGCAAGGATATTTACTGTTCTCCGTAAAAGGACATCTGTGAAAGGGAACTATTTGTCTACACCTTATTTGCCTATTCTCTGTTTTCTGCCTGACTTTACACCCATAACACGTAGATTTGTCAAAGTCAACAAGTGAGGGTAATCGAATACTTTTTAAACATTTTTAAATATTTTGTTAGCCAGCGCCGATATTTTTTTATACATAGGCATTGAAGTAAAAAAGCAAATATTTGAGAATCCTGTTAAATCTATGATGTTATACTTCTAGAATTCTCTTGTTTGTTTAAATTATACATTTATGACCAAGACATAAGTCTGATATGAATTTGGGACAAAATATAACTACATACGAACTTATAAAAGTAAATGTCAAATAAGATTTGCTTTGACATTTTTTTACTTTAAGGACTTAATTTTAAAAAGCATTGTAAATACTTTTGAATATTTCGATATAAAATGCTTGATTACGTAGCTATATTCGCGGCAGGCATCCAATAAACTTGTATTTTATTTTAAAAATTCTCAAAATGTAATTATTTGTCTTATTTAAAGAGTTATAAATATTCATTGATAATTAAAACTAAAATTGACCCTGAAGTTTATTTGATTTTAAGACATTCATTTATAAGTCGAAAACAAGTAAAGACATCATTAATTAGATATGATGCTGTATTGCTCATATCAGAGCAAATCATGCAGAGATATGAGCAATATCTAGAAAAGTGTGCTGAAACTTGAGAGGCAACAAAACGTACCATTGTCAGTTATATATTACAAACAGAACAAAGTATTAAACATCTATCATCAAAAATCATAAATATTTTTTATTGAAAATTCTATCAATACAGTTGCCTTTTGACATTTTCCTAGAGTCTTTTTATTTAATAAAATTTTTACAAAAACAGTTTTATTAATAATAAATAATTATAAAAATAATAATCTTAATAAACGATAAATAAAATACTTAAACAAAATATGCTGATTAATTTATATAGAACAAACCTGTAATTAAATATTACAGAAATGTTAAATTGTTGCATTTTTGTAGTATCATGCTATTGTGATCAGTTTAAAAAAATCATTAAATTAATTATCTGCAATTTTTGAAAAAACAAGATAACTGATTCTGACCAAAAAGAATTAGCACCTGCGATATATTAAAACTCCCTAGATTCAATATTCTGGACAATAGGACCTTATCTTATAAGAAAAAAACAGACCACACACTCCAGCGGTAATCTTCATCTCATTCTCGTCTCAGAAAGTCTAGACTTACTGTCATAAAAACCTCTGTCCAAAATCACTGAATAGTCGAGGAATTATTTCGACAATCAAGACAAAGGTACTTCAAAGATTTAATTCCTTTATTTAAACCACTTCATATGTGTTTAAAATCTTTCAAATAACATAAAATCTATGTAGCTATTGTCCTTGTTCATAGAATAAAATGGCAGCATATTAAAGAATAGAATCATTGTTTGATCTTTTTGACGGGGTATGTCTTTCAGCGCATCCTCGCATCTCCGATAAGTTTAGCCCTTGTTAGTGTCGCCCTTGCTCCAGAAGCCAAACCGATATATAGAAAAACATATCCTCTTAAACCATTTAAGGGGATTTAGTGTCCTCCCGATCTCATACACAGGTGTTGGAGTAGGAAAGCTGTGTTTGTTTACCTTTAATGGTTACTGGCTAATGATGTGGTCTTGGAGCAGATTAAATTTTAGTCGAATCCATCTTGACCATTCATTAACCTGCCTACAATAGCAAAAGGAAAGCTAAAGAATGCCACTGTCATATGAAAAGACTTCTCACTTGATATCTGTCGTGTGATTGTCCCACCTTCTTCACATGTTATTAAAACGATGCTATTCCCTAAGCATGGGCATACAATAGGCTAGATAAAACGCTGGACATACTTTCATTTCATTAATTTCTATCAATTTCATACAAGATACATTCTTCTACCTCATCAAGATTACTTTTGACTTTTTATTCTAGATACCGGTGAGCTTTGTAATGGTAAAATAAATCAATTTATTGAAGGTTTTTTAATTTATTAATTCAAATTCTCAACATGTGCAATAAATATAAAAGGATGGCTATCTTTTTTTCGACATTTTATCGAAGGAAATTTTTAATTTGATATAGATTTAAAAATATACAGTTGAATGATTGTATCAACATATATATTAATGCATTTTTATAAATTGATATGATTATGTTACTTTGAACGTTTCTAATTGTACCCATCTTTCTATTATAACGCATTTATCTGAAACATAAATAAACATATATTAATCGTAATTTTCCTTTTATAAATTTCATATATTTTTTGTTCCTTTATTTCAATCAAGGTTCAGTACACAATTGAAACTTTTATCTTGATGCCCTCTATCATATTGGTGAATCATTGCTTGAGAGAATGGTGCTGTAATAACAAGTTTTATTATTAATGTTCTCTTTGGAACGGTTAAATTAGCATTTATCTTACAAGTTATTAACTGAACTACTGGATTACAAAGTAGTGTCGCTTTAAAAGTACTCTTACAAAAGACAAATATTCTACAATTTTGCTAATGTCGTCGGTGGTCCAAAGAATTAACATAATTTACTCAAAAATCGGTTTCCGCCCAACGCCTATTGCTCTTAACTTTCTAATTGGAATCTAGTTTTACAAAGGAGCCTCTTTCTTAGACATTGAAACGGAATCATAGACTTTCAAACGCAATCAAATTGACGAAACACAAACATTTTGATTCGAGAACAAAGACCACTAATATAGACCGTGACAGCAATCTGACGTTTGAACAATCGGGGGTACTTTGCTATGAAAGTGAAATCGTTAATCGGTAAAGACCCTCATTTCGTTATCGCCACGGGGCCTCTTTGTTCTTGCACAAGGTAAGAAACGCAGGGAATTAAAACACCAATGAGAAAACTGCATATTTCTTTTTTGAGGTCCTGTCAAATTGTGCTACTTAGATCAACGACTTGAAAGAGAAGAGGTTAAGTTTGATGTTCGTTCTGGGGAGTCGGTGTTATTGATTCCGTTAGGGGGAGGATTGCTGGTTTTCTTTACAGCAGTGTTAGTCTTCACAAGATAGAGGCATCATTTAACTGTCGTTGACTTAATATTCTGTACATGGACTGTCAAAATGATTAGAGACATCAAATGTACTCTCCATTCAGGCGGTTGACAGCTAGCAGAAGTAAAGTAATTCCTTTGGATTGTTTGATGTATGAGTAATTAGACAAAAATGGCTTGTAGATTAGACGCAATATAGAAGGAACAACCGTTGAGGACGACAGAGAGGACAAATGAAAATATGCAACATCACATTAGAAATATCAGGGCATGAATACGAACGTCAGCGGGACACGACATTTTTGGTAGAGAACGTTTATGATATGGTATGCTGAGAGAACCAACTGTTGTGTCTGTACGAATTACTAGTAGTTTGTATTCTCTTTGGGTTATTACATTATTTTAAGTATCAGGAATTGTAGCAGGCATACTACCAAAAAAAAAAAACGATGCCTTAATGATATACAATCATACAAAGGGGAAATAGTAAACAAAGTTTTGATTTTTAAAGTAAAATATTCTAACAAAAGTCTAAATACTATGATCTTGGATCATAGTTCAACAAAACTATTATAATGAGAAAATTGCATATCAATCGTATGGGTGAAGATTCTCTCAGATAACGTTAGAAATATACTTATGTATGTAAACTTCACTTCTGACGCTTTTGTAATTATTTGAAAGTACAAACTTCTATTGCTTCTGGAAATAAGTTAAGGGTTAGCCAAAGTAAACTAGCAAATTGTGTATGACCTTCATCACTTACCCGGTAAAACCTCTCGCGGGGAACGTAGAGCTTTTGCTGATACAATCAAATGCAGACCGAGATGCTTCTCATTATCACGGCGGGTTTCTAGACATAGTATTCAATGAAAAATTATAATTTGTTCAAAACGAACAGTTTGTTCATAAAAAATTCAGCCACTAACTGCAATCTGAGAGAGAATTAAGTAAAACTCTGGAGACGGAAAGTCGACGCCATACTGTGTGCGGTCCTGTTACTGTGACGTCACTAATTTGTACAATTTGAAATTATGTCTAAAATGATAACTTTAACACAAATTCCATACAAAATTTGATATTTGGTGTATTTACTTTCTTGGTACATGTATCAGTCCATCGGGTGTCTCACTCAAATCAATGATTATATTAAAAAGATTGAATTAATATTTATTTTAGTAATCAAATGTTGAAGCGTCAAATATATAATGTATTTCCGAATCCCGATACTAGTTCTTTTGAAGACTGATAACTTCTCCATGTGGTATATAAACAGGACATGATAATATAACAAACTTTGTATCTTCATTAAATTTTGTGGACCTGTGAATACATTGTATAGTTATAATTGTCCTATCTACACGATCCAGGTGGGTTCGATGAGCCTGTAATTAACTTCGAGAGGAGAGACTGCATTATATTTACATAAATCATGCTTACATTAGATGTTCGTTAAATGGATAAAATAACGAATTTCATGCATGGGTAGAATTACAAAATAAACTCCGAGAATTATCATGGTACGAGTTAAAACCATATTTACAAAAAGTCAATTATAAAAATATAAAGCCATGTATTGGCATTTATAAAGGACCCCTGTGGTACCAAAATACGATTTCGTTTTAATTGTTAATTAAATTGAAATCAATTTTTCTTTTTGAAAGTCAACCCTTTAATTTATTTGTACATTTCTTTAGTAACCTAAAGATTTGGTCTGCTCGACTTGGTCCCTTCACGTTGCATTGTCAGTATCAATTTTCTTATTCTGACAATACTTCGTCGCAGGGTGCTGCTATCGGATGAAATTCTGGGCCTCAACGTAAATTGACTTATTGTATGGGTAGGAACGAAGTCTCCCTCAAGAGCCTTTTTCAGACCAGAAGAGTTTTTTTGTCGTATCTTTAAGCTAGATTTTTAACAGATATGATTGTTAATTCAAAGTTATTTGATACTTTATTAAGAGCAAACTTCAAAGAGCTCTCTTCAGTTACCGAATCATTATAGAATTGTTAAAAATCAGACGCTCACAAGTAATGCATTCAGTTTTATTCTCTGAAAATTGATAATCAAATATGTAAAACTAATATAACGTGACATATTCTTTAACTCAAAGGTAAAATCAGTAAAACGCAAATATTACTAACAAAAATTACTTTAAGAACATTTATTTTAGCACAATGCTAGTATATAAAGATGATAACCTAACTGCTGCATTAAACATAATTATTATACATGATGCTTTCTTATGGCTTTTAACCAAAAGTTGAAGACATGTTATTTGTCGTATTAAAGGTTCATATACTCTAAACTCAGTCTCTTAACACTATTTCAGTAGTTCACAGCTGGAAAGCCAATTCACCTATCCTAAAACTACAAGAACATCTAGGGTGTCATTTCATCATTTTTGAACTGATCAACATCTCCATTTTGTTCTCAAACTCAACTAGCTGGCCAGTGTACCGCTTGACCCAGACATATAATCAGATATATACGATTTCCCATCCCCAAAGTCCAGGAATGAAGTCAGTGGATTTAATTGAAGAGGACACCTGGGCAAGGCTCATTACCGCACCAACTACCATCAACAGCTAACAATCCAAATGAAACCCTATCCGCTCAATAGGACGACCACAAATGTTATTCTTAACGTTCAAGTTAAATTACGTCTGCTGCTTTGGTTTGGACGTTTATCAAAAACCCACCTACATCTTCAGCAAGAGTGTTAAACTGACAGGTGAAGCATTACGGAGTGTATGCGTATAGTGACAAAGCAGTTTGTCATTGGCGAAATAACTTTGCATTTGTTATTGCTATTTTAACAGATTCAAATGAAACAATTAATTGATATTGGTATATGGATATTATATTTTTTCTTTAGAATATTATATCCTTACAATCGATTGTTATTCATTTCTACAATAGAGGCACAGTTTTCTGCAATTACAGGACAAATCGAAGGCAGTATAGTATAATCATAAGTTTCATGTGTAAAAAGAATTAGTTTTACGTGTAAAAATACATGGAGATAAATATACATGCACATTTATTAGTAAATCAGTCTCAAACTATCATAAAGCTCAAGTGGTGTGTACAAAACTAGCGTTTTCCTTTCATTGTCATTCATTTTATTTTCCCTTTGATGTTTTCGGCATTGTAGTAGTATTGACATTCAAAGAAATAAGGAAAACAGGCGATGATGGTGTTGATGCTAATATTTTGTAACCACCACTGCCTTCAGCAATGTGCAGGTGTAGTGAAATACTTTAAATACTGATAATCTGACCAGTCTTTGTATTGGAGACATCTCACAATCCAGACCATTATAGAAGTTAATGATTTGGTCTACGCCGTGTTTGGATAGGTGCGCGGCTCAGTTATATGTCGCATTGACCAAGAGGTTTTCTGATACTGGGATTAACACAAAATTAAACCACCCATCATTTTTCTCCCCTTCTGACCACAAACGTTTGGCACAACAGGTGCTTTAGGTTCCAAATAGAGAGAGAGAGAGAGAGAGAGAGAGAGAGAGAGAGAGAGAGAGAGAGAGAGAGAGAGAGAGAGAGAGCGCAGAAGTTTCTTAGTGATTAAGTTCCTTCCAACATCTTCATTTGAATACAAAGCATCATCATGATTGCTTTTGCTTGCTTTTACTAGATCCTATAGCTATCAAACATAATTTGCCTATGATATCTCTCAGTGATATGAAGTTGCAATAGAGCATCATATACAAGTATTTTGGAAAGACAGCCAAGAAATCCTATAGCATTGCTTTAATTTTACTGAGAACGTTATCTTAAGAGCACCTACATTAACAATACCAGTATTCCCGTTTTTCGTTAAAGTACTTGATCGCATCGATTACCAATATACATTGCTTTAATACATACATGTACTAGAGAGAAATATGAGTAGTTTGATTGTCAGTGCAATTAATGAAACTGCTGGGGTTAGCTTTGTAAAATATAACAAACACATCCATGGTAAGGTTTACACAATATCAGCAAACAATCAAATCTGTCATTAAACTAAAATAATGTAAAATATCGATTCTATGCTCTGCTGAAAGTGCATAAAAATGCATGATAAGTTTAAGAACTGCGTACCTTTATAAGTCAAGCATTTACCTTTTACACTTCTTGCTTTATTGCAGATTTCGAAAGGGTTTTACTTCGTTGTGTAATAATCATTATCATGATATTTACTTTCAAAAAACATCAATTGTAGAACAATACCCAAATATTGATTTTAAAAATGTGAGCTACTTAAACGCAGAGGGAATTCGGACAGTCAATGCCACGCAAACATAAGTGAATAGAATGTAATTTTAAAGGATGTAAAAATACAGCGTCAAACAAAGTAAACATTACTCGATGACTCCCTGTAAATTGATATATAAGATGTGTGTTCTTTTTAACAAATTGATTTATATATAAGTAATGCTGTGATAAGTTGTGAAGATAGGTAAGTTTTCAACAAATTATTAAATAAAAGACTATATATAAACGATATTTTATATATATATATATATTTTAAAATATATTTTTAGAAATACATTTTTCACCCATTTATTTGAACTTGTAGTAGTATATGACATCAAAAGTGACGGTATCTTATAATTTAATCAAAATCAGTTATTAATTGACATTTTCCCTATCTTTTTTTTTTTGAAAGTGAAATACCTGTGTAGAGCGAAGCCTGAATAAGAACGAATTTCTAGTCACTTATAAGTACTGGATAGATACTTCTTTGGTAAAAATAGATTTTGTTCAAGCATTCGCTCAATTTTTTTCTTAAAAAATAAACTGCTTGAAAACCAGCCGTTTTAGGATAAAATTGCGAAAATGGAAAGGTTATCTTTATGATGCCATTTATTTAAATTGTGACACTGGAATCAAAATGATAATAAAAAAAATATATGAATAAGTTTAAAATGTTTATCTGTACAAAGGAAAGATTTACAGTAAAATGATGATGTTCATTTTAGGGGAGGGGGTAGGCGCTAATCATATATAGTCCTTAAAATTATAGTTTATAGCAACTGGTTTAAATAACTACAAATACAAAATTGTTTATGTACATGTATATGAATATATACAAATTAACAAGCACAAGAAGATAAGTATGCTTTGTTTATTAAATAAACCATTTCCAATACAAGAACAGATTTGGAGAGAAAAAAAATATTTGATATCTTCAATTATATTTCCTCAATCTGACATAAATTTATTTCATATTTTGGTCATTCAACTATTAATAAATTAATTGAGTTGAAATGTTGCTTGTTCAATATATATTAATTGAAATCTTATATGGAGTTATAAAGTATTAATAAAACCCAATGTAAATACCACAACAAATCCGAATACATTAAATATACACACACGATTATTTGATAAGACAATAATAAATAATACACGTAAATAAAATTTTTCACGTAAACCCATGTCTTCACACTATTTTGCCTATAGAGTTTGAACAGATTATGTTCAGTCATTCAATGCTAAAGCCCTTGATATATTCAATTAGCACGAGTACTTTCGTAAATTCGTTACGAAATACTCAGGTTTTTAACTAATAATGCACAACCTGTAATGATAAAAAAGGTTTATGCGTATCTTTTAAAAATAATGATCAATAAATTCGAGAGTGTCAAAAATCCCCAGATTTGAACATATCTACTATCAATTTATCTATGGGAACATGTCCTATGGTCCGTTTGAAGAAAATGTCCTCGATAACTTTAGAGGAAACAGTTTGCAACAGCGGCAGCAGCAGCAACAGTTTACCAAAACGGAACGGCTGTGAAGGGTAGGTCGATTCAATGTACTTGCTGAGGGTAACTTGTGCCTGGTCTTGTAGTAAGGCCACGGCGTGATTGTCTCTAAGCGTTTTCATTTCGTTAACAGGATTCCGTAAGGCTGAAAAGCAAGTGCCAGAACTCTGCGTAAGATATTGAGTTATGTACTTAATAAATAAAATGTATATTTCTACATGAATACTACACAAGTTTAACACTATCAATTTCACAACATGTTTCGACAGAAAATTGCATTTGTCAGTTTTCTCCTCCTGGAAATATTATTCATTTTGTATTAGCGATTTTCGTACCTGTTTTGAAGATTACTATAGCTTTAAGACAAGTATATTCTGTTGGGTCGACATTTATCAATTTGAACTTATCGATGACGTCATGAAGTGCTCGTATCTCCAACATGCAAGCGGACATTCTCTCTGATGTCATTTTACTATCTGATGTTACGCCTAAAATGATACGTTTTTCATATAATTTAATTTATTCACAATATGATGTCGACAGTATGATTTATATCAGAAATGCAAGAAGTGGATTTTTGTTAGACATTTCAACTTAAAAAAAGCAAGTTACTCACCAGACGCAGTTATAAGGACGTGGGGTTGAATTGGGAGGCGGAATTGCGCGAGACTAAGTATGAACAGATCCCTCCAACTCTCTTCAATAAGAACAAGTTGGTCCCTGTTTGGTAGTCCAACGAAGGCTGGTATACTCTTGGTCCACTTGATGGTCATGAACAAGATCCTGGCAGCAGTTTCACAGACAGAGTCAGCGGTGTTTGTGGGGAAAATGAAATTGCTCATTTCAGATGGATACTAAAATTAAATATGTATTATAATAAATATTTATGCATTTGAAAATCATTGATTATTTTTTTTTATAAATCTTATCACTAATTTTTTTACTCTTGACCTCCACCCTAATATCAAATAAACGAAATTATGTTCAATTCTTTTAAGAAATAATACTGCAATTTCAATTTTATTTATTATCTTCGTTTTTGTTGTAAATAATAGTTGTTCAGACTATATTTGATCACGTTTAAAGTTAGTGTAATGTTTTATACCCTTGGAGTTGGATGAACAATGACTGAAGACGATGGCGTTGAAGATGCAGATGAAGCAGACGATGTTGAAAGCATAACGGCATCACACATTCCTGGCGGATTCATGCTGTAGAAAGACGTAGGAAAGTAGGGCGAATGTAGAGGGGCTCCAGAGAGCAACGTAGTGTAGTCCGAGGACTCCCGAAGGTACATTGCAACTTGCCTTCTCAAAGTTGAGGTTCTAGGTCCCCGTTCGTGTTGAACAGCTAAAATATGACATTATATTTATTAAAATTTCAAATGCTGCTGAATGAATATGTGAAATGCAATATCGAAGGAAAAAATGAAACTAGTACATGTAAATCAAAATAATGTTTACCATCCCTATTCATTCCAGCTTTTACACATTTGTTCAGTCGGCACGCTCTACATTGGTTTCTGTGTGTTTTGTCGACTGGACACTTGTCCTGATTTCTTGACTTGCACACGTACTGTCGATTTCTTCTGATGGACCTCTTAAAACATAAAATAAAGTTTAAAAAAAAAAACTTTTTTGAATATAGATTGCCTATCTTTGAAATGTTTTACTAATATCATGATTTTTTATACATAATTTCACGTAACCAAAAAAAAAATCACATTGAAAAAAAAAACATTATTTTTTTTTAAATAAATACATACCTTAAAGAATCCTGCACACCTGAAATGACAATATAAAACATAAACCAAAATTTTAAAAAAAATCATTAAAATTGATAACACCTTTTCTAAATTTGTTACACAATCCATTTAGTTATTAAGGAATAAGACTTACCCATCACAAGCGTAGATGCCGTAATGCTTGCCTGATGAATGATCCTGACAGACTTTACAAGGGACATCAGTAAGAATTCGACCTGTGGATTACAAAAGGAGAAATATTGTTCTTTGTTTTACCAACGGTCAGTGAGCATTGCAATGATGTTGTATAGAAATATAAGCTACACTAGAGGATACGTCACTGCTAGACTTTTAGTTCGTAACCAATTAATTTTTGGTATTGCGTCACTCATTAAAACACTTTCAATACTCATGCCAATGATACATTTTTAGTTAAGCTAGGATTCTTTACAATTAATAAAAAAAACTAAAAATATTTTTTTTCATTTTGCTGAAGTACGTACGTACATAACCAAAAATCTAGATTTGAAACAATCAACGCATATAAAACGTTTTTGCTTGTGCTTCGAATTAAACCCTGTTGCTGATCGACACTCAGCTCTGCCCTAGGAAACAAATAATCTGTAATAATAACCTCACAGTGCATTTTATTTTTCTTAAATTTCCTCATTTTGTTTAACTTACACATTTAAACTGCAAGTAGTTGAAGTTGTATGCATTTCGGACTAGAGGCGTGTTATTTTCTTGAATTAGTGGCATATTTACTTTTCTCAGGTTATATTAAGAACGATCTGACAGCAGATTAAGTTTTGAAAAATACATAAACTTAAATGGAATATAACGCCTTTTAGTAATAAAAGTAATATACATTTCGAATAAAGACAGATAAATGAAACTCCAAACAGTCAAAAGGTCAACCTTATTCATTACACTAAGCAGCTTTCTTTTGAAATATACCATGTTGTTATTTCGTATTTTCACATTATTTTCGTAAACCCAGTTCAAATGTTAAAATTACCTTTGACATATTACCTTTTGTGAAAGAAAATATGATTTCATTATATAATTATGTCTGGCAACAAAACAGAATTGAATTCCCATTTAGATCAAGGGCCAAGCTTTTAAAACCCTCCTTTAAAGCCAGTCCGGTTGGCCTAAAGTTGTTGACTCAACGCAACGGATATGAATTTTTGACGTACAAACGCCAAATATTTATGCCAAATGCTTTGCAGAAAGGCAATCCGTAACATAAATATGACTGTATAATGTCTGAGAAGGAGAAAGGAAACTTGGTTCTCCGACAGAGCAATTTCAATGAGAAATCTCTCATATTACAGGTTCCGTGCCACAAGAAGTTACTTTTAGCACACAAGTAACAATGCCATTAATCAAGAATTGCATTTAGCAAATATTGTCATTGTCCCCTGGAAGTCATTACAAAAGGACCTTTATATATTATTTGATAGCATGCACAATTAAAGGAGGATTTAGGTGAAAATATATGTTTGTTCTTTTAGTCTGACAAAAACTAAAAACCCACAAATATCTGAATCAGACTTAAATTGCTGTAAATTATTTTTCAAGGTTTGTTTCAAAACGAAATTAACTTCTCTGAAATGTTACACTTGTCTCAAAACTCTTATCTGGTCTGTGCTAAAAAGTCAACACATAAAACATAAAAAAGTTATTCATTTCGCTGCAAATTCCCCAAATCATGACATATTTATAGGAAAATTTTATCCTGCATATTTTGTTTAATTATTTTGAAATGGTTTTTGCGACTTAAGCACCACATATAAATAAGATAACCTTCTAGACTTTCGTTTCTTCTTTCATTTGCAACATTCATAAAGCATTGCTCTTGGATATAAATGTGTTCCTCCGGGGGTCGAAACAAATATTTGATCAGATGTACCAACGCGGAATTGTACTACAGTTCCAGGTATCTTTTTAAAACTTAATAAAAAATACCTTTCCCATTTAACATATAGGATTATGCAATTTGTAAGAGTATTGTCGACGTTGTATTTCAATATGAAAAGCCACAATTCAGATGAAGTAGGACGACTGACATTTATCTTTATTTAACCTAGGTTACGAATCCAATGCAATCAAGGTTCTCCTTTAAATTAAACTTTACGATAAGACGATTTCTCAATAAAATTCGATTTCGAGACGCTTTTTGTGACATCAGTTGCATTATATATTACCCGCTTTGTGTGTTTTGTGTCGAAGAAGATGCACGATGGAGGTTCGCATTTCAATCTTATCAACATTTAAAATTACTTTTCCGCCTTCCGTTGAGGTTTTATTAAAAGGATATGAACCTCCCAGTCCAGTTGAACACGATTTTGACTTTCTTAGTTTACACAGCAACGATCTTGTCAAAAGAAAATGGACATTTCCAAACGAAGTTGTTAACACTTATATCCACTCTTTTGAAACATAATAAATATCGTGTAAATTTAACTAGATTTAATACCTGGCAATTTATTTCACTTTTTACTTGTAATCAAACGAAAAAACGACGAATAAACGCCAGAAAAAGATAAGGCAAACTGACATTAGAAAGCCAGATTGGAAATAAAAACAATATTTATTAACTAATTCATCAGTGCTATACCTCGATTTAAAGAAATATTATCGTGGTTATTTGACTGATATTTACGCTATTTCACTGGTTGTAGAGTTTGTTTGTTTAAACCTGTACAACCGACATATTACAGACAACAGGCAATGCCTGATATTGACTGGAATTTTAAGGAAAATTTATTAGAATTTTGTTTCTAGTCAAATGCTATATGGCGGGAAAAAACTCTGTCTTTATAGATGTAGAAAATTATTTCAGTTTAGTTTATTATAATGCTCTTACATTTGTCTAAAGGTGTAACGCACAATATGATTATGATTACAGAATGTTGTATCAACTAATCTTTTTGATTTATGTAACCACGATATAACTTTTTTCGAAAAACTGTAAATTTCCTTTGATGATGAAATTAAACTACATTAGGATAATATTAAGATTATTGGATTAAATTACGTGTTAAATTGGCGTTTGTTGCTTGATGTAATTTAATTATGCTATTCCAAATAAAGGCATTTAAGCAAATATATCTCAGGAATTACATCGATAAAAAAACATATTTATTATTATGATAAGATGGATTTTGTCCAAAAAAAAAATGAAAACAATTTTTTATTTCTATATCGCGTATACATGATTGATTAAAATGACCTTAAAATAAAAATCTTAAGGTAAAGCAATGATTATGAAACATTGTATACTCCTAAAACCTTTTAGAGTATCAGTAATTCATAAAATCTTTTAGAGTATCAGTAATTCATACAAGAATGAATCAATTACAATGAAATTGAAATAAGTTTAATCCTTTAAAGAATGGGGAAAAAGGAAATGTAATTTAAGAAAACATAATCGTTCCCAAAAAATTGTTTAGGATATTTCTTGGAAAAGTCAAGAGTTTTCAAATTTTTATTTTCAAAGTTTGCATTTTTGACAGATGCCAAAATATCCAATATGAAAAATTTGATGTTTTCTTTTAGTTAGTGTGTAAATTTCACATTATATAGTTTCTACACTGATATACATGTATATCAATGGTACAAAATATGACAAATCTGTAATACTGATTTTTATAAGAATTTATGATAAATTATACACTTTACTGCCAGACACTTCATCTCTGCACAGGTAAAGTTAACTTTAACTTTAACAATTGTTTGAATTTCATGGCTTCCGCCTGCTGTTTCCATGCCTTAAACAAAAGACCAAACACCAGTACAGATGTGACAGGTTTATGAGCTTTTGACTTTAAACCCAGGGTTATGTTGAGTATCTAAGAAGAGGAGGCTTTGATAAGCATATTTGATTCTTTTTGAATTTTTTGAATTAATTTATTTATATATCCATAGGCATGAAATGCATAATCAATAAAATTTCAGTCAGTCGTATGTGTATTTTTGTACTCTTATTATTATATAATTTACATTGAATTGCTTATTGCTAAAAAATTTATCAAAGTATTTCTAAATAAACCAGATTTACATTAAAAAACAGATATAAAAAAAGAATTTTTACTCATTTCAAACACTTAATTTAAATTATCTAGTATTTGTTTTATGCTGAAGAAAAATATATCAATACTTCTATAAATATCTATATATTTTTTATTCAATAAGAATGCATCTACATAAAATTAGCCCAATCCCATTTTGTACGAATCATTAAAGAGTTCATAAAAAAATTCATAATGAAATTAAAATCTTACAATATAAATTATGATTTTTTTTTCTCAATTAAACAAATAACAATTTTTAAAAATTGCAAAAACTTACTAGGTGTTGCTTGACATTTGTTCATTTTTAACAAGAATGGTGAATTCGTTTCAGCTGTTGAACAACAAGTAGTGATGAGACCCCTCGCTATGCATGAAGAACAGCATTGATAACTAAGGAAATTGAATAACTCAATTTGACAGTGCTGATATCAATTGAATACGCACAGTGGTCCAATGACAAGAGGGCTTTTCATATCTTGATCATTTTAAACCCGATTAATTTAAATAAAATTGCACCGCGCTTTCAAGAATGTATTGATTGCAGGAGTTATGACAGCAAGTCTTACTGGACAGTGAAAACACTGCTGCGCGAAGAAAAGAGAGAGTTTTCTCGTTGCGGGAGAGTTGCAGTATATAACGGGCCTTGAAGTTTAAACTTTCAAATCAAAGTATTAATTCACATAAAACGTTGTATAAGATAGGGTGGTGATAACATTAGGATCAAGTGCGCCTTAGAGGGTTTAAGATATAAATCAACTGGGAATCACTTGATCTGTTTCAAAGAACTTATGTAGAAATCCCGTATCTTGGAAATACTCGATCGTGTCATTAATACATTATATGAAATTCACGAATAACTAAGGCGTTTAAATGCTTTCTTTGCACATCTAGGTGGTCCAACACTTCATATCCAGTTTGCATCTCCCAGAAGAGTCAGTGCAAATGTATTTTTAAATATGTGCAGGATACGTTATTGAAAATAACTTTAGACTTGCACCATATACTACCTAGCGTTCCCAATTAAATATTTTTAGCAGTTTTAAGTTCTAGTTGATCTAATGCTATGAGATTATGGAATATTCCTAACTAGTAAAATAATCCGCGTGGTATCAAACAAAATATTTTTTTGTCTTAAAAAGTTTATAATGTTTATGGAATATTTTTCAGCATTTTATCATTGATAGTAAAATTTAAACAAAATTCGATAAAAGTACTATTTTACTTTTAGGCTGATAAGTTTTGACGGGAGGGAATACTCTCCTATTTTCTTTTCCTTGTAGCTAAGCTTATCTTATGTTTTGTTTAATCTTAGTGGCCGGTAAAAGGACAGGAAGAGGGGGCCGTCAATTTATGCTCTATTTTTCACCGTGTAATGAGAGGGGAAGCGAAGTGAAGCCAACAGCATTTAGTTATAGACAATATTGATGTCATCTTTTTACACCCGATAGGCTCACAAGTTTAAGCCGCTTATTTCATAATGAGAGTTGTCTTTTAGTTTCTCATCCCATCTTAAACTTTTGAACCACAGTCTTTAGAATTAAAACGTTGTCGTTTTTATGTTAATGTCAACACTCCATGGTAAGGACAACTAACTACCTTATTTACAGAAGTGAACGATGCAGAAATGATGTTTAAATTATTATCTGAAAACATAATGATATCAAAAAACGAGGGTCAAAAACCCGCGACGTATCCAGTTGCTATGGTTTATGTTCAGGTTGTGAAAATCTCAGCTCATAGTTACAATTGTTTCCTTCGAGGGAAGATGTATCAATCTTTATCAAATCACGGTAATTGAAAGCGTTAGGATCGACTTTCAAACAGATAAAACCCTCGACAAAGTAACTCGCTTGAAATTAGCATAAATTGAAAATGTTAGAAAAAGAACAAAACCTGTGTCGAATTTCGGAATCGTAGTTTGCGTTATCAGAAATTTTAATCGAACTTTCCCCGTGACGTAACAAAGAACAAATGGCGTTGTCAAAAAGACCGATGACGTTTGATAGTATCAAAAACATCATTGTCGAAAGAGAACGGGGTTTTATTTCGATATCAAACTCTTTTTTGTAACGCGTGACACTACTCTTCAATCATTGGATGCTAGTTTCACCTGAAAATTGGCAGGCACAGCGCTATCCATTTTCACTTGCTTAATCATGATACTTATTATAACAGAGTAATACATTATGATTTATAACGGAGAAAATATCAGTTCTTTTGACTAGTAAATCAAAATGAAGTTTGGAATTGTTTTAAAATTGAATAAAATAGAAAAGAGAAGCAATATCACTTTCATCATAAATAAATTCAAAGTGCCAAAATGATTGCTAGTAAGTCTTGTTTTGTATTTTAAAAAAACCCAAAACATATCTATTGTATTAATTCCTATTTCTGGGGAAAGCTGAAAATTGGGATTAAAATCATGACACTGTCATTAAGGATTTAGCTAACGAGGAACATTGACCAACAGATACACGCTTGTCCAGAAATGTCCTGATCCATGACTTTGCTTTGATAGTTTGGGGAGACTTTTGTGTCCGAAGCTGACATTATCTATATAATTAAGTAAATAGCTTTTTATTAGCACTGTAGAGTTAGTGACGCGAAAGCGATGTGCATTAACGAGTTTAAATAGCAGTGGTTAAGGCCTACACTATATTAACACTTCGTAAATACTGACCGTCGCCAATGCAGCCGAAAATTGACGATATTTTCACGCGCAAACTAATCACCATAAACCTGTCTGCCGCCTGTTTGTGAGGGAGTGAATTGAGACGGAAACATTTTGAACGTTTAGGTGTTTTTGAACGGCCATGGCAAAATCTCCCATTGCTTTGATCCGGGTCTGCTGACTTGCAGGGTAGCTCCAAAGTGTCGACTGTCCCTTAAGATTACAAGCTAATTCGGCTGGCAATTTCTTGCCGGAAGGTTGTGCTAATTAACTTGCCTTAATTTGTTTGAAGAATGACTTTTCCTTCTTTGTAGGAATGACCCTTTGTCATGTTTGGTCAGCGTGTATCTTGAACAGACGACCATCTCTCTTGAATATTTCAAATGTAAAATTGATATATATTTTTGTAAATTATCATGTATAAAATATTCAATTAATATTCCAGTAGAATTATAAAACTATTTCAATTTACACTGCAAATTTTAGCGTAAACAATTTTATACACTCATGCCGCCTTGTTGCACTGTTTATGACAGTCAAATTTTAAAAAATTCAGTTTTATATTTGTTGATATAATTTTTATTTATATCTGGAAAGAGTCAGAGAAATTTAATGGTAAGATTTTATTTTACTAGAACTAATTAGTTTATTAAAAATATATTACAGCTGTAACACTACAATATATTGTATTGTATTGAAACACACACACACACACATATATATATGGTTTAAATGCATAAACTGACCTCTGTACTATACTTTTAGACGGTTGTAAATGTTTACAAATAAATACTAAGAGACTTAGTATAGTATAACTTTGATTAAAACTAATATTTTACAGACTTTTATTTTTTCACTTAAACAAATGCCCTTCACCTAACTTTTAAAAGTGCCAAAATTGAAATATAAATGTTTTTTTTTTCAGCATATTGATAAATTATTTAACATTTTGTGTGAACAGTTTTGGGTCTGATCCCCTACTATATTGTTATTATTTTTCGTCATTTTTCATAAATGACATTATTCATCATGCATAAGTGTTAAGTTCATTTATCAAACAGTAAAAACAGAGCTGCGGCGAGGTTGTGCATCATAAGAAACATAAATATAAAATCATTTGATGATGTTTTAACTGATTAATGTAGTTTTATAATAAACTACATTATGACATTTTTTTTTTATTTAAGATGCGAACTCAATTGAGAAGAAAGATGAAGACAATTCGTTTTTCACATTCAAATCAAATTTATTGAGTTTAGAAACGGGGTGTACATATTCATTGGCATTCATCACTTTCAGAAAACTTGTCTACGTTAATTAGTTAGTTAATTTTACGGCAGTATAAATATACACTGTATAAAGAAAGTTTCCGTATGTGCATGGTTAAGGGTTTTTTGGTACCATTAAAGATGAAGAGAAAAGTACTAGAAAATAGATTTCAGAAATTGATTATAGATCGATACAGGTAACATGCAGTGTGAAACAGTGTTTCTGTTAAACTATATACATAAGAGCCAAACGTTTAAAATATCATGAAGTATATGTTTTTTCCAAATACCGGAGAAGAAAAGCGTTTCGTTTTCTTCGATGAATATAAGCTTATATCTTTTTTTTTAATTACAGGTTTTTCATGTGTTCATTTTTTAAACACTAGCTTTGACAAATGTCTATTTCGAAGCTTGAACTTGTTACGTGAACTCAAAATGAAAAAAAAAACACCACAAAACAATAGCATGATATGATTATGTTAACCAGGTAAATGACAAAGATAAACCCAAGCCGATTACACAGACAACTACCAAATGAATGCTATTATAAACTAGCTTAAAAGCTGGACAATGTCTTACGATGGAACATTGAAATAAAAAAAACGCTACGTTGAAGATTATAATAGCCTGTATCACAGATATTGTTAAATTATATAGTTTCTAGAACAACATGATCATAGTTTTAAATATTAAGAAGAATAAATAGTCCAAAGAGCATGATAAATACATACAGTACCAGACATGATAAGAAAACGAAACATAACTCTTGCCGTTTGAAAAAGAAAAAAAATTAACAAAAATAGTATTCTTGACTAAAGAAAGATAAATCTTCCATATAAACAATTCTAACCTAAACTTTCAATAAATATATATATCCTAGTATATAGATGTATGTATGTAGATATCATCCGTAACGTTCACAGGTTAACTTCCTTTTAAACACATTGTATATCAACGTCTTTAAAAATTTTGTATTAATTGGCTATTATATAGCAATGTTAATTAAAGCTTAGGTATAGAAACTATGGATCTTATCAGTAAATATTGCCAAGATATATAAATAACCATGATTAAATAAATGAATGATTGGTTTTGAAAATGAATAGTTCAAGTCAGACAATTTTAAAAGGATGGTAAACATGTACATGTAGATCCCAATTACCTAGCAATTAGTAGGAAGTAAAACTTAAAAAGACGTATATATTTATGGATTGTTTTATATATGGTGATGTAAAAATCTATCATAAAGAGCTATATTTAGAATTTTTAACTCATTCTTTAGAACACTTTAGAACAAAGAAACACGGTTTAGTATTTAGGTAAGCAGGGCGTTAATGCATGTTTGTCTTAAATAACAAAGACATCTTATTTTAAATCTATAAAATTATATCTTTATTCCAAAACGTTTATCTAGTGAATTGATCAAGTCAATTATATTTATGCCCACCTTCGAAGAAGGGAGGGCATATTGCTTTGCTGCTGTCCGTCTGTCTGTCTGTTTATCGGTATGTCGGTCGGTCGGCCCACCTATAGAAATATAGAAATTTGATATATAGATTTATCATGATAATATCTAGGTCAAGTTCGATTTTGGGTAGGTTCGAGCAATTTTCGTCAGAGTTATAATATGCCCTTTTTAATTCCAATTATTTGCAGTTTCATTTTCTTCGTAGATGTTTCCAAGTGAGGGGGGGGGGCATTAGAGTTTCACAAACATCTCTTGTTTTTTTAGAATCCCATGTACATATTCATTGGTTCGTTAAGTTTTAAACATCATTCTGATAGGTCATACTGGTATGCATGCGTTGTGAATTTTGTGAAATATTGTTGATAGCCCATTGTTGATGCGGCCTCAATACTAGTATTCGTGGTTTTGTTGTTACCTCTAACCTTCGAATTCACATTTCCAAAAGCTTGGTATTAAGTCGTCTCAATCCATCAATATTTATGTAACAAAAACGTCAATAGGGAGCCTTAACCTTGACCGATTGAAAAAATATATATTAACATACATTTTTCCCATTTTTTTTTTATAACATGGCACCATAAATTGTATGCATTTATTTCTCTTTACATAATCAAAATGACGAAAAAACGATAATTTTTAATTCTAGAGTTCAAAGGAAATTATTAATCGGCCAATACTATGAATTTTCGAAAACTGTAAATACTAGGGTTAAAGACGGTTATGAAACGATTACGTGGTGATTTTGCACACAATGAATTTAAATAAATTATTTTATTTAAAAGCATGGCGTTTCCTTTTAAAAATAATGAAGGAATAAGGAACTATTTTCTGAGTATTATGAGGTGATCCTATACAATCAGAGTAAGAACATCATAATATTCAGGGAATGATTCCCTCTTATTTATGTTTTATTTTATTTTCAGCAAATGTGTGTTAACTTTATATGTTTAGTCATTGCTGAATAATAAAAGATAACAGCAAAACACCGATAGGCGATTTGGTCATTGCTTATTCATTTTTCAAGTTATACCAAATAGTTTAACAACCGACATACCACCCACTTGGTGAGCAGGTATTTGGCTGTACACTAAACAAAACAGAGTGTTCAATTAATCGTGATTCTCAATGCAAACAAATGTTCCAGCAAAAAGTTATTCACAATAATGAATGCAATCAATTTTTAATGTCAATCATTGAAAGTAGCCAAAGTTATCAAATGCATAAACAATAATGTACCATATATGTATATGATTAAGGTTGGTTCATGGCTACCCCTCCCCCCTCCCAACACCAACACCAACACCACTTCATACTGGGTCTACTAATCCATAGTACTAGCACTTCCTCCCCAATTAGTTCATGGATGTCCATTGGTATGCCTCCTGCCTTATGCCTACTTTTTAAGGAAGCTTCAGTTGCAGCACCAATACCAAATGAGTGCGACTTGAACGTTGCATGAGGGATTTTAAGGTAACATAGTGTCTTGGCAAGTACTGCTGAAAAATTTGTAAGGTTTGTGAAGTTTTCTATCGAAACTATCGAAATGGCAAAGAAATTGACAAAGTGTAGGTGGTCTAATGGAAATAAATTTTGTCAGAGCTTGTTGCAAGATTTACGATTCATTGTCAATGGGAATAATTATATGTATAGTAGCTTCCTTGCCATCTTGATACCTTTTGAGGAATAATTTAACTCTATTGTATTTGCAAATGAAACAGCACTTAATTGCGTAACTCTGTCTTGAGGGGCATTAGATGTTATGGATAATTCAACTACGCGCAGAAAACCAAAATATGCCAACATGTAATCAGAGGTAAACATTAGAGTCTCATAACCTTGTATGTGATTGGGAGTGGCTTAATTATTCTATGAAGAAGTTATAATGTGATGGATCTACGAATGGTAACAGAAGACTGCTTCCAAAATAGGCCTTCTGAAAGCTTCTGAATGATGAAGGATTCTAGGATGTCTTAAGTGAAAGGCTTTAACTGACATGCATGATTTAAAGTGAATGGGACCGTTTTCATGCAGACTTGTATGCAATAAAGTTAATCAAGTGGTCTAGAGGTGAAGGATTTGTATCTTGTAATTGGTAAGACTTTCGAAACTGCAAAAAGCCAACATGCCTTTTGAGTTAGTAAGCTTGGTATAAGTTGATATAAATGCGTCAAACAGTCTATGAACCTCGTCTAAAAAAGGCTCAAAAACTCTGATGGGACGGATGTTGGATTAGGTGATACTGTAGGTGCAAGCAGACGAAAAACGGTCCCAATGAAATCGTAAAATAGAGCCAATTACTTGATTACAATTTACTGTTATACATTCTGCCTTAATTTGCAGATTTAATTGCAAGCACTTTAATTAATACTAATGGTCTAATAAGAGACACGATAGTCCGACTTTTAGGAGTTAGAATTGATGATAGGGACAAGAGCAATATTGTCGTCTGTGTGAAGCAAAAGCTTTAAATTCAACAAATGAGAGCCCCAAATATACATACGCCCATAACGATTGGAATCAATTCTACATAAAATATGTCCTGTCTTGTGTTAAAGTACCAATGAGATGACCATGGTATATAAGCCCATTCCCCATGAACATAAACGCCACCTCCTGTTACCTAACATGTAGTGCAAACTGTGAAAAATTCTAAGTCGTTGTCTAAGGACCATAACTGGTCAGGAAATTGGCAGCAGCCATTTCAAGAATATAAAAATGTCAGTAACGCTAGTGCGTTTTGGTTTATTCCGGAGTTAATAGGAATCATATGGTGCGGTGTTGTATCTTCGAATAAATGCACGGGCTGCTGGTAATGCTTTAGAACAAAGTGCTAGTAACCCACATAAGTATTGTAAGTGTTGTAAAGTAATATGAATGTCTGTGAATAATTAAAACGTTTTCCTCTGTAAAATTGGAACCAAAATCCCCTACCTATACCATGTGGCCCAACCCTACTCTTGAAGATTATGATTTTGACAAATTTTAATGTACACTATCTGAACTGACTAAAGTTACAGCTTTCAAGGCAAATTGTGTTTAAAAAGATGATTTTTAAAGATTTTCACATTAACATTGAATTCGTTTTGGTTTAACGTAGTCTTCGTACTGAAAATTAGACAAATATTTCAATTAGTGTCTTTTCTAATACAATCATGTATATAGCCATATATATTGAAAATGCTTGTGATGAAAATGTTAGATGCGTGGCCTAGTGGTAACGCTGATGTCTATTTGATTTTGTGGTCGCTGGATCGAATCCACTAAGTAGTATTTTTTTTTCACTTAAATTGAAACATGAACAGAATAGACAGGTTAAGCTACATGTATCTATTCTTCTGTGTGTTTTTTTTTAAATTATATTCTTTAATTCAGTCTGAGTATGAGCATACCCAATATAAACAGATCTCTTCATTAACACAATACATGTACTCTATTTACACTTAGATCCATTGCATTTTGCTTGAACTTATCACGGTTCAGAATATCAACCACTGTTATACACAGAGTTTCCCGAATTTATAACAAATCAGTTGTTACAGGCACCATTATAGAATCAGTACAGTGTATCCAGGTTTCGAAAATCATATTGCGACAGCAAGGTACCTGAAGCTATTTTTAGTAACAGGTACTTTCCGTTCAAACACAGGTGTAGGCGAAATAATGGGAAAAGGCGCTATACCTTTTTAAGAATATTTTTTAAAGATTGTTACTTCTATTGCTACTTTAACATACGTTTCCTAAAAATAAAATAGAAATGCAAACGCAAATCTTATCTTAATTCAAACTGATTAACGGTATTTTATTTTGAATTGAAAAAAATGCTTAATCTAGTTTTAATGGACAAATCAAAACCACCTGGCTCGGTCTGCACCAACTTAAGGTGCTGTCTCCATGATCAGGTCTCTGCTTTTCAGGTCCGTTAGGGCAGTTCTTCCCCAAGTCTCCTTTGGCCGGCCTCCATTCCTTTTTCCCTGGGGTGTCCATCTTAGGGCGACCCTAGGCAGTGAGTTTGGGGCATGCGTAGGACTCGACCAAGCCATCGCCAGCGTCTTGTTTGGATGATCTGTGCTATTGTAGTCATCCAAGTTCTTTTCAACAGTTCTTAATTTGAGATGATTTTTGGCCATAAGATATATAGGATAAATCTGAGTGATTTAGTAGAGAAAGGTTTCAGAACTCTGTACCAAATAGGATGACACTGTGTACGTTGCTGTTGAAGATCTTGATCTTGGTGTGGATGTTAAATGCTGTAGATCTCCATATAGGTTTCAACATTGTAAAAGTTTGTTTGCCTTATTGATCCTGGTGTTCTGTAAACAAGGGTGTTTCTTTGTTTTCTATTGCTAGAGCCCACATACGCTAACGTTTACGAAGGTTTTTGTGGCTTCTTGCATGTTCAGAATCATTAGTAAGAATTCTGGGGAAAACGCACTCACAAATGTTTAGAAAATCCCGAATGTTTGTTTCTAGCATTGCATGCTGGCTTCTGATTTATTTCGCTTCTCCACTGTAACGTAGTAATTATATTAACACACAAGGCAGCTTATATTATTTTTTGTAGACTCTCGACAATAACATGATGACCAAAACGTCTTACACTTGTAATTTTTGTAACATATGACCAAAAGTCTTCACGGTCATCTGATTTGAGTTTCATATCCTTACCTAAGTAAACATGTTTTGTACCCCCCCCCCCCCCCCCGGGCCAGGCAGAGATCGTCCCTCCAGGGCAGATATAAAAAAAAACAATTATTAGTCCGTCTTTTTCCTCTCTAAATTTATACAAAACATTATTCTACAGTGGCGTCGGAAATTGCTTACCACAAACTCATCATGACGTCATTTAAACGCCGCTTCCTTGGTCCTATGTTATAAACACCTTACAAGCGAACGGAAAACATGAACTATTCTTCAATTTTCATCTTTTCTTTTTATTTTAAAATGGCAACAGTTACATCAACTTTTTATTCTTAATTCTTGTGGAAACAAGTGAAAAGCTGTCAATGTGACAGCAAACCGGGTTTTCTTTTATGTAAACTGTATCCATAATCCATGTCAACCCTTATCCAGTGAAAAGGAGTACCCTACATGTATATGCAACATTTTGCCAAAAAAGCTAGTATTTTTTTCATAAATAATCGGAAATCAAAATCCTAGCAATATGCACCCCTCTAAGATATGTACAATTGATCTGCAAAAGAACAACTTCCTATCTTGAGAACTGTAGGAGGAGTTATCCGTACAATGAGGGTACCCTATATGCAATATTTTGCCAAAAAATGACTAAGTTCAAAAGCTGGTATTTTTTCGATAAATTATCGGAATTCAAAATCCTAGCAATATGCACACCTCTGATATATGTACAATTGACCTGCAAAAGAACAACTTCCTATCTTGAAAACTGTAGGAGGAGTTATCCGTACAATGAGGGTACCCTATATGCAATATTTTGCCAAAAATGACTAAGTTCAAAAGCTAATATTTTTTCGATTAATTATCGGAAATCAAAATCCTAGCAATATGCACATCTCTGATATATGTACAATTGATCTGCAAAAGAACAACTTCCTATCTTGAGAACTGTAGGAGGAGTTATCCGTACAATGAGGGTACCCTATATGCAATATTTTGCCAAAAAATGACTAAGTTCAAAAGCTGGTATTTTTTCGATAAATTATCGGAAATCAAAATCCTAGCAATATGCACACCTCTGATATATGTACAATTGACCTGCAAAAGAACAACTTCCTATCTTGAAAACTGTAGGAGGAGTTATCCGTACAATGAGGGTACCCTTTTGGCAGCCGCCCGCCCGCCCGCCATTTTCACCATTTTAATAACCGGATTTTTCCGTTGGAAAACCCGGTTAAAAATCGAATTATTTCTTCCCAAAAGTTAACTTAATGTGAAACTTCTTTACATTCATTCTGTACATATTTTAGAACTGTTAAAATCAGTTTGTGGTGTTATAGAAAGTACTTGATATTTAGTCCATTTGTTTTAATTCTAGTTAAAAAATCGGTAAATAAACCCCGATTAACTAAAACTTTTGAATCTTTCCATCGTAGAGTTTTCATTTACGCAATTTCTTGGCCAAAAAGGTCTTCTTCCGAGATTCACACCAGTTTTATGTTAATTCAATAAACCGTCTCAGTCAAATTTTAATTGCTTGGTAAATATTTAAGTACTCTCTTCGTATTTCAACTCCAACACTAGCAAAACGTACACAAACGTTTATCACAATAAATAGCAAAATGAACATACATAATATGATTTCTTTTATCAAGAATTGTAAGTCTAACAACACTTAAAGAGAAGATGTTTACGTTTTTGAAACTCTGAGTTTGTGCCAGCGCCAGGTACTTCGACCACCGACTTGTTTATGTACTGTCATAAACAAACTATTTATTATTTTGAAATATTACTTTGCTTAATTATCTGTTTAGGATTCTTCAATATTTATGCCAATGTTCATAAAAATTTGCCAATCAAAAAGAGAGATATTTGTGTTGTCTCAATAATTTCCGAACAACCCTTAGTACAAGCCTAGCTTGTTTATATTTACACTGCGCTGTACCTGGCTTGTAACTCGACAGAAAAATGGTTACATGTACCAATTCGGAGATTTCTCAGTCATGCTGGTATTGTAAAAGATTACAGATGAAATACTCAGTAAAAATCGTCACAAACTCCCTACAATTCAGACTATTTCTTTTAATACCTCTTGGACGAAAAAACGTATATAAGCTGCTCCAATTTAACCTTATCGCAAGACGCTGCCGAGCTATATCTGAAAACATTGGATAAATCTACCAAGGGTTGTAGAGGAGCAGAGTGGATCGTGAACTCTTCGCTAGCGAAGATTTGTTGTAACAAATGTTTTGTCGGCGTATTGGCACATACAGTCCCCTTTCCCCCCTTCTCTAATAATCGTCTTGTTTTCAATATTTGATTTGATATATTTGACAGATTTAATGTCATAGACTATTCAATAATAATTTTCACTTTCAATATCGTGTTCTCTCAGATTCAAAAGAATTAACAACGATTGGCTTCGTGGCAATGCATAAATATCTACCCTGCAAGACAGGTTCAGTCGATATACATGTAAGTACACCAAAAGCAATTATTAAAATCAACAATCAGAGCAGAAACGCGGAAGTTTCAGATAGGGGAAACACCATGTCAGTCTTGATCAATGAGCGATCTCGTGACTTGTTGTATACGAATATTAATGCATTTTAAATGAATATGCACATTGTTAGTTCTACTATATAGCATTCAGATGCCGTGATTGCTATTTATATTGCTTTCACGAGCGATCATTTATTGAGACAACCTATTATTATTGATAATTAAAACAACAGCAATGCAAATATACTCACATTGAATAAAGATTTGCGACCTTACATCTTCCTTTGCAAAGAGAACTAAATAACATTACGAATAACTTATTATAGATGCATAATGATGCCACTTATTGCTTCTTCCTACCTTGAAAGAATATAGATGACTATGAGTTATGTTTGTTCTAAATAAAAAAGGGCTATTTAAAATAGAAAACATGATGTATCTATATTTATCACAACTATACACGTTCAAGGCATCGGCACTCTCGACGATTTAAATCTCAGTTATTATGAAAGGAAAAAGAGTTAAAGGTAATCGAAGTATTGTGCCCCCGTGACTTAAATGCTTCTTTCCACATGAAAGGTATCAGAATTGTGTATGGAGTCAGTTGACGGAGATCTTTACTAGGAATTTTCATAAATCCCGACAACGTTACTTGTTTTGTACAATTGGACGAATACAGATTCTATATGATACTACTTCATCATCGTTAAATTTGGCTCTAACGCTGTTCAGATAAGAATGGTTGTGTTCTTCTGCGGGACCCTTCAAATAGTTATTTTACACTTGTTTATGATAACAGAAGCATTTGAAACTCTCCATAAGAAAAGCTGGGACAACTGCTTTTTTGGATTAGCTGAATGTAAATGCCAAAATGTTCCTAACAATCTGCTGAAAGTCGATTGTTCTGGACGACAACTCTATACCCTTCCGGTATTTAACACCAGTGTGATATGGATAGACCTTAGCAATAATGAGATTTCCAACATTAGCAGTAGATTTCCAAGAAATGTATCCTACATTAATTTGTCTGATAATAATATTACGGAGCTTGTTATGCATCCTTTCCATGGATTATTCAATCTCAAAACTTTGAATTTGGAGCGAAATATGATTAATATAACAATGGTGTACAGCGGTCTATTTGCCGATCTTACTTCTCTCACTGAGTTGAGTTTAAAAGGTAATATACAAGACAAATTCAAGCCAACAGTGATTAAAGACGATGTGTTCTCCGAATTAAAATCATTAAAAACCCTAAAAATTGACGGACCGGCTAATGTAACATTTGGAAAAGGATTTCAGAGCATTACCATGTTGCAAAAACTCGATTTATCTGGAATAACAGGAAATTGCAATTTTCAAAGGATATCTCATGATATGTTTTTGAATATGCCTAAACTCACCTACGTCGATGTGTCTGCTTGTGATATTTTGGATATTGAAGAAGGTGCATTTGGAAAGCTCCAATATCTCGAACACCTTGATGTTTCTCATAATAAACAACTCGGATTTGCATCACTTCCAAATATAACTCATAACCTAAACAAAACATCGATAAAGGTTTTGCGTGGTAATGGAATAAATTGTTTGTCAGGAATCGGTACAAAGATTCTAAAACGTCATTTTGAAAACTTGAAACACACAAACATTTCCGAAATCTACTTTGAAAAGAACAGACTAGAGCAACTGGAGTCTGGAGCACTTCGACTGTTGCCAAACACCATAACAAGCATTTCGTTTGGAGAAAATAAACTAACTCAAGGAAGGTATATGATAGATTTTTTCTTTTTACAAAACATACGTGTTTATAACGTAAGTGTACAGCTTCGTCCACCGCCTTTCCCCGAATCAATATTTGAACAATGCGCGGAAAAAACTGATGTCCTGCATGCAAATAAACAATATTTTGACAATGAAGATATTCAGAAAAAAGAAGGAAACAAATATGAATCTATGATGAACGATTTCATAGGCAGCAAGTGGAATAAGTTTCATGCGACCTTTTATATTCCAAAAACAATGGAGGTTTTATATGCAAATATGAGTCGACTTTACAGAACTATACCTGAATTTGGATTAAATGCCACTGGCATAAGAGAAATACATGCACAAGACAATTTTCTGTATTCATGGGATGGACCAGTTCACGGCGTCGAAAACATAAAGATTATGGACCTCTCAAACAATTTTTGCTCGCACATTTCAAAATCGTTCTTAAAATACGCACGAGGCCTGACGACGTTACGCATGTCCAAAAATGATATTGGTAAGAGTCTGTCAAGTGATGTGGAGGGAGAGATCTTTGAGAACACAGTGTCAATGGAGGTTCTTGATTTATCTTATAATAATATTGTTGATCTTTCTGCGCCTATGTTTAAAAGCATGGAAAGACTACAAACATTAAACTTACAGAACAATCAACTATCGACATGGCGTGTGAAAGTGGATCATATGAAAACTATACATTTCATTAACCTTAAACAAAATAGACTGACAACATTTGGAAAAGAAGCACAAATGTCATTGGCAAAATTATTTCAAATAACAAATCTTTCCATCGATTTATCGGGAAATCAGTTTCTTTGCTCTTGTGACAGTGTACACTTTCTGGAATGGATTACTGCTTATCGGAACCGTTTCATACATTTTAAACGTTACGAGTGTTCGTCCACAAGCTCACATAGATTTAATTTTTCGGATGCTGATAACTCTTTAAAGTTACTGAAGAAGAACTGCAAATCTTGTCTAGTTATATATATAGTAACTTCAGTAGCAGTAGCTATCATGTTTAGTATTATCTTGGGCATTTTTCTCTTGAAAAATAAGTGGAAAATTCGATACGTGATTTATAGATTCAAACAACGTTTCAAAACATATACAGGACATTCAATAATCCCTCAAGCAGACTCTCCTTCTTATGAATATGATATTATGATTTCATATTCTCCAAAACAACTATCATTCGTCCTTACCGACGTGATTCCTCGACTTGAAAACGAGGCTGGTTTTCAGTTGTATGTCAAGGACCGCGATGAACCAGCGGGAATTTCTTGTGGAGAAGCCATTATGGAAGCTATTCAAAAAAGCAAAAGAGTTGTATGTCTTGTGACAAAAAGTTTTCTAAAATCCACATGGCAAGACTACGAATTAAATATGTCAAGGATGGAAGCTATCGAGGACAGAGAAAATTTGAATTTTGTCCACTTAATCCTATTTCCTGATGTTTGCAATGGATCTATTTCCATTCAAACCTTAGATCTCGTTAGACAAGAATGTTTTTCCGAGTATCCAGAGGAAGAGTGTGCGTTTGATGATTTTTGGGAAACATTGATATCCCATATAAAAAAACTCAACCGACATTAAATTGATAAGCTCTATTTTTGTTTCTTTATTGTGTGTGTGTGTGTTTCGTTGTATTTATATTTATACTTGTTTGTAATTATATTGAACTAAAATTGCACACAGCTTATGAAAACGAAGAGTGTAGAATTAGTGGACCAAGTTAAAAAAAAAAAGAAGAAAGTATCAATTTATGATATGTACGGAAATTTTGAAATATTTTTTTTATACTGTCATCAAACAGTTAAACATGTATGAACGATTATCTCTTTAATGAATCACGTCATTAAGGGAGATGCGAAACAGGTTGATTCCCCCCTTTTTAAAAAACATTGAGCAACACATAAACACCTTAAGTTTCATAATGTCGTTTCAATAAATGATTCTTTAAGCGGTGTCTGTTTGAAATCAGTTTAAAAATTATGCCTCTCTGACTCTCAGCCTTGAAGGATTTTTTCATCATTAGAATGATTATTTTTTTCTTTTCATAAGAATGTAAAGTGTCATTCAAATTTAATGAGTTAAATGAACTGAAAAGAAATCTATTGGTGGTATCCATGCATTTTACAAAATAAGTGTAAATTTGCCCAAGATGGATGTACATGTAATTGAATAAATATACAAAGGCAAGTTCCAGCGGTGACAGAATAAAAAAAAAAAGGTTTGGTACACTCTGCAGGAAAATACATCAAATTATAAACAAGATATACAATAATCAGTCAAATAAACCACAGGTGCTTGAGGACAGGACCCCCCCCCCCCACTCCCCCAAAGTATATAATATAGACCCCGGGACTTTATTCATTTTTTTTTTTATTAAATTATCCTTTTAGAACATATTTCTAATCTAATTTATACTTTCATTGCATAAAATTACCTGAAACAAACATTTTTTTTTAAAAATCAGACACTCTACAAATATGATACAAGAAGGTTGCTAACTTCGTCTGCCAGCCGAGAGGCACTGCCGATGAATATTTGTTGAAATGTACTATCAAACTACATCTTCCAGTAAAAATGGTGACTTAAATTATGTCGTAGCACGGTAATTCCCATCACTGAATTTTTGCATGCCATGCCCGTGTAAATACTTTTATTGGGTGAATTAGGACAATTTTCATCGACAAGTTGCAAGTTTTGAATCAACGGAAGTGAAGGTTTATCGCAAGGAAGATAACTCCGCTCGTAAACAGAGCAATTGCACTCAAACTCGAAAAAAATACACTTCATTAGAAGTATGAATTCTAATCAAGCCGCGAAGACATGAAAACTTTTTTATCGTCTTGGGTACTGGAGAATCTAAAAGAAGGCACTCATACTGATTGCATTACAATTGAAGACATGAAAGAGAAAATAAAAAGATTAATGTCCCGAGTTATCTTTCTTGCGATAAACGATTCTAGATGGACGAAGTTAGCAACCTTCTTGTAATATGCGTATCGTAGAATGTATTGAACTTAATTAACGTAAATATTTGATAAAAGGAAGAGAGTGTTTACGGACAGGGATAAAAACAAACTTTCGCGCGTGGTTAAAGAAAACAGACGAAGAACTTACTATACAAAGATATAACAGGTATTGTAAATGAGGGCAACAGTCATAAATTTTGTACCAAAACCATTAAAAGAAAAGTTCAAGAGCTTGGATATAAACGGAGGGTTGCCAAGAAAAAAGTCGCTATTCGCGAGGTCAACAAAAAGACTCAGTGTAAATGGTGTAAGGAGAGGAGGAACTGTACTGTTGATCATGCATGACTGGAGTAAATGGGCGTTTGGTGATGAAAGCCTGATAGTAATTGAAAAAAATAAGAATGTTTATATATGGAGAAAAGACGACGAAAAATACAATGCGCAACTTGTGTGTCCGCCATCGCGATGACATCTGAGTATCATGATCTAGGGATGTGTATCTATAAAGGGAATATGTACTTTAACTGATGTAGAAGGTAACATAAATGCCCGTTTTAGCCAGACATTTCCCTGATTAGCAATACTAGTATGTATTTATAGACGACAATGCTCCAGTGCATAGAGCCAATTTAGTAAAAGAATACATTACCAATAACAATATAATTACAACATCATGGCCTGTCCAGTCTTCTGACCTAAATATCATCGAGAACATTTGGTTAAAAATAAAAAGAACACTGGAAACCCGTGCCGAATTCATTAACACAAAACAGCAACTCATGGCGGAAATTCGGACTGCCTCGGAAAATATACCTACCGCTTATATTGAGGACCTTTATGCAACCAGTCCTGGAAGGCTAATTGAAGTTTTAAAGATGAAAGGAACTTTAATAAAGTATTGAGGTAAGACAAACATTTATTAAATTTTTCATACATCCCAAATATCAAGGGGCGCAAATTCGAAGTCCGGCGGCTAATCCGGCTGGCAATTTCTTGCCGGAAGGTTGTGCTAATTAACTTGCCTTAATTTGTTTGAAGAATGACTTTTCCTTCTTTGTAGGAATGTTCCTTTGCCATGTTTGGTCAGCATGTATTTTGAACAGACGACCATCTCTCCTAAAAACTTCAATGTAAAATTGATATATATTATTGTAAATTATCATGTATAAAATATTTAACTTTTCAATTAATATTCCAGTAGTATTATAAAACTATTTCAGCTAACGCTGAATTTTATACCCTGATGCCACCTTGCACTGTTTATGACAGTCAAATTGTAAAAAAATCAATTTTATGTTTGTTGATATAATTTTTATCAATATCTGGAAAGAGTCAGAGAAATTTAATGTTAAGATTTTATTTTACTAGAACTAATAAGTTTATGAGATTAATACTATATTACCGGTATCACACTTCAATATGTTTTAAATGCATACAATGACCTCTGTACTATACTTTTAGACGGTTGTAAATGTTTACAAATAAATACTAAGAGACTTAGTATAGTATAACTTTGATTAAAACTAATATTTTGTGTGAACAGTTTTGGGTCCGATCCCCTACTATGTTGTTTTTATTTTTCGTCATTTTTCATAAATGACATAATTCATCATGCACAAATGTTGAGTTCATTTATCAGACAGTAAAAATAGAGCTGCGGTGATGTTGTGCAGCATAAGAACACATAAATATAAAATTATTTGATGATGTTTTAATTCATGGTTTTATAATAAACTACATTTTTAAATTTAAGATGAGAACTCAATTGAGAAGAAAGATGAAGACAATTAATTTTTCACATTCAAATCAAATTTATTGAGTTTTGAAACGGGGTGTACATATTCATTGGCATTCGTCACTTTCAGAAAATTTGTCTACGTTAATTAGTTAGTTAATTTTACGGCAGTATAAATATACACTGTATAAAGAAGGTTTCCGTATGTACATGGTTAAGGTTTGTTTTTGGTACCATTAAAGATGAAGAGGAAAGTACTAGAAAAAAGATTTCAGAGATTGATTTTAGATCGATACAGGTTACATGCAGTTTGAAACAATGTCATGAAGTTTATGCTTTTTCCAAATACCGGAGAAGAAAAGCGTTTCGTTTTCTTCAATGAATATAAGCTTATATCTTTTTTTTTAATTACAGCTTTTCCATGTGTTCATTTTTTAAACATTAGCTTTGACAAATGCCTATTTCGAAGCTTCAACTTGTTACGTGAACTCAAAATGAAAAAAAAGCCCACAAAACAATGGCATGAAATGATTATGTTAACCGGGTAAATGACAAAGATAGAACCCTAGGCGATTACACAGACATCTACCAATGCTATTATAAACTAGCTTAAAAGCTGGACAATGTCTTACGATGGAGCATTGAAATCAAAAAACGCTACGTTGAAGATAATAATAGCCTGTATCACAGATATTGTTAAATTACATAGTTTCTAGAACAACATGATCATAGTTTTAAATATTAAGAAGTATAAATAGTCCAAAGGGCATGATAAATACATACAGTACCAGACATGATAAGAAAACGAAACATAACTCTTGCCGTTTGAAAAAGAAAAAAAATTAACAAAAATAGTATTCTTGACTAAAGAAAGATAAATCTTCCATATAAACAATTCTAACCTAAACTTTCAATAAATATATATATCCTAGTATATAGATGTATGTATGTAGATATCATCCGTAACGTTCACAGGTTAACTTCCTTTTAAACACATTGTATATCAACGTCTTTAAAAATTTTGTATAAATTGGCTATTATATAGCAATGTTAATTAAAGCTTAGGTATAGAAACTATGGATCTTATCAGTAAATATAGCCAAGAAATATAAATAACCATGATTAAATAAATGAATGATTGGTTTTGAAAATGCATAGTTCAAGTCAGACAATAAAGGATGGTAAACATGTACATGTAGATCCCAATTAGCTAGTAATTAGTAGAAAGTAAAAACTTAAAAAGACGTATAATTATATATGGATTGTTTTATATATGGTGATGTAAAAATCTATCATAAACAGCTATATTTAGAATTTTTAACTCATTCTTTAGAACACTTTAGAACAAAGAAATGCATGCGTTGTATCAGAATTTTGTGAAATATTGTTGATAGCCCATTGTTCGTGCTGCCTCAATATTCATGGTTTTTGTTGTTACCTCTAATTCGTAAGCTTGGTATTAAGTCGTCTCAATCCATCAATATTTATATAACTAAAAACGTCACTAGGGAGCCTTAACCTTGACCGATTGAAAAAAATCTATATTAACATACATTTTTCCCATCTTTTTTTTATAACATGGCACTATAAATTGTATGGATTTATTTCTCTTTACATAATCAAAATGACGAAAAAACGATAATTTTTAATTCTAGAGTTAAAAGGAAATTATTGATCGGCCAATACTATACATTTTTGAATACTGTAAATACTAGGGTTAAAGACGGTTATGAAACGATTGTAATACGTGGTGATTATGCACACAATGAATTTAAATAAATTATTTCATTTTAAAACTTTTAAAAATAATTAAGGAATGAGGAATCATTTTCTGAGTATTATGAGGTGATCCTATATGGTCAGAGTAACAACATCATAATATTCAGGGAATGATTCCCTCTTATTTATGTTTTATATTATTTTCAGCAAATGTGTGTTAACTTTATATGTTTAGTCATTGCTGAATTATAAAAGATAACAGCAGCAAAACACCGATAGCCGATTTGGTCATTGCTTATTCATATCTCAAGATATACCAAATAGTTTAACAACCGACATAGCACCCACTTGGTGAGCAGGTATTCGGCTGTACACTAAACAAATCAGAGTGTTCAATTAATCGTGATTCTCAATGCAAACAAATGTTCCAGCAAAAAGTTATTCACAATAATGAATGCAATCAATTTTTAATGTCAATCATTGAAAGTAGCCAAAGTTATCAAATGCATAAACAATAATGTACCATATATGTATATGATTAAGGTTGGTTCATGGCTACCCCTCCCCCCTCCCAACACCAACACCAACACCACTTCATACTGGGTCTACTAATCCATAGTACTAGCACTTCCTCCCCAATTAGTTCATGGATGTCCATTGGTATGCCTCCTGCCTTATGCCTACTTTTTAAGGAAGCTTCAGTTGCAGCACCAAATACGAAATGAGTGCGACTTGAACGTTGCATGAGGGATTTTAAGGTAACATAGTGTCTTGGCAAGTACTGCTGAAAAATTTGTAAGGTTTGTGAAGTTTTCTATCGAAACTTTCGAAATAGCAAAGAAATTCACAAAGTGTAGGTGGTCTTATGGAAATAAATTTTGTCAGAGCTTGTTGCAAGATTTACGATTCATTGTCAATGGGAATACTTATATGTATAGTAGCTTCCTTGCCATCTTGATACCTTTTGAGGAATAATTTAACTCTATGGTATTTGCAAATGAAACAGCACTTAATTGCATAACTCTGTCTTGAGGGGCATTAGATGTTATGGATAATTCAACTACGCGCAGAAAACCAACATATGCCAACATGTAATCAGAGGTAAACATTAGAGTCGCATAGCCTTGTATGTGCTTGGGAGTGGCTTAATTATTCTATGCAGAAGTTATAATGTGATGGATCTACGAATGTTAACAGAAGGCTGCTTCAAAAATAGGCCTTCTGAAAGCTTCTGAATGATGAAGGAATTTGGGATGTCTTAAGTGAAATGCTATAACTGACATGTATGATTTAAAGTGAATGGGACCGTTTTCATGCAGATATGTATGCAATAAAGTTAATCAAGTGGTGAAGGATTTGTATCTTGTAATTCGTAAGACTTTCGAAATTGAAAAAAGGCCAACATGCCTTTTGAGTTAGTAAGCTTGGTATTAGTTGATATAGATGCGTCAAACAGTCTATGAACCTCGTCTATAAAAGGTTCAAAAAACTCTGATGGGACGTATGTTGGGTTAGGTGATACTGATGGGGCAAGCGGACGAAAAACGGTCCAACTGAAATCGTGAAATAGAACCAATTACTTGATTACAATATATAGATATATATTCTGCCTTAATTTGCAGATTTAATTGCAAGCACTTTAATACTAATGATCTAATAAGAGACACGATAGTCCGACTTTGAGGATTTAGAATTGATGATGGGGACAAGAGCAATATTGTCGTCTGTGTGAAGGAAAAGCTTTAAATTCAACAAATGAGAGCACGAAATATATATACGCCCATTACGATTGGAATCAATTCTAAATAAATATGTCCTGTCTTGTGTTAAAGTACCAATGAGATGGCCATGGTATATAGGTCCATTCCCCATGAACATAAACGCCACCTCCTGTTAACTTAGTGCTATCTGTGAAAAAGTCTAAGTGTAAGGACCATAAATGGTCAGAAAATTGACAGCAGCCATTTAAAAAATATAAAAATGTCAGGAACGGCATTGCGTCTTGGTTCATTCCGGAGTTAATAGGAATCATATAGGATACGTCTGGGTGATTTAGTAGAGAGGGTTTCCAGAACTCTGAACCAAATAGGAGGACACTGAGTACGTTGCTGTTGAAGATCTTGATCTTGATGTGGATGTTAAATGCTGTAGATATCCATATAGGTTTCAACATTGTAAAGGTTTGGTTTGCCTTGCTGATCCTGGTGTTCTGTAAACAAGGATGTTTCTTTGTTTTCTATTGCTAGAGCCCACATACGCTAACGTTTACGAAGGTTTTTGTGGCTTATTGCATGTTCAGAATGATTAGTAAAAATTCTGAGGAAAACGCACTCACAAATGTTTTGAAAATCCCGAATGTTTGTTTCTAGCACCGCACGCTGGCTTCTGATTTACCTCGCTTCTCCGCTGTAACGTGGTAATTATATAAACACACTAGGCAGCTTATATTTTTTTTTTGTAGACTTTCGACAATAACATGATGACCAAAACGTCTTACATTTGTTATTTTTGTAACATATGACCAAAAAGTCTTCACGGTCATCTGATTTGAGTTTCATATCCTTACCTAAGTAAACATGTTTTGTAGCCCCCCCCCCCCCCCCGGGCAAATATAATGAAAAACAATTATTAATCCGTCTTTTTCCTCTCTAAATTTATACCAAACATTATTCAGTGGCGTCGGAAATTTCTAAGCACAAACTCATCGCGACGTCATTTAAACGTTTTTTCCTTGATTCTATGTTATAAACACCTTACAAACGAACGGAAAACATGAACTATTCTTCAATTTTCATCATTTCTTTTTATTTTAAAATGGCAACAGTTACATAAACGTTCTATTCTTAGTTTTTGTGGAAAAAATCAAATTATAATTTCTTCTCAAAAGTTAACTTAATGTGAAACTTCTTTACATTCATTCTGTACATATCTTAGAACTGTTAAAATCAGTTTGTGTTGTTTAAAATGTTCTTGATATTTAGTCCCTTTGTTTTTATTCTAGTTAAAAAAAAATCGGTAAATAAACCCCGAATAGCTAAACCTTTTGACCTCTTTCCATCGTAGAGTTTTCATTTACGCAATTTCTTGGCCAAAAAAGGTCTTCTTCCGAGATTCACACCAGTTTTATGTATAATTGCTGCGCCGCCTTGACGTCAAAACCCAATAAACCGTCTCGGTCAGATTTTAATTGCTTGGTAAATATTTTAGTACTCTCTTCGTATTTCAACTCGAACACTAGCAAAACGTACACAAAAGTTAATTACAATTAATAGCAAAATGAACATACATAATTTGATTTCTTTTATCAAAAATTGTAAGTCTAACAATACTTAAAGAGAAGATGTTTACGTTTTTGAAACTCCGAGTTTGTGCCAGCGCCGGGTACTTCGACCACCGACTTGTTTATGTACTGTCTTAAACAAACTATAAAATTATTTATTGATTATTTTGTAATATAACTTTGCTCAATTTTTGTATAGGATTCGTCAATGTTTATGCCAATTTGCATAAAAATTCGCCTATCAAAAAGAGAGATATTTGTGTTGTCTCTATAATTTCCGAACAACCCTCGTACAAGCCAAGGTTGTTTACATTTACACTGCGCTGTACCTAGCTTGTTCTCAACAGGGAAATTGTTACATGTACCAATCCGGAGATTCCTCAGTCAAGCTGGTATTGTAAAAGATTACAGATAAAATGCACAGTAAAAATCGTCAAAAACTCCCTACAAATTCTGATTTTTTTTTTTTACATCTTTTATAGATAAAAGTATTCCTTTCACTGATTGGTTGCAAAAACGAGGCGATCGCAGGGAATTTACTGATTGGCGGTGTAGTTCGTTGTTTTCATACACAATTTTAATATAAGTATTATTACAATTTTTACGTAATCTTTGAATAACATACGATAATGAATTACAAATATATGACTTTTTTAAAAAATCATTTTTAATTTTTGTTCTTTTTTTCACACGACCATTTCTTCTAATACCTCTTAGACGAAAAAAACGTATATAAGCTGCTCCAATTTAACCTAATCGCAAGACGGTACAGAGCTATTTCTGAAAACATTGAATAAATCTACCAAGGGTTGTAGAGGAGCGGAGTGGATCGGGAACTCTTTGCTACGAAGATCTGTTGTAACAAATGTTTGGTCAGCGTATTGGAACTTATAGTCCCCTTTCCTACTGTCCTTTAAAATTTTTAGATTACTGAGAATCTAAATTTGTACATGACAACTGTTGTCATGTACAAATTAGAATTTTTAATAATCTAAATTTTTGTTAAAGACACTACCTTCTCTAATAATCGACTTGTTTTCAATTTTTGATTTGACATATTTAATGTCATATGCAATTCAATAATATTTTTCACTTTCGATATCGCGTTCTCTCAGATTCAAAAGAATTAGCAACGACTGGCTTCGTAGCATAACAAAAATTCTACCCTGCATGACAGACAGGTTCAGACGATATAAAGTACACCAAAAGCAATCATTAAAATCAACACTTAGAGCAAAAACGCGGAAGTTTCAGATAGGGGAAACACCATGTCAGTCTTGATCAATGTGCGATCTCGTGACTTGTTGAATAAGAATATTAATGCGTTTTAAATGAATATGCATATCATTTGTTCTAATTTATAGCATTCAGATGCCGTGATTGCTATTTGTGTTGGGTTCACGAGCAATCATTTATTGAGACAAACTATTATTATTAATAAATAGAACAACAGAACTGTATGATTCAATGCAAATATACTCACATTGAATAAAGATTTGCGACTTTACATCTTCCTTTGCAAAGAGAACTAAATAACATTACGAATAACTTATTATAGATGCATAGGGATGCCTCTTATTGCTTCTACCTACCTTGAAAGAATATAGATGACAAGGAGTTATGTTTGTTCTAAATAAAAAAGGGCTATTTAAAAAATAGGAAACATGACACATGTATATCTATATTGATTACAACTAAGAAGACTCAAATTAAACGGTCAAGGCATCGGCATTCTCGACGATTTAAATCTCAGCTATTATGTAAGGAAATAGAGTTAAAGGTAATCGAAGTAAACTTAGCGACTAATAGTGCCCCCACCCCATGACGTAAATGCTTCTTTCCACATGAAATATATCAGGATTGTGTATGGAGTCAGTTGACGGAGATCTTTACTTGGAATTTTCATAAATCCCGACAAAGTTACTTGTTTCGTACAATTGGACGAATACAGATTCTATATGATACTACCTCATCATCGTTAAATTTGGCTTTAACACCGTTCAGATAAAAATGGTTGTGTTCTTCTGCGGGACCCTTCAAAAAGTTGTTTTACACTTGTTTATTATAACAAAAGCATTTGCAACTCTCCATAAGAAAAGCTGGGACAACTGCTATTTTGGATCAGCTGAATGTAAATGCCAAAAAGTTCCTAACAATCTGCTGAAAGCCGATTGTTCTGGACGACGACTCCATACCCTTCCGGTATTTAACACCAGTGTGATATGGATAGACCTGAGCAATAATGAGATTTCCAACATAAGCAGTGGGTTTCCAAGAAATGTATCCTACATTAATTTGTCCGAAAATAATATACAGGAACTTGTTATGCATCCTTTCCATAGATTATCCAATCTCAAAACTTTGAATTTGGAACGAAATATGATTAATATAACAATGGTGTACAGTGGTCTATTTGCCGATCTTACTTCTCTCACTGAGTTGAGTTTAAAAGGTAATATACAAAACAAATTCAAGCCAACAGTGATTAAAGACGATGTGTTCTCCGAATTAAAATCATTAGAAACCCTTAAAATTGACGGACCGGCTAATGTAACATTTGGAAAAGGATTTCAGAACATTACTATGTTGCAAAAACTTGATTTATCTGGAATAACAGGAAATTGCAGTTTTCAAAGGATATCACATAATATGTTTTTGAATATGCCTAAACTCACCTACGTCGATGTGTCTGCTTGTGATATTTTAGATATTGAAGAAGGTGCATTTGGAAAGCTCCAATATCTCGAACACCTTGATGTTTCTTATAACAAACAACTCGGATTTGCATCACTCCCAAATATAACTCATAACCTAAACAAAACATCGATAAGGGTTTTGCGTGGTAATGGAATAAATTGTTTGTCAGGAATCGGCACAAAGATTCTGAAACGTCATTTTGAGAACTTGAAACACACAAACATTTCCGAAATCTACTTTGAAAAGAACAGACTAGAGCAACTGGAGCCTGGAGCGTTTCGACTGTTGCCAAACACAATAACAAGCATTTCGTTTGGAGAAAATAAACTAACTCAAGGAAGGTATATCTTAGATTATTTCTTTTTACAAAATATACGTGTTTATAACATAAGTGTACAGCTCCGTCCACCACCTTTCCCCGAATCAATATTTGAACAATGCGCGGAAAAAACCGATGTTTTACACGAAAATAAACAATATTTTGACAATGAAGATATTCAGGAAAAAGAAGGAAACAAATATGAATCTATGATGAACGATTTCATAGGCAGCAAGTGGAATGAGCATCATGTGACCTTTTATATTCCAAAAACATTGGAGGTTTTATATGCAAATATGAGTCGGCTTTACGGAACTGTACCTGAATTTGGAATAAATGCCACTGGCGCAAGAGAAATATATGCACAAGACAATTTTCTGTATTCCTGGGATGGACCAATTCACGGCATGGAAAACATAAAGATTATGGACCTCTCAAACAATTTTTGCTCGCACATTTCAAAATCGTTCTTAAAATACGCACGAGGCCTGACGACGTTACGCATGTCCAAAAATGATATTGGTAAGAGTCTGTCAAGTGATATGGAGGGAGAGATCTTTAAGAACACAGTGTCAATGAAGGTTCTTGATTTATCTTATAATAATATTGTTGATCTTTCTGCGCCTATGTTTAAAAACCTGGAAAGACTACAAACATTAAACTTACAGAACAATCAACTATCGACGTGGCGCGTGAAAGTGGATCACATGAAAAGTATACAATTCATTAACCTAAAACAAAATAGACTGACAACATTTGGGAAAGAAGCACAAATGTCTTTGACAAAATTGTTTCAAATAACAAATCTTTCCATCGATTTATCGGGAAATCAGTTTCTTTGCTCTTGTGACAGTGTACACTTTCTGGAATGGATTACTGGTTATCGGAACCGTGTTGTACATTTTAAACGTTACGAATGTTCATCCACAAGCTCACATAAATTTAATTTTTCGGACGCTGATAATTCCTTAAAGTTACTGAAGAAGAACTGCAAATCTTATCTAGTTATATATATAGTCACTTCAGTAGCAGTAGCTATTATGTTTTGTATTATCTTCGGCATTTTTCTCTTGAAAAATAAGTGGAAAATTCGATACGTGATTTATAGATTCAAACAACGTTTCAAAACATATACAGGGCATTCAATAATCCCTCAGGCAGACTCTCCTTCTTATGAATATGATATTATGATTTCATATTCTCCAAAACAACTATCATTCGTCCTTACCGATGTGATTCCTCGACTTGAAAACGAGGCTGGTTTTCAGTTGTATATCAAGGACCGCGATGAACCAGCGGGAATTTCTTGTGGAGAAGCCATTATGGAAGCTATTCAAAAAAGTAAAAGAGTTGTATGTCTTGTGACAAAAAGTTTTCTAAAATCCACATGGCAAGACTACGAATTAAATATGTCAAGGATGGAAGCTATCGAGGACAGAGAAAATTTGAATTTTGTCCACTTAATCCTATTTCCTGATGTTTGCAATGGATCTATTTCCATTCAAACCTTAGATCTCGTTAGACAAGAATGTTTTTCCGAGTATCCAGAGGAAGAGTGTGCGTTTGATGATTTTTGGGAGACATTGATATCCCATATAAAAGAACTCAACCGATATTAATATGATTATATCTACTTTTGTTTCCTTATTGTGTGTGTGTGTTTCATTGTATTTATATTAATACTTGTTTGTAATTATATTGAACTAAAATTGCACACAGCTTATGAAAACGAAGGGTGTAGGATTAGTGGACCAAGTTAAAAAAAGAAAGTATCAATTTATGAAATGTACGGAAATTTTTAATTTTTTTTTTATACTGTCATGAAATAGATAAACATGTATGAACGATTATCTCTTTTATGAATCATGTCATTAAAGAAAATGTAAAACGGGTTGATTTCTCCCTTTTTAAAAAATATTGAGCAACACATAAACACCTTTTTATAATGTCTTTTCAATAAATGTTTTAAAGAGTTGTCTGTTAGAAATTATTTTAAAAAATTTGCTTCTCCGACTCTCAGCCTTGAAGGATTTTTTCATCATTAGAATGATAATTTTTTTCTTATCATAAGCATGTTAAGTGTCCTTCAAATTTAATGAGTTTAATGAACTAAAAAGAAATTTATTGGTGGTATCTATGCATTTTACAAAGTGAGTGTAAATTTGCCCACGATGGATATACATGTAATCGAATAAATATACAAGAGCAAGTTCCAGCGCTCACAGAATAAAAAAAAATGATTGGTGCACTCTGTAGGAAAATACATCAAATTATAAACAAGATATAAAATAATCAGTGAAATAAACAAGCAATCACATGTATTTTGTCCATCAGGGACAAGGAACTAAATGTCTCAAGTTTATAGTTAACAATTTATCTAGACCACAATTATGTTTATATATATCTACCAGACATACTGTAAACAATTTACAGTAACTGCGTCAAACTGGGAGGGAGTTGGGTAACACTATTTGACTCCGATCCAAGTCATTCTTGAATGGTTTCTTATCGATTTCCCTTAACTAAGATTGCTCTAAGCATTTAATTATGATAACATTTAAACGTGTACAAAAAATCTAACAGTGAACGCGTTGTAATAGGGAAACTTGATAATGAGTGCACTTAAAGGACCGTGCAATGTCACATGAATACTTGGTTTTATCCATGTTATAAGGATTACATACATGTTAATGATACAGGTATTGTAGAGCAGTTTTCTCCGCTAGTACATTTTCTCTGATTTATCAGTAGCCTTTCTCGGCTTTAGTAGTAGCTTTTCCCTGCTTCCGTAGTAACGTTTCCCACCGGGGAAAAGCTACTTTTTATAAAAATTATTATTAATGGAAACCCAGTAAGAAATAAAATCAATGTTTGTACATCCCCAGGTTTGATTTATATTTGTATTCCTCTATATAGATTGAGTTTTATTTTGCCGATTTATTATTTTTTCGTAGAAAATGTTAAAAATTGAACATGCATATCATAGAATGCATAGAACTTAATTGACGTAATTATTTGATAAATTACCTAGTTTGACAAGATATACACATATATGTATGACTTTGAATTTGTTGAAAAATGTTTTAGAATCTATTTACAAATCTAACAGTCCGTAGCCCGTCTGTTTGTGCAGTTTTGTCCAGGACAAACCCCTGTTCTAGAGAAACTGAAGGATCGCTCTTGCCGTAATAGTATGTAGGATCTTAACCAATTTTCATCGAGGCAAGGTGTTGGTATCATTCAAATGTATGTAACACCTACAAGTAGATAAACAATTTGTAAGGACATACATGTATTTATGAAATGGTTTTAATCAGAGTGGGCAAGAAATATTCTTTGCTTATAACTTCAACTTGAAAAGAATTATTCATTTAATAATTTGGACATACATATATGTGTATATCTTGTTAAACTAGGTAATTTATCAAATAATTACGTAAATTAAGTTCTATGCATTGCAAATGTAATTATGCGCAGATGTGCAAAATTTGAAATTTAATGAATCTTCATGTTATTTTAATTCTTGTTTCGTATGAATTCACATTGCAATGTTTATTTTCTCATTTTCAATTCAGGCCATTTGCACCCCCTCCTTCTCGAAGCTTCGCTCTTGAAGAAGTTGTAAATACTTTTGATTTATTATCCGATCGGTTCTTCCGAGGTTTTTCTTCTTCAGAGTTTTATCATTTTACTGTTATTTGTATCTTTACTGACAGATTCAGTACATCAAAAGTTCGCCATTTCATCTTATCGTCACGAGAGCGATTAAATTTTTCTAAAGCAGTAATTTATGTAAGGCATATAAAACTTAGATATTGAATGCACAATATGCATTTTGTAATAAAATTGATAAATTCAAATGCTAGAATTTTGTCCATAAATTTCCAAGCGACGGTCCAGGTGACTTAATGGTTTCTTTTTGGGCGACCCGTGTCCTATCCTGGTGATAACTGAAACCTTTTTTCTCTTTTAATTTAAATTAAAATTGACGAATTTTTTACGTTTTAAAACATAAGACCCAGATTGTATATGAGTGCACTTTTGACCTAAAGTTACTATTCCGTTGGCTTACATTCTAAGCTTTTTAAAAAGAAGAAAGAAATTTAACGTCAAACATATAGGAACTCACCATCCAAAAGGTAAACCAATGGAATTGTATCTTATTTGTATCCGTGTGATGACACATGCCAATGAATGGTCTTCCTGTATTCCATTTGCGGCGAGACCATTTTCGCTGAGGTCTAAATTCAAAGGATAATTATGTACCTCCTTGTAATGATATTTAACAATAGTATTCAAGATACAACTTCTACTATAGTCTGTCCCAAGATATTTATGCGGCATATTTGGGCGATTTTTAATAAAAACTAGACCAGCAGCACGCCCTTTCTGAACTTCAAGATCAATTTTTTGTTGAAGAATATTTATGTTTTCTCTGGCTGATTGAAGATTAGTACAATGTCTAAACTGTCTTGACCCACAATAAGGAATCTTAAACCCAAATGTAAACCCATCTAACAAAAATTTAGATTTTGCTGAATCATAACCTTGTAACCACATTTCGAAAGCTTTTACATTAACAGGAGTAACAACACTGGGATTCAGGCTGACCTCATTTTCTGATTTGGTTGGTTGGGTTCTGTTGTTTATTGGAGGTTCCATAAATTCTGTTGTTTGACTCTGATGGTCCATGGCAGTCTTTCTTGGAATGCTCCCCAAAACATCTGCTGCAGATGTGTGAGTATTCACAGCTCGGTCTGGTACAGTTACCATTGTTGTTGTTGTAGCTGAAGCATGGTTTTTTGGACTTGCCACGAAAGGGCTGCTGTTGAAATGACTTTTGTTTAGATGTTTTTTCTTGACCATCAAGCCGACTTTTCAACCCAACCTGCAATGCCTCCATGTGTAATTCAGCATTTATTTTATCCCAGGGCATTTGGGCTGGATTTTCAGCTCTCCACATTCGGAATTGTTCATCGTAATAAAAAGCTGCCTTGTCCCCTACAGCATTGCTAAGTTTTTGAATTGTTGCTATGTATTTCATTAAACAAGGCGCTTGCGCATGGCATTTCTCGCAGTACACTGCTACAAAGATATGAAATGCATTCATCCACTGCTGTAGATTTCTGAAGTAATACTTATGTTCCTTTTGCTGAAAAGTAAAAGAATTATCTTTTCCTTGAACTGCTTCAAGTTTAGCGGAGCTCTGTTTGAAAATGAGGGAACCAAGGGGAATGTATTCCTCAGCCCAGATTTTTGACTTAACTTTTACATCGATACCTTGTCCTAATGGGCGGCCTGCATGCAGAGGACCTGTTACATTGCGCAAATTACCATTTGAGGGCGTTGAGACAACGGAATCAGGTACTTGGTTTGCATTGTCCAATGTCTGCTGCTGCTGTTCAATCGCATCATCCCCAAAAGATGTTGCTTGGCAGATTGCGTTGACGTTGACTGGACCTGTCACAGGTGTATTCTGTTGTAATTGAGCTACCACTGCACTAGCAATTGTTGGAATAGCCTCTGCTACCATTTCTTTTACGATTTCTTTCACTTCATCCTTAAAACTTTCTGCTGTCCTTCTCCTTTTCCTTGCTTGTGACATGGTTAGCTGTAAAACAAATTTTAATTTTGAAATTGCTAACGCAAAATACAAACATTAAACATAACTGTTAACACAGTATACTTTCCTCTCATTAAATTCAGTTACCACTAATTATGGCAAAACAGACACCAGCGTGTCCAAGTTACTTAGCTACCGCTTATAATTGTTACACTGCCAACACAGCTAGATTATCAGTAAATTCACTTAACACTGATGAAATTCCAAAATAATTAACATTAGCATTATATGTTCTGATCTCAGCAGTATATTGCGTAGTAATTAACCAGTTAGCACCAGCTAATAGTAGCAATCCCATGTGTATTATATAGTAAACACTGTCATTCATTAAATTATGTAATAACGTACACAGTGAGCACTGTCAATAATGCTATGACAAAATATGACTTTGTCCAGACACTATTACGTACTTCAATACATAGCACTTGGTTAACACCAAGTGTTAGCTAGTGTTTACCTGAATACTGTTAAACATATTTATAACAGTAAACACTGTTACATACATGTACAGGACAAGGACTAAAATATTAAGTCATTCCTAATTGAATGTAATACACATTAAAACTTGGCTAGCACCAAATATCTTAACCTGTAACCACAATTTAATGTGGAGATAATTTTTTAATCAATGATAAAATACCTGTTTTATACACAATCAAAGGCCAGTTACTGAGTTAGTTGATCAGTTCAGCAGAGCTACCACTCCAGCTGTTCTTATCTGTACTTTGATTGACTGATATTGCTGGCTTAAATTCCACAAGCAAATTCCTTGAATTATTTACAGATTGAACATCTTTTTAAACTTTCATTTTGGGTGCATTGTTTTGATTCAAGCTGCCACCTAGCGGTGAAATGGGCAGACAACTCTACCCGTAAAATTAGTTAAAGGGAGATAATTCATGATTGCCAAAAATGCATTTATTTGCATAAATGTAATTTAATTTTATTACACTCTCCTTAGTTAGAATAATCTATCTGTGTGTCGGGAGGGACAGGCCATCAGTGTCCTCACCACAGTTAGAATGACTCCTATTTACAGGTAATGTCGCAGAAAATTGCAGCATCGCTCCGAAACGATTTTGGAGAAAATTGATGTTACATTGAACAAAATCAGATATTTCTTTGCCATCAAGAAGACAAAAGTATGTACCAAGTTGATAATATTTGTTTTTATAATTTCTCTCATAAGAAAACATAAATATATATGAACGGAATATATAGCAAATTTCTAATGATAATGTACACGTATTTGTATTATCGTTTTTTAGTTTATCCATGCAAATGAGATCTTATAAAAACATGAACTAAAGAGCCTCCCGTGATTTAGCGTGAATGTAATGCGCACGCAAAAGATTGTAAGATCTAAAAAAAAATCCAAATGATTTCCGGAATTGTTGTAGGAATATTGTTGATTATTAATTAGCGAAACTTAATTAAAAAAAATAAAATAAAACAAATTGGTAATCTTCAAGTGTCAGTGATGTTTAAAATTTACTCTGGACTTTGTAAGAGAGCCTCTAGCTGCTACAGAAGCAAATGTTGGGTCTTTAGCAAGAATTTTGTTCCATTTTTTTTTCAAGAAGGAAAGGTCCTGGCCTCGTTTCCCGATTTATTCGATTTTACAACATATTTTCTGTATGTTTTTTTAAAGGTATAAAATCTCTCTCTTGCTAGCTCCTTTGTGATGTATTAAACATTTCTGGAGGTATCTTGACGGAGCGCTGTTGCCATATCACCCCATACTTTTTTTTGTTTTCGGTTGTCAGCAATATGTCTGCATTCACCTTGTACATGTACATATGTAGATTGAAAAAAAGTTTTTAGGGACAAAGATACTCTATTCTAGTCTCCCTTTTTTTGTGTCAGTGTTATCTTCAGCCCAGTCATTCCCGAAGCATTTAGTACCATCGTAATTCTTCATCCTAGTCTTAGGTGGATGAGCATGAATCATCCTTGCTGGTTGCTCTGTTAGGATCGTGCTAATTGCTGGTACTGGGACCTATAGACGTTTTGTTTAGGTACTCGTTGGTGAAACTCTCAACATTAGGGAGGTATTCTATAAGGAGTGAATTTTCTTTTTCATAATAGAAATAATTTCAAATGGCTTTAGCGAAATCCTCATAATCTGTTCATAAAAAAATAAAATTCATGGTAATAATCTGTTTATGAATAATTACAAATCATGGTAATATGAAATTTATTCCCAAAACACCTTGCATCTGATTTGTTTTAAAAAACAATCTAATATAATCTGCCTTATATGATAAATATCTACAACAAAAAGAGACCAAAGCAATTTCATATTAAGTTTCCTTATTGATTCCTAATTAAGTAGCTTAAACAATTTAACATATATTGCTTATTTTAATTTCTGCCGTCTATATCAATTACAATTGGAAAAAGATCCTCGCCGATGACCAGTGATTTCTCGAGTCCCGTCATGTTGAACTCTTCTGATGACGTCACGCACAAAACTTGGTGACTTCGTTTATAATCAAAAGTACACCAATAGTACACGTTGATAATCATTGCTACAGATTGCAACCGTTGGTGACCTAATATACCAACGGCAACAAACTGTTGAATCATGAACGCATCTTTTGTTTGCAACCGGAGGCGGGTTAAAGATTTATCTCCGCGCACCTGCAGAGAAACAGATGCGTTGGCGTTAACTTTCACACATATTACTTTATTTAATTTATTGCACTATAACTAATGCTAAAATAGATTTTAACACAAATGAGGATTGTTAGAAAAGTTCGCGGACAAGTTGGATTGTGAGCGGACTATTCGTATGATATCAACAAAACTTTTCAGATTTAAACTGTTCTAATAAAATATACGTAAAGATTGGTTTTTTTTTTAAATGCCACATAAAAAATTAATAGCTTACTTATTAGGATATTATTATGATAAGATATCATGCCTCATGGAGTTTTAATCTTTACAAGTATTTTTCACGCATTTTCTTATTAAGAAAATGTCATACATAAATGAATTATATTTCATTTGACGTTAATATAACTTATGAAGGTCAGTTTGTGAAAATTTCAAAAAAATTGAAGAATTTCGGACCATTTTATCGCCGAAAATGAACAGTTTGAAAATTAAGTAAAAAAAGATAACGTCAATGAACATTTTGAAGCATCGGGCCTATATTAAATTTTGTATCCAAGCAGGAAAATATCTGATGAGACCAAAAGGTTCTTAGGTGCTGCTAGAAATGACCCACGTATGTCTAGGACAATGGTTTACAAATGGAATCAGATGTTTGAAGATGGAAGGACTGATATTTTAAGCTGACAGCTGACGGCAATCTGTGATCAAACCTTCGGGCATCACAGGATTTGATCACGTGACCAACAAAGTTCATATCCCGGTGAACTTTTAAACTTGCTGTTTACTTCTTAAATAGACTTTATAGAAAGATTGAAGATTTTTAAGTACATTAAAAATTACATTGAGGTACCAAAATATAATAGTGTAAACTTATGAATAACAATCTGAAGTTAAAGTTTTCGTACTCTTTTTTAATTGTTTACGCCTTCTTAAAGTTAAGAAGAATTTCCTCTGTTTTCCCAATAAATGTCTTTGAAAAAGATTAAAAGAAGAAGATGCATAAAACAGTCTATATGAACTATATTTCCCATGAGAGAAATACTTTTTTCCATATTGCTGTCATCAACTGGTCATAATGAATCAATATAGTATATATTATTTTAATTAAAAAGTAGACATAACAATAACCGAATTTAAGTTTAAGTACTTTAAAACAAAACAGATTACAGAAACTTACAATTGCATTCAATACTTTGAAGTTGGGCAAACACATCACGTACATGTTTTGTAGGATAAAAAAAGGTCTTAATTCTAAATCATATGTCATTAAAATGTTATGCATCAAATCCTTACAATCACTCAGTTCACGTTCCCAATAACTTTTTTTTTTCATTTTTACCATTCCATTGGTAAACTATCCTTTGACACGGAATAAAGTGTTTAATTGTTTTAAAAAAAATATTATATCGTTGAGTTGTCGTCATCCGCATGAGTTGTCTTTCTTTGACATGTCGCGTCGGTGAATTTTACTTTCGATAAGATGACTTTCGGCGATTTGTTGCATTCCATTAGTTGTCTTTCGACGAGGTGTCCAGTACTGCAATAACTTTTAGATAAAAAATGATTTATTTACCATCCTAATTTCCTAAGGTTTTGTCTCGAAAGTTAAGTTGACACTTTATTATATGGGACCCTATGGAAATAAGTTGAAATAACGCTAAATTTTCACGTTTTGCCATTATTTTTTTGCATATCTGCCCTGAGGATTTTTTTCATTCTTTCAAATATATGAAAACTATTGTAAAAAGTCACTAAATGGTGAAATTGAGAAAATTACCTCGTGGTGTGATCCAGTGATAACAAAACAATTGATTTTGTTTCACAAATATTTGCCTATTGTGGTATATATTGCCTTATAAAAATAAACTTTCAACTAAATTACGCTTTTTATTTGTTAAATAAACATATTTTAAAGTAAATTCTCTATCAATAAATTTAAAAAAAAATCAATCGCCGCCTTGATTAAATGAGCAAATCACACTTTTTCTTTGGTTAATGCATAGTTTAAAATACCGGATACTGTGGAATCATTAATTTTCGTGGGGGCGAGTTTTCGTGGATTGCTTAAATTTTACAGGTTCGTGGGGACGTAATTTCGTGTATTCTCTTAAACCTACAGAAGAAATATGACTTTATTACCTTGATTTATTTATTCGTGGAGGATTTTAATTCGTGGATGAGAGGTACCCACGAATTCCACGAAAATTGAGCCACAACGAAATCTAATGATTCCACAGTAGTGCGTAAGCCCCACAATATCAAAAACATAAAATAACAAGTTTAAACTAATAAACGGTACATATGTTTTAATGTTCATTTTGTATAAAAACAGAATCCAAAAGAAAGTTATAACTTAGCACATACGGCGGCATAAAAATCCAAAGATGCGCAAGGTCATGCGCACTCGAACTGTACTAGGCCTCATTAAATACTCTATAATACAAAGCAATTAACAGAGCAGTAAACGTATCTCTCAAATTATTACCAATATCTCCTTCTTTGTTACAAAATTTGTTTACTCCTTGTTTCACCAATGGATATTCTTCTAGCAGTATTGCATCACACGATTCAGCAATCAGTTATATACATAAACCGTTTCGTACAGCAGAACTATGTACATCTTCGCTAGCCAAGAGTTTTCGGTCCACTTTGCTCCCCATAAACCCTTGGCGGATTTCATTGCGAAAACTCGGTGATGTGGTGTCGCAATCTAGCGAGCAACTTGAGTTGCGCCCCTTGCATATTTACATTTTAATCGAATTAAACAACAGGTTATATACACACTACGGCATTAATACAACTTGAAAACATGTTGACTACCGAATATCGGAACATAAATAACGATGCTATTAAATACGAATTAAGTTATAAACTAGGGAAAGCATGGAATGTTTTATTCATAGTGTTTTGTAAGGACCTGTACCAGGAGTGAAAAAGTCGCGATTTATATCAAAGCTTTCATGTCATAAAACCAGGTATCGTTAATATTATGAACCAAAGGAATTAAATAAAATAAATCTCATTAAACCTTTAAAAGCAATAACCATAAGCAGGAACGTATATACTAACGGGATGGGCAGCTTCTACATTCGCCATGTTTACTTCCCATACTATCACGCGAGCCTTGACAAGTTTGTAGAACTATGTTCAATCCCAGTAAAATATATAGGTTTTTTAAGCGATCTGGTTAGACCATCGTTGGTGAGGCACTGTACTGGAGAACTTGTGTCTCAATTTGTTAAAAGCACCGAATGATTTACCAAAGATCACACATGTGTTTTCTTTCAAAGTTTATTGCGATTGGATCAGCTACTCGCAGCTGCAGCCAATCATAAAACGGAGCTCGTCACCGAGTTTTCGCAATGAAATCCGCCAAGGGTTTAGGGGGAGCAAAGTGGACCGAAAACCCTTGGCTAGCGAAGATGAACTATGTACTACTTTTATGGTCATGCAGGGTTGCCATTATATTGCTCCCTGTAAAGATACTAGACTACCCAATACAGGTTCCATATTAGTAAATACCCAAACCTCAAGTCTACCATAAAAAATAAGTTCATCTAAAACTTTATAATTTCCTATTACATGTAGCTTTCAATTCATTCTTGTGTAGGTGAATTAAAGTCAAGTCAAAGGGTTTAGCAATAATTTGTGTTTACTTGTATTTTACTATCATTGTTTTGATTAATCTAAAGGGTCAGAAATAAATTGATTTGAGATCATTCCTAAGCACTTGTAACATTATCACACAGGCCAGAAGAAAACTGCTGTCAGTGTTAATATTTGGACTGTACGCATGTCGGAAGCAACCGCTGTGTTTTGAGAACTTACAAATATTAGTCATAAAATATCATTGTTTCTAATGGATCTGTTGAAGATAAATGGTGTTTATATATTTTTGTCTTCTTCTATCATCTGGTTTAAATGACAAGGCTTAAATTCTATAAATGTTCCAGATTTTATCAGTGCCTACTGGTTCTCAGGTATAAATATGAGTATAAAAAGCATTATCTGCTTAAGGTTTAAAAAAATGTGGTATTGTATGATTTGTATTACAATTTGTTCTCTTCTTGATCATTTTATAATGCTTTAATTATTATCAGGGGAGATCATTATACTACTGTATCGGAATAGAATAAAAATATAGTTTCTGTGATCTCCCCTTTTTTGCATTATCGATATACGTATACTAGAATTCATATGTACAAATATCTATCTATTACCTTTGTAATTTTAGTAATTGACAACTTACAAATCTTTTGTGTTTGTGCCTTTTAATTTAACTTTTAACTTAGGCAGTGGAATGATTAAGCAATTCCTTCAAAGTTTAAAAAAAAAATTTCATACAGATTACTGTTAGATAATAGGATTTAGTAATCATTGTGTTCTGAGATGAACTTGTTTATAAATATAATCATCTCGTCAGTTTGATTAGTTAATTAAAACCCTTGTATTTTGTACGTTTGAGTTGTATGTCCTATCTTTGATTTGTACGTCGTCGATAACGATATTTGTATCACGTGCCTGAGATACGTCATTTGTTAATTTTGTTTGTAAACAGGATGTAATAGCTCTTTTGCACATTAAGCGCCGCCAGATTAAATTGCCTCATTGAAAATGTGTATCAAAGGTCGTAAGTGGAAAACCAGCGTAAACATATATAGACGCAGCTCGCTGACAATTAGGATTTTCCGCTACCTTTTAAGACCTGTTTGTGTACTTTGTTACTCCTTTTTTGACACAATTAAACCAGCAAGATTTAGCACATTAGTAAATTCCAGCTTTGTGAAGTTATTTGTCATGCCGTGGATTGTCGTCTGTAAGTAATAAACAAGAGATGGATGCCGATGCAGTAGCATATTCTGTGTATTTGCCTTTGCATACCGTCCACCTCAATTCTGCTTGTGCCAGGTCCACTCGCTTGAAAATAGTGATTAGAAGTGATCAACCCTAAAAAACTAATTCTTCACTAGCATTAATATTTTTCTAGATTAATTTCTGAGCATTATAATGCATATAAACTGTAAACATGCTGTCGCCAATTCAACATTTTCCCGCTATTGCCAATCGAAAAAAAAAGAGAGAAATATAATAGCCGAAAAACAGAAATTCGCTGATCATACAATTTACAATATGTAAACACATTCACAGAAAAATTATAAAGGTCTCAAAACTACATGTAATACATTTATAAAAAAAACAATTCTGGCCATTGTTATTTACAAAATACTTAGCTTCGAGGGGGGGGGGGGGGGTTGTGGTGCATTAAAAAGTTTTTTTTACTATTACTGCTAAAGTAATAATAAGCTTTGCTCCTCGCAACTGGAATAGCCCTAATTGTGTACATACATATTCACATTCAGGATCTTTGAGATTGATGTATGGCTTTTTCAATTCGTATCAGAATCTATAGGAAGTTTTAATAATATGTGATGTCTAAACAACTATGAGTGTTAATGAGATTGCAATTGACCTTCTTTATTGAAGATTAACGTACTGATTTTGCTAAGAGTGGTAATAATTTTAAATTACAAAATGAAACATGATTTCATATTTTTTTTAAGTCGTAACAATGCTTGTTTGATTTTTAGAGGTTTTTAGATGCTAGAGTGCTTGATCTTTTAATGACGCCATAATTGATTTGTTATATTAAATGTAGTATTTTTTCTTATATTTTATGATCATAAGAAAATAGAAAACAATAATACATATATGACTTCCACTGAAATTATTATAAAATGTAAATTTGTTGTTAAATTTCGGAAGCTGGTTTTCTTTGTATTGCATTAAAAATGCAAAAATTAAAAACTTTTTTTACCATGTTTTTCTCAATTAAGTCACGATATACTTTATGAAATCGAACTTCTGTTATGAAGCATTATTTATCGAATTCATGTTTCAATTTTAGAAATATTCAGGCTCGTTGTCATCGTATTATGAATATTTAGGTTGCTGGGTAAAACACTACCGCAATAAAAAGAAATCAAAATTATACATTTTAACACATCAAATTATTGAAATGTCTTTTAATCTACATGAAAAAATCTATTTCAATGGTTTAATTTACATGTCAATGTAATTTTATTTATAATAAATGAGTAAAATAATTGCACCAGACCCGTTTACATAGCAAAGAATTGTGAGAGCTGTATTTTTTTTTTTGATAGGATTATCACCATTTTACTTTACACATAATGTATGTATCTTTGTCAGAAATACAAGTGATTTTTTTCTGAATTTTTGTTTAAACTCGAAATAGAAAGAGGGAGCCTTTAATATTTATCAGATCAGAAATGCGGAAGTTTAAAACAGGGAAACTCCCATAGAAATCCTGGCCTACATTGGATTTAGCAAAAATATAATTGATACCTTCATGACTGAGTTTTAAAACACAGCTTACAATTACAAACATGAAACAATGAAGCATTTGGATGTTGTAACAGTAAACTGCTATCTGCATTGCAGTCAGATGACTAATTACTCTAAACGGATATAACTACAATTTATCTCTAATTTGTCATATTCAATTGAAAGTTATATTTAATGTATTTTGTTGATGTTAGATGATTAAAATACCTATATACATGTACCCTCCAGAAATTTTGTCTAGCAAAAGTAGTCAATAAATTTCAATTTCATTATTTCAATAGTATTTGGTTGTTTTGTCAAACCTTGTCGGATTCCTAATGATAAAATATATGAAAAACAGTCTAACTCCAAAATTTGTTTTAGCTATTAAGATACTTTAGATTAAGAGCAAGTGAAACATATACAGTAAAGTGCTGGTTGTTTAAATAGTAAGTTCGTGATGTAATGATTGGAACAAGAGAAAACGATACATCATTTATTTTCAAGTCTAAACTGTTTTCCCCTATTAGGAGCTGAATGAGATATCATCTATATTTAAAAATAATCACATTGACTTGTGGCTTTACATAAAATTTTGGAACTATTACTTAAAAATATATATTACATTGTAGCACATGAAAAACTGAATATATAGATACAATTATTTTTTTAACCGACATTAAATGATCGTGAATTATTGATGAGTTGAACGCAAAGAGTTAATCTGAATAGGAAATTATTTATTTAAAACAAACAGATTTTGATTTAAAAAAAACTCAAAATGCATTTTATGAAGGAACGACATTGAAAAAATATGACACTGCACCCGAATTTTGGAAAACTCACATGTATCTCATACCAAAAGGGTTGCCAAGTAGTTCAAGGTAAACAGGTGTTTACGGTGTGGTTTTTTGTGTGATTTAAATGCTACTTTTCGCATGAGAAGATTGCAGTATTAAGCATTGAAAAGGATTTTTACAGGGGTTTTCCATAAATTCCGACAATGCTATCAGTTTTGTACTTTCGTACAATCTTACGACGAAAGAAGTTATTTTGTTTTACTGCTGCAAATTGGAAATTTAATTCTTGTTCATTATCAATGGCTGTTCAGATAAAAATGGTTTTGTTCTTGTGTAGGACCCTCCGCAATGTCGTTTTATTATTATTGATGATAACAAGTGCATTTGCTACTCTCCATAAGAAAAGCTGGGACACTTGCCATTTTGGATCCGTTGAATGTAAATGCCAGACAGTTCCTAACAATCTGCTGAAAGCCGATTGTTCCGGACGACGACTCCATACCCTTCCTGCATTTAATACGAATGTGACATGGATAGACCTGAGTAATAATTATATCGCTAACCTAAGCAGGGGATTTCCAAGAAATGTATCGTACATTAATTTGTCCAGCAATAAAATACAACAACTTAATATGCATCCCTTCAATGGATTAATTAATCTCAAAACTTTAAATTTAGAAAGAAATCGGATAAATATAACGTTGATGTACAAAGGTTTGTTTACCGATCTACACTCTCTTACTGAATTAAGTTTGAAAGGAAATATACAAGATAAATTTAAGCCCACGTTGATACTGGACGATGTGTTCTCCGAATTAAGATCATTAGAAACACTTAAAATTGACGGACCGGCTAATGTAACATTTGGAAAAGGATTTCGAGGTTTAACAAGATTGCAAAAGATAGATTTATCTGGAATAACAGGTTATTGCAGTTTTCAAAGGATATCACATGATATGTTTTTGAATATGCCTAAACTCACCTACGTGGACGTGTCTGCTTGTGATATTTTGGATATTGAAGAAGGTGCATTTGGAAAGCTCAGATATCTCGAGCACCTTGATGTTTCTCATAACAAACAACTCGGATTTGCATCACTTCCGAATATAACTCATAACCTTAACAAAACATCGATAAGAGTTTTACGTGTTAATGGAATAAACTGTTTGTCTGGAATCGGCACAAAGATACTGAAACGTCATTTTGAGAACTTGAAACACACAAACATTTCCGAAATCTACCTTGAAAAGAACAGACTTGAGCAACTTGAGCCGGGGGCACTTCGACTGTTGCCAAACACAATAGATATCATTTCGTTTGGAGAAAATAAACTAACTCAAGGAAGGTACATCTTGGATTATTTCTTTTTACAAAATGCACGAGTCCTGAATATCAGTGTACAACTCAGGCCACCTCCCTATCCCGAATCAATATTTGAACGTTGCATAGAAAAAACAGATGTTTTACGACCAAACGAACGAAATTTTGTAAAACGTGATACATCGAAAATAAGAGAAAACAAATACAAATCTTTGATAAACGAATTTATACACAGAAATCGGTGGCATTGGAAATTTGTTTTGACCTTTGATCTTCCGAAATCTCTGGAGGTTTTATATGCAAATATGAGTCGGCTTTACAGAACTATACCTGAATTTGGAATAAATGCCACTGGCGCAAGAGAAATATATGCACAAGACAATTTTCTGTATTACTGGGATGGACCAATTCACGGCATGGAAAACATAAAGATTATGGACCTCTCAAACAATTTTTGCTCGCACATTTCAAAATCGTTCTTAAAATACGCACGAGGCCTGACGACGTTACGCATGTCCAAAAATGATATTGGTAAGAGTCTGTCAAGTGATATGGAGGGAGAGATCTTTAAGAACACAGTGTCAATGGAGGTTCTTGATTTATCTTATAATAATATTGTTGATCTTTCTACGTCTATGTTTAAAAACCTGGAAAGACTACAAACATTAAACTTACAGAACAATAAGCTATCGACGTGGCGTGTGAAAGTGGATCATATGAAAAGTATACAATTCATTAACCTAAAACAAAATAGACTGACAACATTTGGGAAAGAAGCACAAATGTCATTCACAAAATTGTTTCAAATAACAAACCTTTCCATCGATTTATCGGGAAATCAGTTTCTTTGCTCCTGTGACAGTGTACACTTTCTGGAATGGATTACTGGTTATCGGAACCGTTTTGTACATTTTAACCGTTACGAATGTTCATCCACAAGCTCACATAAATTTAATTTTTCGGACGCTGAAAACTCTTTAATCTTACTTAAGAAAAACTGTGAATCTTATCTCGTTACATATATTGTCAGCTCCGTTGTGGTAGCTTTCATATTAAGTATTATTATTGGTATTGTTCTCGTTAAAAATAAATGGAAGATTCGATACGTGGTGTACAAATTTAAACAACGTTTCAAAAAATATGCATTTCATTCAGCAATTCCTCAGGCAGAATCTCCCTCTTATGAGTATGATATAATGATTTCGTATTCCCCAAAAGAATTATCATTCGTTCTTACCGACGTGATTCCTCGACTTGAAAACGAGGCTCGTTTTCAGTTATATATCAAAGACCGCGATGAGCCATTAGGAATTCCCTTGGGAGAAGCCATTATGGAGGCTATTCAAAAGAGCAAAAGAGTTGTATGTCTCGTGACAAGAAGTTATCTGAAATCAAAATTGCAAGACTACGAATTAAACATGTCAAGGATGGAAGCTATCGAGGACAGAGAAAATTTGAATTTTGTCCACTTAATCTTATTTCCTGATGTTTGCAATGGATCTATTTCCATTCAAACCTTAGATCTCGTTAGACAAGAATGTTTTTCCGAGTATCCAGAGGAAGAGTGTGCGTTTGATGATTTTTGGGAGACATTGATATCCCATATAAAAGAACTCAACCGACATTAATATGATTAGATCTACTTTTGTTTCTTTATTGTGTGTGTGTGTGTTTCGTTGTATTTATATTAATACTTGTTTGTAATTATATTGAACTAAAATTGCACACAGCTTATGAAAACGAAGAGTGTAGATTTAGTGGACCAAGTTAAAAAAAGGAAAGTATCAATTTATGATATGTACGGAAGTTTTGAAATATTTTTTATACTGTCATGAAACAGTTAAACATGTATGAACGATTATCTCTTTTATGAATCACGTCATTAAGGGAAATGCGAAACAGGTTGATTCCCCCTTTTTAAAAAAACATTGAGCAACACATAAACACCTTTTTATAATGTCGTTTCAATAAATGTTTCTTTAAGCGTTGTCTGTTTGAAAGTATTTAAAAAATTATGCTTCTCCGACTCTCAGCCTAGAAGGATTTTTTCATCATTAAAATGATAATTTTTTCCTTATCATAAGCATGTAAAGTGTCTTTAAATTTAATGAGTTAAATGAACTAAAAAGAAATTTATTGGTGGTATCTATGTATTTTACAAAGTTAGTGTAAATTTGCCCACGATGGATATACATGTAATCGAATAAATATACAAGGGCAAGTTCCAGCGCTTACAGAATAAAAAAAATGTTTGGTGCACTCTGCAGGAAAATACATCAAATTATAAACAAGATATAAAATAATCAGTGAAATAAACAAGCAATCACATGTATTTTGTCCATCAGGGACGAGGAACTAAATGTCTCAAGTTTATAGTTAACAATTTATCTAGACCACAATTATGTTTATATATATCTACCAGACATACTGTAAACAATCTACAGTAACTGCGTCAAACTGGGAGGGAGTTGGGTAACACTATTTGAATCCGATCTAAGTCATTCTTGAATGGTTTCTTATCGATTTCCCTTAACTAAGATTGCTCCATGCATTTAATTATGATAATATTTAAATGTACAAAAAATCTAACAGTGAACCCGTTGTAATAGGGAAACTTGATAATGAGTGCACTTAAAGGACCGTGCAATGTCACATAAATACTTGGGTTTATCCATGTTTAAAGGATTACATACATGTAAATGATACCGGTATTGTAGAGCAGTTTTCTCCGCTAGTATCTTTTCCCTGCTTTATCAGTAGCCTTTCCCGGCTTTAGTAGTAGCTTTTCCCTGCTTCAGTAGTAACCTTTCCCACCGGGGTAAAGCTACTCTTTCGTAGTTCTACCATTTAGTGAAGTTTCTCCCGCACGGTTTTGGTTCAGATTTTATAAAAATTATTATGAATGAAAACCCAGTAAGAAATAAAATCAATGTTTGTACATCCCCAGGTTTGATTTATATTTGCATTCCTCTATATAGATTGAGTTTCATTTTACCGATTTATTATTTTTTCGTCGAAAATGTTGAAATTGAACATGCATATCATAGAATGCATAGAACTTAATTTACGTAATTATTTGATAAATCACCTAGTTTGACAAGATATACACATATATGTATGACTTTGGATTTGTTGAAAAATGTTTTAGAATATATTTACAAATCTAACAGTCCGTAGCCCGTCTGTTTGTGCAGTTTTGTCCAGGCTAAACCCCTGTTTTAGAGAAACTTTGGGAGAACTGAGGGATCGCTCTTGCCCAATCTAATTAAAATTAGACTTGTAATTCCGCTCCTCTACGATACGCTATACAAGATCTAACAACATCCCGTACGGGGTCATCTCAGAGGGACCTCAGATGTTGACCAATCTGCACGTCGCCTAGTAAATTCTCGGTTCGGTCTTGTTCTTTCGGAACTCTGTGGATTTTAGAAAGCGTCCTATTAATTCCGCGTAAACCAAAAGATGGCGGCTGCCATCGTTTCTTCGCCGAGGACACCTAAACGAGTGTATAGCTTGACTGATATATGCTGTCTTTGTGGGTTTTCGTTTGTTGTAAAGGAGATAGATAGAGAGGGCAATGTTCAGGTGAAGAAATTATTCCGATTGAAATTAAAGGTGACAGAGGAAAAGCGAAATGTTATTCAAGAAGTGATGTCCATACATTCTAGTGCAGAAGGTGTATGCGTGAAATGCTTTAACAAAGTCGAAAAAATAATTAAATACAGAAGAGAAATTGCAGTCATGGTATCGCAATTTGAAGAAAGTATGAGGAAATTTAAACTGAAGGCAACACCGGGATCATCAACCAGGAAAAAACGAGCTCTGCGGTCACCAGAGGTTAGTTTTTGTTTTATATACTCATTAAAAATAGGAGAGAGCTCATTGGTGCTGTTTAAATGATAGTATGCTGTAATTAATATTTGTAATAATCAAATTTGATATCAATTAGTCAGTACAACCACATTTAAGCTTGGTAAACATACCAGGTACCTGTAGATTGTGAACTGTTGAAATGACTGCTTTTGTATTGAGGAATTAACTACAAAATGCGGTTTAACTGTGCGACATTTATTTGTGTATTATTTTGGTAAATGTTTATGTATAAAAACATTCATGGAAGTATGTCTTATACAGGTGTCTGCCCCAGAACTAAAGAACACCTGCATGTCAGATGTTACTAAACATGGTACCACTCAACCACTTCACATGGGTATGTTGCTAATTTTAAATACATACATATACAATAGATATTTCATGTTTTCTGTTTTCATAAAAATGAACTGAATGAAGCGATTCAACTTGTGTTTACAATGGCTACGCCGCTAGTACATGTATAAATTTGTTTGAACAACAATGTATGCTTCTGTACTTGTACAGTATTTCTGTATTTTATAATTAAATTTGTCTTCAAGGTCACAAGGATACAGAATTCAAACAAGCAAAGAAGTCACTTAAGTTTGTTGCTGAAGATGTTCATGCAGTTCAACATCCCACTGAAGGTTATTATTTAATAGTCACAAATGCTCAATAAAGCTTTCTCTCTGTCAAGAGTGCTTAGTTTCATCCATAATGAATCTATTTTCAACAATAATATATTCAAAAAATCATTTTGATTTCAGGACTTAAACAGAATTCCTCAATTTCTTCAATCAGTGCAGAAATCCAACATCCAAGACTGGCAGACGTACGTATATGGCTATGTTAAACAATTTATTAACTTATGCACATGACACAATATCTTACTGTAGTTGCAGGTGACAAGTTATTAGTTTTACATGTATGTGTATATGTGAATTAAATTGTAAATAAAACATAAACGGTTAAAATTTAGAATTGGAAAAATCACACAATGTTATCATTGTACATGTATTTTTTTTATTACATTACACAGGTAACTCTTCTTGAAGCAAAGAAGTCTGTTTTGGCCAAAACCACGTACAGAGATATTTTGCCAGATCCAAAAGGTATGCATCAGCATCTGCCAACTATTTTTTTAAAACATGTTAAAGGGTTTTTAATTAGTTTGATGTTGTGTATTTTCAATTAAATCATGTTGTTAAATGATAACGAGAGGGCATTTCAAGCACCAGCTTCAGAGAGGATATTTGTAATGAATTTATTAACATGATAAAGGGATGAGGCAGTTGGGGTCATGAAAAGAATTTCACTAATGTCCTATTCCCCATAGCATACCTTTTTATTGACACAAGTTTCTACATGTTTCTGATGTACATTCACAAGAAAAGGCAGTCCTGCAAATGAATTTATATTGTAACTTTCATTCATTGTGTAATGTTTTGTTGACTTGTTGATTGAAAATGATCGTAATGTATATAGAAGGACAATTTTTAGAAGTATGAATTTTCCTCAATGAGGAAACAAATACTAATTGTCATACTTATTAATTACAGGCCCTGACAACATAGAAAACAAAAAAACCAGCAAAGAAGTCTCTATCTTTTGTTGACCCAACAGATCACTCAAGAGAAGGTATATTGATCATTGATGATGCAATTTATTTATCTCAAAATATTATGTGCAAATCTTATCTACATGTTCTATGAATGGTGTGTGAAAAACATATTTAGTTAAAACAATAAATGCTAGATCATAAATGAAGTTCATTTAATATTTATTTCAGATATCTCAAAAAAATGTGAACTGTCTAGCCAAACTTTGCCAGGCCAAGGGGAAATAGAGGTGAGACTTCATTAAGTTAGATTTGTTATTTATCAAATGCATGCATTTTTTAATTGAATTTGTTTATCCAGTTCAATGTTCATTCTAAAAAAAACCCCGTTCATGTATTGTAAATGATATTACAGCAAACCCAGTAAAGAAAATTAAAAATAACTATTTAGAATTTTATTTCTTAGTAATTCCTTATATGTACATGTATAATAGCATTTACAATCATTCATGGGTTTTTATATTTTATTTTTGTGTTCCAATTTTTGCAATTGGTAGAATGTTGTTAGTTTGCTTCTTTGTTCCAGTTGTTTCAATTTGATTTCTTCAAGAATTCTTCAAGAATTTCCTGTTTGTTCCTGCCACATTACAATTTCACATGATTAGCTAGATATGGTAAGATTATTTTTAAATACTAAGATATATATAAGTGATTAAAACAATAATTCTGCTAAAAAAATAATTCAAAATGACTTTGAAAGAAAATAATATAAATATTTTGATGATAAAACTTCTCAAACACTGATGTTACTTTTAATCAAAATTCATCGCAGAAGTTGGTAGGATTTACTGCACTGTATATACAAGCTTTAAGAAATATTACAAATTTTAAATGCTTTATCATTGGTATTTGTAGGTGTCAATTAATTACCCTAGTGGAAAAAAGTCTGTTCTTGTTGTATTTCCTCCTCACAAAGTTCTTTGTTAAGCCATAGTCGACAACAACAATGTAGATAAGACAATTGTGAACTGTTTGTGCCAGTCAAATCCGAACGTTGTGGTGAATGCAGTGGCAAAATTGATAGAGGATGAGTGTAACAAGGCCTGTCGTCGAGGTTCTGGGTCATTTCTCCAAAAAAAGGACTATGAAGATTTAATGAAGTTTCAGTGGGAGAATCTGTATAAGGATCTTCAGGACAGATGTCCGCATACCCTGTCTATTATTTTATCCATGGTACAAAGTCCACCACTAGAAGTTTTGAGCAAACCCTTCTTTCATGTGATGCTTTCCAGTGCTACATGTTTGCATGGCAGAAATCAAGAAATGTCTGCTTTACACTACATGACAGCATTTATCCTTGCTCGTGGTGGTTGTACTCAAAGAGTAAGTAAATAGTCTCTTCTTCTGATGAGTAATAAAAATTAAATATTAAAATGTTGTTACCGTCCTAAAGTTGAAGCGAAAGGAAAACTAATGTGTGTATTTTCATTTAAGACCATAGAATCGCTTTGTAAGGTTGGATTGAGTGTCCATCCCCAAACTCTCCACAATAAACTTGCAAGTTGGCAGGATAAGTTGAATGAAGCACTAAGAGATTGAAAGGTATTTTTTTTTTCATTTGAAAACTTGATTTTTAAAGAGGACAAAGGCACTGAACAGTTAAAAATCAATAGTTTTTGTTTTATTATACATATTTTGATAAGTACAGTTTATTCATTATGTGTACTTATAGGTGAAATGGACGAATGGGGAAGAGGCCACAAGGAAATATCAATTAGTGGGCGACAACTGGGATAAGGACATTCTCCCGTCCTATCGTACCACAGACAGAAAAACAGAAAGTCTCCATTTGTTTCAGATATATGCCATTGTTGACAGATACTCCACTAGTAATCCAAAAGGGTCAAGTGGATTTGAAGATAATTTAACATTCATCCCTTCCCTTCTTGAGCAAGAGCAGTTATTGAAAGAGCTAACATATATTTTTGCTTCAGCAATTATCAGGCATGTTCCTCAAGTAACGAAGAACTTTGAAAAAATCTTCCCAAAACACTTGGATCATAAGCATTCCCAATTTGCCGGAATAAAGACAACACAGGTAAGATCCACATCCTTTCAGCTTATTGATTTTAACATACACATACATTCAGTATTGGCATACTTCTTGACATTGTTACTTACAAATAATTTAGCAACAAAATTAAATTCATTGTTCATACCACTTTGCAGCTGATAATTAATGTAATAGTTTTTTTTTTCAGTATCCTTTGGGACTCTTTGATACTAATGAAAATAAAACTGATGAAGTGATTCGACTCCTTAGAACTTTGACTGATCTGTATGTCCCATTGGAAATTGAAGAGGTTGCTGATGCTGTTTTTTTGGAGGTACATTGTCAGTCAAAAGAAAAAATATAATTATATCTTGGTATATAATACAGTAAAACACGGTTATAGCGAACACGTTTATAATGAATTGACGCTTACAGCGAAGTGATTTTCATACCCTGTAACTTAATTACATGTTGTAAACTTGACGGATATAACGAATTACACTTATAACGAATTAAAATTGGTCATCCCTGGGACTTTGTTATAAGTGTGTTTTACTGTACTTTGAATTTGACAATGATAATGACAGTGTTTGTCATATAAGACCAAAAACCTTGCAACTAATAGTATGTTCATATATTGAAAGAAAATATTTTATATATATATATATGTGCATGTACATGTATATTAATTTTGAAAGGTAATTGTTATCTGGTTTAAAAGGAGACCGCCTAACTGATGAACGAGTACAGTGTGCACAGATTGCCGTTAAAGACTCTTTGACATCAAGAGGAAGGCTGGAGGGATTCATTTCAAAGTCTGAAGACTTTCATAGATTGATGAATTTCCTAGAAGTAAGTGAAATTAAATGGAATTTAATTATGAGTTTTAATTAATTCAAATATTTCAGTATTTTCAATTCATGAAAAATCTTTCTAAGGTTAAAAAAAAAGGGAGCATGAATCTCTATTCTTTTCTTTGAATTAAAAATTGAATGCTTATTTTACAGGCCATTTATAAGCTGACATACAACACTGGTATGGCAGGAGATCCTTGTACTGTCCACTATTACAGGAACCTATTGGGCCATAGAAGTGCTAAAGGACCAGTAAAAAATGCATATAGAGTGTACAAGATGCTTTATTACACAATACTTGATGCCATTTGCGTAATACTCTTTATGGACAAATTTGGGTCAGCGGACATAAATGATGTAACACTTCCAGATTTTTCACAAATGACACCCAATGATAGCATTCAATGGCTCAATAGCATTTGCCAGGAGCTGGTGAGGAAATATTTCTTTAAAAATGCTGAAGACATTGTTGAAGAAATTAGAAATGTTCTTGAAAATCCTCAGCATGAGGAAAATTACTGGACCTCGTCAATAGAGAATGGCCGTTTTAAGTGTCATCATTGTGAAAAGGATTATAAAAGAGTAAGTTCTTTAAAAGCACACGAATCTGGAATGCATGGAGTCTCTTTGAGTAACCCGAAGAAAAAGAAAGAACCCAGCAGTGATGAATTGCAAGATTATATTTTAATGCTTTTCAAACTCACTATGCTCCATCGGAACTTTGACAGTGGTGTAGATATGGGGGATGGAGGACGATGCGTAAGATCTGCTAAGTATGAGCTTCCAATTTATCATAAGACAAACAAAATCAAGGACACTATCTGCTCCATTCATACGACTGCATTATCTTCAGGACTTCTAAACCCTGACCAGGAGGAGCGCTCTATTGCAAACAGATTTGTGAACATCCAAGGTGGCAAGAATAATAATATTGCACTTGATGAGTACATTAAAATGTTAAACAGGGACACCAAGGCATCATGTACAGGACACAAGACAAAAGACAGCATATTACATGTAAAACATGCCAAAGAGTATCCGTTACTTGTAGAGTTTACAAAACAATTTGAAGAGGCTGGTGAATTGGGTCAAATGAAAGGATTTCATCATCTCCCTTCTTATGCAACTGATGTCGAGAAGGTGGTAAAGGATTTATTAGAGCAACGCGTACTTCAGAAAGTGGAAAACAGGAAGCTAAATGTTAAATTGACTGGCTTAGACAGAAATCCATTCTCCAATTGTTCTGTAGGCCTGTCAACTATGCTGCACCGCCATAGACCATGGTCTCCATATGGACGATTAAGAGACTGTAAATTTTGAACTGGTTTTGTTTGACTGTTAAATTATCATGTATTTGTCATAATTTTGCAAGGGACCTTCATGAACTGGAATGTTTAATTGTAATCAATTCAGCACAGGAGCACACAAGAATATATATAGGCTGCATCAATTATAATTGTCTAGGGTTTTAAAGAAATACATTACTAATATTTTAATTACCGATATATTGAATTCTATAAGTTTTAGTAGGTATCTCTAAAAACTGGCGTGTGGCATACACCGGTACATTATGATTTATATGATAACGCATTAGCTTCCATAATTGTTATAAACAGCTCAGATATTCAAGAATAAACAAAAAATTACTTTTTTTCTTTCATTTTATTACAGCATTTAACTTATGCAGATTCAATGATTTAATTTACTTAGAATGTACCCTGGCAAAGTGTTTTAAAAGGGTTGGATGGATTTATAAATGATCACAATGTTTTTTTTTTCATTTACTGCAACATGTACCTTACGGTAAATACTACATACATCAAAAACAGGTTAAATTATTCTGGCTCTATGTTTGAGTCGGAATCAGAATCTTCTGATACATGGACATCAAGTACATTTTTAGAGGTGCCTGAAAACAATTTTTCCAAAGGAAGTAGAGTACAATTTCCACAAGTACATGCGTTTTGACAAATATCACAACATGAACAATCTCCTGAATAAGATTTCACTTCTTCAAGTTCGCTTTCCTTGAGAAATGATTTCATCATTTGAATTCTTCTGCAGTCATTACACTGAAACAGGTTCTTCACATCTTGTTCACAATGGATGAGATGATGAGAATTGTAAAGCAACAAGGCAACAGTCTTTTCACCATCTCTACCTGCGCGGCCAATTTCTTGAAGAACGTCAAGAATTGAATGAGGAGGACCAAAAAGAATAATACTAGAAAGGCCCTTGAAATCTACACCCATACCCAAGGCATTTGTAGAAATAATAACTCTTGTAGGGCTCTCCTCTTCTCGAATCGAAGATAATACAGTTTCTTTGATTGATTCATCTGTCTCTGAATGTTACATAGCAACATGTGAGTTTATTTCCTCGGGCAATTCATCCATAACATAATCATAAATCTTTGCAACATCACTTATTGACTAGCAATATACAAGAGTTCGTGGAAATTTATTTCCCAAGTCCACAAGTCCATCAACTAACCATGTCATTGCCATTTCAATGTCATTCGCCACTTTCTTCACAACATATTTAATGTTCCTCTTGTCAGGAGATAAGTACACAAAGGTAAAGTCTGGCTTAAAAGAGACCACTTTCAAAACACGTTTCTGTACTTTCAGTGTGCATGTGGCACTCAAAGCAAGTAGAGATGCATTTGGAAAGATGGATCGCAGTTCTCCAAGGTCACCAAACCATTTTCTAAATGCTTTCTTGTGAATATGTTCATCAGCTTGTCCCCTGAAATATTTGTTTAATGTGTAAAGAATAGCAGTTGGTGCAATTCATGTGCAATTGAAGACACCATTTTAGCTTATTTTACAAATCTTTAAACCTTCATTAAATAGATTTTTGGTTTACGAAATAAGTTTTGAGAGAACCAGATTTATTATTAGTAAACATATAATTTTGTATACCGGGTATTCTATTTGAATAACTTGTACATGCTTACAAAATCTTACCATGTAGAAATTAAATGAAATTCATCTATAACAATAGCTGTGACATCTAGATGCTGCAGTTCAGTTCGCCAGTCACCTAACCGTGACTCGGGACTTGCAAATACAATGTCTATCTTACCGCTCAGAATCTCTCTGTCTAGACCTTGACCTACAAACGTAAAGAATGATTGAGTCTAGGAAATGCAACAGGTTAGACGAGACAAAGAAAAATTGCCTTGTGCACACCAAGACGGTACTATCATTTAATTGCAAGATACATAGTATACAATGGTATTCTTATTTACCTTTATATGCTGCCGTTACACCGTTAATTGCATTTGCCCTCTCGACCTGATCTTTCATTAAGGAAATAAGGGGACAGCACACAAGAACAATTCCGTTTTGACCTCTCTCCCTCTGTATCAACGGAAACAGTTGATATGGTAAAGATTTTCCGAAACCAGTCGGTAAAACGGCCATGCAAATCTTTCCCATTAAGAAGGCTCTGCAATATTTCCAGTTGTTGTGGCTTTAATTTTATACCGAGCGAACTCGTAACCGTTTCAATGGGCGCAGCCATTTTTAAACACATCAGCCAAATGCGTATAACAAACTCTTTCTCATTGGTGGATCAGTGACGTCATTGGTTAATTCTCATTGGCCGTTGTATTTTCACAAAAGGTCACTCTGAGATGACCCCGTACGGGATGTTGTTAGATCTTGTATAGCGTATCGTAGAGGAGCGGAATTACAAGTCTAATTTTAATTAGATTGGCTCTTGCCGTAATAGTATGTAGGACCTTAACCAATTTTCATCAAGGCAAGGTGTTGGTATCATTTAAATGTATGTAACACCTACAAGTAGATAAACAATTTGTAAGGACATACATGTATTTATGAAGTGGTTTTAATCAGAGTGGGCAAGAAATATTCTTTGTTTATAACTTGAACTTGAAAAGAATTATTCATTTAATAATTTGGACTTGCATATATGCGTATATCTTGTTAAACTAGTGAATTTATCAAATAATTACGTAAATTAAGTTCTATGCATTGTAAATGTAATAATTATGCGCAGATGTGCGAAATTCGAAATTTAATGAATCTACATGTTATTTTAATTCTTGTTTTGTATGAATTCACATTGCAATGTTCATTTTCTCATTTTCAATTCAGGCCATTTGCACCCCCTCCTTCCCGAAGCTTCGCTCTTGAAGTTGTAAATACTTTTGATTTATTATCCGATCGGTTCTTCCGAGGTTTTTCTTCTTCAGAGTTATATCATTTTACTGTTATTTGTATCTTAACTGACAGATTCAGTACATCAAAAGTTCGCCATTTCATCTTATCGTCACAAGAGCGATTAAATTTTTCTAAAGCAGTAATTTATGTAAGGCATATAAAACTTAAATATTGAATGCACAATATGCATTTTGTAATAAAATTGATAAATTCAAATGCTAGATATTTGTCCATAAATTTCCAAGCGACGGTCCAGGTGACTTAATGGTTTCTTTTTGGGTGACCTGTGTCCTATCCTGGTGATAACTGAAACCTTTTTTCTCTTTTAATTTAAATTAAAATTGACGAATTTTTTACGTTTTAAAACATAAGACCCAGATTGTATATGAATGCACTTTTGACCTAAAGTTACTATTCCGTTGGCTTACTTTTTAAGCTTTTTAAAAAGAAGAAAGAAATTTAACGTCAAACATATCGGAACTCACCATCCAAAAGGTAACCAATGGAAATGTATCTTATTTGTATCCGTGTGATGACACATGCCAATGAATGGTCTTCCTGTATTCCATTTGGTGAAGAGACCATTTTTGCTGAGGTCTAAATTCAAAGGATAATTATGTACCTCCTTGTAATGATATTTAACAATAGTATTCAAGATACCACTTCTACTATAGTCTGTCCCAAGATATTTATGCGGCATATTTGGGCGATTTTTAATAAAAACTAGACTTTGACCCGTGCGTGCATGGGTGACATTGCGTATCGGACATTAACGAAATAGAAACATCGTCTCAACGTATTGTTGACATTTACATAACAAAACTTACAATAATGCTATTAATTTTATTACACTCTCCTTAGTTAGAATAATATATCTGTGTGTCGGGAGGGACAGGCCATCAGTGTCCTCACCACAGTTAAAATGACTCCTATTTACAGGTAATGTCGCAGAAAATTGCAGCATCGCTCCGAAACGATTTTGGAGAAAATTGATGAAGTAGCATTGAACAAAAACCAGTCAAATTAATCAGATATTTCTTTGCCATCAAGAAGACAAAAGTATGTAACAAGTTGATAATATTTGTTTTTATAATTTCTCTCATAAGAAAACATAAATATATATGAACGGAATATATAGCAAATTTCTAATGAAAATGTACACGTATTTGTATTATCGTTTTTTAGTTTATCCATGCAAATGAGATCTTATAAAAACATGAACTAAAGAGCCTCCCGTGATTTAGCGTGAATGTAATGCGCACGCAAAAGATTGTAAGATCTAAAAAAAATCCGAATGATTTCCGGAATTGTTTTAGGAATATTGTTGATTATTAATTAGCGAAACTTAATTGAAAAAAAATAAAATAAAACAAATTGGTAATCTTCAAGTGTCAGTGATGTTTAAAATATACTCTGGACTTTGTAAGAGAGCCTCTAACTGCTACAGAAGCAAATGTTGGGTCTTTAGCAAGAATTTTGTTCCATTTTTTTTTCAAGAAGGAAAGGTCCTGGCCTCGTTTCCCGATTTATTCGATTTTTTAGAACATATTTTCTGTATCTTTTTTTAAAGGTATAAAATCTCTCTCTTGCTAGCTCCTTTGTGATGTATGAAACATTTCTGGAGGTATCTTGACGAAGCGCTGTTGCCATATCACCCCATACTTTTTTTTGTTTCGCAATATGTCTGCATTCTCCTTCTACATGTACATATGTAGATTGAAAAAAGTTTTTAGGGACATAGATACTCTATTCTAGTGTCCCTTTTTTGTTTCAGTGTTATCTTCAGCCCAGTCATTCCCGAAGCAAGGAGTACCATCGTAATACTTCATCCTAGTCTTAGGTGGATGAGCATGAATCATCCTTGCTGGTTTTTCTGTTAGGATCGTGCTAATTGCTGGTACTGTGACTTATAGATGTTTTGTCTAGGTACTCGTTGGTGAAATTTTCAACATTACTGAGGTTTTCTATAAGGAATGAATTATTTTTTTTTATGATAGAAATAATTTCAAATGGCTTTAGCGAAATACTAAAAAAAAATATAATAAAATTCATGGTTATAATCTGTTTATAAATAATTACAATTCATGGTAATATGAAATTTATTCCCAACACACCTGGCATTTGATTTTTTTTTAAAAACAATCCAATATACAAATGTAATCAGCCTTACATGATAAATATCTACAACAAGAAGAGACCAAAGCAATTTAATATTGTTTCCTTATTGATTCCTTATTAAGTATCTTAAGCAATTTAACATACATTGCTAATTTTAATTTCTGTCGTCTATATCAATTTCAATTGGAAAAAGATCCTCGCCGATGCCCAGTGATTTCTCGAGTCCCGCCATGTTGAACTCTTCTGATGACGTTACGCACAAAACTTGGTGACTTTGTTTATAATCAAAAGTACACCAATAGTACACGTTGATAATCATTGCTACAGACTGCAAACGTTGGTGACCTAATATACCAATGGCAACAATCTGTTGAACCGTGAACGCATTTTTTGTTTGCAACCGGAGGCGGGTTAAAGATTTATCTCCACGCACCTGCGGAGAAACAGATGCGTTGGCGTTAGCTTTCACACACATTATTTTATTTAATATATCGCACTAACCCTAATGCTAAAATAGATTTTAACACAAATGAGGACTGTTAGAAAAGTTCGCGGACAAGTTGGATTGTGAACGGACTATTGGTATGATATCAGCAAAACTTTTAAGATTTAAACTGTTCTAATGAAATATACGTAAACATTTGGTTTTTTTTAAAATGCACCATAAAAGATTAATAGCTTATACTTATTAGGATATTATTATGATAAGATATCATGCCTCATGGAGGTTTTGATCTTTAAAAATATTTTTCACGCATTTTCTTATTAAGAAAATGTCATACAAAAATGAATGATATTTCATTTGACGTTACTATAACTTATGAAGGTCAATAAAATTTAAGAATTTCGGACCATTTTATCGTCAAAAATGAACAGTTCGAAAATTATGTAAAAAATGATAACGTCAATGAACATCTTGGAGCACCGGGCCTATATTAAATTTTGTATCCAAGCAAGAAAATATCTGATGAGACCAAAAGGTTCTTAGGTGCTGCTAGAAATGACCCACGTATGTCTAGGACAATAGTTTACCAATAGAATCAGATGTTTGAAGGTGGAAGGAATGATATTATAAGCTGACGGCAATCTGTGATCAAACTTTCGGGCATCACAGGATTTGATCACGCGACCAACAAAGTTCATATCCCGGTGAACTTTTTAACTTGCTGTTTACTTCTTAAAAAGACTTAATAGAAAGATCGAATTTATGAGTACATTAAAAAAAATTACATTGAGGTACCTCAGTGTGATTATGTAAACTTATGAATAACAATCTGAAGTTGAAGTTTTCGTACTCTTTTTTTAGCTGTTTACGCCATCTTAAAGTTAACAAGAATTTCCTCTATTTTCCCAATAATCGTCTTTGAAAAGGATTTTAAAAAAAAAGAGAGAGAGCATAAAACAGTCTATATGAACTACATGTATATTCCCCATGATAGAAACACTTTTTTCTATATTGCTGTCATCAACTGGTCATAATGAATCAATACTGTATATTATTTTAATTAAGAAGTACACATACATGTACCAATAACTGAATTAAAGATATACTTTAAAACAAAACAGATTACAGAAACTTACAATTGCATTTAATACTTTGAAGTTGGGCAAACACATCACGTACATGTTTAGTAGGATAAAAAAAAGGTCTTAATTCTAGATTTTATGTCATTAAGGTGAAATAACACATCATCACAAAATGGCTGACCGCTGACCGAAACAAAATTGCGTTTTATTAATAGGATTTTATGAACTGAAACATGAAACTTACTCCATAGCCGAGTGGATAGAGTGTTGGACTTGTGATCTGACACATCCCGAGATCGAATCCCGCAGGGTCTTTTGTTGTTACTTACTGGAATAATTATTTTAGATATTCATTTTTTATCCCCAAACTGCAAATTTTTCGCCCATTTGACATTTGTACAGTTTATTTATCATTATATCTTGCATTATAAAAAAAAATCCTGTTTATTTGAGTGACTTTTTCCAGATGTGTGTTTTTCCACCTTAACATGTTCACTCTTTAAACCGACATGATGAGATTTTATGCATCAAATCCTTACAATCGCTCAGTTCACGTTCCCAATAACTTTTTTTTTCATTTTTACTATTGCATAGGTATACTATCCTTTGACACGGAATAATGTGTTTAATTGGTTTTTTAAAAAAATTACATCGTTCAGTTGTCATCATCCGTATGAGTTGTCTTTCTTTGACATGTCGCGTCGGTGAGTTAGATGACTTTCGGCGATTTGATGCATTCCATTAGTTGTCTTTCGACAAGGTGTCCTGTACCACAATAAAAAGATTTATTTACCATCCTAATTTCCTAGGGTTTTGTCTCGAAAGTTAAGTTGACACTTTTTACTACGGGACCTTATGGGAATTAGTTGAAATAGCGCTAAATTTTCATGTTTCCCATTATTTTTTTTTTTTGAATATCTGCCCCGAGGATTTCTTTCTCTTTCTTATATATGAAAAATATTGTAAAAAGTTACTCAATATGAAATTGAAAAAATTACCTCGTGGTTTGATCCAGGGATAATATAACAATTAATTTTGTTTCTCAAATATTTGCCTATTGTGGTACATGTGTATATTGCCTTATAAAAATTAACTTTTAACTAAATTACGCTTTTTATTTGTTAAATAAATATATTTCAAAGTTAATGCTTTATCAATGTATTTTTAAAAAACCAATCGCCGCCTTGATTAAATGAGCTAATCACACTTTTTCTTTGGCTTATGCATAGTTTAAAATACCGGATAACGATGTTGCGTAAGCCCCACAATAGCACTTTTCCCCTATCAAATACATAAAATCACAATTTTAAACTAATAAACGGTACATACGTTTAATATTCATTTTGTATAAATACACAATCCAAAAGAAAGATATAACTTAGCACATACGGCGGCATTAAAATCAAAAGATGGGCAAAGTCATGCGCATTCGAACTGTACCAGGCCTCGTTAAATAATCTATAATACAAAGCAATGGTAAACTTATCTCTAAAATTATTACCAATATCTCCTTCTTTGTTTCAAAATTCGTTTAGTCCTTGTTTCACCGATGGATATTCTTCTAGCAGTATTGCATCACACGAGTCAGCAATCAGTTATGTACATAAACCGTATTGTACAGAAGAACTATGTACTTCTTTTATGGTCATGCAAGGTTGCCATCATATTGCTCCATGTAAAGATACTAGACTACCCATTACATGCCCCATATTAGTAATTACACAACTTGATACAAGGTCTCAAGTCTACCATTAACAATCAGTTCTTCTAGAACTTTATAATTTCATATTAGCTTTCAATTCATTCATGTGTAGGTGAATTAAAGTCAAGTCAATGGGTTTAGCAATGATTTGTGATTACTTGTATTTTACTATCATGGTTTTGATTAATCTAAAGGGTCAGAAATAAATTGATTTGAGATCATTCCTAAGCACTTGTAACATTATCACACATGTCAGAAAAAAACTGCTGTCAGTGTTAATATTTGGACTGTACGCAGTTCGGAAGCAACCGCTGTGTTTTAAGAACTTATAAATATTACTGTTAAAATATCATTGCTTCTATAGATCTGTTGAGGATGAGTGGTATTTATATATATTTGTCTTCTTCTATTATCTGGTTTAAATGACAAGGCTTTAACTCTATAAATGTTCCATATTTTATCAGTGCCTACTCGCTCTCAGGTATAAATATGAGTATAAAAAGCATTATCTTCTTAAGGTTTAAAAAAATGTGGTATTGTATGATTTGTAGTACAATTTGTTCTCTTGTTGATCATTTTATAATGCTTTAATTATTATCAGGGGAGATCATTATACTACTGTATCGGAATAGAATAAAAATATAGTTTCTGTGATCTCCCCTTTTTTGCATTATCGATATACGTATACTAGAATTCATATGTACAAATATCTATCTATTACCTTTGTAATTTTAGTAATTGACAACTTACAAATCTTTTGTGTTTGTGCCTTTTAATTTAACTTTTAACTTAGGCAGTGGAATGATTAAGCAATTCCTTCAAATTTAAAAAAAAAAAATTCATACAGATTACTGTTGGATAATAGGATTTAAGTAATCATTGTGTTCTGAGATGAAGTTGTTTATAAATATAATCATCTCGTCAGTTTGATTACTAGTTAATTAAAGCCCTTGTATTTTGTACGTTTGAGTTGTATGTCCTATCTTTGATTTGTACGTCGTCGATATCGATATTTGTATCACGTGCCTGAGATACGTCATTTGTTAATTTTGTTTGTAAACAGGATGTAATAGCTCTTTTGCACATTAAGCGCCGCCAGATTAAATTGCCTCATTGAAAATGTGTATCAAAGGTCGTAAGTGGAAAACCAGCGTAAACATATATAGACGCAGCTCGCTGACAATTAGGATTTTCCGCTACCTTTTAAGACCTGTTCGTGTACTTTTTTACTCCTATTTTGACACACTGTAGTTATGAATGAAGATCAGCAAAAATTAACCCAGTAAGATTTTGCACATTAGAAAATTCCAGCTTTAAGAAGTTATTTGTCATGCTGGGATTGTCGTCTGTAAGTAATAAACAAGAGATGGATGCCGATGCAGTAGCATATTCTGTGTACATGTATTTGCCTTTGCATGCCGTCCATCTCAATTCTGCTTGTGCCAGGTCCACTCGCTTGAAAATAGTGATTAGAAGTGATCAACCCCTAAAAAACTAATTTTTCACTAGCATTAACATTTTTCAAGGTTAATTTCTGAGCATTATAATGCATATAAGCTGTAAACATGCTGTCGCCAATTCAACATTTTCCCGCTATTGCCAATCAAAAAAAAGAAGAGAAATATAATAGCCGAAAAACAGAAATTCGCTGATCATACAATTTATAATATGTAAACACATTCACAGAAAAATTATAAAGGTCTCAAAACTACATGTAATACATTTATAAAAAAAAAACACAATTCTGGCCACTGTTATTTACAAAATACTTAGCTTCGGGGGGGGGGGGGGGGGGGGGAGTGCATTAAAAGGTTTATTACTATTACTGCTACAAGTAATAATAAGCTTTGCTCCTCGCAACTGGAATAGCCCTAATTGTGTACATGTATATTCACATTCAGGATCTTTGAGATTGATGTATGGCTTTTTCAATTTGTATTTTATATCAGAAATCAGAATCTATAGGAAGCTTTAATAATAGGTGATGTCTAAACAACTATGGGTGTTAATGAGATTGCAGTTGGCCTTCTTTATTGAAGATTAACGTACTGATTTTGCTAAAAGTGGTAATAATTTTAAATTAAAAAATTAAACATGATTTCATAATTTTTTTAAAGTCGTAACAATGCTTGTGTGATTTTTAGAGGTTTTTAGATACTAGAGTGCTCGATCTTTTCATGACGCCATAATTCATTTATTATATGTAGTATTTTTTCTTATATCTAATGATCATAAAAGAATGAAATAGAAAGTAATAAAACATACATGACTTCCACTGAAATTATTATAAAATGTAAATTTGTTGTTAAATTTCGGAAGCTGGTTTTCTTTGTATTGCATTTAAATGCAAAAATTAAAAACGCTCTTTGACCATGTTTTTCTCAATTAAGTCACGATACACTTTATGAAATCGAACTTCTGTTATGAAGCATTATTTATCGAATTCATGATTCAATTTTAGAAATATTCAGGCTCGTCATCGTATTATGAATATTTAGGTTGCTGGGTGAAACACTACCGCAATAAAAAGAAATCAAAATGATATATTTCAACACATCAAATTATTGAAATGTGTTTTAATCTACAAGAAAAAATGTATTTCAATGGTTTAATTTACATGTCAATGTAATTTTATTTATAATAAATGAATAAACAATTGTATGGAACCCGTTTTCATATTAAAGAATTGTGAGAGCTGTTTTTTATTTTTTGATAGGATTATCACCATTTTACTTTAAATATAATGTATGTATCTTTGTCAGAAATACAAGTTATATTTTTCTGAATTTTTGTTTAAACTCGAAATAGAAAGAGGGAGCCTTTAATATTAATCAGATCAGGAATGCGGAAGTTTAAAACAGGGAAACTCCCATGGAAATCCTGGCCTACATTGGATTTAGCAAAAATATAATTGATACCTTCATGACTGAGTTTTAAAACGCAGCTTACAAATACAAACATCAAACAATGAAGCATTTGGATGTTGTAACAGTAAACTGCTATCTGCATTGCAGTCAGATGACTAATTACTCTAAACGGATATAACTGCAATTTATCTCTAATTTGTCATGTTCAATTGAAAGTTATATTTAATGTATTTTGTTGATGTAAGATGATTAAAATACCTATATACATGTACCCTCTAGAAACTTTGTCTAGCAAAAGCAGTCAATAAATTTCAATTTCCTTATTTCAATAGTATTTAGTTGTTTTGTCAAACCTTGTCGGATTCCAAATGATAAAATATATGAAAAACAGGCTAACTCCAATATCTGTTTTAGCAAGTAAATTCACAGTAAAGTGCTCGTTGTTTAAATAGTTAGTTCGTGATGTAATGATTGGAACAAGAGAAAACGATACATCATTTATTTTCAAGTCTAAACTGTTTTCCCTGTTAGGAGCTGAATGAGATATCATTTATATTTAAAAATAATCACATTGACTTGTGGCTTTACATAAAATTTTGGAACTATTACTTTAAAATATTATATTGTAGCACATGAAAAACTGAATATATTATTTTTGTAACCGACGTTAAATGATCACGAATTTCTGATGAGTTGAAGGCCAAGAGTTAATCTGAATAGGAAATTATTTATTTAATACATACAGATTTTGATTTAAACAAAAGACATCGAAAAAATATGACACTGCACCAAGAATTTGGAAAATTCACATGTATCTCATACCAAAAGGGTTGCCAAGTAGTTCAAGGTAAACAGATGTTTACGGTGTGGTTTTTTGTGTGATTTTAATGCTATTTTTCGCATGAGAAGATTGCAGTATTAAGCATTGAAAAGGATTTTTACAGGGGGTTTCCATAAATTCCGACAATGCTATCAGTTTTGTACTTTTGTACAATCTTATGACGAAAGGAGTTGTATGGTTTTACTGCTGCAAATTGGAAATTAAATTCTTGTTCATCATCAATGGCTGTTCAGATAAAAATGGTTTTGTTCTTGTGTAGGACCCTCCGCAATGTTGTTTTATTATTATTAATGATAACAAGTGCATCTGCTACTCTCCATAAGAAAAGCTGGGACACTTGCTATTTTGGATCTGTTGAATGTAAATGCCAGAAAGTTCCTAACAATCTGCTGAAAGCTGATTGTTCCGGACGACGACTCCATACCCTTCCTGCATTTAATACGAATGTGACATGGATAGACCTGAGTAATAATTCTATCGCTAACCTAAGCAGGGGATTTCCAAGAAATGTATCGTACATTAATTTGTCCAGCAATAAAATACAACAACTTAATATGCATCCCTTCAATGGATTAATTAATCTCAAAACTTTGAATTTAGAAAGAAATCGGATAAATATAACGTTGATGTACAAAGGTTTGTTTACCGATCTACACTCTCTTACTGAATTAAGTTTGAAAGGAAATATACAAGATAAATTTAAGCCCACGTTGATACTGGACGATGTGTTCTCCGAATTAAGATCATTAGAAACACTTAAAATTGACGGACCAGCTAATGTAACATTTGGAAAAGGATTTCGAGGTTTAACAAGATTGCAAAAGTTAGATTTATCTGGAATAACAGGTTATTGCAGTTTTCAAAGGATATCACATGATATGTTTTTGAATATGCCTAAACTCACATACGTGGACGTGTCTGCTTGTGATATTTTGGATATTGAAGAAGGTGCATTTGGAAAGCTCAGATATCTCGAGCACCTTGATGTTTCTCATAACAAACAACTCGGATTTGCATCACTTCCGAATATAACTCATAACCTTAACAAAACATCGATAAGAGTGTTACGTGGTAATGGAATAAACTGTTTGTCTGGAATCGGCACAAAGATACTGAAACGCCATTTTGAGAACTTAAAGCACACAAACATTTCCGAAATCTACTTTGAAAAGAACAGACTAGAGCAACTTGAGCCGGGGGCACTTCGACTGTTGCAGAAGACAATAGAAATAATTTCGTTTGGAGAAAATAAACTTACACAAGGAAGGTACATCTTGGATTATTTCTTTTTACAAAATGCACGAGTCCTGAATATCAGTGTACAACTCAGGCCACCTCCTTATCCCGAATCAATATTTGAACGTTGCACAGAAAAAACAGATGTTTTACGACCAAACGAACGAAAATTTGTAAGACGTGATACATCGAAAATAGGAGAAAACAGATACAAATCTTTCATAAACGAATTTATACACAGAAATCGGTGGCATTGGAAATTTGTTTTGACCTTTGATCTTCCGAAATCTTATGAGGTTTTATATGCAAATATGAGTCGGCTTTATAGAACTATACCTGAATTTGGAATAAATGCTACTAGTTTAAGAGAAATTTATTTACAAGACAATTTCTTCTATTCCTGGGATGGACCTATTCATGGCGTTGAAAACATAAGAATAGCCGACCTATCAAACAATTATTGCTCCCACATTTCAAAATCGTTCTTAAAATACGCTCGAGGCGTGGTGATGTTGAATATGTCAATTAATGATATTGGAAGGAGCTTGTCAAAGGATGCTGATGGAGAGATCTTCGAAAACACGGTGTCCTTAGAGGTGCTTGATCTGTCTTATAATAATATTGTTGAACTTTCATCGCGTATGTTCAAAAACATGCAAAAACTACAAACATTAAACTTACAGAACAATAAGCTGTCAACATGGCGCGTGGAAGTGGATCATATGAAAAATGTAAAATTCATTAACCTTAAACAAAATAGGCTGACCGAATTAAAAAAAGATACCCAACTTTCATTTACAAAATTATTTCAAAAATCAAATCTTTCCATCGATTTATCAGGAAATCAGTTTCTTTGCTCTTGTGACAGTGTACACTTTCTGGAATGGATTACTAGATATCGGAACCATTTTGTACATTTTGACCGCTACGAGTGTTCGTCTACAAGTTCTCATAAATTCAATTTTTCGGATGCTGAAAACTCTTTAGTCTTGCTAAATAAAAACTGTGAATCTTATCTCGTTACGTATATTGTCAGCTCCGTTGCGGTAGCTTTCATATTAAGTATTATCATCGGTATTGTTCTCGTTAAAAATAAGTGGAAGATTCGATACGTGGTGTACAAATTTAAACAACGTTTCAAAAAATATGCATGTCATTCAACAATTCCTCAGGCAGAATCTCCCTCCTATGAGTATGATATAATGATTTCGTATTCCACAAAAGAATTATCATTCGTTCTTACCGACGTGATTCCTCGACTTGAAAACGAGGCTCGTTTTCAGTTATATGTCAAAGACCGCGATGAGCCATTAGGGATTCCCTTGGGAGGAGCCATTATGGAGGCTATTCAAAAGAGCAAAAGAGTTGTATGTCTTGTGACAAGAAGTTATCTGAAATCAACATGGCAAGACTACGAATTAAACATGTCAAGGATGGAAGCTATCGAGGACAGAGAAAACTTGAACTTTGTCCACTTAATCCTATTTCCTGATGTTTACAATGGATCTATTTCCATTCAAACCTTAGATCTCGTTAGACAAGAATGTTTTTCCGAGTATCCAGAGGAAGAGTGTGCGTTTGATGATTTTTGGGAGACATTGATAGCCCATATAAAAGAACTCGATCGAAGTTAAAGTGATGAGCTCTACGTTTGTTAAGTTGGTTGTGTGTTTGTTTTGTTTCATTTAATGATTTTTGTATGCCATTACTCTAATCTGAAATGACATTCAACATTCAAAACATTCATGGAAACGGAAAGTGTAGAATAAATTGACAGAGGTAAAAAAAAAATGAAAGTATCAATTTATGATCTGAAATTTTTTTTTATGCTTTTTTGATTATCAGGAATAAGATGCATGAACGATTGTTTCTTATATGATTATACACATATGAATCATTTTCTTAAAGATAATGTGAAACAGGTTGATGTCACACTTTTTATAAATGTAGTCTTGATTGAATGTTTGTTTAAACAGTGTCTGTTTGAAATTGATTTAAAACGTTCACATAATTCAACTAACTCAAAACCAGAATCTCCCTCTTATGAATATGATTTGATGATTTCATATTTGCGAAAAGAACTATTATTTATTAGCTCTTACCGACTCGATCCCACATCTTGAAATTGACGCTTGTTTTAAATTTTATATCAAAGACCGCTATGAACAAAAGGGAATTCTAATTGTTTTAAAAAAACAACAAAAGAGGTGTCTGTCTTGTAAAAAAAAAATATCTGAAATTAAATTGGCATGAATACGAATTCAACATGTCAAGGATGGAGGCTATCGAAGACAGAAAGAATGTGTCCATGTTATCCTTCTTCTTGAAGTCGGATTATGATTTTCATGATTTTTTTTTGGGGGGGGGGGGGCTTGTCAGGATTTCTTGGATGAGTCCCCCGCCACTTCCAAATCGATGTTACTTGCCTAAATAAAAAAAATGTCTACAAAAACATGTACATTTACATGAACGACTATTTCTTACATAAAAAATTTAAAAATACATTTCTCATATATGTCCTCAAAGATTTTGCGAAATAGATAATATGTTTTACGGTGTGACCGTTGCAGCGAGCGCAGAAGGAACCACACATCTCATCATTGTTAAATGCAACCCGTGGACTTGCCCTAACCAAAAAACTTTGGCTTTGTCTCGAAAACTTTTACCACCGCAAAGAACCCGAAGTTATTAAACTTTTACTCCAATGGTCCCTTCCTAGGCTTATACACTTAAACAAACTACCACTGAGCATTAATAAAATGTTAAACAGACTTGTTAAAATATTTGATAAACACAAAGCCGTTTGGGTTTTGTTATGTAAATACAATTATGTTTTATCATTCCTTTACTTTTTAATAATGATCATTAAAATCAGTAAACAATAAACTGTGTGTCTGTGTTATTTCTCATTTTGTTCCTTGTTGTTACCTGTGTTTTAATTATTTTCTTCTTCGACATCAATTTTGTTTTTAATTTTTTGAATTTTTGTATGCTATATAAGCGTTGTAGACATGTGCCCTCACCCTTTTAGTGTGTGATATCCAATATTATTTAAAGGTTTGACCACATATGCAACTATAACAAATACATGAAGATATTTTAACAGTTTAATTTTTTTTCTTTTATTTATTCATTACAAAATGACGTGGCTGCACGTAGATCTAATAATCATTGGACTTTTCTTTTTTAATAATTTTCTGTCACCTACCTAACGTATGCATTTATGATTGGATCAATATGACAGAAAATTTAGCATGGAACTTGCATGTGTATTTACTTCGCAAAAAATTATCAGAACAAAACTAATCAGCCAAAGAGTCACCGTTAACACTGATACTGAGTACTTCCTACAAGTTACATCCAGTAAAGATGCTTGATCCACCTCAAATTCGCTGGAAATAGCCTGAGAACACTGTGACGTCATACTTTACTTTCTTTTGCGCTCAACAGTCTTCGTAAATTGTCGGACAAATTCAGTGAAGGAAATGACGTCATATGTCAGCAGAAGTTCAGAAAGGTACAGCTTTTTTACGTAAGCAAATGTGTTGTTTACTTTAATGTTTTTAAAGGATTTTTTATTGTTAAATGAAAATGATGTATGCGATTTAGAGATAAGAATTTTCCGTATAAACGCTTCCTGTCCCACCATGTTGCTATGCTCTGCAAAGGATTATTGGGATAATTATGTAGAACTTTTTCACGCAGGTCCACAAAAGTTTCTTTGAACAATGTGCAGATTTCAAATCGAATTTATTCGCTGCCTCGCCATTACACGTTTACAGTCAACAACTTTTATAGTCTCAATACATGTATATTTAAGGTCAAGATGTAGTAAATGAAAAGTGCCTACAGGTGTATGAAATTCAAGACATAATTTTTTTGAATGGCGTTTCATAACAATGGGTTTGTTCAAATGGTATATCTGGGCTTAAATTTGGTAAACTTGATTCAAAAATGTTTTACAGGTATACTATCATATTTTTATTAAGTCTATACTTATAAATGAAGGCATTTTGCAAATAAACTACAAAATGCCTGCACCAGAGTTCTTGCTTACACCTTTAGTATTCCAACACATGTTTGATGATGTCCGTAAGATATACAGTGTAATTGAATTTTAACTGATAAGTTATTATTGTGAAATTTATCAAAAACCTACTTTCTTTTTCGATAAACAAGCCCGAAATTTCTATTTTCTTGTGACCCGTAGTACACATAACTGAGCTACAAATCATTTAAGGCAGTAAATCGTTTCTTGTTCCATGCTACAGTAAGCCATTGTCTGTGCCTAATCAACGAATAAAGTTTAATGATAATAAATAGAAATGCATTAAGATAATAATTAATATAGGTACATTTTCAATTGAATATTGAATCATTTAAAGAAAAAACAGATTTGTCTCCTCTATTATATGTATTCCTAAACACTAACTTTCATTAAGAACAATAATATAAACCACAAATCAAGAGATTTTGGACACTAATACGCTTGCCGCTTAAACATTCGCCAGAGACACTTACAAATTTTCAAAACATAAACCAAGACAAAGCTATTATTTAGTTCGCAGCTAAAACTATTGTGTTAACGAAAAATCTTTCAAATTTTATTTCCTTTATGACGAGTAATCGACTTAAAAAATATCAGACGATGATCGAGCGATAGTCGAATTCTTGAGTTGACATCCGCACAATCAATATACAATGTAAATAGAATAATATCTGTCCAACGACCTCATGTTTACCTGTTTATGGTCCACAAGAGACGAGGAACTGAATGCCTCTAATCCATTTTAAATACTGTGTTTTTTGTGTCTATTCATATTAACCAGACATATGGAAATCCATCGTACTTTTTTCAACAATCTATAATAAGCGGGTCAATATGGGCAACATCTTAGACTCTGGACCATTCTATCTATGAATCGTTTGTTGTCAATTGCTCCCTATGGAATTATTTATCTAACTTAAATGATGTACCTAGAAAAGATGACCGTGATGTTTCGTTTTAAAATGTCAAATCATGATACATATTAAATGTTTCGTTTGACGGTGAATTTAAAGAACTGTACAATGTCACAAGAATTCAGGGGCTTACCCATGAATTTCCAATTACAATGTACGATACCTGATACCAATAATGTGAAAATTGACGAATAGAAGCATCAGTAGAAAATGAAAACCTAAGTAGTTGTTTAATTTAATTTCTCTTTGTTAAACAAATATGTCTCAACCACCTTTGATTTTTGTTGATAACGATTGCACTTTTTAAGGAAGGCTATGGCATCATGATCAGTGAGTCTGGTTAAATGTTTATACTAGAAGGGTAAAAACAAATTTCTGAAAGTTGATTGGTCGAAAGAAAAATTGATAGCATCTAGTGTTCTACTCGGCATGACCTGAAAACATGTTCATTTCAGTCACAAAGACATATTAGTTTCACTTAGCTTCCAAAAATGATATTTACATCGACTTATCGATTCTAAAAATGAAATATGTTATTTGTGAATAAATTTATGTCTAATAAGTTAGCAAAATCTGGATTTACTTAGACATGCATCAATAATGCTACGATATTATATCTCTGTTTATTATTAAAGACGCGTTTTAAAGCTAAAATACCCCAAGCACCTAAATATTCCTTGTCTATGTTACCTCGGATTCTTGTCACCTCAAGATTTAATCTTAGTAAAAGAAAACCTTCAGCTGATTAAAATTTTTCGTGACAATATAACAAATGTTAAAAATAAATGAGTGCAATCACTGAAAGGTCATCTTCATTGTTTGGAAAACACTAACATTTTAGAATTTATATATATATATATATATATATATATATATATATATATATATATATATATATATATATATATATATATATATATATATATATATATATATATATAAAATAGTGTCTTTAAGGTATTGTTCATCGTAACAATGCATTTTTAGAAGTTCATGTGAATGTGATAGCAGATCTTTGTCTTTCAACCATGCAATTTATTTCGAATTTGTAAATATATGCTACCTGCATTGTTAGTTAATGTTTAATGATTTTTTCCAAAAATTATTCATGGCTCTAATTCAAAAGACTTTTTCTAAATACCGATAGCAATAATACCTATTATTATTGATTGTTTTTTATAGAATTGTTATAAAGAAGACTTTTTTGTATATGATAAATCATTTCTAATGGCGGTGACAATTTAAAATGTTCTCATGAACAGTTTTCGTTTAATTTCAATTGAAGGAAACAAACGGTGGACACAATTATTAAATTATTGAATATTGCTATGGCATCATATCCACGTTTGTGTACCTGTAGTCTAGAAAATAAACTTTGGCAGTTCGATTTTTTTATATTACAGCTCCGCAGGTAACCAATGCAATATTCCAATATGTACATTTAAATATGTCTGTGGAATGGGAGATAGGCATTATATTATTTTTGAAATAGTCTGTGGTGATTATAGCTCCGGTAGATTTGTTTTTATATTATTCATTAAAAATTATTAAATTATTAAAAATAAATATAAAAGACAATTACATGTAATCTATATAGAATATGCCTAAAACAGGTCTACTCATAATGAATAATCAGACATCTTTTGGTCCTTACTAACTAGATTGACTGCTATTTATTTCTTTAAAGCTGTTTGATCCGATTTTTGTTCTTTTTACAGTATCAAATAATTTTCCATATATAATTATCTTAGAAAGTTATGGACAAATTTTTTTTTAGAATTGGTCTCCTTTCAAAGTTGGGAGTATTCAGAGTAAATAAAAATAATTTCTTTTTGGGCAAAAAAAACAAAACAAAACAAAACAAAAGCAGGAACCGTTTGGTTTTGTCTCCAGAATGATTGGGTCATTCAACCCGCATGCCATGCATCGATTGTAAACAAAGCAGACTTCAGGAATATTAACGAACAAAACGTACATAGGATAATTCGTAATTTTCCAGAACATTACGACCTTTATTTATAGCGATGTTAAAGTCGTTAAAACAACCATACCCGTCTCGACGTCAGGGGTGAATTTTTACATGAGGCAATGTACCAGTATACTCTTTTATGTCGTTTGTTTTGTTAACAAATTTTGTATCTTTTTTTTTATTTGGCTTACATTGACTGGGAAAACTACTGCAATGTCTATTATCATTCATATACTTAGCCAATCATCATTTAAAAGCGTGCACAAAATTTGATATAAAATTAAACATAACCGTAAAAAGTATGTATCACATACGTATTTTGTTTTCGCCACACAGAATAATACTTAAGCGTGTTAAATAAAACATAGTTAAGGTTACCAAATCCTCATCTTCAAATTTTTGTAACCGTTCTTAAAGTGTTATCTGTTCTTAATGCGTTATATGTGAATTGAAATAAAAACAGAATTGTATTTGTAATCAAGCATTGTTGGTAAACTTGTGGTAACCTTTTTCAGTAAAGATCCGCTGGAAAATATATATGAAAACAAGAGATTTGTGTAGAACTTTTGATTTTGACATATTGCTGGGTTCCATATTGCCTCTGAATAAAAGACCTAATTAAATATTGGTGAGCGATATAAACACTACAGTGTCATTAAAAAATCGCAAATTTTTATGAAGATTAATACCGAATATCTTATCGACTGATATTCACATAATTATCTGATTTGAATGAAAAAAAACATGCATGGATTAAGGTTTCACAATGGTGCTTTATCGTGTCATCAAATGCATGTATGACTAATTCCGACCTATTGTAAATATTACGTAATCAACTTGTTGGTCAGGCAATTTATGAGCATTGATACGAAATGCGAAAGAATATTTGAATTTAGAAACAGCTATATTTCATGAATGTAGGAAAAACACATTTGTAAAAATGTTTATGAATAATCCGAAGATAGAGGCATTTTATGAATCTCAACAATACTTGTGGTAATTTAAATGTCTTTGAATGACTATTTGGATTTTCAAAATATTAAAGGATTTTCCACATTTATCTGTTTTCGGTTTAAATAAATCTCGGCACTAGCTACATTTAGCTGTTGCCATCGCTTTAGAATGGAAAAAGAACTCAAGCTGGATTTGTTCTTGTGCAAAAGTCTTTTGTATTTACTTCTGATTACAAATGCTACTTTCAGTAAAACGACATGGAACGTATGTCAATTTAGATCAGTTGAATGTGTTTGCCAGAATGTTCCAAATAATCAACTGAAAGTTGATTGTTCCGGAAGGCGACTCCTTAACATTCCAACATTTTCCTCAAGTGTAATATGGGTCGACTTAAGTAATAATCTTATAGAAGAAATTACCAGTGGGTTTCCAAAGAATGTTCGCTACATCGATTTATCTGCAAATAAGATACAACATCTTGATGGTCAACCATTTCTTGGATTATTTCATTTAAAAACTTTGAATTTAGAAAGAAATGTGCTTAATATATCATTACTATATCAAGGTGTATTTTCTGATCTTCATTCTCTTACTGAATTAAGTTTTAAAGGAAATATAAGAAACGAAATTACAGAAACGGTCATAAAAGACGAGGTCTTTGCAGAGCTGAGTTCATTAAAAACTCTGAAAATTGACGGATCACCTAATGCCACATTTGGAAAAGGGTTTGCAAATCTTACACACCTCCAAAATCTAGATTTGTCAGGAATTACAGGAAATTGCAGTTTAAAAAAAATTTCTCGAAATATGTTTTTATATTTGACACGACTTGTCTACATTGACGTTTCTGCTTGCAGTGTTTTGGATATTGAAAAAGGCACATTTGGAAAGCTTCGTAAACTTAAACACCTTGATGTATCTCATAACAGGGAACTTGGATTTGCGTCACTTCCAAATATAACTCATAATCTAAAGGACACTTCGATTAAAACATTGCGCGCTAATGGAATAAACTGTTTGACAGGAATGGGTACAATGATTTTGAAACGTCATCTGGAGAACTTGAAACACACAAACATATCTGAAATCTACTTTGAAAAGAACAGACTAGAACAACTTGAACCACAAGCACTTCGACTCTTACCCATCAATTTAACATTAATTTCTTTTGGAGAGAATAAACTTACGACTGGAAGATATCTCATAGATTTTTCTTTTTTGCAAAATATACGTGTTTATAATATGAGCCTGCAGCTCCGTCCACCTCCATATCCGGAATCGATATTTGATACTTGCAAAGAAAAATCAGATGTCTTAGCTGCAAAGTTTGATGTGTCTGAAACTAAAAGAGCTCCCTTGAGCTTTCTTCCTTCCAAAAGTTGGCACCTGAATTGGACAATTATTTTACCAAAAAGTCTAAAGGTTTTATATGCAAATATGAGTCGACTTTTTAGCAGAATACCTGAATGTGGTATAAATGCAACTGGCTTAAGAGAACTTTACATACAAGACAATTTTTTGTTTTCCTGGGACGGTCCAGTTCGGGGCATTGAAAATGTAGAAATAGCCGACATGTCAAACAATTATTGCTCACACATCTCAAAATCGTTCTTAAATTACGCGAAAGGCGTAAAGTTCTTAAAAATGTCAAAAAATGATATTGGTAAAAGCCTGTCGAACGATATTGAGGGAGAAATCTTTAGTAACACTAAATCTTTAGAGGTTCTTGATCTGTCGTACAATAATATTAATACTTTATCAGAGTCAATTTTTAAAAATATGCCACAATTGCAAATATTAAATTTACAAAACAATCAAATATCGATTTGGCGAGTAAAAATAAATCATATGAAAAATATGAAATTCATCAATCTAAAACAGAACAAACTAACAACATTTGAAATGGACGCGCGAACGTCATTCGAAAATTTATTTCAAACATCAAACCTTATCATAGATTTATCGGAAAACCAAGTCTTATGTTCCTGTGAAAACGCAAATTTTCTAGAATGGATTAAACTTCATAAAAATCATTTTAAAAACATTAAACGCTACGAATGTTCTTTGTCAAGTTCACAGAAATTTAATTTTTCCGATGTTGATGCTTCTTCAGTTTTGTTAAAGGAAAACTGTAAATCAAGTCTTATTGACTATATTTGTAGTGCTGTATTAATTGTGCTACTATTTAGCGTCGTCATTTACATTCTAGTGAAAAACAAATGGAAATTAAAACATGTGTTTTGTAATGGAGGTAATCAACAACAGGGTGGAAATTATGATGCAATGATTTCATATTCAGACAAAGACTTGCCAATTGTTCTAAAATATGTGGTCCCCAACTTTGAAGCTCATGCTAATTTGAGGTTATTTGTCAGGCACCGTGATGATCCACAAGCGGGGATGACCATAAACGCCATAAAGAATTCCATTGCAAATAGTGGAATAGCTGTATGTCTTGTGACAAAAAACTACCTGAAATCAGAAAGGCAATGTTACGAATTGGCCATGATAAGAATGCATATGCAATTACTTATCAATAATCAAGGAAACCTTCTCAATAACCAACAAAACTTTCATTGTCGCATCATTGGTTTTCCAAATGTGACTATTCCTAATGAAATCTCTAATTTGGATAACAATAGAATAAACTGTCCTGTAGAAGATGGGAATGATGATCCTTTCTGGAGAACATTGGGGAATGCTTTGTGATAGAATAAAACTTGTAAACAAAAGCGACTAATAGAATTGAACTTGTATTTCAACAATTAATTTTATTTCAATTCTTATGAATTTCTAATGTTGAGTGAACAATTTGTTGCATTGAAAAAGTCTGAAACCAGAAACACATATATTTAAACATATTGAGTTTGGTTTTTTTTGTAAATTATTAATTTTTTTTTATTGTTGATTGGTTTTTGGGTGTCGTTGCATCATATGTGATCCTTTGTAAACTGTAAGAATCAAAGCAATTGACCTGTGATGTACATACTGTGGGTTCCATCAATATTTGTTCGCTTCAATTTTTGTGAAAACGTGAATTCGTGGACAGTGGCCTTATAAGTACTTTATGTTGTCAGATACTAACCACAATAAACATACAATTTCTTTGATAGACTTGACGACAAAATCTACGACAATCGGTGTTCAGTGAATATTTGTGAAACCAGAGTAAGGTACAGTCACATTCTGAGATTCGCTACGATATCATGAAGAAAATCTATTTTTACGATAATATGAAATTGAAGAGTGATTACCCTATTTTTATTTTATTTTCAAAAATTTGTTTGGCCTTGTAATCTGTGTGTCTCACTCAGGCACCAGCAATTTTCCTATCGTATACAGTAGTATATTTGTTAAATAGACCATCTGGAAAGAACTCTTGTTCATGATAATATATTCATCTTCCTAAACTTTAAACCACAATTACGTTCCTGTAATGGCCAAAAAAATGTGTAGCGCACTTGCATTTAGGCAATATATCCCAAACATTGAAATAAGTGGTTTTATTTAAATTGTTTTGTTTTAAAGAAAATTCAGAATCAGATGTTACAGTTTCATAAAACCTTTACAGCTCAAAAATTTTGATTTTTAGCATTAGTTATCGTCCTTCTTAGTTTTTATCACTAAATATTACTTATTTATATTTTGGTGTTTATACAAAAGCCCCAACATCATCTCTTAATGTGCGTGAAGCATATTGTATATATCTTGTTTTTCAATATATAATATATCGGTTTTTATAGTGTGCTAAATTGAAACTATCATTTGTATTGTACTTAATTTAATAAAATGCTCTTTTCAATTCAACATGTTGTTAACATTGTCTTTCAAATTGGCAAAAAACAGAGCAGCATAGACTCTGGTTGAAAAAATTAATAGAGGCTATATGATGGACGATAATATAAAAGCATTTATCCTTGTATATCGTGTACATATTTAATCGCGCGCGCGCGTGCGTGCGTGCGTGCGTGCGTGCGTGCGTGCGTGCGTGCGTGCGTGCGTGTGTGTGTGTGTGTGTGTGTGTGTGTGTGTGTGTGTGTGTGTGTGTGTTTATTAATTACGAGTTTTAAAAACAAGACTGTGATAAGTGAGATATCCTTGCTACATTCGTACAAGTCAAATCGTTCGATTATATTACGTTTTTTAGTGAAGTGCAAATGCACCGTACGTTTCAGATTTTGCAAGGAAACCGTGGTGATTGTTTTGCAAGTTCAACAGCCACCGTGCGTGCCGTTGCAGTATGATAAACGATACGTGAAATAGTGGTCCTGGACTTTAATGTTGCTCATTTAACTGTTTTACCAATATTTAATTTTGATTTACTTTCAATATAATTCCTACCACTATATACATAAGGAAACTCATTTTGTAATTAATTTTAAATTTTAAAACTATTCTGGGACAAAAATTTCATTTCAAGTGCAAAAAGGTTAAATTGATTGCGCAATAACTCAACGGCTTGAAAACTGCCCCCCACCCCCGATTTTTCATTTGATACACACGAATTAGCGGCCAATTTCTTTTATAAAAAAATTTTCTTCATCAATCTTTAACTTTGATTGACCGCTTTGTTAATGCTCTTTTCCAAATATGTATTCATCTAACTTATTAAAATTTAAATGTTTTAAAAACAAGAGTAACATTATAAGAACATCTGTTTTCAGCCTGATCGTTTTTATTACTTTAACGAGTGTCAAGTTTCCTTGTTACAAGGAGTTATAAAATTTCCTTACAACGAATTAATCAGATATGATCTTACAAAACGCTCCTAAATGTAATGACAATCCTTAAAATTAAACAAATAAAGAGTTCGAATGCAATCACCCATTATCTTAAATTTAAAAATACTTACAATGATAATTCAATATTATTTTATCTTTAATAAAAGTCATTACATGTTAGAAAACGCCATATTTAATTTGAAATGTGGAGTCCCCAGTCACAAAGTTTCAGTTTTGCTCTTGTTGATATTTAAGTTTCATGAAGAAGAAAAAAATGTACAAAAAATGTCGTTAGATTATGATTGTGTTTAACAGCTTTCAAGTATTTACGAGGAAGTTCCAAACTGGCAGGGAAACCCCATGTTTTACCTCTACAAGACATACCGACAATATTTTCTTTGTATGTGTCGACACGAAGTGACATCAAATTTTTATAACAGTTTGTCTTCACATGGCGATTTGAACCTTATGTGAATATATAAACTACTAGTATGTCGCCAAATTTGGGAGTCTATCAATTTTGTTCGTAGATATAACTTCGATCCTCTGATTTGCATGGTTTGGACAGCAAAACCTTCTGTATTTGATTAATGAATAGCGCTTTATTTTCAAAAATGAATTTTCCTAAAATCATTTAACCTTTTGCTATCATTTTTAACTTAATCACATGGAAAAATCTCATATCTCTCTAAGAAATATATAAATTTTAACTTTATCTTGAAAACCCCAAAATTTCCATGCCGCTTATATAATCAATCAAACGTTTTCATTCTTATCTGTCATAAGCTCATAACATAAATGGTACTTAAGTCTAAGACAGTGCTAAGTAGGACTGAATATCGTTCTTAAACGTCGACGTAAGTCCGTAACTAGAAGAGTACTATTGCTTAGCTGAAACAATTTACACGAAACTTAGGCGGTCGGTAGAGGAGATATAAAATTTTGTTTACGCACGTGCCAGTACGTTTTAACGGCATCACGATATTACGCCACATGTAGTCTTCGAGAACAACTAAACAAGCGAATATTTGTCAAAATAAAGAAGTAACAATAGACCGAATACCTCGCTCTTGATCTATCGCTTTGGGTAATGTAAAAATGTTAGGTATGTTCAAAATATAATATGAAACCTTAATTTTAGAATCTGTACATTAAAGATATATGACGAAGCACATACCCATGATTTACCAACTATTGAATTTTTTCACAATTTCTACATATATCATAAAAATAAATGAACTTTTGAAAAATTACGGTGTTCAAAGGTAAATAAATCACTATTTAAAAGACAAAAATAGAAGCAAGCGTTGAACCAACATATAAATTTTAAGTTCCACTTACTTTTTACAGCCAAGCAGGCATACAGGAATGGGATTTCTGTAAATAGGAGAGGTAAGAGAGAGAGAAAAATTAAAAAATTAAAACGAAATCACACTGTTTGCGTATTCTTCGAACGACCTATTACGCATGTACAATATATGTATGAGAGAGTAGTTAAGTGAATATTAGATTTGTCAAAATATAGAGGTGAGCAGAGATAATGTACATCTACGATATACTCATGTCATCGTAACTTTTGTGCACATGTGTTATTAACACTAATTTTACCCTCGCCTCTAATATTTGTGATACCTAGCAGTTGTATCTAAATCAAAATCATATATTTTAAAATAACCTATGATTAATGACTTATTATCAATTGCTAGGTATACCTTCAAGTGGTGAGATGTTTGCGAGGTTTTGGCAATAAACGATGCCAAATAATAACTATTTAAAGGAAACTCTATTCGATTTCATATATACATATATAATCTACTTACTAAGGTCAACCAATTGTATTAATTTTTTTATCATTAAAAGGACAGTCTTATTCACTTTTGCTTTAAGGTATCCCACTCCTCAAAGTTCTTGTATCAAGAATTTCTTGAGAAGTATTCTATTGAAATCTGTAGACAAAACACACTTAAATAATACAAAGATAATGGGAGGTCAGTGTTCATCCCTCTGAGTAATGGTCAATTAAATTTGACCTTTTTGCACCTAAAATGCGATTTCAGCCTGATTAGGATTTGTTGTCAGAATTTTTGATTAAGCAAACTCTTTTCTTAAAATGTTGTTTTTAATTATGCACAATGGTCACACTGAATAGAGGGATTACGAAAAAAAATTGCATGAAGCTGCATAAATGTTTGTATGACCTTTTTGCACTTAAAATAGACAATTTTTATAATAGTTACAATTTGATTTGAAATAAAAACATTTTGAATATCAAAAAGTTTAGAAGATTAATCCAGTTTGCCTACATATGTATTCAGTATCATTTTGACATAATAAAACATGGGGGTCAGTGATTTCAAATTTTAGATACATGGCTTCAAAGGTAAAATTATTGCAAAATTTGGCTTAAAAAAATTCAGACATTTTCTATATATTTGCATGATTTTATGCTAAACGTCTATCATTCTCTCAAAATTTAGTTTAGTACAAGTCAAAGAGAACCTATAGAACATGTCACAAACCTATTAAATGTTAAAAATGAGAATAATGAATAAAGTATAATAAAAAGAAAAGTATATTGAAAATTCATAAAACTGCTTGTTTCTGTCATTTTCCACTAAAAAACCTTCCGCACGAGAAAATAGTTCCCCCCAAAACTTGTTCCTTTCTTGAATTCAAATGGATTTTCTTTTCGAATGTTGTGTACTTATGAAATGATGATCTTTTTGTGAGATTTAAATTAATAAAATCATATTCATTTAAAATATAATGAACATCTGCGCAATAAAATCAAAACATGAGGAGTGATATACCTTAAGAACTTGATCATCGATAAAGCGTCAATACATGTAATAACGTGCATTAAAACGATTAAAGATATTAACACAAACCAGAATGTGCGCATTTTCTTCACTCTTATTTGAAACTATCAGAATCATGGTAGATTTTTGTACTTCGTTGCATAAAAATGGGTCGCTGACATATGGCTAAGAGATATCTTCCTTTTCCTGGGGTGTTGAGCTATATGCATATATCGCTGACTATTTAGCAAGTGGATTAAAAACATTAAGTTGAGTGTCGATTTAATACTTAAATACTTGATGTAATTACTAACTATAGGAAGAACTTAATTTTAAAAAACCCAACTTATTTTTTCTTCCTGGTTAAGCAATAGCATCAGTTACATTGCATATTAAATATACGAAATGAACCATGATGGAAATAATTGACTCTGTCAGTAATCCAGAATATATTTCAATGTCGACTACCATCTCGACCTTATGGTTTCTACACTCTTTGGAAGGAAGCAAGTGACAAGAATAACACGTGTGCGCCAAATTAAATATTTACACATGGAATTTACATGGAAATAAACAGGACATTTAAAATTAAAAGGATTACACGGGTATTTCAAAAAAGTTCCAGGTGAATAATTTTGAATGACATAATTATATCTTTAACAAAATGGCCATGTTTTGTGGGTGATCGAAATGCTTTTTAAGGAAATCAACAGCGTCTGTTTATGAAATTACAGAGGGGATTTCCGTTCTTTTCGACAAGGATACACTCGCAGTTACAGATCATATTTAACAAAGACAGAGGTCCATGATTTCACAGCTTCTAAATGGTAATTACAACGTATTTATACTCTTTGTCTGCACATATCAGGATGGCTATTTTCAGCGTAAGTCTCCAAACAGCTTTGCATTTACTTGTGATAACAAATGCAACTCTTATTAAGAAAGGCTGGGACACCTGTCATTTTGGATCCGTTGAGTGTGAATGCCAGAAAGTTCCTGATAATCTACTGAAAGTCGATTGTTCCAGACGGCAACTGGTAAAGATTCCTTCGTTCTATTCAAATGTGACGTGGATAGACCTCAGTAATAATCATATCGACAACATAAGCGTTGGATTCCCAAAGATAGTTGGCTATATCGATTTATCTGGAAATAGGATTCATCATCTTGATAGAAAACCTTTCCGTGGTTTATATAATCTAAAATCATTGAATTTAGAGAAAAATGGGATAAATACATCATTGATGTACAAAGGCCTTTTTGCCGATTTGCATTCTCTCACTAAACTGAATTTGAAAGGAAATATACAAGATCAATTTAAAAGAACGATAATAAAAGATGACGTTTTTTCAGAATTAATATCATTACAGTCTCTAAAAATTGATGGACCGACTAATGTGACTTTTGGAAAAGGATTTGCAAGCCTATCAAGATTGCAAAAATTAGATTTATCCGGCATAACTGGAAATTGCAGTTTCAAAAGAATATCACAAAATATGTTTCTTCATATGCCACGGCTCATCTACGTGGATGTATCTGCTTGTGATATTTTGGATATTGAAGAAGGCGCATTTGGAAAGCTCCAATATCTCGAACACCTTGATGTTTCTCATAACAAACAACTCGGATTTGCATCACTTCCAAATATAACTCATAATCTAAATAATACCTCCATAAAATCGTTACGTGGTAATGAAATGAATTGTTTGTCAGGAATCGGTACGAAGATTCTGAAACGTCATTTTGAGAACTTGAAACACACAAACATTTCCGAAATCTACTTTGAAAAGAACAGACTAGAGCAATTGGAGCCTGGAGCACTTCGACTGTTGCCAAACACAATAGATATCATTTCGTTTGGAGAAAATAAACTAACACAAGGAAGGTATATGATAGATTTTTTCTTTTTTCGTAATATTCGAGTCTTGAATATCAGTGTACAGCTTCGTCCACCTCCTTATCCTGAATCAATTTTCGAAACGTGCACGGAGAAAACAGATAACTTTGACTCAGCGCTCAAGGAATTGCATACGCCAAAGGAATGTGTAAAAGAATATCAGGCCTCTCTTAACAGTTTTATTTATAAAAGTTGGTGGCATGGTAAAATCATTGGCACAATAATTGTTCCAAAAACTCTAGAAGTCATATATGCAAATATAAGTCGGTTTTATGGAATTGCTCCTGAATTTGGAATTAATGCAACTGGTTTAAGAGAAATTTACGTACAAGACAATTTCTTCTATTCATGGAATGGACCTATTTATGGAGTTGAAAACATAGAAATAGCTGACGTGTCAAATAACTATTGCTCTTATATTTCGAAATCGATAATGAAGTATGCAATAGGATTGCGGATCCTTAAGGCGTCTAAAAATAATATTGGAAAGAGTCTAGCAACCGATGCTGAGGGAGAGATATTCGAGAACACTGTGTCCCTAGAGTTTCTTGATCTCTCATACAATAACATATTTTATCTTTCAGCGTCTATGTTTAAGAACATGCAAAAACTCCGAACATTAAATTTACAAAACAATCAACTTTCGTCATGGCGTGTGAAAGTGGATCATATGAAAAATATGAAATACATAAACCTTAAACAAAATAAACTAACAGCTTTTGATAAAAAATCCAGAGTCTCTTTTGGTAATCTATTCCAACTAACAAATCTTACTATCGATTTGTCGGAAAATCAACTTCTGTGTTCCTGTGACAGTAAAGAATTTCTTGAGTGGATTACACGTCATAGAAAACATTTTATAAACTTTGAATACTATGAGTGTTCCTCGTCAAGTTCACATAAATTCAATTTCTCGGATCCTGACGTTTCAGCTATGTTGCTGAGGAAAAGCTGTAAATCATATCAAACAATATATATTGTAAGTTCCATAGCAGCAGCCTTTCTATCAAGTATCATCATAGGTATAACTCTTGTGAAAAATAAGTGGAAGATTCGATACGTGGTATATAAATTTAAACAACGTTTTAGAAAACATAAGGGTTATTTCACCAACTTCCAATCGGGAACGCCATGTTATGAATATGATGCAATGATTTCATATTCTCCAAAAGAATTATCATTCGTTCTAACCGACGTAATTCCTAGACTTGAAAACGAGGCCGGTTTTAAATTGTATGTCAAGGACCGCGATGAACCGGTAGGAACGCCTTTTGGAGAAACCATTATGGAAGCTATTCAAAATAGCAGAAGAGTTGTATGTCTTGTGACGAAAAGTTATTTGAAATCAAAATTGCAAGACTATGAATTAAACATGTCAAGAATGGAAGCTATCGAGGACAGGGGAAACTTAAATTTTGTCCACTTAATTCTTTTTCCTGATGTTTGCAATGTGTCGATTTCTATTCAAACTTTAGATCTCGTAAGGCAGGAGTGTTTTACGGAATATCCAGAGGAACAGTGTGCCTTGGATGATTTCTGGGAGAGATTAAGATCAATCATTTCAAAAGAATTTCTTTGAAATCAAAGTTTTGGAGTGTCCTAAAAATTTGTTATGTGTGTCATGTGTTACTATTTCATTTATTCATATGATTACATGTATGTAATTAGCTAAATAAATACTAGCCTCACAATGAAGTTTCTCGCTAACAAAAAAAATCTGAATGCTAAGGCTTTTTTTCTTTTCAAAATATTAGCACCAATAATTGTACAAATTCCGAAAAAGCATTCAACGAAAGTACATTATGATACATGAACTTTCGGTTTTTAAGATGGTATGGAACACCTGCCAATATTAATGTGAATAAAAGTACATTACAATCACTTTCACCCTTTTAGAATGTTCAAATTTTACACTGAGTTTTTTACCTAAAATATGTTTTAACTATTTTTTTTAATAATAAATATATATTTATGAAACAAGTTACTGTTACAATGATAAATTAATAATAACACCCTCGTCTATTTAAAAGTTTAAATTACAGAACTATCTTTTTAAAATCAATTGTATGACGTTTACCAAATATATAACAAAGCTGTAATTAAACGAACTCGTTTAACCCGCGCTAAAGTACAGACGTTATTTAATGTGTACTAAGTCATCAGTTTCAGAGTAGTGAGAGAGTACGGGATCGGAAACCCACAGTGTGGAATCCGGATCACACTCTGTAAAATTGACAGTTTCAAAAACAGAAAATTAATGGGTATATAATAAAGATAATTTCCAAAATGTTTAACCTTATGATTTTAACAAAATCTTACATCTTTATACAGCAATCTTCTTTTCAAGGATATTAATATAGTCTAAGGGTTGTCGACGTCATTTATTAAAAGACTGCAATACTTGGACCACATACATGTGTTTATCCGAGATTTTCTCTGACTTTAATAATTCATACCGCTTTTATACCAAGCGCAGCGAAGCGAGGATTATTGGTTACACGTATATTTAATATTTAAGAAAACCAGAAAAATACGTGTTGATTTAACGGTACTAAAGGCCAAAACTTTTTTCTTCAGCCAAAAACGCCGCCATTTTGTTCAAAAAGTTAACTTGATTATGATATGACTGCCGCTTGTCAATCAAAAACTTTCCAATGTTTGATTGAAAGTAATTTAAAAGACAAGAGGCCCATGGGCCACATCGCTCACCTGAGCAACAATGGCGAAATACATTGACTTAACACACTTTACGGTCAGACGCGACCTATCTTCCATTATTTTCTATTTTTTCCTATCTCCACAATGTGAAGATTTCCACCAAGTAATTCCATAATTATATTTTCCTGTTATATGATACTTTATTTATTTAGATATGAAGTGTTCAATTGAAAATATATACTATGACTTTATCTATAAGCATTCAAATGCATTTTGCATGCTATTTTAAGGAAAATTCTAAATATCATAGTTCTAAAAATAGCCTGGTAATAAACCTTGCATTTTTTGGAATTAACAGGTTTAAATGTTGATAAACAAGTGAAAAGCTGTCAATGTGACAGCAAACCTGGTTTTCTTTTATGTAAACTGTATCCATAATCCATGTCAACCCGTATCCAGCGAAATGGAGTACCCTATATGCAACATTTTGCCAAGAAATGACTATGTTCAAAAGCTAGTATTTTTTTCATAAATTATCGGAAATCAAAATCCTAGCAATATGCACACCTCTGATTTATGTACAATTGATCTGCAAAAGAACATCTTCCTATCTTGAGAACTGTAGGAGGAGTTTTCCGTACAATGAGGGTACCCTATATGCAATATTTTGCCAAAAAATGACTAAGTTCAAAAGTTGGTATTTTTTTCATAAATTATTAGAAATCAAAATCCTAGCAATATTCACACCTCTGATATATGTACAATTGATCTGCAAAAGGACAACTTCCTATCTTGAGAACTGTAGGAGGAGTTATCCGTACAATGAGGGTACCCTATATGCAATATTTTGCCAAAAAATGACTAAGTTCAAAAGCTAGTACTTTTTCGATAAATTATCGGAAATCACAATCCTAGCAATATGCACACCTCTGATATATGTACAATTGATCTGCAAAAGAACAACTTCCTATCTTGAAAACTGTAGGAGGAGTTATCCGTACAATGAGGGTACCCTTTTGGCAGCCGCCCGCCCAACCGCCCGCCCGCCCGCCATTTTCACAATTTTAATAACCGGATTTTTCCGTTGAAAAACGCGGTTAATAAGGAATAATTTATCAAGGAAAATTATATAAAATTGAGGAACGTCTCGTGTGTCCTTAAATACTTATGAACTGTAAAATTTAATATTTAGCAAAGTTAAGTACCATGATAATTTTCTGACCTAAAACTTAATATTTTATAAAGGGGTAGGGGTGAAAATATATTGTGATATATTAATTATATATAACACCGGTATATTATTTCCTACAGTTTTTGCACATATGTGAACAGTATTAGCTCATTTAAGATAAAAAAAAAATCATACATTTTCTAAGACGTATATCAGTTAAAAAATTAGCACCCATTCTGGGCCTACCGTATTGTGGGTATTCATAATTTGAACATTTTGAATCTACACAATTAAAGGATGCCAACATTTTATTTCATTAATATGTTGTCTTAGAGGCTATGAAATGCATATTTATTTTATATGATGAAAATACTGGATAAGGTTGTTACCATTTACCTGCAATATTTCTTGTTTGGTATATTGGTATTTATGAAAAAAAATATCGAACTTAAATTAGTGTAATTATCATTTTTCACATCTAAGTGAATATTTTTTGTGTGTTTATTTAAAATGCCAAGCTCTTTGAATATACCATGCAGATGAGATACATTTCATTTTCACAGCTGATATCTCATATTTGAAAGTTAACAAAGATTGACGGACAGAGAATCGCCAGCTAGTCTGGAAAGCAGATCGCAGTGTTTGAACTCTGCGGCAAAAGTTGCTAAGGCTACATTAAAAAACTTAATTGGTCTTCTCTTAAATAATTGTTTACCTGATGGAAACATGTGTGACGTTTAATATCCTTACTCACTTGATCGATGAAAACATTTGACCGGAAAATGTTGTCACGTGATGTGTTAAAAAGCTATATAAATTAATGTATTGTCAGGCATACCGGTATCAGTTCTGTACTAAGGCCCATTAATTATTTCATATTCCCTCAAAAACAACAAACGGCTATAAACCAAGATGATTTTTTCTGCTGCAATATTTTCTTTAAAATAATGATAATGCACGGATATCCTCATAATTATAATGTGTCAGAACTGTTAAAAAGAAGTTTTCATTTACTCGTTTGAAAAATACCAAAATTGTTGCAGATTTCAAATAATTTATCAAATGAGAAAGGACCCCAGAAAGTAGTTATAGCACATCATCCTTTTGATTTTTCTGTACACAAGTATATAATGTTTAGCAAGACAATTCCAATGATCAACAAACATTTCAGCGTCAGTCGTAGAATGATAGGCAACTTTTAAAAACTTATCCAATTTGTTAAATTTCATTTTATTTAATGCATTCATACATTATGTAGATAAAATGTTTTGTAATTGAGTTAGCCAGGTGACACAAAATCAGTTTATGCACTGTGTATTTTGGAGAAATTAGTCCTACCCTATGACCCAATTACAACAGTTTTTAGTTTTGAAGATAACTGTAAACAAACGGTTTTGCATTAATTTGGCAGAGTTATTAAATAATTACAAGTTACCTTCTTATTGTAGTATCAACAAGAAATGTAATGATTATCGATTGTAATTTTCAATGCACGGTATATGTGTTTGCATCACCCGTATTTATAACCTCTAAAGATAAGACAGTCGCGGGTGATCAATCACAACACGGTTTAACTGAGGCTGTGAAAACGTCTTTTCAAATTTATTGTCTTTGGATAGAATTTACACGATTATGAGCTCGGAATACATGGCTACTTCAAATTCTCTTTCGGAGGAAATTCCGGCGAAGTTACCGATCAAAAATCGATTATCAAAGTCGCTCCCTTGTTTGATCCTTGTTGATACAATTTGAAATTAATAAACAATAAAAACGGAGGGAAATGCACTTTAGTACGTTGTTAATGCATCAGATTTTATCATTTTCGCAGGTAAACAATCAACTGCCTATTTACCGAAGTTTATGTTCCAAATACATGACGATTGTTTCCCAAAGTTAAAAAGCAAAATGAAACGAAAAATTCAAAACAAGCTAAAACCACCCTCACAAGTGAAAATGACAACGCGTTGAATGTCACCAATGTTATTTCCATGTTTCATTGATTATATTCGCACGTGAACTGTTGCACAACAAACTGCCAGCTTCAAACACAGAACCTCGTCTTCGAGATGCGGTAGACTGGCGATGCCTGTCATAAGACCAGTCTATCGCAATGAATTGCCAGTCTACGATACATGGAATAACGAGCCATTCTTTATTAGTATTTTCGCAATTATCTCAAATTTGGAACAGAATTCGCGTATAATTTTTGCAATTTATATTTTCCTTTCCCTAAGGATGATTTGTGCTAAATTAGGTTAAGCTTAACTCAGCAGTTTTTGAGAAGAAGATTTTTTAAAATGCACCCCCCTTTTTTTACAGTTTCGAGGTTTTCTCCGCTTTGAATACAATCTGGCCTTTTATTTTTGCAATTTATATTCACCTTCTTATAAGGATGATTTGTGCCAAATTTGGTTAAATTTGGCCAAGTGGTTTTAGAGAAGAAGATCAAAATGTAAAAAGTTTACAGACGGACAGACAGACGAACAGACAGACGGACAGACGGACGACGGACAACGGGTGATCAGAAAAGCTCACTTGAGCTTTCAGCTCAGGTGAGCTAATAAAAATAATTGATTGTGCAAATTATACAACTCTTAGCGGTGCATTAATCAAGAAATTCGAATAGTTTCACGAACTATTAGATTAAAAATAAAATCATTATCATCAAGGCTGAATAAAGTAAAAAAAAAAAAAAAAAACTTCTTCAACATACTAGGAAAATTAAAAAGCATTGGAAAGAAGAAAGAACATATATTTTACTTTGGCTTATGATTTTGTATACAAACAGATCCTACTGTGTGCGTTGCAAATAAATTTTGTTCTGCTCAATAGTAAAGGTTACATGTGTAGTTTAAAAGTCAGTGGTGACCATTTTTCTGATCGACGTTGTCCTTTCACCGGTCAGAATGTGCATGCTTACGGAGGAAAGCATTTGTTTGAGAATATTAGAAACGTCAGATTCCATTGTAAACATTTTTTTAATTTTTTTCAATCACCTTCACGCAGGGAGTATATCAGGCATCCGGCGAATTAAAATATTTGCGCACACATTTTGCCTCTACAGCTTTGTTAACTATCCGGTGACAGCTTTGTGGAAGTTTCTAATTTCATATTGAATGATAATTGAATTAGAAGGGTCAAAGCTGAAAACAGCCCTTTAGCTGTAACCTTTTTTTATTATTCATCCTGTTTTTTAAACCTTTTTGGTTTATACTTTGGAATAATTTAACAATTATGGTCCGATGGTCACTTTTTGACTTCTTATAGGATTTTAAAGGGGAATATGCGCCCATTTTGTACATTTCAGGGTAAGAATGTAAACATTTCTTGAACTGGCATGTTTCTGCCCGAAACTGGCCAAAAAATGTTGCCAAAATGGCCGCACATCCCCCTTAAGGTCATGAATATAACTTGAAAAATTAATTCAGAAAGAGTTTTCTCGCTTTGCTCAAAGAACGTAGAATGTAAATAACTCTAGGCATACAAAGTTTTCTGTCATGGAAATAAATACTGCATTTTTATGATTTTTTAAAAATATTCTTTTAGAAATTAAAAGTATGTATTTATTTTTAAAGTTTTGAAGGTATATTTCTTTGACATTGCATTACTTATAAGTTCTTATTTAGACAACTGATTATACCAAGGCGTTGAAGAATTTGAAGAAAAAAATATGATTTTTTTTTTGACATTTTTAATTAAAAAAGAAAAGAAAAGGGGTCGAAAAACCCTAAACTAACTTTTTGTTGAAGACAAACAAAGTTCTATTGTTGTATTGTAAAATTTCTCATCTATCTTGGAAGTAGCCTGTATTTCAGTCTGTATTTTTAAAAAAAAGCAGAGAGACATCCTCTACTACGGGAGAGCTATGTTTACTGCACACCACGGAGTGTCGGACAGTTCGCTACAATCGTCCAAACCTTAAACCTTAATCGTAAAATGCGATCATATTAAAGATCTGTCGCGTAGAAACTTATAAAATGTGAATCTCTGACCCGGAAAAGACAGGCTCGTTATTGGATGCCTTGATGCCTTTTTCCCTCTATTATCATACGGTATTTTTTTATACGTTAACCTATGTAGAATTTCATATGTTGTTATTATTAAGGTCAAGGTCTAGTAGATGAAAGGTGCCTACAGGTCTATAAATTTAAGATGTGAATTCTTTAAATGATGCTTTATATTAATAGCTTGGTTTGATAGGGTGTACCGGGGCTAAAATATTTGGTAAACACAATGAAAAATCATGATTTAAACTGTCATTTTTAGTGAAACATGAAGGAAATAAGGAACAAATTTTGGAGATTTATCCATCTTTGACGAATAAAATACTATATAAATAGTGCCTGTTTGGGAGGGTAACAGTTGAAATTGACACCCCGAGAAAACCATTGTCAACCGACGCGAAGCGGAGGTTGACAATGGTTTTCGAGGGGTGTCAATTTCAACTGTTATCCTCCCAAACAGGCACTATTTATTTTGTTATACTGAATGTCTTAATTTTTAAGAAAATTTTACTGCTTTTAAATAGGAATAACGTGAATTCTACAGCGAACCGTACGCGCATAATTTTCGCGCATGTAACATTTTTTAATGTTACCCGTTGCTAAGTGCGTTGCTAACGCTGAGGGTAATAGAAAATATTATTAACTGCGTCTTAACCAATCAGATTTCAGTATTTAACATGAAAGTATAACAAATGTATATATAGAATGCCTTAAGTCTTTCCAAAACGGAATTAAATAGGCTCTTGACATCTTTTTTTTTAAATGATGTCAAATTGAATATAGGTATCGAGATTACTTTTCCCATGATTTAATATAGAAATATTAATAATTAATTTAAAAATTTAAAAAAAATTGTGTATTTTTATATGAACCTTTGTGTAAATAACAAATATTATGCCACATCCACAACTTAATTTATTCCTTTCTATATTAATGAATGAAAAAAATCGGTTGTTGTTTTGTAAAATAACTAAACGGGTAGTGGAACTTCACGTAAATACCGTCACCTATCCCCGTAATCGGAAACCTTCTCTTGTTATTAATTAAGTGTATTTTAAAGACATTTCTTCTTCCGCATTTTTTGTTGTTCTAATCAGATTATACGTTTATATTACTGTGTAAAATTTTAAAGAACACATTCTCAATGGACATTTACGATTTTTTTTAAAATTCGACTTCCTGTTCGAAACTTTACACTAAAAGTATTAAATAAAATCTAAGTTGTAGAAAGATTTTTTTTGTAATATAACACCAAAACATTTGTTAAATTATAATGATATTTATATCATTTAATATTTATTCGTTTGATGAGATATCGGCGCTTCTGATTGGTTGAAAAATTTCTTTGATACCTGCATCAATAAAATTTTGCCGGATCTACTTTTCTCTACTGTTCTGATCTAACACTATTTATAGAACCGGAATTTCCAAAATAAACACTGTCAACAAAATGTAAAGTTATGCCTGTTTTATTGTCAGCAGACAAAATGCAATTTTATAAACATAAATACTTGAAAGTTTAACCTTCAAAAATAAACAAAACACATTATTTGATTCACGAAATAGAAAATTAAGCGTCTTCTCACGATTTCGTCTGCTTGAGTTCAATCAACATTACTGCGAGGCTGGCTGTTCCTTTTCCAGAATAATTATAACGAACATATAGACCAATACACTTTCACGGTAACACTGTTGTTCAAATTTGGTAACGATGATCTTTAAATTTACACACGTACATGATCGGTCATCAGAATAAGATCGTAAAGCAAATCTAAGAGTAATGCATTAACTCCTCTAGTCCGAAATATCTGACGTTTTTCTGGCTTTTTTAACGATTTTGATATTTACTTGCCAGGAAAACGTCAGAACCGGCGCCATTAAGAAAACTGGAAATTTCGCCGCCTCCAACTGGAGGGGGCGTTCTCGGCCCGATTTTAAATACTTGCGAATCGTATCAAATATTTAACTCACAACTTAACAATAAAAAATGACTTTACTACTCACTCATATCGCTTTAATGGGTTTGTTTACTCTACAAACCGTCTGTTCAACACATTTTTATCGAACTGTCCGGCGAGATTTGAGTCACGTGACTCGTTATCTCAAAAGACAGCGAAAATACGGTTGACTGTAATTGTGTGCTTCTATTATCAAAATATGGAGTCATATTTAATTTTGAGCGATATGAGTGAGTAGTAAAGTCATTTGTTAAGTTGTAAGTTAAATATTTGATACAATTCGCAAGTATTTAAAATCGGGCCGTGAACGCCGCCTCCAGTTGGAGGCGGCGAAATTTCCAGTTTTCGTTATGGCGCCGGTTCTGACGTTTTCCTGGCAAGTAAATATTAAAATCGTTAAAAAAGCCAGAAAAACGTCAGATATTTCGGACTATAACTCCTCCGGCGCATCCCAAGCGGCAGATATACCATTTAAGTACATCATTGGCTAGCTAGCCACAACCTTTACAAAAGTCGCTTATACATACTATTATTTGTCGACATATCAACTATTTTCGTCCACGATCGCCTTTCCTTGGATGGTTAAGTCCAGTTGCATATTCCAGCGATCACACATGAAAACTAGTTTTATTAATATTACGAATTTTTCAGCACAGTGAATAATATCACAAGCTATCGCATGTATTTTCCTTTTGTTTTTAATTCAGCCGGTTCAGATTTTAACTCACTATTTGTGTTTAATCCATTAATTCAGCTCGGTAGCTCTGCATCAGCTGAAGGCGAATCCATTTTGAATATTGTTGCTGTTGTTGTTTTGTATTCATACGCGCCGCTTCATTTACATTATTTACATTTTTGATCAATGACACTTAACATTTTTTGATTTGAAAATGTTTTATTAAATGATAAGAAATAAAGATAATAATTTTTCTATTGACCGACGTATCAAAGAAAAATTGACCGGAAAACTTTTTCATCAATGCGCTACGCGCATTGATGAAGTTTTCCGGTCAATTTTTTCTTTGATACGTCAATCAATAGAACAATTATTATCTTCATTTCTTAAAGCAATAATTTGATATTTTAATAATTTTAACACAATTACTCATACGGTTATACATGTAATTATTGATTGTTATTAAAAAGAAAATTTTTAATTCTCACAGGGACTAATTTTTTGCTAGTTACAACACCTTAGTTTCACGTTTATCCCACAATTTATGACTTCCCACGTAAATTAACGTATCGAAGGGCTTTATGATAGATTTGATCACGCCCCGACCGAAATTATCACCTCATACTATTCAAAGAATGATTCCTTATTACTTATATTTATATAATTTTAAACCATCTTACGATTAAATATCTAAATATAAATAAGTAAACCCCGCTGGCGCCTCAGTTTGGCTTTATGAGTTATATAGTACAAAATCGATACTTAGTGTTATCACAGGCAAAGACACAGGAAAATGTAAATTATGGCTATAACAAATTTTGTTTGGTAAAAAAAAAATGAATACAAATGTACAAATTGCAAATCTTTTTATTTTTTAACTGATTTTTGGCTTTTCTTTTTTCTGCATTTAATTTCTTTTCTCTCTCTCTCTCTCTCTCTCTCTCTCTCTCTCTCTTTCTTTTCCTCGTCTTTCTTATTTTTTGTCTGGTAAGCTTCATCACATGTGATGACGAAATACCCATCTTTGGAGCCAGTTGAAGGTTTGTTTTTTTCTTTAGCTGCCAGCTTTGGAACATGTGGAATATTTCCAAGAAGATCAACTGTTGGCCGGGCACTTTTCATCTGCTAGTATGAAACATATTGATTGATGCATGTATGAAAAGAATTAATTGTGCAATTTTTTGGTGATAAGTGGACAGGTGTTGTGTATTCATTTGTCTATAAGTTGTATCATAGTTAAAATAGAACCCATTCCCCTCAGTTATTTAGAAGTTTATAATTATTTAAGGAGTGAATTCAATATTAATTTGTTTTATACAATATAAAATGGTTTGGTTTTATATAAACCGTGAAACGGTTTATAAAAAAGTGTAAACTGTTTCAAACCATTTAATATCGTATAAAAATAATAAATATTGAATTCATTGCTTATAATTTAATTTTTTTACTCTTCATTGTAGAAAAAACGGTCATTTGACCTTTAAAATGACGTAAATTGTACAAAATTCAAACGAAACGTCAGGCGTATTGATACGTTTTTGACGTCTGACTATGACGTAGGCAACATTCTTTATACGATATTATTATACCGTATATTATTATTATATTATTTTTAAGCCAATCAGAAAGGGCTTTACAACCAGAATTAAATTATTAAAGATTAGGAAAAATGTTCAACGTGCTAAATGCCTTTTCCTGCGCTGTGATATCAGATTGAATTCATTTAGTTCTCGTATACATGTTACATGGATAATAAAGTAACTCAGTTTGTTAGAATATTTAAGGTGTTTAAACCTTGATTTTCATTTTTTCCAGGTGTGGATAACTGAATCTCCATCAATGTTGACCCCGTGCTCAAAGAATGTCTCATATAACTGCTTCCGGCCAACTGTCATGGAGCATTCAATGGCAGCCAAAGCGAGATCAGGAGGATATTCGCCATTGGTGCTCTCCATTGCTGGCTGCAGTGCTGGTATCTCCACGTTCGTGACAGCAAACCCCATGTTCTTAAATGCTTCAATCTCATCAGCGGAGAAATTGGGGATATCGGCATAGAGTTGGAAATCACTTTCATCCGCTGAAACAGTTAAGTAATATGGTAAGATGGACTCGGTACTTTCAATTTACATTTAAACAAAAGGCTGATTTTTAATTGGATGGCCTGATACCTGACACAATAAAGGTGATTGAACAGACATTTTGGTGTTCAAAATTTAATGTAGATTTTTAACAGGTCACCTGAGTCACTCAGGTTACCTATTGCAATTGGTCTATGTCCGTCGATGTGCAGTGTGCATGTATAATGATATAAGTATTAATACCAGATGGATGGTGATAAAATGTCAAGGTTGAATATTCAAAAGCTAAAACAGGTGAATTGAGTAACATATTATAGCTTTTAAAGCTTTTAATCACCTGAGCTGAAAACTTAAGTGATCTTTTCTGATCACTTTTTATCTGGTGTCCGTCTGTCTGTCTGTCTGTCTGTCAACTTTTTACATTTTCGGCTTTTTCTCCAGAACCACTGGGCCGATTTCAATTAAACTTGGCATGGGGCAAAAAAGCATCCTTAGATAAAGGGGATTCAGGTTTGTGAAAATAAAGGGCCACACACTCTTTCAAAGGGAGAGAATTAAGAATTATAAAAATTTGTTGGTTTCTTTAAAAAATCATCTTCTCAAAAACAAATTGGCCAGCAAAATTGTTATTTGAATGGAAGCATCCTCAAGTAGTGTAGATTCAGTTTTGTTCAAATCATGATCCCTGGAGGTTGGGGGGGGGGGGGGTGGGGGTCCAATTTTTACATACCAGTAGTATTATATAGAAAAAATAATTCCCAGGTTTGGGTGGGGCCACAAGGGGGGGGGGCAAATTTTTACATAGGAATATATAGAGAAAAATCGTTAAAAAATCTTCTTCTCAAAAAATCTTTTTGCCAGAAAAACTATAACTTGTATGGAAGCATCCTCAAATTGTGTAGAGAAAAAAAACTTTGAAAATCTTCATGAAAAGCATTCATTCCAAAAATTTTAAATGTTTAATTTTGATGTTTTGGTGTTTACAGGTGCTATTCAACCTTACGGTGAAAAGCTCTAGCTGTTTCCGAATAGTGGAAGCAGCAACTGAGGGAGTTGTATGGGGGAGAGCTGGTGTACATTCTCCAGCCATGTCACAATCTGCAGGGAATGATATGTAGGAAGAGGTCATTGCTTCAGGGTTTCCCTTTGCACTATTTTCTAATATTTAGAAAAAATTAATTAAACAGTACTAATCAAACTTTCTAATAGCTATGTCTATATATGATAGAAATCATTGTTAATCAGTGTTAATGTTTTATATCTAAAATACGATCCTCTTTTAATTATGACAGTTACATATTTTATGTGTATCTGCAAGATCAGCATACAGTTGTGATGGAAGATAGGCTTCATCTGGAATGGCAGATGGATTGGTCGGATAAATACCAGTCACCCTGAACCCATTTACAAGATAATTGAGTTTCAGACTGCTCCATGACTTTGTGAAAAGCCGGAAAAAGTTGGCATGAGTCACAAGATAGGCTGTCTATATTGTGAACGAAGAACTGATTTCTTGCCATTTTTAGCTCACCTGAACCGAAGGTTCAAGTGCGCTTTTCTGATCACCCGTTGTCCGTCGTCCGTCCGTCTGTAAACTTTTCACATTTTCGACTTCTTCTCAAAAACCACTGAGCCAAATTTAACCTAATTTAGTACAAAGCATCCTTATGGAAAGGGAATTATAAATTGTTAAAATAAAGTGCACAGTCCTTTTCAAAAGGATGATAATTGCGAAACAGTGAGTATAGGGTGCGTGTCTTTAAAAATCTTCTTCTCAAGAACCATTGCACCAAAAATGCCAATTTTTACATAAAAGCTTGTATATATAGTGAAGATTCTACATTGTAAAAATCGGGACCCTCAGATAAAAACTGGGGCCCAAGGCGGGGTTCAAAGTTTAACATAGAAATACATAGGAAAATATTTAAAAAATCTTCTTCTCAAGAACCACTGCACCAGAAATGCCAATAATAAAACAAAAGCTTGTATATATAGTGAAGATTCTAAATTGTAAAAATCGTGACCCCCGGACAAAAAGTGGGGCCCCAGGCGGTGTTCAAAGTTTAACATAGAAATACATAGCAAAAATGTTTACATGACTTTTGTTCCATTTATTCAACTAAATTGTGCACCAAAAAACCCAACTGTCTCTCCCTGATTATTGACAACTCACTGCATAAGTATATAAGGTTGTTTAATCAAGAAATGACGGATGAATATGATAAGGTGTAAAAATTCACTAAATATTATTTTAGTTCATCGCTTACATTTTATTTGGATACCGTGCCCGATAAAAATAAAAATTAATATATAAATTTATTTGTTATCGGGCACGGTCTCCAAGATAAATATAAGCGATAAATTTATCTTGTGATTTTGTTGCACGATTGCAGCTAGTTTGGTTGGGCATTATAGATACGGCAGATCAACGCACGTGGTGTGGATTTATTTGTAAACAACCATACCATAGATAATCTTGTTTCACACGGGAATTAAATTTAAAAACAAGTATGTTTTATTATAATTAGAGAAACACTGTTTATGTGTTTCTCTCGTATACAAATGATGAACCGTAAAATTTGTTCAAAGAGTGTTTAAAGCAGAAAGAAGATAATTTATTTATGAACTTTGAAATTTCTTCGTTTTTTGTAACCATGATGAGTTATGATTCATTGTATTACAAATGCATCACTACGTATTTTATACTGAGTATACAATCACATGGTGATGTTAAAATTGCATATAAAAATATAGTTGCATATTGTGGTATTTATGGACTTATTGTACGTACGACCTAACTCAGACAGCGCGTGCAGGTGTCAATAACAGTATTTCACTGAAGGTTCACGTCAAAACATGGCTGAGGCAAAATAATTCCCGAATTTACCTTTGAATTCGGGGCGTTTCCGCACGCAACAGGAGCTGAATTTTTTATGAGATGAAAAACAATTTGTAAGAGGTCTAACTATTTTAGTTTTGTAATAATGCGAGGTCATTTGAATTTTTGATGCGTGTTGTTTCCGGAGGGGGGGGGGGGGGGGATTAAAGGCCTGGGCTTGATTTTCAGGCACATGTGTAACTTGGAGGTAAACAAAGTCTCACGCCTTGCTGGATGCACGTGTGTATTTTGCTAGAAATTTGTAAATGAAGCGTTGTTTAAAAAGATGTCAAGAGGATTTTTTCCAGAAGTTGGTTTTAAATTTTTAATCTGTATGTAAAGTTGTGCAATTTTGGTAAGAATATATAGTAAAATTTAATGCTGTAGTGACACCTGCATGGATCTCTGCGGGCTCCCTGGTCGAGGACGAATGTGTCCTGGTGCACGGCGAGGGCTATTGTGAACTCTTGTTGATGAACCCATGTTTTATGTGTATTTGTATGTTGTCTGCTTGACAATAAATAGTATAATATGTACGAATTTAGTTACACAAAATATTTTTATTCTGATATTATTTAATATACGTCTATTGGTACAGCAATTTGAATTAAAGAAACCTATCTTAAAGAAAATGTCAGCTCGAGGCCTTTGTGGGCGTTCCGGCATTTGGTATGTATAGTAAAGACTCTAAATTGTAGAAATCATGACCCTCGGACCAAAACTGGAGCCCCAGGCGGGGTTCAAAGTTTAACATAGAACTACATAGGAAAAATGTTTAAAAAATTTTCTTCTCAAGAACTACTGCACCAAAAATGCCAACATTTACAAAAAAGGTTGTATTTATAGTGAAGATTCTAAATTGTAAAAATCTTGACCCCCGGACAAAAAGTGGGGCCCCAGGAGGGGTTTAATTTTTAACATATATAGGAAAATGTTTTAAAATCTTCTTCTCAAGAACTATAAACAGTTTGGGATATTACTATGCATACATGTACATCCTTAAATAATGTAGATTCTAATTTGTAAAAATCGTGACTCCCGGACAAATAATGGGGCACCAAGAGGGGTTCAAAATTTAAACATTTTAAAAAATATAAAGGAAACGTTTAAAAATGTTCTCCTCAAGAACTACAATGTTATAGCTTGTGGAATTACTATGCATGCATCCCTGGCTTATGTAGATTCTTAATTGGTAAAATCGTGACCCCCGGACCGATACTGGGGCCCCAAGAGGGGGTCAAAGTTTATTGTAGAAATATAAAGGTAACATGTTAAAAAATCTTCTTCTCAAGATTACAATGCTTCAATTTGTTGGATTACTAGCATGCATACAATCTTGGATAATGTAGGTTTGATAGTTTTAAAATAGTGACCCCTAGACTAATACTTGGGACCCAAGCTGGATTAAAAATTAAATGTAGAAGTATATATGGAAAATGTTTTAAAATCTTCTTCTCGAGAACTACAATGCTTCAATTTGTCAGATAACTATGTAAGCATTCTCAAATAGTGTAGATGCGAAATTATAAAAGCCGTGACCCTCGATCCAATACTGGGCCCCAAGAGGTGTTATAAGTTTAGCATAGAAATATAGAGGGAAAATGTTTAAAAATCTTTTTCTAGGGAACTATAATGCTTCAGCTTGTGAGATTACTATGCAAGCATCCTTAAAGAATGTAGATTCCAAATAAATAAAGCTTTGGCACTGGACTAATACTGGGGCCCCAAGAGGGGCTCAACGTTTAACATAAAAAGATATATTGAAAATGTTTTTAAAAAGTTTTTCTCGAGAACTATAATGCTACAGTTTGTGAGATTACTATGCAAGGATCCTCAAATTGTGTAAACTCTTATGTAGTGGAACCAAGAGTTTTTACAATTTAGAATCTTCACTATATATACAAGCTTTTGTTTTATTGTTGGCATTTCTGGTGCAGTGGTTCTTGAGAAGAAGATTTTTTAAATATGTTCCTATGTATTTCTATGTTAAACTTTGAACCCCGCCTGGGGCCCCAGTTTTAATCTGAGGGTCCCGATTTTTACAATGTAGAATCTTCACTATATATACAAGCTGTCTTGATGTTGTTCTGTACAGTCTAGAACCAAGAGTTATCTTTCTTGATGTTTTTCAAGGGTCCAAACACAGATCTAAAAGGGAACATGACCATGTATAACCAATATATAGAATTCCATTGAATGCACCCATTAGCCAGTAAGTCTTAAATCATGTATGTGTTACTTGAAAAAAATGATGACCATAGTAGAAAACAATAGTCATGTAAATATTAACACCTGTCTAAAGGTTGCAGCCAATGTGAGCATGGAGCAGGCATTTCCATAAGAATGATCTGGTTTTTTCTCGTGCACTTTCAATGAGTTCCACATGATGGTGGCTATCATGACCATCGAAAATGAGAATTGGGGGTCGTTCCTCTCCCACATTTTTCAGAAATACATTTGCGAACCATATGAGGGATATGTTCTTTAAGGAGGAATGATCTTGTTTAAATAAAGACGCATTTAAATGCCCCAAGCACTTTGTATCTGAGGGAAAGCAAACAATTAGAAAGGAATGATGAAATGTAATCTATACATGTACCTGTTTTGTCCACCCAGAATCAGACCCGCTGATGAAAGACCCAAAGGGGGCATTTTCTGTGTCCCAGGATTTAAGTGCTTCGTGCGTTTTGCCTTTTGTGATGAAGCGAGGAGACGTCATTACACCTGCTGCATTGCCACATGCCAGAATTGTAATGTTCTCTCGATTCCCAGACTTCGAATGAATGTATTTTGTGCCTGTTCTGGATTATGCAAATTGAAAAAATAGAATTTTTTTTATCCATTTTGTCATATTTATTTTTTAAGTGTCGCATTTTTTTCACTTTGGCTTAAATATTAACATTTAGATATTTTATAATTTTATTTCAAACACTTTGGCTCTAAAATTATACTATTTAACTTTAAGAGTGGACAGGCATGCAATATTATGTGACTTTGTGTTCCAGTTTGAAGTTGCTTTCTTTAGAAAGCTTTCTACGAATTCAGCAGCAGAAATACGATATACATGTACATGTACCAACCCACACTATATTCACTTTCTAACCTCAAAATTTTGGAGAATAGATTTTGGAAATTTATTTTTGTCGTATGACGTGCAAAAAGAAAAAAAACAGAAAAAAAACACCACAGCCCACACGGCAGTCAATTTTGTTTATTCAAAATTGCCGATATAAAACGGGCATCTGATCCGCGTATATGGTGTGTTTTACTTGTGGAGGATTATCAGATATTACCTGGCTACAACAAGTGGGGAATCAGAAGAGAGTGCAGTGAAACTCTCGTCCATATTCCATATGTTCATTGGTTTGTTGTCCAGTTTGTTTGTAGTCCGAATGTCGTTTAAAGCAAAAAAGTACTTGTCCGTACGTTGTCTCGTCATGATTTGATGTCGGATTGTTGCTGTGGCCTCCGGCAGTCGTAGTGAGACTTCACCTCCATTCCTCTTTTTGAACAGCGTCCACCATTTCTCCGAGGGTGCACCATTTTTAAATGACCCCCCCCCCCCCTTCCTAGCAAGTGCCCTAGCGGCACGCAAAAAGTTCCGTTTACTGAAACCTACGCCCATCTCTGCCCGTTCGGTGGTACTTTTAAGAAGCTGTTTTTCATCATCCGCTGTCAGAACTGGGGTTTTCTCATATACTGCCCGTTCTTTAACCGTCTCAGTTACATGATCATGTAATGTTGATTTCGGAACATTGTACTTTTTGCTTGCTTTCTGCAAGGACAAAAAGACATTTTTAACCTCGTTCACAGCCGCCGCCATGCTCTCTGGTGACAACCTTCTTCTTTTAGAAGGATACATCTGTTATGTTTTTTTACTCTGCAAAATAAATTATTCGTATCTCTATTATCAAACTTTTAATTTATCTCAAAACTGCACGTTTCGTTGTTTTTGAAAATAGGGGTGAGTGGGGGGGGGGTGAATCTTGACAAGCAAAAAAAAATTTACGCAAAATCATAAAAAAAATCCTAATCCAAAGGGGGGAGGGAATATCATATTGCACATATAGCTTGACATTTTATTATTTTGCCTTTATCACTTCATTTTTAACATGCTCCTAAAGGGGGGAGGGGCAGCTCCATGTTAATTAATTTGTTTATTGCAAATTAAAGAAAAATGTTCGTGAAAGAAAAAGTCGGATGCTACATGCCTGATAAAATCTACGAGCTACCATTCCTATTTTGTTTGTAAGGATATCGGATGTAGATCAATAAATTGAATTCCAAACCAAAGAAAATGGGAAAGAGGGGGGGGGGGGGGGGGGGGGTTCGCACTTTGACGATTATTTAATTGTAAAAGGACCCGGGTAAGGGGGGGGGGGGGGGGTCCTGTGGGTCCTAGGAGTTAATGAACTTGAGTTGGCTATTTTTTTTTTCATCCAAATGAATTTTTTATTTATTTTTATCAATTTACTATAGAAAGGGGGGGGGGTGTCTATCTTTATAGTTCGAAAATATACCTTTGGATATAAAATAATATGTTTTACGGTGCGACCGTTGGGGCGAGCACAGCATGTGATCAAACAATGAATTACAATAAATTAATAAAATAAAATTAACAACGTGAAATTTCAATGCCAAAAAATAAAACATACATATTTTTCAGTAAATTTTTATTATTCATAGTTTATAAGATTTGTTATAATTTATTTATTTATATGTAGAACAATAGTTTTATCTCAGATACAATGTTGTTAAATAATAAAGATTTTAATATATAAATATTCATTGCACTGCATCTCCTCTTTTAAAGTGATTGTGATTATGATTGATTGATTGATTTCCCCCTTTTTTTTGCAGTAGACATTTTTTCTTAAACTTACATATAAAACTTGACTCACCATAGAGCTCCCCCCCATGCTAAAGTTTTTTTCATTTTTGTCAATTTATACATAGAAAATCGACTTACCATGGATTTGCCCCTCCACTTAAAAAAAAATAATTAATGTTTAATTTTATTTTTAATTTACGCTTAAAATATTTGCTTATCATGTTAAAAGAACATGGTGTTGTCTCTCCCCCCCCTCCCCCCCCCCCCCCCCCCCCCCCCCCCGCATGTAATAAATGGAAGTGAAAATAAAGAAACCATTGATCTGCTAAAGAGCTGAAGGATTAGAATTTTCATGATTTATTTTTCTTTTTGCTTGCAAAGATTTTTTGGATGAGGCTGCCATCCATCCACCCACCCCCTTTAAAAAAAGGCGCTGCTACGTATAACGTTACGTTTCAGGAAATTACCGTAATTATAGTGAATAAAATATTTGTGAGCATTCAGCCAAATTAGTGCAATTTACAACTGTTTCCTGTATCTGAAGAAATGTCCTTATTCGTCAGCTGTTTTTTATCTTAGCCTTTGCAAGATTTTAAGAGGATTTTGGTCATTTCAGCAGATTTACAATAACTTCAATTAGAGTAATTTCCCCTTATCAGTGCTTATTGTGACGTCAAAGCTGACGTTGGTTAAGTGTCGTCTTACTCTTTAAAACTCCCATGAGAAATAAAAGTATGCGAAGTATACTGTTTTATTTACTTAAAAAGCATGATGTTCTTAAAATTACACATCTTATAAGCTTTTCAAAGGTTTTACTTTGATTCTCGGCAAAACGTGATGTTGGAACGTGAGGTTGGAAACCATTGGTACTATGAATTGTGGGTCAAAATTTACTGACTCCGAAAAAATATATCGGATCAATGTGTAAACGTTTGTGACGTCACACGATTATTTTTGATTGAAAGTGTACTGAGGTGAACTTTAGAGGTAACATTGACTGTATGTCGCTTACATCGTTATTGTTTTTACTGTCTAAATTTGTCTTGCTGATTCTCGTGAGAGTGTGAAGTGATAAAAATTGCCATGATTACAGGGAACTACTGGGACGATTAAAACGATGCATTACTGGTCCGATTTACTGACGCCAAAAAAATTCGTTGAATGAATGTGCAACTAGTCCGAATTTTCTATTCACACACGCCTTGCCGGTAGAGCTCGCTTCGCGCCGGCGCTGCGCGCCGGCGAGCTGCGCTCGCTATAATAATTAATTGCTGCTTTTAACTAAACAAAAATGATTTTAATAAAACTAAATGTACACAGAGCAAATGACAATAATAAGACCCACAAGAACTAGTCTTTACACATATTTTCACCATGCATCGGACATCGTCCGAAGCATGGTTAATTAGCGTCCGATGCATGGTTAATTAGCGTCCGATGCAAGGTGAAATGATCAAATTTAATAAATTGAAGGCTACAATTAATTGACTTTATTTGTAATGCTATTTTTTATAAAATATGGTTCAAAATTTGTCTTTTTCACTTTATGGATCAAATACTAAAGCATATGTACAACAATAAGTAAAGAAAGATAACTCTAATTTTTTGATGATTCATAAAATCCCGGCACCTTACCTTTTAAAGATGGCGAAATTGACGTCACCGAAGGTCAGTGTAGTGCGTTTTTATGAAACACGTGATACAAAAAAATCATGATCGTTGTTGTGTTTAGGTCATGGACTTTAAAAATGATTAAAAGAAAACACGAACTAATGATGAGTATTTTGTATGTTTATTTCCGAAATTGTCCGATCCGAGGTATGTGTCCGATGCATGGTGAAATCCCTGCAATGATGTTCGTAAGCCCTGCATATTAGATTCACAATAGCCCGTGCAGTTATGTGCGTAAACCCCTGAAACTGGTTCCCGAGCCAGTTTAAATGATGTATGTTTCTGTTCATAGGAGGCAGTTATTCGATGCACCGGAAGTAGAAGTCTAACGACAATAAAGCGCTGAGCTATGCTTAGCGCTTTAAAAAAGACTTGAGATATCATTTCCTTTCTCGACGTTATCAATCGCATTTATTTAAACTGTAATTGCAAACATAAAACCGTTTTGTTACGGATATATGTATTTTTTATTCAAAAGGAGAAGTGGAATGGGTGAACACTTTTAAAAATTCATAAAACATTTCTTGCATATTGTAAACATCATCAAAATACGTATGAAGAAGTATGAAAAAAAAATTACTTATGCTTTTTTTACCAGTATGAAAAAATATTTAGTAAATGAAGTAATGAAGTACTGACGGGAGTTGATTTTATTAATATTAATCATTATTTATTCTAAAATCAACGATATGAAATTTCGCGTGGCAAGTAGTTTCTTAGCTGTATTTGAATAATTTCATACTATTTTTTTAAAATAAGAATTCTTGGGTTTTCCGACAAGAAATCCGACATATAGACAGGAAATCCCCATATGAATCATGTTGCGTAATGTTTAAAAATAGAATTAACTGCGCAATCAAACTGTACGATGCATCATGTACCAGTAATCGAGATATTTCTGGAAAATTGTATCCAAACGATTTTTAGCAAACAATTTATTTCTCAAGAATAAAAAGATATAGTCTAGGAAAGAAACATTTTATATAGAAACAAATCTACAAATAATATCTATACAAGCTTATCAACACATCTTGGTACAAAAAAACTGGCTCAGTCACTCACTTTAGAAAGAAGAACCTGCTGGATTGAAGCATCCACGTGGTAGAAGCTACCCGATGTGTGTGACATCGCCACAACGATAGTTGTTGAACCCAGCAGGGCATGTGACAAAGGTTGGAAGATCTACGATGTAGAACTTCGTCAGTACGAGAATACTGAGACGGACTGAATTTGTATGAGCAATTGAAATGATACAAGTTATGATATTGCAATTAGCAAATGAATACTTAATGGGGAAAAATATGAAATATTAGGGCCAAAACTCAGGAATGAAGCATGAGTGACTGAGTACCCCATAAAGTGTGAAATTATGCCATGGTAATACAGGTTATAAACACATGAAATTACGCACATATTGTAAAGATAAAAGGAACAACGAAGAACGATTGCATACTATCTAAAGTAGAAGAGACAGGGTTATGTGTACATGTAAACAACATATGCATAGAATCTATTTACATAGATGTTCCAGAATCTTAACAATAGAATAAAGAAATGAATGAAACTTCCCAAAGGATTTCGAAATTATTTAAGCTGATGGTAGTTTGCGTGTTATCGAAGTCACTGCGAATGAAGCATGGATAGCTGGGCGTGTTGAATCGTAGAATCAGCTGTTCTGATGTATCTTAAGTACGAGTCCGAAGACCAACAACCCATTGATTTGATGAGGTAGTCTTCGATGCGCGCCTTGGCTGCGAACGTAACAGCACCTATACCGAAGGAGTTACCGGTAATACTACTTTCTGCATGTCCCGCACGATGTATGAGTTGTTTGAGCATTTCAAGGAATCGGGATCTGGTCAGAGCGTTACCGTTTTCCATGATGAAAAATGGGTCGTTAGGTTTGCAAACAAAGGTTGAATTCCTCATGGGTAAATATGTTGACAATTGTTGAATTGGACACACTGTACTTTTGGTACGGAATAATTTGATGTCGATTCCTTAACGAAATGGATCGGTTTTCGATTGTTTCAAGGTAAGAACTGCATGGTTATCATGCATAGCGAGATCACTGAAACACAGGTTGCATTCGGGGTCAAATGATGATTTGCAGGTGAACTCCGCACATCTGAGGAATCCAAAAAAGGCCACTACGCACACTGTAGACATCAGTATATCGGAATAATGTGTAAAAATTCCTTGTTGAAGTGATGTTACCATGTCGTGTAAGATTTTGGTGATAGGTTTTCTACTAGGTTGGTGAGACTTTTGTTGCCGTTAGATTAGTTTTTCCAGGAGGATGTTTTGAATAGATGCAGAAATTGAATTTAGCAGAACACCAGGACAATTGCCTCATCAACTTCATTATAGAAAGTCATTTTAAGCGTCCTTTGTATATGATTTTTACTGTGGATTCGTTGTCACAATAAAACAAAATGCGTTTAGAGGTCCAAAGGTGACCCCATAGGAGTGAAGCGATCCCAATGGGATTCAATTTTCTGAAGGCCATGGAAATTTCGTCATTTTCTTTCTTTGGTAAATCTTCTGGCCATTTGTCGCTTAACCACTGTCCTTGAAAGAAACCACCAAATCCAACTGTTGATGATGCGTCTGTGTATAGTTGCATGCTGTCGGCGCCGCCCTTTTTCTATACGACATGCCCTTTTAATAATAAATAAAAGTGATGCCCTTTTTATTGAAAGTAAATTTAATTCAACCATCATTGCCCTAGCCTTTGTTTTGATTGCAAAGTTAAACCCAAACTCGCTGGACTTCATGCACGAGTGACCTGTGACAATAGACGATACAGGTAAACCGGAGAGGGTTCACCCTGGAGAGGCCCAAGCTGAGGGGATATACACGGCGTATACACAGCTGTCCTGTATAAACGGGTGAATTGACACCTAATTACTGGTACACTAATTTGAAAAATAACAACTGAATTCTCTCCTTCAAATTAGTAGGCTCAAGCTAGCTTATCATAGGTACATCGTAAGGTTATCTATAAATAGAATTAACACAAAAAATATATTTTATGAAGATAATTTGAAATTTTAACACTGAGGCACCTAAAACCATGTTTTGACTAATGAAACATTTTACTAAAAATCTAGATGTGAAGTTCTCTAATTCTTTTTTAAGCTTTTAAACAGTCGTAAGATTAACCAGAATTGTCTCTGTTTCCCAAAAAACGTAACTCTTCTTTTTGAAGAATGCAAAAGTTTAATTCATAATAAAAGATTGTTATGCAGATTTTAATGCAAATTGATTTTCAAAAAGCTTAAAAGATAAAACAACAATTTCAAAATTCAAATCTGTGTGGTAAAAAGGAGTTAATAATTTTGCCATCAATTGTCTACATAATTATTATCTTTTGACTGAGAAGTGGACAGGCATAGCTTACACCCATGCTATGCCGGTCCACTTCTCAAAAGAGAATATCGTCTACATTATACATGTCCTATGATTCATTCCTCGATACAGATGTGTTTAAGTTCACATATTACATAAAGCCTAAATGAAATAAAGATTTTTAAATACATTATACTTTAAAACTAGTCAGACCAATGCCATGACTGTTCTAAGGGATAAAAATAAAAGTAAATCAATTGAAATTAAAATATTGAATAAGACTTGTGTGAATGTAAAAGCTAATCATTTATTGTTCAATAATCTTGTTTCATTACACATCTTGAGGTCACATTTGATTACTCAGATCCTAGATTTAACACTAGGCGGGTGTCATTTCAATGTCGTAGAAGAAGGAAACTCTATTCCATTGTTCTAAGAATAACTTTCACATAAGAATGTCCTCTCGACATTCAGCGTTAAGATGAACATGATGATGTAATTCGCGGACTGATGATGCAAGGCTCAGCAAGTAGGAAACGAATGATCTCCCTGGTATTATAACACGTGACGCAAAGTTTAGGTGCCCTAGGAGTTGCAGTAGCTCACGCTTGGTACAACTTTTCTTATCGCTGAAGGATTCGAGCATTTCCCTTATTCTTAGTATTTTGTCCATAGGTAGACGCGCTTGCATTTGATGTGAATCCAGGATAATTCCAAGGTATTCCATGACGGTGTCTGGACCAATGGTTTTGTTTTTTGCAAGGGGAACGTTGAGCTTGTTGAATAACATGGTTAGAATAGCCATTGTACAATCTGCCGGGAAATCTGGACTGTCTAAGGTGAGAAAGTCGTCGAGTAAATGAAAATACACTCTATTTCATAGTTATTTTCAGCAATCCAACAAATTGATTGGGAAAAACTGATCGAAAATTTTTGGACTGGAACGGAACCCATAAGCCAGTCTATTATAGGAATAGTATTGATTTCTCCATTTAACACAAAACAGGTGGAACTGAGATGGTAGAATAGGAACGAGCTTGAAGGCATCAGATATGTCCGTTTTGCACATCAACGCATCCTTTCCGTATTTCTTTATACATTTAATCTATTAAGTCATTGATGGTGGGGTGCATGTGGAGCCGAGAGGTCTACGATGAGTCTTTTCTTTTTTGAGTATTTCCTTTCGGCTATTCCGAGAGGGGAAACTCTATTCTGTTGGAAAGGGGCTGTCTGGTATGGGCCGGAGAGGAAGCCTTTTTTGATTTCAGAAGAAAGAAGTTCATCAATTGCTGATTGTTCTGTTGGGCAGACAATAAGTTCTTGCATTTTTGAATTTCGAGATTTAACCTTTTAACTTTTGTATCAAAAGCGAATGTAAATCCGTCCAAGATATAGGAGACAAATTCTGAGTCTTCATGATTTTTAAGTTCGAGTTTTAACTGTTGAATGTTTTAAGAGATTGAGACACTTTTAGATCGGAAAGTCACTTAATATCTTCTTTTCGGGTGCTGGAGGGCTGAGTTGAGTTTTTGGGTTTGGTTTTGTTTGATTGGGTGCATGTGACGGCTGAGTAGTCTTTGCCTTTGCATAGGATACAAACGTGTTGCTACGGTTGCAGAGTCTTGAAGAATAAAAAATTGTTGCAGATCTCTTGAAAATTGAATGAAGTTCTTTTTCTGCTATGCCGATCTATGTTGTTGGAGTGACGTCGGACTTCTGAAATGAGGGGCAGAACTTTGTATTGTGGGACACCTCAGAACATATGCTGCAGGATCGAGCTCTGGATGCAATTAGTTGTATAAGGTCCCTGTCTCTTGCGGACCAGTCGACCTTGATCTTGTGGATTGCGAGGGCACTTGCACTCTTTAGAGAGAAAAGCTTATGATACTCGTAAAATCTATCGCCGTAAACGTTAAATATATCTACTATATTTGCCTCGTACATGTCTAATTCTTCTCGTCGGTTCGGAAAAGCTTGGCTCATAACCCTTTTGTATTTGCCGAAAGATGATAGAAATTCAGCAATGGTTAGATTTCGTTTGAGTCTATAGTCATCCTTTTCTTTTTCTTTCTCAGATGACCGAACTTCGAATTAAGAAATGAAAAGAGAGGCGAGGTTGACATCCTTACCTTCAACTATATTTTTCCTTAACGAAGGAGAGATTAGTTCCATTTGAGGTAAATCCTCGGGATTTGTTCCGAATTTCCTCGAAGTAGAATGTGAGCAAGTCTTCTCTGTTGATTGGTAATAATTCTGAAGGCTGTATTGGGCGGTTGGATTGGATTCCTCCGCTGTTACCATGGTTGCTAAACTGCTGACCATCGTTTGAAGAGTTTGAACAGTATTCATCAGAGATTGTACAATGAAGAGAGATTCTGATCCGGTTGTGTTTAGACAGGTCGTACTTGGTGAAGTCGAGCGGGACGTAGCGTCGCTGCTAGCCGCAAGGTTATTGGAATTTTCGCTTTCAGACGAAATAACACTGTTTGAAAGCACATTTCCTGTATCTTGGCTAGAATTTTGTTGATTTAACAAATTGGAACTGGAGATGTTCGAAATGGGAAACTCGGGGAGGCGTTGATATTAGATTCCGTAAGGTTTTCCCGCAAAGTCGATGCAGGCCAATTATGATAATTACCCATGTCCAGTCATTTCCCGTTGTTACCTGTCTCTTTGTGGAACGCTTCGGTGCAATCGTCACTAGATTCACTACACGCGAATGTGTTCAATCTCCGGAACACAGAATGTAATTTTAAACAAAATGTTCACGTCTTCTTGAATATAATTATTCACGGAATTAGTTTCCAAACATGAAAAACGTCGATGGATTATCAAAAAGATTAAATCCACGAGATTTGTAAGGAATTAATAATAGCTGATGCTGTAGCTGTCCAAGAACAATCTGAGATAAGAACTGGACCGATAACTAGGGGGCATTTACCCCGGCCATCTGCCTATTACATAAGTAATAAATTCGTAGTGCTTGGTAACAGATACAGTTGCAATATTTTAGACATGATAATTACGTACAGAGCTGTAGCAAACTATAAATGTTGATGATGGATGAATATGAATTAACACTGTTCTTAAGAAATAAACCACGCTTAAGCAAACTTGAGCTTCAAATTAATAATGATAAAGTCTTGTCTACGCCAGTACTGGTTCCATCTTTACATTGGATAGTTTGCTCTTGATTCCAAACGCTACCGCTGTAGACATGACGTTTTGGTACATGTAATAATGACAGAGAACCAGTCTTATTGAGCTCTGGCGTAAGAATACATACGACTACAAAAATATCTAAATTGTTCGTACCACTTAAAATCTGACTATTTTCAAGGTATTTATAAAAACGTTTCCTTGAGAAACAATGCATCTGAATATGTTATATCGAAATTATCGATTATCTTAAAGTTTTAGTCTCGTCAGCGGTGATGATTTGTGCTTAGGTCCAAACACTGTTTCACTTCCGTTTTGCCAGAGTTAATTAAAATCAACTCCCAAAAAGTAATTGTTTAACTTTAACCAGTGCTAATTTATTGTGCAGGTATTTTAGCCAGAGTTTAATCAGTTTGTCATTTTGCCCATGCGAATGAGGCACATGGACTTCTTCATTGAAAATCAGCCTTAAAATTTATGATAAATTGTAGTAAAATCATTTTGTTGCATTATTTATTTAATATTTGACAAAACATGTAGCATGTGGTATCAAAAAATCAGCTAAGCAATTCGAAATCCCGAAAAAGATGTCTTCCCATTGCTCATGGTGCTGTAAAACGCGCCTTGACCTTCCGTTTGAGATACGATTTGAAACGTATCTCTTGTCGAAACAGCCAGAATCACAAACCCTGTGGCCGAATCGTCATCATATTCTTTTTCTGTATCTGCATAGATTGACCCTTTTGCGACTCCATTTTGTTCCAATACTGCCACCATCTCTCCGTACTGACCACTGGAGCCGGCTTGATGTGTACCCGCAGCATGAATGGTCCAAGAAAATGCATACAGACCGGCAGATGGAGCGGTGAAAACGCCAGTATTTTTGTCGTATCCATTTCCATAATTTGTTTCCACAACATCGAATATAAAAGGTTGGTTTTGCTGAAGGGCTTTAAACGTTCTTGAATAGTACACGTAAAAAGCCACTGGTACAACGGAAGACTCCTCGGAGGTTCTGTAAGAACCTGTAATTTGATAGAAAAATGAATTTAGAGGCATAAAAATACAAAGCACGAACTTTTTGCCATCCTCTCTCCACTATGGTAAAAACTACTTAAAACACACACACACACACACACACACACACACACACACACACACACACACACACACACACACACACACACACACACACAGTTTGAGTTTTGGTTGATGACGATATGTTAACATCCAAGAGTACTGCAAATACATGTACATTGAGCCACATTCTTCTAGAGAAATCTTTAAAGCAACTTTATGTTACCAAAATTATTAAAACTATTGACCAAAATTAGAAAAAAAAACTCATCAAATTTGACAGAATACAGTACATTTTACCCTCATAGCTGTATTGTTGTGTCACATACATACGCAAATTGATTCAAGTCATATGCACATTGTTGTAAAGAGACAAAGTCAATCTGAGAACATGTCTCGTTTTGTATGTTGCACAGGTTATTTGACCTTTTATGAATGGAATTAAGAGATGTTTTCATGTTCGACAAAACTGACACCATGCCCTTACCATGGTAACAAAGGGAAGATGCCAGGCTGAAGGTCAGACATATCGCCACACAAACCAGCGCTATGGTCTTCATTCTGGGAAATCTACAACTAAAATAAAGAATTACATTTTTTAGAAAACCCTTGCATTTTTTTTATTTCAATGCATCGAAAACTTCTTATATGATGCCATTTATTTAACAAAAAACCTTACCTTGTTCTTTTTTAAAGTTGGTTAACTGAAAATGCATATCTACTGGCATATATATATATACTGTTTCCTAATTGATCATTTAGCTGATGTAAAATTGCATAACATTTTAAATTTCAAAGATAGGGTAACAATTCAAAAGAGTTCATTGATATATCATATAGAAAAACCGCATGTTACATTCTGGAACAAAAGAATTCAATAAGGTGGTGGCTTGTAGAATGGTTTTGATATATCAAATTTTCGTTGTCAGCTTGGCTGTTAAAACGATTAATGACATTTTTATTGCAGGCCTTGGTAACAGTTTTGCTTAACTACAATAACTTCTCGGATTTCCGTTGTCTACTTCGCATGTTTTGACCAAATTCTATACGAGATGCATAGTACGAAAGCATATTAGTGCCACATATACACATCACATTTTTTTTATTTTCTACACTTTAAAGTGTAAATTTAACACTTTAATCTGTATAATTCACACTTTAATCTGTATAATTCACACTTTAATCTGTAAATTTTACACTTTAATCTGTAAAATTGACACTTTAAAGTGTAAAATTCACATTTAAAGTGTAAAATTTACACTTTAAAATGTAAAGTTCACACGTTAGAGAGTAAAATTCACACTTTAAAGAGTAGAATTCACACTTTAATTTCTTTATTTCTACACTTTAATCTGTGAATTTCACACTTTGTTTGAATCGGATGTAAGACGGGCAATGGGCATGTGCATTAGCTAATTCTTTGGTGTCTTCCCACTAAAATTCTGAAATTTTTATGGGTGACTGAATTTAGCTAAGTGGGAATAGTGCACAGGTAAGGGTGACAAAGAACAAAGGAAATTAATTACAGGTGAATTATAGTCTGTTTTATTATTGACCATAAGTAATTATTTAATTAAATAAAAATAGAATAACAGACAATGTTTAAAATTATGTTTAAAATTTAAAAAAAAGATAATAAGATACTTGTAATAGAAGTAAATTTTAAAAATTAAAAAAGGGCTAATTCTTTGATTGATTATAGCTTAGTTTTATTTTGTGTAAAATTACTCAATATTCATTCTTTTGAGGAGATGGAAAAGAGACATGGTTTATTTTAAATACAATCATAGTCAACAACAAACTCTGTTTAGCAATTATAACGTATTTTGAAGATCATATACATGTACATAAATATTTTAGCATGTACTGTGGAATCATTTAATTTCATGGGGGCCAATTTTCGTGGATTGTGGGTTTTTTGCTGATTCGTTGGGATGGAATTTCGTGGATGCGTCAGTTTTCAGTTTCAGTATGTAAACTAAATCTTTATTAATTAGTTTTCGTTGAGGATGTAAATACGTGGGCGAGGGCTACCCTCGAATACCACGAAAATTGAGCCACCACGAATTCTAATGATTCCACAGTAATTGATATAATTTACTTTTTAGTGCAAATATCCTGGGGTGGATTGAAGCCATCTTACCGATAGACAATTGACAAAGAGTGAATTAGAAGTGAATTAATTAGGAATACATTTTCTGGCTGATGGAACTTGGACTATTCATTATGATATACTATAGTAACAATTACATGTATACATGAAGGGCCTGCATGAGGCTGAATTACTTAGATTACTTAAACGATCAATAGAAATTCCTTTATTTAAAAAAACTGTTTTGTTTTATGCTTGAAAAGCTAGAAACTGAAGGAATTATCACTGGGCTTAGAGTTAATTAAATGAATCAAGATCATGTTTGTATGATAAAAATACATTTATTGTACATGTATCAGATAGTTAATGGTATAACATTTAATGAAATTTAAATCGAGCATTAGTTTGACTGAGTTTCATATGATCTAATTAAGCCACCAATTTCTTTAAAGTGGTGTTTATTTATTGCAATTTTCGCTTTCAGACGAAATAACACTGTATGAGGGCACATTTCCTGTATCTTGGCTAGAAATTTGTTGATTTAACAAATTGGAACTGGAATCAGCGTTGGATTCAATGATGTTATCAGCGTAAAGTTTACGAAGTACCAAGAGGGGAAACTCGGGGAGGCGTTGATATTAGCTTCCGTAAGTTTTTCTCGCAAAGTCGATGCAGGCCAATTATGATAATTACCCATGTCCAATGCATTTCCCGTTGTTTTCTGTCTCTTTGTGGAACGCTTCGGTGCCATCGTCACAAGATTCACTACACGCGAATGTGTTCAATCTCCGGAACACAGAATGTAATTTTAAACAAAATGTTCACGTCTTCTTGAATATAATTATTCACGGAATTAGTTTCCAAACATGAAAAACGTCGATGGATTATCAAAAAGATTAAATCCACGAGATTTGTAAGGAATTAATAATAGCTGATGCTGTAGCTGTCCAAGAACAATCTGAGATAAGAAGTCACGTGACTGGACCGATAACTAGGGGGCATTTACCCCGGCCATCTGCCTATTACATAAGTAATAAATTCGTAGTGCTTGGTAACAGATACAGTTGCAATATTTTAGACATGATAATTACGTACAGAGCTGTAGCAAACTATAAATGTTGATGATGGATGAATATGAATTAACACTGTTCTTAAGAAATAAACCACGCTTAAGCAAACTTGAGCTTCAAATTAATAATGATAAAGTCTTGTCTACGCCAGTACTGGTTCCATCTTTACATTGGATAGTTTGCTCTTGATTCCAAACGCTACCGCTGTAGACATGACGTTTTGGTACATGTAATAATGACAGAGAACCAGTCTTATTGAGCTCTGGCGTAGGAATACATACGACTACAAAAATATCTAAATTGTTCGTACCACTTAAAATCTGACTATTTTCAAGATATTTATAAAAACGTTTCCTTGAGAAACAATGCTTCTGAATACGTTACATAGAAATTATCGATTATCTTAAAGTATTAGTCTTGTCAGCGGTGATGATTTGTGCTTAGGTTTAAACACTGTTTCACTTCCGTTTTGCCAGAATAACTGCATAGAAGAGTTAATTAAAATCAACTCCCAAAAAGTAATTGTTTAACTTTAACCAGTGCTAATTTGTTGTACAGGTATTTTAGCCAGAGTTAGTCAGTTCATCATTTTGCCCATGCGAATATTGATGAGGCACATGGTCATCTTCAATGAAAATCAGCCTTTAGATTTATGATAAATTGTATTAAAAATCATTGTGTTGCATTATTTATTTAATATTTGACAAAACATGTTGCATGAGGTATAAAAAAAATCAGCTAAGCAATTCGAAATCCCGAAAAAGATGTCTTCCCATTGCTCATGGTGCTGTAAAACGCGCCTTGACCTTCCGTTTGAGATACGATTTGAAACGTATCTCTTGTCGAAACAGCCAGAATCACAAACCCTGTGGCCGAATCGTCATCATATTCTTTTTCTGTATCTGCATAGATTGACCCTTTTGCGACTCCATTTTGTTCCAATACTGCCACCATCTCTCCGTACTGACCACTGGAGCCGGCTTGATGTGTACCCGCAGCATGAATGGTCCAAGAAAATGCATACAGACCGGCAGATGGAGCGGTGAAAACGCCAGTATTTTTGTCGTATCCATTTCCATAATTTGTTTCCACAACATCGAATATAAAAGGTTGGTTTTGCTGAAGGGCTTTAAACGTTCTTGAATAGTACACGTAAAAAGCCACTGGTACAACGGAAGACTCCTCGGAGGTTCTGTAAGAACCTGTAATTTGATGGAAAAATGAATTTAGAGGCATAAAAATACAAAGCGCAAACTTTTTGCCATCCTCTCTCCACTATGGTAAAAACTACTTAAAACACACACACACACACACACACACACACACACACACACACACACACACACACAGTTTGAGTTTTGGTTGATGACGATGTGTTAACATCCAAGAGTACTGCAAATACATGTACATTGAGCCACATTTTTATAGAGAAATCTTTAAAGCAACTTTATGTTACCAAAATTATTAAAACTGTTGACCAAAATTAGAAAAAAAAACTCATCAAATTTGACAGAATACAGTACATTTTACCCTCATAGCTGTATTGTTGTGTCACATACATACGCAAATTGATTCAAGTCATATGCACATTGTTGTAAACAGATAAAGTCAATCTGAGAACATGTCTCGTTTTGTATGTTGCACAGGTTATTTGACCTTTTATGAATGGAATTAAGAGATGTTTTCATGTTCGACAAAACTGACACCATGCCCTTACCATGGTAACAAAGGGAAGATGCCGGGCTGAAGGTCAGATATATCGCCACACAAACCAGCGCTATGGTCTTCATTCTGGGAAATCTACAACTAAAATAAAGAATTACATTTTTTAGAAAACCCTTGCATTTTTTTTATTTCAATGCATCTCAAACTTCTTATATGATGCCATTTAGTTAACAAAAAACCTTACCTTGTTCTTTTTTAAAGTTGGTTAACTGAAAATGCATATCTACTGGCATATATATATACTGTTTCCTAATTGATCATTTAGCTGATATAAATTGCATAACATTTTAAATTTCAAAGATAGGGTAACAATTCAAAAGAGTTTATCGATATATCATATAGAAAAACCGCATGTTACATTCTGGAACAAAAGAATTCAATAAGGTGGTGGCTTGTAGAATGGTTTTGATATATCAAATTTTCGTTGTCAGCTTGGCTGTTAAAACGATTAATGACATTTTTATTGCAGGCCTTGGTAACAGTTCTGCTTAGCTACAATAACTTCTCGGATTTCCGTTGTCTCCTTAGCATGTTTTGTCCAAATTCTATACGAGATGCATAGTACGAAAGCATATTAGTGCCACATATACACTTCACATTTTTTTTATTTTCTACACTTTAAAGTGTAAATTTAACACTTTAATCTGTATAATTCACACTTTAATCTGTATAATTCACACTTTAATCTGTAAATTTAACACTTTAATCTGTAAAATTGACACTTTAAAGTGTAAACTTCACATTTAAAGTGTAAAATTTACACTTTAATCTGTAAAATTCACACTTTAGAGTGTAAAATTTACACTTTAATCTGTAAAATTCACACTTTAGAGTGTAAAATTCACACTTTAAAGAGTAAAATTCACACTTTAATCTCTTTATTTCTACACTTTAATCTGTGAATTTAACACTTTGTTTGAATCGGATGTAATGGGCATATGCATTAGCTAATTCTTTGGTGTCTTCCCACTAAAATTCTGAAATTTTTATGGGTGACTGATTTTAGCTAAGTGGGAATAGTGCACAGGTAAGGGTGTTAAAGAACAAAGGAAATTAATTACAGGTGAATTATAGTCTGTTTTATTATTGACCATAGGTAAATATTTAATTAAATAAAAATGAAATAACAGACAATGTTTAAGATTATGTTTAAAATTAAAAAAAAAAAGATAATAAGATACTTGTAATAGAAGTAAATGTTAAAAATGAAAAAAGGGCTAATTCTTTGATTGATTATAGCTTAGTTTTATTTTGTGTAAAATTACTCAATATTCATTCTTTTGTGGAGATGGAAAAGAGACATGGTTTATTTTAAATACAATCATAGTCAACAACAAACTCTGTTTAGCATAAATATTAAGCATGTAATTGACATAATTTACTATTTAGTGCAAATATCCTGGGGTGGATTGAAGCCATCTTACCGATAGACAATTGACAAAGAGTGAATTAGAGGTAAATTAATTAGGAATACATTTTCTGGCTGATGGAACTTGGACTATTCATTATGATATACTATAGTAACAATTACATGAATACATGAAGGGTCCGCGTGAGGCTGAATTACTTAGATTACTGAAACGATCAATAGAAATTCCTTTATTTAAAAAAACTGTTTTTTTTTATCCTTGAAAAGCTAGAAACTGCAGGAATTATCACTGGGCTTAGAGTTAATTAATCAAGATCATGTTTGTATGATAAAATACATTTATTGTACATGTATAAGATAGTTAATGGTATAACAACTAATGAAATTTAAATCGAACATTAGTTTGATTGAGTTTCATATGATCTAATTAAGCCACCAATTTCTGTGGTGTGGTGTTTATCTATTGGAATTTTCGCTTTCAGACGAAATAACACTGTTTGAGGGCACATTTCCTGTATCTTGGCTGGAAATTTGTTGATTTAACAAATTGGAACTGGAATCAGTGTTGGATTCAATGATGTTATCAGCGTAAAGTTTACGAAGTACCGAGAGGGGAAACTCGGGGAGGCGTTGATATTAGCTTCCGTAAGTTTTTCTCGTAAAGTCGATGCAGGCCAATCAAGATAATTACCCATGTCCAGTGCATTTCCCGTTGTTTTCTGTCTCTTTGTGGAACGCTTCGGTGCCATCGTCACAAGATTCACTACACGCGAAATTGTTCAATCTCCGGAACACAGAATGTAATTTTAAACAAAATGTTCACGTCTTCTTGAATATAATTATTCACGGAATTAGTTTCCAAACATGAAAAACGTCGATGGATTATCAAAAAGATTAAATCCACGAGATTTGTAAGAAATTAATAATAGCTGATGCTGTAGCTGTCCAAGAACAATCTGAGATAAGAAGTCACGTGACTGGATCGATAACTAGGGGGCATTTACCCCGGCCATCTGCCTATTACATAAGTAATAAATTCGTAGTGCTTGGTAACAGATACAGTTGCAATATTTTAGACATGATAATAACGTACAGAGCTGTAGCAAACTAGAAATGTTGATAATGGATGAATATGAATTAACACTGTTCTTAAGAAATAAACCACGCTTAAGCAAACTTGAGCTTCAAATTAATAATTATAAAGTCTTGTCTACGCCAGTTCTGGTTCTATCTTTACAATGGATAGTCTGCTTTTGATTCCAAACGCTACCGCTGTAGACATGACGTTTTGGTAATTATGACAGAGAACCAGTCTTATTGAGCTCTGGCGTAGAAATACATACGACTACAAAAATATCTAAATTGTTCGTACCACTTAAAATCTGACTATTTTCAAGATATTTATAAAAACGTTTCCTTGAGAAACAATGCTTCTGAATACGTTACATCGAAATTATCGATTATCTTAAAGTATTAGTCTTGTCAGCGGTGATGATTTGTGCTTAGGTCCAAACACTGTTTCACTTCCGTTTTGCCAGAGTAACTGCATAGAAGAGTTAATTAAAATCAACTCCCAAAAAGTAATTGTTTAACTTTAACCAGTGCTAATTTGTTGTGCAGGGTTTAGTCAGTTCGTCATTTTGCCCATGTGAGTGAGGCACATGGACTTCTCCATTGAAAATCAGCCTTTAAATTAATGATAAATTGTAGTAAAAATCATTTTGTTGCATTATTTATTTAATATTTGACAAATCATGTAGCATGTGGTATAAAAAAAATCAGCTAAGCAATTCGAAATCCCGAAAAAGATGTCTTCCCATTGCTCATGGTGCTGTAAAACGCGCCTTGACCTTCCGTTTGAGATACGATTTGAAACGTATCTCTTGTCGAAACAGCAAGAATCACAAACCCTGTGGCCGAATCGTCATCATATTCTTTTTCTGTATCTGCATAGATTGACCCTTTTGCGATTCCATTCTGTTTCAATACTGCCACCATCTCTCCGTACTGACCACTGGAGCCAGCTTGATGTGTACCCGCAGCATGAATGGTCCAAGAAAATGCATACAGACCGGCAGATAGAGCGGTGAAAACGCCAGTATTTTTGTCGTATCCATTTCCATAGTTTGTTTCCACAGAATCGAATATAAAAGGTTGATTTTGCTGAAGGGCTTTAAATGTGCTTGAATAGTACACGTAAAAAGCCACTGGTACAACGGAAGACTCCTCGGAGGTTCTGTAAGAACCTGTAATTTGATAGAAAAATGAATTTAGAGGCATAAAATTACAAAGCACAAACTTTTTACCATCCTCTCTCAACTATGGTAAAAACTACTTAAAACACACACACACACACACACACACACACACACACACACACACACACACACAGAGAGAGAGAGAGAGAGTTTGAGTTTTGGTTGATGACGATATGTTAACATCCAAGAGTACTGCAAATACATGTACATTCAGCCACATTCTTTTAGAGGGAAATAATTAAAGCAACTTTATGTTACCAAAATTAATAAAACTGTTGAACAAAATTAGAAAAAAAACTCAACAAATTTGACAGAATACAGTACATTTTACCCTCATAGCTGTATTGTTGTGTCACATATATACGCAAATTGATAAAAGTCATATGCACATTGTTGTAAACAGATAAAGTCAATCTGAGAACATGTCTCGTTTTGAATGTTGCACACGTTTTTTGACCTTTTATGAATGGAATAAAGAGATTTTTCATGTTCGACAAAACGGACACCATGCCCTTACCATGGTAACAAAGGGAAGATGCCAGGCTGAAGGTCAGACATATCGCCACACAAACCAGCGCTATGGTCTTCATTCTGAGAAATCTACAACTAAAATAAAGAATTACATTTATTAAGAGAACCCTTGCATTTTTTTTTCATTTCAATGCATCGAAAACTTCTTATATGATGCCATTTAGTTAACAAAAAACCCTACCTTGTTCTTTTTTAAAGTTGGTTAACTGAAAATGCATATCTACTGGCATATATATATACTGTTTCCTAATTGATCATTTAGCTGATGTAAAATTGCATAACATTTTAAATTTCAAAGATATTGTAACAATTCAAAAGAGTTCATCGATATATCATATAGAAAAACCGCATGTTACATTCTGGAACAAAAGAATTCAATAAGGTGGTGGCTTGTAGAATGGTTTTGATATATCAAATTTTCGTTGTCAGCTTGGTTGTTAAAACGATTAATGACATTTTTATTGCAGGCCTTGGTAACAGTTTTGCTTAACTACAATAACTTCTCGTATTTCCGTTGTCTACTTCGCATGTTTTGACACATTTGTGCAATAATTCAAAGGGTAGAACGCTGCCTCCCCCTTTTTTTCATTTTATACACACGATTTAGCGGCAAAATTCTTTTATAAAAACAATTGACTTCATCAATCTTTAACTTTGATTGACCGCTTTATTAATGCTCTTTTCCAAATATGTATTCATCTTACTAATTAAAATTCAAATGTTTTAAAAACAAGCTTAAGAGTAACACTATACGAACATCTGTTCTCAGCCTGATCGTTTTTGCGTGGACCCGGTGGTCCACGCAGAAAATATATAAGCGAGATTAAACCGGATGCTATGGGGAAAATGCAACCTGCGCATGAGCTAGTCTGGTTCTTGTGCGTACTTTTTTTGTAATTAGTAGCTCCGGGAACCAGGCTAGCACACGTTTATCTGAATCGGGATCGGGAATCCGTGCCATATTCACACTTATATAAGTTCAAATGCGCTGTAATTGTAAAGTTGTTGGAAACAAAGTATTTCTTTTAAAGAAATGATCAGCATGTGATATGAACTGTCAGTATTATGAAATAAGTTAATGTTATACCGAAACTACAACATGCATCAAATAGCATAATGTGCAATGTATTGTTGTTTTCCGAATACACATGTAACTTAACTTTACCTTTATAGTAGGCGAAGCTAGAGTCCTTACCGATTAAAATTTTTTAAGCATTTAAGTATGATTGAATAATTATGTCACTGTTTAAAAGTTTAAACCTCAAGAAAAATGCACTAAAATATGAAATTTTTAATTTACACAAAGCTGTTCCTGCATAGTTAACAAAGTAGTGCGAATCGTAATGTGTGAGCAAATAGTAGAATTCACCGAATGCCTGATACTATACATGCAAACTTCATTAATAGATAGATCATGATTATTTAGGAAGTATGAAGCCTTTTTAATTCTGAGATAAAAAGTCAGGGCTATACATACATGTATACGTAAACAACGTACAAATTTTGTGGTTAAAAGCAGGAGGCTAGAGTTGGTGGAATCTCTAATAATCTTAAGGCTTTCACGTTTTCGTTGGAAACACATGCAAATGGTCCACGTATTGTAGTCCATTTTTAAAGGACAGCAACTTGTTATTACTTTAACGAGTGTCTAGTTTCCTCGTTACATAGACTTATAAAATTTCCTTATAACGAATTGATCAGATATGATCTTAAAAAACGCTCCTTAATGTAATGACGCTTTTATGTTGATACTTAGGTTTCATGAAGAAGAAAAAAATGTACAAAAAATGTCGTTAGATTATGATTGTGTTTAACAGCTTTCAAGTATTTACGAGGAAGTTCCAAACTGGCAGGGAAACCCCATGTTTTACCTCTACAAGACATACCGACAATATTTTCTTTGTATGTGTCGACACGAAGAGACATTAAATTTTTATAACAGTTTGTCTTCACATGGCGATTTGAACCCTATGTGAATATATAAACTACTAGTATGTCGCCAAATTTGGGAGTCTATCAATTTTGTTCGTAGATATAACTTCGATCCTCTGATTTGCATGGTTTGGACAGCAAAACCTTTTGTATTTGATTAATGAATAGCGCTTTATTTTTAAAAATGAATTTTCCTAAAAATGTTTAACCTTTTGCTATCATTTTTAACTTAATCACATGGAAAAATCTCATATCTCTCTAAGAAATATATAAATTTTAATTTTATCTTGAAAACTCCGAAATTTCCATGCCGCTTATATAATTAATCAAACGTTTTCATTCTTATCTGTCATAAGCTCGTAACATAAATGGTTCTTAAGTCTAAGACAGTGCTAAGTAGGACTGAAGATCGCCCTTAAACGTCGACATAAGTCTGTAACTAGAAGAGTACTATTGCTTAGCTCAGACAATTTACACGAAACTTAGGCGATCGGTAGAGGAGATATCAAATTTAGTTTTCGCACGTGCCAGTACGTTTTAACGGCATCACGATATTACGCCACATGTAGTCTTCGAGAACAACTAAACAAGTGAATATTTGTCAAAATAAAGAAGTAACAATAGACCGAATACCTCTAGATCTACAGTGTATCGCTTTGGGTAATGTAAAAATGTCAGGTATGTTCAAAATATAATATGAAACCTTAATTTTTGAATCTGTACATTTAAGATATATGACGAAGCACAAACCCATGATTTACCATCTACTGAATTTTTTCCCAATTTCTACATAAACCATAAGAATAAATGAACTTGTGAAAAATTACGGTGTTCAAATACATCACTATTTAAAAGACAAAAATAGAAGCAAGCGTTGAACCAACATATAAATATTTTGTTCCACTTACTTTTTACAGCCAAGCAGGCATACGGGAATGGGATTTCTGTAAATAGGAGAGGTAAGAGAGAGAAAAATTAAAAAATTAAAAAACGAAATCACACTGTTTGCTTATTCCTCGAACGACCTATTACACATGGACAATATATGTATGAGAGAGTAGTTAAGTGAATATTTGTCAAAATAAAGAGGTGAGCACAGATAATGTACATCTACGATATACTCATGTCATCGTAACTTTTGTGCACATGTTTTATTAACACTAATTTTACCCTCGCCTCTAATATTTGTGATACCTAGCAGTTGTATCTAAATCAAAATCAGATATTTTAAAATAACCTATGATTAATGACTTATTATCAATTGCTTGGTATACCCTCAAGTGGTGAAATGTTTGCGAGGTTTTGGCGATAAACAATGCCAAATAATAACTATGTAAAGGAAACTCTATTCAATTTTTATATATAAATATATGATCTACTTACTAAGGTCAACCAATTGTATTCATTTTTTTATTATTAGAAGGACAGTCTTATTCACTGTTGGTTTATGAACTTAATCATCGATAAAGCGTCCATCCGTGTATTACCGTGCATTAAAACGATTAAAGATATTAACACAAACCAGAATGTGTGCATTTTCTTCACTCGTATTTGAAACTATCAGAATCATGGTAGATTTTTTGTACTTCGTTGCATAAAAATGTGCCGATGGCATATGCTAAGAGATATCATCCTTTTTTTTCTGGGGCGTTAAGCTATATGCATATATTGCTGACTATTTAGCAAGTGGATTAAAAACATTAAGTTAAGTGTCGATTTAATACTTACTTGATGTGATTACTAACTATAGGAAGAACTTAATTTTAAAAAAATCCAACTTATTATTTCTTCCTGGTTAAGCAATAACATCAGTTACTTTGCATATTAAATAAACGAAATGAACCATGATGGAAATGAATTGACTCTGTCAGTAATCCAGAATATATTTCAATGTCGACTACCATCTCGACCTTATGGTTCCTACACTCTTTGGAAGGAAGCAAGTGAGAAGAATAACACGTGTGCGCCAAATTAAATATTTACACATGGAATTTACATGGAAATAAACAGGAAATTTAAAATTAAAAGGATTACACGGGTATTTCAAAAAAGTTCCAGATGAATAATTTTGAATGACATAATTATATCTTTAACAAAATTGTCATGTTTTGTGGGTGATCGAAATGCTTTTTAAGGAAATCAACAGCGTCTGTTTATAAAATTACAGAAGGGATTTCCGTTCTTTTCGACAAGGATACACTCGCAGTTACAGATCATATTTAACGAAGACAGAGATCCATGATTTCACAGCTTCTAAACGGTAATTACAACGTATTTATACTCTTTGTCTGCACATATCAGGATGGCTATTTTCAGCGTAAGTCTCCAAATAGCATTGCATTTACTTGTGATAACAAATGCAACTCTTATTAAGAAAGGCTGGGACACCTGTCATTTTGGATCCGTTGAGTGTGAGTGCCAGAAAGTTCCTGATAATCTACTGAAAGTCGATTGTTCCAGACGGCAACTGGTAAAGATTCCTTCGTTGTATTCAAATGTGACGTGGATAGACCTCAGTAATAATCATATCGACAACATAAGCGTTGGATTCCCAAAGATAGTTGGCTACATCGATTTATCTGGAAATAGGATTCATCATCTTGATAGAAAACCTTTCCGTGGTTTATATAGTCTAAATTCATTGAATTTAGAGAAAAATCGGATAAATATATCATTGATGTACAAAGGCCTTTTTTCCGATTTGCATTCTCTCACTAAACTGAATTTGAAAGGAAATATACAAGATCAATTTAAAAGAACGATAATAAAAGATGACGTTTTTTCAGAATTAATATCATTACAATCTCTAAAAATTGATGGACCGACTTATGTGACTTTTGGAAAAGGATTTGCAAGCCTATCAAGATTGCAAAAATTAGATTTATCCGGCATAACTGGAAATTGCAGTTTCAAAAGAATATCACAAAACATGTTTCTTCATATGCCACGGCTCATCTACGTGGATGTGTCTGCTTGTGATATTTTGGATATTGAAGAAGGCGCATTTGGAAAGCTCCAATATCTCGAACACCTTGATGTTTCTCATAACAAACAACTCGGATTTGCATCACTTCCAAATATAACTCATAATCTAAATAATACCTCCATAAAATCGTTACGTGGTAATGAAATGAATTGTTTGTCAGGAATCGGTACGAAGATTCTGAAACGTCATTTTGAGAACTAGAAACACACAAACATTTCCGAAATCTACTTTGAAAAGAATAGACTGGAGCAACTTGAGCCGGGGGCACTTCGACTGTTGCCAAACAAAATAGATATCATTTCGTTTGGAGAAAATAAACTTACTCAAGGAAGGTATATGATAGATTTTTATTTTTTTCGTAATATTCGAGTCTTGAATATCAGTGTACAGCTTCGTCCACCTCCTTATCCTGAATCAATTTTCGAAACGTGCACGGAGAAAACAGATAACTTTGACTCAGCGCTCAAGGAATTGCATACGCCAAAGGAATGTGTAAAAGAATATCAGGCCTCTCTTAACAGTTTTATTTATAAAAGTTGGTGGCATGGTAAAATAATTGGCACAATAATTGTTCCAAAAACTCTAGAAGTCATATATGCAAATATGAGTCGGTTTTATGGAATTGCTCCTGAATTTGGAATTAATGCAACTGGTTTAAGAGAAATTTACGTACAAGACAATTTCTTCTATTCATGGAATGGACCTATTTATGGAGTTGAAAACATAGAAATAGCTGACGTGTCAAATAACTATTGCTCTTATATTTCGAAATCGATAATGAAGTATGCAATAGGATTGCGGATCCTTAAGGCGTCTAAAAATAATATTGGAAAGAGTCTAGCAACCGATGCTGAGGGAGAGATATTCGAGAACACTGTGTCCCTAGAGTTTCTTGATCTCTCATACAATAACATATTTTATCTTTCAGCGTCTATGTTTAAGAACATGCAAAAACTCCGAACATTAAATTTACAAAACAATCAACTTTCGTCATGGCGTGTGAAAGTGGATCATATGAAAAATATGAAATACATAAACCTAAAACAAAATAAACTAACAGCTTTTGATAAATTATCCAGAGTCTCATTTGGTAATCTATTCCAACTAACAAATCTTACTATCGATTTGTCGGAAAATCAACTTCTGTGTTCCTGTGACAGTAAAGAATTTCTTGAGTGGATTACACATCATAGAAAACATTTTATAAACTTTGAATACTATGAGTGTTCCTCGTCAAGTTCACATAAATTCAATTTCTCGGATCCTGACGTTTCAGCTATGTTGCTGAGTAAAAGCTGTATATATCAAACAATATATATTGTAAGTTCCATAGCAGCAGCCTTTCTATCAAGTATCATCATAGGTATTACTCTTGTGAAAAATAAGTGGAAGATTCGATACGTGGTATATAAATTTAAACAACGTTTTAGAAAACATAAGGGTTATTTCACCAACTTCCAATCGGGAACGCCGTGTTATGAATATGATGCAATGATTTCATATTCTCCAAAAGAATTATCATTCGTTCTAACCGACGTAATTCCTAGACTTGAAAACGAGGCCGGTTTTAAATTGTATGTCAAGGACCGCGATGAACCGGTAGGAACGCCTTTTGGAGAAACCATTATGGAAGCTATTCAAAATAGCAGAAGAGTTGTATGTCTTGTGACGAAAAGTTATTTGAAATCAAATTTGCAGGACTATGAATTAAACATGTCAAGAATGGAAGCTATCGAGGACAGGGGAAACTTAAATTGTGTCCACTTAATTCTTTTTCCTGATGTTTGCAATGTGTCGATTTCTATTCAAACTTTAGATCTCGTAAGGCAGGAGTGTTTTACGGAATATCCAGAGGAACAATGTGCCTTGGATGATTTCTGGGAGAGATTAAGATCAATCATTTCAAAAGAATTTCTTTGAAATCAAAGTTTGGAGTGTCCTAAAAATTTGTTATGTGTGTCATGTGTTACTATTTCATTTATTCATATGATTACATGTATGTAATTAGCTAAATAAATACTAACCCCACAATGAAGATTCTCGCTGACAAAAAAAAATCTGAATGCTAGGGCTTTTTTTCTTTTCAAAATATTAGCACCAATAATTGTACAAATTCCGAAAAAGCATTCAACGAAAGTACATTATGATACAAGAACTTTCAGTTTTTAAGATGGTATGGAAAACCTGCCAATATTAATGTGAATAAAAGTACATTACAATCACTTTCACCCTTTTAGAATTTTCAAATTTTACACTGAGTTTTTTTTACCTAAAATATGTTTTAACTATTTTTTTTAATAATAAATATATATTTATGAAACAAGTCACTGTTACAATGATAAATTAAAAATAACACCCTTGTCTATTTAAAAGTTTAAATTACAGAACCATTTTTTTAAAATCAATTGTATGACGTTTACGTAATATAAAACAAAGCTGTAATTAAATGAACTCGTTTAACCCGCGCTAAAGTACAGACGTTATTTAATGTGTACTAACTCATCAGTTTCAGAGTAGTGAGAGTGTACTGGATCGGAAACCCACAGTGTGGAATCCGGATCACACTCTGTAAAATTGACAGTTTCAAAAACAGAAAATTAATGGGTATATAATAAAGATAATTTCCAAAATGTTTAACCTTATGATTTTAACAAAATCCTACATCTTTATACAGCAATCTTCTTTTCAAGGATATTGATATAGTCTAAGGGTTGTCGACGTCATTTATTAAAAGACTGCAATACTTGGACCACATACATGTGTTTTTTACGGAAATAAGAAAGCCTGAAGGTTATCCGAGATTTTCTCTGACTCTAACAATTCATCCCGCTTTTATACCGAGCGCAGTGAAGCAAGGAGTAATGGTAACGCGTACATTTCATATTTAAGAAAACCAGAAAATAGGAGTTGATTTAAAGGTACTAAGGGCCAAAACTTTTTCTTTCAGCCAAAAACGCCGCCATTTTATTCAAAAAGTTAACTCGATTATTATATGACTGCCGCTTGTCAATTAAAAACTTTCCAATGTTTGATTGAAAGTTATTTTAAAAGATAAAAATAATTTATTGTTCAAATTATACAACTCTTAACAATGCATTAATCAAGAAATTCGAATAGTTTCACGAATGTCTAATAAAACTATTAGATGGAAAATAAAATCATTAACATCAAGGCTGAATAAAGTAAAAAAAATTCTTCAACATACAGTACAGGCAACGCGGATCACGTGTTTCCCGCGCCCCGTCACGGTATAAACACATCGAGGTGATCGGCCAGGTGAGACAGGTATCCCGCGTTCCCATCACGGTAAACTGATCATCTACCTGTCCCCGTCACGGTAAAATTATCGATGGAAAAGTATCGTATACAAGCGGGAGTTATCTCCCCGAATGACAAATAAATTGCATGTTAATTTATATTTAATGACGATATTTAACCAGATTTTGACAGAGATTATAATCAAAATACTTGTAATCTTTTTTAATAATTTTTTTTTATTTCATAGCTATTAAATATATTATTATAGTATTTAATTTAATACTTGTGCAGCAGTCGCAAATAAAATATTTTCGATTCCATTATCATATTTCAAGAAGGTCGTTAAAATAAAAATTATCATGAAATGATTTTAAAATTATGAATGTGTACGCAGTGTGATTGTGTTTTCTTAACAATTAAATGGTCCGCTTACATTTGTATCGTTTGTTGTTGAAGTCCATGCGTGTCAACTAATGGTGAGCAAGTGATTCAAAATCAGGGCTTCCTATGATTAGCAACCCGGTATTTTTAGCACGTTCGGTTCATTTCTGTCAAGGTCTTCTAGTAAAGAACATTTTTTGTGTATTCACGTTTTAGTGATTTTGTGTTGCGTTACTTTAAGTTTGGCTCGACGTTTGTCATTGCACGAGGATTCCCACTTTCTAGTGCGTTACGTTTGCGACGACAATCTTCAAGTGCGAAGCCGTGTGTTCTTCAATACTCAGTCTGACTTGAATATTTAATGTGTCCCATGGAGATAAGTCGTCCACGAATCCCAGCTACAGAAGTACCGCTCCGATGCATTCTAACTATCTCCAGCTTCAAATCGTGTCGAATACGCCCCATCGTAATGCGAAAAATCAAATGAACGTGTATCTCTAACAAATAGAGAGTACGGAGCATTAGAGATACCCAGAGTTGCATAAAATTATGTAATCGAAAGATATTGTGGGTATCCCTTGTCATGTTGTCGTGATGGTGTACCAGCTACCCGCCGTGACGGAGGTTAGCGTTCGCTCGCGACCGAGCCCCCCCCCCCTCTCTCTCTCTCTCTCTCTCTCTCTCTCTCTCTCGACAGAATAACTAGATAATTTATTTTGAGAATGAAATGTTGTTAAACCGTATCCCTATGTTCTTACACATTTCAAACGAATTAGGAACATGTATTGAAAGTTTGCTGTTGATATTTCATGCCGATAAAAAAACATTTAAACATTTCAGTAAATGTATTGATATCATTTTATGTGTGCTTGTAATTTTATTGTATATAAAGCTACTACACATATGTAAACCCGTTCCCCCCCCCCCCCCCCCACTCACCTCAAAGTTTTATGTCTGTCAAAGTTAACTTTATTTGACTTTAGTCCCTATTGTTGTACACAAAGGTGTGAAACTATCGCACTGACAGGAAATCACTCTACGCTTGAACGCACAGAATACACAGGAATGAGGCAGGAAGATAATCTGTGTAACGATTGACCAAGAAGAATTCTACATGTATATCAAACAATTTTACAATAGTTACATTAGATAATTGATTCATTTTACTGCGTTCTTTAACAGTTAAACGTGTTTAAGATGTTCATTCCCGCAAAAAACCTCCATTATTAAGTAAACGAGAGAGAGAAAAAACACAACGAATTAAACTTTCTAAACACAGTAAATCAAGCATCACGAACATTGTAAAAACTTAACTGTTAGATATACTTCTTATTTTCTTTATTAAAAATAAAACTAATAGAACGAAACTTTGTCATGGAGGGAACACGTGGTAGAACTAGCGGGCTGATTTGATTGACAGGTGCAGCACATGGACTCAAATCTGAAATTGCATGATGGATTCAATCACAGTGTACCATATTCTTTTATGAATACTAATTTTATGAATATTTAGAATTGGATATTACTATATTTCACACAAGTGTACGTTAAATTACTCCTAAACGCCCCACCTCTCTCTCTCTCTCTCTCTCTCTCTCTCTCTCCTCTTCTGTAAGGTGTTGAGCGATTAGACGAAGCCGTACGCGATTTAAACTTTTTCTTTTGTCGTGAATAGGTGTGAAAACCCTCAAGGGCATGTCGTCTTCTACCCTTTAGTTTGTTAATCACTACATGTATACACAGAAAATGACCGTGACTTAAACTTTATATGTATACACAAGAACGCATACTGAGACGTTATTATTCAAGGCGCTTTAAAGCAGCACCAACTTTATATTTGAATGATAATTTTATTATTGAATGGAAAAAAATATTTGATAGTTGATTCCCGACATTTGTTCATTTCTCAATTTAAAACATACACATGTACTGACAGTTTACGGCGCTATGCGTGTCAACTTATAAAATGAGAAGATGAAATTGCTCTGCATTGATACGATGAAATATTTAATTTTAAGAGTGTTCTAAAAACAGGATTAACAACTAATAGAAATAATAACTGAAATAAGCACGTCAAATACAAAGATGTGTGTTCTTATTTACACATCACATAATTTATTTGCGTAATGTTGTGTTATGTTGTAATTCAAATGTAGTTTCCAATTTCACGAAATTCTATTTCATAAATATTATTTATTAATTTTATATTAATATGAACCACAATTTATTTACAATGCAGCTGTTATGCTTAAATCTGAAGTCGCATGTTTGACGTGGATTTACGCGACCCGCATTGCCTGTAATGTACAGTACAGGTAAAGTAACAAGAACAAGCAGCAGCAGGAATAACGGTAAATCACACCGTCGTGGTGTCATCACGGTCGTAATCCATACCGCGATCAAAAACCGCGATGGTGTATCGCGGGAACGATAAAAATACCGTGACGGTAACGCGGGCCAATACGGGATCCGCGTTGCCTGTACTGTACTAGGAAAATTAAAAAACATTGGAAAGAAGAGAGAAAAAATATTTTACTTTGGCTTATGATTTTGTATACAAACAGATCCTACTGTGTGCGTTGCAAATAAATTTTGTTCTGCTCTTTAGTGAAGGTTACATGTATAGTTTAAAAGTCAGTGATGACCATTTTTCTGATCGACTTTGTCCTTTCACCGGTCAGAATATGCATGCTTACGGAGGAAAGCATTTGCTTGAGAATATTAGAAACGTCAGATTCCATTGCAAACATTTTTAATTTTTTTCAATCACCTTCACGCAGGGAGTATATTAGGCATCCGGCGAATTAAAATAATTGCGCACACATTTTGCCTCTACAGCTTTGTTAACTATCCGGTGACAGCTTTGTGCAAGTTTTTAATTTCTTATTGAATGATAATTGAATCAGAGGGGTCAAAGCTGAAAACAGCCCTTTAGCTGTAATTTTTTTATTTTTCATCTTATTTTTTAAACTTTTTTGGTTTATACTTTGGAATAAACAGTAAAATTTAACAATTATGGTCCGATTGTCACTTTTTGACTTCTTGTAGGAGTTTTAAGGGGGATGTGCGGCCATTTTGTGTATTTTAGGATAAGAATGTAAATATTTCTTGAACTGGCTTGTTTCTGCCCGAAATTGGCCAAAAAATGTTGCCAAAAGATATAATAGCAATAAATATGAAGTCTTACATGTCATTTTGTTTGAAAAGCATGCATACATGAACAAGAACAGGTGAATGCCATTTTATTCACTCAGAACAGCTGTCGAACTGCGCAGCTATAGACTTATTTCGAAGATTGAAAAATATGAAGGGGGTTCAATGGTGTCCTCTCTACAACCATTTGTTGAGAAAAACTTTGAATTTTGCTCATCTAAGTTGTAGCTTTGCCTCAAAATAAGGTACTCTATCTTTATCAGTCGGCACGGGATCTATTTTAAGAACAAAAATTTTTTTTAAAAAACTATATACTTTGAACTCCTGTGTCTATGGCGAGACATTGACGTTAGATTTTCATAGAAAAAAAAATAAATGTCAATTCAAAACAACCCGTTTTGAATTTGATATACATCTCTATATCTGTCCCATGTTTGTTTTATGGGAATATTTTAGTTATATAAGTATAAATTAAAGTAAATTCATTTAAGACGTGGGATAGGGGTCCAAAAAAGTGATTGTCTTAATTTAAAAAAGTATACATCATCTTTCAATGAATATATATCTGCAATGTACCTCCATAGACACAGACAAGTGCATGTATATCTTGTGGTTTTTTGGGGCCCATTTTAAGAATAGGGTACCTTACTTTAAGACAAAGTTACAATTTAATAATCAGGCTTAGAAATTTTTCTCAACAAATTGTTGTAGAGAGGACACCATTGAACCCCCTTCATATTTTTTAAATTTTTAAATCTTTAAAATAAGTCTGTAGCTGCGCAGTTCGACAGCTGCTCTGAGTGAATAAAAGGCATTGTCCTGTTCTTGTATGCATACTTTTAAAAAAAAAAATGACACGTAGGACTTCATATATATTGCTTTTATATGTGTTGACAACATTTTGGCCAGTTTCGGGCAGAAACAAGCCAGTTCAAGAAATATTTACATTCTTATCCTGAAATGTACAAAATGGCCGCACATCTCCCTTAAGGTCATGAATATTACAACTTTTTAAAAGATGAAAAATTAATTCAGAAAGAGTTTTCTCGCTTTGCTCAAAGAACGTAGAATGTAAATACTCTAGGCATACAAAGTTTTCTGTCATAGAAATAAATACTGCATGCATTTTTATGATTTTTTAAAAATATTCTTTTAGAAATTAAAAGTATATATTTATTTTTAAAGTGTTGAAGGTATCTTTCTTTGACATTGCATTACTTATAAGTTCTTATCTAGGCAACTAATTATACCAAGGCGTTGAAAAATTTGAAAAAAATGATTTTTCTTGACATTTTTAATTTAAAAATAAAAGAGAAAAGAGGTGTCGAAAAGCCCTGATCTAACTTTTTGTTGAAGACAAAAAAAGTTCTATTGTTGTATACTCAAATTTCTCATCTATCTTGGAAGTAGCCTGTATTTCAGTCTGTATTTTTAAAATAAAAAGCAGAGAGACATCCTCTACTACTGGAGAGCTAAGTTTACTGCTCACAACGGAGTGTTGGACAGTTCACTACAATCGTCCAAACCTTATACCTTAAACGTAAAATGCGATCATATTAAAGATCCCTCGCGTAGAAGCTTATAAAATGTGAATCTCTGACCTGGAGAAGCCAGGCTCGTCATTGGATGCCTTGATGCCTTTCTCCTTTTAATTTTAAAATACATACGATATTTTTTTATACGTTAATCTATGTAGAATTTCATTTGTTGTTAAGGTCAAGGTCTAGTAAATGAAAGGTGCCTACAGGTTTATAAGATTTAAGATGTAAATTCCGATTTAATTTTAAGAAATAAATGAGGCTTTATAACAATAGCTTTGTTTGATAGGATGTACCGGGGCTAAAATATTTGGTAAACACAATGAAAAATCATGTTTTAAACTGTCATTTTGATACATGAAGGAAATAAGGAACAAATTTTGGATTTTGATCCATCTTTGACGAATAAAATACATGTATATATGAATTGAATGTAGGTATCGAGATTACTTTTCCCATGATTTAATATAGAAATATTGATTATTTCAAAAATATAAAAAAAAATGTGTGTGTTTTTATATGAACCTTTCTGTAAATAACAAATATTATGCCACATCCACAACATAATGTATTCCTTTCTCTATTAATGAATGAAAAAAATCGGCTGTTGTTTTGTAAAATAACTAAACGGGTAGTGGAACTTAACGTAAATACCGTCACCTATCTCCGTAATCGGAAACCTTCTCTTGTTATTAATTAAGTGTATTTTAAAGACATTTCTTCTTCCGCATTTTTTGTTGTTCTAATCAGATTATACGTTTATATTACAGTGTAAAATTTTAAAGAACACATTCTGAATGGACATTTACGATTTTTTTAAAATTCGCATACACGACTTCCTGTTCGAAACTTTACACTAAAAGTATAATAGAATCTAAGTTGTAGAAAGATTTTTTTGGTAATATAGCACCAAAACATTTGTTGAATTATAATGATATTGTTAGCAATAATTTGATTTTAATAATTTTAACACAATTACTCATAAGGTTATACATGTAGTTATTGATTGTTATTAGAAAGAAAATATACAATGTATAATTCCCACAGGGACTTATTTTTTACTAGTTACAACACCTTAGTTTCACGTTTATCCCATAATTAATTACTTCCCACGTAAATTAACGTATCGAGTTTAAAAAAAAAACAAACAAACAAACAATTATACAGTTCGCGGTTTTCTTTTCTTTTCAAGTAATGCTTTGATTTTTGGCAGGGCTTGTAAAAGGAAGCTGAAGAATTCTTTGCGAGAGAAACCCTTATCTAATTGTAGATTATGGTGTAGATTGATGATACTCAGGGTCTTTTTCGAAATATCCAGTTTGCTAGACACAAAAGTGTGTTATTTTCATAACAAAGATCTGTTTTTTAAAGATTTGTGTCATGAGAAAAATCCAAACCCTTTTTCAACCACCTTGCAAAAAGCACATTCATGGGACATTTGGAAATAAGCGTAATTCCTGTTACAAAGATTTCAATATAGGCTATAAGCTTTATCTCATTTACATTAAAGTGCTTCTAATGAATTCATAAGAACTACTTTTCTATTCTTTAATATTTTTTATAGACTTTGAAAGTTTCTTTTTTACTACTGCATTTTGCATGTTATAATCCGAGATAATGTCTTTTTCTATAGGTTCAAAGCTTCCATAATACATCATCGATAGTCCGTATATTTTGTATATCAAGGAAGTGTAGATTTTAATATACAGAGTCTGCTATTGTTTTATATAAAACAAAAGAAATTAGGGTATTTTGATTGCATTGGCAATAGTCGAGCGTATTTGTTTTTGGTATATTGAAAATTCCAAACGGAAACGGGTTAGTATATATATAATTAAATTACCTCTTAAAAAGTAATTAGTATCGAAGAATTTGCCCCAGGGAAACAAACGATGATGCACAATATCAGGAAAGCCTTAATTAACTCAATTATTGCCTTGGTATATATTTCTCTTCGTTTTCATTATTTTTATTCGATGTAAATGAATACTGCTTTATCTTTTTTCTCATCGTTCAGTTTTTCAAGTCTGAAATTTTATTGAGTCAAATTATCGCACGCCTGTTTAGAACTTTAGACACCTATCTGATTTCCTTTCGTAAAGGTCACAAAAAACAGGCTTTTCATTGTATTGAATATTTTCAGGTAATAATTAGTTTTCATCAAATTAATTGCCTGGATGTCCATTGTGACAACCCGCTTTATCTGTCCTTCACCAAGTCGTCACAAGACATGTTCACTGAAAGTCAATATGCAGCTCAGATTGGGAACATCTCGGGGAAGACACAGTGTGAGGATTTCAGAATGGACGCAACTTTCAGAAGTTACCCACCAACGAACGAAGTAGGCACTTGTCCCTGGACCTTTGGGAAGAACGTCGACAATGACAGGGTACCGAGAGAGTTGTGGGAGGCCAAGTGTGCGTGTCGCTGTGGTTTACATCGGACCGACTGTCTACAGTACAGGTGTGTACCAGTGTACACATACGTCACTGTACTCAGGAGAAAGAATTGTACAAATGTCACACAGGAAATATTCCCACTGAGTGTTGGCTGCACACAAGTGAGGCTTATTCGCAGGTTAGACGCAAATCAAATGATCCCTTGAAATGTAAAAAAACTCACAGAAAACTCTTTCATTGTATCAACACTTATTGCGACAACTCATTGATGACAATCACAATAGGTTTGTTATATAAATGTATATTTATATTTCATGATATTTACTGACTGTCAGGATTTTCATACTTAATCTATTTATACAAAAGAATATATGATGTTTTTTCATGTGATGCAGTATTAAATGTTTATATATTTCAACTTTTACATACTATGTAGTTTTTTACAAGTCTTATTTTACCATACAGCAATAAAATACAATAATTTACATTTTTCAATTATATTTACTTTTTATTTTGTCTTCATCAATCAAATAATTTACCTTATATAAATGCAATGCATAAGTTTTTTTCATTATGCAGTCTAATAATGTAAAACATTCCTTGAAAAATTGTGTTATACACGTGTTCAAACTATGATAGGTAAATCAATATGTTTTTAGCGTACACCTTTTTGCTATATGTCATTTAAAAAACTGAAAAAAAAAGAAATCAAAAATATTCCAATATTATGAGAATGGTTTAACTCTTAAACGACCTGCCATGTTAACTTTTATTCATAGTGGCTCTTTCTATGACAAAAAAATAAACAGTGATATATATTTTTTTCTGTACAATATTTTAGTAAACGGAACACATAAATTCACGTCATGAATGAAAATTGTCTAAATTTGGATAGTTTGGTCATTTTGGATATGATCATACGATTTTGAAATTTTCCAAAGAAAATTTCGTTTGATTTCATGACGTAGAAAAGTCACAAGTACAGGTGCACCCAACCGCTAATCGTTCCCACACTTCACTGAACATCGCGATACGCGATGTGGAGACCCTTTTCCTTTTGACCTTTACAAACCGGTAGACTTCTTGACAATGACAGGCTGCTCTACAACCGTCGTCCGAATTTCGGTCCACGCCTTGACAGTTACTATTAATACATCTACTTTCTATTAATGTCGATGGTATTCGATTGTCGTCTCGTGTTATCACGTACCTCCATGGACAGCTACCGGACGAGGACAGATGGTCCAATCCCCGTGAAGGTGAGAGATCCGGCAGAGAGTTCTCGCTGGCATTTACAACGTGATTTTGTCGGAGGATGTCCATGACGTACTCCGTTTCATCTCGTAGAGCTCCATGAAGTCTGGGAATGGATAGAGATTGTTTCAATGTGTCCACCCCGCGGTGGCCATGAGAAGTCTCATGAGACGAGCTTCTTACGCAGTGGTAGATTAATCCCAAACAAAAGGCAATCTACAATGGAAATTTTTTTTTTTTAATGAAAATGTTAAAAAGATCGCAAATATCACCCTTTTCAAATTTATGTTCCTTAAGCTAACACTAATATAATCATGTTATGACATAATTCTTTTTAAAAAGATATAATTGGGTATATCCTGTATCGATTCTTAATTAGAAAAAATGATATATTTTTTTTACTCAAATGTAATGTAATATACAACCTTCCAAATCATGGTGATTTCGTTGACCAAGATAATCATGGACACTTCTTTATATATACCATTCTAATCCGCTTACAATCTATTATCAGCCATGCATTCTATGGTTTTCCAATCAACAAATCTAAAGACTGAACGAATAGACGATAGGAAAAACTTATTCTCTTTTTAAATTTCACTTGTACCTCTGAACAATCATGGTTTATAGCCAATGAAATTTAAAGGCAATTGATTATGTTAATGACGGATTCCTATTATAATTATCTAAATTTTCTTCCCTTTTTATTATTTTGCAATTATGGTTATTCTTAAGAATTCTAATTGCGGGGAAAATTGTGCGTTATTCCTTTCGAAAAAAAAAACAATTTACAGCAGTGCTTTAATTATGTGACCAAAATTGATAAGGGTTTTTCTAAAAATAAGTTGTGAAATCCGCATCGGTAGGTCAAAATTAAAGTAAAATACATGTACACCCGAATGTCTATGGAATAATATACCATGCTAAAGTAAAAAGAGGTCAATTTTGTCATAATTCTTTGTTTTTATGCTTCGGCTGAATTTGCAAGCCACCATCTTTTTTATTTTCAATGTATAAAAGAACACTCTTACTAAAAATCCCCCTTTTATTGAAATCGACATGCTGATACAAAAGGATTGATTTTGATTTTGTCCATTTATGGTCATATTCATATTGATGATCAACATATGTTCTTTGACTAATAAAGTATATACATTATAGATTTACGAAACACAAATGAATGTAGCCTTGACGTGTAGAAATTTTCATATATGGAGAAGCCTACCCGTCATCAGATTTCAAATGTTGAAATTTAAGAAAAATATGGATAAATAAATAAAATTAATTTACAAAATGTTGTTTTCTTTATTTCTCTGTCAAAGTGGTGTGAATGGGGGGGGGGGAGAGAGAGAGCAGGTGCCCCTTTACCAGCTTTTATATCCTGTTGTGCAATCTGCAAGACATCTGAAAAAGGATACAGCTAATCTGATTTATTTTCGCAATAGATATTTCATTGTATTTGACAAAGTAACACATAAAAATGTTATGAAATTATTTAAAATGGTATACATTTTATATGCATTTCCACCTTCTGTTACATGAAATATTTAATTGAAACTATTTTTAAAAATTGGAACTAATTTTAAAAATATATCCGTTTGTGATCACTTATGACATACCATTGAAAAGAGGCCTTTGATCTATCGATCTATCGATTATGGATCATTATATGAGAAGAGAAATTTTATGGCATTTCCTACTCTATAATCTTCAAATAAATATTATGAAGTCTACCCGTCATCATCAGATTTCAAGTGTTTTAGTGTAAGAAAAATATGGATAAATAAATAAAACTAATTTTTTAACATTTGTTGTTTACTTTATTATTTCTCTGTCAAAGTGGTGTGAAGGGGGAGGGGGGGGAGAGAGAGAGCAGGTGCCCCTTTACCAAATTTTTATATCCTGTTGTGCAATCTGCAAGACATCTGAAAAAAGGATACAGCTAATCTGATTTATTTTCGCAATAGATATTTCATTGTATTTGACAAAGTAACACATAAAAATGTTATGAAATTATTTAAAATGGTATACATTTTATATGCATTTCCACGTTCTGTTACATGAGATATTTAATTGGAACTATTTTTAAAAATTGGAACTATTTTTAAAAATATATCCGTTTGTGATCACTTATGACAAACCATTGAAAAGAAGCCTTTGATCTATCGATTATGGATCATTATATGAGAAGGGAAATTTTATGGCATTTCCTACTCTATAATCTTCAAATAAGAGAGTGTTTGACCAAATCCGATCTCACTTCCTTTTTAAATTTAAGAATATAGAATCGGAATAATTCCTTAAGCTTAGTATATATAAGAGTAGCATTGTACAGGTGTTTCACTTGCAGACAGATACTGCCATGAAGATATTTTGGGTTCATCAACAGGTTTGTTGTAAAGTTTCACAAAACAATAAAATGTTAAAATACGTAAAATAATAGGAATTAAAAACAAGAATGGATTTCTTTGATTTGAATTAAATTTTCAAATGTACTACTTCATATAAAATCATTTAAATATTTACACAATATGTTCTTCAATGTTCTAACTCAAAATGATATAATGAAAACTTGCTATATTAAGCTTGTATGATATTTTTGCGAAATGTGATTTTTCAACAACCTAGCGTGGATTTTATTTAGCGCATTTCTAAATGCACCTATTTATGTGCCTATATATTTTACATTTGGCGATAAACTTGATTTAGTGGAATCCATTTTCCGCCAAAACGCTAAAAAGAATAAAATACACAGCCAAATGTAATACAGTAACAATACTAGGATCAAAAACATAGGTCTTGAAAACACAAGAGCAGTTATTTAGGCGAATTAACACTATCATAATGGAATGAAATTTTATTATTCAACATGAAAAGTTTGTATATTTACTCCAGAGTGCACTCATTTACCAAGGGACTTAGACACGATTTCAGATCACAATTTTATTATTTTTAGTGCATAAATGGTATATCTGTGCATTTTGAATGATTGACCAAAATTTAAATGTTAGATGTCAAAGTTACAAGCGAGATAAGTGGGTAAAAATTCATTGTTATGTAAAGTAAGCTTGAGACTTGTATTTGTTTACTATAGAAATTACCATTTCTCTGGAAAAAATTGACTCGTGGCAAACAAGATAAACCGATTCAATGTGTTCATAAACAATATTGTCAACAAAATATGCACCATTGAATCGAAACTTAAACCAATACAACACATATGTAAACAATAACAAGACTAGAGCTTTGTTTACAAAACAAAGAATTTCAAACTCTGTATCTTGCTTGTTATTCTTTTTTGTCACTTTTTTGGGGGTCAAATTTTGAGGAAGCATTAACAATACCCATATTAACTATTCTAGACATTAAATATGGAAAAATAAAATTTGGAAGTTTAAGGTCAAATCGTGTCCAAGTCCCCTAAAGTGGTAGCGACACACGGAAACGTAAGTTACAATTCCTGATTTAGAAGTTACGGGTTTGTTTATGCGTCTTATCATTGTCTAGGTTGTCATCCTGCTCGTCATATCCTGTTTTGAACGAGTTAGATCGGTAACCTGCAGAGATCCTACACCATTACCGCGGCTTGCCACTGATTTTCTCAACGAATCAGTCGCAATTCTGCCTGGAGAGGAAGGAAGAGTACTAGGGGAAATAAGCAACATTGACGTATCCTTCCTAGATATTACCCGCCAAAACTTGACAAACCAACCGAATACCGCCGCAAGAGATTGTTCAATTCAGTCAACATGTCCGTGGCATTTTGTCAAAAATATTGATCCAAACAGACGCCCAAGAACTATTATTGAAGCACAATGCAGCACTTCCTGCTGTCGAAGAAGAAGTGATTTTTGCTGTGCCGACGGTATTCGACCCGGATGTTCTCGCTGCCAACCAATTTACTACTACGTACATGTTTTGCGCAGAACAGGATGTGACGTTGTAACTCGCATGTTTAAGTATGAGACCAAACTAGAGAGGGTTGTGGCGGGTTGTACTTGCGTTAAAATTCCTGATGCTCTTAGCCCGCAAGTACCAACGATGGTGCCTTAAATAAGAACACTCATTTTGTCCCTTGGTTTATTTGTTTTTTTTTTTTTTCCTTTTGTACATGCGTATTATTAACATTGTTGTTTTTTTGGAAATCATATTTTGATTATTTAGTATGAAATTGTGCAATATATTTAATACTGGATTTAAACTTTATATTACTGCATAATAATATTATATGATTTACGATTAATAAAGACTTTTTGGGAAAAAGATATGAATAGTTTTGTTAAAGGTTTTCAATTATATTCAAAATAGATACAAAAAAAAAAAATAATTGTTGTGATGTAAATGCACCACAAATTTTGCTTTAATTAAGTGAATCAAATTCTATATGAAAAAGGCTGTTGTTAAAACCAAAAATTATTCGGTATTTTTTTAGCTGAAATTAAAATACTGCTGAACGTTTACATATTAAATTCAGATTTAGGGTTTCTTCTATTTCACATTCATATGTATTATGTTGTGAATATATACACATGTATTGTATTGTGAACATATAGTCTTACTACATGAATATTGATGATTTTAACACGCCATAAAAGTCAGCAAACGGATATCTTTCAATTGAGCGATGAATACTTTTGTGTAAAGCATTTACGCGTTTGGTGTGAGCCATACGAAATGTGCCAAAGTTCATTGGACTCAAATTACAAAACGTCTTATTCGTGTGTTTAAATGACAGGCCTGTAAGACAACATGGCATATCGAGTTCTCTACACTAACAGGTATTAATTAGACACCTGTTGGCCAAAATTAAAAACTTCCTTGACTATACCACGGCTAACAAAAAATATTACGGTTGATCAATCATTTGCTTCTCTTGATATATATTTGATTGGTTTAACACTAAAAGGTTTTTATAAGCTCGTTGAAATGACCAGGAGATTATTCTCTCTCTCTCTCTCTCTCTCTCTCTCTCTCTCTCTCTCTCTCTCTCTCTCTCTCTCAATAATGATTTATTTGAAACTCAAGGGTTCCCTAATTTAGTCTAAATTATTAATTATTTTGATTTTGATAAATAAGAATGCTAATATATGTTACAACCCATTGTCAGATTTCACAACATATTTTTGTCAATAAGCTTGAAAATCAAGTCAGGACAATTTACACCCACCCATCATCCGGAAATGAAATTTGCAATGCTCTCGTATTTCAAAATGTATTGGAAAATCACACATCTGACGAGTCATTTAAATGCTGGCCTTGTTGTAGGCGGAAACGCTCTTTATCCGCACACTGCTACCTCCGCCATGTCCTAGGCGAACCTTTGGGGATAAATACTACAAGATGAATGAAACTTAGGTCTAAGGAAACAGGAAGCTAACGTGTCTAATGAAAAAAACCTCAAGTAAATTTCTATGACGTTAGTTCAACATAATTTCATTAAGTTACCATGCGATGACATATCGCACGAAACGCCTTAATTTCATCTTCGAACCAATATTGTGACGTTCATGGACTGACAAATTTTGTGAAAACAGACAATAATAAATAATTTTTTTTTAAATTTAACAATCTCAGCGATGATTAAGGTTGCTTAAACAATGCTTGAAATTCATGATCCCGTGACGCAATATCAAAATATGATATCATAATGAGTTAACTGGTCCAGTCACTAAATTGAACATTATTAAAAATACACTTGACTAAATACTAGCATTAAAAAAGTTTTCATATTTTATTTCAGTCAACTATAGCGGTAACCGTTTTCTTTGAGTTATCTCTCATATGTTAGTTACACCACGACACTATTTTTCAGAATAGCTAACTTTTTTTCTCAACAAATGGTTGTAGAAATGACACAAAATACTGCTTTCATATTGTTTCATATTAATTTTCTTAACTTTATTTAAAATCAAGTTCGTGGCTGCGCAGATCTAAGTGATTGAATATGGCATTGTTCTGTTTTTGTATGCGTAATTTGCATACGAAACATCATGTGGAACGTCATATTTATTCCTTTTTTATCTTTTGACAACGGTTTTGGTCAGTTATGGGCAGAAAAAGGCCAGTTAAAGAACTGTTCACATTTTGGTCCCCAAACGTACAAGGTGGCCAGACATTCCTCTTTAACTAAGGCACAACTTTATTGAACAAATTGGTAGTCCACCAATATATTTTCAATAGGCGGTATTGTTAACGTTAAGAATTACATGTATGGCTCAGGTCATAATTTTCGTTCGACATTGTTTTTTTTCTCTTTTTGATCAAAATCTCTTGGTGGTATACCAGATTCGTTTTCCGGCAAAAAAAAACTTTGAAAATAAAATTAATAGTAGGGAAATTCCAAATTTTGAAAGGGGTGTACATCAAAAAATTGAAAAATTTTGAAAGCTTGGTATACCACAACACTGGACAAAAAGATGTAAAATAATATAGTAGCTATTTAATTTGTTATGGATGTTTGTGATATAAAAGCATTGTTATATTGTGAAGATAATTGAAAATGACAATAAAGTGTTTACGTGTTTCTAAAGTTAATTGTTGCCCTCCAAAAAATAGTCAATAGAACATTGCTACAGTTTAGCCCATCATAAGCCAGTAGTTGGGGAGGGAAGAATTTCCTACAGTCACCCATTTGATATGCTGAATGCTGAGGACGGGTTAAAAGTATAGCTAAGCTTTGTTCTTGCTTGAATGTATTCAGGACCAATTTAGATACAAGTATCTTATCTCTGATATGCCTAAGATGGCCTATTTTTGTCGGTATGAAAGATGTTAAGATTGAAGAGAACATAATTCTTGAACTTAATTTGATGCACAGGAATGGAGGCCAATCCTTAGTTGGTCCTTGCGTGCGTGTGTGGATAGATAGATAGATAGATAGATAGATAGATAGATAGATAGATAATCCAAAATTCCAATAGATCACGCTCCTTACCCAAAGTTTTCTTCATCCCAAATTATGTGTTACATTGAGACTGCTTCTAAGAAGGATCGCAGTCCCAAATTATAACTAATTACATGAAGCCTGTGCTGTAGAGGATCTGATATTTCGGGTAAATGATTACTTTCGGGTTGTTTTTTTTTTTTGTCAAGGAGACAAGTCGATTACAAAATTTTTGAAAAGTCACCTGTATTAAATTTTCATATCGTCATTTTCAAATATTTGATAAAAGAATTATTTTTGCGATATGCATGCATACCCCAAAGAACCGGGAGAACCGAATACTAGTTACATGTATTCATTTTGTTTAATTTACAACACTGTCATTGAAGGCTGTATTTTTGGTGATAGACCCCCCCCCCCCTTTCCATGTCGTGACATTTGACTGACTTCTATAGATGATATGGCTACAGAGCTCCTGGTTTATCGAGCCTGGCGACGGAGACCGCGTGTTTGTAGTCCTCCACAGTGGAGACGGCTCAATTCCCGGAACGTCCCCTGTAATTCACGGACTCTAAGCTCTGTCACGAAGTTCATTAACTCAGCTTGTTAAAGCACTGCTAATGCAACCCAGATGGGATAATTGAACATTTCTTTTTGTAATGAAGATAACAAACTCTTAATGCATCACGGCTGTTAAGTACACAAGTTCCTTTTGCGACAAAAGGTCAATTGCAATTTTTCCCCGTTTTGAATTAGGTTCAGCTGTAAAGAGAGATCTTCGGGGAATCTGAGTCAAGTTTTCATTCAATTGAATTTCATGAGGGTGAAAAACATATCCTTATTATTAATATAGGGTTAAGTGACACATCTAGACAAATTATTTGTAACCATCACTTTGGATGAAATATTCTCAGTAATCATATTGTATTTTGTTCGCACTGTCTTTTTTTTACCACTTTAGAATCACCAATGATATCTAACCATTTTAACTGCAACTTCAGCAGATCTTTGTATTTCAAAACAATAGGTTTGTACATGTATATTTTATGATATTGTAAACCCTGCAATATGACACATGCGATTAAGATAAAGATTAGATATTTCAGCAAAAGCAAGTATTTTACAATTTATGTTGAACCCAGTTATTCTAATTTATTTTCATATCATTTTTCTTCATCTTTATTCTATTTTATCATTCTGAAATTACAACCCTTTGAATTCACTTCCAAGATTGAATTCGTATTAATTAAGAATAAAGGAGATCATTATACCTTCAATTATTAAAGAATATATTTAGTACAAATCAATTTCAATCTAACAAAAACGCTAAATTGCAGAAATATAAATACCTTGACAGCTTTCAAAACAGTAGTAGATATATTTCTGAAGTTTAAAATATTATTCAATTTTCTATTCATAGAATACCACACCGACTGTTAAATTACAGTATTGTAACCATAAAAAATATCTCTTAAGGACAAAGATGGTTTCGGCACATTAGCCGCCACTCTATCGGATATCCATTAGCTTTTACACGTCCGGCTACTTATTCCGGGTTTATATAAAAGATATATTGTATTTGTCCCTCGGAATATTCCAATGCGCGAGTATCATTAGCGGGCATTACTGGACAAGAAGATGCAATTAACAAAGTAACCCATAATAATAAAAACCAATCGCTTTGTCTACAAATCTAGGATCATCGGTCCTATCGGGGAGCCTATCGAGTAACAGCTTAATACAAATGACTGCAATAAACTTATTCTAAGGACAATTTGTTCATGTCTTTATCTTCCTTCATTAGAGAACGTCAGGGTCTCTGTCTATATTGATCATCGCGGCAAATTGAGTATATCATACATACTCTATAAGCTGTGTCATAGCTTCAATAGTCACTAGTATCGTGAATCAAAGAATTCATAACTTGAGGTTACAGTTTCCTAAATTTTATTGCTTAATTGAGTATACATACATGTACATGTATCATAATGAATGTATGTCTTTTCTACTTATATATACTACCAAAGAAGATAGTAATTTCTTCATAAAACGACATTCATAGGCAGAAGCAATACTAGTGTATATATATAGAGAGAGAGAGAGAGAGAGAGAGAGAGAGAGAGAGAGAGAGAGAGAGAGAGAGAGAGAGAGAGAGAGAGATCTTTCAGTCCGCATTTCGATTTCTAATTACTTGATTTTTTATCATTCAAGAAGGGGAAGCCGAGAAATAAAGTGAACTGGTATTTCTCAATAAATGCACACAGATATCGGATAAACCCTCGCTCCGGTATTTCTTAATCAGATGATCGGCAGAGAGTCGTAACAGATGAACACGTGTTTATAGAAAGTTCCTATCAGTATCTCTGACTTCCGTTTTATTGGAAAAATGAAAATATCAGTTAATTTAAACGCTTGGTTACAAAGCAGACGGTCCCATAAGTGTTGAGTCCTAGTGGGTATATATTTCAAAAATTGAAAGAGAGCGAGAAAGAGCGAGAGCGTTAAATTTGTTACATTGTCATGATCGTTATGACTTTTGTGCATTGTGGGGCCATTACAGCTTTTGCCATTGTAATTTAACACGGGGGATGTTCGATATCTAGATAGTGTCGGTCTGGATTACAAACCGCTAGCTAGGAGATGGATATCAGACCCCTGTTACTGGATATCATGATCTGCCTAGATGTCTCACTTTCTGTAAGTATAGATATATATACACTGTAGGTTATGTAGCGCAAGCGGACTTTTTTGGGGGGATAGTGGATTCTATAAATAAGTTTTTCGATTTAATGTAAAACTTGATGAAGTGATTCTAAATAGTCTATTATGAAACAGATGGTTTTGTGGGATTTTTCCCCCGGAACGGACAATTGATGATTCAATGTGCCAGGGACGAATAGTATTTTATTACTTTTAATGGTATGTTATGAAGTTATTTCCGCATAATTTAAGATACATGTAGTTTGTTTTTGTTCGTTACTTTGCGAGGTCATATTACTTTGCAATTAACATATAAAGTAAATTTATCCATGCATCAATACAAATTCTATCAATGTAGTTATAAAGGATTGACGGCAAAATCATTGCACTGATTACAAATTACAACTAATCGCTGTTACATTTTGAATGGCTTCTATAAAATAAATGTAAAGTTCAATGTAATAAACGGGATTATTTTGGAAACTTTCTTAATATTTTGGTTAACTTTAATACAAATAAGTTTTCTGCATTTCTATTGATTAGTAAACATTTAAACTGGATCGTTCGGGTGAAAATATGAGGAGTTTTCCTTTTAATATGACAACTAGTATATTACTATTGGTATTAAACTATTCATTTGATTATGTCTTTGTAATTAACTCGTTCCTTTTATCAATTCTCATGCTGAATAACGACACACAGAGACAAGTGGAGGGTTGAATGAAACGCTGTGTATTGAACTATTGATTACGTAGCAAAGTTTACGTAATCACGGTTTGAAACATTAAATGTCTTCCTTTTTACTATGACATCATTTAGCATGGTTAATTTTCGTATAAAACATTAAAATCTTTGTCTTTTTCTCTCCGACGGCCATTATACAATTTTGTATTCTTTGCAAAGAGAAAAAAACTGCAACTACAATTATAATAGTCGATTTCTGTTCTGTGCTGTGCCATTACTCTAGAAATATTCATTTCTTTTAAAGGAATCCAAACGATATGAGCGAATTCATGTATTCATAAGATACCACCCTTTTTCTACAAACATGCTTACATGTACACTATAAAACCAGATGTTCTCATATACATGTATATCATATGATTTAATCCCCTCGACCTACCTAAAAAAATGAAACATGAAAGGATGTTTCGATACTGTTCGCAGCAACTTAACATTTTGTAATAATGCGATTTGCCTTTACAATATAGTTCCGGTTTTTTTTTTTACTACATTGTATATATCTGGCGCCGTTTTCCTCCAATAAACCTTCGTTAAATGTCGCTGTGGACCACCAGTCGTTTGGTATTAACATTTACTTCTTTTATGTATGAAAATTAGCCAGAATTAATCGACACTTATTTCTCCCATGAATATTGTTTCCATTTCGAAAACAAGGGTCAGTGTTTGCTCATTGTTTACGTTTTTTGTAGTCTTTTTACGAAAGGTTATACGTGTATATGTATCTTTTTACAATGGCATCAGCAGACTACACAGAAACTCTTAAATGTATACATAAATTGTCAAATACGCCCAAGTAAAAGAGGTTGTTGCCAATCGTCATTTCAAATTTCCAAGCGTAATTTGGCAAGTTCAAAACTTTCTGGCGTAACATGCCAAGAAAATTTATACAAAATTACGACTAAAAATTTAATATGATCATGTTTAAGAGAAGTATTCACATAAACTATAACTAATCTAGTTATTTGTACAGAAAATAAGTTTGAATAAGCTTCTCTTATTGTGCTACATTGAAATTTGATGAGAAATAGCATGTATGTAATTGTATGTTATAAACAATTAATTTGTTCAACATTTCTTAAAACACATCTGGTCCTGATTTTTGTTTAGCAATGAGGGATCCTTTAAATGTAAGCTACTACTACTACTACTACTACTCTCTCTCTCTCTCTCTCTCTCTCTCTCTCTCTCTCTCTCTCTCTCTCATGTACTTGAATAAGTAAAATATAATGTTACTAAAAAGCGAAATTTACCAAACTACATGACATGTATACGTTTTAATTACAAATTGTAATTGAAGTTATATTACCTAATATCATTATAACATTTACAGAATGAAATTGTGACTAATGTACTAAATGTATATCAAACTACATGTAAATGTTACGCTTCAATCATAAAATGAAATAAATACATTTACATCATGTGATGGCGATTAAATGTACATGTACATGTACACCAATATACATATACGAGTTAAACATGTACATATGAAGTTACACTTCAGTTACAAAATACATGTGGTTACATATACCATCCACTGAAATATGTAATGATGAGTAAATTTACCTGTATTTACCTGTGTCGTAGTATATATCAACGCAGGTTTCAAAAACAGATACCATTTATGGCCAGTATAGCTTAGCTAACAGTAAAGAATCTGGCGTTTTGAGCGTCTCTTTTTCCATACATTTTTACATGATTGTGCTTGGTTTAACAAGATTGATAAAAATTCCATGATTACAATTCAGAACTTAAAACCATTGTTCAAACTCCAGTGTTGCAAAAATTACATTTCTAGTCAGGCATCTTTTTTGTATTTTTAAAAATAAAGATAACGTTTTGCGGTGAATGTGCGATGTTGCGTTTTGTAAACACAAGATGTAACTTTTAAAATTATCAAATTGTATGTGTCCCTATTGGATGCTCCGTCATTTTTTCTGTCAGGACCGAAAGAAAAAAAAATCAAGCGTAACATCTCTTAAGGCCCGCGTTTTATTCGCTTCGCATGTTTACAAACAGTCTGCTTTCTTACACAGTTTGACTTAATTACAAGACTTTATCTGATTCTTTTATTGCAAAAGAGGAAAATAAAAGAAGACTTCCCAACATAACTCAAAACGCCAGCCGGCCATAAAGGGTTAAGCTACATCAAGTTGACGGGCGCTTTGGCCATAATGCTCTCCGATGTCAAACACAGATTTCAAATCGATGCCATATTGAAAAATGTTCCGTGAATTTAATTTCTCTGAATTCTGTTTCGCGAGCATTTGCCTTTGATACGGGTCGTGAGATTCTGAAGGGGATTGGAACCAGTAAATCCTTATTGGTCCTTAAACATCAAATCGTGGCCCATTTTTACATTCGGTGCGTAATCGAAAAATGATATTAAAAGACCGTGATTACATCAAATGGCCGCGCAAAATAACATGATAATAAATACTAATTTGCCAAAATCATTGCATTTTATTTCATTATGAACAAGGCTCTCTCTGATCTTAGTCTAAAAGAGCTGACTATTACGTAAGACGATGTTATAACGAATATGCTGGGAGTAAAACGATGCTATTGAGGCTTTTGAAAATGTCCATTCTATCATCTGTTAATTCAATTTTGTGGAATATTTTATTGAATATTCCCCTCAGTTGGTGTTGGGTGTCTTTTTTGTCATTGTCATACAATATTGGATTTTTCTCGGCTGTCAATATCGTCACAGTATGTAATTCAAGCCATTCAGCCCGGGGGCTGGCTGCTTCTGTTGAAATTTCTAAGTACAATTGTATTTATAGTTATGTCTTTTTATAGATATTAGTATAATAACAGTTATACATGTAATACATGCATGTCTTCAGACACCATTCGATGTTTATCAAAATATGTACCCTTTTCCTTCAAGTTCTGTTTCAACGATCCAATGTTTTACTTACTATGGCTTAGAATCAAGCAATAATTATACGAGGTTCATTAGGTATTAACTTGAAGTAAATTGCCTTGCTAAATCCTACTGCCAGAAACAAGGGGCTTCACATTTCGAGATTATATCATAATGATTGTGCAAAGGCCGATATCCATTCGAACACGTTAAGAGAATATGGCGTTATCTGAAGTTAGGATTCCTCTCAGACTGTAAGAAGCTTTGAGGCTTTTGGGAAAATATAAGTTTTTTAAAATTTTTGCGAACAATGTCCTTCAAAAATTGATTTTTATTGAAGCCTTAAAATTTCCTCCATTAGCAGAATCTTGAGACGCGCTAAGTATCGCTGTAATTGAACACGAGGAGGCTAGATTGAACGTTAATACGACAAAGGATGTCAAGAGCGGAAACAGAGCCCAGGGGTAACGACGGGGAAATCCCAATTAAGGAATTAGAGATTTAGAAACAAAAAACGTTATCATAATGTGATATACGAATCCAAACATTCTGCATCAAAGGAAGCTTTTTTTGCCCGTAGTCTAATCTAGTGGTAATTGGCATTGAAAATGTAGATCCATAATATAAATATAAAATTCAGTGCTGAAAAAAATGTATCCGTATGTAAATGTGGGGTAGGCATATAGTTCTTGAATCTAGTCTACTGTTTCACAAACGAAGGAGTTGGGGTTTTTATCGAGTACACACCTGCTGCACTACAGATATCAAGGTTACTGCCAATCGCAACTTCTCGGGCCTTTCCGGCAAGCTCGGAAAAACACCTCGAATGTATTAACATTACCGGATGTTAGAATTCTATACAAAATGGAGTCGCTTCCCATTAAAATAGGTATCGGCTAGACAGCCTTATAAGTCGCTTCTGTGTTATATCTTAGGGTATATCATTTACTTTGTTGAAGAGTAGCTTACATCTCAACAGATCGTAAAATGTGTTGTATTTATATCAAGTTTTATAAAAAAAAAAAAAAGGGGGGGGGGGGGGGGGTTGTCATGGACGCCTAGGTAATACATTCGAGGTGTTTTTCCGAGCCTGCCGGAAAGGCCCGAAAAATTGCGATTGGTATCAAGGTTACTGCATCTTTGAGCATGCAAAGTTCGAACCCGTTTGTAACAGTCAGTTCCGGTCTAATTCCACATGTAAAACGGAAGTGAAACTTAATTATACCATGAGAGAGGAAAAAAACTTGGGAAACTTGAAAAAAACAGTACTAGTATTATTGTGGAAAACGTTTACGTATACAATACATCATTTTATTGTGTTTGTGGTAATTTAATATGATATTCACAACGTAATGAACGTCTCCCCAACGGCACCAGGAATAGAATGTGACCTATACATGGTACGACCTAAACTGAATCTGCACATCCTCTCATTTTTACCACAAACATGAATAAAACATATATGCTATTTCTTTACATATAACAAGATGTTTAATAGATAAGTTAATCGTGGATGACCAAACATTATAATACACTCAGGCCCCCCCGTCACTAAAATATTCAAATCACTCAATTAAGTCCTCAACTCAAATCCTCAAAAGAGATAATTTGAGCATAAGTCAAAACTCGTACCAGAGGCTGGGTATTGGCTTGAGAAAAGTTGGTGACGGCGGAGCCAGATTCTCCTAAGAAAAGAGGATCAATTTATTTACACGTCAAAATTGATCACCAGTAAATTCATTGACCCTAGAGACATAAGTGAGCGATGTGACCTAATTAACGAAGAACATCCTAGGATTCGAAATGCAGTTACTGTAAAAAAACAGGAGCATCTCGCTTTCATGAAAAATCTTCTTAAAAATAATAAGAATCATTACACGTAATCTCTGTTACTAATTCTATTGATCGCCGACAATTATTTGGCAAAGCTGTCATAGAAAACGGCACTATTTGTTTCTAATACGGTATTATATCAAAACACCACAAAGAGTGACATCTTTGCAAATTTTACTAACAAAGGCCCGACGCCATTCGCCTGAGAGTCTGAGTCATTAGCGTGTTTTTCCAAGTAGTGAGAATCATAATCACTCAAATGTTTTCTTTTGGGAACTGCAAATCTAAGTTCAGCAGCAATAACTAATGTCTTTGTCAAATGTTTGTATATTGCCGCTGAAACACGATGCCGTAAATAAGAATGGGAGCGCGTCTCCTTTAACGGCAGAACTTGCTTCTTCATGTATTATAATAGTTACGCTCCAAATGATATTATACATTGTATTTCTGTGGTTTTACATTGATTCTTGCTTTTGTGGACTCTTTCTTGGTTTCAGAGCACCTAAGAAAACAGCTGAAATTCAAATACATGTATTAACAAGAAAGGAAACAGAATGGAAGTAAACCGAAAAAGGCTTCTTAAGGGTGTTATTTACTCAGGGTTTGAGTTCTGAAATTCCGATTGTTATAAAGTTCAATGTAATGAGTAAAATTTGTTCTAAACACAAAAAGTATTTATGAAATGAATTATTACTGACAAAACATTCAATACTCAATAGTTTTACTTTATTATGTAATTAGGCTCAAACAAAAATTGACTTTTAGCCAAACAGAGACTAAATTTTGCAGATTTTGTTTTCTCCTAAAAGTTTTTTGGCAGTAGTCTAATATTAAAAGTTAGGATTTTATATTAAAGTGAATGTAATCCGTTGGTTTTACTTCACTTATTCATTAAAATAATCTTATGGCACGAATAATAAGAATATTAAAAAATGCTTAAAAACGATAAAAGACACCATATCTCCAAATTTTGATCATTTACCTCATATAAATTTTATGCCAACAGAATAAGGTCAATATAAGTAGTTCAATACCATAAATGGTTTTGTATTATCATCATTCAATTTTTTGTAAAATTGAATCAAAAATGGGAAGGGATTTGAAAAATGATAGAGGAAATTCGGACCGAATTATTTTCTAAAATTTATGCTGAAATCTTAATGATGTGTACTTATTTAGTGCCACTACCATTCATAAAGTGTATCTTATTTTTTAAAGTGTTTAATTATTTGTAATATTTTTTTTATTAAGAAAATCTCAATCGTAGTGTAAAATTAGTGTGGTATTTTTCTTGATTTTTTTAATAAATATTCAATGGCCATTAACTCAAAAAGTATGTAATTTACCTACTTTTCTGAAAGTGAAAAATAACAATACAAGCAAAGGTCTATAACACACAATAGATGGTTTTTCATTATCATCAGTGGGTTTTTTTTTAATTCTGAGTTAACGTCAACCTTAATTGCAATTATTTAATAAAAATAAATTGCATTGCTCTTTCCATTTTTGATTGACACCCTTCTCCCGAACTTTTTTTCTTACTTTTGATTAATAGAAATAAAATTTTAATGGCCTTTATTATTTGTATTTGAGAGATGATTTTTTATATACATTTTGTTAGGTGTGGGACTCAACAGAAAGACCTTTCACAGACCGGAAGGACGGGCCGTGCTGTGACGGAACTCTTGCGTTCGCGGCACCTCCCACAATGCCCTGCTCTTCCTTTCAGTGTTGTCAGTCTGTAGAGGACGTCGTAGTGTACCCCGTCAACCACGCTTTGGGTTACGAGTTCAGATGCATTGTGAGTATCATATATATTTAACAATTTGACATACTGGAATAGTTAGTCAGGTATTGTATAACATGAGGTTATAAGTCTGATAATATATTACATACTAAAATATCATATGGTAAGTCTGTTACTGTTTCAAAATTTAAGGAAAGCCATAAAGTCTGATACAATTACAAAATAACATAAATTGTTGTAAGATCGTTTTACAATTGATATGGTATGTTTGGTAAAAATTAGTTGTATGTACATGTAATTATATATCATATATCAGTATTAGGTCTTCAAATCGTTAGCTTTGCTCTTAGCTATATAAGCAGTGTAATTTAATAAGCGATATATAACCTGTAGTCCTATACATGTGTAACTATATTAAATATAAAGAATAATACATACCCTTTTCCATATCACAGCTTGTATCAGCCCAAGACTCCAATATCAGCCCGAGGGCCGAAGGCCCGAGGGATGATATTGGTCGAGGGTTGATACAAGCTGTGATATGGCTCCAATATCAGCCCGAGGGCCGAAGGCCCGAGGGATGATATTGGTCGAGGGTTGATACAAGCTGTGATATGGAAAAGGGTATCTATTATTATATTTATTACATACTTAGTAATAAATTTAAAAAAAAAAACATCAAATTTTTTTTAAATTGATTATTCATATTATTTGAAAAAAGTCTGCACGTGTACATGTATTTGATAAAAATATGAGTTCTTCTTGTTTTAACATGAAGCTACGGAATGGAATTTCATCAGATTTTAAAAATTGACTGCTTTAAAACATTTGCTAGCATTTGAAGTTTTCAACTGTACTTAAAAATGTCGACTGTAACTGAAAATATTTTATTTTTCGTCTGTAAACATGCAAAAATGCCGAAGCGAAAAAAGGCAGAGGAGTTCCGAAAGGGGTGTGATACGGATCCGTATCAGCCCTGGAGGGCTGATAACCTGTATCAGCACCGGAGGCCGATACGGATTTTGTGATGTCATCTGTATCACATATGCCAAAAACCTGTATTTATTACTAAGTATGTAATAAAGCAGTTTAAACAATAGCTTGGACTTTCGATGGGATGTTACTATTCTAGATTGTTCTTCAAATATTGACCTCCTTTCTTCTAATCCGCTAAGAGAAGCCCATCAATATTTATACTAGACAGTCAAAATCGGACAAAACTGCTCTGCTGTATGTTTCAGCTGAAATATACATCCCTGGATGAAATTGGACAAGTGTCATTGGCGTTCGATGTATTCATATCTAATAGCCAATTAGCTATTATATAGACAGTAAGACCATGAGTAGACCCCGCCTTCATTATATATATAAATCGAAGTTTGTCACGGACTGCCAAAGTCCAAGCACTTAAATTGTTAAAACATTTCTAAAATTTCCTTATGAAATATCCTGCCCCAGTTGTTCTCCGACTGCAAGTGCGGCTAAAACTTTAACTTTAACACTATAGTTTACTGTTTTAAATGTTTCAATTCTCTTTGACGTTCATCTTCTTTACAGCCGAAAAAGGAAATTACATCCAGGTGCTTCGAAGAAAATGAGAGAGTTCAGCCAGGGAAAGATATAGGCACAATCGAATATAAGCCAAAAAGGTGTTGTGATGGACTCAAGTTTAACTTGGTATTCAATTCCAGTAGCCCCGCCTTAGTTATAAAATGCATCAGAAGATAACAAGTAATAAAATCAAGACCGTTTTTTAATTACCATTTCTTTCTTTTATATGTTCACCATAATTGCAGAAGATGTATATATGCATGACTGTTCTTACGCATGATGGCATAGTAAGAGAAAACGTGGTTATATGCAGATAACTGCAAAGATAGATCTCTTGCCAACTATCAAATCAACGCTTTAGGGAGAAAAATCTTAATTTCGTATGGACTATTTAAAAGTATATATACATTCAAAAAAGAAATATGTTTTGCTGGATCTATACTTAGAAATATTATTATTTTATTATAAATATGCAAAGTATGTTAGGCATATATGAATTGTAAACTATGGTTCCTCCATACTCATCTCCTTGGAACATATCATATGTATATACACAACGCTGGATTTGAATTAAGTAATATTTCTATGAAGACCTTCAATTAATGCATTATTGAAACTAACAAAAGAGAGTGCGATATTGGTATGCAAATTTATTATTCCTTCTCTATGTACATAACTGATCACTGACTTATCCTCTATAAGCGCACGAATTGAAGCCGTCGAAGAAGACCTTCTTGGTGTAGCGGGTGTGCTCCCTGAGATCGGGCACGGGGTCGGGATGATCTTGGTGGAACCTGGAAACATAACAATTATAAACCGTCAATGCTGATAGGGATTGTGTCAGATTATTGTAAATATTTTAAAGCAATATGCGACACTTTTCGGGCAAATATGACGATTTGACTGTAACAGTTATTGATCCGCTGGCATATGCGCGGTAATATTTTCTGTTACTAATTAACATTTTTTTTTAAAAATTAACCATGGACTCATTGACAATTAAAAAATTGTTAATTTGTAAAAAAAAAAACACAAAAAAGCCCAAAAAACAATATGGCAAAACTGGCCAAACAAAATTGTATTTATTATTGAAAGCAATAGACTGGACGCAAAGCTGGTCAAATTCCTTACGTTATCCATCGGTGGTTAGTGCGAAAACCTATTATTTCAACAACTTTTTGTAATTCATTTGCGAACCTTTATCAGCAAGCTTGGTCTTACTTCAGTCTTGCATTACTCGATATACAAAACATTTTTATATACGTTTATTTACATCTACTGGATTTAATGTTTTATAAAACGTACAATTTTTACGAGCTTTTTCATCGTTATGATTCATTCTAATATAGACTACATTAACATTATATGCCAACATAATATCCACACTCAAACACAATGGCGCCGCTGCGTACATGCAGTTTCAAATATCACTGCGTTCTTCAACAGCTAATAAACTTTGATTACTTTTATAAATGCTTCCACAAAAGCATTCAGAGTAATTCCTATTGATTTTATAACTTATCAACTCCGTAGATGATCGAGCTCTGCAAGATAATGTTCACACATATGATTTCCCCATTAACACGAAGCACCCTTCCCAAGAGGCTTTGCAAATCCAAAATGAAACTCCAAACGATGTCATCATCTTGAAAAGGGCCATGTGATTCGACGTCTAAGCACTGGCACGTTCCGAACGCCAGCGAGCTCGGTGAAAAGTTGACGGAGTGTTTAATCTAGAGAGGGTGACAATGTTTGAAAATCTAACACGATAATCAGACCGCAGAGATCCCCATTTCACAACAATCGCAATTCAAGCGCAGAATCTCCATAATGGAGGGTTTTTAGACCGAGTTAAATAAAGCGAGAGAAGGAAATTTGATTTCTCTTGCCAAGTGTAAACCAAGAATGCTTCTGAGGTGTATCAAAGCGCATGGGAATCTAATTTTTATAGATTTTTTTCTTGGCTGTGATTTCCCCATAGACATGTATCAATTTTCCGTTTCTAGAAATAAAATTTCTTTTCCGAATACACAGTCGCTATATTTGAATCATTAATTGTTTGTGTGAATACCATTTAAACCAGAAATCAACACCGTTTAAAGACAATGGCTTCATCGAGTAGGGACTTAACGTGAAATGTCCTACACGTCTAATTATACAACGACTCGGAAAGTAAATGTTGAAAACATGTTCTGTTCTAACTGATAGACCGTTTCACCCATTTAGCCAGAAATTTGAGTGATTTTTTCTTTGCACTATTGGTATTTTTAGCTTTTATAAATCGTCTTCGTGTTGTTGGGTTTCTTTTAAATTCTGAAAACCTATATGTTATGCAGGGGCTGTTCATTTTATATTCGTCTGTTAGAAAAAGATGACACTTAGATGGTATGGGAAATCTGTCGATATTGATGGGGATTAAAGTAAATTATAATTAAAATACCTTCACCGGTTTAGAATCTTCAAATTTTACAATATTTAATAAAAAATACGTTTTAAAAATTGTCGAAAAAGTAAAAATTTTAAAATTCCCGTCGAGACTCGAACTCATGATTTAAACATTCGATGCGCTATACGCTATTAGATGACAATTTTGGGGAACAAAACTATTCCAAAAAAATACACTTGATGTTATTTTTTATTTCGATAAATAGTACGTCACAATATAGAGATGCCCCATACCACCTTAAATTTTCATGTAATTATTTTCCAATTAATAAATATAACTGAAGTCTTTCCATCTCTATTTATCGTTTTGTAAGTTCTAACCATCTAATTAAAATGCTCACTTTATACGAGTAATTTGAGAGAGAGAGAGAGAGAGAGAGCATAGTATAAACAGTGATTTTTTTGTAATTCATGCAGGATATGAAAGAAGCGGTCACTACCGATAAAAAAAAAAGTCATATAACCTAGTAAATTGTTTTGCGGGTTTTGTATTCTTTCACTTTCATACAATGCATCGAACTCTTACATGAAGCACTCTATCAACGTTAAAACATCGGTTTGAAACACATTTTACCTTTTCTGTGATTCAGACTTCCCCTTCAGACGCAGTTTTTCCGAGTCTGCCGAGTCGATCCACTGATTGATTGTGCAGGGGAGATCACTCTTCTGCAACACAGAAATCGTTCTGGAGATCCCAGGAGCTTCTGCCTCCATCAGTCTCATTTCGTCTTTTACATTCTTCATATCCAGTAGGAGTTTCTCTGGAATTGCTGGACGTTTATGCCTCTTAACTAGATCTGATGGCGGAGTCCTCTTAGGTGCGACATCATTGTTATCAGTTAATGTTGATTTATCCGCAATGGTGAAATCTTCCTGGTGCAACGCTGATGGTAAGCGATAGTTGTAAATGGCAGCGGTTAAGAAATGGTAATTTTGATTTTTATCCAGATCTGATATTCTCATTTGCCTCTCATCTTCCATGTGTTTTGGAGGAACTGGGACCGTAAACGGATACTCATAATTTGAAGCGCAGACTTTAGAATTATCAGTGTGTCCGAAATACGTACAGAAAGCTTCGGGACCACTTTCGGGCTCTGGTTCAAAACGAGGCCAGTTTTCAAGATTAATGATTGCTTCATAATCCTGTCGAGGGGTTGGCTTTATTTCTAAATTGTACCCGATGTCATCAGCAAATCGAACGCGTTTCGGTTTTCCCGCCTCACAGAGGGAGCGAGAATTCCCGAGATTATCGGGATTGGTATTTTCAGGATAGATGATGTTGTAGCGAGAATTGCCGTACATTTTTTGGCGCAATTGATTAATGGCCTCTCTGGTGGGTTGTTCAAGAATGAAATTTCCTGCAAATGAAGAATGAAAATTTAAACACTGTTTAATTTTCCTCATCTGTCAATTTGCATCGATGAAACGCTAGAATTTCAATCAAGGTTTATGCTACGGATATCAATCTTTTTTGACAATCAAATTTAAGAGACCCTGTAACATTGATCAAGTGCATTAGCAGCGTTTTGTACAAGCATTGCGTAATCTTTAAAAGCTCGGAATCATGCATGGCTTAAATCCTTCTTTTATTAACGTTAACTTTATAACGAGCGTTGCAATAACTTATGTGTTATGTCTAATTACATGTTTATTTTATTATTATATTAAACTTCATAGGACACATTAGAAAAAGATAAGAGAATGAGCGATATTATTCAGCTTGCATTGTTTGATTTCATATATATACACACGAAGACATCATCTGGATAACGTTAAATAGTTGGTAAGCTTGGGTACTTGCATCTACGTTTCGACATAAACAGTCTTCTGGACACATAAAATAGCCACATGTACACTGTACGCGTACATAATGTACGTGCAAAAATGATAGTCACTGATACGTATCGGTAACATAGTCTCCCTTAACATCCCCAACTTCTACCCCTACACACACTACCAACCCATGTGTTAGATTTACACAGTCAATATACACGTGCCTCATGTGAATTTTACGTGAAAAGAGCTTCACGCGTACGAGTATTTCCCGTGAATTGGAAAACAATTTACTTTTATCATAAAAATACTGTATGCGGGGTAATTTTCGCCCCGTGTAATTTTCGCCCTTCCACACTTGCAAACAGTTTCGTTCCGTCCTTGAATTGGTCAAGACATAGTTGTGTTTAAAGAGAGATGTACTTGTAATTTAGACATTTGAATTCGCCCAGTGTTAAAATCGTCCGCTGACAATGAGGGCGAAAGGGGCGAAAATAAAACGGGGCGAATATTTTCCTTATACAGAAAGTAATAAATACGATCTTTCATCAAATATAAAATACCTTCATCGTCTAAGCGCGTGGTTTGATGTTGGGGAAAAACCTCGAAGGTTGCCTCCCTTTCCTTGCTACTGGTGCGGTAGCTTTTTGTATTGGTGAGAGAGCTGTAGAAAAAATACATATTTATTTTACAACGTTGAATTCATGAATAACTATATTGTGTGGGAAAACTCACACTTTAATATAACAACAGAATACCACAATGTAAAACTTACCTGCAATCGACATTGTTGGGTTTAGGTATCCTGAAATATAAAAAATAATATAGATAATTCAAATATATATATTTAGTATATATTTTATATATTGAAGTAGATGGGGATTATATCATTAGAAATAATACCCAACAAGCCGTTACTTTAAACAAATCAGTATATTGTCCTTTCCGATGTATTTCATTTTATCAAATAAAATATACAACATGACTAGTATAGTGACTCTGTGGTGAGATTTCCATCACAGTTGATGATTATATAACATATATATCAACTTACATATGACCCTCGAACCTCTCCGTGGGCCGGCCTTCTAATGGAACTTGGTGACAGCAGTCAAAATTATTCCGACTACAACAAACAATTATTAAATATTAGAAAAATGTGATCAACAAAATTAAAATACGGAACTGAATATAATGATCAATTTAATTCAATTTATTCACACACTTTTTTTTACTTCACAGTTTATATTTCACACAAACTGTCAACGTGACGGTACATGAGGTAAGTATATAAATATTTACAAATTAGATACACTGTCAGAGTTACAGTGTAAATTATAGAATAAATGAGGAAAATGTACAAATGTTCAAGGAGGACAGACTGATTCATAAATTCCATGCATAAATAATTGAGTTTTTAAAGTTTTAAAGCAAACATTAATTCATAAAATTTAACAATGTTTAGTCTTTCACAAAATCTAGGTTCTTGTCTTATACATGAAAGAGCATTACATTCTAGCACAAAATGCATTTTATCGGCTATTTGATTATTATTACAGCATCTTTCATTTAGATGAATGTCTAACCATCTACCAGTTTCTACAGGAAGTCGGTGATTTGAAGTTCAAAATTTAACAAATACTTTTCTGAATTTTGGTAGTAAAATACTCGATCAAGTACATCTCATATCCAAAATTTGATTTAAAAGTTTTATATATATGACATTCGGAAGAATTTACGATATCAACCTCAAGTACATCTGTATTCTCATCTCCAAAATTTGATTTAAAAGTTTTATACGAGTCTATATGACCTTTGGAAGAATTTACGATATCAACCGACTGCACAGGCTGGTCTTTGAGTGTTTACTTGACAGCATTTTAGTAATCCAATTAACATTTACAATACATACAATACATTGCATTGTTCATTCAAAATATTAGAAAATCCACAGTTATAAAAGATAGAATGCATATAATGCATCCATGGGTTCTTAAAAAATTCATTATTATATTTTGTTACCAAATATTAGTACAATATATGAACAACTTTATTTTTCTGGGCCGAGAAAAATTTCGCCCAGTTAACGTTTGAAACCATTCTAGAATAAATAAAGACAGACAAATAAAAACCATATATGATATGAAGTACAACTTTTTAAATTCAGTATATACATGTGTTTAAAAAATTTCAAATGAATACGTTCTACAATTTCTATATTCTCATAACCCCCTACTCGTTGAAAAAATTGATCTTGATTTGGTGGGGATATCGCATACATCGCGATTAGAATAGGAACAGGGGTAAAAGAGTTATCGCTCTTGAGTTCAGAAGTTTGGACATCGAAAAAATACCACGCCTTTAAAAAAGAAGAAGAAAAACTAGAAAAACTCGCTTTTATACATGGTAATAATTCTAAAAGGAACATGTAAGTGTATGACCTTTTTTCTGTAATAAGTATAATGATAAAAAGATTGATAGGTAGTCGGTGGTCACCTGTAATGTAGGAAAGGTATAAAATTGTCACAGTAAAATGTTTTCTTTCTTTATTGAATTTTTCAATTTATATTTTTTGCTGAACAATGAAACCTGCTTAATCGTTAAAATTCTATTAGAAATTATTGAAAAATGTTAATAGTGAAAAGCATATCTATAAAACTCATAGATATAAACTTATACTGCATATCCGATTATTTTCGCGATCGTCTCATTTTCGATTAATTTTTTTTTCGTGGAATAACCATTTACAACAAGTCAGACAGGTACTTTAAGTTTTATATTAAAGACATTCGGTATCTTCTTTCAATCTAAAACTGATGCAATTTTTGGTTGTTAATTAATTCTTTGGCTTGCGGTAGTGTACTGTATCAATATCTTGAATGAAAGATTAATTCAATTTATTCCTATTAACCTTATACCACAACAGACAAGATAAGCGCACCTTGAACGTATGATTTTCCATAAAGTGCCACTAACCAATAAAATTAATTAATTGAGGTGCACATGTACTCTTTTCCCCCTATTTTCCTTTATCTTGCACAAACGTTGATGAATAGAGAAGGGTGTTCATTAATCTAGCACAAAAGTTGATGAATAGAAAAAGGTGTTTTTTAGAATTGCACTTTTTCTTTCTTGTTAAACACGTAATCTAATTTGAGACTTCTAATCTCAATTGTATAAAATTTGCTCTTTGTGGAGCTTTGAAAGAATTCTTTCAGACCTCACAAGTTTTGAACTCTTGCTCAAGAGTTTCCGAAGCCTGATCTCCATCATGCTATAGCTCTAAATAAATTTACAACGAAAGATGCATTGATGTAGAACAGAAATAGTTTAATTGACGATCTTTGTCGGGCTAGAGCTCTGTTTTATTAACATTAATGTAATTAATTTGTCGACTTTGATATTGCATGGATTCTGTGGCAAAGCACCTGGATTTTACCAAAAAATGTTACACACGCATGATGTAATGTTAGCTCAGAGTTTTATATCAGAAATACAGAGAGAAATAAACAAAAAAGAGAAAGAGAGGAAAATAAACAAAGTCCTACATGTAATCAAAGGAAGGAGGTCAGTATAAAAAGTACACCGGTACATATATATCGTAGCAAGTATATTTGAAAATTATTTATAATGCCAGTGTTGTTGTATTCTACTAAATTTTAACCTTAATTTAATTACAATAAATAATCTGAGATCTTTTCTTCCCCCGATTAGCAATATTTAAATTTAAGATACTATGGTTTTTTTTTTTTTTTTTTACAAAATTTTATACATCCCCCTTATTTCACCTCCTCCCGTCCCTGCTGAGCTTAGTTAAGATTCATTCTGATTAAAATCAGCCCCTCAGCAGGGACCCAACCAACGACAGCTCTAAGATAAAGAAGGGAGTCTGATTTTGATAAGTATGATAATATAATAGTAGCTTACAATCTGGTCAGCCCATCGCTCCTCCTGTGGTCCCTCCCACTCTCTGTGGTGTCGTACTCTCCCCACCGGGGGGAGGGGTGGCCATACTCCGTACTCTCCAGACTCCTGTAGATATAGTAAATATATAACATAATAAAAAAGTCATCTCTCTCTCTCTCTCTCTCTCTCTCTCTCTCTCTCTCTCTCTCTCTCTCTATCCACGACCTAACTTAATGATATCAAGGTTGTATAAACTAACTTGGTATTTTATCAAGCATTTCGACCGACCGATTTTTCGAAGGATTTGAGATTTCGTTTACGTTAATTGAATTGTTTATAAAAATAAATCCACGGGGTATATTGCTCTTCTTCCTTGAAGATTATATTTTCCAATTCAATAGACATTAAATTTTCTCATTCAACGGCTACAATTTACGATTCAAAGTATTCGTCATTAATAATTATACAAATTAAGCCACAAAATTCTCTGTATATACAATAAATTGTCTGACCTCAATAATCCTCTTACAGTATGCATTTGAGGTCATGATACATTATATAGGTGTATCAGTATATTGACATTAATCGAAATCTTACGGCGTATATTTTTATGTAAACATGTTTGCATTAACGATAAATATCACGACCGCAAAATTTGGAAATGCACGGAAAACAACCAACCATTTAAATCTTTAAAAAATCATAACATTAATATTTAAAACACGAAAATATGCCTACCTTGATGGATTCATTTTGAGATTGTGACGTCAAAGTTTTCGCTACATTGTGACGTCATAGAAACAGCCTCCTTATGATGAAATCTAGCATCCAGATAACTTTCGGACGTCAAAGAAAATAATAAATCCCGGACAAATATTTTAAACTTTTATCATTAAATATAAAAACAAATACTTTTCAACAATGACGATGTTAGCATGTGTTGTAAAGTACTTGTACATGTACGTGAAGAATTACATTCCCTGTATTTAATCTGACCCCATATATGATAACCTTCGATTCTTTGAGCACTATTTTGCAATGCTCTCTTCTTTGCATTGTAAGTAACCAAAGGTATATAGTAAATTAAATCAGATCAGTCAAAGTGTTATAATATACATGTACATGTTCTTAGTATAGTAATCCTCTCAGGGTAACACGATTTTATACTTTCATTTAAAGGTTTTTTACGTTGGAATTTATTTATTGTGAAATATATACAAATTTTGAACTAAATGTAAATGTTTTTTGTATCTCTCAATATATTGTCAGTTTTGCAATAGGAAGTTTTGATGAGACCTGTGAAAGAAATTGATTTCAAACCGTAAGTTTTATCAGAATCTACTAAAATATGAAACTCTTTACAATGAAAACATTATTACATATTGTATTGTAAATAACATTACATATCATTATTATGTATTATGATAAAGTTACTAAATATAAGATCATGTAGAATACCAAGGTTTGTTCATACTTTAAATTATTTGTAAATTAAAATTTAAGATACATTTAAAATTGAATTAAGATCCCCAAAATATGGAATATGCTTGATTCAGAAAAAGAAATTCAGAAAATTGGATTTACCCCCTGATAGGCGCATGCTATCATACTTTGGTAACATTTGAAAACTGAACCTTTACTTTCCCAATTATACAATGTATATTTCACATTGACGTGAATCAAATAAGCATTTCTTAAATATTATATTCCCATTTTTATGCAGTGTTGCATATGTAACATTCTTCTGTTAACCCCTCTTACTAGATCGTTGAGATATTGAGCTATGATGCCGTATAGCGCACTCAATCACACAGATAATTGTGAAATGTAGAAGTTTGAGTAGTTCAAACTCTTAACAAATTTTTATCTGATAATATTTACAAAAATCACTGAAGATATAAAATTCATATTTTATATAACAACGAGAATTTGTTATCACATTAATTTCGCAAAACGAAATGCGATATTAAATAAAGTGGTACAATCAATATAACAATCATGCATTTTCTGGATTGAAATCTATTCACTCAAATGCATTATAAAAGGGTTTGAGAATGAAATCAGGTGGTTAACAATTTGAAATTGGAGATTCAACAAAATATTAATGCAAGATTATCAACGAATAAAAAGAAAATACACAAACGGGTTTATAGAGTAATTCAACAAAATAAAAACTCGCGCTAGATTAAACATCACATTTTTCATTGTTTCGAACCTCCTCTGGTCCATGGATAAAATCTCTTTCATGTATAAGAGCCGCAGAGAATCGGCTATGACGTACGGTGCCAGGAAAGCTATGTACAGGACCATGATCAAACTGATCATCTTGGAGATTTTTTTAATGTAGAAGGATTTCTCGGGAAGAAGCGATTTCCTCATCACTTTCATCTCCACCACGTATAAACTCGCGAAAAAGCAGATGGGCACGATCAGAATGTACAAAGCGATGGTTAACTGTACAATGGCGTCTGTGTGTTCGTCGACATTGCCCAGGTAGTACTGTCGGTTGTACAGGCCGTACATGAGTCCGATCGCTAGACTCAGCAGCCAGAACAATAAGGAAGCTATGACGACTTTCCCGGAAGTGAGCCAGTACTTCATAGTAAAAGGGTGGACAATCAAGCCGTAGCGGATTAGAGCCAGAAGAATAATATGCATAGCGGAGGAATGGACCATGATCGCAGTCAAGTTCAGAAATGTCTCCCGGGTAGATATACTCACCTCTATACGACAATGGGAAAGAGGCACACGGGCATATTGAAAGCACAGGGTCAAAAGGTCGGCGATGGCCAGGCAAGAGATACATACGGGTACCGGTTTATGTAACTTCTTCTCGATAATCACTTTCGAAGCTGTGATCAGATTTCCAATAAATCCAAACAAAAATATTAAAGTTGTAATCACTAATATAAGAATATCCCATTTTTCACAGAGAAGAGTGGCTTCGCCATGTTGTGACGTCACATTCTCCACTGTTTGCATGATTCTCCTTAATATTCAAATACACTTTTCTGGTGTTCTAGACTGCCCGCATATTTAAACATTTAATATCACTTTTATTTTTAGAATATATGTCCTTGGTTAAAATCCTTCGTTTCTTCTCTTTGGCATGTGAATGATTTTGTTAAATATTTCATGCATCTATCAAATTGAAGTTTACATACCGTTAATTGGGCACCGGAAGCATGAGCTTATTTAAATTCACACCCAATTAAATCAACTTCGAATTTCAAATTCCATGCAATTTAACGGCTCCAATAATTTCCAAGCATAAAAACTTTGATGGGTTTAGAACAAATTCCGAGAAAGCTCCTTGCTATTTCAATGTTGGAAGTTTTCCGAATTTTATCTGCAAATTAAAAGTAGCCCAGCACTTGAAAGAATATACACACGACAGACACAGCATATAGATCACAACATGGTGTCATATCTAATCACCAATAATTCGCCAGAATTGTGCCCGACTCGAAACCTTTCCGTCTTTAACCTTCCAAAAAAACCGTCATGAAAATAATTTTCGCGGTATGTGATGAGCGCAGCAAGACAATGTAAAACCACTTAGATTTCACGCGCCAATTACACAACCGCTCGTATACCTCTGTTTTAATTAATATGTTTATTTTTATGGCGCTGGAACGCGGGCGCGTGTCTTCAGAATAGCAGTGCCATCGCCCCTCTCCGCAATAGACCACCGTTTTAAGTCCGCAAAACATCTTTGACAGCTGTCGGGGGAAAATGAATCCACGAGGCACATATTGTCTTTCCCGGTACACTGTTTATTGCGAAAGCAGATGCTTTAAAAATGTGATCGAGCCGCGCTGTGTAGACTAAGAAAATAAGGACGATGAAGGAATCTGTATTGAACAACGTGAAACTTGTTAAAGTTATGCAGCAGTTTATTTTCCCCATTGGTGCAGAAGAAGAAAAGTCTGTATGCACTTGTAATCCTAACCTTGGACGCCTCGTATAATGCCGGTTCAAACATAAGTAGTGCATTCGGATTGGTAATACTTCTAACAGTATAACGTGTTTGCTTTCGATCTAACCTTCTATCTAAAAGAGAATTCTTAAGAGATTATGTATTTTTGTGACAAATAAACGCTATTAAATTCACCACGACATCTGTCAAAGATGTTTAGCGGACTTAAAACGGTGGTCTATTGCGGAGAGGGGCGATGGCACTGCTATTCTGAAGACACGCGCCGCGTTCCAGCGCAATAAATATAAACATATTAATTAAAACAGAGGTACATGTATATGAGCGGTTGTGTAATTGTCGCATGAAATCTACGTGGTATTCAAAATATTATATTATTTAGAAATCTTCACGATATAGTCATACTATATTATTACAAATTTACGCTTTTTAAAGCGTAAACAGTCTTGTACATAATTATACACTTTCCTGTACTGCGTTAAATCAAACTTTACCCCCCCCCCCCCCTTTACAACTTTCTAATTTATTTTCTGTGGGAAATATTAATCATAATTAAAATGCACATATTTCCGTATTTATTGCGGTGCAAATTTGAAAATGTTGGACAAAGAGTTATCTCTCTTGTAGGAGGTTCGAAATCATGCACAGTTTCTTAATTTTAAAGACAAACTATATACTCTTTTATCAGTCTTTGTTTAAATGCCATTCTGTTCCCGGCGCTTGCGCGGTCGATATGATAGTTTGCTCCGGAAAGGCCAAGACCGGACCCGGAAGATCATCCTTGAGAACAGGAAGTAGATGAAGGGATTCACAGTGTAGTTCAATAAAATTGTAATCTGTGCCACGGAGTAGATTGGAATGACTACAGATTGATACACTGTCGAGTCTCCAGAGTCGCCGAATACATTATGGAAGTACAGAACGCGACATAAATCGGCGACGACGTACGGCAAAATGAACACACAGTAGAGAATTAGAATTATCGATATCATCTTGGAGATGCTTATGATTGATTTCGATGTGCGTTTTGGAAGAAGAGATTTTTTCATGGTTCGTAATTCTTTGATGTAGAAAATCACAAAAAACGTCACCGGTACCAACAGAACATATAATCCGATAAAAAGCTGGACAATGGCGTCGGTTTGTTTGTCTATTGTCTTGTTGTAGTATTTCCGGTTATATATTCCGTAAGATATTCCCAAACAGACGCTAATGGCCCAAGAAACACCGGAACTTGCTATGACTTTCCCGGAAGTGAGGCGCCATTTTGTATGGAATGGGTACACGATCAGACAATATCGAATGGCAGCGAGAATAACAATGTGCATGGTTGAAGAATGGATGGCAACCGCCGTGATGTCAAGGACAATCATTTTGACGCCGATACCTGTGAGAAAAAAGCATTGGGATATGGGTATCCGTATAAACTGCATACACAGACTGCAGAAGTCTGCGACAGTCAGGCAGGCTATGGAGACAGACACGGGGCGCCGTAGCCGTTTGTTGAGTACGATCTTGAAGAAGGTCACAGTGTTTCCTATCACCCCCAAAACCCAAATCACCACCGCCATGATCAAAATGAGACTTTCCTTTTCAACACAGTGTAGAAGATTGCCATCGTGAACACTCGTAGTGTTGATTTCCACACTAGTGTTAATCTCTACAACACTTTGATTTGTCATGGTCCTACCATATCGTGCACGTGCATCCGAGAATGAAAGTACAAACACCAGGCCAGGGGCATTTTGAGGTAGTTTTCACAGAATCTCGAATTTTGCATATATACGTTCATTTCGAAAATCATAACACTTAAAGCCACAGGTCTGCGTGCCACTCACACACATAACGTACATATACTGTCAAGTGGTTTCTTCTTTTCGTCTTGCCGTGTGCATTACTCATCGGAATTGTCTTTATTAATTAAGATACGACTCCGATTGTCTAAAAGTAACTATACCGAACGCTTGCATAGTTACTGAGCCTGGCTTGTACATGGGCACGTAGCAAGGAGGGGGGGGGGGAATGACTACCCCACAATTTGATTGAAATCGTCATTTTATTTCGAATTTACATAAATCATATGAAGGGTTAACATATCGATCGAAGGATATGATGTAAAAAACGGCCCCCAGTAAATTGGTAAACAAATAAATTCTGGAATTTATGTTTATATTTTTCGTATGTACCTATCGTTGATATAATTTATGTACTCTTATGGAATAACTAAGTAAATCTAAATGTTCTGAATCTGCTACCTATAAAGCCGTTGTGGAATCAGAACATCTAATTTAAATTAGATCGACAGAACACTAGTACCTTTCTTACCCATGATAAAACAATCACATGGGAGAAAAAAAATATTTTTCATATAGCGGATACACTGTTTACATTCAATCCCCGTATGCTTTTAGCTCCGTACTAGAAAATCTTTGAAATATACGAGCGCAAATATCATTTGCTAGGTTCATTTTCCCCTATTTGCTGGTCAAAATGATTGATGTATGTTTTAAAAATCTATACATATATGTGCAAGAAGCTCGAGAAAAATGTACCTCAATGCGCTCATATGTAACTTCTTTAAAAAATGCTGAATTCCAGTGGACTTTCTACTTATAATAACCTTACCAATGTTGTTCACCTTTCATTAATTACTCGTCTACACTCAGCGTGTCACGTGATATTGATTTTCGTAAGCGTGTTCGACGTAACTTTATTTAAACAATAAAATGCTTTCTTTGGTGATTCATTTGGGATATGAAGGTAGTGACATTGCTGAAAAAATACATAACATAAATGGCATATTTGAATTTTTCGATATATGCAGTTTAAGCGGGTGCAAAAATGCCACCTTGGCACTGGCATAATTATCCGGCACAGTGTTATTTTATTGTTTATATTAACATCTTTCTTTCAGCTAATCGATAAATTAATTAGGAAAAGTGAGTAAAATTCACTAAATTACTGTTGATGTACATGTACGTAAGTAAGTTAGCTAAAAGAAACAGCCAAATCGTTTCCTGTGAGACTTTGAGTCTGACATCGTCATGATTCTTTCGTGCAGTCCGTGATTTTTCTTAGGTTGCTATAGGTTTGGAACAATCGATAAACAGGGCGTGTCAATATCTGCCCTGTCATTTTCTTGTCAGTTTCAGCCGCTGTAGATTTCGACCAATCGATAAATGGGGCCTGTAGATTTTAGTCTGGCCGTTTCTATAGAGCTATGAATTAACTATAAGTTTCCGTAAGAAATAGAGGGGAAAATACTTGGGAGATGTAAATATAATTATACCAATAATCTTCATTAATTCAAATACATTATTTGTAAGTTGCACATGTATCATCAACGGATTCCATTTGTGATCACTAAGCAATCGCTCAATTTGTGAGGATTTTGAATCAAGTCACGTGGCATGTAAACGCGTCTTATCCGATCTGCTTTTAAGAGGGATCGACGGCCGTGTCCATTTTTAGATTATATTGATCTCCTTTAGAATAAGAGTTCTATAATTATGAAAATATAGGAAAACCCCAAATTTAAAAGTTATATAAAATGTATACATTTTCTCTTCACTAGAAAATAGTTTCTAGCTAGACAAATCATATTTTAAATTTTATAGGAACTGAAGGTTAATATGTTGACAATCCAGCCTGCTTTAAATGTGGCACGGGACACCTTCACATTCAAACAAACTACCTATCGAAAGAAACAATAAAATCTGTAATTTTTTTCTTTCCCAAATTATTACCCAACCGCGTAGCGCAATGGATTAGAGCGTTAACCACGAATCTGCAAGTCATGAGTTCCAATACCGCTGTGGCGTTTGTGGAACCGTCAGCTTCAAACAACGATGTGCGTGAATGCCATACTGTGTGATGGTTTTGTGCGATTACAAATTCTTGCCAACTCAACGAAAAATCCATACTAGTTTGCAAAACAAACTTTAAACACATTTCTGTGTTTGTTTTGTTTTTAATTTTCTGGTTTTCAAAAATAGACAGAAAACGAATCTTTAAAATTCATCTTTATCCATACTTCAAGTGCAGAAGTAATTTTTTTTTGCCATAATTATACCACGTTGTTTTAAAAAATATGAAGCAAAAGTTAAACCTTTCAGTGTCCAGCAAGGGTTACATGATATTTTTTTCTCACTCTGAATTGGAAGCATTACGAAGTTATCTGCCGTTTTATAAGATTTTAACACTGGTTTGAATAAAATTAGCAATATACCAGTATCTTATAATTATAATGATTCTTAATGTTTACAAATAACCAACTATGTAATTTCAAAATAAATCTTTAAATTCAGCGGGGCATATTGGATCAACACGTAATTGTTGATAAAAAAAATGACTTGACACTCTTACAACAAGATTTATAAATACTTTTCAATTTCACATCATTATCACAATTTTTCACCTTAGTCAAAACTAAATGTTACACAGCCAAAGCATCGAATTAAGAAAAAACAAACAAACCAACGAAAAAAAACCCACATTAATTGATAATTTCCTCATAAAAAATGAAATATACAGAGAAAGGAGTGTTTACAACTTTTTCCCTCTGAAAATGTGAAGAAATGTGTATTTGTGTCAATTATTTCGATTACCGCGACATTTTCATTATCATGACTTTCATTAAAGCAGAAACTCTCAGACTGGTATTTTTATTTTTGTTCAGTCATTTTATACCCATTTCAAAATTTTGGTTTTTTTTTTTAATCAAACATCCCCATTACAAAGAATAAAAAACCTACCAAGCCAAAAAAAACACTTGTATCTCAAGTTCAGGAGTTTGACTGTGTCTTAATTCCTGTAATAAAGGATCTTGAAACACATCCAATGTTGATGATATTACATTAAATACTTGGCAGAATGAATTGTTGTGGATACTACCGCCATTTAATGGCTACAGGACTGGCTATTCATCAATGTAGTCCCTCTTAAAGGACAGAAAATAGTCCTCAACTTGCAAGTTAAAGTTGCAATACTTGACCCATGGACCAAGCAAAAAATGTATGCTCTCTATTTATTTTTGGAGAGAATATTGGACACAGATTATTTGCTATTAAAAATAATACATGTAGTAAAAACAATGCTTCCTTGGTTGAGGTAAATAAAGAACAAAATGCTTGCTTGGTTGAGGTGGAGGGAAAATTTTACAACTGTAATATTTCTATGGCACTGTTTTCGTCACTGCGACTCCTCTTCAAACTCCTGCTTGATCTTATCCAGGAAGTCTTTGTCCGTCATGATGTCAATGCACAGCATGGCCAGTGACTTGGCCGCTCTTATTGTGTAGATCTGCGCCTCCTTTGAACCTTTACCAAAGAGAATAAAAGCAACAAAAATTACAACATAGACTAACACAAAATTACTTATTATGAAATAATCCAAATATTACACACCAACATATAAAACCTGGGCAAAATAAAACCAGTCAATGGTTACAACCTATCAATCAATCAAAACACATTACAGTTCTGAAGCAGATTTTTAACGTTAAATGATGAACCTCTAAACTACAAATGCTATGAGAAATCTACAGGTTTTTTCCATTAAGGTGGCCAAGGGACATAACTCTTATAAAGTGTGGATTGGTCTTTGCATCAAAGACAAATCAGGCCAAATACAATGTCAATAATTATGGATATTTGTTAAGGCCAAATCAACTTCAACCAAATACAACACACCAATAACTATATCTAAACCAAATACAATGCCAAAAATTACAGCCATGGCAAAATACAGCATTCTTATATTTATACCTTACAAACAATGCAACACATTAAATAATAACCTAGCTGGATCATACTTAATACAACACACCAATAATTACAACCATTACTAAATACAACACCAATAATTACAACCATTACTAAATACAACACCAATAATTACAACCATTACTAAATACAATGCACCAATGACTACAATCTGTAAACTTTTTACATCAGTAGCAACCCATGTAGGTACATGTAAAACTGTTTAAATGAACTGTAAAATTCTGTAGATTGACTAGGACTTTGCCTTTGCCTTTTGAGTAACAATCTAGAGGAGTCCCCAGTTCAAGTAAGCAAGATGCTCAATATATAACAACAGTGCCTGCCATTTTTTGTCCCTTTATTTTGTGTCCTACATCAAAAATCAATAGGGATAATCTCCTATGAAGTTCCAGAATACCTAGTATCAAGTCTATTTTAGCAAAGGTTTTCCAAAAAATAGAGCATATTCAATAATCTCCTAATTCCAGATGGTGTGACCCTTTAACATTGACCCAATGACCCAAGTTAGTGATACCTGTATATCAAATCTTACGTATGTTCAGCAAATTGAAAAGGTACCATAAAAGATATTGCTTTAACAACACTAGTGAAACAAACCAAAAGATATTCTGACCAACTGACAGGTTCAAAACGATTTGACCCTTAATTTATTCAAAGGGGTGGGGAGCATAGAAGACAGAGAAACTGAAATAAAAGTTAAGAGATACGAAAGCAGGTAAACCCAAAACAAAGTATATTCTTAACATCCCGTATTACCTGCAGCTGGTGTAAACTCTTTGGTGTGTGTGTTACAATCAGATCCGATGGCAAAGTCTGGGTGAATGCTGGGGACCTCGTACGACACGTTCCCCATATCTGTGGATCCACCCCCCAGGGCCTGGTGCGTCTCATCCGTGTCCACCTCCGTCCCCAGCTGTGTGGTGTACTCCTCGTACTTCTTGATCATCGTCTCGTTGGACAGCAGGTTCAGGAACGATGACCTCACTTTGACCTGCACCTGTAAAACATGAAAATAAATAACTGTGATTGTGCTAGCTATGCTACCATTGATTTCAGTTACAATGTTTAGCAATGTAGAGCATTTTATTCTTTATAATCCTCAATAATACACTGTGTGCAGGGATTTATCAGCCTATATTGGGAAAAGCCATTTTTGAATTCCTATTAACTATCAAATGTTTAAGGCAATTTAATAAATCATTTTAAATGGTACCAGTATTGAAATTTACATCTACATGCAAGACAAATTTAAAACATTTCATGAATAATTATCAGCTTGCAATTCCCACAAGCTAAAATAAATTCTGCCTTTTCATTAAAATCAAATACCTTCATTTAATCATAATGGTACATGTATATGCATGCGGTAAGATTGAGTTTGCCAGTAATAGTACTTGTACACAGTTGACTTTGCCATTCTAAGTAAGAAATTTACAAGCATCATCTTATATCCTGTCACTATACACGTTTCTACCTCCTTGATTTGTAAACTTTACCTGTCCATGTATATACCCCATACTTTGTTTTTTGTATACTTACTTTACCGGTCCATATATTACAAACCTCACAGTTCATTATTTGTATACTCCACCTTTCCAAATATTACATATCTCACAGTTACCAGCATATTTGTATACTTTACCTGTAAAAATATTACGTATCTCACAATTCGTTACTGCATAATTTACCTGTCCATATATTACGTACCTCACAGTTAGTGGCTAGTGCAGCCCCCTGAATACAGTTTCTGAGTTTCCTCTCTAGCTTCTTGAGGTCGCGGTTTTTGGGTGTGCGGATGTAGTACTCCAGCGAGGCCCGCCGGGGGATGATGTTAGGCCTGGCTCCTCCGTCAGTCACAATGCCTGCTCAACATAAACACAGTAAAATAATCTAATCAGGAATACTCAACATAACAAAAAAAACAGCCTCATACTGCTATCACCATCACTTGATTTTACATTTTGAGGTGAAAACATTTGAATATATGTATGCAAAACAGTTGAACAGTAAACTACTGTAGAAGCTGAAATATTCGTTGAGGATTTAATTTCGTTATTTTCGTTGGCAGTAAAAATCAACGAAATTAATTCCATGACGAAGTTTTAACCCATTGGGAAGTTTTAATGAATACAAAGAGATTACGATATGATGAAATTAAATGCCAATGAAATCTTATTTCGTTTAAAAACAGCGAAAATATGTGCTTCTACAGTAATTCAAAGCATATGTATTAGTAAGGGATGAAAAACAAAAGGCAGCACACACTGTACCATGAATCATCCAGCCCGGATCAAGCTGCTGCCTCATACAGGAGACGTTGTTGTAGCACAAGATGGCTGCATCAAGGGCATTAACTCCTTCCCAGGGAAACTCCGCCGCGTGAGCCTCTACACCTATGAAGTCAATGATGATTCTGTAAAGGGGGATAACTTTTTATAACAATGACACCATGGAATATTAAACATCTTCAACATAATAGCAGTCTTATCTATTCTTACAAAAATGACAAGCAAATATATATTTGCCGACTAGCCCAGAATGCATACGGGGGAGCCGGAAGTTTATTTCAAGCTGAACAATACAAAATTGTATCATGTACATATACTGTAATATAAAAAATCACTGCCTCACCCTTTTTTAAACAAATATTTGAACCTTTCATCGACGACGTGACCGGCCAGAAAAAACCAGAAATAAAAAACTATTAAATAGAAAAATCTCTGGAAACCTGTGTCCCAAACCATGTCAAAGTCGCAAATGCGCGCCGTCTCAAGGGTAGTGCAGGGACTTTACAACAAAAATATGAAAATTTTTAAGCTTCTAAATTATAGTATAATAAAAAATAAAAAATAACAATTTTTTATTGATGTAAATTTGATGCGTCTTTGTAAGAAGACGGGCTAGAACTGATTTCTCGTGCTATTCGAACACCAATCATACACTCGTCACCACGTGACTCGTAACTATGAATTTCATTGGATACAATTTTCTACTCGAATCAACAAGACAATTATTTTCCGCTAATCTCCGTACCGCGGAAAATATTAAGTCTTATCTATTCTTACAAAAATGACAAGCAAATATATATTTGCCGACTAGCCCAGAATGCATAGAAAAACACCAAAGTTAGGGTGAGGCGACGAAATGAATCAGGGAAAAAACAAAATATAACATACATTTGATAATAAATTCAAAACCAAAATGTGAAAAACTTTATGATAATCATAACCCCAATTTTCTGGAAACTGCCAATCGGTTTTCTAACTGATCTACAACATACATGTCCTTACTAGAATCGCACTTCCAGCGCCCGTGTCTTTTAATACACCTTTCGTTTACATTTGAACCGACTGCAGCTGTAGCTCCGCCTGATCGAAGCGAATGTAAACCTAAATTTAAACCAGAACTGACCTCTTTGAGCCTGGAAATAATGTTTTCCCTTGCAGTAGTGTAACTAATCTTTTTGTTTTTATATATCAACTTTGCAATACCATGTGATCTGAAAACTGGCTTAAATAAAAATTCTGAAGATAACAAATTAATATCTGCCAACATAACATATTTTTGCAACATTTTCACAGGACAAGCACTTGTGGAACCATTTGCGACCAACACCTCGTTTCCTTGCCGGTATTGGTCAGTTTTACTTTTATTAATGTACACACATAAATAATCATCAACAAATTTTACGTCACAACATTTTAGGCTACTTAATTCGTCATAACGCAAAAAAGCGGCAAAACTCAACAAAATCATGGCCAAGTCTCTTACGATCAGCACATCCGTAGATTCGATATATAAATTGCACAAACGAATCAATATATCAGATGAGACAGGGTCCTTTCTGGTTATTTTGGGAGTTGCGATGCGCTTGGCCGCCTCCTGTAGACACTTGACATAAGAATTGCTGGTAGGATCGGCAAATCCATGTAATTCGTGAGCCCACTTTAAAGAATAGATTGCGTGATTGACCACATGAGAAGATGAACCTTGATCCAATAATTGTGTAATATACAATGCGACGTGAACAGGTTGTGCGGGTAAACACTCAAATCCTTCTTTTTGAATGAAATTTTTCCATCTTTTAAAACTACTATGGTAAGATTTCGTTGTGTTAAAACTCTTCCCCTGAAGAATATAGTCGGACATCTTGTATGCCAAATCGTTCAAAATGTCGTTATTTCCGGCTCCGCTTCTGGCTACGTCATCAATTATTTTTTGTCGTATCCCGATGTCTGTCAAAATAAAATAATCTAATGATTAAATCTGAAAACGACCATGTCAAACTGAAGGGGATCATTACAAAATACCCCCTTTTTATATCTTCCCTTTTCTATTATATGAGTTCTTTGCAAAACTAACGAATCTGAAATACTTGAACAGTTTTGTAACAAAGGCCAAAAAGGAGCTGAAATCCACCTAGGAACAACTAGTGTCCCTACCACTTTTTCTGACAAACATTTTTTGATTGTTTTTGAAATAAACACTGGTGGAGGGACAAGCCACATATTTGATCCCGTCCATGAAAAATTAAATGCGTCAATGCCGCTAGTACCAGGACACCAAGATTTTGAGTAAAATACTGAACACTTTGTATTGTAATGCGTTGCAAACGCGTCAATGTCATGCTGACCATACTTTTCACACAAATAATTGTACACTGAAATTCTAATACCCCAATCATCTCTATCAGTCTGCCTACTGATCAAATCAGCTTCTTGATTTTCCGATCTCGGGATCCATTTTGGAATCAATGTAATTTTGTTGTAACTACATGACTGAAAAATATCAGAAGCAATTAATTGCAAATTCTCTTTCTTACTGCCAACCTCTAAAATATGAGACACATTTTTGTTGTCACTGTAAACAACCAGAGACAAACCTTTTAAGTCATCTGAATGCGTGTTTATTATTCTATGAACTGATTCTAATTCTCGCCAAGTAGAACTCTTATTGCATTCCTTCTGGCTCCAAGAACCAGACACAGTAACTCTGTCCTTCTGTAGGACTATATCCCCACCCTGCTGTGAGGAGCTCTTGTCTGAACGCTGAACTGTTGGGTTAATATAACCCCCATAACCTACATCTGATGCGTCACTGAATAATTCAAAATCTCTCGTTTCTGATAAATCAATGTTTCTAAACAATGCACCGCTACAGTTCAATGACTTTATGCTTTCTGACCAAAACAAAACTTCCTGAATTGCATTTTCTGACAACAATACTTTGCTATTCCAACTAGCCCTCGTCTCTACACAAAAATATAAAAATCTAGTCATAATCCGGACTACATTTCCAAAAACAGCTTTCATACTTATGATCTGACCCGTCAGACATGCAATAAGTCTAACACAAAACATATTTGAACGCTTTGATTTGATCAAAATATCATTTACTAAAGACATTGTCCTACTTATCCTCTCCCGAGACACCCTGACAAAACCATTCTGAAAATCCCATTCTAAACCTAACCAATTCACGTTTTGAGACGGAAACCACTGACATTTTTCATGAGCTAACAAAAATCCAAACTTTTGTAACTCATCCCTGACAAAACAACTGACTCTAAAAGCGTCCGACTGTGAAGAACTGCCTCCCAAACCGTCATCCAAATACATGACAATTTTGACATTATTGGACCTCATGTACTTAACAAAATGCCTAGTAACTTTTGAAAAAATGTAACCAGCTGTAGATAAACCAAAAGGCAGAACATTGAATACATAGTACTTTTGCCGACCATTGATATTCCAGCTAAAGCCTAGATACTGCCTGTGTTCTGCAAATATAGAAATATGATGGTATGCTGACTTAAGATCAAATGTGAAAACAAAATCACCGATATCAAACACGTCTCTCGCTACTTCAGCGTCCTCATATCTATACCTATATTTATGCAAATGAAAATTCACATGTCTACAGTCTAGGACTAACCTAGGCTTACCTGATCTGTTATATGCAACAGTAAGCGGATTGACCACACTTGGCTTAGTACTCACCTCTGAAATGCAATTTTTTGCCAACAAAGACTCGATTTCTGACGAAACAAATTCTACATTTTCTAATGAGGATCTATTGTTTTTTAATTCGACACTTTCTGGAATTGTTTTAAAAGGAATTTTATATCCATGAGAAATTATATCTCTAATGTAATTGTCCACACCTGTTTCAACCCACCTTGATAAACGGCTATTTAAATGCCCGACAGGGCTTACCTTGTTAGTAGTGCACTCGTCCGTGACCGACGTCGACAGGCGTGAATTCGAATAGTTTTGTTCTGAAACTGAATTGTTATCTGAATTTCTGAATGTATTACATGTAACAATACTTATCTCTGCCGAATCGTTGAGCTTCCTTCTACAGTCTCTCGCCCAGTGACCTTTAAACCCGCATCGATAGCACGTCCCTGGCTTGACCGTAGGTGACCTAGAGTTGTCTTTCTTGTATGGGTGTGGCCTTGAATAGTCGTTTGTTGGTTTCCGCTGTGCCTTTTGTTGTTTGTCCTTTTTTTTCTGCTTTATTTTGCGCCTTGTTTATTCTTTTTTCATCGTCAGAATCGTCAGCGATGGGATTAGCTTGGTATTCAGCTACTACCTTCCACCCTAAAGGACTAGAATCAGCTATTTTTATCAATTTCTGTCTCTCATTCAAAAGTTCAATACCTTCACCAATCTTTGTCCGGGCGGTGTTTATGTTTTCAACGCCAAGGTTGGCGCTGTCCAAACTGGCGTCTGCTTCCCTCAGCTTAGTGATGACCTGTGCGTTTCCCCGGTACTGCGCTTCGTTTCCATGACGTTTAAACTTATAACTGCCAAAAATGTTCTCCTCTATTTTCGCTAACTGCGATGACGAGAGTTCCTTCTGTGTTGTTTCCATAGACGATTGAAAATTCTTGAAATTGCTGTCTATCAGAGTCTTCATGCTGCTTAAAATTTGATTTTGGGACGATTCCACTGCTTTTTTAACTTCGGAGCTAATTATTTGCTGAACCTCGGAACTTATACCGGCATCCCCGTATTCGTCCATGATTGATGCGTCTTTGTAAGAAGACGGGCTAGAACTGATTTCTCGTGCTATTCGAACACCAATCATACACTCGTCACCACGTGACTCGTAACTATGAATTTCATTGGATACAATTTTCTACTCGAATCAACAAGACAATTATTTTCCGCTAATCTCCGTACCGCGGAAAATATTAATTATTAACAATCATTATTATAATACCATTTTTTCCTGCACTCCTGCAGTATTAATCAACATGTTAAGATATTCTGACTTGAATCTTTTCATACTAGGTTTAAACGACAGGGGGCTTGTTTCTGTTTTAAAATTATTGATGCAGTATAATATGATACAGGATGCATGTATCTAACTCCAAATTCTGTGGAGTACCCGCTCTTTGAATCAATTGCAATCCTTTTTGCTTTTGAATGAAATGCAATGGGAGAGTGCTTACTACATTCCTTCTACAATAACTTACCTACTGGTACATGTATATATATAAAGAACATGCTTGCATATGCATTTGTTTACTTTTATCTGCAAAAAAACAAGTATTTTTTCTATAAAAAAAAACCTGATTTTAATTTCTGCATTATGCCCAAGACCAGTATATAGAGGTTCCTGGTGTGTAACATTTTTCAGAGTCAGCGAAAAACATTTCAATGCTGATTATGCTGACAGATGGAAATATAGGCAAACAAGTTACTTTGTTATTGTAGCTAAATTATCACAGAAGAGAATAACACTTGTATGCCGTTTTTCACTGAGAGAAGTGGTTGGAATTTACAGAAGAGGGGTACTGCACTTAATTTTGAGTTACACATACCTTATGTTATTATACATGTACTATGGGGTAAACTTTATTGCAGAAACAAATATAATGACAATTGCCTGTCAGTGTGGTTTAAACCTAATAACTACAAGATTCATAATTCAATAGGATGTCAAAGTAAGTTAAAACTGTAACAGCTAGTATTCTACATCATAAATACATGAAGTGCCGACAGAAAACATACTCGTATTATGCATTTTTAACTTACATGTGATTAAGTTCATACGGTACATCCATACATGTTCTACCAATAAAACCTAATACATATAAATAGGAGTATGATTCTTGTACATGTATTTTTACATATATAATTAGTTTGTCTGCACAACAGATGATGGCAGAAATTATGACTTCAACAAATTATTTTACAGAAACAAGAGGCCTGTGGGCCTTATCTGTCACCTGAGTAACTGCAATGTGGCCTTTGTAATGCATATCCATGGCCATTATAATTACAGGGTTAATGAAATTCTTTTAGCCTTATAGTGCAGTGGATAATAATAAGAAATAAAAATCTTGTCTTGAAAAATTGTGCAAACACCAAAATCCCTGATCCAGAGGCCATTAAAATCATAACTTCGGAAAAGGCCTCATCCGAAGTTTTGATTTTAATGGCCTCTGGATCAGGGATTTTGGTGTTTGCACAATTTTTCAAGACAAGATTTCTATTTTTTAATTACATGCATTTACAAAAACAATAACACTAGAACCCTTGACCAAGGGGCCATGAAATTCACAATTTTGGAAGAGGCACTCTTCATCATAACTATGCATGTACTTATAGTTCATTTGCTTAATATTCAGGAGCAAAGGAGATTATTTTCAAAGATTTAAAGGGGAAGGAAAGTCAAAAACATAATTTATTTATTTTAATAAAGTGGTGTAAATTATCACATGTGGTCATGCTGTTTTGAAAATAAAATAGGTAATTAAGCTTTAATGAACGTTTGAAGTTGGAAAAATCGTATTTACTGGAGGCTGACATGATGTAGAACTCTGCCTCTTTTGTATTAAAAACCAAACAAATTAATTATTTTGACGTCACACCATCTATTCCGGTTTGGTTTACATATACAAATGAATGTACACAGTGCTCTGAATATAATTAACGCTGGTTTATGCCTTTCTGTTACTCAAATAATCGACTTAACAAAATTGATAATGTTTGAGTTTACACGTCAATCTAAAGAATAAATACATGTATCATTGTATGCAGAAATATATGCATTTTCATAAGTAAATGACAGCTGTTAATCTGCTATCATTCAAAGTTGAAAACGACCTCGATTAAATTTTTTATTCGTAGTCAAGTTCTTCGCTAACTAAATAAATGTTAAAATTGTAATCGGGATGTTTAAAATTCATTCTTTAAAGTCGGAATTACCATGTCGAACTAACGACGGCAGACATTTTCTATGATACTTGGCATCTGTTGACAATTTCCACATTTACGCGGAGATTTCTCCGACACTAACCTCCGCTTTTAGATTTCAACAAACATGCTCCATTTGATGTTAGTTTGTAGTTTGCAAAGGTAAAAGAACAGTCTCAAATCAATATTGTTTCAAATTTTCCAGAACTTGTCATTTAGAGCGAATATCATGATGTTATGTTGATAAGACGAACCGGAATAGATGGTGTGACGTCATAGATTAAAGTTCAATGGAAGCCCCCATGGCGGCGGGAAATTTAAATTAAGCGATCGATTTTCTTGATTTATTCATTGTTCTGGGGTTTTTAATGAAAATAAATCAATTAACAATTATAGTGGATGATAATTAATTGATTTATTGTACAACATAATTTTAGTTTCCTTCCCCTTTAATGCATTTTTACAACATAATCATCAGAGCCCCACCCTAGCTAGCACAAGAACCCCTGACCCTGGGGCAATTAGAGCTCAATGCTTAAAAGAATCATGCCAGCAGTTTGACTGCTTGATGTCCAGGAGTAAAGAGAAGAACTTTTAAAGATCACATTAATTTTGATGGTTTTAACCCATCCCAGGGGGGCAGGGGCCATAAATTTCCAAATTTTTGCTTCCCTTCACCCACAGATGATATATATATGCCAAAAGAAAAGATGAAGCTAAAAATGTTTGAAAATTTAAAACTGATGAATGACATATAACGCTGGCAAAAATGGAAGGCAATAAGTGACTCAGGTGACCTAAAAACAAATTAATTTGACCAAAGCTAAAAGTTGAGAGATGTCTTACTCGGAGATGGCCACATAGTTTGGTCGGAGCACCTCATACTGGGCAGGGTGGGCCATCATGGCAGCATCCACATCCTTGAACACGCCCGCTTTGATGAAGTCAATCTTTCCCCCATGCTCCTCCTCTGCAGGGGTCCCCAGTAAACTCACCTACACAAACAAAAAAATTTCTATCACCAAAATGGAGACAAAAAAGAAAGAGAGAGAGAGATAGGAAAGGAGAGAGGAAGACTGATCAGTGATCACAACAATTAAGCTGTTTGTTAAAAACAACGTCACGTTATATACATACCCTGTATACTATAGTATAAGAGGTTGTTCGATATATAATGGGTATTCCATGATATTTCAATTCCAGCATTTGACTCAAATAGTGGAATGAATTTACATTACATCCACTCAAAGAATTCTCTGCGGCTTATTAATAAACATAATTTTAATCTCTGAATCCATTTCTGAAATTTGTCACAGAACACTGATTAGGTAAACCTCTGAGACACTAACTAACAAAGACCTTCTGAAATAGGAATTTTTTGAGTTTTGGAAAAAGTAAAACATTGCATGGGGCTAGATCTGAATTCTCAGTATGGTGTGACAGTGCATTGCAAGACGGTAAGCATGGTAACATTCTCCAACCTAAAAAAAATTTTCACATTGACAAGCTCAGACACATATAAGGGAGCAATGAAGTACTAATTAAGACAGACATGCCTAAATCCTAACACAAGGCGTTATGACGATATTTCTTGAAAATTTTCAGTGTAACATCTTAGTAGATGTAATACCAACCTTTAACATCGAAAAACTTGTACAGCTATTTAATTACATGAGAATATTTAAGAAATAATCAATGTTATTTAGTGAACATGGCGATATGAATAGCAATTGCTCTGTTGGCATATTCCATGATGCGCACTAGCGCATCATGGAAAATATGCCAGCAGAGCAGTTGCTATTCATAACGCCATGTTCACTAAATAATCGTTGTTTATTACTTATATTTGCATTTTATCACTCGCATATAACCTGTATTAGCCTAGACCTTGACATTTAGCTTTTGCATCAAAAATAAACATTCAGACTGTAATGTGTCTTTTTAATTCACATAGATTTGTTAACAGAATCAATGATATGTTATAACAGTAATTCCTTTAAAATGTTAATATAAGACATATTTTAATCAAATACATCAATTTGATGGAGTTGGAGAAAAACACATGATGTACATGTATCATATAGTGGTTTAAATCTATAACATCATGGAAAAAGTATATGACGTCACACCTATATGACGTCTTAGTATACAGACAGAGCAATTGCGATTATAGAAAAATAATTGCAGTTCCTCCGTATGGACTTACAGTGGGAAAGAACAATGGATATGCAAATATTATGCAATAAGGAACGTTTTGGATACTTACCATGGTTCTTTTGGGAAGTAAAAGCATTACGTTTGTTTAAAGTTTTAGTAAATATATGTAACAAAAGACCTGGTTTTAAATCAGTTCAAATCAAAGGTAATCAAACTGAAGAATTACCATAACTTGAATTAAAACCAACTTTTATTTGTGATGATATTATTTAGCACTTAAGTGGTGATAAATTGGTTCGCGATGACTAATTCTCACAATTAAAATCATTAATAAAATCTTACAAAAGAAGAACTTGGCTCTTGCAAACCTCGCAAAAATTTCTGGCTCACAAATAAAAGTTGGTTTACTGGCAATGCTTTTCCAAGTCCTACCTGTCCAAATGGCACATCCACAGATTTGAGTGCAGCCTTGACCCCGAGAGCGGCTGCCACGCCCACCTCAGCAATGAGATTATGTCCACAAGCATGCCCTATGTCAGGTAGGGCATCAAATTCACTCATAATAGCCACATGGGGGCCCTTACTTTTGTCCCCAAATACAGCGCGGAATCCTGTTGGCAACACAAAGTTTTTCTCTACTTTATCAAAGTCTTGCTTGTCTAAGAATGTTGTTAGTGCATCGTGTGCTATAAATTCCTCTAGGGCTAGCTCTGGGTTGGTCCAGAGTACATTGCTGAGTGCCGCCAAATCTTCTGCGTTTTTGTCAATTTCTGCACATGCTACATCACGTAACTTCTGTGCATCCATTTTTGGAAATTGATCCCTTCACTGAAAACAAAACATAAAAAATATGATCGGTGATGATAAGGAAAACTTTTTTTTTCGGGGGGGGGGGGGGGGGGGGAGGGGTTGAGGGCAGTTTTTTGTTGATTGTTAAATTTTTAAAGGTTCTTAAAAGACTTTGGGAGGTAAATTTGTGCGTAGCTAGCTGCAATAATGTAGCCCTCTCCGATTTTTATATCTGATGTTTACTGGAGAAAAAAAAATCGGGAGAGGGCTACATTATTGCAGCTAGGTAGCTATTTGTGTAGTAAATGAAGATTGATTTATAATTCGTTGCGGATGTCCAAATATTCATGGATAAGGAGTACCCAAATAAAGCGCCAACAAATATCAATGATTCCATTTTGTATAAGAATAACAAAATATAAAAGTTTGACTAGGACCTCTGTTAAGCATTCATGTTGTCATCTCAGTTAATGTTCTTTGCATTTCAAATTTAGTCTATTGTTTTATGCTACTGGGGTGCAGTCAGTTCTCGCCAAGTACCATTTTTTGCCAGTGCATTGTTATGTCATTTTATCAAGTTGAACACATAAAATTAAACTGGCGTGCAACCAGTTCTCGCCGAGTACTGTACCATTTCATGCCAGTGCATTGTTACATTATTTTATCAACACATAAAATTATATACCAACAAGTGAAAAGCTGTCAATGTGACAGCAAACCGGGTTTTCTTTAATGTGAACTGTATCCATAATCCATGTCAACCCGTATCCAGTGAAATGGAGTACCCTGTATGCAACATTTTGCCAAAAAATGACTAAGTTCAAAAGCTGGTATTTTTTTCATAAATTATCAGAAATCAAAATCCTAGCAATATGCACACCTCTAATATATGTACAATTGATCTGCAAAAGAACAACTTCCTATCTTGGAAACTGTAGGAGGAGTTATCCGTACAATAAGGGTACCCTATATGCAATATTTTGCCAAAAAATGACTAAGTTCAAAAGCTGGTATTTTTTCAATAAATTATCAGAAATCAAAATCCTAGCAATATGCACACCTCTGATATATGTACAATTGATCTGCAAAAGAACAACTTCCTATCTTGAAAACTGTAGGAGGAGTTATCCCTACACTGAGGGTACTCTATATGCAATATTTTGCCAAAAAATGACTAAGTTCAAAAGCTGGTATTTTTTCGATAAATTATCAGAAATCAAAATCCTAGCAATATGCACACCTCTGATATATGTACAATTGATATGCAAAAGAACAACTTCCTATCTTGAAAACTGTAGGAGGAGTTATCCGTACAATGAAGGTACCCTTTTGGCAGCCGCCCGCCCGCCCGCCCGCCCGCCATTTTCACCATTAACTGGATTTTTCAGTTGGAAAACCCGGTTAAAAATGACATAACGATGCACAGGCGAGAAATGGTCCTTGACAAGAACTGGTCGCACACCAGTAGCTAGCAAAGCCAGCCCTAAGAACCAGTGCACTGGAAAAAAAACGAGCTAAACCTACAGATTTATCAAGAGTTCTTTTTGGGCAGCATCCCATAATGCTCTCTAAAAGAGTATAGCTCCAGTAGTACTATGCCAAAAGTGGTTGACATTTCACTTGTAATTCACAGTTCCTAGAGGTTTAAAGACACGTTTTGAGTATTGCACAAGCTTTGGTGTGACTCAAGTGACTTTTTACATGCTTCCATTCCTTCGTATCGAGTCGAAATACATAAACAAATGATTTCCATATATATTTTAACATAGAACCATTTTAACAAGACCTTGGACTTTCAATAGGGCATAGCTATCTATTTTTGGGGTCAAAACAAGTTAAAAATGACGCGATTTCAAGCAAAATTATATATGCACCGACTGCGTAGTCTTAGCTCAAAAGCCAGACAAATCTTGTAGATTTCAAAGAGACAGGGCTGAGTAACCAGTGGTAAAATAGACAGGTCTACGTCACATTGATGTTCGACACAACTACCCATAGTGCAAGCTCTTGTTAAAATGGTTCTATAATGTCACTGTGATCTTGCGCTATTGGCGTGCGCCCAGTTCTCGCCAAGTACCATTTCTCTCCAGTGCATTGTTACGTCATTTTTCGTATATGATTTAATGTGTTGATCAAATGACGTAACAATGCACTGGCGAGAAATGGTACTTTGCGAAAACTGGTTGCACGAAACACGCCAGTATAATTCCCACAATAAATTTTGAGGTTGATCAAATACATGTACATCTGTACTGTGTGTACTATACTCTGTCCTAAGATATCCTCAATTTACTCAATTCACATTTTGCTTCATATCTCGATATTCATTATACTATAATACATCAGCATGTTCAGGATTCAAACGATGTTTATTCAAAAGTATGAAAAATTTCCCACATTTTTCCTCTGAAACGCTGAAAAATGACAATGTGTCAAAAGGGATATCTTGGAAATTTTCCCATTCAACAATTTAGGCCTATGATAATAATTAATGATGAAAAAACTTTGAAGAAATTAATTGTAAACACAACCTACATTTTTACCCGAAAAGCCCTGCCGAAAATCCTTTCTTTCAAGAGTTGGAACAGCAAGCAGACGATAACATAATATTATAATAAACGACGGGTTCACGCCGGGCTATGGCGCTTTGACGAATCAGCTTGGTTGAACTGCAATTTTCCGGATCATCCTCAGTAGAACCCGGCGAATGACCTATTGAACACTCGCATTGAAAGGTTATCGATTTATAGAAAAACTGTAAATCATTGAGTTTAAAGGTCATACAGCTCACGAGCAATTACGTAACTTGGAATAAAAGGCTGGGTTTTTTTTCCATACAACAAACTTTACAAAGCAGTCGATCGAAAAGGAGGAAACAAAAACGAAAATAGGGTCAGTCTATTTAACGGGAAAACATTTATGTGATTTATGATTATAATATATACATGTAACAAACACAAAATAAACATTTACCGAGAAACGTAATCTTGTATTAATATAAGTATTTTACTCCTTTTTCATGCAAACATATACATGTATATTATTATGATATAGCTTAACGTTGTTACCGTTATAGTAATACAGAAACCAATTTAAATTTAAAAAAAAGAAAAATACATAATTTCTCTAAGATCAGTTGTCTAGTGTCTACGTGAACATGTGATTAATTTTAAATAGTGAATTTTGTTATTAAAGTTTTACAATGAAAACACATCAATGTTGTATCTCTAAAAATACACACATGTCGTGTCCCTTTTCCCAGCACCGAAATCTTCTTCATTTAGTCATACCTTTTAGTTCTGCCGGAGGAGTGACTAGTGACAGGTAATGAGGTATTTTAATGGTCATTATGTTCTATTTTTTAAATGGTTATTGTTATGATCAAATTATTTTTAATATTTTGATTACATAAATATTCTAAATAGCTATAAAAGCAGGTTAGAAAAATCTCCATTTATCCTGTACTGGTGTTCAAAATGTTGAATGGATGAGTACATGTTAATTCGGCACCAGGTGATTTTCGGCACCTGTAGAAAAAGTAAGTTCGGCACTGTGGGTGATTTCGGCAGCTGGTTAAGGTGGTATTTTGAGGAGATATTTGTCAATAATAATGTGGATATAAGTACATTGTACATTATAATTAAAATACTCTCACCAGTTTTAAAATTTCCAAATTTTACAATAACAAAAAAAAATGTATTCTTGGAAAGGTAAAAATTTTCAAATCCCCAGTGGGATTGATCATTCAAACTCATAACTTACAGATTTGTCAATATGCCTCTTACCCAATGCACTACGATGTTAGGTGAAAATTTTAGGGAAAAAAAATCATCATAAAATAACACTTGATTTTATTGTCTATTTCGATAAATACTGTACGTCATAACATGGATGTGTCCCATACCACCTCAAATAGACACCTGAATGAAGTTAACTTGGCACAATCAATTACATATTGTTTTGAATTAATTAAATTGTTAAAACAAAAAGGGGGGGTTAATCTTGTATTCCCACTACACAAAGTGGGGGGGGGGGGTGATAATTATAATGAGGGTAACAACGAGGCATTTTGACATTTGGCTGACTCTTCATAGTGTGGATTGGACTATTGAAGCTAACTTGATACATACATGTCATTAGCAGAGGTTGCTGGCCTGTGGTGCAGTGTTTTAATTATTTAAATTTGTGGACAATAATATACCACACAAAGTCTGACTGACAAAAAAAATATTATTGATCAGTCTGAAAATATGAATCAATTCATTGCTGCATACAAATACAGAGGCATGATAGAGCCATAAAAAGTTCATAGACCTTGTATTTTGATCATGTCAAGGAAATTTTTGTAAGAACTTAATGAACATTGGGGGAGTTTTTCAAAATGGATTTGTAAGTCTTTAAAATTGTTATACAATATCCATTTACACTATGTAATCAATATTAAAAGCATCGAAAGTTTTCAAATGGGGATTGTTATTTTGCACTGATATTGTAACTGTTTAATTCTAATATATATTAAAAATTTTGATCATGATTTTTGTGCTTTTTAAAGGTTACATGTACATGATGTGTCATAGTGTGTCATTTCGTGTAAATATGTTTAAGAGTTTACTCATGCCAAATGACAAGTAATTAGCTAGGGTCAGTCTGCTTTACTAATTATCCCCAATTAGTCTATATAATTGTTCTGAGTTGTCTTTAAGCTATCTGAGTTATTATCATTAATTATCTTTTAGATTATAAATACAGTTAATAGAAATTTATTCAATTCAGTCAGAATCTTTTGGCCACTACATGTACCTCATGTACGTTGCTTAAATAAGTCTTCATACTGACTATCTAGTTGATTGTCCACCAGTCTGTCAGTAAGACTAAGCAACATTGAGCTAAATTCATTCTGACTCATTTGGAATTTTAAGAAATAATTATTTTTATCCTGTTCTATTTGACTTTATTTTATTTGATTATTGTTAATATTTCATAGTTAATTTAAATCACTTAATCAATAAATTGTGAAAACCTGCCTTCGAGTTATAGCTCTATGCATATTCAACTTAGAGGTCAATTTAAGCCTAATAACTATAGGCTGACCCCCTGCCTCTTGGGTTGGGCCTATACGAGTTAATTCCCCTTATTCTATAGTGCCCTTAATCCCCCTCAGTGACAGATGTGTAAATGCATGAGCCAGATGTTCACTTTTTATTTACTATTTTATTTATGGGATACGGTAAACTAAATTATGATATGGTATCCTTGCCTGTAATTTTTTGTCAACACCAATTTCCATACATGTATTTAATTTATATATATGGAAAACATCTACATAACTGCTGTTCATGTAATATATTCATGGAAATGGGGCCTTTTTTAATACCTGTAAAAAATTTTAAAGAGTCAATATTTCAATAAGCCATGATAATTATAGAATGGATTTTTATTAAAAATGTTGAAAAACTTTCTAGTACATGAACCTTAAATATTTCAACCAGTATATAATATAATAGATTTATCACCAATGATTTTTATTAGCTAGCCAATTTGGATGATATTTTTATTTCTATAATTTCAGAGAAATTCCATTTTGTTAGAAAACTCTGTCACATAATATGGATATAGAGAAACTAAAGGAAGTAGCATGTGAAGCTATAGACAAAGCAGCAGAAGATCTAGCGAAATTGAGTCACTTCATTTGGTCCAATCCTGAGCTTGCTCACGAGGAATTCAAAGCTCACGACGCTGTCACTGAGATCTTGGATAAGTACAAGTTTCCACAGGTGGACAGGAAGTTTATTCTTCCCACAGGCTTCAGAGCAGTGTGTGGTGACAAAGCCAAGGGACCACATGTGGCGCTTTTAACGGAATATGATGCCCTGCCTGAAATAGGGCATGCTAGTGGCCACAATCTCATTGTAGAGTCCGGTGTGGCTATTGCGATTGCACTTAAAGCATGTTTTGAAGCAGCTGGTCAACCTTTCGGGAAGGTGAGGAAAATTGATTTAGTGCATGCTATAACAGTATATTTACATCCACCAAGTATTATTCCCTCTATTTCTTACGGAAACTTATAGTTAATTCATAGCTCTATAGAAACAGCCAGACTGAAATCTACACGCCCTGTTTTTGATTGGTCAAAATCTACAGCGGCTGAAACTGACAAGAAAGTGACAGGATTGAATTGACACGCCCTGTTTATCGATTGGTCGAGACCTACAACTACTTAAGAAAAATCACGGACTGCACGAACTAACCATGATGATGTCAGACTCAAAGTCTCACTGGAGACGATTTGGCTGTTTCTTTTAGCTAACGTACTTATGTACATTAACAGTAATTTAGTGAATTTTACTTACTTTTTACACTCAATTTATTAATAAGTTAGAATAAAGATGTTAATATAAACAATAAAATGCTCTCTTTGGTGATTCATGTGGGTTATGAAGGTAGCCATCATTGCAGAAAAAATTTACATAACCCGCCAACGCGATGTAGATTACTTGCCAAGTTTTCCATATAAACTGCTAGGCCAGTCTTGACTTAATTTTTCTTGTTTTGTTTTTTTTTTTATGAGCCAATATATACATGTATGCATCATGTACATGACATTGTATATATATATGTATATGTTTTATTTTAAAGTCATTGGAAAAAGCAATTTTTTTTTCAGAGAGGTAGGTAGTCATTGAGAGCAGTGCAGTAAGATAAGGAGAACTATGATGTCATGCTGTGGATTAAATGTAACAAAATATGATTATATGATATGAAACACTCTGTAAAATATAAATATAGAACAGGAAGCATTTTTTATCATGAGTGAGTACATTTATAAGTGTACTACATATACTTGACGTCAACCATCATGTGCAAGCAGAGTATCAAGTTGTAGTCATGCGTGGGTTCCTTTACAATTCAACATATTTTCGGGGGGGGGGGGGGGGGGGGGGGCTAATTGATCACTTAAAATGTTTTGCTGCTATATTATATCACTATTGTAGTAGTTCAGTATTTGTTATCGTTAGCACAATGCATTAGTATCATTGATTGCTATATATACATATCTTTTTGACACTTTCCCTGATATATTGAAAGCAATGCTACTGGTATACATACTGTGTACAGGGAAATATATTTGCCCCTTTCGCCCTCCTTGTCTATGAGCAAATTTAAGACTGGACAAATTGCATTGGCTTAAACTATATCTCTTTTTAAACACAACTCTGTCTGGGCGAATTCAAGACAGGGCAACACTGTTTGCAAGTGAAGATTTGAAGAAGGTCGAAAATAACACGGGGAGAATATAACCATGTATACAGTAGAATATTCAAACAAAAAGACATTGTTAAGCTTACACAATTTCTTGTTAACTGACAATGGACTTTTAAGCTATTTTTAAATCTGTTGTTCTAATTATCTGCTTTAATTTCCATTGCTGTAGGTCAGTTTACTGGGCACCCCGGCCGAGGAACAGAGGGGAGGGAAGCTGTCCTTCATCAAAGCACAAGTATTCAAAGATGTCGATTTTGCAATGACCGCCCATCCCTCTCAGTACTATATATCCAGACCAAATTATGTAGCCATATCAGAGTGAGTGCATGAACTGTCAAATTAAGACTAATGTGGATGAAAAAATTGTGTGAAGTTAAAAACAAAAGGGGGGAGGGGGTATGTAATATCTGTAATTATAAGTACTCTATTTGAAAAACTTTTCTCTCACTTTAATTTTCACCCATTTCATCATGTTCATTGCAATTTGGTAAATTTAATTTTTGAACAATACAAAATGGTAAGTTTTATACGGTATTACAGTCTTACATCTTCAAACACAACTGTCAAACAAATTTGAAACGGAGTAAATACGTTATCAAGTGTGATTCAACTAGTAAAAATACAATATATTAGAATGAAGTGAGAATAAACTATTACACAGAATTGATTTGATATCATATAATTTATTTGATAGAGTAACTATGCATTTCACTGGAGTAGAGGCTCATGCTGCTGAGTTTCCCTGGGAAGGAGTTAACGCCCTTGATGCCGCCATCTTGTGCTACAACAATGTCTCCTGTATGAGGCAACAACTCCCTCCAGGCTGGATGCTTCACGGTATGTTTATACAATTTATACAGACTGATGAAGAAGTAAATACAAAGTTCAAAGTATTTTCAGTGTTTACAAAGTTTGTACATTTTAAGTGTTCACAAAGTATCAAGTTTTTTTTAGTGTTGACAAAGTCTCAAGCATTCTGCAATGTTTGCAAGGTGCACAATTATTTTAGTGTTTGCAAAGTCAAACATTTTAGTGTTATCACAGTTCCAATCATTTTTAGTGCTTAACAACATCTAAAGATTTTGTTAGCATTTTGCAAAGTGTGGCAGAGCTTGGAATTATTTTTAAAAATATATCTGAAACCTGTCCTCTTTTTAAAGAAAAGTGCATTGAATTGGAAATTGAAAATTATTTTTGTATGAGCATTCTACTACTTTACTATTCACCAAAACTTTATTCTGGAAATGAGTGAATTTTTACTGCCAATTCATAAGTGTAAGAATTAATGAATTTGTCATTTATCCCTTTTTAGCCGGACTCTGCTGAAAGCAGAGTCCTGGCTGTAGGCAGGCAAATTGCCAATGTTACTATAAATAGCACAAAGTAAACAAAAAACCAAACAGCGTCAAAGTCAAAGCTTCCGCTTTACCAAATAGTAACACAAAGAGCCACGTTTTGTCAAAAGTGTTTGCATTTTGTTGCTTTTTTATAATTTCGAGAGAATAGTTTATCTTTTTTAGTTTTCTTAATAATAAAGTGTTTTAAAAACAAGACTATGCATTTTGGACACATACAATGCGCATGAATTTCCATGAACTACTTTGCTGCGCGTTGAAGAAATGGGGATTGAAAATACAACGCTTGCTGCAAAATTCAAGGCAGAAGCTCTTGAACTTTTTCCTACTAGACAGACATATTTTTGCTTTTGTTGCTGCTTACAAAAAATGATCGCTCTCTGATGCTTTGCCGACATCATAAGCATGAGAGAGAGAGAGAGAGAGAGAGAGAGAGAGAGAGAGAGAGAGAGAGAGAGAGAGATTTTCAGTCTTTACTACACAATATGCATAAAGACACACCAAAAGAGCCCGGCTTTCAGTACTTCAGTACTTTGATTTTCTGTTGTCAATATTGGAATTTTTACCTATAATATCTGCCAACCTGTGAGTGGTTTCAGTTCTTTGATTATTACAGGCATTGTGACTGATGGGGGTGCTAGGCCTAACATTATACCAAGGACCGCAGCCTTGGAGTATTACATCAGAACCCCAAAGAACAGGAATCTAAAGAAACTAGAGAAAATGCTTAAGAACTGTGTGGATGGTGCAGCTCTGGCTACTGACTGTGATGTGTGTACTACATGTATTCTTCTATATTATTATTAGTTTTTAACCGGGTTTTCCAACGGAAAAATCCGGTTATTAAAATGGTGAAAATGACGGGCGGATGGCAGGCGGGCGGGGCGGGCGGGTGGGCGGCTGCCAAAAGGGTACCCTCATTGTACGGGTAATTCCTCCTACAGTTTTCAAGATAGGAAGTTGTTCTTTTGCAGATCAATTGTACATATATCAGAGGTGTGCATATTGCTAGGATTTTGATTTCCGATAATTTATCGAAAAAATACCAGCTTTTGAACTTAGTCATTTTTTGGCAAAATATTGCATATAGGGAACCCTCATTGTACGGATAAATCCTCCTACAGTTCTCAAGATAGGAAGTTGTTCTTTTGCAGATCAATTGTACATATATCAGAGGTGTGCATATTGCTAGGATTTTAATTTCCGATAATTTATCGAAAAAATACCAGCTTTTGAACTTAGTCATTTTTTGGCAAAATGTTGCATATAGGGAACCCTCATTGTACGGATAACTCCTCCTACAGTTCTCAAGATAGGAAGTTGTTCTTTTGCAGATCAATTGTACATATATCAGAGGTGTGCATATTGCTAGGATTTTGATTTCCGATAATTTATCGAAAAAATACCAGCTTTTGAACTTAGTCATTTTTTGGCAAAATGTTGCATATACATGTAGGGTACTCCATTTCACTGGATAAGGGTTGACATGGATTATGGATACAGTTTACATAAAAGAAAACCCGGTTTGCTGTCACATTGACAGCTTTTCACTTGTTGGAGGTTTGATATAAGGTGTGAAAAAGATATTTAAAATAGAATCAGCTAGATGATATATACAGTGTATGTGTATTTAATTCTTTCACCATCATTATAAACAAAAAGGTGGAAGCTGAATGTTGAGAGCTTAATAAACAAAGCATATACAGTAACCTCCAATGAATTAAATTTCCCAAAGGTTAAAATGAAGTTACATTCCACCTTCCTGAATCTGCTGACCAACGAAGAGATGACCAAGACCTATGAGGAGAACGCCAGTCGACTGGGTATACAGACAGACACGGACAAGGAGTCCATTCTGAAGAAGCTCGGGGGCTCCACCGATGTCGGCAATGTGTCCTATGAAGTTCCCACTATACACCCTGAGTTTGAGATAGGAGCGGACTGTAACACCCACTCCATGGATTTCACAACTGCTGCTGGTAAGGATTGATGGGTGAAATTAGTTCTGAAGATTTAATATTAGGAGGTACTACATGGCACCACTGGTACTCCAAATACTGTGATACTGTATAATTTGTCTGTAGTCAGTCTGTCCCACTATAATGTTTATGAACTGATTTGGACCATTTGTTAGTATAAACATTAAAGCATTAGCTCTCTCTCTCTCTCTCTCTCTCTCTCTCTCTCTCTCTCTCTCTCTCTCTCATTTACCAGTTTAAGTTGCAATTCAGGATATATATATATATATATATATATATATATATATATCACCATAAAGAGTGTTAACTGTAAAATGTTTTATTTTTTTCTGCAGGTGATCCAAAAGCCCAGAAATATACCTTAGACATGGCCAAGGCTCTAGCTATGACTTGCATTGATATAATGCTTAAACCAGAACTACTAGCCAAAATTAAAGCTGAATTCGAAGTAGAGTCACAATGATGAAGCATTTATTAGAACTTTTTCCAATTTTTAAAAGATATTGATGTCCCATTAAGATGAATGTGCATGTTTTTACCCACTCTTCTTTCAGTTGATTTTAAATGTTGTTTCTCAGTCTTTGTGTCCACGGAGAGATAAATTGAGCTTTGTAGTTTGGATCTTGCATTTAATTTGAAAAAATGCAATAAACTTTATCCCAAGTTTTTTATGTGCCATATAGATTAAGTCTTCTTGCTCGGGTCAGTACCAGTATTTTAATGATTTTGTGAAGGAAAAAAACGTTGGTTGTGGTCATGATTATCAAAACAGTCTTTATGTGATAGACCAAAAAAATACCAAAATATGCATAATTTGTTTGTCTTTAATGTGGGGATTTTACCAGTAGAAGTAGTTAATGACTTTTGTACTTAATTGCATACTGTGTGACATTTTATAAGAGTTTCACTGGTGTACCAGTATAAATGTTTCAGGCAGGTGATGGCAGGTATATCAATTTTTTTTTATAGAATGCAATTATCAATGTTGGTCTTTTATTTTGATTTACTGTATTATCATTTTTTGAAGCCTCAGGGTTTTATTATATACATGCTAGCTTGCAAGTAGTCAATGTCAAATATTATCAGATTTCTGGTGTAAAAATTTATCAGATTGGAATAGTCGGCTTCAAAAGTGACAATAAAGAAAACACATAAATTTTGCACTGCTTTATACACAATGCATTCACGTGTCATGTATTATTGGATGAAAGTCATAGTAAATCTACTAGACAGTCTAAAACAATTTCCTCTTAAAGTCAGATGTCTTTGGTTTTGATATACAACACACAATCACTGTATTAATTTTTCCATTTTAATTAACTTGCATGCAGATTATTGTGAATTTACATGTACTTCTCTGGATGATGAAGTCTGTCTCAAAGTTGCTGTGGTTTATTTCATAACAACGAGTATGCTTGTACATGTAAGATTTGTTTCAGCATTGGGTTTTTTTTTCCCTCAAATAAAACACGAATCTCTTCCACTACTTTTTATTTTGCCTTTTTACACAATGGTTGTTTCTGATTTGGGGTTATTCTGGGTTGAGAGGTGAATCATTTTGACCTGTCCGTCTCTATCCACAGACTGATAGTAATAGCCATAGCGTCAATTTTCCATCCTTTGTCTAAGTTACTTATGTTGGCTGAATTGGGAGTTAATTTACTATTCAATCGGGTTTGAATTTTATCGTGTAGATTTCAGCCCTTTCAGATTCTACAAAGCTAGAAATCACAATCGGTTTTCTTAAGAAAATACTTGATAGTTGTTAATATTCCTTTATAAAATTTCAACCCCCATCGTGGCCCTACCGTACTCCCAGGTGTCATAATTTGAGAAGGTGTAAAAATATTTTACCTGAAGATGCTTCCTCACAAGTTTCAGCTTTGTTGGTAAAATTGGGTTAAAATATAAACAAGAGGCCCAGGAGCCACATCGCTCACCTGAGCAACAATTGCCTTAATTCTGATCAAATTAGCATTACAGTATCAAAATATCTTGACAACTGAGTACAGTAGATCTTGCTAAAAAAAAATTGAAAATCTGCCAATTTTTATCCACCTCTTATTTTTTAGTAAAGCCCCTTTTGTTGTACCTGTAAGAGGATTTTTCTCTATTCCTATAACCCCCCCCCCCCTCCCCTCTCCATTTCGTGGCCCCACTATTCTCTAGGGAATCATGGTTTCATCAAACTTAAATCTACCTTTAATCTCATAACCTGTGCTTTCACACTAAGTACTGAGTTTTGGACCGAAAACTTTCCCAGAATATTTTTAAGGATTGTAAAACTTGATCCCCCAATTGTGGCCTCACCCTACCCCCGGGGACCATGATTTGAACAAACTTGAATCAACACTTCCTGAGGATGCTTCCATTTTGATTTGAGTTTTTCTGGCCTAATAGTTTTTGAGAAGAAAATTTTTAAAGATTTTCTCTATATATTCCTATGTAAAACTTGATCCCCCAATTGTGGCCCCACCCTACCCCCGGGGACCATGATTTGAACAAACTTGAATCTACACTACCTGATGATGCCTCCACACAAGTTTAAGCTCTACCGGCCTAATAGTTTTTGAGAAGAAGATTTTTGAAAAATACCAACAAATTTTCAATAATTCTCCATTATCTCCCCTTTAAAAAGGGCGTGGCCCTTCGTTTGAACAAACTTGAATCCCCTTCACCTAGTGATGCTTTGTGCCAAATTTGGTTAAAATCTGCCCAGTGGTTCTTGAGAAGAAGATGAAAATGTGAAAAGTTTACAACGATGACGACAACGACGACAGACAACGGACAAATTGTGATCAGAAAAGCTCACTTGAGCCTTTGGCTCAGGTGAGCTAAAAACGTTTCTCATATTTATTCCTATGTTAAAAATTCTACCCCCACCCCACCCACCCTCACTGTGGCCTAACCCGTACCCAGGATATCATATCATAGTCTAAACAAACTTGTATCTACACTACCTGATGATGCTTCTATACGACGTAGCATTTCTGGTCATATGGTTTTGGAGAGGGAGATTTTTGAAACATGAAAAGAAATGTGCAATAATTTCTAAACTGTTCCCACTTTAAAGATGGCCTGATCCGTTATAGTTGAAAAATTGTATTCCCTTTATTTAAGGATACTTTGTGCCAAGTGTGGTAGACGAAATCTAAAAGTTTACGACGACGACAGAAATCAGACAAAGTTTGTTATATTATTATTATTTACCCGGCTAATATTTACCTCATTAGAAGAAGAAAGGGCCATCCTTTTTTGTAATAGAAAAATACTTTCTATAAACTTCAAGAACTCAACGCGTCCCTCTTTCACCCCCCCCCCCCCCCATGTTGTGTTTGATAAACAATTAATTCTTAATAAGTAAAACGTGATAAAAAAAAACCTGAGGTCGAATTTTTAGTTCTTTGAAAGTTATTTTTTATCAATGCTTCTACGTGTATATGAATAATGGGGAAAATGACAATGTTGATTTAACTTAAAGCTTTAACACATAAAACACTAGATGATTTAACTTAAAACTTGATGCTTTAAAACTTAAAACACTATAACTTTAGCTCTTCAACTTGAACAATATGCATGTGTGGGGAAAAACAATTCAAAGAGCGCGAATCTTAGGACAAAGTCAGCACATTTTGAAAACAAGAGAAGTCAGTGATTGCGTCATTTACAGATCTTATATATAGTCTTTTGTGCAGATGATATTATATTTTAAGGGGTCAGTTTGTTCCCAAAAGGTTCTGGTTTAGTATAAGTAATAAAGTAAAATATATTAGGAATGATTTAAAGCAGCGGAATTACTTTTTTTCATTTTGTTTTATTTGATATCAGTAAAAGCCACGTAAGCTTTACATTACCATGAAATAGAGGATTTTATTCCTCGATAAATACCCCTTTGTGAATACATTTATTTAGCTCGATGGATTTTCAACAGACAACATGTAGAACAAGTATACAGTAGAAAACCTGATCGGCGTTTTTTCCATAAAAGACTAACATTTTGCACTCAAAGCAGTTAGATAAGCGATACTATATAGCGTGAACCAAAGGTACAGGACCCACTATACTGACATTTCTAGTTACTTTAGACAAGTATAATCATATAATCGACCTTATATATATATATATATATATATATATATATATATATATATATATATATATATAATCCAAAATGAGTAAAGTTAATCCACACAAGTATTAAATAATAAAAAATAACAGAAAGCCGATTCAAAACTCTACCGGTTTCATTATAATCTTCAGGAGTTTTGAACAATCACCATAGATACATAAGTACTTATGTATCTATGGTGATTGTTCAAAACTTCTGAAGATTATAATGAAACCGGTAGATATATATATATATAAAAGAAGCACTGTCCTGAAGAAGGGACGGGTCGTCCCGAAAATTTGACAATATTTTACTTCATTGCTCGTGTCGTTGTTTTTTTTTAGTGCTTTTATATATATATTGCTCGTGTCGTTGTTTTTTTTTAGTGCTTTTATATATATATATATTTTTAGTGCTTTTATATATATATATATATATATATATATATATATATATATATATATATATATATATATATATATATATATATATATATATATATATATATATATATATATATATATATATATTTGGTTAAATAAATTATATCAGGGAGAACAATGTCCAAAATCTCAAGAATTATAAAGTTCTAGTTCTATATATATATATATATATTAGTCAAAACTTTTTTTACTTTTGTGTTTGATTAACACTTTTACTTGTACGCATTGTGGACAAAGTGTTCTGTTTTTCACTATCAAATGTGAATTTAATCATGCTTCCTTTCATCGACCATGAAATTTGATCTCTTCAATCACGACAAGTGTGAAATAGTTTTCAGTATAAATATATTCTTATATTCATACCCAGGTGCTTCTTTCGTGAGATATAAGAATTTGTCTGGATACGTGTAACATACGTCAATGCCCATAATATATCTAAAGATGTCAACAGTTTTGCATATGTTTGTGCAGTTGTCACTTTGGTACAGAACAATATCTTGCTAAGGACATCAGCGCTTACTTGTGAAACCTTTGTATATAAAAATCTACGTTTCTTTCGTAATCAACCCGCGTTTCGTGTTTTCGGAAGTTTGAGGTATCGATACGTAATGACGAAACGTCAATAAATGAGACTACCTAACAGTCATCATCATCACTATATAAGTTATCTTTGTACAAAATATAGAGACGAGATGCAATTTTAAATCATCAATTTCATATTAAGCTTTTAGAAACTGTAATGTTCTTTTATAAAACCTTTCACATGAACAGTCATTAACTGCATTTTCAACCCCCTTCTAACCATTGGATAAATATCGAATCATTACCGAACACAAACACGAATATACATGAGATTAAGGATGGCGTTTACTCAATGAAAAAAAAAATCCACTGATGATAATGAAAAACCATCTATTTATATAATAGTGTTGTGTTGTGCATGTACTATGCCTAAATATTAGTCAGGGTTTGATACATGTACATGGTGCACGAGCCGGAGGCGAGTGCACTATGTATCAAACCCTGACTACTATTTATATATGTATAATATTGACCTTTGATTGTAGTGTTATTTTTCACTTTCAAAAAGTAGGTCAATGACCTACTTTTTGAGTTAATGGCCATTGAATATTTTTTGAAAAATCAAGAAAAATCCCATAATTTTTACACTACGATTGAAATTTTTTTCATAGTAAAAATATTATAAATAATAAACACTTTTAAAAATAAAATACAGTTTATGAATGGTAGTGGCACTAAATACAGTGTCGGTACAAAGCGGTTAGATTTAAGCAAAGTTTATAAAAATATATCAGTCTGAATTTCCTCTATCAGTTTTCAAATCCCTACCCATTTTTTTTTTTTACAAAAACTTCAATGATGATAATACAAAAAAATTTATAGCATTAAACTACTTATATTGACCTTATTCTGTTGGCATTAAATTTATATGAGGTCAAGTATCAAAATTTTGAGATATGGCGTCTTTTATCGTTTTTTCAACATTTTAAATTTACAATATTTTTGCAATTTGTGTCATACGATCATTTTAATGAATAAATGAGGTAAAACTAACAAAAATAAGCAGAATTATATAGACTAAAATATAAAATCTTATATTTTGATATTAGAGTACAAAAATGTTTTAGCGGAAATCAAGATCTGCAAAATTTAGTTCGAATTTCCTCTGTCTGGCTAAAAGTATATTTTTGTTTGAGCCTAATTCCATAATAAAGTAAAAATATCGAATTTATTGTCAATAATAATTCATTTCATTAATACTTTTTTCGTTTAGAACTTATTTTACTCATTACATTGAACTTCCAAATAACAATCCAAATTTGAGAACTCAAATCCTGAGTAAACAATTTAACACCAACCCTGAGTAAACAACACCCTTAACACAAACACAAAGCTGAGTTATTACATTGCTAGGACTGTTATAGTAGAAATTACAACTATGTCTAAAAGTTATATGCTTTGCTTGGGGGGGGGGGGGGTCTTTGGTTGAAATTTTGCTCAGTGAATAAGTGAAGATTCGTGCAGCCAAGTGTCCTTTAGAAGGGGTTTATTCCCTTAATTGACCCCGGACCCCGTCACTAACTTCATGAAGTCAATACTCATTTCTCACAGGATTTGAATTGAGATTTTATAGTTGAGTGATTTGAAAAATCATAAACAAGAGCCCAGGGGCCACATAGCTCACCTGATCAGCAATGGTCATAACCAAGGCAGCTGAAGTCTCAATCGCTCTGTCGGAAAGGCCCGATAAGTTGTTATTTTGTTATTATATGAAGTCTAATACAAAATTAGAAGAGTCAGTACATCTTTTTTTTTTTAGATTTATAGATTTTCATCACAACTATTCTAGCTAATGTTAAATGTTAACATGAGCCACTACTGTTAAGATGGAAAGGAAAGCTTGCATGACTTTTTTGATAATCAAACAATCGAAACGCGAATCATATTAATTATTACTCATTTTAAGCTTTCTACACACACATTTTAGGTATACATGTAATATGTTTGACAACTAGATTCGATTATATCTGAGGCGATGAAAAAATTTAAAGTTGCTGTTACGAAATAAAGAGTCGTCAAAATGTGATAAAAGCCGTGTAAATGAGATCACGTTCGTTAAAAAGACTTCTGAAAGTCTCATTATTACAATATCTTTACATGCCTAAATGAAAACAAACAGTTGTATGGATATCTATCTCATACGTGTGGTGTATATTACCCGTGTGATAAACCTTTGCTATATCACACGGGTGATGCTATATCAAATACTTCCGGTCGGAACTACTTTTGACACAGTCCCTCGCTTCAGTGACCTATTTTTTCGAAAATTTGCTAGTACTTTCAACATAACTATATCTACTACAAAAATTAATATAAAATTGATTTTGTCAAAGATTTAAATTACAAATATGAAGTGAAACACATAACTGCGTAGCACAGGCGTCGGAACCGGGGGGCTATTGTGAGTGGGTGGGGGGGGGGGGTAGCTCCCCCCCCCTTTTTTGCAAAGTTATTCATAACCGTAACCACAAGACCCTTTTTTCTTGTTTGTCAAGATTTTTTATAAGTTTAGCTTACTTTCAACTTTCAATTTGCTTTGAGAAGTTTATAAAACTGCAAATTACGTTAACTATCAAGGAGTTCATCCTGACGACGCGATGAAAACAGAGCGCTCTGGTTGTGTTTATATACAAGAACTTACCGAAATAATGTTTCATAAGACTTTTATTCCACCACCAGAAAGCATCCTTATTCACTATTTTCAGTTTCGAATCATAAGGCTAGCCTAGTGTTTGTTTATTAAACATCAACAACTGTTCCTCGTTCGAGTCAATTCAAACTAACGAGCATTCGCAACTTTGTGTATGTCAACAAACTTGATTATTCAAGTCTTCTAATCGGAATTTCCATTTAATCAAGTGAATAAGCTCTAAGAAAAATTATTTAGAGCTATAAAATTATTTTAAGGTTTATTTCAGTGAAACTTTACATTAAAACAGTTAGATTTATCTCAGGAATGACGTACTAAATTGTATTGCGCAAGGTCACAATAGCCGCATAACACAACGTTGCATCATCGTTTTTAATCTTTGAAGAAGAAAAAACAATTCGGGTCACATAAGGGACTGTCTCAAAAGCTTCATAATATAAATCAAATTGTATGAGATAAATAGAACATCTATAATTGTGTGATTTTATATTTGCTTTATCCAACTCGTTGAAATGGTTATATTCGCTCGGCAAGCCTCGCGAATATATACACCATTTCAACTCGTTGGATAAAGCAAATATAAAATCACACAATATAGATATCCTCTATATATAAATTCTTCGAATGATCACGATCGCCAAATTTGAGATCAAAACACTGACTTGACTTGAAGAAAGTTGGTGATGGCAGGGCCGAAACGTATTACATGATTTTGATATAAGAACGGCAATCAAATACATCGCGAAAAAGAAAAACAAATTGTAAAAAGTTGATAGATAATAGATTCAGCACAGCTATCTTTCATGCAAGTAGATTTAAAGTATTTTCACAAGTACTGACAACGGATTATAATTATATGCAGATAGTCAACTAGATTCTAAATGTATTTTCTAATTGTTTTCCCATAAAAGTTCTAGGGAGTCATTTTTCTGTTTCATTTTTTACACATAAAGTGTTATATTTACACTTTGCTGTTGACCATTTGCGATTAATCAAAAATATTTCGTTGCAAATTTGTTAGATAAAAATACTAGAATATGAACTTGGTATCGTTCTTTTGAAATTAAATCCTATCTTGAACGTAGTAGAGCAATAAATAAAAGTAATTTTGAAGTGAGATTTTTTTGAACAAAGAGTTCGAGGTGATGCAAGAATTTATTTTTGTATCCTCTACAGCTTTGCATATTACATGTAAGTCTATTTACATATAAAAGGCATTTTGAAAACAACAAGAATCAATTTTATTAGAATTGAATGATAGATATAAGTTTTTTTTAAATCGTTTATAAGTAAATTATTTTTTAGTACAATTTTCTACGCCTCTGACCTCCGTATTCACATCAAAGCCCAATTTTACATCGAAACAATTATTATATATGGGATTTCTATCGGTTTTCTTTTAGTTAAAATGGTTAAGGGGACGCATACATAGACATACAGCTGCTTTACTTTTCTGCAATAACCACAGCCCTTTTATCTATTGTATGATTAAAAACCCTAAACTGTTATTTAAGAAAATATGGGTTTTTAAATCCCACATAATTTTCATGGGGTTTTCTGTCCCATAGGGTTTATCAAAAAAAGTTTTATGCGGATATTTTTTCCAAACTCAAATCCCATGGGGTTGGAACTTTTCAGATTAAATATCTTTAACACTTTCTAAAAATGTCTCAATTTTTTCCCAAATATTTTTTCAAAATGTAAAACCCCACAGTTTGGTACTAAACATTGGTAGATATCTTTTATGGAAAGGTGTGCGCATCCCCGGAAAAAATGTCTAATCCGGAGTTGTCTGTCCCACTGTTATTACATGTAATAGGCCCTACTGTAAACGTACTACATTTGGCTGTGTATTCTATTTAGCGCTTTTGGCGGAATGCGACTTTTACTTAATCAAGTACATCGCTAAATGCCATGCATGTATGTATAAGAATAGACACATTCACAAATACGCTAATTCAAATCTACGCCAACTTGTTTAAAAAGCAATCTCCGCAAAATATCGCACACGCCAAATATAATACGTTTACGGTAACTTAAAGTATCTTAATAATTTTCTTATTTTTACAATTTATCCTGGAATTGTCTATTACTATATAGTGGTGAACAATGATTTAAGAACTATTGAAATTTAAGCACTGACTCATCTTTATATATACGATGTCATTCCATGGAGTTCACTTATTCATTCTAGTTTCCAGTTTTATCACACAATGGTCAAATCTTTTTTTTTTAAATTCTTTTTTAAAATTAATTTCAGTTCTTCATCTGAAGAAATATAAAGGTTAGTACATGTACCTATCATTTACTCCAGGCACATGAAAATCGAAGAACCGCATAGCTGTTAATCATTAGGGAACATGATGACGTTCAGTCGAAACACTCTCTAAAAAAATAGAAGGAGATTCAAATGAAAGGTTTGAAGCAATGTGAACATGCAAAAATTTTGAGGTAATGTAATTAATGTGATGAAATATGAACAGGTGTCATTCCAAAGATATTGAAATATTAAACTTTTAAAACAATTAATAATAGAAAATGTTTCATTGGCTTCTCTGATGTGGACTGTCTTCAAAGCAATATGTTTTCCAACAGAATCTGAATATTCAACATGAGTTCAAATGCGTTGTACAAAACTCGGTAATAGCGAAGTCCTAGGGAACAGTGGACATACTTCGTTATACCCGTAATTCGTTATTTCCATATAACGAATTCGTAATAATAACTATGGCGTATTCACTATATGCATGGCTTTTTTTACAAGACTATAAATTTTGCTAAATGAGGCTAAAAATAAAAATACATTACTTTGATACCTTTTATAATCGGATTGTGAATTGAAAAATGTATAATATGAAAATAAATTCATTCAAACTGTTATGTTAAATGGAAGTGCAGTCTTTTTAAACTGTAAAGAAATTCGTTATTTATAAAAGTTATTATTCACTTCTACGGGACTCAAAATTAGTTTGCTCTATCCATAAATTCGTTATATCCGTAAAATTTTGCAAAGATTTATTAAGAATTTTACTGGGGACTCCAAAAAACTTCGCTATATCCGAGAATTCGCTATATCCGTGTTCGTACTAAACGAGTTTTACTTTACATTTAACATTATACATGTATTATAAAGAGAAAACAATTGTAAAATCACATCAATTATAAATTCATCATATGCATGGAAAAACAAACTGTTTAAACTGTAAATAGATTCTTTATAAAAGTTATTATTCACTTCTACGGGACTCAAAATTAGTTTGCTATATCCATAAATTCGTTATATCCGTTAAATTTTGCAAAGATTTATTAAGAATTTTACCGGGGACTCCAAAAAACCTCGCTATATCCGAGAATTCGCTATATTCGTGTTCGTACTTAACGAGTTTTACTTTACATATAACATTATACATGTATTATAAAGAGAAAACAATTGTAAAATCACATCAATTATAAATTCATCATCAATTTTCAACGCAATAGGTGAACGAGTTCACGGCCTTTTTATTATTTATGGATATGGCTTAATGTTCCTGGAAGAGTTAAACTAATCGCTTTTATTGGACACAGAAATTGATACCGTGTTCAAACTCCCACACATTGGTAAAAAAAACCCTGTAAAAAGCTGATACCTTACTATGCTACTCGTCAATTGGATACAAAGTAATCAAATAAAAGCTTTTAATTTTCCGTCGCTTACACCGATTCCAACTATTATATATATAATAGAGATCAGATAAGAGTTTTCTAAAACGAAATTTTTGTTTTTCCTTTTTAAACGTGTACAATGCATCCGCAGCGGTTTTTCACCATATTGTTTTCATTTATCGGAACCGGAGTTTGTATATTCATACAAATTGACAACTGCAGTATGTATTTCTTACTTATTTTTAACAATATACTGAAATGATTGGAATATTTTTTTTTACTTGAAAAACTTGTGTTACAAATTGAGAACCAATTTGCATAAAAGATGTAAAAAAAAATTATCAATGAATAATGGTTAATATCCACATATACACATTTAAAATGACATGTTTGGAATTTTTCGTATAATTAAGATATGAATGAATTACTCAGTTAATGATAATCTAAATCAAACAAAATACTCGTATATATGACAATCGTTGAAACAAAATTGTAAAAAAGAGACGCTTTTTGTCTTTAGCATTGATATCAATCATTTATTTCTCACATTTTTTTTTCGCTTTTTTGGGAGGGGGGGGGTCACGCCGACGATATATATATGTTCCGAATAAGATGAAACGTTAACTTTAACGTTCAAATAACTTATATTAATTGAATACATTAATTGAATAATAGATACTCAGTAATAATTTTTATTGTTTGCCAAGTATTATAATTTTTGCTAATTTCTACTAGGGCGTTTTGCTTAGGATCTATTATTTAAAAAAAAAACTCAGTTTGATCAATGACAGAAAGGAAGTTTTGAATTTTATTTCAAAATTCAAACAAATTTAAATACATAATTATATTAATTGGCTCTCGGGCTTATCATTTTGGGATTCTAATTCGGAATAAAAAGATTAATTTTAATTTAGTAAGTATATACCTTTATGTCGTTTTAATCTAAAATTGTAAATGATAACTTTGTATGTGTTAAGAATTACCATACAAATTAAACTTTGTACTAAGTTATCATAAGCTCGCATATTAGTGAAACTGTGTTGAATACTCTGGTCTTTGATTATGGTAAGAAAAAAGAAAGGCTTTGCATGGATTTTTGAGTTCACAATTAAAAATAAAAATAAAACGCTGTTCCTTTTGCGATTCCAAGCATGCATTTTTCAGCAAAAAAGTATTAACTTGTAGTTTAGCACCAAAGGTATGCAAAAAAAAATGTTCATCAAGATTTTTAGAAGTTGCTACTTTAAACATGGGCGTTGAAAGACTGAATCCAATTCAAAATACATTGCTTTGAATTACAAGGCATACTAGTATACGATTATTTTTTTGTATTTTATCCATGAATGTTCAATAGCTTCCCTATAAAGATGCATCTAGTATAAAACAGTTGCATACTTTAAAGAACTAAAAACACAAGCGATATATATTGTATAAATACAAATTGTGTTCAGCAGGTCATTCAGTCACTGAATCAATCAATCAATAAATTAATTAACCAATCAATCAATCAAATAATCAAATACACAGATCTGTTTGGGTCCATAATGGTAATATAGATGAATACAGCTTCTTAAATGAGGCTTGATGGTCATAAGTTTCCCATGAATCACCCGTAAAAAATTAAAAATTATAATTTTGGTCATTATATTTTAGTAAACGAAAAAAAAACCCCTCCAAATATATCTAAGCTCTAAAATTTAATCAATTACCCATGTCTTGATGCAGAGCCTTACATCTTAATGAATTTAATAAAGCATAAAATTTGCCAGGAACATCCGTCTCTCTTCTATTTGTGAGAATATGTTTGTTTTTGTGTTCACTTAGATACCTCTAAGTCCTATGTGAACCACTCGCTGCCGGACCGGCCTGATTTCTACCGCAGCATCCACCTACAGAAGGCCCACCTGGTGGGGGAGAGCCTGGGAACTGTCGTCTTTTGCATGGTAACCACAATTAAGTACTTGTTTCCGTGACACACTACTATAAGGATGAACCTTTATTATAAAAACAAATGCCTGTGATGGTAACGTAAATTTTGTTTTCTTTGTAAAGGAATAAGAAATCTGACCGCCTTTTGTTTGAACGCAACTTCTTTTTGTTTTGTTACTGTCCTCTGCAGCAACAATGTCGATACTTCTTGGTAAACTTTAATTGTGTCTCTTCTTTTTATCTACAAATTACCTTTTACGATTTGAGAATAACGCTGCAATCATTTACAATCAGTTTTAATAACCAAACACATGACCCAATTACAAATACGGTTTATTCCCACTTAGGCAACATTCTGAAATTCTCAGATATTCATTCTCCTGAAGGCGAACATATTTTTTCCTCTCTGTTAATGTGAAAACAGACTATAGCTTACCTGTAACTAAATTCTTTAGTTTTCAACCTGCACCCCTTTCTCACTTAGCTAACACAGATCAACCTGTATTTTACCTGTATTGTTTCAAAATGTTGGCTAAGTGGGAAGACACCACATATACAGGCCAGGGGCATTGTCACGATTTTGGTCAAATTTTTCTACTTTTATTGTCTATTATGCCTTGGAAATGCATTTCTAATGATCAACCAAAATCTAAGCGTCAGTTGTAGAGACAGGTCCACAATTTTCTGTCATGTAAACAAAGCCCGTGCCATGTTTTTGTTTACTTTATTCAATATAAGCCTATCGACAAAAGTTCTTTTTCAAGTTAATTATTTCTCTCTATTTTAATTTGTTTCAAACATGAATAAATAGTTCCTAGCGTTTATCATATTCATTTGGGGTTTAAAACTGAAATTTTAACCTCAACATTCAAAACGTTAACAAAAACATGACGTAGCTTTGTTTACATGACAAAGAATTGGGAGTTTTGTATCTCGCTTATAACACGATAACTGACATTCAAATTCTGGTTGACTATTAGACATGCTTCACTGAAGCATTTTAAACATTAAATTCAGAGAAAATTTTTCGACCAAAATCGTGACTAGGCCTCTTCAAGTGACTTTCAAAGAAGAAAATGGTATTCTTATAAAAAAGTTACAATTACACAAACCAATTCAGCAAAAATAAACTTGCTTACTTATGAATCCAATTTTGGCTCATTTCGGTTTTTCTTCAACAATAAAATGCTTTATTTGGTGATTCATTCGGGATATGAAAGTAGCGACATTGCAGAAAAAATTCATAATTTTTTCTGCAATGATCACTACCTTCATAACCCGAATGGATCATAAAAAACGCATTTTATTGACGTTTATATTTACATCTTTCTTTTAACTAATTAATAAATTGATTGTAATAAGTAATTAATATTTACTAAATCACTGTTTATGAACATGAGTACGTTAGCTAAAAAAAGAAACAACCAAATCGTCTCCTGTGAGACTTTGAGTATGACATCATCATGATTATTTCGTGCAGTCTGTGATTTTTCTTGGGTCGCTGAAGGTTACAACAAATCGATAAACGGGGCGTGCAGATTTTAGTTTGGCTGTTTTTTTATGGAGCCATGAATTGACTATATAAACTTCCGTAAGAAGTAGAGGGAATCATACTTGGTATATGTAAATACTGTATTTTCAAACTTTTCCCTACAGATCATAATCAAAAGTTTTGATATATATTATCAAGAAAAACATTCTCTTAACCTTTTTTTTTTTTTACCTTCATTGTGTCTATTTCTAAATCCAGCAGATGCTATTAATATCTAATATAGATTATATCTTGCTTTGAAATAATTTCTTAAATCATGTCTCTTTATATGAATCAGAATATATATTTCCATTTTACACAATAGTTCATTCATGATCATATATCAAATATGGTTTTAAAAAATGCATCCACCCCGTATGTAATTCTTTATGGTCATCAGAAGATACGACATAAATAATTTGAAGGTATGCTTTTATATTTTAAGGGGAAAAAATAGATTCAAAATATAAAGATTTCTCTGTTGTGTTGAATTGGAATACATATCCCCGTTCCCCAATAGTTGTACCTCTTTGACATATGAATTCGACAATATTTGGTCGTTATTTTGTTTTTCAAAATACAATTTATTCCTCATTTTTTTTTATTAATGTCTAATTTTAAGTGAGATTAGTTCAGGATACATGCCGAAAACAGTTCTGTATGAAAAAATATCTGACAGTTTCGAGGCCCGTTCATACAGAACTCTTTTCGGGATATATCGTACTTAAAAATTAAAGGTGGCTCACTACATCGAGAAATATTTCCTCAAATCAGCAGAAAATTACTTGATTATAATAGATATCAAAATGAATAAGAAGTATTAAGGTCTAATAGGAAAAAAAGATGTGCAATTTTGGATGAAAAATTACATTTTCAATCGAACGATATAAACAGTTTCACAAAACATTTAAATCGCCATCTTGAGACGCAGTGTCTCAAAAAGTATAAGTGTAGGTGTAGTGAGGTACCTTAAATGATATCAGTACTGTAACCACTGGTAACGGTCTGATATTAAGAAGCTCACTAATATCGGACTGTCACAAGTAAAATTTTAGACTGTTGGAACAAAGGAATGACATCACAGCAGTCTTATAACTTCTTTTCTCTTGTGGTACTTTACATTAGAATTATTGAATTATTACAATATTATTGCAAATGGTGTGTAAGCAGTCATATCGTGGAATAGTGTTATATAAAATGTTTTACAAATGTGTTGTATTTTTACTATTTACGATGGATAGAGAAAAGAAATTACAATAGCTCAGAAGTAAAGATCTCGTTTAAATGATCAGATGTTTCTCTCGTTTTTAGGCTTTTAAATTATCGGCTATATTCATGCTTATAACTTTTGCTGTGAAAAAATGTGTCCATCACTTTCCGAAAGCCATTGAAAAAAATTTTTTTTATTTATTTATTTTTTTTTTAATTTTTTTTTGAAAATGTAAAAGGGCGCTTTGTTTCAGCGTAGGTTTTTGATCTCTGAATCATTACTATATTTTTTGTGGTTTCTTTGAAAGAGAATCTAAAAAAAACCAAACTCATTGCTCACTAATGTAATTTAGTGTCCATGCACAATCGCAGACAAGCATGCTTTTACCCTTTATTAGTAAAAGGATACCAACAATGCTTTTAAAAAAGTGACACTAAAACTTCTAATGCTCCAAAACGGTAACAATTCATGAAATTGTATATATTTCAGGGATCGGAATGGCGGTTAACAACCCACCACTGCTGGATCTGTTTTCAATCTATTTCAAATCTCAGTAGCAATTACAGTATGCCCCAGTCAACAGTACGGATTACTTTAAAAGTATTTTTTTGGTACCGTGTTTAAGGGATTACGACTTGATAGATAGATAGATAGATAGATAGATAGATAGATAGATAGATAGATAGATAGATAGATAGATAGATAGATAGATGGATGATGGACGGACGGACGGACGGACGGACGGAGAGATAACAGGGATCTAATTTTAAAGTGGCACGGTGACTCAAAATAGATGTTTCACTTTTTGATTATGACAACGGAAATAAAAAGAGCTACTCTAAAATTTCATCATACGGAAGGTTTCACACATCATAAGTCTCCACCTATCAATTTACAGGTCATTAAATCTCATCCGCAAATTTCACATGTAAACAAACCGAGTTGTCTTGGACATTGGTTTAGTGTCACGTGATTGCGATTTCTATCTACATATAGTTACAATGGGATTGACACACTGAAAAAAGAATTTGAATCCGAAGCTATTCGATGTCTGTGGTAAGAAATATGCATTAATAGAGAATGTATCATAATGGATATATAGTTCTTGAAGACATCGTGTTTTTATGAGAGTTTTTGGCTCATGATGAATGCCACGCTGCAGTATTTACATTCCCCTGCGCTTGCGTGGCTATGAAGCGGAATGGAAACTCAAAATTTTTGTGTTGGCCCAACGCATAATTCTATTTTTCTCTTTTTAATTTGATTTATTTACTTTCAAACACCGTAATTTTTTAAAAGTTTATCTTTTCATATGATTTATAAAATATGTGGAAACCTTGAAAAAATTGAAAATTTGCTAAATCATGGGTTTGTGTGTCACCATGTACCTTTAACAAAAACAAATTAAACACCTCAGATTCTAAACATTTTCTTTTTTCTGGAAATTGATCGATTAAGGTGGCGTTAAAAACAATATCTCAATTTCAAATAATAATGCTTTATGACATAATGAAAGCATACAAAGCAAGATTTCAAATGCACTTAGTTCGAACTGTTACATTACTACAAACAATATCCTAAACAGTAATTCTCTTAACATATTATAGTATTTCTCAGTCACTATCACTGATGATATCCGTGGGTTGCCGCTGGACTTGCCTGTCGCCTCGTCTAGCACATGTCCTCTCTCGCTGGCTGCAGGCGGTAGAATCCTCGCTCGTGCAGATTCCCCGCGTGGTGACGTCACGGGCTAATAGATAGCCCGTACGGGGAACGAGTCCACAAACACTACACTCCCCTCCGTTTTCCTTGAGGGGAGTAGGTCCACATCTAGAACCAACGGGACCACCAAATAACAATGGGCGTGGGAACGCCATCCCAGCAACAGCCGGGATAACTTCTAGGGAACCAAGTCCCACCTGCAGTAACACCAATCCCAGCAACAGCCGGGATACTAAGTCACTAGAGCAGGGCCCGTCCAAATGACAAGGGCCTCCACACACAAAAAGGATAATCCAGGGACAGTCCAAGTCGTTCTTCGAGGTTGCGGGTTAAGTCCGGGAAGGGCAGCTCTACTTCGTCTGATCCACGAGACACGCCCTGCACAATCCAGATGGCGACGGCATCTCCCGTGCGTCTGTCACCCTAGTCTGGACACCAGAAGGGAGATACTCCAAGATTGGTGCGGCTCCTAAAGGCTGTCCTCTTCCAACTGACTCCCTAGCAAGGGAGTTCCTAGTTGCAGGAACATGGACATCCTCAACCGCTGTCTCAAGACTTCTTCCTGGTATATTTAGCTTGGCTGTACTGGCAGTCCGAGCTGCCATGACAAACAGATCATTCGAGACGGCCCCCTGGGTTGGGGGCCAAGAGTCTCCCACTATGTCATCCTTGCCCTTGGCCTCAGGGCACTTGGATTCCGTAGGAACCATCTTGCTGCTCAGCACTTTCAGCCGACAATTACTGTCCATTGGAGTAACTTCCTCTTCAGGGACATCAGGATCTGTGGAGAAGGACTTCAGCAAGTTTGGTCTCCTGTGTCGCATCCTATGCCTACCACGCTTCCTCCTGCGCCTTATGTTGGGACAAGGGGCGTCCTTGTCACCAACACATGAGTCATCTGTAGGGTGCTTCCTTAAACTGACCTCATCATCCTGGGTTAGTAAGCACACAGTGCGAAGCTGCCCCCTGGGCGCTTGACTGCAAGTCTTGGTCTCCTCATCTGCAACTCCTTGACAGGCACCACGGCTACGCAGGGAGTGATCTACAACCTCTCCAGCGCTTCCTTCCGCCTTCCGTCTAAGGACAGCAGGACATTCTTTACGGAAATGCCCAGTCTTTCCGCATCTGAAACACTGACCTGTCCTTGGGCCAGGTTGCCATCTAGGGAAACAAGTCGTCGGGATCCCAAGCCGGACCGAATCGAGAACTTCCTTTAGGGTCTTCTCAAGATGCTGCACTCGGCTTTTCAACTCCCGTATCTGACTTTCGGCTTTCCCATCTCTTTTACTCGACTCCTCATCTACAACCAAACTCCTCACTGCATTGTAGCCATTGCATGAGGGTCTGCCCCGTCGGGAATGCCGGTAGAACTGCATCCGGTCTACAGCCTCATCGACGGTCTTGGGCTGGCCATCCAGGGCATATAGGCCTGCCTCCTGGTCCTCTGCCCCGTAACACAGGCGGGGTATAGCCTGAGTGTGAACATCCGGTAGCTGGGGGAAGGCACGAGTAGCCAACGTCAGTACTCGTTCTGACCACTGCCTCAGGGACTCACCACTGTTTTGGACTGCTGACTGGAAGTTGAGCTGGTGGGCCAAATCAGGTGCTGCTGAGCCAAAGCGCTTGTCAAACTTCCTCAGGATGTCGGCGAAGCGCAAATCAGGGCTGGTCTCCAGTAACAGAGTGTAGTACTCACTAGCGGTTCCTTCCAGGAAGAAGCAGAACTGGTCGTGTTGCTCACTCTCTGTCCAGCGCTGGCTTCGCGACAATCTAACAAACTTGTGCAGGAATGGCTTCCAGCTGGATCTCCCATCAAAATGCAGATCCTTATACCTCGGCCTACTCCAGGTTGTCGGATTGTGGTAGCTGGTGGGCGGTGCAACAAACTCTTGGAGGTTGTAGCGCACTGCAGGGGTCTGCACATCTCCAGGTAAACCATAGGCTGCTGCTGGTCTCCACGAGTATTCCGGGGAATGGATATACGCTGCGGGTATCCGCGCGTAATCCGAGGGACATTGAGACGCTGCGGGAATCCGCGCGTGACTTACATTAAAAGGTCTTTCAGTGGTGGGGGGCTCATATGTATGTGCCATTCTCCCCCCTCCTTCACCCCCAAAATGACAAGGTTGGGAGGGGACCTCAGGTACTGGTATAGGATAACTACTAGGCCGATAATCCGAACACCCGCCCATAACAAACGGGCATGATGAATACCGATCATCTTGATGGCCACCACTGAGCTGAGACTGTGCATCTGGGAAAGTGGGGTTCTGGGTGGGTGGAACCTGGGGCTTTAAGTCAACTGCCTGAACTGGTCTATCATACTGCTGCCCCTGACCTACATCCCTAGACTCTGGTGTAACCCCCTGTGAATAGACAGGTTGGCTATCTGAGGACTGGCATCCGGGCCGTGCTGACGGTGCAGGCCCGGTGGGCATTGGATTACTGGGGGTTGAATCCTGGGTAGTAAGGGGGTCAAAATCCAACAAATTTGGGGTTTGCCCCTGAGGCTCGGGTGGGCATAAAGAAGTATCCCTGACAGTAGGTGCTTCCCCAGGGTTAAGGGCCACATGGGAACATTGTGACATGGGAACCCCTAAATAGTCACTAGGTGGAACAAAGTCCTCAACACCAACTGGCGAACTTAAACCCTTGGCCGACAAACAAACAGGATCTATAGTTTCACCCCTCCCCCTCTCAAATCTTTCAAGAGACTCGACCCCAACATGGGGAGGACCTATGTAATCACTGTGGGGTGCTCTCTCAACAAAGCCTACCCTAACATGACCTGTAGTGCCCAAGTCTGTGGGTTGCTTAACAATACTTGCGGGATCTGGCCCGTACATACAGCCGGGCCTAATGCCCCGTGACAACTCATCCCTACCATGAGACATAGACATAAATCGGGGCGATCTCTCATCCAACCCCAAAGCAAACAGAGCCTCCTCAAATGACATGATGATAAATCAAACAAGTAGCACAAACAAAGCTAAAACTGGCTCAATGTTTACAAAAACTAACAGGAAAGCTGACCACGCGAGGGCCCCCAAAATGGCAGCCTCAACGCGATTTACTCAAACTCCCTTAACAAAATGATACAGGCTTACTCTACGGGAAAAAAAATTTCTCGGAATAACTGGCAAGTCCAGGGCCTCGAGTTGGGCGCCAATATAGTATTTCTCAGTCACTATCACTGATGATATCCGTGGGTTGCCGCTGGACTTGCCTGTCGCCTCGTCTAGCACATGTCCTCTCTCGCTGGCTGCAGGCGGTAGAATCCTCGCTCGTGCAGATTCCCCGCGTGGTGACGTCACGGGCTAACAGATAGCCCGCCCCGTACGGGGAACGAGTCCACAAACACTACAATATTTCAGATAAACCAAAAACTCAATTATATGGTTAAAATCCCGCCAAAGAAAAGTACTGCATGTACTTAGAGTTTACAAAATTGACCGTTATGATATAATCTTTATAGAAGCCCTTCACTACTGCAAAACGAAACTAAATTGGTTTTACCTCGTTGAAATTATTTTGCATCGAATGCAAATTTTCCAATTTAAAGTATCATTTTACGACGAAATAATCAGAATTTGTGATCATTGAGATAACATTGCTGGGCCATGCAGGAGAAATTGAAATCCAAATTGAATTTTTAATTGGGCACAATGCCAATTTCATGACCCTAAAGGAATATCAGTTGTATTGACTATATTATGTTTAAGAACTACTAACCTGTACCTTTTTAAAACCTATACAGTATGGGAATATATTTCAGTCATGGATTCTTATTTTACCTCTCCAAAATCACTAAAACAGTGTAATCAGGGTTATTTTTAGTAACAGGCCCATGCAACTTATACATGTACCTTTATCATGAGAGCAAATATAATTTGTATGAAATACAAATGAATATATACTAGATATTGTTCACAATTTTCGAAGTCAATAGGAGAACCTAGCCACTGGATCATTTTGCATGGTTTTCTCTGAGATATGATCTAAATATTTTAATCTCTCCGAACCCACTAAAATTTACAAAAGGTAGTCATATATATAGCGAATAGTTAAAACTTCCTATAGGTGTTAACATTTTGAACATCTTTAGAAAATCAATATTTTTGAGTGGTATCAATGCACAATTATTAAAAAATGATAAGAGAAAATCTTTGCACTATATTTTGATATATAATAAAACAAAACTTGAATGACTAATTCTATCTTCTATGTTCGAGCAAACAAGTGTACAGAATAATCAGTTATTAAATATCGAGGCTTCCGTAAGAAATCTTTGCTAATGGATTTTAGTGAAACGAAGCTATTTAATAAATGTCAAAGATTAAAACATATACGTAGTAAGTGGGCCCTAACTATTAATAAAATGAGAAAATAATCTTCCGGATAATATTCTGTTCAACGAGAATAAAATGCTTCAAATTCAAAATTAATGGAATGTTTTTTATACCTTAAAAAAGATGGATATTCCCTTTAAGCAAGATAATCAATCTATTGGGGAGTTTTGTCCAGCTCTTTTAAGATCTTTAATTTGATGGCATTTATGATCTATTTTAATATGTAAAAATCAATGCTGCTTAGACCGGTGCAAAAATACCACCTTGCACTGGCAGTCTGACACAGAGTTATTAGGTTTAAAACTCAGAAAGCTAAATGAATGAAAAATATTCGTACCAAGTAAATTGGCTATGCAAATAGATAACTTTAAGAATGAAAAATTGAGAACCGCTTCTATGGAAACAAGCTAAAAACAAGAAAACAAGAATCAAAACAGCATTATTATTTCCTATTACTTGGCTTTGTAACCATCGCAACTGTTTCATATCTACACTTGCATTAAAATATCTATTGTAAAGACATTCATTTGATGGAGTTGTAAAGTTTTGATTGTAAACTATCTAGGGTGATACCGGGGGGTACAAATGTATTTTCGTGTTGAATCCAAAAAAAAAAATCTAGATAACTTCCATGGTTTTCATTGTAACATCTTATAGTTTCTCCGACAAGTTTCTTTTAAAATCGGAAAATTTACAACATAACAAAGGCTGGTTTGCCTATTTAATAGTTTATACAAGCAGGCATAACCCTTTTATTTGGCTTCCAAAGCAGATATTAAATTTTGCAATTTCTATTCCATTACCTCGGCTAATACAGAGCCTCGATTACCAACCCTGCAAAATTGTTTTAGTGTTGTATTGGTTTCTAGACCAAGGTATAGAATATGAAGAAATTATACGGTATTTCTAACATATACCGAGAGCACCGATATATGCTATATGGGATAAATTTTGGTCTCCAAAGCTTCGCACAATAAATCTTTGATATTCAAGGATTTTTTTAAACAATATAGATGATATAATGTATATTTCACTCTAACTAAAGACTAGGCTACTTACTAGTTTCTTTCTTTTTTGTTTCGTTGTTTGGGGGAAATTGATTGGCTGGCCTTTGAGCTAAGACTACGCAGTCTGTTTTAACGCAAGAAAAGGACAGTTACATGTTCATCCTACCAAAAGTGCAAGGTCTTGTTAAATTGTTTTGTTTTTGTTTTTTTTGGTTTTTTTTTTGTTTTTTTTTTTGTTGTTTTTTTTGTTTTTGTTCTTTTTTTATTTTTGACAATGGGGAGAAATGGACTTCAATTGAAAACGAGGTAGAAAATTCTCTTTTTTGATGGAACATATTTTTTTTTTTGAGCAATCAAATTCTGGAGTGTTTTGTTTTCCAGATACATGAAATTTACACGCACCTAAAGTATATAGAGGAAAAGCTGCAGGATCCAATGGAAGATATATTGTGCTCCAGACCTTGCAAACGAGACGGGTTCCAAGAAAAATCAGTAAGTGTCCAGACATGTGAGATCATTTTCATTTTCAATTTTTTTGTTGATTTTTTACGATATGTGGCGACACGATTCTAGACAATGGCAGTGTAAGGTTTCGCTTTTGTTCTCATGAAAAATCACGATCATAGATATTTTCGGATCTTATGAAATACATAGTTGAACTTGAATTTGAATATGAATTTTAGCGAAAAAAATAATGTATCAAAAGGATAATAACAAACTGATAATTACAGTTTTACAAGTAGTTTAAAGGTCTTAATTCAAACTATTCAAGTTGATTCGCTCGTCTTTACTGTTTACGTTTTCTTCGTATCAATAGATTTTTATTTCAGAGGAAAAAAAGTGCGATTCTACCTCCCAAAAGATGGTCCCATTCACAAGCTTCGGCGGTAAGACAGAATGCGTAATTCTTGTCAATTAAAATACATGTTTTCTTTAAAGTGAATACTTAATTTCAGAAAATAAGTTTGGTGTACGTTAGATACATGTATCTTGAAAAAAAAATTGTGATTCATTTGTCAAAATTGTATTGTTTCTTATTGACTAATGTGTAGACCTTCAACGATGTCATAATGTCATTATTGGTACCTATCTAAAGGTACATTGTAATATATAGCTGTAGAGACACCGCCACTGATATGTTTAAGGTGGTGTAGGAGACCTGTCGATATCAATGTGGATAAAAGTACATTATAACCGAAGGCTTTTGCCGGTCTAAAATTTGCAAATGTAACAAAATTTGACCAAAAAAATATATTTTAAAAATATTTGGAAAGGTAAAAATTATGAAAGCCCCTGCGGTATTCGAACTTATGACTTACAGGTTCGCTCTAACTCAATGCCCTACGCCGAAAGGTAACAATATTGGAAAAGAAAAATATTGTAATATTAAACTTGATTTTATTGTTTATTTTGATAGGAAGTTTGTCACCATATGATGTCCCATACCATCTTAATTCAACTAAAAGTTTTAAGTATCGTCCAAAAAGTTTACTATTTTTCGACACATGCACTCAAATAAGTTGTCTAGTATAATTTGATAAGTGCTCGAGGGATTCTAATATTTTTATTTAATGTATTTTGTAGATTTTAGGACTGCTGCTTGACAAATTTGTGGAATATCGATGACAAGAATTTCAGGATTTTGATGACAATGCTGTTTCTCAGATACCATGTGTTGAAATCATCAATAAACATTAGAGAAAATGTGTTATATTAATTTTTATGTACTGTATATCAATGGATTTATCGATCATTCCAATAAAACATATTCATACATATATAATTACACAAGTAATTTTGTGAAATTCGAACACCGAAAAAAATCAAGGTACCGAGGTATTGGCGAGAGTTGATTTTATTGATTATTTTTTTTAATTTCAAAATCAACGATGTGTAATTTCGCATGGCAAGTAGTTTCTTATTTGAATACTTACACACATTATTTACTAATATGAATTCTTGATCTTTTCCAACAAGAATTCCGAGCACCAGACTAAAAAAAAACATGAATCATGTTGTGTAATATTTGAGGACAGAATTAACGCTATCAAACCCTTCGATATATTATGTATCAGCAATCGAAATATTTCTGAAAAAGTGTATCCAGGCAAATGTTAAACAGAACAATAATAATAAAGTCCATTTTACGCCATTTCTGATTCAATCTTTACATTGTATAGTTTGCACATGATTCCAAACGCTTTCGCTGTAGAAATCCTCTGGCGTAGGAATACATACGACTGAAGAAAATATCTAAATTTGACTTTTTTCTAGATATTAATAAATAAGTTTCTTTGAAAAACAATGCTTCTGAATACACTCCATCGAATTTACATGTATCGATTGTTTTCAAGTGTTACTTGTAAGTCTTGTCAACGGTGATTATTTGTGCTAAGGTCCAAACACAGCTATACTTCCGGTTTGCCAGGGTAACTGCATAGAAAAGAAAGTTGATTGAAATCAGTTCCCAAAAATGCATTGTCGCATACCTTCACGGCCATTATCTCATGGCTGTGGTTGATTAATACTAATTATTAATAATATTTAATAAAAATATTTAATAAAATAATTACTAATTATTAATACTAATATTAATAAGAATACTTCTCACATGTAGCTTGCTGAGATGCTATTTTATCAGAGTGAAGCATTGTCGGAAATTAACATTTGATCCCCATTTGGTTTTTCAAATCAGCGTTAACATTAATCAAAGTACTGAAGTACTGACGGGAGTTGATTACTAGTATGTCGATTATTATTCATTTTAAAATCAACGATATGTTACTTTGCTTGACAAGTAATTTTTAACTTGTGTTTGAGTTACGCAAATTTTTGTAATATGAATTCTTGGACTTTTCCGACAAGAATTTCGAGAAAACCCCGTATGAATTGTGTTGTGTAATAATTAAAGATAGAATTGATTCCATCAAACTATGTATAAGTAATCGAAATATTCCAAAAATTGTATGGATCCAAGCAATAATGAACTCTAGTCTCGTTCAACCAGATGCTCGGCTCTCCCACAAGCAAGAGAATGTGTACACCAGGTCACGTGATAGCTTGATGACGCGACCTTTAAAAATAGCGTATGAATACATACGACTGCAAAAAATACCTAAATTGTTCGTACTATTTAACATCTGACTATTTTCAAGGTGTTCATTAATAAATTTCTTAAAACACAATGCTTCAAGATACATTACATCGAATTTATGGATTATTTTCAAGAACTAAATCGATTAAAAATCAACTCCCAAAAATGATGTGTATTTCTGATCTGTTCAGTTGCAGGTAGTTGCAACATACGGCGTTTAATATCAAAACAGATTAAAAGTTCGGTTACATAGAACAGGCGTGAATATTCATAGACTCCGTGACATGGGAATATTACTTGGTACACGTATATAAAAAAAAATTTAAGACAAAAATGTGATTAAAAATAGCGAGAAATATAGATGACATTTGATACCATTGATTAACAAACGTTACTTGCGCCATAGACGCGACCCAAACAAGATATCAGTCCTATTTTAAGTTTTTGATTGCGTAGATGCAACATGTTCACAATTATGCAAGTGGTACATGGTTGTAGAAATGGATGCAAGTAAATTTAAGCTGTTATCAATATAATTAAAATTAGACTGTGAAAACTGCTCGTCTGCGATAGCGAACTTTTACATGATTAATTTTGATTAGATTGAGCTTAACAAGTATATTATGTTAGAATTGTTTAAGCAAGCTAAACTTGTAAACCAAAGGTATAAGATTATGGTTGTATGTACATGTATATGGTTGTATGTAAATGGGTGTATCTATGTTGCATGGGAGCAAGCAAGCTTGTCAGTTTATATTTCTTGGCATTGGTGTTAGTTAAGCATTGAATCATTATTTTTTGAAAGATGTGGTCTCATAACTGCAACGGTTTGTGCATACAAATTGAATAACGCGCGCCAGCGCGTTATGAAAATTTGTTTGCACATACCGTTGCAGTTATGAGACCACATCTTTCAAAAAATAATGGTTCAATGCTTATATTTACGTCTTTTAACATTTGTTCTCTTTCCGCAAATATGATTTATTTTAAAAAATCTCGGCCTTATTCAACGAGTAATGCGCAATTAACGGAAGAGCCATTGCAAAAGCCAAATTATGCTGACAAAAAAAAGTGCACAGAGTTTTAAATTCTAATAACACAATTTTACTTTCATTCTGTAATTTGATGAATTTATTTTTGGTATATACCAAGAAATTAATCAATTGAATTCATTTAAATCTTAAAAAATATTTACATCCATGAAATATTAATCAGCCCAAGTATATCAGGTCGTGATCCGGTTTGAAGTCGGGAGGAGAGTTAGTCATGTTCTGAAGGAAGACTGAATGTATTCATCCGCACCAGATTTGGTGATTGGGTCTTCTGTGTTGTGCGTAAATATCACTCAAATCTATCAATGCAATATAAAGCTGCTTGGTCCGATTTTTTTGTAATTACAGTATCAACATTTTTTTTACAAAACATTTATCTTAGAAAGTTATGGACTTTCTCCTATTTACACCAGCAAAATCAGTCTCCTTTCAAAGTTAGAAATATTCAAAGTAAATAAAAATAATTTCTCTTTGGGCAAACGAAAAAACAAACCAAAATGCATCACGGGAATGTTTAGAAAAGGAAACCGCTTGGTTTCGTCCCCCGAATGATTGGGGTTATTCAACCCGCATGCTATGCATCGATTGTAAAGAAAGCAGACTTTGGAAATATTAGCGAACAAAACGTACACATGTTTATTTATAATTTGTCTAATCATTTCGACCTTTATTTAAAGCGATGTCAAATTCGTAATACAACCATACCCGTCTCGTCGTCAGTGGCGAAATTTAACATGAGGCGAAATAACGCAGTACCTTTTAATGTGGTTTGTTTTGTTAGCAAATTTTGTACGTATTTTTCTTCATTGAAATTTGGCATAATTGACGGGTAAAACTACTGCAATGTCTATCATTATACATATACTAAGCATAGCAATCGTTTAAAAGCGTGCATAACATTTGATATAAAATCGGACCAAGCAGCTTTAATAAGAGGAAAGAAAGTGAATGTAAATATTTCGCTGTAAACAAAAAAAACCCAACAACAAACAAACAAGTTGCTAGAGTGGTGAAAAAATACTTGTTATTAAGCACAGAATGTCTGCCATATCATGATTTTCTTCTCTCTCTTTTTTTAAAGTTATGAGTTATCTCATTTATTTCGATTTTTTTATACGCGGCGAATCAATGTATGCACGGGTTTTCATGAATGAAGTGTTCATGTTGATTAATGGGATATTCTGCCAATGTACAGACACAGACTCGGTTTTTTATATGAAGATAAGTACATGCAATGGGTGCAAACACAAAAACGGGAAAATATCAAGTATCCACTTTATTATTGAACGAAAATTAGATTTAAAATGCAACAGAGGCTAATAACAATCACTTGCACTTCTAATTAGATGCCTGTGTGGCCACAAGGCTCGCCCTTTTGCCCAGTATGTCACCGCCTCATGCCGACGACCGCTCCAATCATCAAGTGTTGGTGGGTGTTTTTTGGGTAACTAGAATTACCGGAATACCCGCGATTTACAGAAATGCCCGGTGAAAACACCGAAATACCCTTCAAAAACACCGAAATACTTCATTTGAGCACAAATATTTAACATCATAGTTTGAATCTAAGTGTTTAAATGTATTTCCCCCATTTTCAGTTTGATAATAAGGTACGGCGTTCGCACTGAAGTATCATTAAAAAATTAAGATTTGTGTTTTTTAATTGTCTGGGTCCTTTCATTGACTTTCTTTTTCCTTTGACCTAATTTTTTCCTCAATGACCGTGGCTTGACAATGGTTGTAAGTCCGTCTGTTGATGTCACAGTTTTTTTGTCTTTAGGCCTGAAACTACGCAAACGTTTGTAGTGTCGGTCCCGTTCGTCTGTTGTTTTTGAAGCCCATACTGTTTTAGACATTTGGAATTGCTGGTGAGAATCGGCCAGCCGAAACTGTCCGATCGACACCAGCGCCCGTCGCATGCCCTTATACTGAGCCTCAATTAATGAGGTCAGTATGTCAATCAAGTCAAGGAGAGGTTTTGACTTCCAGTCAATGGCCTGTTTGAGAACGTGGTTTAGGGATTCCGAATTATTATTTGTCCAAACATTTTCAATTAAGCCTTAAGATAATGGTTTTTGAACTTTGTTTTTTAGATTTGGTTTGAGTTTCTTTTCAAAGTCATTTGAAAATTTTGTCGAATCCCTCAACCTCGTCTCAATCTCCTCTGACTTTACGTCAAAACAGATGGAATCGTCAGCTGTCACGAGGCCTTCGTCACCAAAAATCAAGTCTAAAATTGTCTGCCTGGACTCCTTGTCAATGCAATCATCCACAAGTTTTTGTTTGGTGTTTTGGTACAAATGCCGTTTACAAAGGATGTGGTTCGAATCAGGAAAGGCTTTTGTAATTGCATTGACAAGGGCCAGTTCTTCGTCCGACCCGATGACAAGTTGGGTAGTGTCGGTGTCCATGAGTTTTGTACGTAGGTGGTTAAAGAAAGTCGAATACGTATCAAAATCGCTGTTGTCGTGTGTGAACAGGGGCCCCCAAAAAATTGGCGATTCCCCGGTATCATCCCTGACAACCGCGTTTTGTTTAAAGCATGTTGCGGTTACATGCATGTCGCACAAGTTGAATGTCTTGTCTACACCTAGAACGGACTGACCATTACAGCATATATTTTTAAGGTCTGTCATCTGTTCGTCAGTATAGAGAATTAGACAAGGGGTTTTACATTGGTCCCTAACGATGGACTTAACAATAGAATTGCCATTAGCAACTAGCTTGTCAATTTCCGCAATGTGATCCGCTATGTTCTTTCTACGAATTGTCTGTCCAGAGTCATTGCGTCTGTCCCGTTTTTTGTCATTTTGTTTTTTGTCATATACCTGCTGCATATTGCTAGGTCCGGACAGTTCGTCATGCTTTTTTTTGAAGTTTGTTGAAAACGTCCAGAGGTTTGTGCTTTTGCAAGAGATCGGACATCTCCTGCATGACAGTCGACGGGGTACGCATAACTGTTTCCGGCTGGGGAGCAAGGGGCACATACTCCCGCTTGTCTTTAACTTTTTTTTGAGAACAGAAAGAGCCATTTTTTAAGAATACGTTTTCATATTCCCCAGGCTCGGATTTTACATAGTATGTTTTGGGAGTAGACCCGGAGTTTGAATGGAGTATTCCAGTAATTCTATGTACCGGGGTTTTTTTGACGCAAAGTTATAAAACAATAGTAATAAAATATTAATTAATGTACCATTCTCAATTACAACAATCAAACATTTTTTAATACCTAAATCAAGGTAGTGTCTGAAAGGAATATGTAGGAACAATGGTCAAAGGTTTATCTAGGCATTTGCTTGACTGATAAGACAGAAAACCTGTCCTGAAACACGTAACCAGAAAATGTTGTCAATATTGCTTGTCCTAGTTAGTATTGTTCAAACGGTAAGTCTAACATTTCTTTAATCATGATGATTCTCGTTCTTGGTTCACGTTATCAATTATTTAAATGGATTTTTTCCATAAAAATTTAGACAGTTTCAACAACAACTCACCACCCACACCATGGCATTAATGAGGGATTGTCTTTCCACTACGATGCTGAAACAGTAAATTAAAAATCTCTCTCTCTTTCTCTCTCTCTCTCTCTCATTGCTAGCGCTCGAGAGCGCTAGCAACTACGCTAGTCTTTTTTACTGGAATACGCATGCTCGACTTCATGGTAGGGGATACTGGGTATACTATTCTACTGTAGATAAACTGTACCATGTGAAGTTTGTTTTATCATCTACACATGATTTGATCATTACGTTTTTGGATTAATTGTGAATATCAAAAAGTAATGTTCATTGGCTTAGGTCTTATAATGCCAAGTTATAATTTCTAAAATTACAACAATAGCTAGCTCTCTCTTTACTACCTTCAAGCTCAGAAAAAAATATTTTTCGAGCTCGCCGAAAAGGCCCGAGAAGATTTGATTGCTACAAAACAGTACCTGATCTTGAAAATTTACACATGAAAATTGTTTCAGTGGATACAGAATGATTAAGCACAGTGAATGAGCTATGCCATTGTGGATGTGAAGCTCGTTTATATTTGCAATTTTAAATTGAAACCCCTACCCCACCCCCTACACAGTTTCAATACACCAATGTGCCCTCCTATCAATAAATGAATTAAATAAGTAAGAAAATTAAACCAATGGTTTAAAAATCTATTTTGTGTTTGATGATGGCTACAGCGCTAGCACACCAATCATAATGATGGTCTTTCTTTTCTTCTTCTTTTTTTTCTTTTTAAAAAATGTTTTCATATGTTTGTTCACTGATGTATATATGTTAAACCTATGAATCGTATGGTTCTTGGTAATAAACAATACCAATCTTTTTAAAAGATAAGCTTGTACCTGTAAATATATTTTTAATTTCCCACGATTTACAGCACATTATGGCGTTGAAGACTCACGGCCATTGTTACCTGTACGTGCTGACGGCCCACCAACAGCACAGCGTGCACACGTCCACGGGTCTGCACGCAATTGAGGTAAAAATCATTTTAAAAAATCATCTTCAGAAAAATGATTCCAATAACTTTAGACATATTAAGTATTTTACACGGTTTATATTATTTTTCTCTTAATTACATAACTTAAATTCTATGTCAAACATGTAAATATATAGAGGACTGTTTGTAATCATGATAACATATTCTGATATCTTGCACTCTACCATCTGCAGCATCAAATATTACATTATAACATCTATATCTTCTTACTCTATATTTACTCCTTTATCAATACGTTGTGTATATCATTAAGTTGTTGTAATTTGTTTTTTAATTTTTTATAAAAGAAAACAATGATAGATCTGGTGGACTCCCATGGAAGCTTTGTGCATTTCTCCGCTCAGGAACTCAACCTGTTGAGTCACGGACTCGGCCATTTCTGTGCTCACGCTACCGTATTGAGAATCAACTGATTGTGATATTGAAGGGAACTGATTATTGTCTTTTTTTGTAAAGCTAGAAATAAAAACTGATCTAAAAATAATACAAGATATAATAATGGTGTTATATAATGTTGTTATACTTTCATGTTAAATACTGAAATCTGATTGGTTAAGACGCAGTTAATAATATTTACTATTACCCTCAGCGTTAGCAACGCACTTGGCAACGGGAAACATTAAAAAATGTTACATGCGCGAAAATTATGCGCGTACCGTTCGCTGTAGAATTCACGTTATTCCTATATAAAAGCAGTAAAATTTTCTTAAAAATTTTAAAAAAGACATTCAGTATAACAAAATAAATAGTGCCTGTTTGGGAGGATAACAGTTGAAATTGACACCCCTCGAAAACCATTGTCAACCTCCGCTTCGCGTCGGTTGACAATGGTTTTTTCGGGGTGTCAATTTCAACTGTTACCCTCCCAAACAGGCACTATTTATATAATGTTTTATGAGAGAGAGAGAGAGAGAGAGAGAGAGAGAGAGAGAGAGAGAGATCTATACATTGAAAATAAAAGACTTCTATTGTTGAATTATTAAGTTTACAAATCTGATGTTAATCTTTTAATGTAACAGACATATGCATGAGGAATAAAGTTTAATAGGTTTTTTTTTTAAATCATAGCATACTCAATTTGTATAATAGCAACAATTTTCTAGTAGAAGGGTACATTTTTGATTTTGCACAGAGCATTTATATGGAGGGTAATCGTGTTCAAAAATCCCGACATGTAAACTATGCAATCGTGTTGATGTGTGAGCCTGAGCATGAATATGTGTAATTCTGATCGTGTAACCTATAAAACTCGGGCATAAACACGTGTAAGATTTGACTCAGTTCCTTCGCATGATGCACATTTTGCAACTTTATTGTTTACATTAGTTAATTAAACCTTCAACTTTGCACACTTTCAATCCGTATTTTCTGCATTTGTAACTTCAGGCTCGGCAATAGCACATCTGACATGATACAAATTGACAAATGTAAAGTCTACAAGAGTGTCGAATTTTGACATGACCTTACTGGTACTGTACCAGTTATCGGCTAAGACCAGTTATCGGCTAAACTGAGGGTTCGGGTCTATAACACGCGAATATCCGAGATTTTTTAATTCAGTCATCTGTTTCGAATAAAGAAAAGTAAGTTTGCTTGAAAACTGTCTTCAATATGTTTTAAACATGAGCTTTAACAATCATTGTTTACCGCTGATTTACATCTTTGCACTTTCAGCTGTGGGGGAAGTGACGTAATAAGTTAAAAACAGACTATTACCTCTTTGTGATACGTAATTATGTCTCTTCTTTGATTTAACATATAATATCAATAGAGATACATGTAACATTTATAAAGAAAAGGAACTCCTTAAATTCCGAGAGATTCATGGTGCAGTTGAACGCCTGATTGTATAATTATGCATTAGCGTACGATTGTATGTATTACCGTATGATGATAAAAGAATAATTCTATGAGTTTAATTTATGTATAATAACCCCTACGACCTACAGGCTGATCCCGCAAGGGACCTAATTCAATCAACACTTTGCAGAATATAAAATCAACATGTACAAGGATTTTACTATGTTATTATCACGAAGCTGATAACTGGTACAGTAAATCATAAAACCTAGGCAAATTCGGGGCTTGCTAAAAAGCACAGAAACAATATGTTTTGGGTTCTAAATGATGATATTATCTAACCGATGGATAAATAAGGAGTTCACAATTTAAAGTATGAAAAGTTTTATTCCATTATATCAAGAAATAAGGAAACACGAAAAGAAAACGTAAAATTATAGCCGATAACTGGTACAGTGCCAGTATATGGAAACAGAGACGTCACTGATAGAAAAAGGCTAGCTGCAGGTAAAGGCATGCCGTAATCGCCGGAATAGGGTCGGAATAAATAAAAAAAAAATATTAGGTAAGCCTATAATCATATTATCTCTGGATAACAACATTTCATAGAGTATTATTTTTCGGAAAATTAAATTATGAGATTGGTGTACATTTTATCAAGAGAATGTATAAATGATGCGAGTAAAGAATTCGATCGGCTTCAGATATCCTCTTAGAACTGAAAAAATTTACATTTAATGACTTTTTTTGAATACACGTGTATAAAGATATATACGCAACAGGGAGGAATAGTGATATTGAAAATTAGAGTCATAGTAGGTATACTAGCACTACCCTCACCACCCCCACCACCACGGATTAGGAATTTCATGATTTGGGGGGGGGGGGAAATTGGGCGGGTAAGATTGGAGTTATTGGTATACCCTCCCCCACGGATTAGAATTTTCATGATTATGGGAATTCTTGTCAATATTTTTCATGATTAGTTTAGACCCCCCTTTCAATTTGCTTCCGACGCCACTGTAATTAGAGTACATGCAACAAATTGTTAAAGTATAGGCCTCGGCTAAATTAAGAAAATATCTCCAAATGCATCCTTATCGCTACCACACAGTTGTGACAAGAACCCCCCCCCCCCCCCCCCCACGCGAAAAATTACACGGGGTCCGTCAGCTGAGTTACAAAGTTGTCGATAAGAAAAACAAATTATTTAAAGACATTGGTTTTGAGATTGCGATTACCCGGTAATATGAGACATAAGAAGCGACACCCTCTTTAAAAAAAATGAATAAAAAATCCAAAGATAAGGTTAACTGTCGTGAAATTAAAATATGTATAAATTATTTTAAGAAATGTTTCTTTGCATTGTCGGCAATATATAGGAAAAAAAGCCTATCATGCAGGTAAAAATTGACATTTTTAAAAAAATTATTTTAAGCAATTATTACAGGATTGAGTATGACGTCCTGAATGTCGGTTCAATACAGACTCACTTGTGAAGTTGGCTGATAAAAATTTTCTGGAGAGCTAGTATAATACAGCTTTACAGCCACTTGTGAACTAGCTGCAGGTCTGTAGCTCCCTGTCTAAAAATACAGATGGACGATCTTTGAGCTACAGTGCCTCCCATAGTAAAACTTCAATTTACGGCGCACAAAGAATATGCGCTAGTTTTTTTTTATTATTATTGAAGATTGTGTTATTATTTATCTTTCACTTACACAACAACAAAAAGTATAAATACATGTAAAGTAACATAAATTTTTCCGCGAAAAATTACCAAATCCTTGCAGGTCGTTTATTCTAACTAATTCGGAAAAATAACAAGAGCAAAAATGGGGTACTCTATATGCAATGTATTTGCTGATATTTTTTTTTATAAATTATCGGAAATCAAAATCCTAGCAATTTGCATACTTCTGATATATATGTATAAATGATCTGCAAAAGAACAACTTCCTATCTTGAAAACTGTTCGAGGAGTTATCGGTACAATAAGGATACCTTTTTGACAGCCACTCGCTCGTCTGCAATTTTTACTATTTCAATAATCGGAAACCCGGTTAAAAATTCACTCTCAAAATTCTTAGAATTCAGAAGCAATGGAGTTACATGGGAGCTCACGGCGGTCTTCGAACCCCATGCCGCTCAAAATATATTTACCCCCTTAGGAAATTTCTTGATCCGTCTCATTTCTAGAAAAGTGTACGCATTTACTTATATTCCAGTTTAAATTACATGTTAATTTTTTTTTAGAGATATAAGATATTAGGCATTTCCTTTTATAATACCATGAGAATTATATTACGGAAATTAGCGCATTCGTCACATCGGCAACGATTTTTTTTTCTACATGAACCTCTTCCTGTTTGTTCCAGTTTCAATCATACCTCAATTTTTTTTTCAAAAATTAATACCGGCGTTTTCGATAGAAAAGGTGTCGTTCATTAAAAGCTTATTGCAACAGTTTAGCTGAATATTATGGTTATTTTTCGTTCGTTCCGGTCCGGCGGTTACGGCATGCCTTTTCCCGCAGCAAGGCAGTTGCCATATAAGGTCATGTCAAAATTCGACAAACTTGTAGACTTTACATTTGTCAATTTGTATCATGTCAGATGTGCTATTGCCGAGCCTGAAGTTACAAACACAGAAACTACGGATTGAAAGTGTGCAAAGTTGAAGGTTTAATTAACTAATGTAAACAATAAAGTTGCAAAATGTGCATCATGCGAAGGAACTGAGTCAAATCTTACACGTGTTTATGCCCGAGTTTTATAGGTTACACGATCAGAATTACACATATTCATGCTCAGGCTCACACATCAACACGATTGCATATTCGGATTTACAAGTTTACATGTCTGGATTTTTGAACACGATTACCCTTCATACATTTACACTTGTTTTATTTTTAGAAGGCATCAGTACTGATTTTAACATACATGTATGTATTATATACATGTATAGTGTTGTTCACTTTGCACCTGTTTTTTCCTATTTGTGATTTTACTTCTATTCAAAATATTGACACTATAGTATTTCCCTATATATCCTTGTTTCACATTTTGCTTGATAACTCGATCATCATGAGTATACCTCAGGGTGCAAATGATGTTCATTCAAAAGTATGAACAATTTCCAAAAGTTCTCCTTCGAAACGCCTTCTCTAGGTTTTCAAGTTTCAATCCACGGAAAAAATAATTTAGTCTATGATAATTTTGCAGTGAAAACTACCCGGATGATAACGTTAAAAATATTGTGCAAGGCATTCCGAGTGACTTCTCAATGCATTTAAGTTTTTTGAAGGGTTTTTTAAATTGTATTAAAGATGTCAATATTTCTCATTATAAATATCTGTAAGAAATCTGTTTTCGGTAAAAAATGATAATTTATATTCGAAGATAACTTGGATATTTTCCCTTTCGTCAGTTTCAATTGTTTTTTCCTCTACAGGTATGTTTTTTTTATTAAAATAATCGTAAAAAGATATTTATGACTTATGAAAAAGTAGACCCCTCTCTCTCTCTCTCTCTCTCTCTCTCTCTCTCTCTCTCTCTCTCTCTCTCTCTCTCTCTCTCTCTCTCTCTCTCTCTCTCTCTCTCTCTCTCTCTCTCTCTCTCTCTCTCTCTCTCTCTCTCTCTCTCTCTCTCTCTCTCTCTCTCTCTCTCTCTCTCTCTCTCGTTCGTCGTAGTTCGATTGATTTGCCAACAAACAAAACGACTTCATTGAGACGCTATAGTAAAATGTTTGTCGGTGTTAGTTGAATAACATTATACAATATCAGATCGTCTGGTTAGCATGTAGACTTAAAATAAAATAAAAACGTCATGAACGTCAGGCACGTACATGTAGCATCAGAAGGGGGTGACCCCCCCCCCCCCCCCCACACTCACACACACAGATTAGGATTTTGATGATTTTTGGAAACTGTTTTGGTCAAGATTATTTAAAAAAGCGATGCTACGTGCCTGAACGGGAATTTAAATGACTTCTTTATTTTTAATATTCGATTGTGAACCTCATGAAAAAAGGAAATCTATACCCAGCGGTCGTAAACTTATCTCGAACAGATGTGACCTACTCTTAAGGTTTACAAATTATTTACATGTTTACATATTTCATATATAAGAGGGAGGTACAATTGTTTGCATTAATACACTATCAATATAGATCTAGATATGCATCGCGAAGATAACTGAAATTTCATTTTAAAAAGTGCACCAGTACATGAAATAATAACCCGGGGGGGGGGGGGGGCAACTGTCCCTATTTATACAAAGATACAGTAAAAAGTTAAAATTTACGAGGGACTTCTGACTGCAAAATATAAATCAGTAATTTCAAAATCAAACTCTAATCTGGTGGGCACAAGGGTTTGTTGTTTGAGGAAACATTTATCATGATTGGTATAACATGCAGTTTGTTTAAATGTCATTCATGAATCGCTTTAAATGACACACTTGTAAGCAGAAGTCAAATACTCGTATATAAATATATATATCAACTGCCAAAATCTGAATAACAATATTAAGAGTATTTTATGATAAGGCATGCGTAGATTTAAGTCCACATAATCTCTGTCAAACGCGCTATGTGACTGCCCCCGTACAACAGTTACGCTTAAATGTCAGATTGTGTCGAATTAGGTTACATTTATATGTGCTTGTCATGGCCATGGGTTTGTAAATAGCAAGGGAAGTGTGAAAGTCGCTTGTTGAATTGACTCGACCAGATGTTCTGTGGGAAATCTACACAACAGGAAACGAGTGCTAATGTAGGATAATTATTTGCCATTACATACAGGTAACTTACGTATAATTGTACTTTACAGAAATGTACACGGAAATCTTTATTGGCACCCAATGATTTTTTAAAAAAATACTTCTCATTTTAAAACGTGCAATGATTTGATAGCGAACAGTGAACATGATTATGAATTTAGGTTTTTAATATCATTTTACTTAATTGTACATATACCGCATATGATTAACTATTTGTTTGTACAAATTAGAATATTATGCAATTATTTTACACAACACGTTAACACATGCATGGACAGAATCTAATATGTAATTTACAGTTACCTTACACAGGTTATAAGGTATTTTATATATATGCATGTATCGATCAATAAAGTAGACATCTGGTACAAGGATACCGTATAGATCTATCAATTATAAAACTAGTGTCTAACATTATCTTTATTTAACGTTAGTCAATAACTAAAGTATGTTTCATTTTATTCAAAAGGTTGTAGGAAGTTTATTAATAATTCATACAGACATCGCTTGTACAGAGTACATTGATCGCATACATTATATATACACCCACTGCAGATGAAGTGTTTGTTTACTTTTTATGCCGACTTCACATGGGCTATAATCCCCTCAGCCATAACTCATGCATGGCCCTGATCTACAAGCTGTAGCTAGAGTTATTTCCACGTTAAAACATTCCAGTGTCGTCGTTTCAGACCCAGAGAGTCAGGAGACGTCGTAGCGGTGGATGGCCAAAGTTCTGGCTAAGATGGCCCACCTGACCTACTTTAATGGAAGAGGACGGGGCGAGGTAATCCGAATGATGCTGGCAGCTGCTAAAATACCGGTATGGATTATATTAATTCAGGAGAGTTATCTCTCTCTCTCTCTCTCTCTCTCTCTCTCTCTCTCTCTCTCTCTCTCTCTCTCTCTCTCTGGATTGTTTAATTGGGGGAGGAGGTATAGTCTAGGGGTGTCGGCTTAACTTTGACAAAAATATCACATTTGTTAAAAAAAGTTGGTTGTCCTCTTGAATCAAGTGTTCGGTGTCGAATTTCTGAATCACTTTCCGCATCACAAAATCCAATGACTCGATTTTTTTTCTAACATGTACTTTGATACTGCATGTTAACACATTTAAATCGTTACCATTTTATCTACCGCGTTGAGGAGTAATCTCCTTTTTATGATTTTAAAATACGTACGTTTGTCATTGGCTAAAGAAAATTACTTTTTTATTGCTTAATTTTTCTATATTTCTTTGCCCATAAGGACACAGATAGATTAAGATAACACATTTTTTTTATCACTGATAGTTTACGGAAACATTCTTAACAGAGCGGCAGCCTTTTGAGAAACTGATACAAGGTAAAGTATACATATACGCCATAACCAGTAGAGCAACTGAAAACACACACTACGTACCCGATGTGTTGTTAAATATGTTCATTTCCTTAGAGACCTTTTTATCACTTATCCATAAAATGAATAATTTATGATTGCAAATAAAGATTTTAAGTGGTCTGTAAACTAGATGAAAGAAGATTGATATTTGACTTGGGAAAAAATCTAAATTTTCATTGATGTTTTCTAACACACAATATTATAATCCAATGCTAATATGCTCAACCCTTGTTATATACTTTCGTCGTATAGGGGATTAAATCATGCTCATACAGCGAAAAATTGTATTTTCAAATTTTTGTAAACTTTAAATGAGAACGAATCTACATGTAATCGATCATTAAGAGAATTTCCGAAGCTTTAGATTATGTAAACATTTTTGTCTTCGTTTAAGCTTTTGTTGTATTTGTTCTGATGTAGATGGCCTCTTGCCGTTTAAACAAGTACCATTATTGAAGATTGATGACATGGAATTAGTCCAGACTGGAGCCATCGTCCGCTACGTGGCGAAAAAAGGCGGGATGTACGGAGCAGACGACAAAGAGGCAGCTATGTAAGAGAGAGAGAGAGAGAGAGAGAGAGAGAGAGAGAGAGAGAGAGAGAGAGAGAGAGAGAGAGCACAAATCACATGTACAAATGTAGATATGGTTTAATTTTTAGTTATTTAGCTATTTTTTGTAGAAACGAAGCATAATATATTAAAAAAGAGCTCGCATCTACATGTACAATTGTACAACATGTATATACTAGACATAGCGATATACTGTAAAATACCGAGGCGTTGATATAAAAAAAAAACCATCTGACATATTACATCGTTGTTTGTCATAAAAAATCACAATGCTAAAACTGTTTATTGTAATACATAAACATATGTGCATTAAATTAATCTATATTACATAACAGAGATAAAGAGAAAGAGAGAGAAAAAAAAAGATGGTCATTAATTATGCATTGGTCCTTAGAAAACAGCTCAATATTATATTGGACAAGAAAATGTAGCTGTATTATTTTTAATTTACACGTCTATTGTCATTGCTATAGATACATTTTCTTACTTGCAATATAATTATATGTTTTTACATATTTTAGGATCGACATGTACTACGAGGCGTCACGTGATTTCTACTACAATTTTCTACCGGTGCTCTTTATGAAAACGGAAGAACAAGCCGTAAAGGACGCAAAAGCGGCGGGGGAGGACAAATATTTCCCAGCCCTAGAAAAGGTGAACCTTAATTAATTCGTTTCTACACTTTAAATTAACAAAAAATGTCAACCCCTTCCTTCTTTGCACTCCGCTGCATTACCTTGTTTTTGTGGAGGCAGGGTTGTACTGAAGAAATTATATTATACGTTTATTATTTCTATAATCTTTGTGACGATTTATCGTAATCTCCACGCAATTATATTTAATAGGTTTGCGATCAAAGATCAAGAAATTTGAATCCGGCTATTGACACCAAAGATGAATGTAGGCCTCTGTCATGCATAACGTGTATGCAAGCCCTACAAACATTAACCATTTATCTGACTGAAATGTTGTAACAAATGATACATGTATAACATCAGGCGAATGCGAACGCTGCAAGTATTGATAAAATATCACGATCTCACAAAAAATTACAAATATATTACGAAACTCTACCTTGTGAAACTGGGTTCATTATTTTGCACCTGTCGCACGACTGAATGATTCTATAGCACACTTTATTGTCGATAACGCCATTAAAATACAATTACAAAATATCATATAAACTTCGACTAACTACCAGCGGTGTATTGATCCGTGCTACTTCATTCATCCTTGAAACAGACTGATAATGAACTTGGTCATACAACTAAAAATTAGAATTTAAAGACATTTCTTTTTTTTTCAAAAACAACTTATTTCTTTATAAATTAAAATTTAAATCATATATCGTTTAGAAGTTACATGTACGCGAAAAAAGAAATTTTATATACTTTTTTTTTTTTTTTTTTATAAATTTTGTTATCTACATCTACCAACTAAGATCATTGAAAAATGATTTTTTAACAAAAGATTTACGAAAGTGGATTGTTCAATACAAAATAATTAACACTAAAGAAAAGACTATTTGAGGAAATAACCCGTACTGTAGGAATACATGTTATTCTAGACTTGTACCATTAAAGAAAAAAACTTACTGTATGTATTTGAAAAACCCTTCATTTTTAAAATGCGCAAGTCTAACTAAAAAACAAGCCATAGATTTAGATAACCCAAGACAAAAAGATAATTACCAACTCAGTGGGATAATATGGTGGCATAGATCTGCCACCACTTGTCAGATAATTATGTCGACTTGTCAGATCTTGATGTCGACCTGTCAGATAATTATGTTCACTTGTCAGTTCTTTGAATCGACTTGTCACTTATTCACGTGTTTAAGAATTCAACACTTTAACCTTTCCACGCCCAATTTGTGCCATCCATTTGAAATAATATTTTCTGACAAGTCGACATAAGGATCTGACAAGTTGACACAATCATCTTTTAAGTCGATATAATAATTTGACAACTCGACATAATTATCTGACAAGTCGACATAATTATTTGACAGGACGACATAACATCTGACAAGACAACATCAGATCTTTATGTCGACTTGAGAGATAATCATGTAAACTTGTCAGATCTTTATGTCAACTTGTCAGATGATTATGTAAACTTGTCAGATATTTATGTTGACTTATATGATATTATAATGACAAGTAAATGCATGGCAGTTAGAGGCACTAACACGCTTTGAAAACTAAATATTGAGTTTCTAGTCACTATGGTTATTTTCTGACAAGTCAACATAAAGATCTGACAAGTCGACATAAATATCTGACAAGTCGACATTATCATTTGAGAAGTTAACATAATTATCTGACAAGTGGTGGCAGATCTATGCCACCATAGGATAATGTTATATTTCAGTATCAAATGCTGAATAATATATCTTTTTATTTAGAAAATGGTTTTGTACATTTGGTATCGATTTGTTAGAAAAATATTGAAAAAGAGAATGTTAAAATTATAGAGATTGAAGGAAACCGGAAGTGGCTACCTAGTGGGGACCTCTTTAACAATGGCGGACGTCGGCTTCCTGGAGGTGCTCCTGCTGTGTGTGGAGTTTGGGGGCGACGATTTCCTTGATGACCACAGTGATGTAAAGGTACATGTACAAAATGTTTATACTGCCAAAGCAAAGAGAGAAAATGCACAAAGACGTGAAAAAAGCAACAAACGTAGAGGTTACAATACCAGTGTTACATATAGAACCATTTTAACAAGACCTTGGACTTTCAGTAGGGCGTAGCTATCTATATGCACCGATTGCGAAGTCTTAGCTAAAAGGCCAAACAAATCTTGTTGAGCCATGGCTGAGTGGTCAGCAATGAAATAGACAGGCCTATATACGTCAATTAATAATTGGTGTTAGACACAACTACCCAAAGTCCAAGCTCGTGTTAAAATGGTTCTATCTGCACGATGTACTCCAGAAAGTAAAGTACGTACATGTTTTCATTATGTCAATACAGAGCAAGGGTTTGTATTTAATTCATGAATTGTTAATACGAACGTAAGCGGGGTACGAGGGTTGTTCGGAAATTATTGAGACAACTCGAATATTTTCTTTCCTAATTGACGAATTTTGGTATAAATTGGCATAGACACTGAAGTTACGCCAACAAAAAATAAAACAAAGTGATATTAAAAGAATATCTAATATTTTGTTTACGACGATAGATAAACAAGTCGGTGGTCGGGGTACCCGGCGCAGCCATGAACTCGGAGATTTAATAACTTAAACATTCCGTAGAATTACAGTTATTAATAAAAGAAATCAAATTAAATATGTTCATTTTGCTATTCTTTGCGACTAACTTTTGATTAAGTTTCACTGATGTTTGAGTTGAAATACGGATATGGTACACATATATTTACCAAACAATAGAAATCTGACAACGACTTTACATTGAATTTTGACGTCAAGGCGGCGCATTAAAAACCGTCAAACTGGTGGAAATCTCGGAAGAAGACCTTTTAAGGCCAAGCAATTGCTTAAAAAAACTATACGATGACAAACCAAGGTATAGAGCTTCAGTTCATCATATTTTTTTCACTGATTGTTTAACTAGAATTAGGCCAAAGGGATTAATTATCAAGCACTTTTGACACACTAACTGTTATCAACAGTTCTAAAATATATAAAAAAATAACTGCAGGAGACATTCGCAGTAATTAGACTTTCGGAAAAAATAACTCGATTTTCCCCCTGAAAATAACAAGAATGACAGAAAATGTAAGTGATGATATCTTGAAATGAAAACAAAAGATGATAAATAAAGAATAATTCTTATTTCCGTTCGTTTGTAAGGTGTTTAAAACACAGGAGCAATAAGAAGCGTTAAAATGACGTTGCGAAAAGTTTGCGGTTGCGCCGGGTCATTGGACGAAGGTAGGTTGGTCAGCTTACCAGAAATGATCTATTCATGCCATGAACAAGAAACTTTTCACATTGATAGTCTCGATCCTGATTTACGTTTTGGTGAAATTTCAATTTTTTATCTTTTTTACTAAAAGAATAAGAGGAAATGTCTCAATAATTTCCGAACAACCCTCGTATATTTTAAATCAGGTTCCAAATGTTTCGTTGCATTGCGCAATGCATAATCATAACTATGTAAATCCGCCTAGAGGAAAACATGGCACAATGATTAACTTAAAGGTTTGTTATGAAAGCCAAACATCAAATTGCACTGAAAAAAAGTTACGTGTCCTAAACAGATAACAGGAATAGAACATTGTATTGAAGTTTTGAATATAGCAAGTAAAAAATCAGAATAAAACAAGAAAGGTACGTGTATCTTACAGATAAAAGAAATTATAATATGCGTAAAAGTATACGGGATTGAAGTCTTACATGTATAAAACAAAATTGTTACATCAAACCACTGTGAAGGAAAGGCCCACGTATACAGATGAAAGAAGAAAGTGTCCGGAAAGAAGAAAACCATCAATTTTTTTTCACTAATGTAATCCCAGAAGCAAAAACTTTTTATTCTAAATAAAGGAGCTCAAGAAATAAAGAATATGCTAAAAATGATACATATGCAGATGTTTGAAAAATTTTAATGTTTTAATTTTTATCTTTCAAAGACTTTAATTTTCTTTTGTGACCACTGTTATGGGATTTGCATATACGAGGGTTGTTAGAAAAGTTCGCGGACAAGTTCGATTGTGAGCGGACTATTCGCATGATACCAGCGAAACTTTTCACAGTAATTTTGCTGTAAATCACTTTGTCCGCGAACTTTTCTAACGACCCTCGTATATTACTGTAGAAGAATATGCAAATAACTGCCACTCAGAATCTATTTCTTGTCCTTTTAATATTACATAGACATGTATACATTAATTTTGCATATATTCATAATGATATTGAATATTTAATATTTTTGTTCGATTCAGCAATATTACCAAAGACTAGTCGCCACACCACTGATGGCAGAATTCCTGAAAAGTCCTTTCAGAAAGAGAAAGAACGATGAACAGTACATAAAGGAAGTTAAACGGGTGTTAAACAGGGAGTAGTGATAAGTCATCAACCATTACTGTCATTGATAAATCACTGTCAACAGAGAGGCAATAGTAGCATACCGTGATATTACAAGTCCATTGTATACACGATTATTGAAGAAATCGTTGTCAGTTGAATCTGTAAGCAGCTTTATATGTGGTTTCTTGTATGAGAATTCTACATGTACTGGAATGATTATGCATTATTTTTATATTTAAAATATGAATGATCAATGTTTAATATTTTGGTCGAAAATCTACGAATTATATCGTCTCTTGTTTGTAAGATTGATTTATTTTTTGTCATTTTCGCTTTAAAATTCATCGAATTTAAAAGTGTTATGTGTACAAGATTGAGTTAATGTACGAGTAAATTTCTCTTAATTTTGTTTTTGTTTGATGTCGAATAATCATGGTGTAATTTCAAATGCGTATACCTATTAGGTATTAGTATAACATACAATAATATAAAACATACAAGATAAATTTGTATTGACCAATCTACATCTAAATTACATGTATACTGACATGAACAGCTAAAACTTTAAAGTTAATGACCACATGTATACTGATAAGTCCAAATTAAAATTCAATCAATTCCTATATTTTTCAAAATAAAGCTTTTGATTGGACCTTTTTTTACGTACGTGCGTTTAAAACGCAAACTTTAAAGGCAACAGTGCTGTTTATAAATATCGGAGGTCGTAAGGGATACCAAACTTTAAAAAAAAAATGCTGGATTGTAGCTTTTAGGTATGTTATAAATTCTTTGCAAAAAAAAAAATAAATAGGTTACTCACTTCTGATATTTGTTCTGGGGTTTTTTTTACATTCACTTATTCGAAATTCTTGAAAAAATTTCGCTAATCACAAAGGTATTTATTCTATTGAAACTTTAAGCGAATGTGATAATTTGGATTTGTTCTGCTGATCTCCACAAAACACAAAAAATCCGGAAGTGATCAGCCGTGCTTTATTTACACTCATCATATTGGATCCAATTTATGAATGAAATGTGTTAGTTTTTTGCCCATCAATGCTTTACAAATATTTACTTCTGTGATAAGTGAGAAATCATGTTGCTATCATACTTAAAAAACCACATGCGCTGAAATATTAGAATACCTTTCTGAATGATTGGTATTCTAAAAATCTCTCAATCTCTCTCTCTCTCTCTTTCTTTCTTTCTTTCTTTCTTTCTTGAGATACACATGAGATGTTTGAGATGGAATGTTGAGACCTCTCTCTCTCTCTCTCTCTCTCTCTCTCTCTCTCTCTCTCTCTCTCTCTCTCTCTCTAACCCTATGCCCTATTTATCCATATCAATTAAGACCTCCTGCATCCGGAGAGATAAACTACATCAGAAGTCCATCACTGGGTCGCTATATGTTTTCTATTGATCCTGCATATCAATTCCACACACCTGCCTGAATTTTCGAGGGTTTCTTTTTTTCACTGGCTTTGGCTGAAAGCAGAGCAAAGTTCAAACATCTCCCCACCTTCAGTAACCCCTCCCTTTGTTTTTACCGAACTACCTGCCTCAATAAAAGTCAGGAATACTTGGAAGATACGTCAAGAAGCCTTAAGAAGTACCCTTATGAATTACTCCAGAACAACGCTGCAATCTGTCAGGACTCGGTAAAACTGTCCTGCCCCCAACTGTTGCTTGGTTGCAATAAACAAAGTTCATGGGTAAATGAATGAATTAATATACTGTTGACTTGCATACATTTTTTGCATACAGTATGCCCTTTGGAAAACCCTCGTGTACGTTCGTGTAACTTCGTCGACGTTATTTATAGACGGTAAGATTCGCTTGGAGGATTCTTCAGCGCTGATGGGCTTTCACTAGATATTAGCAGATATGTCCGACTCTGTCAGAGTTTGTATGTGAGCGGTACTACAGGTGATTGGATTGGAGATGCTAGTGGATATATGATAGACATTTGTTAATGCGATCAAAAGCTGTTGGAATATTCCCTTACTCTCAAGGCGTAAGTTTGCGATTATTTCCGAAACCTTTGTTAATAGTTTAATGATCAAATTGGTAATGATGGGCCAATGTAAAGAATCATATTTTAAAAGTTTTATCATTAATAAGTCATGAAGGCAACTTAAGATGTTATTGTAAACAAATTCTAAAGTAATGTTTTCCTATATATATCGAACGCACCATTTTATTAACAAGCTGGTAAATGGAAATGATGTAACATGAATCCCGGAAGTGGACTGTCCGAGACTAACAATTCCGGAAACACCCTGCGACCCTATCTTCGCCGGAAAAAGTCTTCGTTTGGTGAAACCAAGGTCGCTGTCATTGGAACCGACGGTGTCGGCAAAAGCGGTAGGTGTCCTTTGTTGTGTGACATGCATCGGTTAAAGCGGTAAATGTTTATTGCTGTCAGCGTCGGTAAATGTCACAACCGGTGAGCGTGTGAGCAAAATTGGTGAGCTGTTCTGCTGACGTTAGTAATGAAGCTGACTTTGGCCTTCTTTTCGCTCATATTGGATTCATTTTTCCGTCGTCACATGGTCCGTAGACTTGTCTAATCGTAATAATCATAATGGCAATGGGAATACTTTTTGTTTGGCAAGCATGCATAAAAAGCCCAGAGGTCAAGCTTGTTATAGAGATTATTGACATTCCAATTGCTGTTGTGCAATTTATTATAGTCTGGTTTAAATTATTTTTAACAGATACAGCCGTGGATCAATCTTAACATTTTTGTAAACTCCATGTTTTATTAAGTCACTGTGTATGTCGATAAACACGCAAAATCCATAGTCTCATTAAATTCGACAATATAAAAGACATGTTGCATTAATAGAGATGTCAAAATTTAATCTAATTGATTCAAACATATGTAACAATAGTTAAAAAAAATGATAAAGGGAAGAAAGAAAAAAAAACTGAACAGCTGGACAACTTCTGTTCCGTGCCAACTCTTAAAATCCTCATTCTAAACTTCACGTGAGCAATAATCGCGGAATACTTTTCCTCACAGCAGCCATTGTTCACCAAGATAATCAGTGATATGTTCTGTTCAGTCATGGAGTTAGTTAAACATGGGGGACTCATTACGGCAATTAAACCCGCCGGCTAACTTTTCATTAGACACGTGGGTATCAGTGACCCGCTTTTTGATATTTTACGTCAATGGTTGACCTTTCCGTACACCCTAATGTTTTATTGAAGCGTTTATTAGAAAAAGTTATTAAGCATCGGGACTTGGTATTCACAGCCCTGTTGGTTCGATAATCAAGATTTTATTTACTTTCGAAATTTGTTTCATGGGAGTGAAAATCTTAGGGCCCACGCTAATGTTGTTCATCATCTGCATATAACCGCTGTCTTTCGTTAGGCTCTAGACATAAAATGGCTTACAAAAACTCCCCCGTCTCTAGCTTTTTTCTTTTGAACATTCCCATCTTTCTCTAATTCTTTTGAACATCGTTTTACTTCAAAACCAAACTAACTTTATAAAAAAGAAAGCAGATCGGTATCCTACAAACGGACAAAAACATTTTTTTTTATCATTTTTACGATAAAATGTTTCAATATTAGGATTACTATCAAATATATTGCATGTATCTATATGAAAATGTTTGATTTTGTTTAGATCAGTATCTTTTTCATTTTTTGTGCTTTAGTACCTTAGAGGCTATTGAGCTAAATGCTCACAGCAAAAGATCACGTGACCAATATTTTTGGTCACAAAATAGAGTTTTTATGCAAATGCGAACATAAAAGAAATACGTTCGATATAACATTGAAAAAAGTGCTTACTGATACAGATTTTGACTTGCTACAAAAATACAACTAATGCCACATAAACAAAACGCGTTGTTAGGAGTGCAACGTAAACCACAGGGCATGGCATCAATGACCCGACGTTCATCCTTTACGCAACATGAACACACGTAACTATACACATGATTACAAATCAGACGAGGAATTCCCCCTGACAGTTACTTCTGCTATGACGCTTCGCGCGCCCTTTCGACAACAGTTACATCATTCGTGATAACCAAGAAATGCCCTCTGTATGATACTAGTATATATGCAGCGTACTGCTCGATGGGTAAGAACAAGTGTTGCGCATCTTCACCATCTGCTTTCTCTTTTTTGGCTGCCTGTCTCGGGTTTATATATACTGTTTCCTCTAGCCAGATTCCTGTCAAATTCACTCTAAATCAATCTTAATATTTATCTGATGTTGGAACAATAATCGACCTTCTTTCCTGCTCTCTCTAATAATTTTTTTTTGTCTGATATTGCTTTGATGAAGCAGGGGTCTGTGCTGCTAGCCGTCTGGCAGAAGCCAAAAGCAATGATTGTTTGTTTTATATTGGTATGTCGATAACTTGTCTTATCAATCAATCGTAAGCTATTTATCACTTTCAATAAATCTCAAATATTTTTCATAAAGAGGAGAGCAGAGTATGAAATATTGCTGTCTATTTTTCGTAGTTATCTGGCATATAAAGCTCAATAATCGGGAGAACTACTTACAAAAAAACCGCCAACGTTTATTATATCTGATATGATTTGTATCTGACTATTACATTTAACATATGTCTATGTAAGAACATGAAAAATACATGTGCATTGCCAACATGAATGTTGCCTTTATCTGTGTCTAAGAGAAAAAGTAATGCCTTTATTTTAAAAATTATTACACAAAGTATACAAAATATACGTACGGATATACTAGTATATCAAACAGCAGACCAATCTCTTATTTTTAAGAATTGATTAAAAACTTACATCAAAAACAATATATAAAACCGAGATCAATTTAGATATGGACGTGTGTTTTGAATCTGTATATAAAGATGGTTGTTGCTAATCCTGAAGTAGAAGTTGTTGTAGTGTATGTTGCCTTAGCTATAGTCGTTGTTGTTGTTGTTGTTTATTGCTGCCCTTGTCGTAGAAATATTTGCCGTTCACTATATTTATACTTCTCACATGTTAAATATTTGCTGTCGTTGTCCGATGGTGCTACTCTAATAGTTCATGTAGATGGGGTTTGTATTGATGTTGTTGTATTTGGTTGACTGTTGTCTCTCCTAAAGCATACTTCGTTTGGAACTCGTGTATGTGATGGTTTTACCTATTAAGCTGGTAATGCTGCTGCTCCTTTCGCAGATCTATGTATTTGTAGTTTTTGTTATTGGTGTAGTCATTATTGTATATAGCTCCTTTTTGTATGATATGTAGTTGCAAATTTCCAGTATCTTTCGTATTTTCCCTTTATCATATATAATTGTACATTTGTTTTTACTGTTGCTGATGTTGCCTCTCTCATATATAATGTTACTATTTTTATTCAACTTGTTGACGCTTCTGCTCAGATATCGTTTGTAATTGTGCTTTTTGTTACTGGTATATTCGTTGTCGTTGATGTCGTTGCTTCTTTAATATACATGAAAGTAGCCATAGTTCGTGTTGCTATACTATTTGTTGTTGTTGTTACAATTATATTACCAAGAGTTCTTGTTGCTATACTATTTGTTGCTGTTGTTACAATTATATTGCCAAGATTTCTTGTTGCTATACTGTTTGTTGTTGTTGTTACAATTATATTACCAAGAGTTCTTGTTGCTATACTGTTTGTTGTTGTTGTTACAATTATATTACCAAGAGTTCTTGTTGCTGTACTATTCGTTGCTGTTGTTACAATTATATTACCAAGAGTTCTTGTTGCTATACTATTCGTTGTTGTAACAATTATATGTAGCTAAAGTTCTTGTTGAAATAATATTCGATGTTGCTGTTACTGCTCTGAAAAGTAACTTTTTAAAAGCGTTTTTGCTAATCCTTTCCTGTTGCTGTAATAGTCGTTGTTTTGCTTCTTATTCTCTGTCGCTCATGGCGTTGTTATTATATGTAATGTTGTTAATTCAGATTTCACTCTGGCTTTTGTGGTTTTTGCTGTTGATTAAATATACATTGTTGTCGCTCTCGATCATTTTTGTTTTTATTAAGTTGTTGTTCTTGCCGTTACATGAGTTATTCAATTTTTTTTACTTATTGCATATTAAGTGAAACTATTAAGTCCAAAAAAATGATAACAAACAAACAGATTTATCCAGATACATTTTAAGCCTATTCTTAGACTAGATTAGATAATGTTAAGGTTGTCTGATTGATTGATATATAAAGTCGTTTAAATATTTCAGTTATCAATAAAGAAACATTTATTTTTATAGCTGAAATATTTATCAACAACAATTAAGAATTTCTTGAACAACGTGACTTTGATTTTCATTTCTTGACTTTCCAGCGCTCTCTGTCCGTTTTCTGACGAAGAGATTCATCGGAGAATATGACCAGACAGTTGGTAAGAATCAATACCTATCGTTATTGGGATTATTTGTTGTAAAAGTATTTTATATTTGATCAAGATGTGAACGATTTTTTTCGTACAACTTAAAAACGAACGGAGGGACAGACTAAGAATAAAAGCTGTATATCTTTCAGACTTTATTTCTTGGAAAAGCACAGCGAAAATTAGTATTATATTTTAAGAACAGATGTTCTGCAGGAATAACTTCTTGACAACGTTTTAAACACACACAAAGAAGCTGATAAAGAGAGAGAGAGAGAGAGAGAGAGAGAGAGAGAGAGAGAGAGAGAGAGAGAGAGAGAGAGGGTACAAATCTTGTGCTCTTTCATTGATAAGATTGAATAGATGCTGCCTTGCCCAAGGCCGGCTGTTGTAAATGGTAAGCTATACAGATAAGCAGTAATCAGTTCCCAATGACCGTTAAGCGTGTTGCTGATTGTGAATACGATAAAATCTAGTTTAGGTTATTTTCTTGTAGATCTATAATCACGTGGTTTTAGGTTGGTATTTTCTATCTTTAAAATGGTAATCAATATGAATCTCTATCAAAACATGTTGTCATCACTGTTTCTCGTTTACAGTATTTGTAACATAAGTGTATGCACCGATTCGATTCATGTAGACAGGCTTTTATTATTTTAACTCTATTATCTACAATATGTTTGCGAATGGATATTTTGAGCCATTTATCTGAGAAAAAATATACCGTGCAATACTTTAAAGTTTGAAAAGAAGGCTTCATAGAATCGTTGATTCAAAACGTGATGAAAAAGTTTTATGCGTCACTTTAGCGTCAATATAAACAGTTTACGGACAATTCCAAGAAAAAATGTAAATGTATTCAAATCTCCTAGTTTAATATACGACTGCACAAAACTCCACAAGTCGAAACTTCTTTTTTGAAGTATACAAAACGTATTTATGAATGACCAAGCTTTAACACTCTATATAGCAAGCAAAACTGAAATAGACTTTATATTGGAATTGCGTTATGCAATACGCATGTCATGCTGTACTCAGAAAGAAAGAAATTGGTCGGGGAAGTATGAGCTGACTGGGGAGCTATAATGGCTGTTTCACTAGGTTTGTTGGTTTATGAAGTGTTTGAACTTAATGGAAACACTTGCACCTAAATGGCACGTGCCTTTACACAGGGTCGGTCGGATTGCAGTAATTAGACAACCCTCTTTACCCTATTATCTAATACAGATGCTTAAGTTCTAGCCATTTGTATATTTTTGCTAGAAGCGTCAACTTGTGAATAATTGATTGCTTCGGTGCATTTCGTTAAGTACGAGCCTCGAGAATTGTAATCTAATAGAAGCACTTCTATCCATGTTTTAATTTTGCTGAGGAAACGCTGGGAAGTGTTTTAATTTTTAAATTAATTATCCATCGGTTTCAGATTTTCAGTTCTAGAATTAAATCCATGGTCATAGAATTGCTGTTTAATTGCAAATAAAGGATATACCAAAAGTGTATTAGCATTAGGAAGTTAAAAAAACCCGATAATTGTTCTGTCAGTAGCAGAAATGGGTACATGAGCTGCAAAGGGTACATTGTATGAATGGAACCATGCCGAAATAATTGGAGTACAAAAAGAGAAAAAGGAAGAGGGGGATTCTTCCTCATCAGCAGTTTTGTAATGATTTGCATTTACACAACGTTAAAAACAATGTGGTTGTCAGACTTTTTTGCTTTGCATCTAATTACTTGTATGCCATACTGCCTCGTTTTTTACAGAGCAGACATGCTACACCATTGACAAAAACCGTGCTCTGTACAAGACACATTTTGTTGTATTTAAAGTGTCAACACTGTTATTTCCCTTTAGTATTTTTATTCCTGTTTTTTTTTTGGTTTCTTCCAGAATCAAAGTACAAATACACGACGACAACAGACGGAGAAACGATCACGTTTGAAGTCTTAGATACCATATCCGAGGTACCAGCACAGTTCGTATATAGGGTGTTTCAGAACATCTTTTAGAATCATTTTAACAAGACCTTGGACTTTCAGTGGGACACAACTCTCTATTTCTTGCGTCAAAACAAGTTAAAGTTAAATGACGCTGGTTTCAAGTGAAATATGCACCGATTGTGTAGTCTTAGCTCAAAAGCAAGACAAATCTTGTTGATTCCAAAGAACAAATGCCAATGGGTTAGTGGCCTACAATGAAATAAACAGGCTTACGTCACATTGCTGTTTGACAGCAACTACCCAAAGTCCAAGTTCTTGTTAAAATGGTTCTGCTACTCACAGTACTTAAAAGATTTCGACCTTTGCATGTTTACATAAAACTGCAGATCTAGAGTTACTTTGTGCTCTAATGCTGTCATGAAGAAACATTTTAACGAGCTCTTGACCTCTTGATATATACCGATGTCATCGAATAAATTTCTGTATACCAAGGTTTTATCTGTGTAAAATACAGGTACCATTGTTCTGGACATGTAAAATCAAGAATGCAACAAAAACATTTTGTGATGCAATTGAGAACGAACCTGAAATCTAAATCTCCTGGAAACGATGTGTGCATGCCATGTTTCGAATATAAATCCAGGAGGGTCTATTCTACGTTAACATACGCAATTTGTTAAAAATGAATAATAAATCTTTCTTTATCTCAACATCAATTTACATTCATTTTTTACCAAAACTCTTTCACAAGTATTTATAGAAAAAGAAACATATACGTAGTTTGTTTTTAGAGTGTTTGAAACACCCACACATTTATCAACATTCACAGAATTGAGATATTACGAGTATTTGATCTAGATAGCTCTATATTTAATGCGAACAACTAGGACAGGGCCACCTAAATTCTTTCTTAGATTGTTTTCAAATATCAGTACTTTTAGAGATGGAATTATTTTCTTTGGATGTGTTTGTGTGTGTGTGTGTGTGTGGGGGGGGGGGGGGGGGGGGGCTGGAATGAGAATACATGTAGAGTCAAGTAAAATGTTCAATTAATGAATTTCTGATATATTTGGAAACAATTTTGCTGGGCATTTGTATGGTCAATTACATAGGTCGGGGAGACCGTCTAAAGTTTTATTGCTAGCGTATATAAAAACAATTAAAAACCTAATAAAGTATATATTGTCTGGTTTTTATAAAACACGTGCATGGATGCATGACCTATATAGTGACGAACATTAGTTGAAGAATTTGTTAATTAACATAAAAATACTTAAATTTTTAAAACTTGTGTGCATTTAGGTCTCAGCGTCAGACATAGTATGTAATTTATAAAATTAATCAGATTATTAAAACTAATTGTGTTCTAATCTGCGCTAGAATTAGTGAATTAAAGTAATTAGTTTTTTGAATGATTTTCTATAATACATATGTTTAGTTTAGAAGTAAAATAAAACTTAGCAATCAAACATTAGTAAAAAAAAACACCCAAAAAAACTTATAAACAGAGTCAATCCCATACCTTCCTCCCCCCCCCCCCCCCCCCAAAAAAAAAATATATATATATATATATACCAAGCACAAAATGAAATTGATAGATAAAAAGAAAACAGATCTGAAGAAAAAAGAAAGAAAAAAGATTAACCAATCATAATGTAAATTCTTAATGTGTGGGTGTAAGTACAACATTTACATTTATTAATGAAACAGTGATTATTTCCGCATTGTTAATTTTGAAATTTACACCAATCCAATAAACAATAAAAAAAAATAAGTTTCACGCCCTTTACCCGTGAAAAAATATCAACCCCCCCCCCCCCCCCCCTTAAAAAACCCAATTAACAAAAAACAAATAGAAAGCAAATCACTGGATGTTGTCGGAAACCCACAGAGAGAGGAACGAGGCGTACTTAACCATGGTTTTACGACGATGATCACAAGATTTTAAAAAATAAAAAAAAATCTTCATTTTTTTATACTCCAGAAGATATATTTGTAGCAAGTTGACGGTAAGCCTACAGTTATTCAGACGTGACATTGTACATACACTGTGTCTGTATGTTTGTAGAGCGAGGACTGCATACAGTTATTTAGACGTGACATTGTACATACATTGTGTCTGTATGTTTGGTTATAGAGCGAGGACTGCATACAGTTATTTAGACGTGACATTGTACATACATTGTGTCTGTATGTTGGGTTGTAGAGCGAGGACTGCATACAGTTATTTAGACGTGACATTGTACATACACTGTGTCTGTATGTTGGGTTGTAGAGCGAGGACTGCATACAGTTATTGAGACGTGACATTGTACATACACTGTGTCTGTATGTTTGGTTGTAGAGCGAGGACTGTATACAGTTTTTTAGACGTGACATTGTACATACACTGTGTCTGTATGTTGAGTGTAGAGCGAGGACTGCATACAGTTATTTAGACGTGACATTGTACATACACTGTGTCTGTATGTTGGGTTGTAAAGCGAGGACTGCGTACAGTTATATAGACGTGACATTGTACCTACACTGAGTCTGTATGTTTGGTTGTAGAGCGAGGACTGTATACAGTTATTTAGACGTGACATTGTACATACATTGTGTCTGTATGTTTGTGGTTGTAGAGCGAGGACTGCAAACAGTTATATAGACGTGACATTGTACATACACTGTGTCTGTATGTTGGGTTGTAGAACGAGGACTGCATACAGTTATTGATACGTGACATTGTACATACATTGTGTCTGTATGTTTGGTTATAGAGCGAGGACTGCATACAGTTATTTAGACGTGACATTGTACATACATTGTGTCTGTATGTTAGGTTGTAGAGCGAGGACTGCATACAGTTATTTAGATGTGACATTGTACATACACTGTGTCTGTATGTTTGGTTGTAGAGCGAGGACTGCATAGTTATTTAGATGTGGCATTGTACATACACTGTGTCTGTATGTTGGGTTGTAGAGCGAGGACTGCATACAGTTATTGAGACGTGACATTGTACATACACTGTGTCTGTAGGTTTGTAGAGCGAGGACTGCATACAGTTATTTAGACGTGACATTGTACATACACTGTGTCTGTATGTTGGGTTGTAGAGCGAGGACTGCATACAGTTATTGAGACGTGACATTGTACATACACTGTGTCTGTATGTTTGTAGAGCGAGGACTGCGTACAGTTATTGAGACGTGACATTGTACATACACTGTGTCTATATGTTTGAAGAGCGAGGACTGCATACAGTTATTGAGACGTGACATTGTACATACACTGTGTCTGTATGTTTGTGGTTGTAGAGCGAGGACTGCATACAGTTATATAGACGTGACATTGTACCTACACTGAGTCTGTTTGTTTGGTTGTAGAGCGAGGACTGCATACAGTTATTTAGACGTGACATTGTACATACACTGTGTCTGTATGTTTGGTTGTAGAGCGAGGACTGTATACAGTTATTTAGACGTGACATTGTACATACATTCTGTCTGTATGTTTGTGGTTGTAAAGCGAGGACTGCGTACAGTTTTTTAGACGTGACATTGTACATACACCGTGTCTGTATGTGTTTGGTTGTAGAGCGAGGACTGTATACAGTTATTTAGACGTGACATTGTACCTACACTGAGTCTGTATGTTTGGTTGTAGAGCGAGGACTGCATACAGTTATTTAGACGTGACATTGTACATACACTGTGTCTGTATGTTTGGTTGTAGAGCGAGGACTGTATACAGTTATTTAGACGTGACATTGTACATACATTCTGTCTGTATGTTTGTGGTTGTAGAGCGAGGACTGCGTACAGTTTTTTAGACGTGACATTGTACATACACCGTGTCTGTATGTGTTTGGTTGTAGAGCGAGGACTGCGTACAGTTATTTAGACGTGACATTGTACATACATTGTGTCTGTATGTGTTTGGTTGTAGAGCGAGGACTGCATACAGTTATATAGATGTGACATTGTACATACACTGAGTCTGTATGTTTGGTTGTAGAGCGAGGACTGCGGGGCGCGGGATGACGTCCTCCGGTGGGCGGACGGTGTCCTCATTGTGTACTCCGTGGTCAGTAGGGACACGTTTGACGTCATCCAGGACATCAGGAGGAGGATCGACGACTGTCGGAAGGGGGCAAGCATTCCAATGGTTCTACTAGGAAACAAGTGTGACCTGGCTCATATGAGGAAAGTCACACAGGAAGAAGGTGAGAGAGAGTTGTATTAGAGCTCATGGAAGAGAGATAACTCGTGGAAAAATACCTGAATTTTAACATGATAATTTTTACATTTCTTAGGTACTTCACTACACCTAGACATATACTTTTTAAGACACTACGTCACAAGATGGCGATTTAAATGTTTTGTTAAACTGTTTGTATCAATAAATTCAGATGTATATCGTCATAGCTCAGTGGTTAAAGTGTCAGGCTTGTGAACCGCAGGTCATGAGTTCAAATCCGCCTGTGGCTTTTGTTCATGTTTACTGAATGAAATTTTTAAAAATATCATTTTTCTCCAAAATTGCACATTTTTTCGCCTATTTGATATATATACTTCTTATCCATCATGCTCTCTATCATAATCAAGTAATTTTCTGCTGATTTGAGAAACTATTTGAAGGTGTAGTGAAGTACCTTAATGTTGCCTATTATACTCGTTTAAAGCGCAAACCGTATGATAAATATGTTTCAAATTATGATACACGTCTTTTGGTTTAGGCCAGCGATTAGCCAATGAAATGGGGTGTCCTTTTCTTGAAGTCTCTGCATCCGAAGACGTGGACATGGTAACAGACGCGTTTCTTATTCTGTCACGTGAGGTTGTGGATTTCAAGAGGCGGTCACGGACTTTCTTTGACAGAGTCTTCGGTGCGTTTGGAAGAGAAAAAGTGTCTACTTGATTGGGAATTGTTCTTAGTCTTTCATGTGTTTTTGATCTTGAGTGACGTGTTGAAGTTGTTATTTTGTATTTGTATGTTATTGATGCATTTTAGTTTGTAATAAATATCTGTAAATTTCTAGTTTTCCTATTTGTTTTCCTGTGTGTTGGATAAACCTCCTTCTCCCAAACTCTTTATAAATTCGCATTTGGATCCATACTCATTGCTCACATAATTTCTATGTAACAGAATATAGTTGAGAATACAGGAAGGATGTAAATGTTTACGATGATTCCAAAGTATCCAATCTATTCTCTTTAGAAAATTTGATAGGCCTACATGTAGAGTTTATCCATTTTCTTCGCAATCCCTCTTATTTCGATTCCAGTATAATTGTTGAAGTCGATATGGAGACGTTTCGGTCGAATTTAAGCTTTGATTCAAATAAACCTAGACAGGATACAGATATCTCATAGACTTTAACACCAATACATTCATTTGACACTTAATCATCATATCGTTAATTAATTTTAATAAAAGTTAGAATTCGTTATTTATCATAGTCGTTTCCGACATATTTATACAGTCATATAAAATTTGTGTAAGCAATGGAAATATAATATGTAATACCTTTTGTCTTTAAAAGGATATATTACATTTGTCTTGAAATGATAATAGAAAAAAAATGTACCAGAGGAATTGATGAATTCTCCAAATTATTTAAGTTTATAAATCTTATAAGTTTTCTTAAAATAACAACCAACAGAGATAAGATTTTCAACTGTGAAAAATTCTTACAAGTATTTAGGGTTTATTAGCTACACTGAAAAAAAAAAAACACTTTTAAGTTTTAACCGCCCCCTGTAGAGAAATACTGTAGATCCGCTCATGAAATGCATAGTGCGTCATAACGGGAAACAACTCTTAGTTCATTGCTGAAAAAAAACCCATTAATATTGAAGAGTTATTCCTCCTACAGATTGGTCTCTGTAGAGTAGAACTTTTTTTTTGTTTTTTTTGAAAATGTTTAAAATTAACAAATTTTAGATCAAATATTTTCACATTTCTATTGTTTAACCATGTTTTCCTTTTTAATTCCCTAGCTTTCATTGATTTATATTTGATTGAAGAAACCAAATTTAAGTTATGTAAATTTTTTTAGTGAATTTGAGAAATTCTAAAACCTACTTGCGATATGAGTTATCTATTCTAAATCTGTTCTTCGCTCTGGTAACATTATTGATAGAATTTCAAAAAAATGTAAGCAAACGAGGTTTTATCAACACCTTTAAATACGATCGATAAGATCTTTCTCAAGTTCTGATTTTTCCTACATAGATTCCAAAAGTGTCATTTTCTAAAAATTACATGTAAATCATTTTTATATTCAAACGTTATTTTTTCATTTCCTTACATACCCTACTGTGACAAAATCTTTTTTATATATATATATATATATATATATATATATATATATATATATATATATATATATATATATATATAAAAGCAAAGCTAATATTTTCGGCATATTTTAAGCGTTATCTCCCTTTGAATGCATCCTGTTTAGAATGTTTTCCATCATGGAATGAACAGTAAAAACGACAAAAGTCGCAACTATCGGTAGTCCAATAATGAACATATTAAAAAGGGGTTTTAATCTACTTTAAAGAATAACATAATGTTATGTTAAATTGTTTAATATGTACGCCATGTTTCCCCGGATATGTCGAAGACTAAAAACTATGGTGTTCCGATGGGGCCACTTCGACCTTCGCACTTTCGCCTTTAGGTCGAAGATGCGAGAGTACGAAGTTGCGAAGGCGAAAGTGCGAGAGTGCGACGGCGAAGGAGCGAAAGTGCGAAGATGCGACGGCGAAGCGCGAAGATGCGAAGGCGAAAGCGCGAAGGTGCGAAGGCGAAGGAGCGATACTACTATCGCTCCCTCGCCTTCGCAACTTCGCACTCTCGCCTTCGCACTTTCGCACTTTCGCCTTCGCCTTTTTTGATAGCATTCTGAAAGTCTCGGTCTATTACATAGAATTTGATGCAGGCACCGTACTCGCAAAGGTTTTCCGATTAATCCATGATATCATTGGTACGCATGCGCTAAGCCATTGTGCTTACTATGAATGTTTATAAATATTTTAATGTGTATATGTGACATTTATGTTTACCAGTGCTGGCTATGCCTAATCGTTATATACTCCATATAAAATGTAAGGTCCGCCATAATGTATACATATGCACTTCCAGACTCCTGTCACTTACCAGCTGTCTGTTTACCGTAGATCAAACACAGTAACATTCTAATTTCATTATGCGACACTCCTTGCTGGTGAAGGCGAAGATCAAACACAGTAACATTCTAATTTCATTATGCGACACTCCTTGCTGGTGTATGGATCTAGAGGTGGAGAGGGGGTCCCCCCCCCCCGGAAAATTCAATACTAATAGCTTCACACATGCAGTAAAGGGAGAGAGAAGGTCCGGATCTCATCCCCCCGGAAAATTTAATTTTATTAATTATATATAATAAAATCTCCAAAATATGTCTCGGAACCCTCCCCCACCCCCGACAAATATAATTATTTATCCACCCCACCCCCTAGAAAAAGTTATGGATCTGCGCAGGCTGTTGAAAATCAATTCTAAAAAGTCCATCGTCTGCCTCAGATGTCCTTTTATACAGCTAAAATTGTCTTTAAACGATAGAGAGCTCCATAATTATAAAAAGGCGAAGGCGAAAGTGCGAAGATGCGAAGGCGAGAATGCGAAGTTGCGAAGGCGAGAGTGCGATATTAGTATCGCTTCTTCGCCGTCGCAACTTCGCACTCTCGCCGTCGCAACTTCGCGCTTCGCCGTCGCATCTTCGCACTTTCGCTCCTTCGCCGTCGCACTCTCGCACTTTCGCCGTCGCAACTTCGCACTCTCGTACCTCGACCTAAAGGCGAAAGTGCGAAGGTCGAAGTGGCCCCATCGGAACACCATAAAAAACCGAATACTGGATAGATCTAGGTAAAACAGGATAAGGCTAGTTAATTAGCCAGCTGAGATGTTTCACCTACTCTTAATCTTTATCCAGGTACGATTAATTACTTATTTGGCTAAACTTTTAGTGGCGCATGATTGTAAACTTACGCATGTAATGTATCGCTATATTTATAAAATTAATGTTTTTCTGAGGGTTCGTTTATGCACCCATGTTTGAAATATGTGAGAGATGTGCTTCACGCATGTGGTATTTCCTATGTCTGGATTAATTAAAGTTTTTCCAGTATCAACTGGCTAAAATCTACTGTTAAAGAAACGCTCATAAATCAGTTTTTACAAGAATGGTTCAGCAATGTTGAAAATTCACCCAAATTTTTGAATTACAGAATCTTCAAGAAAAACTTTGGACAGCTGGAAATTTATCTGAAGAAAACTTCCAGACGATTTAAGAGTCATATTTACAAAATCTAGAACCTGTAATCACAAATTACCAATTGAAATTGGAAGAGAAAGTAACATAGAAATATGTCATAGAATTTGTTCATTATATAATAAAACCACTTTGGGTGACGAATACCACTATGTTTTGGAATGTCAGGCATTTTCTTTATTCCGCAACAAATTAATCGAAGAAAAATACTTATCAAATGTTAACACTTATAAATATGGGAACCTTATGAATACCATAGATAATGCTCATTAAAAAAATTGTACCAATTTGATAAATAAATATTGGCTCGATTTATTTAATTCCTGTACTCTTCCTTACTTGACCCTGCATTTGTACATTTGTAAATATTTTTGTTTTGTGTACCTCATGTACCATTGATATGGTTTGAGAGAAATAAACATTCAATTCAAACATTTAACGTGTAGTAGGTTTTGTTGTAAAATAAAACTTAATGAAAAACATGAAAATAAAACAATACTTCCATTGTTAGTTCATACGGATGTAACAGTTGTGATTATTGATATTAAGGCGGCCTATGCATTTTACTCGCAAATCTTGCAACTTTTATAGTCAAACAATTGACCAACAAAGAAAACATCAATGTTTTATTGCATAGATTTCAAATGATATTACAAGGAACATCAATCATTTGTGGTTTTATGTATGAAAAATATACCCAAATTTCAAATTAATATACTTGAATGATTTTATATATTTGCTATATTCATTAAATCCTGTTATTGATATGTATCGTGAAAATAAATCAATTACCAGCATACCGTTTAAAATATGATATATAACAAATAAAAACTCGTTGGGTTTACACTAGAGGTAAATATCCTGATATCTTAATAAACTTAGCCATCCAGATGGCTGGTCCATATACAGGTATTATGAAACATAGAAATGATCTTAAAATGATCCAGATGGTGATTCTGCTGCATATTAAAGCTAGAATTGCAGAATTAAGAAATTCCTTTTATCATACTTATGATATTGCAAACAAATATTGTATGCGATCGCAAGAAAAAAATTCTCTTGCGAGAATGTTAATTTTGCAAGTATGTATTTCTTTCAACTTATTAATATTTTAATGTTTCTCGTATCTTTATCATTAAAAAAGGCTAGTTGCAAAATTAGTCGCTGCGAATCAAGTTAATAACATAGTATTTTGCAGGAAATAAAATCGTTGTGATTAAAAGTTGGTTTTACAATGTCCTTATTCTTAATTAATTTGCTATCCAGATTTGCTACAAAGTATCCAGACTGCTACAAAAAATGGCTATTCAAACTGATATTGTTTTAACCTGCTAAAAACCCTGTGATGATGCGAAATTTAAGACAAGTTCTTATCGCAAAGGAGCACAGCTGATGACGCAAACGACGAAACGAAGAGTATCAGATACATGGAAGAATTCGTGTTCCTGGCGTAAAAAAAACCGCTCCAATGTCCAGATTCTCTCTCTCTCTCTCTCTCTCTTTCTCTCTCTCTCTCTCTCTCTCTCTCTCTCTCTCTCTCTCTCTCTCTCTCTCTCTCTCTCTCTCTCGTAATAGTTTCTGCCATCTCATCCAAATCTGTTTTTCATTCTGGAAATTCGTTACTTCTTGGCATTTGTTGCGGGAAAATCTTCCCTGCACCAATCCCTGTTGGCGAGTAGTCTTAACTGTAGATATGAATGTCAACAGCTTGCTCTATATCTGGCACAATGGCAGATATCGGTAGCTAGATTGAAAGATGGATCAACAAGTTTTATCTTGATTATCCTTAAATTTGTCAGGAAAGTGTTTAAAAAATTTATGATATTTTTCTGTTTGCGATCATTCAATATACCTTTCTTATGCCGTTTTTATATACTGATTTTATCTTGATTCATGTGTAATTTTTATTTTATTATACCGGTATATGATTTAATGTGACATACATGTAATCTATGATATAGATATTCTTTACACAAAAAAAAAAATAAAACTATATTGGTCTGGATTTTTTTTTTACATCGTCTAACTCCTAATTTGCTATGGCCTATTTCTCTTTTCTGTCTAGTCTCCAAGAGTTCTGGAGCCTGTAACTAGTGTAAGGCCGATATGTTTATACAAGAAGGTCATGGCTACTTTGAAAATTCCCCCAAATGTACAAATGTATAATGTGTAAGCACTTATGTAATAATTTTGAAGTACAAGAATATTTAACAAAACCAATACCAACTGTATATGTACAATTTATAAGTAAATACCATTTATCCTCTCATCAACTTGAGGTTGAGCGTGGCAGATTTTTTAATATCCATAGAAATGAGAGAGTTTGTAAACTATGCTCACTATCAAAGATTGATTTCTTTTTATTTTAATCTGTCCATTTTATAAGGAAATAAGAAAGTTGTATGTTAAAAAAATATTATTATGAAAAGCCTTCTGTCTTTAAACTTATTCAGTTACTTTTAACAAAGAATATCAAAGAGTTGTGCAATTTGGGAAAATACCTATAGATATAAATGCTCAAAATTACGATAAAAATATAACTATTGTTTTTGTTTTGAGAATATACTCTTCATTATCCTGTTTACTTTTGTCATGTACATTTCGCAGACTGCTATGTGCACACGCAGTCTAATGCAAGATTGTGATGTTTTTAAAAAAATTCTACATATGTTTGTTCACTTTACCTATGTATATATGTTAAATCTATGAATCGTATGGTTCTTGGTAATAAACAATACAATGACCTAAACAATTTCGACCGAAACTGTTTATACATCCATTTCCCGGTCCCTCGCAGATAGAGTTAAGGAGGTTTGACTGTATGAAACATTTACCATTAATTAACCTAAAACCGAAATCAAATTTTTATCCACTTGTTAAGAAACATGTACTAGTTATTTATTATATCATTGGCCAAAAGGCTTCGTTATATTTTTCATTTGAGAAGATATGTAAGCATGTTCAGTCAAGAGGGTGTAGACTTAACAGAGCAATTACATGTAATAGTGATATGACGTAATTAAAAACTAGTCCAATAAAAAGTTCTCATTTTGATTTCTTTGGGGATTTTTTTTCTCATTTAAGATGGTGTTTTTTCTTGATATTTTTTGTGTATATTTTGTGTGTATTTGAGCGTACATTTTGCTGTAATTTTTTAAAAGTAAAATTTAAATATAACTTTTTATGATTTATTTCAGCATCAAAAAATGCAACGCTGTAAATTTGTAGATAAGTATTGGTCACACTAGATATCCACGTATAACATGTATATTTGCATATTCTCTCTCTCTCTCTCTCTCTCTCTCTCTCTCTCTCTCTCTCTCTCTCTCTCTCTCTCTCTCTACAATGACAAAATATAAACGGAATGTTAAATAAATACCTTTTCACATTGGTAAATAATGGACGATAAATGAAGGTAATATTCCTCCTACGCCTATATTACTTAGTATCGCTTTCAAAAAAACACACATCATCGTTTTTACGTTGATGAGCCATTAATCACAGGTGTGCGGGAGTAAACGTATATATGCACGTGCGTTGTTGAGGTACATGTTTACAGTGCTGCTCTAGTTACCTATGATTGTTTTTTCTTCACTACCGGTAGTATATATAATAATTCCTTTTAGTTTGGTTCAGTGTACTTTAAGGTCTATGTAATACTTTCAATTTTTCTTTTTCACTTTCGATAGAAAAACCTATAAACGAAAAGCATGCATAAAAGACACAATAATTAATAAATGTGCAGAGAAACAATTTAAATATCTACAGTTGAAGATTTAGATTCTTGGTTTTTCTGAAATACTTCAATTTCCTGGAAATACCTAATGCACAGCTTGAAAATATTTTGCTGCGTGAACGTATCGTAATGTAAACATAAACTAATCGAATCGTACTTAATGCAAGGCCTGCTTCTTAAAATCAATTCGATAAGATTATTTAAAGCTTATCTATATTGCGTAACTAGGAGCTAGCTCTGATCTTCAAAGAAAACAAAGTGGTTCTCATTCCGTGTAACAAGCAGAAATTTGTACAGAGCCAGTGTGGGGTGATGGGAATTTTTTTTTGGGGGGGGGGGGTTGTTTCATCTCCGGCTTATTCTGTTCAAAATTCGATCATTTAAAAAGCTTCAAACTCGGAAACTTTATTTTTATGGGGTAGACAAATATTCCATTCCATTATTGTTTTTATGTACGTAATATGCGAAAATAATAAAATAATTTGATACGAATTCTTCAAGCCATGTCTTCATCTGATTGGAAATAAAAGCAAAGTAACCAGTAAAGAAGAACATATCCTTTATTATTGGAATTGATATAATATTTTAGATAATAATTACATGTTCGACAAAAACAATAAAAATTGTATATATCTTAACAAACATTAGATGTCCGGTAAAGAGCATGACGTCAAAGTGACGTGTTTCCTGTTTGTTGTTATATGAAATTCCTCGATAATTTCCTTAATAATTAGCCTAGCTATTGACAGTTTATCCGTAAGCTTTGTCTCGTTAAGTACTGACGACGCCCTAGATACTGGCCAGGAAAGGATGCTCCACCTGCCGTCTAGATCAGTGACATTTGCAGTGGGAGTCTCCATTAACACCTCGTACAGCGACCTTGACCTATGGTCAAGCACCGGAGACACCGAACGATGATTGATTTAACATAGGTCTAGGCGTTTTAAGAATAAAAAATGAATGTGATTTTATTTGAGATAAAATATAATAAAATTGGGTTTTTTTTTGTAAGTTTTGTATTAATTGCCAACCGGTGAATTCAAATAGATCCCTCAAAAATCCAAGACCATCGTTCTATTGTAGCTAAATTGCATACAGTGTCTCACTTTCAGGTTTAACCAATTTTTCTTCACATTGCATGTCAGTAAAAATCCAAGGGATACATATTATCTTAATAATCTTTCCTGTTAATAAGAATGTTGATGTCTGGCTATATCTTTAAGTCAATGCCTTTGTGATGTTTGTTTTCAATAGACTCCCTTTCCAAACAACTCTCTTGATTTATTGGATAATTCTTATTCAATAGATTAGATTGCATTTTCCCCCCGAAATTTTATCTAAAAATAAAAGCGTCTGTGTTATAACCTGAACTTCCTTTATCAATTAGATTAAACGTTACATAAAATTGAATAATTCGCCATATGCTGCCATATCATATACTACACGTAGATATGGACAACTTTGTATAAACAGGCTCAGCAGTCTGTCAAAAACCACGTTATACGTTTGTATTTGCATTATATTTCATCGCGTCATTTGGGATTTTGATCACGCATTGCGTCACTCGAGTCACTTGGGATTTATAATACAGATTGCGTCCCTTGGGATTTTGATCACAAGACTCATTTTAAATGCGAAAATTCAATACAATCTCCATATACAACATTTGCAACATTTATTGCGCGGCATTTGAAATTCACAATTTCATTATTTACCGACGTTAAAATTCATTTTTAACGGATAATATAAACTCTGATCATGCACAAAATCATATATCTTGTTTCTATTCTGTATCGTTTTCATAAAAAAAATTACATCTCAATACATAAGTAGCAACAAAAAGAATCTTAAAAGAGGGTGTTTAACCGTGTATGAGAACTGCAATAATCTTGAAGGATGCCAAATTTACAATGTTTCTATTATTTCGGAACCTAACCTATACAATCAAGTCGGTAGCTGAGCAAACAAACAGACGATGTCCACTCGACAAGTTGTCTGTCTCTAGGGTCAATGTACAGTCGCCATCTTAATACAACGATCTATCAAAGTAGTTACGATCACCGTGATGATGCTCTCCCGAGTGAGGTCGTTGAACTCGATTGTAACACTTCTTTGTCCTTGAGGTGTACCTCTCTCTCTCTCTCTCTCTCTCTCTCTCTCTCTCTCTCTCTCTGTTCGTCCGTCTGTCTCGGTCTGTCTTTCTCCCCCTTTGTCTGTCTGTCTTTCTCTCTCTTTGTCTGTCAACTCTCTCTCTCTCTCTCTCTCTCTCTCTCTCTCTCTCTCTCTCTCTCTCTCGTTCTCCGTCTCTCTCTCTCGTTCTCCTCTCTCTCTCTCTCTCTCTCTCTCTCTCTCTCTCTCTCTCTCTCTCTCTCTCTCTCTCTCTCTCTCTCTCTCTCTCTCTGCGAAAAGCTGAACAGGCGTTTTAGATTTAACAGCCGGTGCACGTGCATGTTAACATTCTTTTCTAGTACTATACTTTTTGTATATAAATTACCAATAGGGTAACGAGCCCCAGAACATAGCTATAGGCATTCACGCTCAGGCGCTCGTTCAAAAGCAAGATGTTAAAAAAAGTCGTGTGCTTTAAATTATAACGCTTGAAGCTGCAAATATATCCATATGATATCATTTATTACTTTTTCTTCTGAAGGTAGTACTATAAATAGGATTTAACAAATATCTTTCTTGATTTCAAAAAAAAGCACTTCACCAAGCCTAAAGAATAGAATTCTTGGATTTTTTTCGGGTATAGTTTTATCTAAACTTCTATGATGATTGGATGGATATATTTGTCTGGTAAATGTAACTGGAATAAAATATATAAACGGATATATGAAGTAGAGACATTATGTAAACCTACAGTCTATACCTGATCTACACTGTGTTCAGTGGAGTCTCAAACTCGAATTTGTAGCGTTTTGTAAACAGTATTGATCGATGAATATGGTACAATTGCAAATTAGATACTTACAAGTAAATGACTAATATCCACACCTGCAATTTTAATTAGAATAGAATTCTTGGATTTCTTTTTCCTGGTATAGTTTTTATTTCCTCCTTTGTTTTATCTAAACTTCTATGATGATTGGATAGATATGTTTGTCTGGTAAATATTGTTATCATTGTTATCTGTTCTATGTCTGTTATCACATCTATATTCTCATATACTATACTAAGATAATTTTACCCAGTATCGGTGCATTGTCTTATGTTTCTTGTACGGTGTGGATCTTAAACCCTTGGCTAGCGAAAATGTCTAACATTAGGACATGGTGTACTGTAGAAAAAATATAATGTATACATATGGCCTTTGAAAATAATTTAATCAAAATTTATCTTTTGCTTCTGCCATATATGGACACCTTAGAATATCAAAAATAAAATAAACGTATGCTTGCAAACATAATACACACCCTATATATAATATGTATTCTGTCAAAGCTACTCACCTAACTCCCTTGTTCGTAACGAGAAGTGGCTACATGCTTGTACAACATGCATTAGTAAGATCTTTGACCAAGAGGCTATGCCGGTTTGTCCTTATAGTTCAGGTTTATTCGCCAATGTAAGAATATGTATCGCCCTTGTAGGTGGGGGCGTATCAAATTTTCATATGACAAAAAGATAAAAGTTGCGAATTGTTTATTTAATACAAAAATACCACAATATGTATCGAAATGCCAGAGGTGAATAATCTCAAAATGGTATATTTTTGAAAAACAAAAAATTTTTTTGCAAGTCATATCGACAATGGCGAGGTATTAGAATTACTTGGGTCGATATAACTGTTGTACACATGTATATCAGAAAACTATTCCATATATTGTAAAATAACAAAGGGTCTTTTAAAGCATAAAATTTTGCTTGCTATTTTGATTGTCTAGAAATGATTTTTTTTTTTTGGTAAAGGACATGCTTTTATGTCAAATATTTTTCTTGTAATTACTTTTTTCTTCGAAATTTAAGCTTCATTTTTCATCATATTCTTTCGGGTTGCTGTTGTTTCGAAACGCTTTTTATTAACACATGTTTACGTATTGCATTCAAATTCATGTACAAATTGATTTAATATTTTTTTTTTTTTTGCAAACTACAGTAATAGGATTCGAATCAAGAGTCATACGCAGCATTTTACGTAAATCAAGCGGGTCGGGGTCGCAGAATTAGATAAAATGTATTTCAGAATCTTGTGTTTCTTGCCTATGAATTATTTAATTTCCATGTAACAGCCGGTTAACTCTTTCTTTGATCTAGCGCTCGCAACATCTGAGCTATGTTTACCCTTATATCCTTATACACACGTGCTTTTGTTTACATTTTACCGTGTGCTTTTTAAGTTCCCGTCAGTTTCATCTGTTTTATCTCTTGTTTTATTTATTAGTGTTTGATATGCATTTCTCATTTGTCGAAACAAATCATTTTCCAGCAAATTTCGACGTACTTAACGAAAACCTTGACGACAGCTTGATGAAATTGATCTACATGTAGCCTTGAAAATCATGTTTCATGTTAAGAATGGAAAATATCATATATAAAAGTTTTAAAAATATTTTTAGATTTTTTCCCCATATTTTTCTATGTAACATAGCCTGTTGAAATATTTGGTATAAATAAATGTAACTCTTTATTCAGCATTTTAATTATGGGTGTTTTTATTTTATAACTTGTCTCGAAATACTTTAAAATTAACAAACTGTGTTAAATATAAGCAGTAAAAGTGGCTGCAGAGACCCTGCTATATCACTCAATGTGGTTGTTGTGAGAATGTGAGAAGTTTTCGGGAATTTAAAAAGTTTCGTTATATATCGAATATCGAAAGTGATTTTGTCGGGTTTTTTTTAATTGTTATTAATAAGATATTTCACAGGTTTTATAGGAATCTAAATTATGGGCAAATTCAATTGCAATTAATTGAATATGTATACGTAAAAGCATTTATGAATCATGACGATCCGAATTTTGCCAAAAAGTTTCAATCGAAGTCAAGAATAAAAAAAATTCAGAATTTCGAGATTCTTAAAATGATTTCCATTGTTTTTGGCATAAAAAGGCAAAGGTACTGCCACAATCCTGTCTTACTTTCAGTTAATATGAGTTATAGTTTAATTATGTTAGTAGGTCGAACTGTTTCCATTAACAACCCCCCCCCCCCCCCCGGGTTGATTGAAGGGTGTGAAATTCGGTTAGTGTTTAAAATATATATAGCTATGTCGGTAGACTGCACAATACATGAAAGTCAGTAAATTGTTCCTAATGGTAATGATGATAAGTACCTCGCAGTTACATTAGCACATTACCCTTTTTTTACTGTGTACATACAAGACAGCGTCTGGCAATTGCGAATAAATTTTTGTAATTTACTCGACATTTTACTGGCATTATCGCACAAACGTGAAAAGGGAACGCAAATTAGACTCTGCTTGTGTATCATTGAAGACAGAAGGGGAGGGACAAAACTTGAAAGAAAGTGAAAGCGCTTTTATTATCGTCTTTATAAGTTAAGGACCGATGTGCACCTGTTTTGGTAATAAATGAACCATTGCACTAGTACACTAAACGCGTACTAAAGATTATACACCTACATGTATGTATACGAAGCTTTCACGTTATATTTATTTTGAAACCCATGTATACAATATATACGACGAAAACAAAAATCCTGCGGAGGCTCAGAATCGTTATAAGAGGATTGCACGAATTGTGAGCGAGCACTGTAAATAAGTCAATGGTTTCGTTCATACTTTTTAATCGTCACTTGGGCTCTAATCTCCGGGCAAGATTATGCTTTAAGCGATACTCAATGAAATTTCTTGATAACAGACAATTTCACATTAAACTCATCCAATTTTGTTTGATACGCGCGTTTTTCACGGGAGTATGATTTTGACGCAGTTAGAGAAGGACGGATTGCTTGTCAGTCTCTATTAATACGACGTCGGGAACTCAGCGCAAATAGTTCGCTAAGAGCGCTCGGATAGTGTTTAACACGGAGAGGAATTAGGGGGGCGCAAATTTCTGTTTACTCTTCACTCCAGAAGGTGCTTCAAAGTGACCTTACCGCGGGCTTTGTTGACTAACTCCCGTTCTCTTATGCAAAAGTCCGTGGTCATAAAAATTAATTTTGTTGGGGCATCGACTTTTAATTTCAACCTGACCCCGCCGAGCTGCGGAGAGAAAGCGAAGTACACGTGAATCAGAACTGGTATACAGTGGTGAAGATATATATATATATATACGTATATACCATGTAACACAGCAATTCCAGTTCTCATTAAGCTTCCATCAATGGAGAAACCCCCTACAAATGTGTGAACAACTTTGCCGGGTATTAAATAGCAGTGGCTGCTTCAGCACTCGGGATATATGTGTTTGACTTCAGTCCTCAGTGAAGAAAATATTCAGTGATTTTTATTTTATTTTATTTTATTAAAAAAAAGTGATAAAATATGCGAACCATGTCGACCCCGCGGCGAAAAATTTCCATGTCTTCGAAACAGAAACCTTTGCGTATTGCCATTCTAGGACAGAACGGGGTAGGAAAATCAGGTAGGTTAAACAAAAATGAATATTTTTGGACGCGATTTTCAAAATCTTTTATTGCATAATAAATTTATTTTAATCTGATGTATATACGTTATCGAAATTAAATAATTAAAGAAGAAAAAGTTGCTGCGTGCATGAGGTCTTCTTTGTGAGAAAATTTAAATAGTAAAAAAAAAAATGAAAAAAGAATTTAGAAAACTGATAGTTCTCCGAGTGCAAATTGATTGAAAACATACGTATTAAGCAATGAAGCAGTATGGTCTATTTTATCAAGTCGATTCAGTAATGTTAAATCAATTAGCTCTTTGCTTTTGGAGCAACAGTATTTGACATGGATTCGTTGCACAGATCTGGTATATCTATCATCGTGTGATTTTGTTTTGGATGGTAGAATTGTAAACATATCATAAAAGATACTGTTGAAACAAAACCTTCAAAAGGCTGCCTTTTAAAGATTAACAAGATTACAGTTTTTGTTTGATTCTTATTAAGTTTTGTTATCGAATCGAAGTATATTTTTGGTGTCAAATGATCGTGTCTTGGGCTGTTATAACCCGTAAACACATCAATAGAGGGGATAAAATCAGCGATCGCAAGTATCAGATGAATTGACATCAACAAGATCATGTGATTAGCGGATATAACAGTTTTGTGGTTGTCGTAATAATCTTTTACCTGCATAGTCTCAGAACGAACGAACGGGATTTGTTTTCATCAGCACAAACTGTTTCGCATTCCTCTCGCTGATTGTTTCGATACCGTTTTGAGCCCGTCTATAATTCATTCCAGCATGTTAATATTATATTATCATCCCACGCGAAAATTTTAAAATTCCTTTTTGAAATGAAATTGCGGTAAAATTAGTTTTCTTCTGTGTTTTAGTAATTCGTTTTTTATTCGACAAAGAGTCGATTGTGTGTGGTAGCGACGTAATGATATTGGTTGCACTAATTACAAGCATTGAGTGTCTTTTCTATAGCGACAATTAGTTTTACAATATCAGAATTTTAATTTACTATGATTAAAAGGATAGGAAAAGGACAGTATAAAAATACTTATTCACAACGACATATACGCTCCACAATTCTTTGTCATTTTGAATTTGGGTGCATTTATAATCAATTGCTTATTTAAAAACAGTTTATAAATTGTAGATCTGATAAGGTATGTTTCCTTCCCCATGGCTAACACGAGAATTAAACATTTCTAATTAATGCAACAAATAACATACTTCAATTAGGATATTTCAACCCCCCTTCCCCGCCCCATCCCCCACCCCCGAAACTCATCCCTCATTGTGCAGAACTCAGTAATTTCAGATTCAATATTGCTTGCTACAGAGGAATACCATGCTGTTCTTGTATGACCTGTCGAAAAACGTTGTGTTTTTCTTCTTCTTCTTCTTCTTCTTCATTTTTGAGTTGTCTTTTCAAGGTGGTGAAACCTACAACCAATGTTTTAATAAACTTCTTGATGAATAAACATGTTTTGCCTGTTAAGCGATGTTTTGTGTCACAAGTTTTATGATGAAACAAACCACCTGACATTGAAGTGAACGTACATTGGAAAAGTTAACAATAGAACTTTGTCATCGGCCACTTGTTGAGGGGAAATTTTCAAAGAACTGGTGAATTGTTCACATGTAACAGTAGCCTAAAATGGAACTATTTACTCAGAAAACCCGGCAATTTTCCTATTAAACAAAGCCATTTTACGGTAATATTTAATTCATATTGTCGTCAAACGGCTTACACCATAACCTATTTTGAATTTCGAGACCCTTCAAACAAAAATGCCCCCGTAACAGACCGTTCCTTAATATAAACCTTGTGTAACAACCCACCTACCTCATTCAATTAAAGAATTATAGTATTTATTTTAAATTTCTCATCGAAATGATTTAAACAGCTGGGTGGGAATTCAAAATTCATTATTTACTTTGCAAAATAACAGAAAGGGGTTTTAAAAGACTGTTGAACCAGAGTCATTGGTTTCTTAAGAACGATGTTGCAACTGTTGCGCTCGGTTTGAAACTTTGTATGTATACACTGATGGTAATCTTATTAATCGGGTTCGGGAGTCGAGGAGGCACAGATGGGACCCCGATACCGTCTAATCGGGCTAATCCCCACCTAACTCGTGCCAAGCGTTCTAGGGTACAAGATTTTCTGCTGTAATCAACAAATTACACGTATGATTAAAAGGGGGCCGGCAATTTTGTTTTCTCGTTTAATCTGCAGCAATATGGTGGTTTGCTGTTTTGTGTGTGTGTATGGGGGGGGGGGGGGGGTTGGCATTAAAGTGACATAATGTTAAGCGCATAAGATTTTTTTTATTTCGAGGGGAAAATATCGATTGAAATGAAATTTAAATAGTAAATAAAACAAATTGAAAATAAGAGCAGATCAATTTCAATTTAGCAATTACATGTATATACTATCATTTTTTATTGTTGAGACGATAGCAATGCATTATATTGTAAAAGTACATACTAGTCTTCAGTTGGCTAGATAACCAGTTAATAAACTGCCTTTGGCTTCATACTTAAAGGATTTTTTTTATCTTCCTCAGCAATTCCCACGTGTACTCTAAAAAGCATGTTGAATTCAAGGGCCGTCTCATTCTTACGGTGTTAATAGATCTAAACTTTTTACGACTGAATGCAAAATGGGTTATTCTGTCCATTACAGTAAGGAACCTCCGGGTTATTTACACGACAGGTTCAATACACATAAATACTTCGTATAAAAAAAAACTAAATTAAAAGAAGTGTTTACATATCTAATTATAATAGTTTGACAACGGAGCCCCAAACGATACAATGTTAAATACAAAAATTTCAATCGATTTGCTACATGCTTTTGTCAATACCCTCATTAAAGAGTCTTTATTTTCAAATTGTTTAGTAAAGGTACATGCAAATTTAACGGTAAGAACTTTTCTACAAAAAGTGGGATATGTAAGAAATAATGACAGCCCACACACGCAACATAGAGCCAAAATGTTCTATGAATACAATGAAAACAGCATGCAGCCTCATTCCCCGGCACTATGGAGAGAGTTATCCATAAGCGTTGTCTGGGTTCCCCAAGATGCGAGATTGATTCTCGTAAATCCTGAAAGAATAAATAAATTACATTATACTATAGATAAGAAAAATGGCAGCGGCTCTCGATAAGACTGTTATTGGAAGGGAAAGTTTTCAACAGTATTGCATTTCGATAAACTAAATTCAGGAACCCTTTATCTTATCTTCTATCCTAGAGAGCGCCTAATATACATTCTGGTTGAAAGTACTTTACTTGTTAACTATTCTGATTGTACTTTATCGTTATACTTTAAAATAGGATTAACTCGTGCTCGTTGAGCAAACCATGAAAGACATTACATCATAATCTTCGTAATCAGTAAATATTTTCATACAGAGGAAATCTTCGTGTTATCTTTGCGTTATAAATATTCTAGAAATCAAGACGAAGAATTTTTTTTTTTTTAAGAATTGTATTTTATTTTAAGCTTTGCAGATACAGGTGTAAACTAGATATAATTTCTGCACTATTTCCATTTGGTTCAGTATTGTGTGTTTGAAAGAAACTTTTTTATCACAATAAACTTATAAACTTGAAATGCAATTGAAGGGGCGGGACTGGGAGTACATTTAAAGTTAGTTCTGTTCAAAATGAATTCGAAAATTAAGTTTTCCAAAAAAGAACCGTATTTTCTGGTACATACAACTTCTTAGCTATATTTTCAACGCGTTAGTATATTGAAGTCGTAGAAACACCAACCCCATTTTATATCGACATATGGTTAAACGGTACAGTTTGGTCTGATATAAACAAGTTGCCGTTATGAAAACATATAAAAATCGAGGTTATATTTTGTGGCATCAATGCTTGATTTACCGTTATCTTTCTTTTGCAGCTCTGACTGTACGCTTCATCACACGGCGGTTCATAGGGGACTACGACCCAGATCTGGGTAAGTTTGGGGGGAAGGTCATTGGTCAAGGTAGTTTAGTGAAGTTTCAAATATTTATCTGAAATATTCGGTAATAAAACTATGTGACACGTGTAAATCTTATATATCCGTTTTTTATTTGGAGCTGATATGTGAAATACTTGAGATTTTTTTTCACTGAACTAAATCTTTACCTAGAATCAATGCATGTTTGATTTTCTAAAAAAAAAAAAAAACCCATAGCCTAATGTCAAACGGAGTTCAGTATTTGATTTTTTTTATATTTTGTGTAAGCGTCCATTGTTAAGGTCAGACCAGGTGTCTCGATTAGAGAAAATGCATTCAAGTTATTAGCCCTTAAATGACTGAATATTAGTTCAACATTTGGCATGACTGTGTAAATATTTCACCAACTTCAACCAGATCGACCAGTGCTGGCGACCCGCTACTTTACAAAGATGCATTGTATGACAGAGGCTTATAAAATCTGCTCGGCGTCCGGTCTTTGCAGATTAAAAGCAAAATGGGACAAAATTCAAACTAGCGTCTTTGCGAGATGTAATCCTCTTATGTCCTATAGGGGAAAAAATGAAACATGAACGAAATATTTTCATTTGATAAAACAACAATTTTAAGTATCATTTTAGAAAATTAAACAAAATAGGGTCGTCTGGTTTTACAGTGACATGCAGGTTTGTTATTTTATCTTTGTAGAAAAAGTATACGCCTGCTCAAGATGTATAGACGGAGAATCGGTGACCCTTGAACTACTGGATACTGCCGCTCAGGTAAAGTAGTTCCATGTTAAATGTTCACCTGATTTTTCTTCCCCGCTTGACCTAGCATATCACGTATATCAAAATATATCTCTTGGAGTGATTGCCAAAATGTAGGTGTGTTAATCTTTTTGTATATATATATAAATCTCCATAAACCGATTATTGTCCTTTTTTAATCTGATTGTTCTAATTGTGGAAATAGTTTGTTTTATAATTAAATCCAAGGTAAAGAAAAGTAAAATGATCAATAATAATCTTAAGGGAATGTCACTGTACTATAAAAGATTAACAAACCGAAGGTCTTTGGCCGTGTGCTCTTGTTATTTCTATCGGTCCGGATCTCACGCGCGCTGATTTGATAAAAGGATGTATATTGGTGTCATGCAATCATGCTTTAATGTGCGCGACACGTCCGGTTTGTAATGAACACTTTCTGCTAGCAGACCTGTCGGTAAAAACTAGGCAAGGGCACTGTTCTAATGACGCAACGGACCAGAGGTCTTGATACCACAGCATTTGTTCATCACCATGCTTAACTTTTAATACTTTTTGAGAGCTTTTCGCCGAATATGACTCACTGATGCAATGTGGAAACAAAAACTTATCTAATTTAAATGATTCAAAGAACAAATCGACTTGCATGCATATGCATGCATGCATACATTGGACGACCAGAGCAAAACTAAAATTAATTGGTGTATATAATCAATGCAAGAACAGGTGCCAATTTGCATTTTTTAGCTCAAGTGAGCTATTCTGATCACATTTTGTCCGTCGTCCGTCTGTCTGTCTGTCTGTCCGTCTGTAAACTTTTTACATTTTGAACTTCTTCTCTAAAACCACTGAACCAAATTCAACCAAATTTGGCTCAAAGCATTCTTATGGAAAGATGAATATAAATTGCAGAAATGAAAGAAAAATTTTCATTGAAAGCGGAGAAAACCTCAAAACTAAAAAAAAAAAAAAAAAAAAAAAAAGGGGGGTGCATTTTAAAAAATCTTCTTCTCAAGATCTACTGAGGCAAATTCAACGTAATTTAGCATGAATAATCCTTATGGGTAGGAAAATATAAATTGCAAAAATTAAGTGCTAATTCTGTTTCAAATATGAGTTATTACGAAAATAATAATAAAGGAAAGGTGTGTTTCAATCAGTTTAATAGCTTCGGGTTCGGCATCCGGTAAAATGGGTAGGCAAGACTTGGTCTGGGCAAAACAAAAGATTGGCAGTTATTAATCTGCCAATCTCATTAAAATTTCAGGACATTTGATGGACCAGTATATTTGTATTCGCTGTAAATATTGCAGCAAAATAATGCGTATTTGGAATTGACGATTGCCGATCTGCCCCGGCTTTTATTTTGCCACGGCCTGGGTTTGCATACCCACTTTACCAAGACTCGTATTCCATAATTCTAAGACGAGGTTCTTTGTTTAAAGCAGCCATGACACTATATGACAAACGGGTCGATCTGACAATGATGAATTTGTTTGTTGTGCAACAGTTCGTGTACGAAGGGAATCTTTGAAACATGCAAAATACATTGGTGCCGATTTTGTGAAGTAAATTGAGGCTAAATATTTCAATGCTTGTGATTTTCGTTTCGTTTTCATTTATGCTTTGCGTTAACCTGGGAACTATCGTTTGTATTTCCTGATATTTACATATCAAATTAAACAGAGACTTTGGTAAATCAAACAGTTTACTGTTTACCTGCGCAAATTAAGCAAGATCTGATGTATTAAGAAAGAACTAAAAATGCAATTCATTCAGGCTATCGGTAATTCGGTATCATCTTTTGCGTAATGGTAGAATAATGCAATATGTTTTGTTGAGATGCTCGGCATTTTCTCGAGTTTATTCAGTTTAAATAGAGTTTAATATCGCTGACGGAAATATGTAGGTATATACATGTATATGATTCATTTTGAAAAATAAGTTCTTTATTTGTTATAGTGCATGTTTCTTGTGTTTAATTGTTTACAATTTCTATTTACTTACCATATTTGAGTGTTAAGCTTCGAATTGTAAGCAAGATACAGAGATTTGCTCACAATTCTATGTTTGTACACAGATCTGAGGCCATTCATTTTTTTCCATTTTAAATACCGAATAGGAAATATCAAGTTAAAAATCTTAAGCTGCATGAATGTAATACACTCATGTGAACAAAATATGACTCAAACCTAGCAAAATTTTGAGCTCATCTTGCTTATAATTCTACGATTGACGCTGAAATTTTGGTTGATCATTAGAAATTTTTTATGAATTAGAGTATGTTAAATACTTGTACACAAAAAAATTAAAGAATGATATGCTGTATATAACTACACTCTGGGGCCCCCTCTTTATACAATGAATAATGTGAAATGTGAGTAAATAAAAACGACATCGTTAAAACAGTTTCCATAATTCTGACACATTACTGTTGCGGGGATAAAAGAATTATCGCTATTCATAAGAAAATATTACAGCGGAAAATTATCCTGGTTTGTAGCCATTTGTTATTTTTGAATAAAAATGAAAATAATGGGTGGGCCATAGTAAATTAGAGTGATGTGCCTGTCAATACGGTAACATTGATTTTTAGAGCTCCTTAACATGTCACGTGACAACATTTTTCATTCCAGTGTATTCATCAATCAAGTGTGAGTAAAGTTATAAAAGTCACGAGTTTACGCGAGGTAAACAACAGTCATTTAATTATAATGGAGAAGACAAATTAAATTGTTGAATATATTTAATTTGAGAAATTGAGCGCATTGAGGTGCAATTTTCTTCTTCACATATATACAAGTAGAATTTTTTTGATAAAATACAATAACCAGTAAGTAGTTGAGGAAGAAAATGTACCTATATGCTCTCATATATTTTGATCGCTTTATTAAGTGGGGGAGGGGGGGGGGGGGCAGAACGAAAATACAGGGAATTAGAAGTTATATAACAGTGTATCCCTACCAAATATTTAGTTCTATATCTTGCGTAGGATTTTCTTATTCTGTGTAAAAACAGTATTTCATGAAGGTACAATGTCAAAGATTACGTGTATGCAAAAATAAGTGTAAAATTCGAATACTTTACAATATTTATTTTTTTGTTATTCTACCGAGGGCCATATGGCCCACTATCTTTTGAACGCCCATTGTTGCTCAGGTGAGCGATGTGGCCCCATGGGCATCTTGTTTTTCCAAATTGATAGTGTGTAACCACAAACAAAGCAGTAAAGAGATGAGAAATTAAACTTAAGACAAGAGTCTGTTATTCTTATATCTTCATTTTTCCGCGACTTTTATTGTGTAGTAAACACATCTATATTTTCCCCTTACTAACAGGAGGAGAAGAGTCGCTTGGAGGATCACATAAAGTGGGCGGAGGCGTTCATTCTGATGTATTCAGTGACAGATAGGTGCAGTTTTGGTGAAGTAAGCAGACTAAAATTCCTCATCAATTCCTATAGTAAAAAACAACGCAAGAGTGTGTCATCGCCCGACTCCGCTATGACGTCAACGCCTGTGGTTCTTGTAGCCAATCAAGTGGACCGCATTCACGACCGGATGGTGACGCAGGAAGAGGGCTTCCAACGATCTCTGGAACTTAGCTGTTTATCGTTCTATGAAATATCCGTCAGGGAAAATATTGACTCCGTTTTTAAAATATTCGAGGACATTTATCTTATGTGCCGGAAACCGCGCAAATGTCGTCAACAGCTTTGCAAACAGTTGTCGCTACCGGCTTTTATAAACGAAGAGAAACCGGAAGAGACGATGGATACGACGGCGACCTTGAACAGACGACGGAAGGCGATATTTACCGTCAGCTGACATCGTTTTCACGTCTGAAATCGATAAAAGAGAGGGGGGAGATAATGTTAACAAACTGCATTTGCTCAAAAAGCAGACATAGGTTGATGCTGGCCATTGTTCAATGATAAAGCAACGTCTGTGATACATATATATTCTTTATGACAAAATGGCGGACGTAAAGAGTATGCTTGTAAATGCACCTTTTTAGATGAATTGAAATGCTATCGAATTGTTTGTATCCATTGACTCGTCAATTTGTTACCGTATAATTGTTATTACAGTAAAATTTATACAATCATTGCTTTTTTAGTCTTTTAAAAGCACATCAGAAAAACATAATATAAAACGCAATTGAAAGATATATTTGAAGCTTTAGTATTAATTTTATACAAACATGTACGTGTCTAAAACTCAAAATTTCTTGAGGTATATATTTGCGGAACTCTCTCGAATATTATTCTTTTCCTACAAACCAAAAAAACCACGATAGGTTTATGCTACATATATTTACTACAGTACATGTACATTAAGATCCTCCTCAATTCATCTGAATGAGTCTTATTTTCTCATGAATGATACATTAAGAGTACACGTCATACTCCGCAGTATGACCCATAATGATATTTATGTATAGTTACTGTATTAATGATGAAAACAGTATCATCGGAGTCTCAAATACAGCATACACCAAAGAGAGAGAGAGAGAGAGAGCTTGGGCTTATTTTCGTTGGTACTAGTAGAACTGGTGCCAATATCAATGAATGAATTGACCTAGCTGTAACACGTTGTTAGTATAGTACAAATATACATCTAATTCCTTTGGACGTACAATGTAAGTATGACAGAACAGTTTGCTGTAATGTAGATAAACATAATGTGCTTATGATTACTCTAACACTATAGTACATTGTGCCCTTTCTTTGATGTAGGGCGAGAGGTCTAGTGTGATAGCATTTGAGTTAAGTCAAACGATTTGAGAACGACGTGACAATATCTCTGTTGATTTCAATTTTTTACTTAAACAATCAGGATATACCATAAAAAATTTAGCGAGGATTGAATTTTAAAGTTTTTGTCATAAGTGTTGAGTAATCCAATTGTGAATATACATAATTTTATGCCATAAGGATTGTCTCATAGAGTCCTAAATTCTAAATAAATTTTAAGGCTTCTTACAAAGTAAACGAACTTTTGACGAGAATTTTGTAAACCTGCTTCTATACTACATGTATACCCTAGTGAAGAAATTACACAATCAAAGAGTAAGTGGACGTATTTTAGCCAATATCATTGGAATCATTTTAAAATTGCCCAATCATATGGAAACTTTCTCCCATTTGAATCGTGAATAAGAATTTAAAACATTTAACTGAATCAGAGCGTGCTGAACTCTCGCGCCATGAAGATTTTGCTAATACACGTTGTAATTAAAATGGTGTCGTTCAAGTTAAACCAAGTAATGGCATTTTGGTAAATACTAGTACACACGTAAGGGTTACGTTACTGGTTTTCTTTGAGGCTCATGCACTGGAGCCAAAATATGTATGAGGCATACCGGTGTGTCGTACTTCAAAGCTTGCCTTCAATTTCATTGAAATTGGTGCATTTTGACTGTTGATTGTTGATACAATTGTAGGAGAATTCATCAATATCGGACAGTCAAAGTTTTATTTTTTAGACAGCAAGAACAAATAAAAAAGTTTAATAAAAAATTATTATACATTAAAACGCATCACATTTTTACGTTTATGTATGTTTCGCTAAAAATTAAAGGTTTTCGTATTTCAAGGGAACATAAGCACATGTATGATATAACAAGTTTAATGTGAATTTGGAATATTACGACTTGGAAAATTAACAGAATCACTTTATTATTAAAAATTATATCGTTTTTAAATTGACACCTTTCAACGACGTTTAACAAAAAATCCTGACCATTCTTCTTTAAAACAAGTAATTGTAAAATTTGTATACAAATTAATTATTAAAAAAATGAAGACAACAAGCATAGCAAAATACAAAACCAAATTCAGCATACACTGATTTAATGTTCAAATAGATCTTTTTTTAAGCAAGTTCGCAAGATATTTTACATCATTTGTCATAACGAACATAAATCTGGGATTTATCTTTTACTTTCTTCTTGGAATTAGTCTCATATTCCTGTTTAAACAGGGGTTTTTTTGGCATACATTAATGGGTCTTTTTTTATATCTAATCATTAAAGTCAAGGAACTTATATCAACATATTGCTGATTTATTGGATATAAACCATAATAATGTTCTGCAGATTCCGAACTGTTACTGAAAATACAACGGAATTCAGACTATGGAATCTATTAATATAATGACACACGGTGTATCGAGTAATCTGTTTTGGGGTTTTTTTTTCCATCCGCAAAACATTTTCGTGACGACGTCGGAACGTCTGCATCATGCACGTGTTTACCGGAGATAAATGAGATCGGAAATGAAAATGGTTCAAATTATCACATGGATGACCGCAAAATCTATTATCGTAAAGATATGTGGGTGATATGTTTAAGTTCAGCCAGGAGCCAAAGAACGGCATACCATTTTAATTTAAACGATAATTTCAACACTTAAAATTTATGATATTAAGGACGCTCTTCACACCTCGCATTGAAGAGTTCTAAATCAGTGATATTTTCGTGCAGGTAAATACGATTTAAATTTGTCGTAAAACAGAACAATGTTCTATAGAGGTGAAATGTTTTGTCCTCAAACAGATCAACCCCCCCCCCCCCCCTCCACCTCTTTGTGATTGGTCAATTTATGATGAGAAAACTTTTAATTATTAAAAGTGTCAAACACAATTGAGGCATCAGTACTTAGATACAATAAAGTAATTGGCATTAATTTTAATGCTATACAGAAAAGTCCCCATATTTCTGAATGTAAACGTTAAATTTCATTTTTTTTTTCATGGTATGCTTATGTATGAAAAAAAAGCTGTCTACCAAAAAACTTAAAAAGTGGTAAAATTACCTATAACACGTGTGACCTTTAAATGCATGTATCGTATTATTGCTAAAATATTAAAAGCTATAAATGTAAAGCGACACCTGTTGTCGAGGTAAACTTTATCACAAGGCCAATGAATGCTTCTATAGATAATGACAGAGATTGACGAACACACCGCCAATCAACGATGTCGGAGAGCAATGACGCTGAAGGGAATTGGTTTCGCGCCGTCAACATGCATTGATAAAATTGTCATGATTCAGCATCCATTGATAAGTGGCCATTGTTAGATATCAGGGAATCAGACGACATTTTCTCACGTATCTCAGATGGCGTGAGCAACAACTATTAGTTGTAATGGTGTATTGCAAATTAGTTCAGTTCAGTTTATTCGCTCAAAATAAAAAAGTGGTACAAAAGAGAGAGAGAGAGAGAGAGAGAGAGAGAGAGAGAGAGAGAGAGAGAGAGAGAGAGAGAGAGAGAGACCGTCATAGGTAGACATATAGCTGCAATAATGTAGCCCTCTCCGATTTTTTATATCTGATGTTTACTGGAGAGAGCTACAATTCCACAGGATCTCTGTAATGGTGCAAAATTAATTTTTTAATGCGACTGACTTCGGTCTGAAAAGATCGATTTTATATTTGACTGCCTTTAAAATGATTTTTTAATTCAGGTTGAACAAACTTACCGTATATAAATCAAAACCAGATAAAACACATCAGCATGTTTACCAGTACACTGTATAGTACCTGTACACTGTATAATATGATACCTAGATATTTGAATTCTTTAACATTTTCAATAACTTCTCCTTTATAAAAAAAATATTTTTCGATGTTGAACCTTTTGAGAAAAAACCATAATTTTTGTTTTATTGACATTAACATTAAGTTTCCACCGAGTACAATATGTATAAAATTCGTTGAGGGTATTTGTAGGTCTTTCACAGATTCCGCCATTATGACGGTATCGTCGGCGAAAAATAAAACATGTTTTAAATGTAGTGTTAACTCGTTTTCAATTTCAATTACTTATGCTTTTCAAACCAAAACTGTATTTTCCAACAGAAAGTTTTCTAGGTCGTATATGTACAAAGAAAATAAAAAAATTGAAAGATTTCTCCTTGTCTTACACCTGCGTGGCATTGAAAATATTCGAGGAAATGCCATTTAGGGGCCACCACATTCGTCTTGCTTTCTATGAACGTTAACAACCCGACAAAATTCCGTAGACAGTCAATAAGTATAAATAATATTGGCCTATTTATGGGGAGGAAGATGGGGGTTGAGGTAAATGGTTACGCAATTACTCGCTATTGTTCTCTTTACAATATTCACTAATTTTATTTAAGAATAAGTACAAGTTTTCTAATTATTCTTTGTTATTAATTAATGATAACAAGACAAATGGCTGTTGATGGTATTTAAAGTTCTTGGGTCTATAATCATATTGCCACATATTTATTGCCATTACATAAATGTCTAATTAAAACTTTACTACACCTGCTAAATTTTTAAAGTTCATTTTTATTTTGACATTTATTTGAGCACCTGCAATGAATGACCTAGAAAAAGAAATAAATTTTTTGATGCAAAGCAGATATTTTAGAATTTTTGAAAAATTGTCGATTTTCACCAAAAAAAATTCTCAAAAATTATTCGGCAAGAAAGCTGAAAATCCTCAGGTATTATAGATTAATGAAAGAATGTTTAAATCATTATCGTTGTGGCGCAATTGGGGGAAGGGTTTGAATTTATACATTGAATAAATAGAAGAAATTAAAACAATTTGGCCAGAAAGGCTGAAATATGTGGAGTCATCCTCGAATAGTGTAGATTCAAGTTTACTCAAATCATGGGGCCACAATGGGGAGAGGGGGATTAACATAAGAAGAAATAAAGAAAAAAGAAGAAATAAAGAAAAATCTTTTATCGCAAATCTTGCATGAAAGTATTCGCTACGACCGATGTAGCATTGCGTTGAGTGATGACACTTTCTAATCGGTGTGTATTTCAATTGTGATTTGAAATAAAGATTCTGAATGGTGCATTTATATAGACCCGCCCATTTATCAAATGCATGTTGAGAACATGATGCTAACACGTGGAAAGATATGTCGGAGAAAGAAAACATCTCATAAAGTTGTACTAGCAAGTTAAAATTTACGTACAGAGTTATTTGATAACAAACCGTTAATAATGTACCATATACTGTATATATTGAAAATCGCATGAGTTTAACTGTTTTTCCTCATAAAAAACTTGTTGCAAAATGTAGATCCACGGGAAAATTCGGGTTGACACGCCGTGAAATCCATCAGACGTTTTACAGCATATGTCTTCACTGTTTTATTTACAATAAATATGTATTGAAATCTTTGAAACATCGTCAACAGCTCCGCAAAATGAAGAAGTGTGGTTTGTTTATATTCATTGAAAACTGTAAAATGGCGACTCGATCTGCACGTGAATTATACAATCCGAGGTCAATTAGCGTGTCAGTGTCAACATCAGAAGTAAATATTGTGTGATTAATATCGAAGAACATATAATAAAATGAATGTTTATACAGACTAAGTGAGTTACAAAATAACGTTGATCACAGATCAGTCCAAAATTGAACACGTTTACATGCCGTAAAATTCAATTTTTTGGTATGTTTGAAAACACATGCACACTTGTAGTTCTAAGTGTGTCATATTAATCAGTCAAAGTTCAACAAAATGCAATATAGGCTATGTAATATTAATTGTCAGTATCTGTTGTGAATTCTTTGGAATAAGCTACAACAAAATAAATATAGCCTCATCTTAAATTGATGCGTTTAACAGCTAAAAGGATTTAATTTTTCGATGAAGTATGTATTATATTTAAAAATGAATTGGGGATTGAACCTGTCTTAACAGCGTGTTTTTAACAATTGTTTACACAAAAAAAGAAGATGCGATTATTGTGAGAACTCTTAGTCAATTATTGCAGAAGCGACACAAATACCACGTCAGCAGGTATGGGTGGGCGGGTACTAAAACGGCCAATGAAAATGCTTGTTTATATAACTGGAACTCGCAATCCCGATAGTGTCGTCACTCAACGCATCAGTTTATCACTCGCAGCGAATACACCCGTGTAAGATTTGCGATAAAAAGATCTTTCCAAACACTGGACAACAACAAAAGAAGCTCAATGGTAAACATATGAATATGAAGAGGATAACTTGTGACAATAATATTAAACTGTCAAACAAGGTCTACTCTTCTTAGTTGTTTATATATTTTGTAAATAAAACCTTTTAAAAGCTTTTTTTTTATCAAAGTTATCATAATGGTTTTTGTTGTTCGAGCTAGCGATGTGGCCCCTGGGCCTCTTGATCGTCAGTTTACGGTACTTAAAAACTTTTTTACAATCTGTTTTGTCTGGCGTCGTCCCTCGCACGTCGTGCAGCGTGCGTTTACATTTGAACATTCCAACTACTTTTTTGGAACTGCAATATCATTAGTACCAAACTAGTGGGCATGGTCGACACAGCGGGAATGGAAACAAATGGTTTGGGCTCTAGTATCTTATAGCTATTTCAAAACCGTTTCCTCTACTTATGAACATGTAGCAGATAAACTAAGGGAATAGTTAAGAAGAAACAAGGATGTCTCTACTAAAATCGTTAAGCTCAGGACCTCTGAATCGAGATTCTGGTTTTGGGTAATTACATTTTTCTATAAGGAGGTATGGCTCAATTGGTCATATGCAAAAAGTGAATATGCATTTATTAGTCCTTTAAAAGTTTCCTTTTATATTACAGGGGCATTATGCAAGTAGCAGTAGACTGATTTAGATTATTAAAATGAGCTAACGTTGATAAGATGACTTTGCCCCAAATTATGAAAATATGACCATGCGTGGGTGGGGTTGGCGGCTTAATTGGACAATGGTCAATTATTGCAAAATTTTCCCAAATTTTTTTTTCTACTAACTGAATGCAGGGTTAGAATAAGCGAAAGGGGAGGGGCTCTTTCCCAAAAAGTAGTTAAAAAAAGTATAATAGCAATTGATCACTGTTAACAGTGAAATCGTTGTGTTATCTGAAGAGAAAAGAAATTCTAATAAATGAGAAAGAAAAATTAGTAATATAGTGTCAGACACGTATTACATGAAGTTTCATCAGCTGGCGTTAATAGTTCTACATCTATGATATCAAATCAAATCTTTCCAGATGAGTTGTAGGTCATGTTTGGTTTTTTTACAGAACGAGTAAATGTTAATAAACCCTCTAATATATTGGCTCATGAACATTCAGTTAGTTCACTAACAGCCATGCACTCTTTACAAAAGGCTTGCACTCTTGACGAACGCCTCAGTTGGTCATTCTCTCAATTCCAGATTTTTGATAACGATGATATAACAAGATCTTCGACGTTTTAGCTGTAGGATGTAATTTGTGATAATACTAGTATTTTTACATAATAGAAGTCATGAGAGAATGTTAAGCAGATGCTTGCTTTCAATCATAAACACATTTTTAACTGCAAATGACTTTCGGAAATTTACAATTACCTAAAATAAATGAAAATAATAATTGGGTAGCGCCGCGTGCCATATCGAATACCATTCATTTCCACCCAATGTAACTAGCTCTTCGAATGTTTATTTCAAACAATTAATGGGATGTCAAACTTATGACGGAGAATAGACAAGAGCAACCAACAAGCAGGCTCCAGACGACACCCTGCAGGAACCATATGTAGATTTTCGCGTAAGTTGCAAAAACTAGCAGCTGGCTGACTCTTGTAATCAATATCCTGAAGTTGTGTATGTTTCTTATTGCTGTGTAATTTATGTCATCGTGATTTTCAAGAATTCGGTAGCTCATTATGTAAATCTATAACTAATCGGAATCGCGTCGTGCCCTAAGAGGTTTGAATTGCTCAATCCGGCCTTTTCTCGTTTATTCTCTCCTATAAAAAATATGATATATGCTACTGATCAGCTAAAGAATAAAAAAAATGACTGTGCATGAAAAATGTCAATTAGGAGTTAAGAAAATGGGTAAGAAGTTTATCATATGGCTGCCTTTCGCTAAAAATACGAGGCAATTGTTATAGCCGACTTGAATTTATATAAAGATAGTTGCACGTGACAGTGAAAATTTTCCAAAAGAGATTTAGTTGAAGAAATGTTCATACAGAACAGTGTTATAATATTTGTAAATTTTTTAAAGTATCCTGAACTATATTACACAAGACAATTTCAAACACACTATCATTGCGATTAAACGGAACGGAGTAAACAAGGAAATTGGAGTTATCTCTCTTATCTTATTCTTAGTTCTTAAAGGGACTTGGACACGATTTGAGATCAAAAATTTTATTTTTATTTTTTATATATAAAATGGTTTACTGGAGCATTTTAAATGATTGACCAAAATATTAAATGTTAAAGTCAAGTTACAAGCGAGATACAGAGGTAAGAATTGATAGTTATGTAAACAAAGCTCGAGTCTTATAGTTGTTTACAAAAAATGTAATGTAAAATTTTACCATTTCTTAGACAAAATGACATGTAAAAACAATTTAAATAATTCAATATCTTCATAAATACTATTATCAACAAAAGAAAGATACATTTGATTGAAACTTACACCAATACAACACATATGTAAAAATGACTATATTCGAGCTTTGTTTACAAAATAAAGAATTATGAACTCTGTATCTTGCTTATAACTTAATATTTGAGTTTCAAATTTTGACATAGTATTAAAAACTTCTATATTTATCAGTATAAACATTGAAAGAGGAAAAAGCAAATTTGAAAATTTTAAGTCAAATCGTGTCCAAGTCCCTTTAAGGTGGAATAACACACCTGGAAAAATCACTCAAATTAACAGTAAATTATTTTATCATGAAAGATATGATAATAAACAAACTGTACAAATGTAAAATAAGCGAAAAATTTGCAGTTTTGGAATAAAAAATTAATATCTAAAAAATTCAATACAATAAGTAATAGCAAAAGCCTCTGCGGAATTCGAAATAGGGATGTACGGATCGCAAGCCCGACACGTTATCCACTCGGCTATGCAGTAAGTTATATATTGCTTTCGATAAAATCTTTTTAATAAAAAATGAAATGTCGTTTCGATTAGAGGTCAGCCATTTTGTGACGATGTGTTATTCAACCTTAAGCCAAATGGCTCATCAGATACAAAGAATACAATCATAATATATATACAATGTAAGGCATAGTTTGTAGCAATATACGTATTTAAAAATGCATCAAAGAATTGACTATTTATCTATTACCAACAAATTTCTGAGTGTTCTATTTTCATTCTCTCAGACAAAATAATAAAACTTACTTCATCTTGGTTAACGCTTTCTACAGATCAAAGAAGCTTAAGAAAATTGTAATTAAAAGGGGACGATTGATGTTTGGATATTCTAATTAATACCAACAAATTTTATAAATTTATATTTGCATTATAATTTTGAATTTGCTTGATTTTCATTGCTGTTTTAATTATTTGATATCAATATTACATTTTTTTTAAAATAATCATTTATATACTTAATAAAAATTACTAAATTTTAAGTAGAATTTTCTAGGTACCAAGCCCTATTCACATGTGCATTCCTGATTAAATTAATTGAATGCATAAATGGGCAGCGAAGTCTTCAACAATGAATAACTGAAAGTCAAAACCCTTAAATGTAAATAAACAATTCTAAAATCCAAGGTTATGACGATAAAATTTAATAATAAATGACAACAAAAAATGATCACAGTCCGATCGCACACCATCATTTACAAATAAATATCATTACTGAGCTAGATTTAGACATGACTTATAATTTCCAAAGGAGGACGGATTAAGAGTTATTAAAACTAAGTATCGTGCTTGAAGATATTGTGCAAAATTCCAGTAAGTATCATAATTATAATAAAATAATTAATTCTCTCTCTCTCTCTCTCTCTCTCTCTCTGTCTCTCTCTCTCTCTCTCTCTCTCTCTCTCTCTCTCTCTCTTTACGCACACAAACACCACATAACGTAATACTACACTTGAGGCTTTTACAAAATGATATTGTACATGAAATACAGTACGAGGTAAAAAAAACACATTAAAGCCTCTTAATTATTTTATTAATATACTGAAGTTTAATAGGATAATCTATGCATCAGGTTTTTAAAAAAAATAAGAATCAAATATGTCATAAATAAATGAATATGTTTGTTTTGAAATATTTAATTAGTATTAATTGAATTAAAATGATAATATATCGTTATACACATCCAAACTTAAAAGTTGGGGAATTATAGTTCATTATTTTAAACCTGTACATGTATATCCAAAGGAAGCTTAATGAATAAATAGAATTTCCCATTTAAAACAAAAACAGTCGTGTTGTTAAATGAAATTGGTTTTGGTTTTGGCCAGCAGCGCGTTGTTTCACCGAACGGTATGACGTCACTATGAACACTGTACTTCCGTCATGTCTAGTGCTTATTGTTCGTTTCCACTTTAACATCCAGTAGTTTGTCTATGTCTGATGGTATATACTTCTTTAAAAGTTCTCGTGTACAGTTCCAGAGAAAGTTTTGGTATTCGGGGTCCCTGAAAAAATTAAATAGATATATTAAGTATAATGTATGTACGTTAATGTAAACAAATGTATATGTATTTTTAAATCTTTTGTCCAATGAAAATAGATCATCAGATAAAAAAGATTATGGGATATTTTTAATGACCAAAAAAACTCAGTAAAATACTCAGTTGCAATCTTGCATTGTCTTACGGATACATAATCCCCCCCCCCCCCCAAAAAAAAAAATATCATGCAGCTGTAGTTTGCTTATTCTGGAGACTGGAAGGATGATGTCTCACCTGCCGGCTTTACTTGGCCAGCTCGGAGCTGCTCGTGAATGTTTGTAATATCCACGACTAATTCCTATAAGTTCCGGGTTTACAGCCGCGTACACCGTGGTCGCACATCCCGTGTGCGGGGTCTTTATAAGTCCTGAAATTCGTATAATTATAGTCTGTTCACACCTTTCTATCATTTAGAATACTAGTATACATGTATTTTTTCTTAAATTTAAACTAACATGAAGTTCTCAGTAAATTCAAAATGTATTGTTTGAAAATTACTTTTAAAGAAATACTGTATATTTTCATACCGCAACAGTTCATGCAAAATTGACGAACTCCGGGCTCTCCTTCCGGTAAATGATTCCGGTACAAATCTGTATCTACAACTCCGGGGTTAACACAACACACTTCCACATCCGAGTGAAGCAGAATCTTATCGACGCAGTACATCTGCATAATCTACAACAGCAATTGTCATTATGTAAATTCCGTCATGTTTTCACACTCTGAAGTAAAATAGTTAAGCCCCAACCCAAATATACCCATATATACATGTGTACTTACTGAATTTAATTTATGAATTAACAGCAAATTTTTAAAGTAATGCGAATGAGCAATAGTTTTTGTAAATGTGCGATCCGATTTTCACGCATAAATCATATAAAATTGACCAAAAGTTATTGGATAAAACGAGTCACTTGATTGCCTTCTACATTTCTATATCCAGTTTGTCTTTCCGTAGACAGCTAGTAGCAAACCCTAATAAGTAGTATTGTATGCAACTATACGAAGCCTGCCATAAATTGCTACGGTTCCCACCTGGAATAGCTTTGTGTTGTTGTAGATGGACGTGGCGTCGTATGGCGTGGATTTGCCTTGCTCTGCCAGCACCACGTCAAACTTGGCCTTCTGGTGGGCCTCACTACAGACGAACACGATGCGACAGTCTTTGCCGGACTTCATCAAGATCGGGATCAAGTGAGCAACAATCAGGAAATGGCTCAGGTAGTTCACCTGTATACCAGAAATAGTGAATCATAGATATTATAACAGTTTGTATTTAGGTACGATGTATGGAAAGAAATTACAAACAAAGATTAAAGGTGCGATGACGTATTGAAAGGCAATGCAAACGAAGTCTAAAGGTAATCAAGATGTATGTACTCAAAAACTGACTGCGTCATCATTAAAATTGGATAAGTTACATTCAAAAAATAAGTTGAATTCACATGTGAAAGTTAATGTTGAAGTTTTGTTAAAAACATTGCACTGTAGAAAGATATGGAATATGTCGTCATTTTTTAAAAGTCTTAAGCAAGTCACTGCAATCAACTGTTGTGGGATCGAGTATCCAAAAACAAAGAATTAGTGGTTCACCCGTTTAGGGTGATGGCTATTTGATAAAGGTAAACTTTGAAAGTAAATCTGTACCTGATATGTCAGCTCAAAGTTATCCTCTGTCATTACTGAAAAACAACAATATTCAAGTTGTATATATATGCAACTCTTAAGTGTGTCTGTTTTATGTAGTAAGAGCACTACAACTTTATTTTTTTAATTGCGAAGTACACATAAAGAAACGTTGGATTTTACCACGCAATGCTAGTAAAATACAACACTGCATGATTTAATTTAATTTTTACTAAAAATAGATATGACATCAAACCTATCATAGGAAAGTTTGGCGGGGGTCAAACTGAAACTTTTTTTTAAATTGCCAAGTACATACATGTATAAAGATACGCGTTCGGTTTTACCACGCAATACTAGTAAAATACAACACTGCATGATTTAATTTTATTTTTACTAAAAATAGATATGACATCAAAAATATTACAGGAAAGTTTGGCTGGGGTCAAACTGAAAATTTGTCCTAGTTGAGCAGCCGATAATTCAATGAGATCAGTGGCATATATGGATATATATATTTATATACACATACAACCTGTTTCTTTTTTATGTACTTTTTAAATTACATGAACCTGAGTGTGTTTTTTGTTTCTCTGTCCAGTATTGTTTGTACGAAATGATAAATGATTTGCAATCGATGTCTTCATTTGTTCACCAGTTAGAAAATAATTTCTTTACAAATTGTACCACAAAGGAGACTAACTACTTCTTTTCAGAGTGTTTTTTTAATTTTGTTTACCAAAAACGCAAAAAGAGAGCATCTAATTTATACAACAGTACATGCGTTATATATTTATCATACTCACCATAAATGTTTTGAATGAGATTACGCTAGCTTGGTTAGGTTAACAAATAAAATGCATGTAATTTTCTATTTCCCCCTTCTTTGCATTGTGAATAATGTGTGCGGGGTCATACATTGGCATCAATCATTTCATTAATTTGCTCCTTGGTACTTTGCTACAGCTCAGAAAAAATAGTTGTAGAAAGACGAAATTCTCATTATCTTGTCTCTATTACGTTTTATCTCAAGGTGAAGACTAGATGCTTATTTGCTATGTAGCTAGATTGATTTTAGATCTGAACAATCTCTCTCTCTCTCTCTCTCTCTCTCTCTCTCTCTCTCTCTCTCTCTCTCTCTCTCTCTCTCTCTCTCTCTCCTCTACCCACCTTTATTCTTAGAGTATGTACCAGCGTTACATATCAGCAGGTTTAGCCTGTCGTATTTCGCCTTAAAGGTCTCTATGAACTTCATGGTGGAGTCCAGCGATGCCAAGTCTAACTGCATGAATTCCACCGTCAGGTGATCGTCTCTGATGATGTTCGTTGAATTCTGTCTCTTCTCCTCTTGGAATTCTGCATCCATCCGCCTCATTGCCTTAATAATAAAAATAATATGATCTTGTTTTATTTTGTTTGTCTGTTGTCATGTCGGTAAGAGTATATTTCAGTTGCTTCTTTAGCGGATGCAATCGAAAAAAATATATGGATATAGCTAAAGTAATTTTTACTATGATCTACGATTATTACGATTGAGGATGTACACGTATTGTTCATACATTGCACATACATGTATATACGAGATGTATTATCCTTTTAAAAAAAGTTCCATGTCCCAACCATATTCGTGTTTCAAGTAATTAATTTACGATTTGTTGTCATAAGTTGGGATTCCACAAACATTCTCATACTCTAATTAACGAAATTCACTAAAAATATAAAGTGCGCAAGATCAAGTCACGTGACATCATTTTGAGGTCGGTTCAGTGACGTAAGTAAATGACCACAGCCCGTCCTAGTTAATAATATACTACGGGAAGACTCGGGAAATGTAGATAAATATTACTGACAACTGAATAGATTTCTGTAGGTTTGATATTATGAGTGACAAGTCTAAACCTTTTTTAAGGAACTGAAAAGGGGTGCAGGTGTTTACAAAAGACATAGACATATGGTTTGTACATTGTATTTTTGTATTTTGACAGAGTTTAAAACGTCCTTGGATAAATGTCTAAACTGTGACGTCTTTGTTTGAACTAAAAAGATGTTTAAGAATGGTGGACGTCCAGGTTTAATGTTCATGTTACGGGCTTTTTGTGGTTTAGAAGTTAGCAATGCTATAGACATTAATACTTTTGTACTTTTTTTCAAGGTTGAATAAAATAAAAGATAAAGATTATGTTTGTTTGAGTTTTGAGTAAAGCTAACTAATCTGTATGCAACCCTCGTACATCTATAGAAGAAACAACCACCATTTATGCCACAAATTAGCTAAATTGGATTCAACGCCTTAAATACCGTCATTAATGTATTATATGCAAAACGTATGTTTTGTAAGGGTTTTTGAATGAATTTACAACATCAAATTTCATTGCTGAAAACTATCTTTTTCGGGTCCGTTTTTTAAAAACAAACATGCACGTGAAGTCGCCTCAAATATTTTAAAAAGAAGCAAATGACACGACTCAGATCAAATACTCGAATAAATAAATGCATAAATGCAGTGGATTTAATTCATAAAGGTCGTTGTATTGTTGTGCTAATGAACCACTTGGTGGTAAATATGATTACTTGCAAACAATAGACTAACTAATTGAAAGAAAATAACGGTTAGTTCTGACGAACATGCAAAGTGTGCGCAGTGTTTACAGAGATATCGATATGCTTGAATTGACTGAAGTTCGATCTCTTTCTTATTCTATCTACCCTATATCTTATTGATATATTGATTCATCAAAGCGGGATGCGAAAAAATTGTCTAGGTTTGGAATGATTATAGCTCAGTGTTACAGTATTATTCCGTTCAAATGTTGATGATTATACTGATTTTGAGACTACTTTTCTTTTCAGAACTTGTTGGGATTTTACATTTAAATGCAAGATATAAAGTTTAATACAAAAAAGTTAACCAAAGATTCGTGTGTTTAAAACTGTCTGATTTTACTTTTTTTAACAATTTTTTTTTTCGAAAAAGACGTCACAAAAAATATTTAATTTGTCAATCATTAATCAATTAAATAATTTTTGAGTCAAAAATCTCATACCTCGTTCGCTTTCTGTTGGTCTCTACAGGCTAGGATAACCTTGGCTCCCATCATCGCTATATACTTCGCCGTCTCATAACCAATTCCTGCAAATACAACCACCGAATTTTAATTGATTACTATAGAACTTATTAATAAAGAACACGTGTCGTAAAATGAGATTTATTGAAGGAAGTTTTACATTTTCCATTCACTGTTATATAGAACCATTTTAATAAGGCCTTGGAATTTCATTAGGACGTAACAATCTATTTCTTGCGTCAAAAAAAGTTAAAAATGACACTAGATTCAAGCGAAATATACACCAATTGCGTAGCCAAAGATCAAAAGCCAGACAGATCTTGTTGATGTCAAAGAGCCATAGCTGAGTGGCCAGTAATGAAATAGATAGGCTTACGTCACAATGCTGTTTGACACCAACTACCCAAAGTCCAAGCTCTTGTTAAAATGGTTCTAAAGATGCAGAGCGAGATATTGTTTAAAGTATATCCATAAAGCTAATGTATTGAATTTCTCGGTTTAAAAAAGAGCGGAAGACAAAACTATTATAACCTCCAGGAAATGAAGAATTCTATTCAGAATAAATTGAATGCCTATATTTTGACAAAGTCGATCCTGTAACATACCAGGCTGTGCAGACAAATTGAACCGCGCATTAGCTCATATTTATATTTACTTTAATTTTAACTTTATTCGATATATCGTATGTATCATTGTTTTAAAGCCATTAAAACGCTACTTTATCCGCTCTTGCCCGTGATGGAACAGGCCTAAAAATACCATTTAGTGTGCCTTTGCGAATAAAAATATAGTGTTCAAAACTTTGCGGTGAAAACTCCTTTTCTGAGAAAAGTTAGAATAATTTAATGAACACTTTTTTTAATTTATACATTAAATTAGTTAAGGAAGTTTGCACGTTTTATTAAATCTGACAATAACATACCTATTCAAAACGCGTGATGACGTTTACTTGTGCTCATACGCCGTGATCAGGTTTCACATGTGTTAAACGTCACAGATATCCTATGCAAGCATTAGGGAAAACATACACTGATTATAAATATGGGTTAAAAATATTGTCTGTGGCTAAAAAATATGCTGATTAAAATATTAAGGTAAATTTAACGGGTTCATCCCCTGTCTTCCAAGAAATTTATAAAACAGACGATTTGACAGAACAATTGATATCGACAATATAGGAGCTAGAGGCAATTGATTTTCTTGAACAAATAAGTATTTTTATTGGTAATAACATATTACCGAAAATTAGTTTAACCTCACGTTTTTAAAAAGCTGTTATTAAAATTTACCGTAACATAGAGTGGGTTCTGCAGGTACATGTAAATAATCTTATGTCTTTGTTGACAAAAAATATTGATTAATCAAACGTATACAGTTAACCCACGTTCTTGATATGCAGATTCGATTTTTGTTTTAGAGACAAAAAATCTCTGGCCAGGTTTCCTTAAGGTGGAATAACACATCGTCGCAAAATGGCTGACCTCTGATCTAAACGACGTTTCGTTTTACATGTATTTTAAAAATGATTTTATCGACAGCAAATTGCAACTTACTCCATAGCCGATTGGGTAAAGTATCGGGCTTGTTTTAAAAAAAAGGTATCCGATTCGGGCTTGTGATAGCAATGCAAACTGCCTTCCGATTGCCGCATGTAATCCGTACATCCCAAGTTCGAATCCCGCATGGGCTTTTTCTGTTACTTACTGAATTAATTTCTGGAGATATTAATTTTTTATCTCCAAGCTGCATATGTTTTGGTTGTTTTTTTTTTTTTTTGTTTTTTTTTTTTTTTTGCTTATTTGACATACGTACAGTTTAATAATCATTATATCTTTCATAATCAAATAATTTACTGTCAATTTGAGATACTTTTTCCAGGTGTGTTATTCCACTTTAGTTATCAATGATTATAGATATTGCTTAGTTATGAATACAGGAAATTCTTATTTTGTCGTCTATTCATACTAAGTCAGACGTATTGAAATCGTCCTTGACCTTTCATTGAAATAGATGTCAATGTAGTTCTCCCTGTCCCATGCTATCACGCAGACATATCAATTAGTATATGGATAGATAGATACATTTAACTCGGTCGTTACTCGGACAGCCTCTGTATATATCGACATTACGACGGGAGCTCCGGTATTGAATGCGCGTTGTCTGTTACATAGGTGGGATTTAAACCTTTATTTTGTAAAAACTTGGGAACAATTGGTATTGTGCTGGTATTTGTGTTTTTCATTGTACATATGTAGGTAATATCATAACCCCGGCAAAAACGATTTTCTTCCCTATGCTAATTGGGATGTCAAAATAATTCGTTAAGTTTTAATTCAAATATAGGGTTTAACACATAGCATAGTTTAAAAAAATTGCACAATGTTGTATTTCATGATGAAATAAATATGCATCTTCTTGCTTAGAAACTTTTTAACCTTCATGATACGATATAAACCACAGTTTAAATCGTTTAATCCGTATTTTATTTTAGAGATCAGAAACCTTTAAGGACTTTGCACAATAGCGTTTCTCCGTTAGCATTAGTATAATTCGTTAATTTGTCATGAACTTGACAAAAGAATTAAGGAAACACACATGTCTCCATTAAAGTGCATACTACTTACACAAAAATGTAGCGCTCTCTCTCTCTCTCTCTCTCGCTCTCTCTCTCTCTCTCTCTCTCTCTCTCTCTCTCTCTCTCTCTCTCTCTCTCTCTCTCTCTCTCTCTCTCTCTCTCTTCAAATCAATGTTTTCCCAATAATACGCAATTTTCCTGACTAAGTCTTGATGAAATCAATTGAGTTTAGTTTCTTCAGTCTTCAAGTGTTCATTGTTCTGGCCATAGCCTTAGAGCAACACAATGACAAAATGATAGATCCAGGGTTTCTGAGCCGTTGTTGCACGGTATATCGATAAAATCAATATTTTTTTTTTACTCAGAACTGCAGTAATTTGTAAGAATATGATCAGGGATTTTTTTTTTTTTGAAATTTAAGAATTCATTTATTGTTTGTCAACGATCAATCTTTCATGCATTTTTTATCAGAGCCTCATACTCAGAAAGGCTCTAAGGCATGGTAATTTTCGATTGTGTATATATTTCATCTATTCAATTTAAAAACGATTTTCACGTTTGGCTTGAATATATAAGTAATTTGATAAAGTAATTTTAGATATTTAAAAAACAAAAAAAAAATTCAAGTCATGACAGAGACATTAAATGTCCCTTTTTTTAATTCAGAAGCTTCAATTTTAATGGCATTTCAAATGTATTTTATTGGCACTGCAATTTGAATAAACAATTTAGAATTCCCTATTCAATAAAAGTATACATATTACAAGTGTTATAAATACATGTTTTCATAATGATGTCTTCAATGCCTACAAAATAGTTTGAATTTGTTTGAATGAAGTGACTAGAAGGTTTTTTCGAAACAGGTGAAAGGAGGATGAAAATGAGGGTTAAAAAAAAGGGTGAAACCCCCTCACCTGAGCTTGCTCCAGTAACTATGACTACCGTATCCCGGGGTAGTTTTACCACGGGGATACTGGGTTTGGATCCCATATCTCTCTTTCCAGTAAGGTTGTCACGTCATTCAACAGAACGTGTTGCAATATTCACAGAACAGAAACACCTGTAATCCGCAGAAAACACACACAAAAGATAATTCCAAAAACACGTCCAGTATTAGAAACCAGTGTACAGGATATCCCGGGTAACGCAAGACTAGGAACCTTTCATATTGGTTTCTTGCTTGTTTCTATCGAGTTCCAGCACAAGTTATAGCTAGCAAATGAGCGCCGATTGATCGCCTGTCATTTGTAAATACCCTGGGTATAAATAGCTGAAAGCTCCTCAGAACTGGATCACTGATTTTTATTCTTCAGTAATATGTCTGAGCAAGCTTACTGTTTAAACATGCCAGTTTTAAAGTCGGGTATTTTAATATAAACGTAATTGTAACGCCAGCTCAAGACCAAAGACCAAAATGTACATTAAGGTTTTAATTCATTTAGCGATCGCGTGAGATTTGAAGGGATTATTTTTTTTAGGTGAATGGTCTCGTTTTTTTGCACTGGTTCTACAAAGAACTCAAGTTCAAATGTAATGTTTAGCCACTTCCTCCCAAAATAATATTTTTCTATGTACATGAGCTATGCAAACATTTTGTCACGTTTCGCATGTAAATATGTATATGGCCCTTTTGTAGAAATTTTTCTATGGTGAGGTTATGGTTAATATTAAATGTCATTGACATTTTGATCCATTCTTTGTTCGTTTTAATAAGTATTTTAAACTTTCTGAACAGATTGTGTTGGTTTACAGGTTGTGAACGGTGCCTCTCTAACCAGTATACACCCAATTAAACAAACCAAAGTCTGAAGGAAATAGAAATTATTAAGGCAGACTGCGACTTTTATCCACATCTTGGTGAAATCGGTTTTATGCTTATTTGTATAGTAGTTCAGTTGCCATAGTCCTGACGGTATAATCCATGCGCGGATCCAGAAGAGGTTTGGTGTCAAGCCCCCCCCCCCCCCCCCCTGGAAAATTCAAATTTAATATTATTTATTAATGTAGTAAAATACAAGAAATGGGTCTCAGAACCCCCCACCCCCGAAAAACAAAATTATCTCTCGGACCCCCCCCCCCCTTGAAAAATTTTCTGGATCTGGCGCATATAATCCCCACCTGCATGCGAGTATATTATAAGAGTTCATTCATCTACTATATACTACTGTATTATAATGGCGCCTGCAGAGGTTGCGATTGTTTAGGTTACTTGATCAAGTTATGTAAAAGGAGTGGCAAGACATTTATCTATTAGCTAATGCTATTCTAACCTCGCCGCGAACGGTGTCATGCACCACTTTGTATTCTATTTGAACTGTATACACAATATCTTTAAATTTACTCAATTCAATTATTTAAAATAAACTGTAAGTGTCTCAGTATATGAACGATTTCTGATTAAACCCTAGAAGCGCATGAGCCACATTGCTCACCTGAGCACTTTGCTCTAACGAGAATGAGCAGAAGTTTGGGAATTTACAATGTGCCACTACTAAAGTTAATTAACATTTATCTGTAAAGAAAAAGAAGATATAGATATAAAACAGGATGGGGTCAGGTAATGACCCCTGCGGTCCTCTTAACATATAGTTCTGTTCTATTGAAATTTCTAGATACAAAACTTGTGTTATGTCAACTTATGGGCATGTAATGAAAATATTTGAATAAAAATAATTAACGCCGAGGGGTTTTTTTTGCACTTCACATGGTAGCAAGTAAAACGTATGAGTTCAACACACAACAGGATTCTAAATCTATATACAAATTTAATGGATGAATACTATTTACATACATTAATTTGATTTTTGGTTTGTTGTAAATAATAATAACTACGATATTGACATAAATATAGCACTATATCAACATGAACTCAATAAACTATTATAATAGTCCGTACACTGCACTGCTTATCGAGTTTGGAATGCACACCGAGTAAACAGTATATACTTTGTACAGTTAAAGTATAAAATTTAAGTATCTGAGTGCGATATCAATGGACATTTTCTGTGTGTATTAAGGTAGATAAAAACAACTTGCATCGAAATAATAATTGTATAAGTTAAATAAATGTAAAGTTACTCAAATTGGCTTACAGTGTATAAGTAATTGGACAATAATTGAGGAGTAAGTGGTCATCCATATAACAAATAATGCAAAATAGAGTTACATGTATAGGATATCACTTGAAATTTTTGCAATACAGCATTGACCATTTAAAGTTAATAATATACATGTATTACATTTCGCATACTGTTCATATGTTCTTGGCTAGACATACCGGTATTAAATGTACAATTATAATGCATAAACATTCAAAAACATCAACATTTTCCCCTTGACTGCGCAGTGATTTAGTACCCGTTTTTCCCATGCAGTTCTTGGAACTATATCAATACATGGCGTATTCAACCAAAAGACCATCTGAACAACCGGAAGTGGTGTGTATTTCCTGGATCCAGCAATCGTTCAACAAATCGAAAGTCAAAACAGTTGAACAATTTTCTGTTTGGCGTCCACTGAGGCATTCACCAAGTTCTACTCCATATACATCCATGGATAACTGGATAGCATTACGTAATATCTGGATTCACTCACACATCCTGAGGACACGGTTTAACTCCATGCATACTACATGTATAGGATTGATGTAGAGGTACCAGCCTGCAGGATCATCTCCTCTTCCTTTTTCTTTGGTTGATCTGAAAAAATTATCAAATACATGTACTGCATTGTTCGTACTCTCTAACAAACTTAAGGCTCTCGCGTTTATTAAATACTAGTATTCAAATTCATATGATCCAAAAATTTCTTTTGAAAAGTGTTATCTAGATGACAAGCCCAATTGATTTATATGACTGTGCACGTGCTAGCTTCTTTTGAACAATGCCTGTTTCCATGGTTCTGATGGTAATTAAAAACAATTAAAACAATCAAACGAACAATCAAACCAAAAAAGCAAACATAAAACTAAACCCCCCCCCCCCTTAAAAATGTCAATTGCGAGCGTGTTCCATAGCATTAAAAGGTTCCATAAACTAATCAAAGTACTGAAAGTACTGACACGAGTTGATGCTTCAGAAATCAGACATTTATTGCCCCTTTTCTACTCTCAATAAGAAGAACTTGACATAAATGATAAATAAAGTATATAGGTATCTTATCATACTAGGCCACAACATATCAAGATAAAAAATCCTGAATCGTGAAAGATCATTTTTGGGAGTTGATTTAATCAACTCTCCTATACAGTTTCTCGGTCAAACCGAAAGTGAAACAGTGTTTGGACCTAAGCACAAATCAATACACCGCTGACAACATATAGTTCTAATCGATAAATTCGATGTAATGAGTTATTAAGCATTGTTTTTCAAGGAAACTCATTTATAGATTCCTTGTAAAAAGTCAGATTTAAATGGTACGGATAATTTAGATATTTTTTGAAGTCGTACATTTTATGTTTTCCTACGCTAGAGTTCAATATAGCCAGACGCTCGGCTGTCTCCGTAAATCTCCGACAAGCAGAGAGTCTCTCTTGCTTGTCGGAGATTGACGGAGACAGCTGAGAGTCTGGTTGAATTTTGCTTGGGTCCATACAATTTCTCATAACTATTTCGATTACTGATACATAGTTTGATAGAATAATTCTTTGAATATTACACAACATGATTCATATTGGGTTTTCACGCAATTCCTGTGTGAGAATTCATATTAAAAAATGTGCGTAATTCAAATACATATAGTGAACAACACGCCATGCAATTACAAATACATATAGTGAACAACTTGCCATGCAAAATAACATATCGTTGATTTATTATAAATAATAATCGATAAAATCAACTCCCGTCAGTACTTCAGTACTTTGATTTAAATAAGTAATTATATAGAGGAGCACATCTAAATATTCTTTAAATTGACTTCCACTGAACATTTTAAATTTCATTTTTCCTTTTTTTAATGTTCAGAATGGTTATTTGGGGTATTTTTAATGTCTTGCCAAAATTTAAGTCATATATTGAGTTAGAAGCACGATAAAGAGTTTTTATTTCTTTGTTTTGTAAACAAAACCCGAGATTTGTTCTTGTTTACATATGTGTTTTGTTGGTATATGAATTTCCGTCAAATGTCGCTGTCTTCTGTTGATAATAATATTATTATTATATAGACCGATCTTGCCATCTTTTACATTTGAGGGTCAAAATGTAAACATATGTTGAACTGGTTTGTTTTTGCCCAAAACTGACTAAAACAGTTGTCATAACATAAAAAGGCAATAAATATGAGTTTTACTTATTACGCATACAAAAACAGGAAAACAGTACAACACCTTTTTTTAAAGCTACATTATCCGACTTTATATCAAATTTTGTGTACGCTTTTAAACGATGGTTACGCTAAGTATAAGTATAATAACAGACATTGCGGTTCCCGGTCAATTAAGCCATATTTCAATGAAAAAAAAATATAGTTTTTTTTTAACAAAACAAACGTCATAAAAAGGTTATCGCGTTATTTCGCCTCATATTAAAATTTGCCCCTAAAGTCGAGGCGGGGATGATTGTATTACGACTTTGACATCGAGTGTTAATGTGAGTTGTGGCAAAACAAAAATAAGATAATCGGTTTGTATGGATAATAATTAGAACATGCAGCTTTAAACAGGTGGTTTGTATTGTTATGACGATCAACACAAATAATGTTAAGTTCATTCAATCGGCCACATTTAACTAATGTTATATATATCTTTCTCATAATTAAATTTATATAGTTACCTTTTCTATACCGGTACCTTATTATAAGGTAGAGGGTACGTAACTATATATTTTGTATTATGAAAAAATATAATGTCTGTGCCTGTGATTTATCGTATCTATTTTCAATGAAAGCAAACCGTCAATATGATCAAATGATGGTCTCTTTTTCTGTCATTCCTCAACTTATTATACTTCTTCTCAGAACCTTGTTCCATTTTAAGATTACATTTCAAACCATTTTTACAAAACTACATGGACACAAGATTTTAAAGGGTTTTATAAATCACATGCACGTTACGTTTTAAACTTTTCTCTTTAGAATTCTTCCTTTCATTTAGAGAAAAACTTTTTAAAAACTTCAGGTACCTGTGTTATATCCAAACAATAAAATGCTTTCTTTTGTGATTCATGTGGGATATGGAGGTGGCGACATAGCAGAAAATAATACATTATCCGCGTTACGGGTTATGTAAATTTTTTCTCCAATGATCGCTACCTTCATATCCCACATGAATCATCAAAGAAGCATTTTATTGTTTTTATTTACATCTTCTTAACAAATTAATAAATTGACTGTAAAAAGTAAGTAAAATTCACAAAATTACTGTTAATGTACATCAGTACATTAGCTAAAAGAAACACCAAAATCGTCTCCATGATTATATTCCGTGCAGTCCGTGATTTATCTTAGGTTGCTGCATAATTTGACCAATCGATAAACGGGGCTTAAATTGTAGATTTCAGTCTTGTTGTTTTTAGTATATAGCATTTAAAGTTATTCTACATTACCATATAACTATATTAGTAATATAAAATTCAAATAATTACACCAAAAAGCAAAAAAAAAAAAAAAAAAAAAAAAAAAAAAAAAAAAAAAAAAAGAAGACAAAATTCTACTCATGTCCATATTGCACACCATTAACTACAAACTGCCATTCTATAGACTGGGTAAAATAGTTTGCCTCTGTTTATCAAACCGATTTGTAAAAAAACATCATGTGTTGGATACTATTTCTTAATCAACGCTGCTCAAAACTATATCGCGGGATACTCAGTATATCGCACACAGTAACTACCACGCTAATCTATTTATAATCTATGACGTATATAAACAGGCGCGCAGTTCCCGATGTGCATGTTGCAGGGCCACACTGACCTTCAACTCGACGAAAGATCAAACCACATAGACACCCCAGCTCTTGATTATTTTCAACTCTTGTGCTTCAACTCTTTGTTTTGTCACACTAAAATCATTTCACGTTTGATAAAGTGTAAGTAATGAAACGCATTCATGTTTTTGAATTTCAACTCTTGTGTAGGAAAACGTTAAACGTCCACCACTGAGCTGAGCTCATCTGCATAAAAGCGATTACAGCGCGGGTATCACTGTAGTTTCATGTACATGCACATACGTCAAATTTAATTATAGCGACATTTTTATCAGTCAATTAAAATGTTTTTAGTTATGAAGAAACATACATGATATGTTTTATACAGTTTATTGATGGCAACAATAATGTATCCTTAGTATATGAAATGTGTCAGAAGATTTTCCTTGAACCTATATTCTTGTGCGGATTGATATCAATTAACAAAAACAAAATCATGATTTTCTGTTGATTAAAATACGTTGAAAAGAAATTTTACCTCCGATAAAAGAAGTCATTCTTTCATGATTCATATCATTGCATTTTGATAATTAATGTATTAGTTTGACCATCAATACGAAAATGTGATTTAACCCATTCATGGGAAACCCCTTTGCAGTGACTATACTGAGTTGATATACATCAACTCGTAAAAATTGTGCTGTTTTTTAAACTGGGAAGCTCATTTGTACATTTTGGAGGATTAGGAAATAGTCTAGATGGACTTTTTACAGATGTTTTGCAGAGACAGCTCATGGAATACAAATAAGATGCAATCTCCCCTTCTCTAGAAAACCACAATTGACCCAGAAATGTCACAATGGGAGGGCTACCTTGCCCCCGCCGCCATATAAATCAGTAAATCCCAGTAGATATTGTCCGCGGTGATTTTGCCCAGATCGAATTCTCAGATTCCTCGTTAGCTGACAAAAGATTTTAAAGTTGAATGTCTGCTACACATTTTAAATTTAATGAGACATGATTGAAACACACTCAATACCTTAGTTTCTGATCTACATTTGCCAATCTTTCCTTCGAATCTAAATTAGACTTTTTTTCATTTATCTATGAATGGTGACTTAGGAATATGTGTATATAAATACAGGTTGTGTTTGTTTTAGTCGTCCTTGGAGTTAATGACTAACATACCAGTTGATAGATACTTAATCTACTTAAGATACACAGAAACGTTAAAAGTCGTTGGGTTATCTATTTTGTCTTGAATAGAGTTGTTAAGATTAAAGAATCGTGATAAAATAAATCAAAGTAATTAAATCACAACAAATATCTGTTACATTGTGTTACATCAAAGGTAAAAAAAAAGGATAAAAAATGTTACATCATGAAATATAAATATAGCTCTGAAAATTCGAACTTGTTATATTCCAATATAAGTATTTGTTACATCAAAGTGGTTAAATATCAGATTAAATATTCTTAGTCCAGACGTGCCATTAGGGGACCAAAGAAAATCAGTGGTTATGACGTCATATTTGTATAAGATACGTTAAAGTATACAAAAAGGTGGATACGAGTGTAAATCCGTAAAAAGCAAGGCATTGAGGAGTGAGGAGAATTCTGGATGTAAACATCCACATGTGGTGCTGTTATGCAATATGAATGAAAGAGAGAGAATGTAAGCCAAATTGTGCATTCCTTATTCAAACTCTTACCTTTTTGAACACCGAATAGATTATATAACCTCTATGAATGCAAAATAAAAGTACACGTTTACACATTCACAAATCTTTACAAAAAATCATTTGTAAAACCTTATGAATATTCATAAATGTAATCAATTTACTTAATGGGGAAATTATGCAGTTATGTAAAACGCACCTTTGGATTTTTTATTTCTCCACGCTGGCATTTTATATTTAGTAGGGTTCCTGAAGAATTCCGAAAAAGAACTACTCCTGGACTTTTTCTTCTTCAGCTTCTTCCCATCGGGATCCGGACTCGTACAAATAACTTTCCTATTTTCCGATTTATCTGAAAACCTTCGATAGATAACCGGTTTCTTTTTCTCGATTTCTTCATAGATGTGACTAGAATGCACCGTAAGTTCCTCCATGCTTGCTGAGCGGGCAGCTGCGCTGGACGATTTTCTCACCTCACTCGACTCCGCAGTTATTATAGTCTTTGAACCGTCCGTACTTTCTCCGCTGACGTCAATTTGAGCTTGTGAATGAAGATCATCAACTGTATCCGACGGCGATTTGTTTTTCACTTGACAGGTGCTACAATAATTGGGGTTCTCTATGGCCACGGTCCTTTCTTCTCCCATGTTAATACTGTCGTATTCTGCATTATTGCGCAAGGAATCGCCGTCGGTGTCTTGACACATTTCAGGTGACACGGAGTCACGTAAATCAGTATCCTTTGACACTGGAAGAGTCTCGATGGTCGCCACAACAGTTACACGATTAGAGGGTTCGCTTGGACAAGGTTCACTCCCTCCAACCGAATCACATCCTGGCGCTTCATTACCAGCCTCAGTCTCAAGTCCATTGTTTTGCGTAGGAACTATATGTTCATTTTTATCGGTTTTCTTTTCAGAACTTTCACTGATGTCACCTTTGCCAGAATCAACATCTTCCTGTGAAATCTTTTCCCGAGTCTCATTTCCATCGTTGCTAGATACCGATTCATTTGCAGCATCATTGTTGACGGTCAAAACGTTTTTACTTTCGTTTTCTACTTTCAATTCCTCTTTTTTCTCTGTTTTATCCAAGATCTTATCTTCTTCACATCGAATATCATCAACTGCATTTTCCACAGAATTGGTTCCCTTTAGTACATCGGCTACAAATTTTTCACAAGCGGACAAATTTTCCTCATCATTGTCAATCTGGCTCTTAGTTTGGTCGACGTTTAAACCTTTTTCTGTAGATTCCACATTTGGTGATGACACAACGCAGTCTTGTTCAAATTTCAAATAATCGGTCATCTCCTCTGCAATCACCTGATTTTCTTGACCATTTTTAAGAGACACGTATTCACCCGGGCTTAACTTGCTATCTGCTTGTGAAACTCCATTTATAACGTTATTTTCATCAACAGAAATTTCAGAGGCTACAAACTTTTCATCTTCCCGTGAAGTTTCGACGTTTGCATGAGTTACTCCAGCGTCTAAAACAGTCTGTTTATCTGCAACATTCCCTACTTCCGATTCTTTTTCATTTCTGCTGGAATTGCCACTCTCTTCCTTGACATCGTTTTTTAATCCATTTGCGATGACATCATCATATGTTTCCTTGGAAATGACCTTGACCTCCTTTGATTTCGATGTTCGATCCTTGTCATCCTCGTCATCTAGTAAAATCAATTAAGATTTTGACTTTATTTTTTTTGTACCGGGAAACTACTGACCTTCATGCATATGTTGAAAACAAATTTATGAATTAGTTACGTACTAATTCAAATGTTACTGACTTACTGATAAATTAAGATTCAAGGAGGCTGGATGGTTAACAAATTAACCATCAGATCTACCAATATTTTTAAGATATGTATGGTTTGCTAAAGTATAAACTAATTATTTAGTAAAAAGCATCGATTTGTTGAACTTTTAAATTTGGTATTTTCCTATATTTTTTCATAGCTCTTCTTTAAAAGGAGAACAATACAGTCTTTAATTGGCCACGACCATCGATCCCTGTTAAAGAAACTTCAGAAATTGCAACGTTACCTGATAGCGATATAATATGCAAATCTTGATCCACGTCTATATTGATGTCCTCGTCAAATAGACCTAAAAATTAAAAAAAAAAATGAAACTTGTTAAATCTAATTATTTTCAACAGTATAAGAATTTGAATATTTTTAAAAGAGAGATTATGGTATTAAAGAGCAATTCTGGTTTCTTATCGTCCATAATCAGTTCTTCCTCTAAATAGAGAAATCTTATACCACGTTACTGCCTGTATGCGTTGAATTAATGTTTCGCCTTCGGCAGGTGTACAACTCCAACATTATTTGACCATTAACCATATTAACCCTTTGTATGCAAATCTCATTTCAATAGTCCTGATCCTAATTATTAATTTTTAAAATATTCTAAAATTTGATATAATATTATTAACATTTTAAGTAGCTGTTTGAGATGTGGTTTACTGCTCTATGAACTAGTCTGTCTCCGTGATGTTTACATCCTACACGTATAACTTTTCTGTTTTCATTCTACAACTGTATTATCTCTTATACCTAATTAACATGTGCATTAAGATATTGTAATAATATTCTATTATTATTATCATGTACCATATGTTTAAACTGATGTTGATAAAGTAAAAAATTAAAAACTTGAACTTGAAAAATATAACTGGAAAATAAGATGGCGTTTTGTCTTGTCAAAAAAGCGTACAGTCATGTGTAAAGCTGGATTATGAGTTATTTAATGACCTGAGGTAAAGTTGTACAGTTAATTAATCAATTTAAACATCTGTATATGCGAGTATCTTCACGTAACTGGACACCTGTTGCCAATCACCAGATATGAATACTAATTACTCATCATTAATCTTATTGCGTTAAAGAGAATGCATACATGACGTTCAATGTGCGAAAAGGTCGAAGAATGTTTGATATTCGGAAAACAAGTTGCCCAGAGGATAAAGATGATTACACAAAAAACCAACATGATGTATCTTGATAATAAAAAAAAATACGCTAGTCCAATGTAACCAACAGTAAGGCCAAAATAAGTTTATATCAAATATGAACTTTTGAAGTAACGTTATTTGGTCACATTGTTGTGTGTCGAAATGAATATCAATTATCACGACTTATTCAGAACGAATAACCACACCAGAAAAGAAAATTTTCTTCAATTAAATCAAAAGCTGAAATAACGCTTATGGCAACTTAATGGTTAACTTTTCATCCTTTGAAGTAGGTAAAACTTAATGAAACCACGATGTTTTAGAATTCAGGAGACCTTTTTATCTTGAGGTTATATATACGATACTTAAAATCGAATGTAAATCTTTGTCAATTAAAATGTAAATCCCGTCACTTAAACTTGTCAATCGTTTACTTTACCATTTCGGTGGATTTTTTAGATAGCTGATCTTAAAATGTGGTGTGTTTTATTTCAGTTTGATTCTAAATTGAAGCCTATTAGGCAAATTAGGAATAAAGAGATTTCGTATTTAATGTAAATGAAAATTAGGTAATCATTGTCAAAGATGTCTCTCTGATCCTAGATAAACAAGTACCACCGTATCAACACAAATTGACTCTGATATTACTTTAAAATAGACTTTGCCTAGTATGTTAAAAATTAGCTGTTTCTTGTGCATAAAAATGAAATAACCATTGTCACAGAACAGATGTTCTTCCGATAGTTCAATTGTTAGATAAATGATAGAATCATATAAATTTCATTGGTCATTGATATATAGCTTAAAATTCAAAATTATACTTTAGTAAGTTTAAAATCTACAAAGCGAGTGAATGTTTTTAAACAATATATAGTAAGAATATACGGAAGAAAGAATGTTCAAGGCGTTCTAAGAATAAAGAACAATTTATCTACATCCATCTGTGGCAGTTTACTTAAGTGTCTTGTTTTGTTTAATTACCATGACAGCGACTGTCTCACAGATACTATTACCGGTGTGTGTGGTCCCAGAGAACAAGATTCTACGTTTTAAGTGATTTTTTTGTTTAGCTAACTATTATAACAAATATTATTTTTTGAAAATAATTCCAGCTAATATGTATAAAATATAAACACCTTTCCAAAATAAAATCTTACTTTTTCTGTTTTGCTGTTTGATGGGGCTACTGATGACTGGCCTCTTCTTGGGTTTACTCGTGTATAATCCAAAGCTCTCAAGAAAAGAAGACTTCGTTGAACTTTTGCTTTTCGGTTTCCCTCGGGACTTTACGTGCATTGTTTGGCTGCCTGTTTTCAGTCCCTCGTGTTTTTCACTGGACTGCTCAACGTTGAGCATCGGCATGCTTTTGGCTTCTAACGAGCGTTTTGGAGTAATTTCTTCTTCAATTTCTGAACATGTACCCTCGTTTTCTTGAATTCTGGATTCCATAATATCTTCGTGAATAGAGGAGCCACTTTGTTTTCGTTCCGACTTTTTTTCTTCCGAGGACCACACGTTTCTGTCTTCTTGTGGACTCTTGTCAGATCTATTGGAAGAAGTTGATATTCGTCGCCTAAACTCCGCTACACCGAAAAAATCGGAAATCTTGGCACTAAGACTGTTCACTCTCTTCTTCTTCTTTTTACGAGTTGGTGAGGACTTGGCGCTCACTGATGCTGGAGCACCACCTGCAGGACTTTCGGAAGGACTCGGTAATTCAGGGAAATCGTTTTCTTCATCAGGAAGTTTTCGCTTCTCTTGTCTACCATGAACATCGTTGACCATTTCGCTTTCACTGATGATGTCATCTGCGCACGTGACGTCAATAACAACAGCCTGGTTCTGATCGAAATCGAACTTCTCAGAACTTTCGTTGTTGACGTCATCTACCTCTGTCTTCTCCTCGACAGGTCTTTGAGATTCTTCTTGCTTTATTATTTGTAACTCAGTCCCGTGGTAATCAGAAATACCAGAGTCATTAAAATCAGATTTAGCCGAATCGGTATTTTCGTCAGTGTGAATTTCGTTATGGTCACTACTTCCTGTCATATTCAGGTCCATGCTGTCATTTGCAACATCGTCTTCTGGTAAGCGAATGTTCACTTCTCTTTCTGATTTGACGGGAACAATAGAAGATTCCACATCCTCCGTAGGTAACGATTCTTCTGGTTGCTGCTCTGAAGTCGAAGCTAAATCAATCTCTTCAAATTCTGAACCCTGAGATTCACTCCGTTGTTTTGGTTCACTGTCCAGTATTTCCGCCTGAGCAGCAACTATTTCTTTCTCCCGGCATTCAACGTACATCAGGGTAGGCTCACCTGCTTCCACTTCCTGTTTGTCTGCAGATTCTGGCTCTGGTTTCTCCTTTTGACCTGAAGATGCCTTAGTTTCACTCGTTGGTGTCTTTGCCGACTTATCCTTTTTCTTGCCCTTTTTGGGACTTTCTCTGTGAAGGAGGTATTTAAGTATACTATTCTTCTTCTTGACCTTTGTTGGTGAAGGAGTATTCTGGGTGGCCTCTGTAGTTTTCTCTTCTGTCATTGTCTCTGTTTCAAGTCTCTTGATAGTTTCTTCCTCAGCAATGACATCCTTTTGCGTTTGAATAACTGTTGTAATTTCGGTTTCAACATTCGGAATGACTGTTGAAGTAACGGATTCTTCTTTCGGAATAAATGCTGCATTTTCAGATTCTTCATTCGGAATAGCTGTTGCATCTTCAGATTCTCTATTCGGAATAACTGTTGCATCTTCAGATTCTTTGTTCGGAATAACTGTTGCATCTTCAGATTCTTTGTTCGGAATAACTGTTGCATCTTCAGATTCTTTATTCGAAATAACTGCTGAATTCTCAGTTTCTTCATTCAGAATAGCTGCTGCATTTTTAGATTCTTCATTCGGAATAGCTGTTGTTTTTACAGATTCTTCATTTGCAATAACTGTTGCTTTTACAGATTCTTCATTCGCAATATCTGTTGTTTTCACAGACTCTACATCCCGATTAACTGGTTTATCTTCAGATTCTGTATCCTGAATTACAGTTGTATCTTCAGACTCTATATCCGGTTTGGTCTCGTTTTGACTTAAGGTATCTTTGTTCTCACCGTTTACCAAATTTATAACGTTTTCGTCAAATGACTCATTAGGCGCATTCTGTACGCATACTTCAATATTTTCCTCACATAGTTTAGCTTTCTCGTCCTCTTTGACATCCCTCACTATAAGTCCCACATACAACGGCCCCTGTCTCTCGGCTTCCGTCTGAGGGGCCGAGGCTTTCATGATCAGGTCGGTGTCGATTTCAGAATCAGTATCATACTCAGACTCGGATTCCTTGTGCTCAACTATCTCGGGAGATAACTCAATCATGCCGGAGGAACCGGGCTTACGAACAACGCATGCGTACTCACTGCATATAGCATAGGCTTTCTGTGTTGCTCCCTCATATGAAATTCCATTGGGGTGAAGGGCATTCAGTTTGTTCCTTTCGGCATCGTCCCATTGGATTGCAGATTTCTCCTGCGTTGGGGACGCATGTTTCACGGTAAAATCGTGTTCCGCCGCGTAGGCCCCGGAGGCTCGGTGCTTCGATTTCTCCATGCTTTCCCTCCGTTTTGTTTTGATTGTCTTTAGCGCATCGTTAAACTTTGATCCGATCTTTGATAGCGGTGATTGTTTCTTCTTAGATTTTTCCCTGTGTTCCTCTGATGAGGTTTGCCGTTGAATCTCCTCCTTTTGGATGATTTCACTGAGAACTTTGGTCTCTAAATTATCGGGTTCTCTCTCTTTATCTATAGTAATATCAAGCTGCTTTTCTGGCAAAACCTCTTGGACCTGTTCCTCAGTGGTCACTTTTGAATTTTCCTCTAGTAATTCTCCATTAATACCTTTCTGAATAACTTCAATATCTAACACTGGTTCAGAGTGATTATTTATAACTTCATTGCTTTCAATCACATCTATAACTCCATTGTCAACATTATCACTTCCATTGCAAGGAACTACATTATCTTCACTATCCGGGGCACCTGCCGGACATCCGTTAGATTTGAGGGCCAATTTTTTCGCCCTTTCAATGTAGTCGTCGATGTTGCTGTTTCCCCTGTGGTAAGGAACTCTCGTCACAGCAACGATCTCATCCTCCTCTAGCTCCGATGTAACACCCGTTGATGAATTCTCCGACATACCTGATGTGTCGCCGTTACATAAAGAGGGCTCCGCCGCCGCGCGACTCATACACACATTACTGATAGTGTTGTCAATATTTTCCTCGATCACTTGATCATTTTCACCGACCGGTCGGTCTACGCTCGGAGATGGTTGGCCACTTGTTTTTATGCTTTCTGTGTTTTCTTTAGATGTACTTTCGTGGTCAGTTGGTTCGAGTGTTTTTATACATGGAGTTAAATGAATTGTGACCGAACTTCGGAATGTCGGGGATTGGGGTTCCTCGGAGACTTCTCCGTCATTTTCCGTCACATTCCGTAAAATTACGTCACCGCTAGATTCGTCATTTTCTGTTATGTCCATCTCAAGACTTCTCCGCAGTATTTCCGAAACTGTATAGATTAAATAATGAGAAATATCATGTAATTTCTAATGCACATTGTGACACATGGGTAATGCTTTTAAAAATTTTCTCTTTAAGCATGCTAGATCATATGATGCGGGTGGTTTTAATGAACAGATTTCCGTAAAATGGAAAAAAAATTACTTCTAGCATTGCACAAGGGCTTCAGTTTTGCAAATAGTTCTATACAAAAGTGAAACTAATGCATGTAATTTTATGCTCATAAAACTTGAAGGTTATGACATGTTTGAGTGGCTCGGAATTTAAACTTTACAAATATTATAACATTCTTTTATGGATATATTATTCAATAACTTTGATTTATGAGACTTTTATTTAAAAATAAATCTTCAAAACATTTAAAATAATTTCTTAAAAGAACTTCAACCAATTTTTTATCTTTTCATAACAGATGAGAAAAAATGCAATAACTCTTTGGCAATGAATTTTTTTTTCGTACAGGGTAAAGGTCGTTACGTACCTTTGAGAATGCGGTCACTGTGATCCCCTTTATACACGCCCCCGTCATCCAGTTCCTTGTCGGGGTGGGGAATAATCACAGGGCTCTCAAAAACAGCGTTCTTCTTGGTCCTCTCAGGCGACGAAGTTTCTGTATAGATAACAGAAAGAAAAAAATCCTTAAATGAATATTGTTACAGCATACATATCGTTCCTCATCTTAAAAACATTGAAAGTATCCTAACCCAGCCACGGGTAGGGCTTCGGGTTGTTGTAACATAGGAGAGATAAACAGAAGAATAGAGTAGATTTTTCGGTGCGCTTTTGTTACTTTTATTGTGTCGTGTCACTCTCGAATACCTACGTTTAGCTGTGGGCCCGGGGTTTCAATTTACATACAAAATGAAGTACATTTGCATTCTTCGACACGGGGTTAATGGGGGATCTTATTTCCACCGTGTTGCGCTGTTTAGCGGTTAGACTGAGGAATAAAACAGGGTCGCTGGAAAGCAATTGATTCGGCTGATCCACAGATGGTCCGGGGGTTGATTCTTCTTTTTTTTTGGATCATTTATTTAATCAACTCGACATCCTAATCAGGTATTGCCTGGTGGTTCGATCTGTCGACTGTATAGCTACAGTACTTTTGATTTGCGTTAATTAACATCTGCATTTTTTAATTACAGAACCTAAATGATTTAAGAGTAAAAAAGAGACTTCCTTTCTGGTGTATAATATATCTTATCAACTATTCAAAAATGTTTGTTTCGGAGAAGAAAAAAACCACATTCCCTGAATCAAGGTAATAATACTTTTTTACAAGGAAGGGCAGATAAAGTATTAAGTTTCAGAAATGATACACATCTGGTCAAAATATTGAATAAAGAAGAAAAATAAACACGCGAGTTTTATTGGGGAGCTTGGTTCACCTGCTATATATTACACACATATATCGGCATTCCAGGATTAATCCATCAAATGTTATCACGTCTGTTTATCTTCCATCATTGGGAGCCTGGGGGCAGGTAGGGGGAGCCTCTACCTGTGTGACATTATGGTCAGTTTGGCGAGATTACCGTCATTGGTTTCAGTCGATCGTTTAATAGAAAGTACCTGATGTGGACAAATTAACTACGTAGTGACCAAGAAAAAGTCCACACGTCGGAATTCGTCATTTTTTTTGTATTGACCTCCTGTGTTATTTTTGAAAACAAAGTACAAATTACCCACCCAGCTGCTGTAATGTACTTCTCTCTCTCTCTCTCTCTCTCTCTCTCTCTCTCTCTCACACACACACACACACACACACACACACACACACCAACATTACTCATTAAACATACCAACAAAAAAACGACAAATATGTGGGGAAAAAAACACATTATCTACAAAAATACACCATAAGAAGTAAATTATCATATATGATATATTTTCTGGTTTCTTTTTCTCATAAAATAACCCATATACCGGTACACAACAGACAATAGTCAATTGATGCACTATATGTCACACGTGCAAGATAACTTTGCGGTATTGCGGTCACGTTGACCTAAATAGCAATGCTACTGTCTTGTGTCATTGTTTGGCAGCTCACCTGTCTATTAGTCTTATCCGTCTGTAGTGTCTATTTCATATTCATGTGCATTCGTCTTAATTTTTAAACACAGAATTTTTTAATGTCATTTCGCCCCAAATAGGACCACTGTTTTCGCATTCCAGAGCATTGTGTGTGTATATTTATCTGAATAAAGAATTTGACATCACAGATGCAAAACATGTTTTTGTTTTTCGTTTTTTAACGTAATTAAAATATAATTTTTACCTTTATATCATTGCATTCCTGTTGTTGTTTCATAAAAATTTTGATTTTATACTTTAATTAAATTCAATGAGGTTTTTTTTTCATATAATTAAAAAATGTGATTTAAAATGTGTTTTACTCTGATAAAAAAAATCAAATGGTTTGGAAAAAAAATTGAGTACTGACCAGTCATGAAATAATTTTACACAGAAATAAGTCTATTGATCTTACCATTTCCCATTATGAAGTTGCCAGAAATTGTCCTTCAGCAAAACGACATCGGAATATTTGTCCAAAATAGGAAATCCACTGAAAAATATAACAGTTCAATATCACAATCAAAAGAAGAGGAGACAATGGACATCCTTGTTGCAGCCAATTTAAAGTTTGCAATTGACCATAAAAGGAAAACAACTCGCATGCGCACAGAGCGTATACCGGTACCAAATGGAATCAGTATTTTATTTTAAGGCTGCAATTATTTTCCGAGGATGATAACGATATTCCTCTTGGAGCCAACAATACACTATGAACCCCATCAAGAATGGTGCAATATGACTTCACGGGTCGTAAAAATTGTCACATTTTGTATTCAGTCATGTTCTACAAGAAATATGACGCTATTTTCACCTGCGGAACACCAATAATGTCATGTAAAACTGTCCATCCCACCCAAGAAATACACACCTGAAAAAAATTACGTCCCACAATCCGCACCACAATGTGCAAGTAGATTTATATAAAGATCCCGGGGCCTTGCCGCCGAATACCGAGGCAACCCACAGAAGAGACAAGTGCCAGAATGACGTTCAGAAATAGTTTTCCCTTCAAGAATGAGAGAGGTCCGCTGTGGTTAGATTTATTATGCAAATCGAAAACTATACTTCATAAATCAAAATTAAAGTTCACCTGAACATTCAGAAAGAGGGAGAGAAAAGAAAAAAATGGCAATCATATGTCTTTTTTAACAGTGACAACTCATTGAAGAATATACCTTTTTTTTTTTTTACTTTTGAGGTCTTTTTAAGCGATATCTCTATTTATTTACGATGCCGTATTCTAATGAGCATTAATTAATTCATATTTCTTTTGATCTGATTTTGAATACTAATTTTTTCTTTCAATTAAAAAAAACGTTCGCTATGAGAATGAATATACAAATGGAAAATAAACTGGAATGAACCCCAACATTTTGAAGAATAATTTATGATTTAGAAATGATGTTCAATCAAACAGAATTTTTTTGTTCATTACATTATCATATTTACCATCAATTGTTTTGATGTTCAAAGATTTTCTTAGATCACCGAATAGTGGTAAAATGTCATTCATGTAAACTTATAAACAATTATTTAAAAAGTCTCCTAAAATAATTTGTCATAATAATTACATGCAGATACCCGCTGAGATCAAACAAAAATGGTCAAATTATAAGAAGGGCCTTATAGAAGCTGAGAAGTTGTCATATTTGTTTTCAATTTTAAAGCCAAATTTTTCAGAATGTCTTAGTAAAATCAAAAAAGTTTCCAATTTTTCAAAAACGTGAAGAAAAGAGAGAAATTAAGAGACTTACAATTCTGCCTCAATACCGCATTCCACAAATTGCATCAAAACGCGGGGACCTCAGCAAAGCAAACGAGAAAAAAATTCGGACACTCGATTTGGCGTCATCATGTGACCTAATTGACAGGTTAATATGGCGGTATTGACAGTCTTATTGATGGACAGCCCGTGTTTATGTACCTGTGTAAAGTGTGTACTCCGAACACGTAACATCGAAAGCGGTCACATATGCATATAGTTATTGAAAAGCACAACCCACCCACCCCCCACCCCACCAAAAAAATTTTAAAACCTGCGGGGGCGAACAATTTCTTTGATCGAAATTATATTTGAAAGGTGATTGTTTCAAGTAGATACAGTAGAATTTTCAAAATGTGATAGATGATAAAAATCTTAAAGTGGTTACCTGTCCAAAAAAATATTCACCCTCAAGGCATCGTTCTGGCACGTGTACATAGAGAATGAAAATCTTGATTTTTAGAAATAGCTTTATTCGCATCCATATATATACACCATATATACCAGTGCAAATCAAATCAAATTAAAAAAAATAAGAGCAGAGAATCATTCCATTCGTTGAACTTATCTTTTCTACTTTTACGACAATCATGATACATGGTTTCTATATTCGTTTTTACGTATGCTCTAAATAATACATTTCATAGAAAAACCCGAAATTCCAGAACTTTGTCACTGTATATGACACGGTTGAACCCTGTCATGATTTTCTTAAATAAAGACTGATGTCAAACAATACACAACAGAACTTGATACCGGGTGGGATTTGGGGTCTTTTTACTGCATGGTTCAACAAAATGGTGTTCGGCTTTTTAATACAATATATAGTATGTTTCGAAAACTATGCTTTACAAAATAATGGATTGGGCTAGTGAGACGACGAATTTATAAGATTTAAAAAAAGACGAAAATTCGTATACTCGTTTTAAAAATTGTACTCTTTGATAAATTAATTGCAAAACATTGCAGTTTTTGTCTAAAGTTCAATCCAAGGTTTTTCTTGTACAATCAATGTTAAATGATGTACAATCATGTTAAACATTCTTTCTGTTTTAGAACGCAAGCTTTAATTTCAGCAATAACTAAAAAGCTATCGTAGTTGTTTTATATGTATATCATTAAACGCTTACAACCAGCGGAGCAAAAAAAAAAAAAGTTAATTTTAAGGAGCACGAATGTTATCTCTCTTAGTCTATGTAATTATGTGTACTGTATATGAAACAACCGAGAAATGATGTTAGTTGAAATATATTTCAAATATCAAGAGAGAGTACAAAGTGTGGATAAGAATGAGATGAATATCATATATTAAAGATTGGTATGAATTTATGTATATACCTATATAATTATTTTTTTTTATTCTCTGCCTATGTTTCAATATTTGCTTGTGAATTTTACCAAATCAATATGGGTGGCTGTCAAACCAAAACTTACACCATAACGATGTAATTTTGCATAACCTTCGATATCTTTGCATAACACATGCGCAAGATATTGCTTCCCTTTTGGTTTTGCATACTAATTAATATACTCAACTATATATACAGCTTTTGGTAATACAAAGATGTAATTCTGTGGGGTTTTATCAAACTTAAGTCATGGGTGGGTTTTTTTTCAATCTTAATAACATTCTGCATTATGCCAACAACCATAATATATACCCTGATATACATTCAATTTACAGTAAAGTGTTTCATGTATACTTTTACAAAACTTCAGATGTACACTTATATACGGGTCTTGCAACACGTTTAAACTGTCAAGTTTCCCAAAAATTCCACAATATGAAAACACTCTTTTTCCATTTTTTCAATTTTCATTTGTAATTCATGTTTTACGAAAAACCCATTCATATCTTGACAAAGAGACAACTTCTTGCACAGGTTGTAACAGTGTGTCCATGGAACAGAAAAACTGAAAACCTCTAGAATACAAATTACATGAAGTTCTGTTACGTAGCAGACGACACGAAACTTAATCAGATTAATGGCTGGTTACCGTAAATGGGGGGGGGGGGATTATTCGTGACTTGGAGAAACACCTGGTCATTGTAAGGCCAATGTTTCAATGAAATTTGTGGATAAAAAGATACAGACATACAGACGTCCAAATTAGAAGAGGACACGAGTTCTGTTTTTTTTTTCAAAAGTTTTTTCCTTGAAACTCCCCTGAACTATAACATTGCCCCAATGTCATCTCTGCCTGGAAGAGACCTTATTTACGGCGTAAAGACGAAAACGGTGGACCAATAAAGTCTTCCTTAATGTGAAATATGATGTGAAGAGAATAAAAAATCGCCACCAACGCGCGGCCGTGCGAAACCAAGGACCGACCCTGATCATAGGTAACCTGAAAATGTTCGCCGAGGAAGAACAAAAACGCGCCTATTAATGGCAGAGCTTGGGTGTTAGTAACAGCCACAATTATCAGCCATGAAATGCTTGATCATAAGCACTCGTGGGCTAATTAAATGGACGGAATATTTGAGGTCACGCACTCAAAGATTATTTGCATCGTAATCTCATGTTTGTGATTTTATCTTTATTTTTTTAAGGTATTGCCATGGAATCAAATTGGTTTTGAAATGAAAAAAAATTTTTTAACGAAAATTCAATTTGATTTAAGTTTTAAGCTTGTTCCAGACTGACTCATTTTCTAAATGAAGAATATATATTGCGTTAAGTAGAGAAATAGAATATACATTCTATAGAAATTTCTTAATTAATTACTATTATGATAGTGTTTTAATAAACAAGGTTACCTGCATTTTAACAATTGTAACTTACAGTAAATGGGATTTTTCATGCAGTTCTTATCTTCTTTGAACTGAAACTATATAGTAAGAATTTTTGCATAAAAACACTTCAGATCTGTACTAAAAGCCCTTTTATTTGACAAATCGTTGTGATGTCAAACCAACGATTCTATTAAAAGTTAATAAGCACGAAATTTTGGTATTTTTGGTCGCAAATTTGAATTTAATTTGCATGGTCAGGTGACACTATGTGGAAAAATGGCAAATACTAGAGATTTAACCAAAAAAAAAAATGGAATGATTATATAGTTAGTCACTGTTATATGTGCATGAAGTCATTTTATTTCTTTCCTCAATCCTTTTTTTTTCTCCGGCCTCGCTTAATTTTCTCTCCGTGGTTTTCATATCATGCTAATAGGCTAGGTTCTAACTGATAGGCTGATAAGTATGTTGCATAATATGTGAAATTTAACCGTAATGTGAAACTGTTAATAATAAAAAAAACTTCACACCGCGATTTAGAGGACGAAAAGTGTTAAATTTCTCTATCGTTAAAAACACCAAAAATGGGAATGACATTTAGATGAGGGGTGAGGCCACACCGTCCCAAGGAAACGAGTTTTTACATACAACAACTATTATCGTCAGTAGGAGAACTTGTTAATTTTGTTTCCATTCGTTGACCAACCCAAGAAAAAAATGAATAAAAGCCTTCACATTGAAGGTTTTACTTTAAGAATCAAACAGTCCCTTTTTTTCTAAAGACAGATTCAACTTTACAACGCAACGTCAGTGATTAAATATCTGTTGTTCTATTTTCAGTCACGTGTACATTCCTGAATTTCAATGCAGCGTAGAAGACATTAGAATTTGCATTTCCTTGTTAAACTATTAATAATATAAAAAAAGATGAGTGAATACAGAGAGAGAGAGAGAGAGAGAGAGAGAATTCGATACCTGACGATACCCGAGCTTGACCACAAAGCATTGTCCATAAACCAATTAATTCATTAGGTATACAAATGCAAAAATAAAATAAGATTATAATTTGATTGTCGGAAATCACTTGAGAATTGGCTAGCATGCACCGATTTACTATAAGACTGCCGACTTATACTTCTCTATGGTCGAGTGGGATTTTCTTTTATAACTTAAAAACACCATTAATAATGCTTTTAGAATTTGGTCTCTCTTAAAACAAAACCGTTTATACACAAGCTGCGTTTGTCCCCTTATTTCATTCATCATCTGAGTCGTGGTTGAATGACTTTCACGGTTGATATGTAAACCGATCAATTAAATTTGAAAAATCAAATAGGGCATTTATGCTTATGAATATTAGATAAATGATATCTTAAAAGTACATCAACATCGATTTTATGTTTTCCTGTTTAAGCTTCCTCGAGTTTTTATAATCTTTTTTTATCAAATTAATTGTGGATTAATTGTAAGATGCTAAACATTAAGGAAAGCATATTTTGATCCGAAATATCTGTATGCATTTGTAAAACGCGAGTGAGCATACTCATGGATTAAAACAAAAATTGTGAGAAAATGCGACAAAAACCAAATTAAAAAAAAAAACTCACCTTGAATGCATGACAATTTTGAAGATGCTGGATGTCTGGTTTAAAGTACTAAATATATATATATACACGTGTATTTCTCAGAGTTCTTCACTTTTCACTGAAATTTCAATGCTAGTCTCTTGTCGCCAGACTCCGAAGGTGTCGATTTCTATCGTCTGGATACACTGTAATCCTTGCCGTGTAAAATCAGAAATTGGACGCGGCACTTTACGATAATTTATTCCGCAGTGCTCGGAAGGTTGGTATAATACATGCATACCGTACAGTAAGTATGACACCTAAAAAAAAAAATAATCACACATGCATTCCACGCTAACACTTGTAAAAAAAAATCTCTGTTAAAATACCATATGAATATGTTCGGATCAAAGCGATGTGGCTTTCATCTCTTCTAAAGATTACGAAGGTTTTTACATTTTTGATTTTTCCCCCCTTTAAAATTCTTCTTCATGAAACATTCGTTCTTTCATTTTTTTTTTTAAAGATTTAAAAATCTGTCTCTCTTATAATATATAAACATTAATTGTGTTCGTCTTAACGAAGCGAACTGAAACTTTGTACAATGGATAAAGAAACAACGTAATCAAATCCGAATAACTTTACTACATCAAGATATAGCCTCTTGTAAATTGACTCCTCATTTGACACAAACAATCAAAAGCAAACAAATATAAAAATGTTATCAAAATATTAGATCTACAGGTATTTCACCTGCGTGCGGACCTATGATAAGTTCCCCTATTTAGTTACAATGTCTTAGACCCCTGACATACGGGGGTAAGGATCTCTGGGTTTGAATGGATGCACGCGAAGCTGTCGGCTAGCAGGAGAAACTCCATTGACGATTGTCCTTGGTTTAAATGGGCTGGCGAAATGTTGATCTTGGGTATTATTTTAAAGCGATATTTGATATTAGTTGGTCAAAGTATTGTTTTTCTTAAAGTTACACATGTACAGAGGAGAATGTTGAGGTCGGGTAAACGGAGAGAGAGAGAGAGAGAGAGAGAGAGAGAGAGAGAGAGAGAGAGAGAGAGAGAGAGAGAGAGAGAGAGAGAGAGAGAGTTAGTTTTTGTTTGTATGGTTATCATTAATTATTATTTGATAATTAATTTCTAATATCTAAAACGTGCTTTCAAAAGGGGGCACTCAAATTCACGCAAACACATAAAAATCTAATCTCTCTCTCTCTCTCTCTCTCTCTCTCTCTCTCTCTCTCTCTCTCTCTCTCTCTCAGAGATTGCTACAGTCTTTAATGTCGTTTTTAAACAGATAAATAGTTTCAATAAATCTTCAAAGAGCTGAAACCTCATGTTGTTCGGTTGTCAAAAGACATTGTAATTGTGAGTGATAGCCTTGCCTTGTGGTATATGTTAAATGTATCTCCATGGATCAACCACTTGTTGACAAACATCTAGGGAATCAGTCTCAATAAACATCAGCGCTGTCTTATTTGACATTCTTGTAATTTCTATGGTCATTTGATCAATTGGAATAAACGACGTGCGCAGTTGCCTCATCTCCTCTCTGTATTCATTATCGCGCCAAAAGTATCATTATATTATTGCCATTGGTTTCAATTGCAGCTTCATATACTAGTATATTCCAGTATTTCAGAATTATTATTATTTCCCTAATTCTAACATTTTCTTTTATTAAGTTTCAGAAATGCTTGTACCGCTGCGGTAACGCACTTTGAAAAAATTACGAACTTTGAAAATTTTTTACAAAGTGCGTTAAATTTTGGACAAAATCAACGCACTTTGAAAAAAAATTTCAAAGTGCGTTAAATAATGGACCAAGTTAACCCACTTTGAAAATTTTTTTCAAAGTGCGTTATGAAGGTACATCAACATTTTTTAGTATCGACATTCTTAATGCACTTTGAAAAAATATTTTTATATCACAAATTCTGGAACTGAATTTCTAATTTGTTGATAGGATTGATGATTTGTTAACACTCGTGAATATAATTTAACGTATTTAGAACGGGGATGGGGGTAGGGGTTAACCAAAGATACAGGTCCAATACCAGTGCATCATTTAATTGATTATAAGAAGAAGGTCCCCTACCCCTCATTTTTCCTTCCAAAACTTATGATATTCAGCAACTTTGGGTAAACATTTAAGATCGGAAAAAGAAATATGCTCTGTATAAGTACATGCAGTGTTATTGAAAAAACGAGCTGGCCGAACAATAATTTCTCCATTGCTATGTTAAAGAATCTATGTGTTTCAACAGTAACCCTCTTTTCGTATTCTAATCAAATAAATCACTTCAATAAAAGAATATTAACGATCATTAAATTATTATAAACTTAAAAACAAGCATTAGGATGTGGGTTTTTTTTCTCGCACTGATCTTCTAAAAGATCATATTGTTTTTGATAAACATAACGAAGGTATCTTTTTTTCACATCATATTTGCAATAGGCCAGTTGAAATATATCATATATTGATTTCCATTATTCATATATATAAATCATATTCGTTCCGGAATAGCCCAATATACTAGATAAGAGGTAAATTTGCTGCATACTCAAAAAAAGGAAAATGCAGTTGCTAAGCGATGAAGTTTATGTCATATTGGATAATCAAACCTCCCGAATTTTTTTTCTGTGATAAATTATTGTCTTATGACAAAAGAAAAAAAATTCTCATCTAGAAACTGTTTATCAAGTTAGTTGAGAATGCAATTAGTTCTCTTTTAAATATATCATATTAAGCTAAACATGGCTAAAACAATCATTTATTGTATATAAAACTATCAACTATTTTCACTAAACCATGAACATTTTGTTCAAAGTGCGTTAATATCGACGATATCAACGCACTTTGAAAAAAAAAATTCAAAATGCGTTGACTTGGTCCCAAATTTAACGTAATTGAAAAAAAAATTCGAAGTGAGTAATTTTTCAAAGTGCGTTGTAACATACCGCAGACAATGCATAAGTTTATAGGAAATACTAACTTCTTCCAAGGCACAAACACCATCCTTTATTTTTTATTTTTTTAAAGGTGTGGTTATGCTATAATTTACATAAATACGTCTTCACAAGACAAGGATTTTCGGTCCATTTCGAGCTGAGTGGACCGAAAACCGTTGCATGGCTTGTGGAGATGACATACATGTACAAACGGAAAACCATTTCCTCTGAATAATTTTTCAACTATCATGCCGATTTTAAGAAATTTAAAACAATTAACAATGTGAGAACTTAAATACTTTGTTTAAATATAACAACTACGAGTAGGCTATACTTTAGTAATAGTCATACAGAACATTTTAGTTTGGACTGCAGCACATAGAATTTTCCAAAAAATTTACTTTACATTTAGAAAATCAACCAAAAGCCAAATTTTTAATGCTGTTCATTGAAGGCAAACAAAGATTTCAAAATTATACGTTTAAAACACATAGGCGTCGGAACCGGGGGTGGGGGGGGGCATAGCCGCCCCCCCCCCATTTTTTTGGCAAAGTTATACCTAACCATTAGAAACATAGCATGATAGAGGGTTCAGCCCCCCCCCCCTACTTTTTCTCGCAGGAAAGATTATTGTTCCAAAAGTTACCTTGAAAGATTGAGAAGTTGGATTCAGAAGCATACTAGCCCCCCCCCCCCCCCCCCCCCCCCCACACACACTTTTTCTCGCAGGAAGATTTTGTTCCTAAATTTACCTTGGAAGATTGAGAAGTTGGATTCAGAAGCATACCCCCCCCCCCCCATCCCCCCGGATTAGGAATTTCATGATTTGGGGGGAGTAAATTAAAATGAAATATTTAAATAGCCTGAAATCTAGTAAGACTCATTACATGATCAGCACTTTATGGAGAATTTGAAAGAGAATTGACACAACAGAAGTAATGAAGTAATGGCATAATGACATGCACCAGTTAGAGACTGTGACATATGTAACCATGTTATTACATGTAAATATAGTAAGTAATATTGAGTATAAGCTTGTATGAATTCACGACTTAATATGACAGATACATGTACTTGAAAATAAGTCGTTTGTATTGATCTACACTTGGCATGCTTTATTTCATACAGTTTAGAATGGTTATCAATAAATTGTACCCCGATCGACCCTATAACACATTTTCGCCTTTGAATAGTGTAAATATAATTCAGTGACTTTTAGTACTACCAGAGTTATCTTTTCTTTTTCTTTTTTCTTTACTGAAAGTAACTAGAAGGTGATGAATAGGATTAAAAATAGCTTGATCATTTATGATAACTTCAAACTTATTTAACTTCATAACTTCAACATCTACATGTAGAGAGCTGAGATATTTGTTTAGGCATACCTCTCAATTTAATTATTTAGTTATATCTATTTTCTGAATTATTCCCTATCAGCTTGCTTCCAGGAACCCAGTATGTTTTGAGGATTTTTTTTGTTTTGAGGATTTTTTTTGGAGGGGGGGGGGGGAGGTAGTCTCAATTTCAGACAGATTCATTGTTCTTGAACAAGATTACCTTCGAAAATAAAAGGTATATGTTGGATTACATAAATGTTTGACAAAGGGATTGTTTGTATTTAAAATAAAATAAAAATACTACCCAATACATGCTGTTACAGTGTAGTAGCATACATGTAACTTTAACATAAGTATTGGTACATACATGTAACTTAAAAATTAGTTTGAGTATAATATAAATTAGTAAATTATAATATTTGTTTGTTTTTTTTCTGGAGGTTTTCATAACACCCTTCCAAAAAAAATCTGGAATTTAACTTTAAAACTTTTTCTATATGCAGTGTTAGCGTTAAACTTATAGTTTCCTTTTGTGTTACACTACTGCAGTGAATATAATATAATCACCAAACCCTCTGTTTGATGCAATGAAAACTTTTACAGTACTATTAAATTTATTGTGATAAGTATAATGCATGTTCTATGGAAAAGAGACAGATTTTATTTGTTCAGATAACAAAAATGTAGTAATTATCACATTCTAAAACAATGGACAGAAATGCTGTTTTAGTGAGAGTTGTCTCTCTTAGAAGAGTAATGTTCCTTAAAAAACAGGGTCTAATACATAGTTATGAAGAAGAATAATTTAAAATTATATTAAATAGGTTGCAACATATAAAAAAATATATACTACTCATCTTTTGATGTAAATTGACCACAATCATAATAAAGAAAGAGATATAAACTCACTTAATTACATCTTTAAAATACAAATCTTTCTTTAAATAGTAAGAAGCTTCAAATTATGAAAAATAGATAAATCGTTTTAATATTCTGCTGTATATATTAAAAATACCCATTTCTATAATATACAGCAAAACTCGGTTATAACGAAGTCACTGGGACCCAAGAAATTACTTCGCTATATCCGAAATTCGTTATAACCGTATTAGAAATTGATTAAATTTACATAGTTGGGGATCCAAGATGACTTCGCTATATCTGTGAATTCGCAATATCCGTGTTCGTACTAAACGAGTTTTACTGTACATGTATATGTAACAAAAAACAACAGAATATCAACAATTCTTTTGAAACTTCTTTGAGTTGTCTGTAAATGCCATAAATGACACAGAGAAGGTAGATGTGCTGGTCGGAATTTATAGTCCTGTAAGACTCCTGTAAGACCCCTGTAAGACTCTTGTAAGACCCCTACGATGACAGAGATTCTAGGACACGCTGTTGGTGTGGCTATAGACGTGATTACCCTCTGAGCTATGGTTCAGGTGGGAAACTTCCACAGATATCGGATTCTTCAGTCTCTTCTCTGAAAGGAATTATTATTATTTTGTATGTGCACTGGTTATCATACAGGGCATGAAATTATTGTTTTGAGAATTTAAGAGACAGAACATAAAATATGAGTCGCGCGAAGCTTTTTAAAAATAAAATCAACCAAGAAGTGCTTTTAAAATTTGATAATACTTTTATAAATAAAATCCAACCACTTTTGCTATACAAAAACATATGTATTACATCTTGGTATTTCTGGTTCAAGTTGTTTATTGGTAATATAAATTCAATTATCACACTTTGAATAAATATAAAGGAACTTCAGAAATCCTGTCCCCAAAATACAGGCACTTCACAGAAAGATATCAAGTTTTCTTAGATGTAAGTGAAAAATAAGGATTTGAACACACTGTCTTAAATGAACCGTAAGGAAGATGTATGAGCTGAAGTGAAACAAGAAGCTAAAGAAATATGCCTATATGGAAAATACCTCTAAATCCACACTAACAATACCCCCCCCCCTCCCCAAAATCTCCTAATTGATAAAATAAACTTAGTTGCTCACGTGTCAAGAGTTTGAGTTTCCTCCTCTCCCCACAGATACAGCTGGCGCCGTAGAACAGCAGGGGGGTGGTCAGGATGATGAAGCTGGTCAGTAAGACAGGCATGTCGTCTCTGTCATGCTGGGTACAGTTCAGGTCCGTCTCCCCTCCCCACATTAACCGCGTGTAGTTCATCTGCAAAGGAAGCATTCAGTCTGTCAGCATTGGGTTGTTTCATCAATCATCATTGATAATATACATGTAGTGGTATTATTTTATCATTAATTCTTGAACTTACAAAGAATGAACTTCCCAGTGAATGTTGTATTTTTAAGTAATATACAGATACAGAGAACAGTTACTGTAATGCTTTACATTACAACTCTGTCAGCAAAACAAATATTGTGAAGAAGAAAGATTGATATATTTACCCTGTAACCTTACTTCTGATTTTTTTTTTCTCAAAGAAAGACCTTTTGCAGCCTTTTAATTTAAGATGATTTTCGTTTAACTTTTCAACCAGAATACAAGTTGAAACTTAAAAACAAGAGATTTTTTCCTAAATTGATCATCCCCATCCTATTACTGTATACAGGGAAATATTTGCCCCCGTTTTATTTTTGCCCGTTTCACCCTCACTGTCAGTGGGTGAATTTAAGACTGGGCGAATTCCTTTGTCTCAAACTATCTTTCTTTATTCACAACTGTGCCTGAGCAAACTCATGACGGGGCACACCGTTTACAAGTAAAAAAGGACGAAAATAACACGGGGGAAAATAATCCTGCATACAGTATTGCAGCAGTGAAATACTTCTGACATAATATATAGTTATATGTAAAATACATGTATACCAACCATGTCAACAAGGTCCATGCATATTTTTCCACCAGTGGTTTTCCTGATGTCCTTAAAATGACTGTTGAGTGTGGAATAATCCTGTAGGCAGGCACTGCAGACTGTTTTGTTGATGACTGTCTGAAAAAACAAAGGCAGGGGAATAATGATCATGCCGCAAATGTTCAGTATTATATGCAGTATGATTTATTTATCAGTTCTCAACTGTTTGTAGATAATATTACAACTGGTATCCTTACTATTAACCAGTACCATTTCTTAATTTGCTGAATTAGGCATAAAAAGAAGTGATTACGGTAAAATATACCCGGTATTACGATGCCTTAGAAATTGATGCAAGATGTGACACTTTTAAAAACACATAGCATTACGTTTTCTACTGAAAACTGTCCTCTTAGTGTAATTTGAGTTCAATTCAAAATCTGATGGGTGGTGGGTGATCTCTGGACCCTAATAATGATGACTTTACCTCTTTATTGATGTCTGGATAAGTGTCGTTGGTGTACGGTTTTATACATAATGTCAGGTTTTTGTACTGGTCTAGGAAGTCGATAGTATCGGTGTTAAACTCGTAGGTTACCGTCCCATTTTGATCCTCTTTGATGGATTCTTGTACAAAGCAATCTGCAAGGTACCGGGTACTAGTACATGTATTCTGATATTCAAGCCAAAAAAGAAAATTAAAAATATGGTAAATTATGTAATATCTGTACATTATCTTACATGTACATACTGTACCATTTTTACCACAGCAAAAGCACAGGGGTTATGTGGATGTTTATTAATACTAGTAATCAAATATTCACAGAGCAAAAAACAATACCAGTCTTTTTACTTTGAAACAGCTTTGAGAACATATAATACAAATCTATATTTTTCTGATAACCCAGCCCAAATGATTTGTCTGCTTTGAACATTGTGCATTTCTGTAGGATTAATCATTCTGTAAATTAATTATATGTGATATTTAGGCTGTCCAAAGTCAATACCATATTTAACAATACAAAACCAAAGTGGAGGGGCATTTATAAATTTATAAAAAAAAACCCACAACTTACAATTTAAACTTGGCCCCCTGATTCTCTAGTCAGGAGCTCTATTGAGCTATCTGTGCCATCGATTGACCTGACTGACCATCACACGTAAAAATTTTGCATGCATGAAAAGGGGAGGGAGAATATGTTAAGATAATAAAGATCTTACTGTCACAATAGGATTTATCCCAGAGAGTCTTTATCATGGTATAGATCTGTAATATTGATTGCACTCTGTCTGCATCCAGTAAAACAACATGGCAGCCTCCAACATTCTGAAAATACAACAAATCCAACTTCTGATGAAAGATTTAAATTGGATATTAATCTCTTTTCATTCATTTCGCCACACAAACTGACAATAAATCTAATAATTACTGAATTATAATCAAACACTGAAAGAATGTTGACTAGCACTCCCATAAAAATTAGCCAAGACTGTTAGCTATTTAATCACCTTTTCAATATCTTCATAAATGCTTTTCGCCCTTGCATAAGGTATCACACACTCCTCACAGAATCTGAACGGCCTCGATCGTTCTATTGAACATTTAATGAAGTTTGAAGCGCTGTTCGCAAAATGATCTAAGTATGAACAGCATGCGTCAGTCATATTTGACTCCGGATTATCATCTTTTAAACTTTGAAACGTAACATCAGGGAACACAGATTCTTGATGGCGAAGAAAATAAAACGACGAAAATTCAAGAGGCAAAGTAGATGGACTACATTCTAAACTATAGGTTATTCCAAAAAATAGAGAGACTAAGTTAAATAAAGTCCATTTAAACCTCGTTCGTTTCATCTTCCTAGTCACGGCTAGTGCAAAATGCAAAACATCGTCATGTGACCGAAGTGAAAGTAGGGTATTACTAATATACGAATACGGTTCGTGTGACTAATTGACGAAATTCTGTTCACGGTTACCGTCATTTTTATCGTAAAAGAAAGAAGTATCTGTAATGTTGTTTTTAACTAATAAAAATTTTAAACATTAATTAATTCATTTCTCCCGAATAAAATAATTTTCTAAAATATATCTAAGTCTAAAACCAAATGCATATTGCTACTTTGTAATGTGATGTTCTTCATCCAAACAAATTCCAGTGACTCAATTTCTAAAGAAAAAAAATAGACAGTAGCTTTTTGGTTTATTTCAATGCTGAGAAAATCTAAAACAATTTCGAGTATTTATTGAAATTTCATTGTAAAATATCGATTTTAATACATGTTTATGAAGAGCCCGAATTAACCACTTTGAAAACTCAGACACCTTATAATTCAGACTAAATTCACACCCACCCACACAGGGACCAAGCCCGTTTTAACATTAATTTCAATGTAACCATAAATATTTATGGTTACATTGAAATTAATGTTAAAACGGGCTTGGCCCCTGTGCCCACCCACTAAGCAATGTAAGCCCACCAGTAAAAAAAAAATCTGGATCCGTGCCCTGTGAGCATTCTGGTATATGAGTTTTAAACGAGTGTGTTTGAAAAAAGGATATATTTAAAATTACTATTATTTTTTAAATAAATTACATAATATCACCAATAGATGAATTTTCCTAAAATAACACTCTATAAGAATACGAGGATCCGCAAACCGGTACAACCGAGCTATACAACAAAAGAGACATTTCATATCTGGTTCATTTATCATGATCATCTCTGATAAATCTGCAATCATGCAAACAAAATTCATGCAGATATTTACTACTTACAATAGTCTATAGTACTCTACCTGTATAGTATGATATAGCCAACACAGATACCCTTGCTTATTGATAAGAACTGACACCTTTAAAGTTGAATTATTTTCATTTACATAGTATATAAATCTGTAGTGTATCGTTATAAATCAACGCTCAATCTTCTATATCACATGCTGACTTGGATTTTTTATCAATGGAATTTACAAATTTTCCGGTTGAGATTGTGAATATCCCCGAATGATGAAAAAAAAAACCGGGAGATATCATTACTGGACCAATTGCTTGGGGTTTTTTAATCACACATACACGTAGTATTACACTTTAGGCGTGCACGTGTTTTAGGGGTCAGCAATGGGTATGTACAAAGTGACAGGGTTCGTAGCCACGGTGATCACCTTCGTGTCCTACACGGTGTCGTTCTCCGCGCCATTCTGGTACTACATAGACCTGGGGACCCGGGAGATCTATGGCGGACTGTGGCAGTCCTGTCTCTCAAATTTCATCACCAGGACGTGTTCCAACAATGTATTAACCTCCAATCCAGGTACTTTTTGTGAAGATTGTAATTTTTTTTACCAGTATGACACCTGAAATATGGATATTATGGTATACGGCTTTAAACTATTCTATAAGCTATGCTAAGCTATGCAAAGCTAAGCTATTCTGTACTGTCCTAATTTGTTGATGCATGTATATTCCATACTACATATAGATACATTGTACTAGACTAATTTAAGTCCGTTAAGTACTTATTTCGTAACACGAAATAAATGTTGATGAAATGGGCGATTATTGGGTAAGGGAATGAGACAATAAGAAAATGGGTTACAAAATTAGGGAATTATATATTTTTTAAGCCTTGTAAAAATAACTACACATGCATGGAGATAGTTTGGCTTGTCAAACATGGTTGAAAAGGAAAGGATCATATACGTTCCTTCCGAATCAACTGATTTTCCTTTTGCATGACCTTACTGATTTCAGGATGGATTCATGTCTACCAGACGTTCGGGTGTTTGGCCCTGATTTGCGTGATCTCCTGTCTTATCCTGATGATATTGTACATGTTTATTTGGAAACAAGACGAGCGGCTTCGTAAGGCCATAATTTCGGCTGCCTTTGCCAGTGGTATTAAAACTCTCTCTCTCTCTCTCTCTCTCTCTCTCTCTCTCTCTCTCTCTCTCTCTCTCTCTCTCTCTCTCTCATATGTATACGGTTAATATGTGAAAGGGTAACTGACTCATAAGAGAAAATTCACACTCAATTTTTATTTTGTGCTTTTTTCAGCAGGTATGATATTCCTCTGTGTGACAATATTTGCAGCCAAATTCCGAGACAAGGACTACCAGAAGGAGGATCTCAGTTTTTCTTTCTATCTGACATTCGTGGCTATTTTAACCTCACTGTGGACTGGCGTTATATTAATTGTTGGAAACATGAAAGGCGACTGATCTCCGAATGAAGTAAAAAAAAATATGGGGGGAAAGGATCGAGATAGTTTGACTTTTCCTGTCCAACATAGTTGAAAAGGGAAGGATCATATGCGTTCCTTCCGAATCAACTGAATTTGCTATTGTATATATCGGTATAATTACATCTAATGAATTTATTCTTATTTATCTAATAAGGCATCATTAACGTGCGAAATCAACCTCTGCCAATTTTATAAGTCATTATTAGTCGAGAATTGTTAATAAACATATTCGTTGTGTTTTATTATATTTTGTTCTTTGGTTATTCAATGCATTATAAATAAAATGAAATTCTTATATCAGGCTTTATTTTTTTTTATAACTTGTAGCTTAATTGTTTCGAGACTGATCAATGTAATTTAAGCAACATAAAAAACAACGGAAATAACGGACCGACATGCAACAGACTGTTTAACTTTTTCATCTGAATTACTTTATTACGCTTTAAATGTAATTACGAATGTTTTGTATTTCTATACGTAAATGTATTTTCATTAACGTTATATATGAATGATTTTAAAGGAATTGCAAGAGAGTATAGTAAACTTAAGCAGCAAAATACTTAAATATCCCTACAATTAACAATACCTAATACTTTCATAACCGTACGATCCACGAAAGGACGCATCTTCCATGTATGAGTTATAGTAGTAATTAAAAAGTTAGTTTACTTTTCTAGATTTTTCTTTTAAAGTAAGGACTATAGTATGCCCTATAATTAAAAAAAAAATAGTGTTTTATTTTTTCTCAAGAACATCTGAGCCCAGAATCATGAAAGATCCTAGACTGATGTCAAAATTTCACTCATTCACAAAATACTTATTAATTATAGTTTTTATAGGACATACGCAGGTTGCCACAACAGAGGAAAACATTCTTAAAATAAAATTTACTTGACATGTACGATATGATAAGACGTATATATAGCCTACTGCCAAAAAGTCGAAGAAAGCTTCATGATCTTTTCACTTCAATTTAAAAAGCTTTTGGTTAAAAATAATATGAATTTTAGTTCAGCTGTTTTGGGGGTTTTTTTTCGTAGTTACAGGAACAAAACTACCGTAGATTCCGTTAAAATAGTTTATGATTTATCTTTTAAATGATTCGACGACTTCTTTGATTAATAATGGCAAAGTAGGGACCGTGCTTTCTTTGGTATTCATTCGGGATATGCAGGTAGCGTTAGCGGGTTATGTAATTTTTTCTGCAATGATCGCTACCTTCATAACCCGCATGAATCACCAATGAAAGCATTTTATTGTTTATATTCACATCTTTCTTTTAACTAATTAATAAATTGATTACGAAAAGTAAGTAATATTCACTTAATTACTGTTTCTGTACATAAGTACGTTAGTTAAACAGTAATTTAGTAATTTAGCCAAATCGTCTCCCGTGAGACTTTGAGTCTGACATCATCATGATTATTTCGTGCAGCCCGTGATTTTTCTTAGGTCGCTGTAGGTTTAGATCAATCGATAAACAGGGCGTGTCAATTTCTGTCCTGTCAGTTTCTCGTCAGTTTCAGCCGCTGTAGATTTCGACCAATCGATAAATGGGGCGTGTAAATTTCAGTCTGGCTATTTCTATTTAACCAATAAAATGCTTTCTTTGGTGATTCATGCGGGATATGAAGGTAGCGACATTGCAGGAAAAATACATAACCCGCGTTAGCGGGTTATGTAAATTTTTCCTGCAATGATCGCTACCTTCATAACCCGCATGAATCATCAAAGAAAGCATTTTATTGATTATATTAACATCTTTCTTTAACTAATTAATAAACTGATTATGAAAAGTTAGTAAAATTCACTAAATTACTGTTAATACACAAAAGTACGTTAGCTAAAAGAAACAGCCAAATCGTCTCCCATGAGACTTTGAGTCTGGCATCGTCATGATTATTTCGTGCAGTCCGGGATTTTACTAAGGTTGCTGTAGGTTCAGACCAATCGATAAACAGGGCGTGTCAATTTCAGTCCTGACCAATCGATAAATAGGGCGTGTAGATTTCAGTCTGGCTGTTTCTATAGAGCTATGAATTAGCTATAAGTTTCCGTAAGAAATAGAGGAAATAATACTTGGTAGATGTAAATATAAAGCTATGAATTAACTATATGTTTCCGTAAGAAATAGAGGAGATGTAAATATAAACCCTTGAACTTGGAAGATGTGGTGTTTCATGCGGGTATAAAGGATTCTATCATTGTAGAAAAAATGCATAACTCTCGTAAGCCGATTATGGACTCTGCATTGATCGTCAGTTTCTGTACATATTACAATCGATTATCTTAAGGAAAAGAGGGGAAAGATACCTACAGACGTCAAAATATAGAGTTGAACTTCAGAATCTTGAACATTGTTATTTCGATTATCACGGATTTGCAAAGTGAATTGAAAGTTCCAATTACTGTTCCTTGTACTTGTATCTGAAATCGTCTGATATCTGATGTTTACTTTATGCAGATTTGAAAAGTAAATGGCAGGTCACGGATCAACTTGAGTTTTTCAAAATCTGCACCTCATTAAGCCCAAGTCTTTTCTTGATAACAATATAAGAATGTTTTAATAAATGTCATACCAGTATTCTTCTCATGCAACAATCGAAGTATCTTTTGTGCTTTCATATCCATCATTTACCGTAAAATTAGACAATATTGCTCACAAAATACATTCAAACCTTCTCAAAACAATCTAGCCCAGAGAAGCAAACTTCATGCTTTTAAACTAGAATTCGATAAATGCAAGTTAAATAAACTAAAGAAAAAACCCAATTTAAGGGTCAGTATAAAGTAACTTTGACTTTTTTTCTGAAATTCAAGTTAACAATGTTGGAAATACTAAGTTTGACTGAGTGTATTCAACTTTATTTCACAACACCAGATGAAACCTCAATATTGAATAAAATCTACAGAAAAAACAGGCTTTTGTATCACGTTTTAATGAACATAACAAACTTCATGTCTATTTGTTGAACAATACATGTAATATGTTGAGACTTTCACATTTACGTATAACAACCTTTTTCCCCTCATGAAAGAAAAAAAGATGCAAAAAGCATAATTAGGCAGAGTATGTTTGTGGCACATCAGATGTTGAAAAAGATAAATTAACAAATAGCAACAGAAAGATCTCAAAATAAATGCAATGATATTAAATTAAATGATGAACTCATAAATAATATATTTTTTTTCAACATAGGCAGTGCAAGTATTGGCTTGCAACCACTTATGGTTGGACAGCTAAATATGTGTGGTTTAATACAACAGCAGTTGAGTTTTACATGTACATATGGCATTTTCATAGACTTAATTTATACAATGAAAGACAAAAGGTGAAAGTATACATTGCACACATGTCACTGAATGAAATCCTTGTCAGATTCATATTTAAAATTTGGATTGTTGACATTAAATGTAAGAGAATGTCTTCTTAATATGCATTGTACATATAATTAATTAACTGAAAATAAAGTTAATTTAAAACAGACACTACCAAATAAAAACAATGAGAAACACAAAGTACACAAGTACAGTATGTACCGGTATATTACAAAATCTAAAATGTGAAGAAAAAAATACTTTAATGCCAAATCACATTCTACATTGTTGAGATTGATTGGGTTTTTTTTTGTACAATAAATATGGTAGCTCAAAGTTAACACAGCATGATGTTGAGAAAATGACAACTTGAATGTACCAGAATTGATCTTGCATAGAAAAATAGAATTTCCAGTAACCCTGTTCAAATAAATTAAAATGTTACCAAACAACCACAACAATTCAAGAAAAATAAACTATAAATCTACATGTACTTCATCCCTCTTGAAATATCCATATATACACTTTTTTTACGAAAGTCAAAAAATATCAAGAAATGTCAAGGACTTATCACAAGAGGTCAAGGTCAATCATGAGGAAACACAGCTTTAAGCCAAGGTCGAGGTATGTACTGAGCACCATCAAATCCTTCAAAGTAGTTTTCTATTCCGGGGTGCATAATCTGAAATAAAGAAGTTTTTCAGTATTTACTTCTCTCTGAAGAAAAAAAATACAGCTTTTATACATGTAAGATGGTCTCTAAGATAAATTCCTCCAAACTTTGCCAAAAAAAAATTATTTAAAAATTTCATATCTGGGAAATTCTCTTCAATTTTTACCTTGATATTACCAGTATATAGATTTAACATCATTGTTTTACATGTACTTATAATTATCATTAACATCAGATATCTTATATACGTTTTACAAAAGCCTTTGACGTTAGAGAAAAATGTTTTATTATAGTGTAAATTAGTGATAACTAAGACAGTTACTATGAAATGTTAATTTTTTACTTCAATATTCGATATGATATCAATGTTTTGCATACAACATGTACAATATAACATAAAGTTTCATATGACCTTGACATTAGTTTCACAATTACCTTGACATTAGATATGATATCAATGTTTTCCTGGGGTACATACGTCAGCTGTGGCGTCATTCTGTCCCTAGTATCTACAAGAATGGCATAGTTCGGCTGAGTTCTCCATTGCTGAAATGTACAATTAAAGGAATTTTTGTAAAAAAATCTTTTTATGCTCAAGATTTGATGAATAGGGTGTTTTGGTCAAACATCGATAGCTGGTATACTCACAGGTTTGTCTTTTCTGTGGTTCTGTTCTACCCAACCTTCAGGGGCCTGATTACAAAGATAAAAAGAGAAAGAGAGTTTCCGCAAAATTTCTCTAGAGAGATTTGATACAATTTCACCTTTGGTATAAATTATGTTCCCCTTACCCTGGCTTGAGGATCCCAAGCAACAATTACCCCTCGGTAGCCCCATATTTTGTGGCGTATTACTTGGCCCACTCTATACCTGACCTCTGGAGGTCGAGGACTACGAGGCTCCGTAGAGGCTAAAATTAAATTCATTAAATTAAATGTGATAATATCCTTAATGGTCTTTATCACAAAACCACATCAGCCATGTGGAAAATTGTTCTAAATATTAAAATACAAAATGTAAACACAAAAGTACAAGATTAATATTGGTTTCAATTTTCTAGGAGATGAAAATATTTTCTTTTCCATCGTACTAGAATGACATTTTGTCATTGGATAAGGCGTATCACTTGAATGTCGTTTAAATTTTTTTTAGACGGCAGCATGTAAATTTAAATGGCTTCAAGGTGGACTTAACATCTTTTTAACTGAATATCTACCCAAATGTTCCAGCATAAAAAAAAATTCTCAGTTCTTAAACATTTTGAGTAATCCCCTTTTGAACAAGACGTAACAACGTTTAAAATAAAAACACTACAGCAATGGTCACCAAATGAAATATTTCCACAGATAATGGAGGAAGAGTGCAAAGTGAAGCAACTAATTAAACCAGAGTTCCAAAATCTTTACAATCAATTTAAAGAGCAGCAGAGGTAAGAAAGCAAAGAGAGACTGTCCCAGTTGATTTTAGACTTTCAGAAAGTTGATGGCAATTACTACAACGTAAATTCACTAGACAGTTTTTCTGTAATTCTGTCATGAAATGTACCAACATGCTTTTCTTATATTTGTTTAATATATATACTTGATTGCTTCTTCATCCCCAAAACAAAACACATACCGGTATATGGTTTGTAACTGACTAACTTTGAAATTCGGTGGGTTGTTAAGGTCTATAAAAAGCAAGGCAAAGCCAAGCACTCTATGGACTTTAACAATATGACTGATTTCCTTAGTCAATTACAAACCTAGTAATTATTACAACAGTAAACAAATAAACAAAGTGAATTGATAAAAAAACCAATAAAAGTGCGTCTCAGCTTCTATTATCAACTCCTTATTTTTATACGCTATAAAAATTATTAGACAGGTAGATGGGTACAAGAAACTAAGTTATTATCAATATACTTGTACACCATTTTCATCTTTTAAATTATTAAATACTGCATCAATAGTTGGTAACGTGGTATGATATAATACAGTAAGAGTTTTTATGTAATCAGGTAAACAAACCTCCAAAATACCCCTCTGGGTCCTTGAACTTCATGACCTCTAGGGCCGGGGATTCCCCATTGAGGTCGTCCTGTCCAGCGTAGCTCCCCGGCTCGTCCCTGAAGATAAAACTCATGCACCATTGCTGCCAGGATTTCCACGATAGATACCTCTCCTTAAAACCAGCTGCACTGTTAAAAAGGCTGGAAAAAAATGGACCCTGTTAATTACTGAATAATTCATTTCAATGCTGCTTACTAGATCAACAGAGTATATGCTATACTAGTATTGATTTCAAGCATACTCTATGAATTTAACGCATTTATAAATTCATATTACATGGATTCATTAGAACAGGTACGAGTTTCCATGCTATGCATAGTTTAAGCAATTCAAAATAAATTTACATTACACGGATGAGGAGAAAATATTTCACGAACCCATTGAATTTTACACAATGTCTAGATTGACCATGCTGAATGCAGCTAACGTGATGCTTTATGTCCATGTTAGTAAATAGTTTTTAAATCAGCTTCAGAATACATGTAATAGAGATTGCTTTATTTGGTGAATATTAAACTGATATCAAAGTAATCATGACAATAGCTGGCTTACACAACAGACAATTTATGAACTAAAATTTGAAAAATTGGATAGCTTTTTAAGATTCAATGACAAACAATCAAAAAGACAAAGTATCATAACTTAATTACTTTGTAATATTGCATGACTTCACTGAGATTCAATGCTATTAAGAATTTATATAATGACTATATATAAATCATATATTGTGATGGATTTACTTCCTTACTGTATGGCTTCGATCATCATCAGAATCCACAGGTTTTCTCTCCATTTCACTGCTTTGTAACAGAGGAAACTTGTGGGTTCCGACGCTGAGTTTGATCAGATTTATTGGTTGTCAAGAAAATGTCACGATTGTTTGACAGAGACAAATCTTACTTTCTGATTGCATAGCTTCGCTGAGATTCATTGGTTGTCATGTATCTAGAGACGATGTACTGTAAAGGAACCGCCATTAACAGCAGCCCCAGCTGTAAGCCTGCTCGTCGGTCTAACGGCATTCTGTTTTATTTCCAATCCATTCATCTAAAAAAAAAAACAATATTGAAAGTCAATTTTTTATTCCCACATACCGGTATTTTGCCAATTTAGTGTAAGTACCAGTAGATTGAGTTTTTATTTATATCAATCATTACAATCTTAAATTTTTACACTAGCCAATTCTATTTTCAAATTCAATTTTGCAAATCAAAAGTCTAGCCAATTTACTATTTTATCAACTTTATTCACTTGTCTGAGTGTTGTGACAATACGGTATATCAATTTATTAATTAATTCTTCATTTAAGAAATTTGTGGGTCTATCCAGATTTTTACTATGACAAACAGCTGAAGTTTGGGCCAAATTTTGAGAATATGATTATAATAGACTGTCATAAATTTGATGTAAGCACAAATCGTAATACACATCATTTTTCAAGCTGAAATTCAGAGAGAGATTATAATTTGGGCTTCTAAAATGCAATTATTCATTCGATCATCAGTAGAGCAAACAGTTAGTCAAGATGAATGTGGTGTAAAAAATTTTTGTTTACATTTTTTATGTGCTTTGTATCTCAAAAGATTTCTCCTTTGAAACGCCACCTCTAGCTAAAAATAAAAGTCTTACTATAGGGATTTTGCATTGCAAGCAAGACGAAATTAAGTACCCAGATGATAATGTCGAAAAATTGTGCAAGATATTCTAAGTATTTGAGAATGGAGATCAGAAAAGATATAAACATTTTCCATTATAAATCTCCATAATTGTGAATTTCTGAGTGAGGTATAATAATGTGTCAATGAAGATATGTTGGATATTTTCCCTTTCATCGATTTCAATTGCACTTCTTTCACAGGTATGAATCTGGTATGTGTATTTTTATTAAAAATCATCCAAATGTGCTGCATAAATATCTTAAATGCGACAGACTATAATAATATAAATTTTTTAAAGAATTCTAATATCAGCTGTATCATATTCGTTGGGACCATCTATGCGTGCAAGCTAGATGAATAAAAGAGATGCTTGATAAAACATGAAATTCTTTGAAGTAAAATCTGTACATTTTAATATTGACATCATCCATAAAGATGATACTGATATGACCTCAGGCAATGTAACACTCACCAAACGTGAAGTTTCTTTGAAAAAATCTATAATTTATTAAATTCTCAAACTTTGTCACCTTAGCTTATGCAATACCCTAAAATAAACGATTTGCAATTGGCTATCGGGTATCTGTAGAGTAAAAATAATCCCTTGAAAGTCTACAAGAACATTTTAACTGCCTTAAACCTTGCGTATGTATCTGTCTATTGGAAAATGCAAGCATGATTTTGAAAGTTGAGGAACACTTCTATACATGTCCAGCAAGTCAGTGGCAGTTTATGCAATCACTGTCATATATTATAGACCAATTTTTAGAGCACTAAAAAGACTGCGTATTATCACAACTCACAGTACACACACACACGGTAGATACATTGATCAGTTATCAATTATGCACGATACAAAACTCTTACCTGTTCTCTCTTCTCACTGTCTCATTTTGACTCAGGTAACAAAGTCCTTTGATCTTTCATCAACTTAGTCCCCCGTCATGACCGAAATAGCAAAATAAAGACTACGTGTTTATAATTCTAGCTTTCGGACATATAAGTTACTAAATTCAGGAACAAATCATGAAATGCCACGATATTGTTGACATCGAACTGCTTACGATTGTCGTAAAAACAAAAACCCTCTTTTTCTTCTGTTGCATGCGTTTAAGTACTTTAACAATTTAATTATTTTGAATTTTTTTTAATTATGATTGAAATAAAATTAATTAAATCAGGTACAAATTTTAAATACAGTTTTCATAACGAAAGATCACTGGTGTCGTAAACGCCCTCTTGAACACGTGCCTGTTCAGCTCGCCTGTACACTGTGAAAACGCGGGAAATCTTAAAGTTATCAATATACACAATGCATTTTTCGCCAAACGCATTAGACATACCGGTAGTGTTTATTATAGACCCCTTTCACGGAAACTGCGATACAGTTCCTTTCCAGGGCAAAATGACATATATTTCACATATCTTATATTAAAAAATTATCTTTTCTTTAATGTCGCAATAAAGTATTTTATGTTCATGAATGTCGCGGCCAGAGGGTTAAATAAAATATACACCAAAGTTCAACGTGTTCACCCAAACTTTTCTGACCAAATATATATGAAATAAATGATACGCATTGAAGCTTTAATATTATTTCACACAGGGTGCATCATTTGTTCAGACAACTCTGTCTAAGGTTTTCAAGATAGGAAGTTATTTGCATTTTAATTTTACAAATACCGATTTGCACCATAGAGATAATCATCATACAAACTTTGATTTTTTTTTTATTGACAAATGGATTATGTATACTGTTTAATACACAAAAGAAAAACTTGTTTGCTGTCACATTGACATCTTTATCTTGTTAATAGAGTTAAAAGATGAATTATTATGGTATATCATTTTAGTTCTAGTTGCCCTGCATTATCAAATATTTAAAAACCTTTCTACAAAAATCCCCTTTTTTTCTAATTTACTGTTGTTTTCTTCTGATAACTTCAAATCCATTCAGAAACTGTTAATTGAAAGCTTCAAAGCTGAGAGAATTCAATATGTTAATTCCTTATATCTTCTCGGTCTTATGTACCGTACATGTATTTTATAGATATCGTTAGCCAATCTGATATATACTAGTATTTGATGTAGGATCTTCCAACATTTTTCTGTTTATATAATATACTATGTAGCATTTACCTATGAGCCACATGGCTCCTTTGATCAATAAAAAATTAAGGATCTCGGGAAAATAAACACACAATCTTAAATCAAGCACTTGCACAACCTTGACCCACTCTTAACACTTGACAAAGCAAACAACAATTTATTATACATATTTAATAGAAAAATTGTCCATAAAAATTTACATGTATCAAAGGTAATTAAATATCAGCTTATCTACATTTTCTTGCATCAGCACATGTATTTGAATCATTTTAAACTACATGTAGTAACAATTTTTACCTGTAAACTTTTAATGAATTTCAATGTTCAAAGTATAAAGTAAATGTTTGAAAAAATTCAAAGTTATTTTAACATTTAAACAAGTACAATTTCATCAAAACTTATACAGAGAATGCATATTTTTTGTATTGAAAAGTTTAACTGCATTTCCAGTTTTACAACAAAACTGAGTCTCAAATTATATCCCTGCACAGAACATCATATATTTTTCAATGATTTAAACAACATAATTTCTTTTTAGGTTTTATGAAAATTCTTATGAGAGAGAGAGAGAGAGAGAGAGAGAGAGAGAGAGAGAGAGAGAGAGAGAGAGAGAATATAAACATGCAAGTTTATCAATATCTCCAAAAACACCCTGCAAAGTATATGAATGAAATAAAAGACAAGATGAAACTAAGTAGGATGCACCATTTGATTTTTTTAATACTAGTATTTATGTTTCTAGATCCTTAAAAAATGATTTTCTCCATCTTTACAGTTTTCAACTCTACATGCACTTCTAATGCATACAAGATCATCTAAGCCAAACATTTTACTTTTCTAGTACAGCACATGTATATATATGCATCAAACAAAGCTTGAAATAAGGAACAACCAACTTAAAACTTACCCATAAATAAAACTGTATTACCTGTCACATATTGGCACACTTTGTCCATGCAAACCGAAACATTCATATAAAAAGAAATTACATATATAACCGTACAATACATACTCTCACACAAACACAATCATTCTGTTAAAATGTTCATCCTGTTCACTTTTAGAAGTTCATGCCGGGTTTGAGGATGGGAGACGTCCAGATGGCCGAGCTGGTCCTCTTGTTGAAGCGAGCTTTCTTCTTGATGAATAATTCATTGAGATCTGGCGGCACAATTTCTGTGAACAGCAGGTTCAGGTCCGGGGGATGATAGTGTTGTTGAATCAACGCAGCCTTCAAAGACGCACCTATACAAGAAAGTAATTAAACATCAATACATTAAACAATTGCAATTAGCCACAACAGCTATCCTTTCATTGTGACCACTCAAGATTACATTTGTATGGATGAAATCTTGAAAACAATTATTTCAAGGAATTAGTCCTACCTAAAGCCCATGTGGGGACTTTCTTTTTAGGTGCGTCATCTTCATCAGTTGAATCATCTGATCGAAGATCTGATATGTCGTAACTCTCTAGAGAAATCTTATTGGGGAAGTATTTCTTTGCTGGAGTCATTTCGTAACTGTAAAATGCAGAAAAACCAATAGATCTACATCTTGGACATCCTCAAAATATGGAGAGAGAGAGAGAGAGAGAGAGAGAGAGAGAAAGAGAGAGAGAGAGAGAGAGATGAACATGTGTACTGATTAATTTAACTCTTTTATAAGGAAGTAGTTTTTGAGACTTTTTAAAACATTTTTAATTCCCAAATCTTTTAATTGAGGTTAATTAAATAAGATTTCTTACGAGTCTGGGTTTGGCATCTTTTCCTGACTGTTGACTGGCTGCTCCACTGGTTGCGTAGAGTTGAGGTTTGGCTTGGGTAAGCTGGAGACAGCACTGGTGGCCGTGTACCCCTGGGTGGACATGTTGTGTTTGTTGACAATGGCATGGATGGCTCGCTCCCTCTCCTTCAACTCTAGCTTACGTTTCTCTTCTTCTATAAGTCGTTTCTTTTCCTGGAATATATGGTTAGAAAAATCTTGCCAATCTATATTTATGTTGCCATTATTTAATCAAACATCACACAACACTTCATAGAATAGAAAAGCAGGTTCAAACCATAAGCTGATTACAAAAAAAGTGGCAATAGAATGGACCTATTTTTCAACTCCATCGGCGATTACTTTTACATCTACACTGACAATATTCTAAACTTGATGGCAAGTCACACCATTTTTTTAAATCAGTAATACAAGCTCTAAATTGAATTATTCATACAATATATCAAAATAAGCTCACTTTTGAACTCACTCTTACATTTCGGCTACCAGTATAAATTACTCTCTTAAAATTATAATCGAGGTCAAGAGTGAGCTTGTCTATGTTTTATGGCCCCAAAGCCTCATGTAGATTATCTACTGAGTACGAGACATTTAATCTTTCAGGATCAAGAGTCAGAAATGATCTACAGATGTGTTTACCAGCTCCTTGATCTTCTCCATTTTCTGCTTCAGCTCCAGGTCCTTCTGTTTCCGTTTCTCCATGTCCTGGCGTTCCCGCTCCGCTCTCTCCTTGGCTAGCTGCCTCTCCCTGTAGAAAATATCCATATTTATTTCCATCTTCATACCTTTGTGATATTATTCTAGTCAATAATTTCAGAATATTCAGAGGTAATTTAATCTTCATTGCCAATCTGCCATAGCAATTGCCACTTGTAAAGATTTTAACCATAAATTTTAGTAAGAGAGGGAGAAGATTTCTGTAATTGACTTCAGTAACCTTTTTCGTGGCTATCAATCTACAAACCTTACATGGCATGATGCATATCTAAATGCCACATATTGTACAATGAAATCTTTCCCCCAATCCCAAATATATACACATATATATATCCGGTGGGTAGTATGTATCCTGACCTCTCCTCCCGGAGTTTCTGCCTCTCCCGGATCTTCTCCTCCTCGATCTTCTTCAGTCTCTCGTGCTCAGCAGCCCTCTCCCGCTCAAACTCAGCCATTCGCTCCTCAAACTTCCTCCTCTCCTCAGCCTTCCTCCTCAACCTCTCCTGCTCCTCGTATTCCTTCTTCCTCTGTAGGAACTCATTGTTCCTCTGTTCCATCTCTTCCTGCAACACGAATTGTAGAAGTTATACAATGAGGGTATTTTTTGTGTTGTTTAATTTTGCAAAACCAAAGTTGACACAACACACACAGTCATACAAATGTTGGAACTATTTTTACAATGTAAGTGAAAGCTTATCCGATCAATTATGAAAAAAATATGCTAGTAAGTCATTTCCTAAAATAATAATAACATGACTTCTTTCTCTATTAGACATTCTCTTCGCTTTTTTTAAGGATCTTGGTATTATTCTCAATTCTGACATTACAAGGAACACTAGTTTCTAGGCTTTTAAACAGCAGAAAAACAGGTCTAATTATACAAATGCAGAAACGGTATGAAAGTTATCATTTCAGAAAAAGTAAACCATTTGAAAAACTGCCATTCTACAGGGCTCTACATTAACTTTTTTTCCTACCTGTCCATTCGGACAAGTGACCAAGACATTTACTTGTCTGAACTTCAACTTCACTTGTCCGAAAAATTTTCAATATGAAAGATCAAATATTGTCAACTTTAAAACTACATTTCTGTAATACTAAAATAAAGTTATTTATTGATTATTCTAGCTATAATTAATAACCTGACTTTTTAAATGGAAACTTAAAAGTGTCTTTCCTAAATGTGTTTGTTCCATATAACACTAAACATGATTTGTCAGCTGTAGCTTTGTCATGGCAAATTACAAGACATTTTAAATTTAGCATCAGGTTTAAAAATACATATAACTTATATTGATTTCTCAGCTGTTTTTTTAAACTAAACATGGAAAGTCATCATTGTCTATCAATGATGAATTAAACCTAAAATAAATTACACTTCTTTCCATAATCCTTTATCTTTCCTTCCTTTCTTTTTTTCAACATGTCTGTTTGGTACTTTGTAAGAACTAAGATCCACACCTTTACAGTTCAATATTGAAAGTTGTTTGAAATAAGTGAACTTCAATCCAGATCAAGAGTAACTCAATTGCATTGCGATTTGATGTCGGGATCGAAATTCAAAATGAATAATCGATAAACTTATAACGAGACTACGGATAAACTTAACACAAAACTTTCTTTTCTTTTTTAAATGTTGGAGACTTCTTTACATAAAAATGCACTTGTCCAGTCAGACAAGTGGCCAGCAGTATTCACCTGTCTGTATATTTTTTTTTAATTGGTACCGGACATGCGTTAATGTCGAGCCCTGATTCTACTACATTTATGTTTTGTTTCAGAATATTTATTCATTAGCGATAAACAGTGCAGAATTATAAAAAAAAAAAATCCACTGCATATTAAGAATATGTGATTGATACAAGATACTGTGGTTTCATTAATATTCAAGGGTATCAATTTTTGTGGATAAAGTGAACATCACAGTTTCAAGGATACGTAAATTCGTGGCCAATGACCCTAACAATAAAAAATGTTAATAGAAATTGCACTTCAATGAACATTAAATTTCCTAGGTCAACTTAACAACGAAATCCACGAAAATTGGTATTCAACGAATATTGATGAAACCACAGTATAATATAAAGTTTAAGTCCAACAGGAGCTTTGATTGGCTGATGTAACACACACTGACCTGTTCCTTCATTTTACGGGCTCTCTCCTCCTCCTCCTGTCTACGTCTCTCCTCGGCTTCCTCCAGCTTTTTAAACCTGTCAATGTACACCATTATCTTTAACAAAGGTTTGAAAGTAAAGATTGATATATATTTGTTAAACCTATAAGTATTTTGTAAATGAATTTCATAGCTGTTTTATTACGTTTTTCTTAAGTTTTAGAAACAATGTAAAAAAAGTTAAAAAATATTCTTCTGAAACAGTGTTTATCTTAAACAAAACATATGCTTTAGTAGGATAAAAATTGGAACACTGATTTTTCAAAATACAGATAATGTGTATATCTTCTGATTAATGTGCACACAATAAGAACTTCTATAAATCAGTAAATACCTATCCCTTACTGTACCGTAGTCTCATAATTTCACATAAGGGAGTTGAGCCACTTGTTAAAGCAGCCATAATTCAGCCTCAAAATACAGGCACAGTTACCATGTTACACAGTGGAATTTCACTGCCTCATACCTGAGCCTCTGTTTCACCACCTCATACCAGACTCTATATTTCACCACCTAGTACTTGAGCCTCTGTTTCACCACCTCATACCAGACTCTATATTTCACCACCTAGTACATGAGCCTCTGTTTCACCACCTCATACCTGAGCCTCTGTATCACCACTCATACCAGAGTCCCTATTCCTCCACCTCATACCTGAGCTTCAATTTCAACACCTCAAACCTGAGCCTCTGTTTCACCACCTCATACCAGAACCACTATTGCTCCACCTCATAACTGAGCCTTTGTTTCACCGCCTCATACCTGAGCCTCTGTTTCTCCTGCTCCTCTTTCATCTTCTCCTCCTTAAGGTCATCTGCCTGCTTACTCTTCTCCTCCATGGTCCTCATCATGCGGCTCTTAGACTCCATGTCCTCGCGGTTGGCTTGCTCTCGCCTCTCATTCACTCGCCGCATTCTCTCTTCACGTTTCCTGCCAAAGAATTGATTCACTTGAAAAATTGTGTAAAGTATAGCTCAAAATATTTGATCACTGTTTTTGTTCAATCATGTTCCCACTTTACATCTCTATATGTATTATACACTTTCTGTCAATTACCTTGACAAGTCTAACAGACTAATAATTTATACTGGTACAAAAAATTTTTATACATTAATTTTTAGCAACAAAAAGTTCATTATGTTAATCAAGATGAATGCAGTTGTGACATACTTTCGGAGCTCCTCTATCTTTTTCTTCTTCTCCATTTCCCTCTTTTGTAACCTCTCAGCCTCTTTCTTTTTCTTCTCCTCTAGTTCTCGCTTTCTCTGCTCCTGCTGTTCCTGATAAAAGTTCCCAAATGAAAAGTAGTTTTGATAAAAACACACATCCACACTTGTCCAATGTCCATACATGTTTCTCAGAAGTAGAGAATCATCTACCTCTGAGAAAAAAATACTGTAAGTCATTTTAATTCCACGGTGTTAAATTTTCGCGAATTCTCAAAAAGTACCAGTTGCGATGGTTTTAATTTCACACTCCAAGAAAACCAGTTGATCAAAGTATAAGCAATAAAATGTTTTAATAAAACTTATGTTAATATTTACGCTGGGTTTATTTTAGCGGAAAAACGATAAATTTCGAACATAGTGAAATTAAAACCATCATGATTATTTTCCAATCTACAGTAGTTTGAGTTATTTAGAGTAAAACAGTATCATAATTTTCAAACTTTATGCGCATTTCTTACTTTGACAGAGAGTTTGGAGGGTGGAGTATTCTGATGCAGGAATGACTTGATTCCACTGAAGTTCAGGTTGGCCGGGCGCACAATTTTGCTACTAAGATTGTTGAGGAAAGACACTGGTTTCACGATCTGGAAGTGGCATATATGATAAATCAGAAAGGTTAATGGTATGCGTATGTGAATATGTCTTAGATTACACATCAGAAAGGTTTATAACCTTCATTGACGATTTACATGTACACACAAAGGTACATTAGGTCTGTTTAAAACTGAAACTGAACTTTGTTTATTTTACAACAATTCATAAACAAATTCTACAACTTATATTTATATCTTTCGTTTGCACGAATGTTAGTGCAAGGGGTCATTGATGTGGGAGAAAGCCGGAGTGCCCGGAGAAAACCCACGTGTCCAAGCAGGCGACCACTATAACTTTTCACATACAACCACTGTTGATCAAGGGGATTGAACTTGGGTCGCAGCGGTGAGAAGCAATTACATTGTCCACTGTGCTACTTGGACACCCTGGTCTGTTTAATGTTAGAACAGTACTGTACCTTGGCCTGTTGTCTGGCTGTGTCTGGAGTATCATCCTCACTCTGACTGCTCCTGTAACACAAAGGCCACATCATAGTTACATAACCTAAGTAATTATTTCTGACCATTCTCTTTGGTACAAACAAATCTTATGTGACACATAAGCATCAGCTGTGAGTTATACATAAAGTTAGGAACCAATGTGGATATTGTCATATTCATTTTTTTTCTTCTTCACCTATTACATATTTTGTTTTAGTACTTAAGTATATTTTTTTTATGTAAAATGTAAAGAAAAATAACTTCTTAAAATATGAAAAGCCAAATTTCATTACCTTTCATCATCTGTTCCATTATCTAAACATAATAGAAGAAAAAATATGAAAATAATAAACTTACTATGCAAGACATAATGTATTTATTGTTTACAATAAGGTATAGCATACATACACATTTACATTAATCTGGATAAAAAACAATGCACATACAATTATCAAAACATTGCTTCAAATAAGAATTTTTTTCTTCTTCTTTTTTTTTTTTTTTTTTTTTTTTACAAATATACCTTTCCTCTCTGTAGAGTTACCAGACATTTCCTAGAAAAGAGAAAAACAAATAATATAGATATTTTCCATTTAGAGAAAGAGCAAAAATAGTTAAGACAAAATTAAGCATGATCATCAAAGATAAGATGGTTAATATGATAACACATCATTAACATGATTAACAATATTTTATAGTACATTGCATTTGATAATACTGATTCCCTGTGGGAGACATAATTAGACTGTGCTATTTAGCTTTCCCTACTTCTGAGGTTGTGTCGCTTTCTCTCTTGGTCTTCTTGGACAGGGATGTGTTGAGTTCCTCTTCACCCTCCGTGTCTAGTGTTCTCTTTCTGGAGGTAGTCCTGAAAGCAGATAATTTACTTTTCTGTTAATAAACAAACAAATCTAATGGAAGCTTCCTGTTGTGATCTTTTACAATACAGAAAAATTCAAAATGTAAACTTCTATGACGTCACAAAAGCATACAACTCAAATATTACATGTACATTCAAATTTTATAGGTACATGCAAAAGAACTTCTAGTTAATGCCATAGTTCCATGACCATAACATTGTAAAGTTATGAATTTACAAATTTAATAATTTAAATAAGAAACATTTTCTAAAAAAATCACATATAAACTTTAACTAAGTATGAACCAAGCACCCCTTACCTTGCCCTGGGAGCAGGGTTTTCTGGCACAGCAAAGTTACTTTCTCCCTCTGAAGCAACAGAGCTATTTTTGGGCTTTCTCATCTTTGAGCGGGTGGTTCTGGTGGTGCCACTGGTCCCGTGCCCCGAGTCTACCTCGCTGTTGGTGTCCTCTGACCCTTGGGCTGAGGACACTGAGGTCCCTTCTTGCTTCCTCTGTTTGGTCCGGGTGCTCTGTCTGACAGGCTTGGTCTGCTCCATGCTCTCGTTCTCCAAAACTTTCCTGGTTTTTGTCCTTGTTCTTTTAGGGGGCACCACTTCCGCTTCATCGCTCTCTGATTCTGACTTGACAGGAGGTTTGGGAGGGTTTCTCTGCTTTGTGCGCTTGCTGGTTCGAGGTGGCTGTTTCTCTTCCTCGCTTTCGTCATCTGCCTGTGTCACAGAGTCTGACTTCTGTTTGGTGGCCGAGGATGTCTGGGGTTCATCATTGTCCGATATCAGCATCACCTCTTCATCAGAGTCTGCTTCTTTTTCATCCGAGGATAACTCTTTCTCTTCTTTTTCTAACTGTCTATCCTCTTTTTCCACAACTTGTTCGTCCCCATCCATTTTTTCGCTCTCTTTTTCGACAGACTCCACAACTTGACTTTCTTCATTCTTCTGACCACCATCTTCTTTGGCCTCCTCTTCTTCTTCTTCTTCTTCTTCAGGGTCATGGTGAGAGCTGGACATTGGTTCTTCTGCACTGTGCATGGAGACATCTTGTTGATCGTCTGTTGAGTGTTCCACTTCCACTTTTTGGGGTTCAACCTCTGTTTCCATGGATTCTGCTGCTTGAACCTGTTCAGGCTGAATGTCACTCATTTCCTGTTCATGTTCACTTGACGCTTCTGGTTCTGTTTCAAGATTATTGTGTGTAACTGGTATGGCCTCTGTGAAATTCACAACTGCTTTTTCATTGTCTGAATCTGATTTTTCCTTCACACAAGGCTCTGTGCTATCGGTGCCACTTAGACGACTTGTTGTGTTCTCAACCTCCTACAAATACAGACTTGTATATCATTTTCTTACATTTTTCAAAATGACTGCCATGATAATTTTGGACTATAGATTATCATTTTGTTTTTAAAGTTGACTGTACCTCATCTTCCTGAACCTTTGCTGCCTTCTTTTTCAATTTTAATTTATTCTTCTTTTCTGGTGTCTGTAAGTATTGAAAATTTGATTAGATATTCACACATACATAATATCATTACCAAAAAAAAACCCAACAAAAGGGCCAAATTAATGTTTGCTTTGCCCCGATAAAGAATTAATTTGTAGTTTTGTACCTCAGAGATTTCTGATGGGTGGAGATGACTGGGATTCAAGTGGATTTTGCTACTCTTCAATAAACTTTTCCTGCTGGCATTAGCTGATTTGAGTGATTTACGGACACTTGACCTTTTCCCTCGTGACACTGACTCCGGAGTTTCCCTACAACTCTCCTCCGAATTTGTTTTTCCTTCCTTCTGTTCCGGTGTTTCCGGGACAGGACTCTGTGTTGCACTCTGTTTCGATGACGGACTCTTATGTTCGATGTAGTCTTCATACGCGTGAACTTTGTTCCTGACGTGACCTTTGCCTGGTTTTCCTACCGGAGGACTGAAGACATGGGACTCGGAGGTCTGTCCTTTTGAAACTCCCACACTAGGAGTCAAGTTATCACATTTCATAGAAACTTCTTTGCTGCGGTTGAAGTTGAGGACCGGTGTTCTTTTGTCCTCGGTGGTTGGTTCCTTTTCAATGGCAGGGTCCTCACTACCTGAGAATTTGGTCTGTTTTGTTTGGTTACGCGTGGTTCTCTTGGTTTGGGCGGTCCTAGAGGCGGCCCTGGTGCGATAGGTACGCTGTGGAGGTGTTTCATATGCCAAGATGTTTGCATCAGTCACATTAGTACTCGGGATACTGCAAATACATACAGAAATGTATCTAAAATGTGGATAACTTGATTTTATCTCTTCATCTTTCAGGGATCAATATAAGCAGTGAACTTCATGGGGAAAAGTCTGAAGATTCATTATACATGTACATTCTTTTATTTTCTAATTTGGAAAGGACAAGTACATCATTTTCATATGATGCTTACATGTATATAATATACAGCTGAACTTCGATGTCTCGAACACTGATATCTCGAATACAATGGATATGTCGAAGTGATTTGTAAGTCCCAACCACTTATTTTTTTTTTACTATTTTACACTTCATATCTCGAATACTCGTAAATCTCCAAGTCTTTAAACAGTCCCATCTAGTTCAACATTATGAAGTCTGACTGTGTATGTGAAAAAAGTACCTGTTAACAGATTCACTTTCTTCGTTTTCTTCAATGACAGGTTCCTTCTGAATTCTCTTTCTCTTGCGCTTTGCTGAAGGTGTCTTTGGCAATAAGTTGATCTTGCTGACAGGACTAGAACAGAGATGATTTAAAATCTCATTTAATTCAGTTATATTTATTTGAAATATAAATATATACCATCATCTAAACAACAAACTAGCTATAATTCAAAAACAGTCTACGAGTCATTTATTGAATGTATGTATGCAGTAGTTGGCAGCTGTTTTTCTGACATTTTAAAATTGGGTCTTGGACCTTTGGAAATTTTTATTGTTCATTGAACATACAGATTTTAAAGATTTATAACTTACTTAAGGAAATGTTGAAATTAAAATGTCTGTGTAACTTGAATTTCCTTCGGGTCAGTATTTCTTACTTAAAGGCTGAGTGTGGATGAAAGGAGAATTTAGGGAAACTACAGCCAACTGAATTTATAAGGTAACTATTTAGAATCATCTTTTCACCTAGCAAATTCACGCCGGACTTCTTCCAGTAGTTCTTCGGCCCAGCGGTACTCCTCCTCACACATCTCCACCACTTCCTTCTGGATGATCTGATGAAGCCGTGTGAAGGAGGAAACAAACAGCTTCCCGATGACACTCTCCATGCGCTCATCAACCATGCAGGCATTGCCAGCAGGCACTTCTGCCACCTCTGGAACATTCTTCTTTGCCTTTTTTGCTTTTGGCATCTATAAATCAGATCAAAATAATCATATATAATACCAAAGTATGTAAGATATATATCATTCTGGAGTCAAGTGAAGTCATACCCAAACCGACTAGTACCCAAACAGACTAATAATCTATTAGTCCAGTGGTAAACAATGATCCTTGGGTTGTGAATGTTAAAGATAATCTGTTAAGGTTCGGTTTTGATATAATTACAATAACTGAGAAAATTATGAGATAAATGCAGAACTCTTGATAATATAATGTCATCTCCCATGAGTTTGCCAAAGAGGTCCCTATATCAACATTTGATAGAACATTTCTGTTTACATGCAATATTTTCTTTAAAAAAAAAATCAAGATTAATTTGATTGACAAATTTATAAATTCTTCTCACACTTTGAAGGCAGGCATAAAATTATATATGAAGTCATTTGTTACTTGACAATTTGATTACAAGTCTGTTTGGTTATGAGTTAACTGTAATCACAGGAGCTGGCGATTTTATTATAAATTTGTTGTAAATTTACGTGAGAAACAAGCAAAAATTTACCAGTGAGCTTCGCGAGCATGTTTCTCACTTATTTACAACAAATTGATAAAAAATTGCCGACTCCTGTGCTGTAATTTATCATTCTGACTCAAACAAGCTAATATATAGGCTAGCTATTGTCTTTTTGGGTAATCAGTTCCAATAGTCCAATCCACACTTTGCAAAAGTTGTTCCCCTTTACGGGGTCAACCCAAAGGTCAAAAGGGAAAAAACAACTTTTCCCTTCTTTATGCAACCAAATATTTGGGCGTGCTGTGAAGAAATCTCTTGGAATTTAATTTATTTCTTCGATGTGTGGGTTGCCCCAACTTGGGGCAATCAAAATTCACAGAGGAACCCTATTTCTAATGTTAAATGGCGAGGTTACAACCCTCTAAACTACAAAGGCTACTGTGAGAAATATATGGGTTTTTCCCCAAAGATGGCGGCCAAGGGACATAACTTTTGTAAAGTGTGGATTGGTCTATCTGTTATTTCACAGCAGTGACAGTTCTTTTAAAGCTATATTTTTGGAGGGGGGCTTTATTGTTTCAATTATAAAATTTAAAACAATAATATTAGTACCTTTTAGAAGTACTCTTTCCAGAAGTACAACAGTAATAATTTCAAAATGTCCTAAGGACCTTTGGCGTTTTTGGAATTTTCCACTTTAGACTACCTTTTAACGTTTAAATCTTTTAGAAAAGGGGCACATATATATTAATTATACACTAGTGAAGTGTATAAACTACCCCATCACCAAGCATTCTCAGTTTAATTAATGATTGAGAGCCATCACACAACGCTAAAGTTAGATCTACATCCACTCTTCATTGTAATTGGATGTCAAATTAAATAATGTAAATTAGTGTAAATATTTTGATCATTTCAATGTATTGTGCCAAGCACTGCAAATGTATGAAATTTGCTTAATAATTAGTATGTTGATCTACAACACAATACTCACGGTGCTCCTCCTACTAAAATTTTCAAACCCAATAAAATTTACCTCCAAACCGTAAGCCAATCAAATTCGAGGTTTCAATAAAATGGGGAAAGTTGAAAAATGATTCATTCGGATTTTAACGGATTCTCACTATTTTTCACAAATTTGCAACTCTTGTTGCTAAAATAAGTCAAAATCAAAATTTTAAAACTATAACTTATGTTTAAAGGGATTTATCTTTTTCTGCACGACAATCAGAAAAATATTGTATAGCTTTCGGATTACTCTTGGCAAATAAAAAGCAAAGAGGTATTCCGAATGATTCACTTCCGCCATTTTGCATTTTGACATGTAAACATTCACAGTAAATATGTCTAGGGATTCGAATAATTACAGTCAAAGCTACAGGCTTGTTGTCGTCGGTGGTGGCGGCGTAGGAAAAAGTGCACTCACAATCCAATTTATACAGGTAAAGTGTGTGTCTCGTCCCAGTATACTATCTGAGAGTAAGTTTGTGTGTCCCTCATTAAATGGGTGGTGATTCAGTGTGTGATTCACAAGTGCCTTTCTATTCCATTGTATAGCTAGGACTGAGAAATGACCAATTTTTGGATTGGTCAAAGTCTAGCAAACAAAAATTTATGAGAAAGGCCCATATTTTATTTCGTATAGTGACAGTGTCAAGTTAATTAAAAACAAGGATATATTATGTTTTAGAAATGATTCTCAATGATTTAGTCTGTGTGACATTACTTTTTATTGCATAATTGTCAATTCGTGTGAAAATGAATGATGGAAGTATAAACAATTTTTTGTTCAATGTCCCCAGCAATAAATCTAGATGATTTTAAAAAATACTTAAGGTTATGTAAAATATTTTTAATTAGTGTGTACACAATGTCAGAATATAAACTACAGCTACAGTGAAACACAGTTATGGCAAACATGCTTAGGGCAAATATCATTTATTGTGAAGTAATTCTTATTCCTTATAGCCATGATGATAGCTATAAATCATGATCTGATCTTTTTGCTATGTAATACAAATTTTAATCGTGTTTATATATATTACCAAATTAAATGTCTGTGACATCTCACTATAAGCTAGGCAACATTGTTTATCGTACATATGTAACTCTAGAGCTGCTGCAAATCCTTGTAGGTTTGGAAAAGAGTCAAAACTAATTTCAGTTACCAATGTATGTGTTGATACTCTTGGAAGTTTACATAAATGATGGATGTTGACACTATAGTGTGTATCTGAGCGAACTTAATCACTTAAAATATCAGTTATTATATTAGATAATAGGACTTCCTGAACCCACCTGAACCCATTCAGTCATAGATATTATGTAATTTAATGGTATATATTAAAAGAGATCACAACCTTAATGCCTTGCTCGACAGATACTCTTCAGATAGTCTTAGCATAAAATAAGGTAAAATATTTATAGGCCACTTAATTCTTTAAAAAAGGTTATATGCATTTTTTTCAATATGAAAAGTCTGCAAACAATAAGGCTTATTTTAAAATATCAAGATTTGCACAGGATGTATGCTTTGTAATGATAATACCATTTCAAGTAGCAAAATTAATTGGAATTTGATAGCTTTGAATAAAGGAATACCAACACAGCTGATTTCTCTCAATTCAAAAGCCACATGTTTCTTTTCAAAAACTGAGAAAAATCACTGTAACATGCACAAAGACAAATGTTTTCTAAATCTTTATGAATTGTCCTTGAGACTTCTATAGTATGCATGGATATGAATTGTTTACTTTTTTTTCTTGACCAGGGAGATTGATGTTGTATTCTCTTTGTTTCAGTCATATTTTGTAACAGACTATGATCCAACAATAGAAGATTCCTATACCAAACAGTGCGTCATAGATGAAGTAGTTGCAAGACTAGACAGTAAGTGATGCTAGCTAGTACTTAGTCTCTGCCACCAATCTACAATCCACTCTCAACATTTTCATAATGCGGGACAAATTATCCATTAGGGGATATTATTGTCACCCCCCCCCCCCCCATCCCAGGCCCCCCACCCCCAAACCCACTCCCACCGGCCTAGGCCCCTCAAAAAAAAAAAATCTGACTATTTTTGGCTCTTACTGTTGTTGCTATCAATATCAACATTTCTGTGTTAAGAGGGATGGTGTGGAAGGGGGGGGGGGTGTGTGGAAGGGGGGGTGTGGAAGGGGGGGGTCTATGACGGGATCCAGTTGTATATGCTAATTATGTAAAACTATTGATTGTTTTCAATGATAAATGTATTACATTTTTTAACGAATAATTTCATATTCAACAAAAACATTTTAGATGAATTTATTTACATGTATGTACTTGTAAATCTTCTTTGATATGATGACGATTTCTTACAGTATTCCCAGTTCCTTTTAAAGAAAGAGAAATGCATAAATTTACTGCACTGCTTCGATCAGCAAACAAAGAAAGCCTTATAGATAATTGTAATAATGGTGTAAATTAAAACTCAACATACTCAATGACAAAGTCACCATCAATATGCTTTGTATATATCAAAGAATAGGTGTGGCTGGGTTTTCTCATTGCAAAAATACAATGACATAAGGGCTTTGGGTATTGAGAGCTCCATTTCCTGTTCTTTGCATTGTGTAAGCTTCCTATCTGTAGTGTTTGGAGTGCGGATTCCATATTCATTGTATGTAAAGAAAGTGTCGGGGCATTTTGATGGAATTTTATTTTTTAATTAAACTTAATAAATGCATGTGTACATGCATTTTTATCTGCATGCACACATTGGACCAATTAACTATAAATTCTGTTATTCTTATCAAATCTGAGTCCTTAAAAAAGATGGATGATCAGAAATAGAACTTTAAAAATATTGAAAATTAGATTAATTAATGTTTAACAGAACATAGTATAGTAAACTGTTTAAATTATTTAAATGGAAATTTAACAAATATTTTTAATATCAAAGCTAAGGTCTATGCAGAGAGAATTATTATTTTTTTTTTTACTTTGTCATCAATGTTGCAGTTATGTGTTTTTTTGAAAGCCAGCGTTGATTAGTTAGCAACAGGTGGCTTTGTCAGGGAAAAAAAATTTTACTGAATGGCTTGCACAAAATGAACATCACGGTCTAAGGGAAATCAGGAACTATTTTTTTTATGGCATGAATGTATTGTATTTAAAAAGCAATGACAGGAAGAATTAAAAATTCATTGTTAAAAAAAAATTTGCCTTAAGTATTTTCTCAGCTAGTTTTTAAAATTTCATAGAACTACTTGATTGATATACTTGTACGTGTATTGTATAAATAGATACACAAACAAAAAATACAGAAGTAAAAGGTATATTTGCCAGATTTCTTTACCAATTACCATATGTTTATATAGTGTGAGGAAATTTAAGATCCTGTCAGTTTTTATGTCAATTTAAGTCAATTAAAAACAGGCATACTCAATACACATATGTATAAAGGCTATAAACTTAATATAGAATTAGTATTAGAATCCCTTTCACTGTTGAATAGAGCATAACGAAATATATAGGAATACATATTTTTGTCAGAGAAAAATAACTATTGGTAGGTTTTGATGGTAAAAATTGCAGAGACTTCTATGAGCCAGCTTACAAGTTTTAATTCTTGTTATAAAAAAAAATTCAGAGATCATAATAATTCAATTAAATAATAAAATTTTGGATGGGAGTGAAACTTTAGAACTATGTATCATGTGTGATTTCAATAATGCACAGGTACTGTATATAGAATATACCTTGTATAACGGAAATTAAAATCTTGATTATTGATTACAGTACTTAATATAATGTAAAGCTATAGGATTTTTAAAATTTTGTATTAATAGGTTGGAGGAGCGTACAACCTTTATATCAATGGGCTAGCTTCCTCATCCTTCTGTGTGAAACTATAGTAATTTACAGCATGTCACCTCTAAAATTTAATCTTCATTCCAAATTTCCTTTGAATTGCTTCCCAGTCATGGTTGTTTGGTTGTTGTTTTTTTCCAAGTAATTAATGCACAAATGACCGAATTTTTAATTATTTTTTAAAATTCCAAATATCTCATGATATTCTTCATGTTAATATGCAGCAAAAAAGTTTTAACTTTAATATGTGTACTAAGTTTAACTGTGCAAAATATGCATAATTATATATACATACGGTGAGAGCTACTTAAACTTAGAAAGCGAAATTGATGCAGTCAGTCAGTGGTGTACACGTTCTATTTAATCTAAGTAGGTTATAAGTGATTTTGAGATCTGAAACAAAACAAAGGGGACTGTGGTTAAAGTGGCCATTAGGGGCACTAGCTAAGTAAACAGTTGTAAATTCTCCTCCATAATTTGAATATTGCTGCAGTGGAAATTGAGATTGTGGCATGCACAAAATGTCCCACAACTTTTAAACAAAATTGCAGCCTCAATATTTCTTTCAGTTATTCCATTAATGTTTTATATAGATATTTTTTTTCCATAAAATTCTTTGAATATTTAACAAATAGGGGTGGGGTCATTATATTTTTTTTTATTCATCTGTGTTATTTAAATCAAAATTAATTTCAAAAAATCCTCCTTTTTATTTACTGGCAAAACTTAGTTTTAATCATTCATTTGTGAAGCCCCAGGCTTGACATTCTTGGAAAAGAAGAGGGGGAAAAAAAATCCTAGACATTAATGTGCAAATTATTTTACTAGTGTATATTTAGAATAAATACGGTGAAAGAAAAGTGAGATTTGTCATTAATGAATGTAAGAAATGTTTATATTTCAATGCACTCACAATATTTTTGAAAAAAAAAAAGTGGAAGTGATTTTGGGGGAAAGGGGACAATACATGTTGAATAAATTTTGAACTGCAAATCTCTTTCTCTCTTGAAATGAATGTGATGAGTATTATGCAAACAACTCTCTCTTTCTCCCTCTCTCTGTAGATTTTTAATTCATATGTGTCTTTCAAGAATGTGCTTCCTGTTATGACAGATTATAAAGATACCGTTAGCCTAAAAGAGGGTGTTCTTGAAACAATGTAACATATTCATCTGGGTCTCTTTGTATCTAGAATTTTCCTTGTGAGCTCTATGCCTCGTTTATAGCTATTATGTTTTCACAATTCTAGCATTTAAGATTTATTAATGTCTCTAGATGCCTTTAAATTGTCAACTAATCAAATTTTTAGAACCATTTAAAATTCAAAAAAGTTTTAACAATGCATTATGAGAAAACTTGGTCTTTGAAAATGGCTAAGATTAAAGAATAAAAATAATCAAACTGCATGCAGTTCTGACCATGATGCATTTTTAGCTCACCGAGACGAAGTCAAGGAGAGCTTATGCTATACCCTCGGCGTCGGCGGTGGCGTCGGCGTCGGCGTCCGGACCTGGTTAAAGTTTTTGTTGCAGGTCCTGTATCCAAGCTATTACTTGTCCTATCTTCACCAAACTTGCATGGATGATGCATCTGGACCTACTTATGGAATTGAAAGACTTGGATGCTGAATCTGGGTCCTAAATTTTAGATGCTGGAGGAGTTTAAGGTTGTTGGACCAGGTTAAAGTTTTTGTTGCAGGTGCCCTTTGATAGCAATATCTAAGTTACTGCTGGTCCGTACTTCACCAAACTTGCATGGATGGTGTGCCTTATGATACTGATGCACCAGACAGGCTTGAGTGCTGAATCTAAGCTATAGGTTTCGGATGTTGGAGGAGGTTAAGGTTTTTGGAGCAGGTTAAAGTTTTTGTTGCGGGTGCCCATTGATAGCAATATCTAAGTTACTACTGGTCCTAACTTCACCAAACTTGTATGGATGATGCATCTTATGATACTGATGCACCTGACAAGCTTGAATGCTGAATCTGAGCAATAGGTTTCGGATGCTGGAAGAGGTTAAGGTTTTTAGAGCTGGTTAAAGTTTTTGTTGCAGGTGCCCTCTGATGATTATATCTTAGTTACTACTGGTCCTAACTTCACCAAACTTGTATGGATGGTGCCTCTTATGATACTGATGCACCTGACAAGCTTGAATGCTGAATCTGAGCAATAGGTTTCGGATGCTGGAGGAGGTTAAGGTTTTAAGAGCTGGTTAAATAAAGTTTTTGAAACAGGTGCCCTCTGATGATTATATCTTAGTTATTACTTGTCCTTACTTCACCAGACTTCCATGGATGGTGTGTCTTATGATACTGATGCACCTGACAGGCTTGAATGCTGAGTCTGGTTTCGGATGCTGGATAAAGTTAAGTTTTTAGGAACAGGTCACATGTTTAATAGATGATAGTACTATTTCAAACTTGCATAGTTGATTTAACTGTAATATGAATGAATTGCAGAGGTAGCTTCAGATGCAGAGCTTGATCTCCATTATCAAGGATGCTAAAAATAAATCTTAGTTATTACAGGTCCTAACTTCACCAAACTTGAATGGATGGTGTGTCTTATGATACAGATGCACCTGACAGGCATGGATGCTGAATCTGAGCCATAGGTTGCGGATGCTGGAGGAAGTTAAGGTTTTAATTGCTAGTGCCCTCTGATGATGATATCTTAGTTATTACTGGTCCAAACTTCACCAAACTTGCATGGATGATGCGTCTTATGATACCAATGCACCTGATGGGCTTGAATGCTGAATCTGAGCCATAGGTTTCGGATGCTGGATGAGGTTTAGTTTTTAGCTCACCTGAGCTGAAAGCTCAAGTGAGCTATTCTGATCACATTTTGTCTGTCGTCCGTCTGTCCGTCTGTCCGTCCGTCTGTCTGTCTGTCCGTCTGTCCGTAAACTTTTCACATTTTCAACATCTTCTCAAGAACTACTAGGCCAATTTCAACCAAACTTGGCACAAATCATCCTTAGGCAAAGGGGATTCAAAGTTGTGAAAATTAAGGGCCACACCCGTTTTCAAGGGGAGATAATTAGAAATTAATGAAGAATTTCGAGAAATTTTCAAAAATCTTCTTCTCAAGAACCAGAAAGCCAGGAAAGCTGAAACTTGTGTGGAAGCATCCTCAGTTAGTGTAGATTCAAAGTTGTGAAATTCATGACCCCCGGGGTAGGGTGGGGCCACAATGGGGGGGTCAAAGTTTTACATAGGAATATATAGAGTAAATCTTTAAAAATCTTCTTCTCAGAAACTAATCAGCCAGGAAAGCTGAAACTTGTGTGGAAGCATCCTCAGGTAGTGTAGATTCAAAGTTGTGAAAATCATGAACCCCGGGGGTAGGGTGGGGCCACATTGGGGGGGGGGTGTTAAAATTTTACATCGGAATATATAGAGTAAATCTTTAAAAATCTTCTCAGAAACTAATCAGCCAGAAAAGCTGAAACTTGTGTGGAAGCATCCTCAGGTAGTGTAGATTCAAAGTTGTGAAAATCATGATCCCTGGGGGTAGGGTGGGGTACAATGGGGGGTCGAAGTTTTACATATGAATATATAGAGTAAATCTTTAAAAATCTTCTTCTCAGGACCTAATCAGCCAGGAAAGCTGAAACTTGTGTGGAAGCATCCTTAGGTAGTGTAGATTCAAAGTTTTGAAAATCATGATCCCTGGGGGAAGGGTGAGGCCACATTGGGGGGTGGGGTGTTAAAGTTTTACATAGGAATATATAGAGTAGATCTTTAAAAATCTTCTTCTCAGAAACTAATCAGCAAGATGATTCTTTATAATTAATAAGACTTTGGCTCCAGGACAATTCCTTGGCCTCACAAGAAGGTTCAGAGTTTGATGCAGCTAAATATCTTATATATAAACAATTGTAAAGGATCTTTTTGAGAACTGCAATACTCAACATGTGATATGACTATAAAATTGAAGCAGGCAGCTATTTTTTCATTAGAATCTTTTTGTATTACTGTATTGAGTTATTGCCCTTGATTTATTGATTCTTGATTATTTTAATTAATGCATCCACTGTTAACCAATTATTGTGATGATTATTTTTATACAATAATAAATATTCAATGTATATAAGTTGTTCTGCATAAGTAGTTTTGGGTTAGGCCGGATTAGTTTGTTTATTTTTGATTTCCAATTTTTAGATACTATGAATTATTTTAGGCCGGCACCTGTATAGGGACAGTGTCTATTGTATTTTGACGAGCGACTGTTTGGGGTTAAACTTGAACAAGTAGGGATAGATTGAGTGTGTGGACACCCCTGCTCTATCTAATCTTTGTGTTTTCTAACCTATGATACAGAGTGTGCGGTCATTCCTGCCCTGTAGCACATGTATACAAGTGTGCGGTCATACCTGCTTGTGGTGATTGCGGCGGAGCACTTGTGTATGGTCATCCCTGCTGGTGTTCTGGCCTTTCTAGCGCGCGTGTGCGGCACTCCGTGCTTGCGTTAGGTTGAGCTGTTGGCGCAAGTGTGCGATCATCCCTGCTTGCGTTATCCCTGCTTGGGTTAACATTGGTACCTGTTGAGTTGCGTATGTGTGGTCATCCCTCCCTGTGTAATGTTGAGTCCCTATATATGTGCAGGAGCGGTGATTAAAGTCTGCTCTAGTAAATATTGGCAGCAATCAGGGCTATCCGAGTTCCAAGGAGGAAAAATGGATTTTATTAATGCAGGATCTACATGTATTATTGTACATTGTCCAGATTGTTTGTATTATGACTCCATTAAGCTGACTTTATCATTCCTATTGTTCCTCAGGTGAGCGATGTGGCCCATGGGCCTCTTGTTTGGAACAGGTCACATGTTTTATAGATGATAGGTTGCATAGTTGATTTAACTTTATTATAAATTAAATGCAGAGGTTGCTTCAGATGCAGAGCCTGATCTCCATTATCAAGGATGCTAAAGAAATCTCCTACCTCACTCAAACCAGCTCGATAGATAGATGTGTTTGTTGATAAATGATATAACATGATTTCTATGATATAGTTTTGTATGATATGAAACAATATAGTTTGATATGATACAATATGATATCATATGTTATATTATAAAAGTTATACGATACGATATGTTGTTATACTTTCATGTTAAATACTGAAATCTGATTGGTTAAGACGCAGTTAATAATATTTACTATTACCCTCAGCGTTAGCAACGCACTTGGCAACGGGTAACATTAAAAAATGTTACATGCGCGAAAATTATGCGCGTACGGTTCGCTGTAGAATTCACGTTATTCCTATATAAAAGCAGTAAAATTTTCTTAAAAATTTTTAAAAATACATTCAGTATAACAAAATAAATAGTGCCTGTTTGGGAGGATAACAGTTGAAATTGACACCCCTCGAAAACCATTGTCATCCTCCGCTTCGCGTCGGTTGACAATGGTTTTCTCGGGGTGTCAATTTCAACTGTTACCCTCCCAAACAGGCACTATTTATATAATATTGTATCTTTTTTTTTTTTTATGATATTGTATCATGATATTGTTATGTATAGTATTGTATATTATGATACAATATTGTATAATATTATATTGTATTTTTAATTTATTATTTTATCACATGATACAATTACATAAGATATTGCAAAATATTATATTGTATCCTATGATACAATATTGTATATTCTATAATATTGTATCATACAATATTGTATAATATGATATTGGTTTCAGTAATATAGAATTATATCACATGAAATTGTATTATATGATATTGTAATATTATATGATATTGTATCATACGATTTTGTATGATATGATATTGGTTTTTATGATATATTATCATATCACATGAAATTGTATTATATGATATTGAAATATATATTATTGTGTCATATGATACAATATGTATAATATAATAATGTATTTTATAATATTTTACTTTGTTATACTTTCATGTTAAATACTGAAATCTGATTGGTTAAAACGCAGTTAATAATATTTACTATTACCCTCAGCGTTAGCAACGCACTTGGCAACGCTTCGCGTCGGTTGACAATGGTTTTCGAGGGGTGTCAATTTCAACTGTTACCCTCCCAAACAGGCACTATTTATATATTATCACATGATATTGTATCATTTGATAAGATACAATGTTGGAATCAAATTATATTGTATTATATGATATAATATCATATAATGTATCAAATATGTTTCAGTGTCATTCAATACAATATCATACTATATTATACAATATAATATCATGTTTCAATGTTATGATGTATTATGTAATATGATATTGTAATATAATACTATATTGTATAATATTTTATGATATTGTATTATGTGATCAAATACAATAAGGTATAACACAATACAATGTCATATTATACGTTACAATATCATATATCATTATTGTTTATTACGGTATTTTATTGTATTATATGATATATATTATAAATATGACATGATGCAATATTTAATTTTATATCATTGTATTGATTAACATATGAACATATGATTATCATAAAAAGTTTTATCAGATGATATACGATATTTTGTCAAAACAGAATCCATGAATATCCAAGATCATAAAGTATGATTTTCATATAAAATGATAAAGGTGGTCTTATGTAGGTGATGTCTCATAAGGGTGATGCTCTGTCTCGGTGAGCTTAGTAATCTATGATTACCTATGTTTCACCTTACATTTAAATACATGTAAAGCTTTCAATTTATTTTTATGCCCTCAATTGTTCTCAAACAGAATCGTTTTTTTTTTCTTCTTCTAAGCATTTGAAAAAATACTTTCGCTAGCTGCCACATTGTATCCACTTGACAAATGTTATCTTATGCTGAACAAATATTACATTTCCTTTTCCTTAAACACTTTCAATTTTTTTCTAGCAATGTAAACTGCATTTTCAAAAATGAACGCACACACACAGGGAGAAGGAATTTGAGATATTTATGAGCTTACCAAGCTGGATATTAATATGGAGTTTGCTAGTTGAATAGGATTGAAAACATGCCAAACAGGCAGTAATTAAAAATTATGAAAAAAGGATTTCGAATTTAAAAAGAAAATAATTGAAAGCTAAGTAAACATGTATATCAATGCGATTCGAATGCATACATGAAGCATTTAATATGCTTTGTCAAAAATGTGCATTGTACTATCATAAACAGTGCTTAGCACTCCAATGACCTTTGTAACCCCCCCCCCGTCCAACTCCAACACTTTAGGGAGGTGTTGGTTTGGTGAACCACATTCCCCCTCCACTCCCTCCCGGGGCTCCAACAACCCTCCCTCCACTCACCAACCGCCATCTCAAAAAATTGTTGATACATTCTCAAAAACCTTCTGAAATATATTATGCATATTTGCCATATACAGTAAAACTTGGTTATAGTGAAGTCCTAGGGACCAATGGAATTACTTCGTTATATCAGTTATTCTTTATATGATCCATATAACGAATTCATAATAATATCTATAGCGAATTAACTATATATGTTTTCTTTCACCAGACTATAATTTTTGCTACTGGAGGCTTAAAATAAAAATTCATTACTTTGATACCTTTAATAATCCGATTGTGATTTCAAACTATTTTGTTAACTCGTAGTGCAAACTTTTTTTTAACTGTAAAGAAATTTGTTATAAAGGTGTTAAATTTCATTAACATTTACCTCTATGGGACTCAAAATCAGTTCGTTATATCCGTAAATTCATTATATCCGAATTCGTTATAACCGTAAAATTTTGCAAAGATTTGTTAAGAATTTTACTGGGGACTAAAAAAAACTTTGCTATATACCAAAATTCGCTACATCCGTGTTCGTACTAAACGAGTTTTACTGTACTACTTTATAGATCTTTGACTTTTAGTTGTTGAGTAAAAAATAATGATTCAGTGTAATTCAGACAGAAAATACTGGAAATGTATTATGAAAATTGCGCAGTGAAAACATTTTAAAAAGGTATAATAGTACCACTTATCATCTCATTCCAATCCAACCCATACCCTATCCCTGCAAAAATGCACACAGACATATTTAAAAAAAAAAAAAAAAAAGCAACAAATTTTTGTGCTCTGTGGAAATTTTTTAATTCTTAATGAACTTGGTATTATGACATAAATTTACCATTTTTTGTATTGCAGTTTTAGACACAGCCGGACAAGAAGAGTTCTGCGCCATGAGGGAGCAATATATGAGATCAGGGGAGGGGTTCCTACTGGTGTACTCTGTTACAGACAGGGCAAGGTATGTAAACAAAACAAAGAAGTATATGAGGTTAGGGGAGGAGTTCGTACTTGTGTACGCAAGGTATGATAAAACAATAAAAGGAGAGAGGTCCATGAGAGAACATGTTTTTGTGTCGGGGGGGGGGGGGGGGGGGGGAAGGGGGGATGGTTTGCAGTTTTGTTTCTGAGGAACAAAATATTGTTGAGTTTTTTGTGACTTATGACTTATGAGTTTGAAGAGTTGCTTAATAACTTCTAAAATTGAGTATGTTAAGCGTTAAGTACCGGTATTCCTTGGGTGAAGTCTCGTCCAATTTTTTTCCTTTTCGTTTTTTCCTCAAAAATCACTATTGATTATATTAATTTTTTTTGAAACATTTTAATTAATGATTCAAATTTTCAAATTAAAGAGGTTCTTTTAAGCACAAATGCATATATTAACCAAATTATCCCAATTTCCTTATGCTGGCTTGGTAAGGCAAATTTAGTTCATATCAGACATATCTAATTCTTGACCAAGTTTTCTTAGACTAGTTCATCTGTTCATACCGTTTAGAACCCTTGACTATTTAATCTTGAGGTACAGTGTTCATGAACTTGGAATTGAAAAAAGGGGGAACCAGGACTTTGGTATTTCTGCCATTGCAGAGCTAGCCCATGCAACCGTCTTCAAAGAACTGCTAACCTATTGCATGTATTTATAAACAATAAATAAAATGCTTTCTTTGGTGATCCAGTGGGATATGAAGGTGGCCACCTTGCAAAAAAAAAAACAACCAAAATACAAAGTTAACGGGTAATATAAATTTTTTCTGCAATGATCGCTACCTTCACAAGACGTGCATGAATCACCAAATAAATCCTTTTATTGTTTATGTTTACATCTTTCTTTTAATAAATTGATTGTACTAAAAAGTAACTTAAATGAACTAAATTACTGTTAATGTACATCAGTACGTTAGCTAAGCGAAACGGCCAAATTGTCTCCTATGGGAATTTGAGTCTGACATCATCATCATTTCCTGCAATCCCTGATTTTTCTTAGGTCTCTGTAGGTTTCGACCAATCGATGAATTGGGCGTGTAGATTTCAGTCTGGCTGTTTCTATAGAGCTATGAATTAACTACAACTTTCCGTACGAAATAGAGGCAATCATACTCGGTAGATGTAAATATATATGTATCTATGCATGTACCTGTACAATATATGTATTTGAAATTCATAGGTTGCATAAAAAGGGAAACTGGTCATAGGATCATGAAAAAAACTTTTAATAGATTAAGTAAAGTCTATGTTCCAGTATTTCATCAAATGCTGAATATACATCATGGATCAGCAAACATGATAAGGGGACAGATTTATTGTTAGGTTTAATTGAATAAATTGCTGTTTACACTGTATTTTAGATTTTAGTAAATGAGGTGGGTGTCTGTGTGTTTATCAGTCAGTCCACAGTGATATTAGTTAGTACCGTAGGTGTATTTGGTGGAGGCCAGTGTAAGTGTTTGCCACTACTTGTACTAAGTGCCTGTAGGACTTATGCTTGCACATGTAGCACTACAAGGACAGAGTGAAATAGGGAGCCCAGTAGTGAAATAATGGTTTCAGATTAAGTACTTAGTACTCTGTTTCAAGGCTGAGAAAAGCTGCTACATAATTATAAGTTCTCTCTCTCTCTCTCTCTCTCTCTCTCTCTCTTTCTCTCTCTCTCTCTCTCTCTCTCTCTCTCTCTCTCTCTCTCTCTCTCTCTCTCTCTCAGCCTGGTCCTTGAAATATCAAAGCAACAATGAAGTCAATTGTAAGTTATAAAAAAAAAAATCAGTGGGTTTTTATTTTTCGTTTTTTATAGCTACAGGTTAAGGCCATCTCACATCAATTCTTCCTTGTTGTTTTCGGTAAATGTAAGATTTGTAGCAGTTAAAGGGTGCTACCGGTACACTCAATAGTCTTGGCTATATATATGCAACTTTAACACAGGTCCTTTTACATGAGGAAAAAGTGAGGTCACTATGACCTGTTTAATATGTTTTAAAAATAATCGCAGAGAAGGAAAAACATAAAATGTATCAGTGGCGGGGCATTAAATTTATATCGTAGTACCAAGAAGTATGATCTTATTGTGTCCTGTTGTCAAGGTCAAATGTGATCAAATTGCATTGTAGAAAGTTGTTGTATCGGTCGAATAGGTTACAATAATATGTAAGGATATATATGAAAGGATGTAATATGGTGTTCATAAATATATCAGTGCAATGATCCAACGTTCAAATTATTTAATATGTATTTTATTTGTTCCATTGTAAGACTCTCAATTTTAATCCATTAAAAAAATTAATTTTTTTTGGGGGGGGGGGGGGGGATGGTGGATTGTATTTCATGAATATTAGCAGTATTTGAACATCTTTGATATTTAACAGGAATTTTTAATACATGTATTTCCAACATTTCCAACAACTGAAAAATAAAAAACCAACAACGCCCTTATGAAAACCATGACACAGTATCTATTTTAGAGGAAGTTTAAAAGTATGAGCGATTCAAAATCCATGTGGTACTTTGGATGTTTCAAGATGTTTCTCATGAATACAATTGTACTTTTATGTCTGAAATAGTGTCACTCTGCGGTTGTACAGATTTAGTTTATATTAATAAATTCTGAAGGATTTCTTTCCACATGTTGCAGAAACAATTGCAAATATAATTGCCAGGTGGAATGCCGTGACTGTCCCTGGTGCATGCATGAGGAAGATCTGACCATTTTATTTTGCAAAACTACTTTCGTAATTTTGATTTATTTAGCAACAACAAAAGCATGTTTGTAATGTTCTTGTTCTTGAATATACCGTCATATTTTTATGGGTATTTATTGTCAAAACAGTGACTGAACTGTACGTAGTTTGATGCGAACCAATTATGACTTAACATACTTTTTAAAGAATTATGTCAAAGAAAGTCAAGTAATACATGTACATACATGTATATATATACTTTTGAAGCATAAAATTTTTCATGGGAGCAAAATTTTGTTGATTTCTGATGAGAACTGGGTATGTTGGCCGTTTGTTGGGTATATTTAGATATGTGCTATTCAAATACTGTGGTTTCATTATTATTCAAGGGTATCAATTTTTGTGGATAAAGCAAAAATAACAGTTTCAAGGATATGTAAATTCGTGGCCAATGATCAATGAACATTTTATTTCATGGATAAACTTTACAACGAAATCCACAAACATTGGTATTCAACGAATATTGATGAAACCACAGTAAAAAAAAAAAAACTATCAAAATAAGCATTCCCCAAACATTTGCTTCTTGTTGCAGTTTCAACGAAGCCTACAAATTCCACAAACAGATTCTCCGTGTAAAAGACCGGGAGGAGTTCCCCATGATACTGGTGGCGAATAAAGCGGACCTGGAACACTCGAGGATGGTACGTGTGCTGATTGTATCTTAATAACTTTACATTCATAAATGAATTGATTACGCAAATATGATAATAAATTATATTGGTTAATTAAGATAAGTTACCAGAAATCCAGACTAGTCATAATTAAAGTTATGCAGTTACATAACAGTTTAACATGTCCAGATGAATACCAAATTTTGTCTTATTTATTCGGTAGGTTACATTTATACAGATTCCAAATGGATGCTGAATTTTGTCTTATTGAATTAGGAGGTTATATTTATACAGATTCCAGATAAATACTGAATTTTGTCTTAATGATTCAGTAGCTTACATTTAGTATACAGATTCCTGATAAATACCGAATTTCGTTTTTATTGATTCAGTAGGTTACATTTATACAAAGTCCAGATGAATACGTAGGTAACTGATTGAGTAGACCAGTTATGCATTCACAGTTATACAGGGTCCAAATAAAAACAGAACTGGTGATTATGCAAGAAGTTTTCAATATTCAAGTTGAAATACTTGAAGATAGTTTTCACACATAAGTAACTAGATATGTTTTAAATAAACACTCACAAAACACTAAATTTTTTATTAAAAATAAGGAAAACACTCATATAATATAATCTATCTGACAATAATATGTCCATTATGGTTTTTATTTTTAAAAAGCCAACGTTGAACTGAACCATTGTAAATATGCATGTTTACATGTATTTGCATGTGCATACTGCACAAATGTAAACACAATTATATATTAACCAAAGTTTGAGAGAGTTAAGACCAAATAGACTTAAAAATACCGGTACCGTGTTCTTTGAGCTATCAGTAATCATAGTCCATTTAGCTTTATACAGTAAAACAAGGTTAGAGCGAACACGCTTATAATGAATTGACACTTACAGCGAAGTGAATTTCATTCCCCGTGGTAAACTTGACGGATATAACGAATTACGCTTATAACAAAGTAATAATGCCCCTCCCTGTGACTTTGTTATAACCGTGTTTTACTGTATGTATTATGTTCAAGAATTATCAGAATTGAGCTTTTTGGTAATGTTAATTTCCCTAGTACATATATGTAGTATGCCTTACGAAAACAATGATACATGTATGCATACAAGTTAAAATTGATACTTTGATGTTTCAAAAATTGCAATTTTGAGAAAATACATATATATTTAATAAGATTTTTTTAACAGGTTACAAGAGAGGAGGGACAAGAACTCTCAGCTCAGTTGAAGATAAGTTATATTGAAGCAAGTGCCAAAGTCAGGATGAATGTAGACAAAGCTTTCTATGATCTGGTTAGAATTATTAGGTAAGTGGCTCAGTGTTCGGCAGGATGTAGAACCATTTTAACGAGAGCTTGGACTTTGGGTAGTTATGTCAAACAGCAGTGTGACGTAGGCCTGTCTATTTCATTGCTGGACAATCAGCTATGGCTCTTTGAATTCAACAAGATCTGTCTGGCTTTCGAGCTAAGACTATGCAACGGTGCATATTTTGCTTGAAACTAGTGTCATTTTTATCTTGTTTTGATGCAAGAAATGATAGCTACGTTGTACCGAAAGTCCAAGGTCTTTTTAAAATGGGTGTATAAGCCCACTGTTTCAATGAAGGCTTTTTTGAAGGTTAAGGCTGACTCTCTTCTACGATAAAGAGTTCTGGCTCTGGAACTGTAAAACTTTGATGAAGTCGCTTTTTGATCCCAATCTGTGACTTATAAAGTAGGAACATATGTACACAATTGAAAAGTGTGAGTTCAAAAGTGACTTGGTCTCAGTTTTATTGTCCGAGGGCATGATCTCTGTATTTTGATGGCGTTAATTCTATATTTTGATTTAATTCATAATGCAAATTCATATGAATGTTTGTCACAGATACAATGACTTCAGATGACATTTTAATTACACTTGGCTCTGCTGAACAATGCAAAAAATAAAGGCATTGCATAGGAACTTTGAATTTTAAATTCTGTATTAAGGAGGAAACTGTAAATTTCAATCAAATTATTAATTAAGGACACATGTTTGAAGTTTCTGTGTATAAATGTTCATTACCGTATATCTTCTACCCAAATATATATGGCATCATAATTATAAATAACAATTGTATATTTGCTCAATGATATTTCGATCAAGTCAAGTGTAATTTTTTTTGCAGGCGGTTTCAAGCTAATGAAAGTCCACCAGTCAAAGCGCCTAAACGAAGTAAAAAATGCACAATTTTATGATCGAAAATGTTTTATTTCCTATATTATTTATCTGGATATATTATCTGACTCTATACACAAAAGAAGCAAAGCTTTGATGTGTAGTACACATGTGCTGTCAGCCTCAGTTTGGTGATGACAATCCAGTTCCTGGTCATCTGTGTGTTTGAAAGCTGCATTCTCCTCAATGTTGTTGGTTTAGCTTCAAGCAAGAGTTTACTTAACTCTGACAATTAGTGCAACATAATGCTGTTATTGTTTTGCTGTAAATGTCATTATAATTCATGTCTGTATTATATGAGATGAAAATGTTTTCATTTTTTTAAAAACTCTCCATCTCCATAGATGATATTTGAAAGAACAAAATAGATATTTACCGGTATATTGAGATGATAAAAAATTATATCTGAGAATTAAATGCTTTTTACAGTGTATCTGATGTAAAAAAGGCCTACCTCTGAAAGTAGTACCTCAATGTGAAATGAATACTGCATTATATATAAAGGTTTCTTATGGCATAAGTTTTTATTTGATAATCAGTCAAAATGTACACAATAAATTAAAAATGTTACCCAACCCAGTTGCATACTTACCAGCAATATACTGTTGCTGTCAATGAAAATTTGATAAATATAGTTCACTAAATGATTTCTGTTTATGTTAATCTGTTTATGAAAATTAATATGTACACAATACTGTAAACCAAATTTTATTAGCGTGTGCAATCTTTACTTCACAATTTACAAACTAATTTTTGGCAATTAATTAATTTTTGCAATGGAGCCTTAAAATGTTGATAATCTTAAACAAATACCTGGTATATAAGGAATAAAAAAATCCAAAAAAAAATCCCAAAACTTGTTTACTGCAAGAAATATTTGCAATGCTGTGTTTCTGTAAATTGTGAAATTTTCCTGCACACAAGTGAAAGTTGGTTTACTTTATTGGAATCAAACTGATTTCCTTCTCAGTTCAAGATTTAAAATAGTTGATTTGTTATACCAATTCTTTTGTCAGAATTGTTGTTTTTACTTTTTTTAAAAATTATATATGTGCAACACCAATGGTATGAGCTTATTTTTGACACTTAACAGCAAAATTGATATTCATGTCAAATTTTTGAGAAGTTGATATTCTGAATCATAAAATGAGACTATCACTGTATATTGTATGTCAATCAAATATGATTGTTGTAGGGTTTTTTTTTTATACAGACATGTATAAAAAAATATTTTTATTTTTGCTTCGATTCTTATTTCAAATCCCACAACAAAAATTATATTGTATGCTCTTTGTATCATCATGCATTCCATAATTCAATTTTTTTTTTGTGTATACAATTAACTTCTTGTGAATTTTATTTTTTTAGAGGTAGATGTTTTGTTGTTAGAATTTAGAAGAAAAAAAAATTATTTGGTTGACTTAAAGTAGTATTTTAAGTGTAGAAATTCCACAATGAAATCTTTAATTCTACAATCTGCTGCCCTTTTATACTGCTTACCTATGTTGTTTGAGCTCTATTTATTTATACTTAGTTGTATTTAGATTAGGATTTCAAACATGCTATCAGAACAGTAAATGTTTTTTACACTTAGCAAAAAAAAAACCTGACCTTCAATCATGCATTATTGAATAACTTTTATTTTTTTTTTAAATCTGGTGAAATTTGAGGTTTGGTTGGCAAGTTGTCGAATGAAGGAAATATGTGCAGAACTCTCTGATACTTTTTAATAATTATTTATATTCAGTAGCATGAAACTGAAGCTATTATGATGAACATTGAAGATTTTGGTTTTTTTGCACTTAAATGATACTGCATGTAATATACATGTATTAGGTAAAAAAAGAAAATGCATGAAAATTAAGTTATTCCCTGAATATAGAATGGCAATACACAATCTAATTTACTTGCTTAATATTCTCTTGGTTTTTGTTTTTTTGTACTTTGAATTATTTTTTGCATGTTTTTACAAAAAATTTGGATTATTATCAGACTTAATGTGAAAAAAAGATGTCACACTTATTCTCTGTGAGCTTAAAACATGTTGAATGTAACCGATCTCTTAGAATTCATTGAATGAAACAAGCAGAATTTAATAAAGTGCTAGAGTGGTTTTAGTGAAGATATATATTTTTTGCTTATTTCCCCCCATATAACTTCTGAAGTCCTTTATTTCATTATTTGATATATTTTTTTGAATTGTATTTTGTATGTTTTATTTCTTGTCTTTTACAGATAATCTCCTTTTTGTGGGAGAGTAATTATCATTATCTAGATTGTAGTAAAAACTTTTGCAGTAGATGGCCACATAAATTTGCATAATGTTAATTTACCAAAGATTTTCATTTGGGGATGACTTTTAAAATATAAAAAGAATCCATATGTTTGTGATAAAAATGGGTAAAAAAGGTTTAAACTGGTTGACCATCAGTCAATCTTCATACATCATTTTCCTATAACACTTACAAATCTTTTTATTATAATGCCCCCCCCCCCCCCCCCCCCCCCCCCCCCCCCCCCCCCGAAGAAGGGAGGGAATATTGCTTTGCTACTGTCCGTCTGTCTGGGAATTACATTTAGAATACAGATTTATCAATCTAGGTCAACTTTGATATTTGATCGAGCAATTTTCGACAGAGTTATGCCCCTTGGACTGAAAAAAAAAATTCCACTTATTTGCAGTTTCTGTTCATTTTCTTCGCAGAGGTTGCACATATTGAAATGAAATTTAGTATACATATTTATCTTATATATCAAGTTTCAGTTTGATTACAATCGAGCAATTTTCAACAGAGTTATGCCCCTTTGACTTAGAAAAATTCCAATTATTTGCAGTTTCCATTCATTTTCTTCATGGATGTTTCCAAGGGAGGGAGGGCATAAGTGTTTCACAAACATTTTTTGTGTTCATTTTTTCATGCAAGAGCCTACTAAAAATGAAAATGTAGTTTTGAGGAACAAATAATGTAGATTACATGCATCAGGAAGCTGGTTTTAAATGGAGAAATATCAATTTAACAAAATACATTTTTGAAAGTTGTGGGCACCATTACTATATCTGTCATTGAGCTGACAATGTTGTAATCCTTTAGCAGATTTACAAAATACAGGTATATCTATGCATCAAAAGGCTGTAGAAATTACATAAACACATTTTTACTAGTATATAACGTCTTTATTGTTTTTCAAATGAATTATTGTTGCTAATATATTCAAACAATGTAGAGAAGAGCAAACAAACTAGTCACTGTTGATTTTTTTCCAGTTTTGTTTTCTTTGTGTTACTGATGATAATCTTGCTTCATTATTTAGTGTTAATTTATTATTGGTGTTTTCTCTTTTTATGTCCTTTTGTCTATTTATAAAACTTTGTTCACATAGTCAGCTATATCTAGAGTTTAGATATGTGTTAATTATTTCTATTTATGAGTCTAGCTGTGTGGGACATTTTTTTTTAACACCTAGGCTGTTCTAAAAAGTATCATTTACATATGATTTTTTATTCTGTAATGTCTGCATGACTCAATTCCATCTTAAAAGTCTTTTTTCTTTACCTAATGCCCGGTTTTACAATATTTAACAGAGAATATATTGATAAGTGTAACCCTTGGTCACTAACCCATTTATAATGACGGATAATTTTTGTATCAATTCCATAGTCACAAATGACACACAGTATCAATGATAAAGCTAGAAAAAAAAAACAAACTCAGACACGGATTAAATGTGTCCAAAAGAGTGAATTTGGAAACTAAATGCAAAATTTGTCCTTATTAATCAGAGTTCAATTACTGTTGAAATTGTTTGTGACCATAAATCATTTGTTTCATTTAAAAAAAAAAAAACCTCAAAATATTTTCACTTATGTGGCTGATTATTGTGAAGACAAGAAAGAATCAATATTTGTTCAAGATTTTCTGTACTTTATTTTCCAGATGGTGTTAATTCGACATCCTGTAATTCCTACCTGTTAATGTTTGCACTTGTTAATAAGATGATTATTTTGGCAACCAGTTGATATATCCATTGTATGGTACTGGATGCTGAAATTAAGCAATGATATGTGTATATTTAGAAAGTAGTTCATATCTCTCTCTCTCTCTCTCTCTCTCTCTCTCTCTCTCTCTCTCTCTCTCTCTCTCTCAGTATTGTATAGTTATTTTTCAGAAGAAACAAAATTATGTGCTACTCAGAATTATTTTCATATTAAGTATTGGTATGACATAATTTTGTTTTGATTAAAAATAACTAATAAAAGATGATAGATTGATAGATGGGTGGTGTCCTGTGTCATTATCAAATATTCCAGATATATTGAAAAACATTATTGAGGGGAGGGTGCACATTCTTTTGAAAACATAATATGTTCATGATTAGAGCCTTTATCTGTTTTTAGTGCTTCAATATCTTTTCATACATTTTCCCATGTACAGTATGAGAATCATTTACCTGATACTTTTCCCCCTTTTTTAGGTCAGTTTATTTAGTTTTCATTTAACTCATTATTTTTTTTATATTTATTCTTCAGTTGACAATCAGTTTTTGTGCAAATCAAACACTTCTTTACATGTTTATATCTTCATCTATGACTAGAAACTCAATGCATAACAAAAAGTCATTGACGTGGTTTTAGAAGATAATGCAGTTGTTTACACCATATACTGTTTATTATGCATTTTGTGTGGAAAGATTAAAAGCTGTACAAAAAAAGTATGGGAACATAATACATAGCTAGGATTTTATATTTTCTTTGAGGCATGAATACTGATTGCCAAAAATGGCATCAAATTCCAATTGAATTGTCAAATATTTTTGGAATTTAAGATTTTCTTCTTGGGAGCATATATATACATGTTTGTAAAGTACTTATAATCCTACTTTACATTTTTTTTTTTAAATGTTTGTTAATGATATTTTTGATAAATTAATTGTTTGTTGTGCATCATTACATTCGTGCTTTTTAAAGGCCTATTTCTGTATGCAATATTTGTGTGACTGTCCTGATTTCCTTCAGTTGTGGGAGTTGTCTCTCTTTTTCAAATGTGAAAAACTGGTATGATTTAACTTCCATATGTTTCCTGAATATATGCTTTTTGAGTGGATGTCTGTCAACTTATTGTGATCTGATATCATTTATTTTATAAATAAAGCGTTATATCTACAATTCCAATAAGAGTTTGGTTATTTATGAATCAATTGTTACAGTAAATCTACTGTACAGTATATTCTGTATAAGGAATAAAATGTTATTGATATAAAGTAAATAATTAGGTAAAATACGAGTGGAAATAAATAGATGTATGTAATATAAATTATATCTTATGTGAACGAATTCTATTCACAATATTGACAGATATTGGTGTGATGATGAGAGAGGGATGGATGACGATTGTCTTAATTTCCGCTGAAAGAGTTGTACATTGGTTGAATATAGAAATATTTTCAGCATTATTTACGCTGCACAATTTAAAAATCGTGAACTGTCGCAACTTGCTCTATAATCGTATAAGTTGGGTGCCATTATTTTCTGGATATGCATTCGCTTAACGATATATATTTCGAAAACGTTTATTCATGTCCTTTAATTCTGTATTTTAAGTCAACTGAGTAGCTCGGGTTACACATTGCTCTTTGTCATTGTCCTTCGTCATCCATAAACAGTTTTCAATTTTAACCTGAAAGTTCTGAACAACAACAAACAGTCTAATTGTTGCCGTTTCTGTGTCAAGATTCTTTAGGATAGGATGAAGTACAGAGTAAATTTTATTGCATTAACTCACAATAGGTCTCCTGTGTGGAACTAAATGAAAAATGCCAATTTTTGTTTTTAAAAATGTTTACTTTCACTCGAAGGAGAAAAACCAAATGCATAAAACTCTGTATGGTTATACTGTCTAGGAAGCTTTTACCAACAAAACAATTGAAAAATTTATTCTTGGCCCGTTGTTCATATGGCCTTATAGTTTCATTGAACGTTAGACATTTTCATTTTACTCTTAGTCGAATGATGAAAATTAACAACGCCTCAGTTATAACTTCATAGAGCTCTCAATTTACACTGTACAATTCGTTGTCCCTGTGGTAAGGGGGGGAAAGCCATAGGTTGGGGAAAACATGGCTCTCAGCCGATTAAATCTTCGAAAAAAAGTTCTACTCTCAAACGTGTACATGTGTGATATATTCACATCGACATTCTTTGTGATGTCAATGAATGAAGTTTTCTACCTATAAATCGTGTTTGATGTTCAATCATAATTGAATATTTACATCTACAAAGTATTATTCCCTCTATTTTTACGGAAACTTATAGTTATTTAATTCATAGCTCTATAGATAGAAACAGCCAGACTGAAATCTACACGCCCCGTTTATCGATTGGTCGAAATCTACAGCTGCTGAAACTGATAAGAAACTGACAGGACAGATATAGACACGCCCTGTTTATCGATTGGTCCAAACTTACAGCGACCTAGAAAAAAATCACGGACTGCACGAAATAATCATGACGATGTCAGACTCAAAGTCTGCGATTTGGCTGTTTCTTTTAGCTAACGTACTTAGTTACGTACATTGACAGTAATTTTTTACCTACTTTTCATAACCAATTTATCAATTAGCTAAAAGAAAGATGTTAATATAAACAATAAAATGCTTTTTTTGATGATTCATTCAGGTTATGAAGGTAGCGATCAATGCAGAAAAAATTTACATAACCCGCTAACGCGGGTTATGTATTTTTTCTGCAATGTCGCTACCATCATTCTCGAATGAATCACCAAAGAAAGCATTTTATTGTTTACATAATGTACATTAAGGAGGCTAGGTGTTCAACAAAATAGCCATACATTCATACATCTGATTTATCTTAAACTTTTATAAGTGTAATTTTGTATTTAAACATAAGCCGTACACTATCATTTAGTAAACATAAATTTTCTATAGCTAATAGCTTTAAAATTTAAAATTTAAATACGGTGTATAATTCTTTTTTGTAGAGAGGGAGTAAATATAAATGTCGATTATAATTAATGCCTTAACCTTTATTTTCCCTTCTGTTGTAATTAAAAAGGATCCGTATACATGTACATATTAGAAATATTGTTATAAATTTTAAGAACATAATCAATATGATTTAATTACATTGTAACTTTTTGTATATTATGAAATATTGTAGTTTAAAGTTAATTAAATGATTTCTGCAGTAGTGAATTGCTATGTAAATAGTGCTCAATGTTTGTGTTAATTGTTTTCAGTGCTGCCCAACTTCTTGAATCACAGCAGGGGTTAGTCTGGGAGGGGGGAGTTTGCGAGGAGCATCTCTATTAATTGTCCATTTGTATCTGTCATTGCGGGTTGGCCTGGTATAAAAGGGGGTATTTTTCTTTAAATAACTGTAGTCTTGTTGGTTTTGAAGATGTCGGAGGAACAATTAAGGCGAGCGCGTGGACATTTGGTAATGAATTAACTAATTGGGTTTTCTTAGGGATTTACCAAGTGACACCAACTATTTCACCGAGATCTCTGGTAAACTTATTTAACACCAGTCGGTGTCGGTGAAATTATAGGGTGTTTGCTAATATATTTATATAGCAGCACCCCCCCCCCCCCTTTAATATTTTAGTTAGGATTTCTCCGATTGCACCTAAATTATTTCAAAAGGTGTAGCCGGTGAACTAGAATCTCGGTAATTTTACACCGAACTTCACCGAAATATTTACCAAGGTGCAAGTTCTGGTGTTTGGTAAAATATAAATATTGATGGTATATTAAATCATTTTATTATATTTATCTTGGTAAATAAATTGGATTTTGGTAAGTTTTGGGTAAATAAATCATAACTATGATTTACAGAAGTTGGGATTAAATGTGTTCAATATCATTCTTTCATTTTTACATGCTTTTAATTTTATAGAAATAAATGGTAGAATAGAATTGGTTCTTATTTTATAAATAAGAGTAAAGGTTTATCAATATATCATTACATTGGAATTTATTTCTTGGGATTTACAACATTCAAAGAAGATTTATTACTGAGTGCGATTCGGTGTGGATTACTTAATCTGTCGTATTCACAATAAAAACCACGTACCCTATTAAGATTGTGTTGACGAGTTCGCCTCGCGTCACAATATTATCAAAGTACTAAAAATACAAATATCCGACCTCACATGGGCGTCGGGGGGATTTTATATTGGGGCGGCAAATTTTATTAATAAAAAGGGGGGGGGTAGATCGAACTGGATTTGAACTTGAAAGTAAAAACATCAAATGGTAATATATCTTGGGTAAATTAATTATTATATTGTCACTTAGATAACGCGGCACAATAAGAAATAAAGTAAAGTTGAACTTCATTAATAATAATGTTTGTTCTTAATTCTATCCCTCTGTCGCATTTTTTGTTGCATTATGACTACTCTATACAATAGTCATAATGCATATTTGTTTTTACTTTTAGAAGAACAGTTCATTTACTTTTGACGACATAACTTAAAATGTATATCATGATCAACTCAGGATTGTGTTTTTTTTATTTAAAGATATTTTAATGTAAGAATTTTATAATTGATCTTGACTATTCTGCTCTTATTTATTTAAAGCGTTAACTTTACGCCCGTCTATTGATTATGAGTTCCGTATCAATGCATACTGTATCAGTGCATAACAAATAAAAGTGTCATTGCACTGTTAGACTGGTTTGCTGTCATTGATTACGAGATCCAGAGCTCTGTCCATTCGTCAGGCTACCTAATATTAGCGTTTTATGTGTTTTTTTTGTTAAACCAACTTTCTGCAGGCGTAACACAAAATGATTGATCCGCCTCTTTTGATTTTCCGTAAATATCCGGAACAAAAAGTCTAAAATTAACAACAAAAATGCACACAAAATAAGAACAATGATTTAATTTTATGGGATCGATTATGAGTTTATGTATGTTATACACGAGTCACAGTGTACATAATTTGTAAAGTTTACCTCAAATGAAACTACAGTCATTATCAACTTTATGCTTAATTTTCATCATAAAAACCGGTGTAAAGAAAACGCACTAATGAATCTGATCTCGCCACATCACCAACACCGGCGAAAAAGACGTTTCACGTGTTTTCATTTTCACAAGTCTACCCAGAGGATATGTCATTTGTACAATTCAGGGAATTGTTTTCTTGTATTTGTGTTGCCTAAGGCAAACTTCAAAATTCGTTTTCAGTTTTAAATATTTATCCACGTGACAAAGTAGACTTCCTTTTTCAACGTGACAGTCCACGAGTCAAAACAACATGAGTACATCGCAAACAGCTGTTCATAAAGGAATTGTGAAACAGGTAAAATAAATGATAAATCAATTAAGTAATTTTGTAGCCAAAAATATTTGTTGATTTTAAATTTTGGTTAAAAATTGGATTGTTTCCATTTCAAAAGGGGAAATCGAAACTTGGGAATTTTGTCGAGAGCCATGTGCATATGTGTAACGTTAGATCAGAACAGATGTTAAACCACAGAAACTGAAGAAAAAATATCCTGAAAATCATAATATATCGTATGAAATATACACAGGCAGATATTACGAACGATAATATCGTATTTAAATTGCAAAAGCGACAGTAAAATAATATGATTTGATTCAGATTTGTGCCAATATGATGATTATGATGAATACATATGTTTTCTATTTAGGTTCATACTAATGAATTATTTTGGATTAAAGTAACAAAGTTTCACTAAAGATACATTTGTTAATTTTTCCATACTGTTTTATCTGATATTTCATACCATATTTAAAAAATTTAAAGAATAAATTCCCTGCATTATTACTTATGTATATACATACACTCCACTTCTAGGTTCTCTCAGGAGATGCAGTGGTCATTAGAGGCCAGCCAAAAGGTGGGCCACCACCAGAGAAAACAATCTGTTTCTCTAATATCACAGCCCCACGCATGGCTCGAAGACCAAACCCAGCACAGGACAATGTGGAAACAAAGGATGAGGTAAGGCACATGTGTATTATACTCTGTCTCAAGATATTTATGCAGCATATTTTCTTCAACTATTTGATATATATATTAATACTTCAGGGTTCAAACAATGTTCTTTCAATAGTATGGAAAAATTCCAAGATTTTATTTATGGAAGTTGTCCCCTCTAGTTTGTCAGGTTTCATTGCATTGCAAAAAATAAAAAAGTCTACAGGGAATTTGGATTTGGATATAACAACAAGAAAGTACCCCAGATGATAACGTTAATAAATTGTTGAAGTTGTCCCGAGCACCGTACCTCTGAATGGAGAAAAGGTGTCTCAACATTTTTCATTACAAATCTCAGTAAAAAAAATTTGTTTTTGTTCCTGTGAATTTCTCTTGGTAAAAATTGTTAAAGTGCCAATTTGAAATAAGAAATCTTGGGATTACATTCCTTTCATTGATTACAATTTTACTTAAATGCCAGGTACAGTAAAACTCGTTTAGTACGAACACGGATATTGCGCATTCACAGATATAGCGAAGTCATCTTGGATCCCAAGCTATGTTAATTTCATGAATTTCTTATACGGTTATAACGAATGACGGATATAACGAAGTAATTTCTTAGGTCCCAGTGACTTCGTTATAACCGAGTTTTGCTGTATATCAATTGTCGTAAAAAATCATTTAAAATTAATATAAACAATATCATAGGGCAAACCATTAGACCTAGATGATTAAACTATAAACAATATTAAATGTAAAAATAAATCCGATAACTTTCAGATAATTGAATGCTCTATCTGCTAGGGTTCAAAAAAGTTAATCTAAAAATGTATAAAATGAATAGTATTTTTCATTAATAAAAATTTAATGTAATTTTTTTTTTTAAACAGAAATATATTCAATTTTTGGAAAATGTTTAACTTTAAAATTATATTTTATGATATTCTTATTTGGACCTGTATATAATCCTTTAGGTTTAAGTTTCGATAAGAATATTTTATTAATTTTAATCCCAATATCTTAAGGCTCTCCTTAATTTTGTAAAACTTCTGTATTTCCTAAAATTGCTATGAAACCAAAAAAATATTCATTTGTAGTGAATGGGTTATTATGTATTTGATTTGCCAGGGCTCGACATTAACGCTTGTCCGCTTGTCCGGTACCAGTTAAAAAAATATGCGGACAAGTGAATATTGCTGGCCACTTGTCCGACTGGACAAGTGCATTTTTTATGTAAAGAAGTCTCCAACATTTAAAAAAGAAAAGAAAGTTTTGTGATAAGTTTATCCGTAGTCTCGTTATAAGTTTATCGATTAGTTATTTTGAATTTCGATCCCGACATCAAATTGCAATGCAATTGAGTTACTCTTGATCGGGATTGAAGTTCACTAATTTCAAACAACTTTCAAGGTGTGGATCTTAGTTCTTACAAAGTACCAAACACATAATTATGTTAAGAAAAAGAAAGGAAGAAAAGGTAGCAAAGATAAAGGATTATGGAAAGAAATGTAAGCGGACAAGCGTTAATATCGAGCCCTGTTAGGTTTCATTCATCATTGATAGACTCTGATGACTTTCCATGTTTAGTTTAAAAAACAGCTGAGAAATCAATATAACAGTTACATGTATTTTTAAACCTGATGCTAAATTTAAAATGTCTTGTAATTTGCCATGACAAAGCTACAGCTGACAAATCATGTTTAATGTTACAGTATATGGAACAAATACATGTACATATAGGAAAGACACTTTAAGTTTCCATTTAAAAAGTCAGGTTATTAATTATAGCTAGAGTAATCAATAAATGATTTTATTTTAGTAATAGAGTACTGTAGTTTTCAAGTTGACAATATTTGATCTTTAATATTGAAAATTTTTCGGACAAGTGAAGTTGAAGTTCGGACAAGTAAATGTTTTGGTCACTTGTCCGAATGGACAAGTAGGAAAAAAAGTTAATGTAGAGCCCTGTTTGCATATACATATAAGTGCAAAATTCTTTGTTGTGTTTCAGCCCTTTGCCTGGGAAGCCAGAGAATATCTGAGGAAAAAACTCATTGGTAAAGAAGTGGCTTTTGTTATAGAATACACTGTGCCAGGGACCGGCCGTGAATATGGCTGTGTTTACCTGGGGAAAGGTGAGTTTTTGTTTTTGTCGACCGAGGAGCATGCATCTAATAGCAATAAACAATGTAAATGCCTACAGATCATCTAAATATCTTTTTTTGTTTTTACTCAACTATAAAAACAGACATAGGTATGAAAATTACTGTAGATTCCTTTTTAAGCACGAGAAATATATATCTGCATAAAATCACAAGAAGCACATCTTGCAAATTTTTACAATCTCGCTTTTATTTTTTGAACATATGATGTAAACTACATGAAACTATGATCAAAATTTGGCATTCGCAATTTTATGCTCTTGCAATTTAGTGGAGAACGGCTGAATTGCTAAATTGAGTACTCGCGTAAAATAAGTTTGTAATTTCATGCTTTTAGAATTTTAGTTTTTTTTATCAAATTGTAAGTACAATTTTGCTTTTGAAATGCCAGTATCGGTGCGTACCATAGGGAAATTGATGAAATACAATTGTTTATGTCTCTGTGTTGCAGATATTGCTACAGGAGAAAACATTACAGAGGCTTTAGTGTCTGAAGGTCTGGTAGAAGTCCGAAGAGGAGGGCTCAAGCTTGATGAGTAGGAGTTTGTTTTGTAAACGAGTTCCTTTGATAGGAGTTATAAAATATTAATACAGAACCCACTATAAATGTGTTGCTTTGATGCACGCTGTATACTATGCATTTAACTTAATTGAAAGTCTGCATTTTGTTTGAAATTCTCAATATTTTGTTCAAATAATTCAATGAAATGTAATATTTGATTATTAAAAGGTTTTCAAGTATTATAGACAAGCATTTTGAAAGACTAACTGTCTTATTTAAAAAATTTTCTTTATGGAAAACTTAATAAATTCTAAAAAAAAATTCCCTAAATTGACAGTCAAGGCCAGCAACAGTTGATCCAATTGGAGGATGCCGCAAAGTCTGCTGGGAAGGGCAAATGGAACACAGCTGAGGCAGCCAAACATATACGCAACGTTAAGTGGACAGTAGAAAACGCTCGCAACTTTGTGGACTCTCATCACAACAAGCCAATCGATGGTAAGAGGTTTTTATACTTAACACCCAACTTCAACCCCTTGAACATGGGCCATATTATTACAATATTCTCACTAAGTTCAGAAATACTTGCAACGTCAAGTCCAATATTTACAGCTATTAAAGTGTGTATCTTCAGTCTTTAGGTCTTGGAAAAATATTGAATAGAGGGGATCCCTTTTTACTATTTATAAAGAATTGTATTCAGGCTGATAAATCTTTGGTGACATTTAGGTAAGATAACTTCAGATAAGAGATGTGTAACCAGATTGGTTTATTTCCAGCTGTGATCGAGCATGTTAGGGATGGTTGTACTGTTCGAGCTTTCCTCCTGCCATCGTTTGATTATGTCACCATCATGCTGTCAGGAATTAAAGTGAGTACCCTATTTTTGCCTTCTGGAAAAACTACATAGCCATTTGATATATTTCGCTTACATCATGTAACAGTACAGAATAGATTTTTTTCAAAATTCTTCTAAATGTACTCAAACATTGATTTTTTAAACTACCTTATCCTCTGTGTGGTGTTATGATGTTTTCTGAGTATTAGTGTTTGTATCCTTGCTTTACAGTGTCCGATGTTCAAACAAGACGAAAGCGGTAAGCAGGTGCCCGAGCTGTTTGCGGAGGAAGCCAAGTATTTCACTGAGGTACGACTACTTCAAAGGGACGTACAGATCATCCTGGAGGGCGTGTCCAATAATAACCTGCTGGGGACCGTGCTACACCCGGTATGTTTGTAAACGATGAATTAGATTTGTAAACAAATAAAATAATTGAAAAAGGAAAATGGGGCTTTCAAATAAGAGGGAGGAAGAGACATTTGTATCATTGTTACAGTTAGAAAAGTAAACTTTTGGGGAAAATCTAAAATAGCCTACATGTATTTTAGTGGATAAATATACTTCTTCAAATCAAAATTATGTAAATTTTGATAGAGACTGACTGCATGTTTTTGTTGTTGTAGAACGGTAACATTGCTGAGCTGCTGCTGAGGGAGGGGTTCGCCCGCTGTGTGGACTGGAGCATGGGAGTGGTCACCCAGGGAGCCGATAAACTGAGAGCAGCTGAAAAGTGAGTGTCTGTATGGTGTATGTTTACTAGTAATGTGCAGAGTAGGTCGGTCTGACCTCTGTGTGGTTGTTTTAACCTCTTTGTGGTCTGTCTGACCTTTCTGTGGTTGATTTGACCTCTGTGGTTAGCCTGACCTCCCACTAACTGGTTTGACCTCTCTGTGGTCTGTCTGACTTCTTTTTGGTCAATATGACATCTCAGTCTGTGGATTGAAATCTCTAATGCTTTATAAGACAAGAGTGTGTATGGTACTTCTCAATCTATATTCAGAATTGCCAAAGAAAAGAAAGCCAGGCTTTGGAAGGATTATTCTCCATCGGGACCCACAGTGGACATCAAGGACAAGACTTTCAGTGGAAAGGTAAGACATCTTGAACTTTGCAACGGAAGTAAAAAGATTTGTACAATCGCTACCTTTTTACATTGCACCATTTATTTTAATGGTATTTTGGATACAGAGAACCTGTTTTGTTTTTATATTTATAATTATGTTATTATGCTAAGACGGGTGTTTGTGTAAGACAGAGTCACTAAATACAATACAAGACTTACACTCTAGTTTAAATTGTTTACTGACTGTTTTTGTGGTTCAGGTTGTGGAAGTTGTCAATGGCGATGCTCTAGTGGTGAAGACAGACAAAAACCTGTTCAAGAAGGTGTTCCTTTCCAGCATCAGACCCCCAAGGTATCAAAAATATAATGATGCATCACTTAATTCATACAAAGAGATTTGCATTTGACTCATTACTTTAAAGCCTACAAAATACTTCATCCCTTAACAGATGGCTTTTGCTAAGCTCTGTGTGTAATTTTGAATATTCAGTGGAAAATGTAAGAACTTTCATTAGAGTCTTTGACTCTAAACGTGTATGTTTATACATGATGGGTTTTGCCGAGCTCTGTGTGTACTTTTGAATATTCAATGAAATATGTAAGACTTTTCATCAGTCTTTGACACTAAACATGTACGTTTTTTGATTTATATCATAGGAACGCCCCTGCTCCCGCAGATTCCACAGACTCCACACCAAAACCTCGCGGACGCCCGCTCTACGACGTCCCATACATGTTCGAGGCCAGAGAATTCCTGAGGAAGAAACTCATTGGTAAAAAGGTAAGATTTGAATAATGCTCCATTTTATACCTGTACTGTGTCATGCTTTAAAGGATAACACTATAACTGGAATAATATTGCAAAGAAAAAGGACTCTCTGTAGTGGATGTCAGAAATCAAAATATTAATATGTTGATTTGGAAATTGAAAATCGGTTGTATGCGAGTGCATTTAAAGAATTGTTTGTTTTGATCTCTAGGTGAATGTTCAGGTGGATTACATTCAGCCTGCCAACAACAATTTCCCTGAGAAGACTTGCTGTACCGTCACCATTTCAGGAATGTAAGAATTTCTTCTCTCATTTGTGTCCCAAAAAATTATATTTAAGTTTGTACTTGATGTTAGGAAGTGGTTTGATGATCTACATTTTTTGGACTAAAAAAAAAATAGGTCATCATGCTGCTTAATACCACTGGCCTATAGCTAATTTGGTGTCTGACGTTAATTGTTGTTGTTTCCCCTTTGTTGCAGTAATGTTGGTGAGGCTTTGGTTGGGAAAGGTCTGGCCACAGTGGTGCGCTACAGAATGGAGGATGACCAGAGGTCAGAACACTATGATGAATTGCTGGCAGCAGAAGCCAGAGCCCAGAAGAAGGGTGTGGGCCTACATTCCAAGAAAGAGGCACCAATTCATAGGGTGGCCGATGTCTCTGGGGTAAGTGGTTTTGTTTTAAAAATTATGCGAGGAAACAGCAGAAGATTTCAGAAATAAAAGTGAAAGTAGTATTAAACAAAAAACTAAATTTTGATTTTAAATGGATAGTAGCGGATAATTATTTTTGAGTTAGGTATGGAGGAACCTTTGGGGGATGGTGAGGGATAATAATTAATTGGCATCTCTGTCATCTCCAGAAAGTAGAATCATTCATTTAAAGTTTTGAGGCTGACAAATTAAGTTCATGTTTCGACATTACGTGACTGTTCTTCTCTCTGTACAGGACTTAAACAAGTGTAAGCAGTTCCTGCCGTTCCTACAGAGGGCCGGTAAGACGGAGGCCATCGTTGAGTTCGTGGCCAGCGGTTCCCGTGTCCGCCTCTACCTACCCAAGGAAACATGTCTCACCACCTTCCTTATATCAGGTACCCTACATCAATGTACAACATGATACCTTAACTACTCACCGCCCAATACTGTGGAATCATTTAATTTCGTGAGGGCCAGTTTTCGTGGATTGTGGGTTTTTTGCATGTTCGTTGGGATGTAATTTCGTGGATGCATCAACTTTTAGTTTTAGATGGTAAACTAAATCTTTTATAGTTAGTTTTCGTAGAGGATATAAATTCGTTGGCGAGGGCTACCCACGAATACCACGAAAATTTAGCCACCACAAATTGTAATGATTCCACAGTATGCCTCTGATGTTGGAGGAAAATGTTCAGAATGAATTTGCAACATTGATACTAGGGCATCTTGCTAAAGAGAAATTCATCACAGTAATCTGTTTTGAAATTTTAAATTAAGGTAGCTTCATTTACGTCATGTGAACAATAACACAATTTCATTTCCTGTATGCAGGAATATTTATAACAATTATTGACTTTGCACTGAATTGCAAATATCTAGAGTACTTTGACTAGAAATCTTCATAGAGATGTTGGCCTGTTGTAGGTATTGAGTGCCCCCGAGGTGCCAGACCCCTGCCCGGGGGACAGATGTCTCAGTCCGAACCTTACGGGGACGAAGCTCTTCAGTTCACAAAAGAAATGTGTTTGCAAAGAGAGGTAACTCTTCACACCATTAGAAGAACAAAACATGTTTTAGTTATATTAGTTGTAGACTATGTAAAATAAATATGTTGGAATTAAGAAACAATGATTGAGTATTTTTAACTCAAGACAGACGTGCCCCTAAGAGTTTTAAACATAGTCATATGCATAATAGTTTAATTGTTTTGTAATGTTAGAATTAATGAAAAATCATTTTTTAATTAAGATGGATGTGGCCTTACTTATGATGAAGACATGTGTTGGGAGCAAAATAGTTACATATTTCACATTATTTGCTATTTAGGTGGAAGTACGAGTGGAGACGATGGACAAGGGAGGTAACTTCATTGGCTGGCTGTTTGTTGACAACACTAACCTGTCGGTGGCTCTGGTAGAGGAGGGGCTGGCCAAGGTCCACTTCACGGCCGAGCGCAGCAACTACTACAAACAGTTGCAGATTGCCGAGGAAAACGCCAAGAGGAACCGCCGCAACGTAGGTCTTAGCGAATCAAAACATGATGGATTTTGTTGTAGAATCTTAAAAATTACGTTAATTCTCAAAGATTTAAAGCATTGAAATTTTTTTTTGACCGAGACTCCTTCAGAAAAAAAAAATGATTGATTTTGTACATTTAAATCTTCAAAAAGAACTTGCTTTAATGTTTTGAAATTTGTTCAGAGAGTGGCACTGAAAGGGGTTCACATTCTTGTAATTTGGTTATGTTTGTTTTAAAGTTGTGGAAGGACTACCAAGAGGTGACAGAGGTGGAGGAGGTGGTGGAGGACAACACAGAGAGGAACGTGAGCTACAAGTCCGTGGTGGTGACGGAGGTGACCTCCGATCTGAAGTTCTTCGCCCAGCTGGTGGACAACGGGCCGCAGCTGGAGAATTTGATGGAGCAGCTCCGCCAGGACATGACCGCCAATCCACCTCTCCCCGGGGCCTATACACCCAAGAGGAACGACATGTGTGCCGCCAAGTTCTCACAGGACAGCGAATGGTATGAATAGAGTCGTGATAAGATGTGATATATACAAGCACTGTGCATTAAGTACATGTAAAGAAGTATACATTATGTATAGACATTTATATCATTCCTCCATAGAAACATTTCCAGTAACTTGTGTTTTATGTAGCCACAATCAGAATTGGAACAAATTCTAGTTTGTGACAACATTTTCAACATATGAATTTATTCCTTTACAATATCTTTATGATTATAAACATTTAATTTTAAAACATGTTATAAGATTAATATGTCGAAAAATCTGAGATACATGTATTTGCTATCTGATGTACACATTTGATAATGCCGTGTCCATCTGCATTATAGGTACAGAGCCAAAGTGGAGAGAGTGGATGGATCAAAAGTCACCGTCCTGTTCATTGATTACGGAAATGTAAGCACAGAAAATGTCTTGGATTTTGAACTGGAAAACCTTATGCAAATATGATGTGTAGTCTTGTATTGAAATTTGACGCCATGATAATATTGATATTGTTTGTTTATCAGAAAGAGCAAACGACGGCCACCAGCCTAGCCACCTTACCGGCCTCCTTCCAGAGCCTGGCCCCACAAGCCACAGAGTACTGCCTGGCCTGTGTAGCCCTCCCACCAGATGTAAGTGTTGGGAAAAGGGGGGAAGTCAAGATCTTTGATTTCACTTTTCATCGCACAATACAGATTTTGCTCTGTGTAGTTATTGAAGTGGTCTGTAGTATAATTGTTGTTCATTGAATTTGAAAGTGGAGAAACACAATCTGGTTAATAGTGAAAAATGTTTAATATTATAAATTTTAAAGAGTGGTTACTATTAAATGTTTAATATTGTAGATTTTTAAGAGCTGTGTTTGAATTACGATACATGGTGTAGGTTTTAATATTGTGTACCTTTGTCAAAGAGATATAACATATAGGCACTTTGTAAATAGCATATGTTAATTACCGGTATTTTTAAACTGTAGGAGGACTTCAAGAACGATGCTGAGGACGCCTTCTATGATGAAATAGCAAACAGACAGTTGAACATGAACGTGGAATACAAAGTCGGCGGACTGGAGTACGTCAGCCTGGTGAACCCGGAGACGAAGGAAGACGTGGCCCAGAAACTGGTCAGCAGCGGATTTCTATTGGCTGAGAGACGTCGAGAGAAGCGCCTGGCCAAACTTGTGTCTGACTACGTGAAGGCTCAGGAAAAGGCAAAAACAGCAAGAGTAAGTGTGTGGTGGGAATGTCTGTTTGGGATATATCAGCTCACTCTGGCTGCCAGTGATTTGGAAATGACTGTAGAATTGTTGCATAGGCCACTATATCGAATTTCATTGATACCGTGGTTTCATCATCTTGTAGGGTGAACATCACACAGTTTTGTTGGATTTCATTGTTGAGTCGAATCTTTAAAAATCTCAAACACTGAATTAATAGAAATAAAGGTTAATTTGGTAATATTAAACTTTAATGGAAAGGACCATTGTCCATTAATTCATATATATATATATATATATATATATATATATATATATATATATATATATATATATATTTTAGAAACTTTGAGTTTGACTGTTTCCAGGAATATTGTTGACACCACAATGCACCATACCCACCAATTTTAACACTGCTTATACATTATAATACCAAAAAGTCATTCATTTTGGATTTAGAGTCCAACAAACTTTCTCATTATGATCATAAAGAATAACCCCCCTTTATCCTTGAATGTGTTCTGTGCAGGGCATTGTGCTTGACAGCTGTTACGCACTTTAAACAGATTTTTTTTATACCAGAAATTATTCAACTAATTTTAATGGAGAAAAAGATGTACTTATACTCCAAATACATATTCTCATGGAATGTTGTTGAATTTCAGGAGAACATGTGGAGATATGGAGACTTCACTGAAGACGATGCCAAGGAGTTTGGATACTCCCGGTAAAGCGTTCCGACGCCAAACACCCACCAAGAAACCAATTATAAAAACCAACACCAGACAAACACAAGTGGAATCTAGGAAAAAATTTTCATTTTTATTCAAATTGTTATTTACATATATGATATAAATATATATATTTTTTGCAATTAACTTATGATGTACAGGAGAGGAATGCAGTCAAATGAATTTTGTTTTGATAGTTTTTATTAATTTTTTTTTTTTGAGTATGTGATGGATATTGCTATGCATTAAATGAGATGATCCTCTGTTTAGTATTTATGTAGACTTAGTCTAAGATCATTCACTGGACTGAATTCCTGTTAGCGCACACATGCACTTCATTCTGTGGATTTATAAGAGACGACTGATGTGTTCAAATGACCAGTATCAAAACTTACGTCTAGTGAAACTGTGCATTATATGGTGCAAAGTGTGTAATCATTTATCTGATGGTACTTTTCTTTCTTTCTTTCTGTTGATGATAAGGGAAAAAATAACCTGTGGACTTCTAGGTTACAAACACATATTAATCCCTCCTTCATTTCTAAACAGATCGTGTAGGGAGAAATTAAGGCACTATAAGTGATGAAAAATTGGTAAACTACTGTATATTTATCTCCTGAATGTTAAACCCCCCGTGTCTTTTTGATCTGTGTACAGTGTACATGTCAACTGCTTGACCGACATTTAACCAGAACAATGTTGTACTCGAAAACCAAGCCTCCTTTACTACTAAATAATCTGCTGGTCACGACATCAGTAAATAAAAAGCTAATATATTTTGTTGAACTTTTTCTTTGGAGGAAAAGTTGAATTTTTTTTTTTTGAAAAGGTAATTTATTTAATGTATTTTTTTTGTCATTTAAACCTGTGGTTTTAGCCAAAAAAAGTTTGACTTTTGTGGAAAAGGGTTGCAGCTATATTTCTTTATTATTGACAAAAAGTGCTGAAATAACCAAAATGAATGCTCTATATTTGCCCCCACATTACCATATCACCTGTAAGACTTTACAACTTGTATAACATCCTCAATTTATTTTGTACATACTTAAAAAACTTTTTGTTTGTTCTTTATAAATATCTGACTGTATTATGTGGACAGGGCATTTATTGTTTTATATTTTGAGTGTGCAAAGCATGCAACCTTGTTGCCATAGCAACACTTCATATCACAGGTCTCCAGATTCTTCGCAATGATTGTTGCGTGTTTTGAATAAGCATTGTTATTACACGGTTGTAACATTACTTGTTAAATTTCATTTGATTTTTCCCCCCAAAAAAGTAACGGAAGAAAATTTCTTTCACTCCTGAATTGCTAGTTCTGAATTTTTCTCCTTCTATTAATGTACATGTCTGAAAACAGCTTTATACTTTCCCTCTAAAAATCTATTGAATTGATTTTTTTCAATTCTCTTTTAAGTTGAATTTAAAATGATTTTATGGTGCTTTATTTGTATTACTGAAACTTGGGATCTGTCTTGTTTGAGTTGAGCCTTTTTTCTTCTTCTTGGAAGTATATTTGAAAGAGTACATCATGTTTTCATGCTAACCAATCTTTGTTGGTTTTAACTGACATTGAAATAAAATGCTGATGGTTGCAGTTACATCCAGTGTTTTTTTTCTTGTAAATGGCTTAAAAAAATTTAAAACGAAAATAATGTATTCATTACTTTATTGATGTCATACACAGGCAGGATTCCATTGGGAGATAACCTTGAGTTATGAAGGGCATGCAATTTAGATTTGCGTATGAAGGTCACATACGTTGCACAATTACGGATTCAGGTCTTTTGTAGTCTTTGAGGCCACAAGTATATGAGGCAATGTTTTCACTATGATTTAAAAAAAAAGGATTTTAGAGCTTGACATACCAAAGATATTGATATAGATGGAAGCATATCGAATTCAAAATAAAATCACCATTTTGTTAAATAGTGCATTATCTAAAAATAAGATAAAACAAAATTGACAATTACAGAAGAGCAGAACGGCTCTTCTGTGTGAACCGTTTAACAAGGACAGAGACATAAATTACATTATTATTATTTATGTCTCTGACACGGATGGGGAGGCCATCGATTGATATTTACATTCAGTGTAACGTTATATTTTGAATGACTGCATCGGGAATGCATGTATGTGACATTATACATTTATTGTATGATTGTGAGGGAAATATGAAGTTTTATTCCTCCATGAAAAATCATATTTCCCGAGGGCAACGCCCGAGGGAAATAAGATTTTTCCGGGGGAATAAATCCTCATATTTCTCGAACGTTCATGCAATAAATTGTTTATTATACCGAAAGACAGGTGATAACTTAGCTATAGGATACATCAGTTTCTATTCATTTTTCAAAGCAATAACGATGTTAATGTTTACCGGTTTCTTTCTATATAACAGTTTCTGAAATAAAACAAAGATATTAAACGATTTTTTAATAGAATTAATTATTTAATTGCATCGTATGCTCATCCTTGGGATTTTTTATAAGCATGGGATGAAAATATGAGGGGGTGAAATATGATGAAGAATATGACGATGACAGGGGATTATGAAGTTTTATTGCCCTCGCACGTGATTGTCTAGAACCAATCAGATGTCGTGTTATGTAGAATAATCATATTGAGGTATAATAATAATACATTTTCTATCACACAACAAATTTGACCACGGCGCATGAGCACAAGTTAACGTCATCATGCGTTTTTAATAGACTTACAAACTTACCTAACCAGTATCGATATTGTTAAAAATAATCGTTAAATAATATTTATCCTACCTCAAAACTGAGTTGGCAATTGCCAACAAAGTTTCTGAAACTAAAATCGCATTAAATATTATGTTATGACTGATCCTTCTAATGTTCACATCCATGACAAATATAAAGAATTTTCCTCTTTGGGGGAAAATAGTATTCCCTACAGCTTAGAATTTAATTTGGTTAGGTATTGCTAATTTTGCGATAGAAAATTTTATTTTTCGAAAGGATTTTTAAAAATCCTCTTTAATTTTTGTTGTCCAATCCAATCGAAATTTTAATTCCTTTCAGAGATTTGAATTATTTTTCGTTATCTTGTGGGGAAAAATGTTTATTCCATGGTTGCTGTGGTTTTCCTTTTATCTTACTTGTCAGGTGAGATACATACATGTAATTGTAAACAAAAGTTGTCATATACTCTTTCGAAAATTAATGACCTATCATATGGCAAGATTTTGATATGAACGGCGAAAAAATGCAATATTAGTTGGGCGAGAGAAATTAAATTTTTAGTTTTACGGATCCGCCGACCCAATTTTTCCGATTTTGTAAAAAAAAAAATAATGAAAAAAAATTCGTATCTTCGGAAATTTTTCCGGAATTTTCAAGTTTGACCGATCTTGGTTTTAAAATTACTTTATTTGATTTGAAATCTGCAAAACGTTTGACAAAGGGAGCTTTTAAAATCAAGTGTAAGCGTCTCTATAACATGGAGTATTTAAGATGGAGGTCAGCCATGCATGGTTTGGCTTAAAAGTTTTTATGAAAAGCAAAGAAAATGTTATCCTGAACAAGTTTTAAGGTTAATACCAATGATCTTGAAACAAACACAAAGTACACAGTGGATAGTGGACAAATTAAACTTAATATTATAAGTTCAAGCAAATAATATGTAATTTTGATTAATAAAAGTTTGCCCACTTTTTTTTTTTTTTTTTTTTATTTTCCCTCCTCCGACCCAAATTTTTTACAACAAAATCCGTAAAACTAAAAATTAAATTTCTCTCGCCTTGGCAAGAATATTATCATCCGGAAATCATCAAGACGGACATCTTTGACTGGTTGAATTAATGGTACATGTAATGGAATTCCACTACCAAACGGATCGGAGAGAATAAGTGAAAAAAATGTTTTAGCTAAACAAAAAAGGTATCTTTCTTAAATGTGTTCAGAGAGAGAGAGAGAGAGAGAGAGAGAGAGAGAGAGAGAGAGAGATTAAATATGAGTAATCTTCACCGATATATATATATATATATATATATATATATATATATATATATATATATATATATATATATATATATACACACACACACACACACACACACACACACTGATAAGACTTCAACTCAGTGTCTTAAAAAACCTCGCGAGACCTCTCCCACGAGAATTGGTAAACATGCTGCTGAATTTGTAAATAAAATCCGGCTTAAATACATGCCCGTATGCATGCAGCTGGGGGTGAATTTAAAAATGCACTTGTTTATCTACATGTATCGTTCATTGTGATAGAAATTATACGAATCTGCAGATAAACTATTAGGGTAAAAAAAAAACCAACACACCATTTTACGATATTCCTAGAAGATATATATATACATACCCGAAAAAAATCCCCCACATTTTCAAAGAAAACTTAACATCATATCTCAATTACATTAGTTTTACAGAAAGCCGTACTCTGCGTTATTAGGAACACGATGAATGTTTAAATTTGCCTCCTCGCTGTTTTTTGTATCAGTTGTTGTGATATCCAAAAGTGATCTGTCGACTGGCGAAACTGTTGTAAATGGATCAGCAACCAGTACCAAAAATTACAGCTCTGTAACAAAAAACCGTGACAAGTCTTTGATCAAAGAGATTTTCTTGAAACAGGATATGAACCAGGCGTTGTTACTCACGAATAACGTTCTACAGGTCATGACAGACGTCCAGCGACTGAAAGAGGAGGTTCTCCGTCTGAACAAGGAAAATATCAACCCGAGGGACAAGCTGTCACCTTTCTTTATGAACGATTGCTACAAAACAGTCCGTTCTACTGATCTTTAAAATGTTCATTTCGAATTGAAATTTCAGTAGAGACAGAATGATTTAAGCACATACAGTGAATGAGCTATGGCATTGCTGATGTGAAGCAAACTATAGATTTGCAATTCGATATTGAGATCCCCACCCCAACGAAATTCCGGTACACCACTGTGCACTCCTATTAATAAGCAATCGATTAAGAAAATAAAACCAATTGGATACAGCACTAGCTCACCAATCTTTTTCAAAAGATACGCTTGTAAGCAAATTACATAGCTTATAATTCGTTGCTATGTAAACAACCCTTTTGTTTACATCTTGAATCTTAAAGTAATAATTCAAGGTTAAGACCTAAAACGAATACATGTGTTAAACGTTAGGAACTGTTTATTGATGCTTAAAACGAATAAGATATAGACAGATAAGCTTGAAAAAGATATTTTACTGAATATATTGGTCCTTTGTAAATAAAAAAACAGGGCACGAGCCTTGTTTACACGACAAAGAATTTTTAGCCCTGTTTCTTGCTTATAACACTATGAACGACACTTAAACTTGATTTGATTATTAAGAATGCATTCCTAAAGCAATCATGTGCAAACAGAAAAATAAAATTGGACCAAAATAAAAACATATAAAAGGACCAGAATCGCATTACGACTATTTTCAAAGAAAGCCGGATTCTAGGTAGAGAAACATGATGAAAGCTTCCATTTGTCTTTTTGCTGTTTTGGTTGTGGCCTTATCCAAGAGCGATCTATCGACTGGCGAAACTAAAGTCAATGCACCCGTTACCAGTACCGACAATGATAGCTCTGTCACCACAAACCGTGGCAAGTCTTTGATCAAAGAGATTCTTCTGAAGCAGGATATGAGCCAGGCGTTGTTACTCACGAATAACGTTCTACAGGTCATGACAGACGTCCAGCGGCTGAAAGAAGAAATACGTCATTTAAACAAGGAAAATGTTGACCTGAGGAATCAGCTGACACCCTTGTTGAATAAGAGTAAGTGTCAATAAAACAATATGACCAAAGTAAAACTTTCATTTTTTTAAAATATCTTTTATTGTTTCTGTAAAATAAGAATTATAATGTAAATTGGTTATAAAGCGCTATTTGTTTAATTGAACAATCAATCTGATTGAAATACTGATCTCAACAATATGGCGACAATATTTGTAATCAGATTTTTATACAAGTAGTTTATAAATGTGAATGTAAAAAAATATTTGAAAATATTAATCGATATCTTTATTCATCTTTGATAAAAAAAAAATCACAAAGCATATCGTTTCTTATAAAATAACTTGCTGCATAAAGTTTCATCAATATTTTGTGAATTTTAATTTTTATGTAAATCGTTGTGAAAGGGGCATATAGTCACGGTTTTAGTCAAAAATTATTCTTCCGTTTTTAAGGTTTACAATATTTCAGTAAGCAATTATTTAAAAATAATTCCCCTGTTTAAAAAAAGTCTATCAAAACTTATGTATCATTGTGTTTGAATCGAGATGCAGAATTTGCAATTCTCCGTTATGTAATCAAAGCTTACGTAATGTTTTGATAACATTTTGAATGATGAAGTGAAAGCTTTACTTTTAGACCTAAAATGAATGTGGTTAACGCTAGGTACTGTTTATTTAGGCTTATTTATTTTTAGAATATAGAAAAAAAATCAGCTTAAAAAAGAACTCTTATTGGTTCATTGAACCAATCTAAATAAAAACAGGGCACGGAAATTGTTTACATGACAAAGAATTGTGAGTCATGTATCTTGGTTTATATAACTCTACGATCGAAACTCAAATTTTGTTTGATCATTGGAAATTAATTTCGAAAGCATTGTAAGCAATCAAAATAGAAAAATAAAATTTTACCAACATTATGACCATGTCCCTTTAAGCTGAATCAAGGAACTAAATGTTCAATGAAATGCAATCTCAAAAAACAATAACTGTATTGATAAAATTATAGGCCGCAATTTTTTTTCACGAATTCTACGATTACTGTTGTCTTCGAATATAAGAACCATTATAACAATACATTGGACTTTCGGTAGGATATCTGTAACTTCTTTTTCTTCTTGCATCAAAACAAGTTTCGAGTGAACTTCACATCGATAGCGTAGTCTTAGCTCAAAAACCAAGCGCATTTTGTTGATTTCAAAGAGCAATGGTTGAGTGGCTAACAATAGAATAGACAGGGCCTACATGTACGCCACATACCTTTTTGACACAACTACACAAACTCCTGTTAAAATGGTTCTAATAAAACAAGAAACAAGAAACTCAAATCTCTTAAGCTCATTTGCTTTCTGGATTATAACTAGTAAAGACTGTATTTTAACGTAATATTTTAAAATTATATATTCAAATGCTTATAATTTTTATTTTGGTACTTTTGGTAAATAATAAAATGAAATAAATTTCCCCTTTAAAAATGGCAATTAATTTTAAAAATTTGTTTTTAATTGTAGGTTCAGACCCTAGAGAGCCTATTGCCTTTTACGCATATTTTAGTAACGATTTCAAGTCTATGCCCAAAGGATCAACTTTTCTGTTTGACGTTGTCGAAACTAACCTCGGAAACGGGTACAACAAGACAACATATATTCACCGCCCCCTCTTCCGGTCTGTATGCATTCACTTGGACAGTGCAAGCAGCGGGAAAACACGTAGTACCACCTATTAACAGCAATTCACAATATGGCGAAATAAATGCAGCTTTAATGCAAAACGGAGCAGTAAAGGGTGTAATTGTGGCAGACACAGAGACCAAATACGACATGGATACCGCGACTGGATTTGTTGTGTTGGAAACCAAGGTCGGGGATCGGTTCCGGATAGCTGTTTCTGAATGGGATGGTCAAGGGGATATCTATAGCAACAACTCATATGGCCGAACGACTTTTTCTGGATTTAGGGTTTCATAAATCTACACAAAATCTTGCTAGACGAAATCCTCGGGGCAATATACACAGATGTTGACGTTCTTATCATATTTAATCTTTCACAAAATGATGTACAGAGAGAGAGAGAGAGAGAGAGAGAGAGAGAGAGAGAGAGAGAGAGAGAGAGAGAGAGAGTACTACATGTATTACATTGTATCTGAATGTAAATTGCCTAACTTTGAGTGAAATAATCTTACTTATGAAATTAACTGATTTAGCAATATTATTTCTATTGTAGTTGTGTTAAAATTGAGAAACGAGCAATCTGTTGCAAGCGTCGAAAGAAATTAAAGCCCCTTTCACAATTGGCGCACGAGCAGAAGCGACCAAATATTCGTGCGACCGAAAAAATTAGATATAAATCGTTAATTGTTGCCGAAATAATCGCATATGCAAAAAGTATTCGTACGAATTTCGCACGATCTAAGCGAGCGTTGTGCGATGTAAACGCATTGAATCTTGCGATCGATACGTCTGTATGCGACTCTTGTACAATGAAAGCAACTGTTGAAAGATAATACGATAGCAACGTGCGAGAGACTAGGTGATCGGACGATTGAACGTGCGCCATTGTGATTGGACGTGCGATTATGCGATTATGCGTACCGTGGTACGAACGATCGTGCGAGTCAGAGGGGGTATATACACCGCCCATATTCAGTAGACATAGTTGAAAGCGAGAAAGATGCCGCCCAAGAAGATACAGATATGCAGCAGCATTTATCATTATACCTCAATATGATTATTCTATTATATCTGATTGGTCTAGAAAGTCACGTGACAGGGCGATGTCATAGGAATGAAAAAGCCGATATGAGCATACTATGTAGACAAATATGATAAAATCAAAAATATTTAATCATTATGATTCTCTTTATATCTCAGAACCAACTTAACTATCTATGATTTATGAAAGAAAAGTGAGACAGTTACATGGGAAATCAAACAATCACGACATTAATGTTGCGACTGTTGAAAAGTCAAACATTATTAGAAATCAACGTATTTTGTGTAATCATATGTTGCTTAGTATAATAAAACGTTTATTGCATGAATGTTCAGGGAATATGAATATTTATTCCCCAGAAAAAACAAATTTCTCTCGAGCAAAGCCCTCGGGAAATATTATTTTTCTTGAGGGAATCAATCTTTATACATGTATTTCCCTCACCATCATGTAATAAATGTATATTGTAAATTTTGTTCTGAAACAGAAATACTTATACAGTGTATATATACTAGTAGCAAAGCATGGCATATTGAGGCTGATAAGTCGTACGTGCAATGATAGTAAAACGTTGCAAGATTACATGAGACACGCTGAGCAACAGTCTCACGGTCGCAAAACAGAGGCATAAACACCAGCGATTTATCTTACGATCTTTTTAAATCGTGTATCACTCTTGCGAGTACAGAAAACGTTGTAAAACGTTCGTACTAATGTTCGTGCGTTGCACTGCGATGATTTGGATCACGTTCGGTCGCGTCTGAATAGTGTGCATGTCCACTATTCAGAGGAGTCTTAATGCTACCAGTAAAACGTATGCAACGAATGCGAGAGCTCGTGTAACGTAAGCGAGGGCTCGTGCAACGTATGCGAGAGCTTGTGCGAAGCTCAAAAATTTCGATCGCAAAGTGGTGTAAAGTGGTCGTGCGCCAAATGTGAAAGGGACTTTAAGGACACAAATGAACTATTTGAAATGAGCAAGATTGAAAGCCAAAAAGTGACCTCAATGAACTCGTTTTATTGCATGCATTTTATCACATATATTATCGACACAGTTACTTACAAATAAGTTGTATAAAAATAAAAAAAATATATATACATGTATGTATATTTTGGTATGAGTTAGGCACATTAACGACCGTTTTTACAGGTTTTGCGCATCAAAAAAGTCTTATTCGATATTGCTTTGATAGGGAATGCATGCACAATGTATGATCGAATTTTATGTCACTTAATTAACACCCTTGTTGCAAATTTTTGAACATAGTTACTACCAGGTAAATTCTACAGCCCATGCAAGATGTCTGGATTTTAACGAATGCTTCCTTTTCGACAGATTAGCGCCATTTTAAGCAGAATTGCTGAGTTTCCTTATATCTTCACACATACAAATTAACATACATGGCCCGAGGATTATTAGATCATTTATCGGAAAGCAAGGAGGACAACGATGTTCATCCTGGTCCTTGTTTCGCTCTTTGTTCCTATTGAAATAATTGAAGGAAAGAAATGCAGCGAATCGAGGTGAGAAATGTTATGTTTTTTCCAAGAGAAAGGTGTTAGCTATATTGCAAAAAATGTACATTACATCCTTCAAAATATGTTCCAAATTCTAGAGACGTGTTGTTGATTTAAGAATGAAATTTTTAAAAAAGTAAAAGAAAAGAGAGGCGTCTGTCTTGTGATCTAGATGGAACCCTGACAACAACGATACAATGTTTTAATAACTAATATTTACGAATAAAATGTCTTGTAAATCACTTGAAATCAAATCCGTTGAATCCACAATTGTTATCTAGTCCCTTAGTTAACCTTTAATTATCATGTAATGCCAATAATCTCAGTTTAATAAAATATTTAGTTTAAACAATATTTTATTGATAATTTACAATAGCAGGTACATGTATTAGGCATAAAGTACAATAAGATTGGGAAATAAGCCAAAAGGCTTATTCAAATCCCTCTCTTAGATAAGAAAAAATAATAGAGGTGCAAATTACATGTATGTATGATTAAATAAAGAATCAGAAAGCTTATATAAAAGAGGAGATAAAGACATCCAATATATGTATCAAACAAGACTAGACATTTTGACATATGCATGAGTTTGAGAGTTGGAATTACAAGTGCATTTATTTTTAAACTAGTGAGCTAATCGACCCACGAACGTATAACTTCATGTTATACTATAAGGAAAACAATACAATTATGTTCAGAACAATTTGAAGTAAAACACCAAATGAAATACATATATGAAATACATCCCTGTATAAATATATCCTAGACGCTTTGACATATTTAGAGAATATAATTAAGTGAAAAAAAAGTGTCGAGGTCACACTAGGTACCCTGAAATAGTTTACTGTCGATGATAAATTTTTGGACCATATAAAAATGTATTTATTATCATTATCGCTAAGATTGGGAGACCCAAAGAGTAATAGGTTTACATTTGTTGGATCTTGAAGTTTGTTAATTGTTTCACTACGTATTACATTATAATTTGGGCAATATAAAAGATAGTGGTCATTACTTTCAATTGAACCACATGTGCATAAGGGGGAGGGGCAGATGTTTCTGCGGAACATATAACGTTTCAGGGCGCTGCACTCTAATCTTAACTGGGAATGTAGAATTTGTCCTTTTCTGGATCCAAAATTATAATAATCGGGAATGTTTATGTTGCTACGATTTAAATATTTTTTGAAATTGTTTAAAGAAGGGTTGTTTTGTATTTCATTAGGTAGTGTATTCCAGAGCCTTATTGTACTTGGAAAGAATGACTCATAATATAGCTTTGTTCGTGCGAAAATTTCTCGTATGGAATTATTACTTCTGGTATTTTGTGTTCCATCTTTAGAAGTTTGTGTTTCTAAAATATTAGAAAGATATTCTGGAGTTTTGCAATGGAACATTTTAAAGAACTGAACAAGTCGATGGTTTTCCTTACGCTTTGAAAGTAAAACCCAGCCTGTTTCACTGTATAAAAATGCAACGGACGCCATTCTATTACCCCCCGTCACTATTCGTGCCGCTTCTAACTGAATATTTTCTATTTTTCGACTAAGATATTCCGGTAAATTATCCCATATTATATCAGCGTATTCTAAGGCTGGTCTAATAAAAGAGAAGTATATTTTTTGTAAGCAGTTTCTATCTAGTAAAAATTTAACTTTGCGCATTTGTCCCAATCTTGCATAAGCCTTGGATATCATTTCATCTATATGTTGGTTCCACGATAAGTTACTACTAAAAATTACACCAAAGTGTTTATGCGATTCAACTTCTTTGAGGTGGACATCATCAAATATGAGTGAGGGATGAAAAGGCTTCTTAATTTTATTGGAAATGGTCATGCATTCAGTTTTGGAAGGGTTGAAGGATACAAGCCATTTTTTAGACCAGTCGTTAATTTTCTGAAGATCGGAGTTAAGTAGAGCTGCAGAGCTGAACGGGTTTTCAACTGTTATGTAAATTGACGTTTCATCAGCAAACAGTTTAATATTACAATCGATATTGACCACTAGGTCGTTTATGTAGATAAGAAAAAGGAGTGGACCTAAAATACTTCCTTGGAGAACACCAGCTTGCACGTTTTTCAGGTATGATTTGGTACCGTTAATAACGACACATTGTTTTCTATTGTGAAGGTAACTATAAAACCATTTTAATAAATTGCCACGTATTCCCAAATTACTAAGTTTATATAGGAGACCTTTATGCCAAACCTTGTCGAACGCTTTGCTTATATCAAAAAACACTACCCTTATCTCTCTGCCTTGATCAATAGCTCGATAAAAATCACTAGATATACTAAGCAGTTGATTGACAGTAGAATCATTAGGACGGAAGCCGGATTGAGATGGAGTTAATATGTTATTTGAGTGGAGAAAATTGTATAGGTATTTAATAATACATCTTTCCATACACTTCCCAATGACACTAAGCAGGGATATTGGTCTATAGTTGCTCACTGTGTTTGCTGAGCCTTTCTTGTATACAGGAGTTACATTTGCGATTTTCCATTGATTAGGAACAGTAGAACTTTGCAGAGAAAGATTGAATAGTTTTGTTAGAGGGTAAGCAAGTTCTGATGAAGCTTGTTTGAGGAGCATAGGATTTAAATTATCAGGACCAGTAGCTTTATTAGTATTTAGGATTTGCAAGTTGTCTTTTACATCTTGAACAGAAATAATAATATTGTCTAGGTTACAATACGGGTCATTATTATCGTAGTTTACGGGTTAATCGATATTGTCATCATCTACTTGCGATTGTTGACAGAAGTAGTCATTGACTATATTTGCTTTCTCAAAGTTTTCGTTCACAAGTGTGCTGTTATCATTTAATTTAATTGGGGGATAAGTAGATTTATTTTATTCTATTTCATTTTTTTAAATTTGTAACTTTTTTCAACAATGACCACCATTCCTTTTGTGATAAATTATTTGATTTTAGTTGATTAGCTAGTTTTAAGTAGTACGTTTGCTTTGCATTCCTTACTTTATTTACGCATTCATTTCTTGCCTTTCGATAATTAGCCCAGTCCACCGATAATAAAATATTTGAATATCTAAATTGTTTATTGTTTGGTATAACAAATGATTTCTACAATTCAAAAGTAATCAAAGGAAATGTCATCTGAAAGAAAATCTTGTAATATAAAAAAAAAGTTTTTGATGTTTATATAAATGGTGACATAAAATTTGATTTTGATGTTTGCATTGAATATGCATAAATCGAAACAACCAGAACTCCTAAACATTGCATCCATAAAGTTAGGGTTGGGCGTAAGATGAAATATACAGTCTATAAACAACTAAATCTTAGATTATTCCAGTGTTGTATCTCATCAACGTTGCCTATGAACCTCACTTTTGCAAGATTCTTATATCATCATAACGTAAGACGTCTGATATTTTTACACTTTGTAGTTGTTGTGCTGGTTACTGGTTCGATTCGTCCGGAAACTGTGTTGGTAAGTTGCCTTTTTTCTTTATACACTGTACTTGTATACTGAGCGTGATTGCCTTTTTATATTTCTATTATATGAGAGAGAGAGAGAGAGAGAGAGAGAGAGAGAGAGAGAGAGAGAGAGAGAGAGAGAGAGAGAGAGAGGGGGGGGGGATACAACTTGCACTCGAACAAGCAACTAGTGTGCATGGATCATGTTTACCCTTGGCATTCACAATAACTGCCGTGTAATCAATCTCTATTTTAGTCTGTCCGAGCGGACTACACGGAGTTCAGTGTTCGACTCCCTGTGCTAAAGGTTTCTATGGAGAACTATGCACACGCCGCTGTGAGTGCTCGGATGAGCTTTGCAATGCCACAGTTGGGTGCCTTCGCAGACAAGGTTTGGTTTCTTGGTGACTCAGTTCAACTTTTATCCGTATATTAAAACTGTGGAGAGAATAAAAACTCATTCTGAGTTGTTATAATAAATTCATAATTGTTTGTAATTGCAATTTTTACAATTAATTTGAGAAAGAAATAGTGATAAGAAAATTTTGACGAAAGATGGTTCATAGATATTTTCCTCATGTAAACAAAGATTCTGATTTGGAACTATAACGTTTAGTTTCCTGAAATGTTATTTATAGCTACAAACACTTAATCAAGTGAATTAAATTTTAACACTGAAAATCACTTTTTACCCAGCTGGTATTAAAAAGAGGGAATGACTCGCTATTCCTAGAGCAACAAATTTAAGTTGTAAAAAGTCTATGTTAAATTGTTATCTTTCTTTTTTTTAAAATTCAGATAATTACCATATACTTATAAATTATCAGAAAGAGTTTCCTTTGGTGTGTAAAATACAACCTTAAAACCGAATAATAACTGGTGGTCTCTGAAATAACGGGACCGACGTGGCATTAACATACATGTAAACATATTACCATTTAAGCCTTTACACTCAGACTCAGTTTTCTCAATTTTTTTTATTAAGGTTCAATTAATATTATTCCAGATAAATGATTTCCCCCAAAATAGCAATGTGCCAATATCCGACCTACAACCGAAAATATTTGCCTGATACATTGTACGCAGGTGGATTACACGTACAAGCTGTGATAAATACTTGAAATTAAAATCTCTAATTTTGATGGACTTTGAAATGTAAACTTTTTATGCTTTAAAAAAGTTTTAAGTCCTAAGTCAATGAATTGCAATATTTCCTTACGAACCGGAAACGTTTCCGATTGTACAAATGTAGCATACATGTATAGATTCGTGCTATAAGGATCATAAGCGCCTCGTTTAATATTGATGGAAGTCAGTGATTCCTCATATCAGTTATTTCATAAAAATGAACTTTGATTAAGAAGTTTTCCAATATCTTTGACCGTTTGAATAAGCGAGTGCTAGGGGGCATGACATTCACTGAACAAAGCTATGCATTTAGTATGGAAGCATGTTCTCGAAAACAGCTTAGCTCAAATTGTAAACTAAAGATCAATACAATCATGATCTATTCCATGGTATATCTCTGATCAGGTTTTGGGTTTCATGTAACTCATCGAATATATCGATGTAAACAGTTTGTTCACAAAATTACTCGCGAGTCGTCTCTCATCCTAACAAAAATATACGAATGTACTTTGCCGTGCAATAATTGTTTGCGTCAGTTCAGTAAAAAATGTATCTTCATCTGCAACTTTTTTCGTTTCAGATATGAGTCTCCCAAATACCAGCAGTCTTTCCACTGCTATTCCTATCACACTTGGAGTCCTATGTTTATTCGGTGTGATCATCACATTTTTGTACGTAAAAATATTAAAATATCTATCTATCTATCTATCTATCTATCTATCTATCTATCTATCTATCTATCTATCTAATCCATTTTTATTATTAGAACCATGTAAACAAGACCTTGGACTTTTGGTTGGACGTAGCTATCTATTTCTTGCGTCAAAACAAGTTAAAAATGACGCGGTTTCAAGCGAAATATGCACCTATTGCGTAGTCCTACCTCAAAAGCCAGACAAATCTTGTGGATTTCAGAGACCAATGGCTGAGTGGCCAGCAATGAAATAGACAGGATTGCATCACATTACTGTTTGACACAACTACACAAAGTCCAAGCTCTTGTTAAAATGGTTCAGACCAGTAGTAACTTAAATGCTGACTTTACTCACATCACCTTATTGCTTCTCCACTATGTCAGAAAACCTTTCTGGAAGTGGAAGACACTAAATATTATTTCTTACACTGTCCATTATATGCCTCCCAAAGAAAATCTCTAATTATATCAACGACAATTTCAAACCAATCACAATTAAGAATCTACTTTTTGGAAGTGATAAACTAACATTTCAAAATATCTTACTATTATTTGATAAAATTTATTTCACTCAAATCCACTTGGATAAAAAGACTTATTAGGGCTGATACAAAATGGGTAAAGCTTCTAGAATCCATTCTGAAAATTAAAATCCCAGAAATATGGAGGAATGGCACAGATTATTCATATAGTTTATGTAAAACTTTGGGAAATTCATTCTGGAAAGAGGTGTTCATTAGCTGGTTAAAAATACAGGAGCAAAATGTATTAATAAGTAAACCCCAGGTTATAAATGATAATATATGGTACAATCCGAAAATCACAGTAGACAATAAATCAGTATTTTTTAAAAGCTTTGCCAATACAAGATTTATTTTTGTTAGTGATTTACTTAATATTAATGGAACTTTTATAAGCTTTGAAAAATTGAAACAAATAAATCCAATGACAAACTTTATTGAATATGCAAGTTTAAGAACTGCTGTAAGGACCAGACTAAATACACAAGATTTAAACATACCAAACTTACAAATAATAAAAGAATATGGACCTGTTATCCCTAATCATATCCTAATTTTTAATAATAACCGAAAAGGCTGCAAACTTATGTACAACTTATTATTAGACAAAAAGAGAGAAACATGTACATCTATACCAAAATGGAGAGAAAATGGTCATAACTATGCACAAGAAACCTGGCACAAAATTTTTGAACTCCCCTTTAAATCTACACAAGAATCAAAACTACATTGGTTACAGTTCCAAATTCTTCATAGGATTGTTCCGACAAATAAATATCTTTTCAAAATAAAAAAAGCAGAGTCTCCTGTATGTACTTTCTGTAAAAGAGATGAAGAGAGTATTGGACATTTATTCTATGAATGTACTATTGTAAAAGAATTATGGTCTGCTGTTGAAGACTGGATTTTGCGACAGTTTGATCTGTTAATAACATTTGATAAACAATCAGTTCTCTTTGGAAAATATAAAAATAGAGATATTTATAGATTTTTTAACTTGTTGGTTCTTATTGTAAAGCAATATATTTTTTCTTGTAAATACAAAAGTAATACAAATCCAAATATACATGGATTAAAAAATGTTGTAATAGAAAGGCTCTTGACTGAAAAATATATCCTAATGAAAAATTGTAGATATAAGGAGTATGAAAGCCATTGGCAAAATATATGTGATAAGCTATAGCACTGTACTATATATAGTTAAATTGTCTCTTTATGTGTCTCATCTCAATCTTGTTTTGAACTGTGATGTCCTTTTTTCGTGTTTTATCCTTTTTTCCTCCCTTAAGTATCCCTGTAGAACAGGGATCTATCACATGATTATGGTTTAAGTTTTATATTCATATATGAACAATGCCCCAAACCTTTTCCTTGCTCTCTCCCCTTCATTTACTCTCTCTCTCTCTCTCTCTCTCTCTCTCTCTCTCTCAAAATTTACTTTCACTACATAAGAACTGTATAATATAGAATAATCATATACTTAGAAGCTTTTCAAGAAATTTATATAAATACATGTACAAGATAAGTCATGTATGTATGTATATATGTTGTGAAAGTGAAAAACTCAATAAAAAAAAAAAAAAAAAAAAAAATTATTTTTACATTAAAAGTACAAACAGATTTAAGTAAGTTAGGTAAAAATGTACACATTGTATAAAAAAATGTCTCAAAATGGGTAACACCGACTTTCCTTACACTCCCTTCTTTTCATTTTAATGTGTACAAATTGTTTTAATGTGTACAAATTGGAAATAATATAAATATAAGGAATAAGGAATCATTCTTAGAGTATTATGAGGTGATAATTTCGGTCGGGGTGTGGTCAAATCCAATAAAGCCCGAAGGGCTTTTAGTTTATGAAAATTTGACCACGCTCCGACCAAAATCACAACCTCATAATATTCAATGAATGGTTCCTTATTACTTATATTTATATTATTTCCAATTTGTACACATTAAAACAACATGATTTTAAAACTTCTATTATTTTATGTAGCACATGCTATGTATTAATTCACGGCGCAGCCAATACCGTTTTATGTTATAAGACATGCCCATTATGCGTCCCTCATGTTTTATGAAGTTATTTGGTTTTAGCGTTCAAAATTCGTTCGTTATGTTATCAAACATAAAGACAGTTGAAAATGTAAATATATAAATTAATATGTAGAAAGATAAGTCTTCCTACGACAAATGATTGATTTTGTTAATTTTTGTCTAAATGATAAAGACCCAGCTGCACGTGTTGATCTATTGTTCTTGTACGTAAACGTTGTTTCCAAAATATTTAAACATTAAGTTTTTATTGAAATTATATGCATCTGCAGATAAACTCTTTGCGTCAACAAAAATCTTTTCGACATCCTAGAAATAGAAAGTATATAGTATGTAAGCTATATACTTTCTAGGAATGTCGAGATAATTTTAAAATCGTATCTTTATTATTTATTAATTTAAAAAGTGTCACACAATGTTTTATAAATTGGATATAGTATTAATGGAAGCAAGTATTAAGATATTGGACCACTAAGCTTATTTTAAGTCTTAATAAACAACGATTAGTAGGATCTTGAAGACCCTTAACATACGTGTATTGTTAACACTATCTGGATGATAAACTTAACAAGGTTGTAGTCACGAGATTCTAAATGCTAATTAAATAAGACATGATTTTTCATTTTCAAATAGGCTATTTAAGATGAAACAATTTTCAAAGCGACAAGTTTCGCAGAGGACGTCAAAAGAGAATGTTTATGATGATGTGTGCAACACCTCGAAAGGCAACAGACATACATGTACCATTGGCATTGACTTAAAGCCTACAGACAACTCGCCTCCACCTCTGTATCCAAAAGACTTTTAAGATTGTGTCATTGAATTCAATCATTCTACCAAAATGATATTACTACCTATAGTTATACGTGAATCAATGTCGCAAAATGCATGAGCGTGTTGTATTTGTGTCATAAAGTCCCACAAACATGTATGAAAAACAGTTTCCATTTCACAATTTTTTTACTAGTTGTAACTAAAAAGTTTTAACAAAGGTGTACACAAGATAAGATAATGTTTTTTTTAAATAGTTGATAATGATACATGTTCTGTTAGTAATAATGAAGTTAAAACTATTGAACATGTTTTCACATCCTGTTCCTTTACTTTAAATTTATGGAGTAGTTTAGGAATGCATATATGTCATGCTGTTTCAAAATGAATTGGCTTTAATGAATATAACATATTATTTGGAGAGACTCCTCCTTCTGATTCTAGTTCGGTCTTCAACTTTTTGATCCTACATACAAAACACTATATTTTTCAATATCTGTACAACAAAAAATCCAATATTTGCAGGTCGACTATGTCATTTAAACCTTAAATATGAAATTGAAAAATGTGCAGCTATCAGAAACTCTTCTTTTAATAAAAATGATAATATATGGTTTGAATGGATAATCTTTTTCTTAATATTTAACTTCAAGAGCTTTATTCATTTCAATTTATGCAAAATTGTATCGACTTGAATTATAGTTTTCTATATCTATAAGATAATGAATTGTATGTTTGTGGGTGCAAATGTGTTATAAGATGAAAAACTGTAAATATAAAAAAAAATAATGTTTTCTACAATATGAAAGTCTTTTAGCGGCAAACATAACAAATATTAAATGTATATTTTGTTCTTATCATTTGAAGATATAATAATCCATCCAAAAACCGATGATCATGTCCATTTTTAGACTGTATTTATCTCCTTTAGAGATAGATCTCTATATATTTACATTTTCCAGTGTCTTTGCCTGTGATAACACTACGTATCGATTTTGTACTATGTAACCCATAATACAAATGACGCCAAATTGAGGCGCAAGCGGGGTTTGCTTATTTATATCTAAATATTTAATCGTACGATGGCTTAAAATTATATAAATATAAGTATTAAGGAATCATTCTTTGGATATTATAAGGTGATAATTTCGGTCAGGGCGTGATCAAATCTATCATAAAGCCCTTCGGGCTTTATTGGATTTGATCACGCCTTGACCGAAATTATCACCTCATTATACTCAAAGAATGATTCCTTATTCCTCATATAAGAATAGGGTAAAATAAATGTAATATTTATGGATTTTTTATAGGTAAATAAGTGATGGTTATTTGATGACCATCGAACCTCCTTAAGTGCCTAACCTTAATACATGTACTATCCGAACTTACAGCCCCGCAGTTGACGTGGTTTCCGCTAACTACTATAAAGTCTGCCCCAAGTAACTGTTTCCTTCTCTTTTTGAAAAATAAATGATGGAAATACACAAACCTATCAAGGAAGTAGAATTAAAATCGATGTAAGGTAAAAAAAAAAATGATACTTACACCTCTCTGTGTTTTCCCATTAAATCATGGGATCTTTAAATGCCTCTGAATGCAACAACCTAATCACTGCGTATGAATTTACAGAAGTAGTTCCAAAACATTGATTTTTGTTATTTTTTAAAAAGTTCATTTAATACATGTGAAAACACCATGTTCGACAATTATTTAACAATGAAAAAGATTTTATTGTTATAAGCAAAATTTCAGGAGTTAATTTTCATGAATTTTATTTTCATACTCATATCAACGGTCTGTGTGATAACCAGTTTAAACCGATTTTAGAAAACAGGTGCTCTTGCTGTTACTAGTATACTCTCTCCGTGATCTACAATTTGTACCGATTTATTTCAAGAAAATAACTGATTTCATCAATAAGGGACTGTAAATATAAACATTATGCACTTCAAGCAAAATCCCCGCAGAAACCTGAAGCGGTAGAGGGGGCGTTTCGAAACAGAATGTCTTGACTATTTTGTTCTAGTGAATAAACGTAGTTTAGGCGCAAATTTATTCATAATTATTTAGATATTCAGCAAAATGCTGTGGATTCAGAAACTTGGGTCAAAGTGAAGTACATAGGTAAATAATAATGTAAAATACCTTCTAATCCCTGCATACTTAAAAGGTTTTGTTTACAGTATTGTTACAAGAAAGTCATTCTTCCTTGGATGTAAACTAAAGTATTTTGCAGAATGTTTGAGTATCAGTGTATTTTTGCAACAAGAGTTATTCATCCTTTGATGCCAATTAATTGCTTTGATAAAATGTTTGAGGAGAAATCCAACCTACATCCAAATATAAAGTATAAATAATGCAAGAATTAATATATAAAACAAGTAAAACAAGCCTTTACAATATGAAGCAAACAAGATTCACAATAGAAGATTCTGATTGTTGAAGATACCGGTAATTGAGATTGAAAATGAACAAGTAAAATCACTTCATTAAATTAAACAATTCTGATACTTTAAAACATTCTCTCAGAAACAATTTTTGTATGTTTTTTTTCTTTACACACTTAAGTCCCTCTCAAACACATACATAAGAAATACTTATAATTGCATACATGTATAATGTTTATACAACTTGTAGGATATGAAAAGAATGCTCACAGTATACTTTTAAACGATCTGACACTAACTCCACCGACTTACAACACCTGTCAGACAAGGAACAAATAATTGTTTAAACGGAAGAACAATCCTAACTTGTTAAACATTTCACTTTTTTCAACCACAAAATTGCTCGATTTTCAAAAGGTAGAGTGTCTTTTCGTTATTGCTATGATAATTTTATTTTACGCTATTGTTTTTAGAAGGCAAAGGTTTCAAATATTTATTCTTATCGTTCTATTATCTTTGGCAAAATTTAACATAAGAGAGAGAGAGAGTGAGAGAGAGAGAGAGAGAGAGAGATTGATTTGCTGTGGAAGAGCGATTTCAAATTTTATTATTTCCGTGTATTGTTGAATACTCTCCAGCTTTAATGACACAATTTCGAGCATTGACTAGGAAATTTGAAGAAGTAGACATGCAACATTTATGGTTCTTCTTCTGTTTTCTTCATCTTGGCCATATGACTGACCTTGATCAGAAATGCGGTGAAAACAGGTTAGTAAATATGAAGTTCATCAAATTTGATAATTGATTTTCCTCAGTTCTGCATCCTTGTTGTAAATGCAGTGTTTTTATATTTGTTAAATTGTTTTAAAATGACTTGATTTCGTATTGATTTTAAAACTTTTATAATTTACAATGATAAATACAATGTTCTTCATATTTTATTTCTCATTGTTTAAAATACATACTGATTTATAAAGTAAAAAGTGTTTAATTACTCTTTAGTTGTTGTTCAGGGTTCTATTTTGATTCGTCTGGGGATTGTGTAGGTAAGTTTTGTTTTTAGATCAACTTATTTTTACTTGAGGTCTTTGGTTAATATTGACTTTTTAAATATCAAACTACGTTAATCATTTTAGTTGCTTTTTAGCTATCAATATTGAAAGTAGTCTGAAATAAATACCAAAAAAAAAAAATGTCACTAAAAGCAGATATTTAATTTGAAAATAACTTTGTTCATTGGAACGTCCATTTTAAGGTTATTCATTTTATTTCCATGTATGTTTATTTCCATATCAAATGTTTCCTGAATAAAAAACTCCAACAAACGTACCAGAAATTTCTTCATCATAAACAGTAAAATAAGTTCATAAATATTTCTTTAGTTTAACTTTTTCAGTATGAAAATTTATTGTTTTAGCTTGCCTACTGGGCTATTATGGAGTAAATTGTTCTTTTCCCTGTCCGAACGGTTACTATGGAGACGGATGTCGAAAAATTTGTGATTGCCCTCAAGAAATGTGCAATGCAACATTTGGCTGCAAAAGGTCGTTTGGTATGTTGTATTTCCATAATTATTTTTATCTTAAAAGAATTCTGTCAATATCAAAAGTATTATTACATTTCATTCATTTGCATTGAAAAATATCTAATTGGAAGTATGACTTTATTTTATTTAATGTTTTATTCAGCAGAGTTAACAATTGTGCAGTCAAATATATAAACATACTTAATATAAAAGAAAAAGCCAACAACATGAATAATAGCATTATTTATCACTATTTGTACAAACGTATGAATCGTTGTAGGCTGTATATTTTATTATCTTCCGTTAAACATGGTTGAAGTAAACATAAAATGCTTTCTTCTAGGTTTATGAGTATGATGGAACCAGGTTATTCGGTAGACTTTGTCAGCAATGATCGATACCTTCATAACCCGTATAAACCACCAAAGAAAGCATTTTTACTGTTCATGTATACATATCTTTCTTCAGCTTTCCATATGAAGCGATTAAAGATTCATTTATGATCATTGATCATTATTGCCAATCAGTTGGTTACTTAGAACCACACCCCCCCCCCCCCCAAAAAAAAAAAAAATCTAAAAACGAAGATACATTGTACTATAGCATTTTCATTATAAGTCCCATATCAGCCTGTGCTCTTTTTCTAATTATATAAATCTCCTTCAGATGACGAAGAGATCTGTATGTAGATAAAGGAACTTATTTCCTATGTCGCTTATAACGCGAGACCTGATTGGTTAACAAGCCGGGTGTAAATTTCCGTACCACCAGCTGAAGCCAGGTATATTAAAATGCGACGTCACAATGTAATTCTTGTTTACTATAGATCTTTGCGCAAAAAAAGTGAGGCCTCAGGGTGTATGGAATACCACCCGGGGAAAACCACCGTACACCCTTGATTGGACCTGGAAAACTAATAATATTCAGATTTTGAATATAAAATATTTGTATTTTTTCTGAAGTAGTGAATAGGTAATGACCAAAATATCAGTTTTATAATTTGAAAAAAATGCATATATAATGGGCAATTTATTAACCATTATGCTTTCGTAATTTTGGATCGATCTCATAATCATCCATGCAATGTCTACCTCAAAAGATTTATTAACTGGTCAGATATAAATCATAATTCTATACAGCGTTTGCGCAATAAACCAGATGTTTCGCCGAAATTCTTATATCATAACATCTAATTTTTTTGTTCATTAAAATTGAATAGAAGATTTCTTTCAGATGAGAGTTACCTAGACCCATGGCCGGTAACACTTCCAACGATTATCCTTACCGTCCTTGGACTTCTCATTTTGTTCATCCTTTTCGGCACTCTCATGTACGTATTACCCATTTTATCACTTTTTCCCTTTTTAGCAAGAAAGACAAAGTTCTAGATATAGCTGATGAAAAATATACTAATAGACTCAACTCGAACATAATGACCTTCTTATAACGGATGTAGATTTTACTATGATTATAATGCATCACTTTATCATCTAAACTTATTATAGAATGATGTATAATCTACATTGGTTAAAAAAACAAAAGAATCGAGTCAGAGGATGATAATGTACCTTTTGATATCAACAAGCTACCTCATTATTGATGTCATATCATGTTTTCCAGATAAACAAATATTATTCTATATTTTCTTTTGATTTTTTGTTTAACATAATTGGCAAAGAGCTTCTAAGTTGCATACCTTTACCATGTTATATCCTCGAACTTTATTCTTAACTTATTTATCTAATTTAAATATGTGTTTCTTTTTTAACAGAGTGTTAAAAATGAGACAAAATACACAACTGGAAAACTCGCGAGTAAAGTTAAAAACCAGTGACGTCACATCGCCTTACGAGAAAGACTTACCAGTGGCAGACCTGTGTGGTCCAGTCGATTTTCCTCCATTTCAAGAAAATGAAAACGTCACCGACTCACAAGAAAAAATTCCTATGTATGACACATGTTTTTGAGATAAGATGTACAAAATGGGATATTTAAATAAATGATTTGTAGGAAGAAGAATTATTCATACATTTTAACTAGTTATGTATTTTTTACGTCAAGCGGTGTTACATGTATTAAACATCATGAAACATATCACGTGCTTATTTTGATTTAACTGTAAAATTTAGTTCAATCTAAAATAAATGTCGATGATGACTTATGTACATGAAGCTGATGACTATTGCAAAGGTCCTGTTCGACGTCCCTTAAGGTAAATGAAGAATTGTCTGTGTCAAACGCCTTCTGAATCTTTTGCGTACGGAGCAGACCATTAACATGTTACAGTTCTAGTTCATTCAAGAGACAACACTGACCATGTTCAATATACATGTATATGTACCAAAATATTGAATCGTAAAGAGAGACTAGAAGCACAAGCTTTCGATTAGATTATACTGTTCTCAAGGTCCTGAACTTTATAACGAATGTTGTGAATGATAAATGCGAGATAATGCTACGAAATCAGTTCAGTGTATGGTTCTCGATACACCCAATATTTGGCACGTTGCATGCTCTTGCAAATAGGATAAGAAAATGCTGTAAACGTTTTATACATTTGGCAATTACGCTATTTGACGGATATTGTTATTTCAACAAGTTAGCGTGGATTTAAATCAGTATGTTTCTGGATGCAACCTATTATATATATATATATATATATATATATATATATATATATATATATATATATATATATATATATATATATATGCATGGCATTTTGTGATGCATTTGATTTGGCGGAAGCTCCTTTTACCAAAACGCTGAAAAACAATACCCAGCCAAATATTATCATTTACACTAGGCATTAAAATTAGAATATCAAACCACGTACCTGTACAATTACAACGCTTACAGGACACTAAGCAGTTAATTACAAATCTGAAAAGGAATTTCCTTCGGTGTTTGGAACAATGACGATTGTCGATTGTAACACGGGGACTTTTTAAAAAAAATTTAAGTAGCTTTATTAGCCAAATGAGGCGTACAGCCAAACGGCCAAAACTTTACCAAATATACTGACATACAAAACTGTATATGATGTTGTAGCTTGTTTTTCATAGTTTCTTTCAATTGTAAGTTTTAGTTGTAGTGCTATTTTTTGGATTTGGATGTTTCTATTTTATGTAATTTCTTTGTCTAACTCAGGGACTAGTTGTCCTGAAAATTTGACAATTTTTTGATTTACTGTAACGGTATAATGTAAAAATTACAAACACAACTTGCAAAAAGATAACTAAAAATCATAATTCTTCTGAATAATGATGGACCAATAATATTATTAAAAATCAGTTAAACGTGCCTATATATTTGTTAGTTTTTTTTAATAGTCAATGAGCCCAAGACTAATAAATGGACTTATTAACAATCAAAAATTACTAATTAGTAAAAGACATATCTTTCAGCTACATTAGTCTTGTTTCTGATTTTATATTTCAGAGTTTATTCATCAGACTGATGATATACTTTCAATTAAGAAAATTTCAACCACAATGTAAAATTTTGGAGGACATTTTATGAATTTTCCACTTTCTAAAAAGAACGCTAGTAACCTAGTTTTTGAAAGTAAAATAAAAAAACTCCACTATAATCCAGGCTCTGTAGGACACAAAATATGGTGTTCCATTATCATTAGTTGATTTTTTTTCATTCTGAGGAACAAAAAAAAAAATCCATAATAAACAAATCAAAAATAATGTTCATGTTCAAACTCGAATTAATGGTTAACTCCATAAAGGCAACTTCGCCACATATGATCCAAATATGTTAATCATTTGGGTGTTCATATGATCTGCCAAAGATGATACACATTTGATTTGATATAAATACATATGAAACACATATATTAATCATTTGGGTGTTCATATGATCTGCCAAAGATGATACACATTTGATTTGATATAAATACATATGATACAAATATGTTAATCATTTGGGTGTTCATATGATCTGCCACAGGTGATACACATTTGATTTGATATAAATACATATGATACACATATGATTTGATATACATATGATACACACACGATTCTCCTGTGATTCTCATATGAGAAATTGCTATGTAACATCTTATTAAAATCGAAATATGTGATTGCAAGTTATTACGCATGTACATGTACGTCTATTTTTCTCCCATGCAACAATGCCGGGAATTTAACCATAACTTCCCGATGAGTGTTGTTAGTTATCGTTGATATACTTATAATTTTACAGACAAGACTTTAGGCTGATAAAATAACGCAAACCATAATAATACGGAAGAAAGATGTGTAGTTTCTATTTCATAATGGCGGTATTTGTTCTTTATTTTGAAGGGACAACTGAAAAAAGATGTAGCGAAACGAGGTAAGAAACGATTACAATCTGATAATTTGTATATATGGTAACCGAAAAGGAAGTTTTGGGAAAATGATACAATTTTAAAATTAATGCACAGAACAAGAATTGATCGAAAAACAATCACAATGCACAAGTTTGTGAACATTGTAACTACACAAAAAAAAAACAACTTTCAAAGATAACATTGCATGCTCATCCTAATTTTTGATGAAAAATATACATCTAAAACCCAATAAAATTCATTGTAAGAGATAATAAACTGACACTGTAATTCTGTAACTTTGCAATTACGATCAAAACTGTTAATCATGCATTTTGTTTTATTCGCGTGATTTTTATCAATATGTAGCTATAGGCTGTTGTATCCGTAACTCTTCACTGTCTCCCTAATGTATTAATTTGGTATGCATTGCATTCAAAAAGGCAATCGTTCAGAGATAATCTTTGTATATTTCAGTTGTTGTGCTGGCTACATGTTTGATTCGTCCAAAAATTGCGTTGGTATGTTGATATTTGTTTCTTGTGTGTGTAGGTTGTCAACTTGATCAAAGCTTTCGTTTAATTTACAACGTATCTGAATTGTTTTTGATACACAGTTGAGAGAGAGAGAGAGAGAGAGAGAGAGAGAGAATTTGTTTATCTAAAACGTTAAAACGTAAATCTTCAAACAAACGTTCACACGAACAGATTAAATACGCACTCATACTAGCCAAAGTGTATATAAAAGCAGAAGCGCTTACAATATCGACTGACATTCATTTAGCGGTTCTGTTTGTATTTCAGTTTGTCCAAATGGACTCCATGGATTTCACTGTTCCGCCCCTTGTCCTCGAGGTTACTATGGAAAGCTATGCGAACTTCAGTGTGAATGCCCGGATGAGTTTTGTAATGCAACAGTTGGCTGTGTACTTAAAAAGGGTGCGCATGTGTTTTCTTTTTTTAATAACCAGAAATAGTTCTTTGCTTGTCAATAAATGAGTTAGTTTTGTATTTAGTTTGATTTAACTTCACGAGTATCTAATGAAATATATTAATTACATTAAAATATCATAAATAGTCAATCATGGAATGTATTTTCCATAATATTTCTGTGGATAAAAAACTTTCGGGAAATTTCGCAAATTGACAATTTATACCAATTTTTCTTTTTATCTTCTAAAATGAAATTCACGGGCCCTTGATTGCATGGGTTTGGTTTCATACATAACGTTTTATTTCTTTTGTTAGGTTGTTTCAAGGGCATCTGCAAATGCCTTCGTGTTTTTTTTTCAGAATGTCTGCCTGGTTACTCTGGTGAAAACTGTTCTACAAATTGTCCACGGGGTTACTATGGAAATCATTGCATAAACAGATGCGAATGTCCTGATGAACTTTGTAATGCAACGACTGGATGTGTCAGTGAAAAAGGTTTCATTTTAATTTAGAGTTTCATGAAAATTTGAATCGTGATTTTCCTTGTAAACGGGAAATGTGTTTCTTTATTCGAATAATGCCATACCAATGATTAGAGGAAATTGGTTTGATTCCTTATTTCATTTAAACGCAATTGAAATAATTTTAGTAAACATAAAAATTCTTAGAAAATCTAATCATAGTATACTTTTTCTCCAGTTACAATTGCTCATATAAAGTAAAAAACTGTTAAAGATATCATATTTGATTCTATAATGTTTCATTTTAATCTTCATTCGGTCGTATACCTTAGATTATTCAAGATACAATTTATTCAATAGTTCTCTGTTTCACATAGAAAAACGTATTTTTTATGCTTTGATCTCCTTTTTAAAAATACAGTAACATTAAAAAATTATTTCCTGTAAATATTGCTTATACCTACTCTATAGGAAATATAGTTTAATGCTTTTGTCTTCGCATACTCGGTGTTCACACAAGAAATGTTTTCCTACATTAATGTATGAACTTTCACAACGAATATTTTCTAATAAATTTTTGTGTTCTTGTCAACATGTAAAAAAATGGATGAAACGGGTATTTCTTTAAAAATGTTGAAAAAGTTTCCTCGTCAAAGCACTAATGATTAAGCTTATTCATATTCATATCATATTTTTCATATTATATTACTGTAAAAAGTTGATTTTGACACAAAGACCAAATGATTACTCCTCTTTGCTTCAGTTTGCCCTCCAGGCTATATGAGAGTCAACTGTTCTACCGCTTGTCCACGCGGATTTTATGGAAACGAATGTGGAGAACATTGCAATTGCTCTGAAGAATTCTGCAATGCAACATTTGGCTGCATTGAGGGTGATGGACTGTATTGTTATTTGATTAAAACATACCGTAAAAACTTTGAAAATTACTGTATTTATGTAATGCAGGGTTAAGCATAATTTTTTTTATTTGTATTCTGTTGATACGCTGATTTAAAAAAAAATAATGAGACGGAAAAATACAAATGCTTTATTTATACGAGAAATCATATTACTTAACAAACAAGAATTTTCAGTTGTATAACAATAATAATTATAAAATTTAGTATAACATAATATTTCTTTTAAGGTCATATCTATTTTGATTTTATTACACTTCCCACCATCATTCTTACCACTGTCGGCCTCGTCATTTTATTTGTTCCATTCGGCACAATCATGTACGTATTATTTTTTTTACCACTGACATAGTTCCTTACTAGAAAGACTAATCTAAGTTGGCATATTTGTTAAATGAAATGCATTTTCTCTTAAACTCATTTGTCATTACCGGTAATATTCTCAGGTCCCGCAGTCATCATTTTTCAAAAGTCAATACTCAGCCTCTAGTCTAAGTATTGACATCAACTTAATGCATGTTAGTTGTAATGGTTTTAGTTCGAAACCGGTACGAGAAATTAGAAGATTTGGTAACGGCAGGGCCTGACTTATATTACAAAAATATTGGGAAACAAACTAGAAGTTAATTTGAATGGTTACTACATGTTCTAAATCTAAGGCAGTCAAAATAAGTTTGATTATTAAAGGTCTTAAGGTGCAGTCACACTGCGACTTTTCATCCGATTTTTTTTTCTCATTCCATTTGCTTCCGACTTAAAATCGCAATGAATGACACCCTAGGTACAAAGTTGAAAGCAAGGTATGGAAGTCAGTTAAGAATCTGAAAGTGGATTGAAAATATTGATGATAGTGTTCGATTTTCAAACGACTTTTTGACGAGAATCGCGACATCACAATGACTTTTTACTGTACATTATCATCAATTTGAATTGATTTTATTGACTGAAAATTGGTTATTAATTCTTATACTGTGAGCACCTCCAAAATTGACTTCGATCGATTAACCTGAGCAAGTTGATTGATAATCAGATTAAAATAAATAGCATCATGTCACCGCTACTTAAGGAAGGAGTTTTTGCTGGTTTTCGACTTGTCAAACGTAAATTTGATTAATTGGTCATTAAATCAAGATGAAAGGAAATTAAAATAGTATATATTTCTTTCTTTTTTCCTATCTAACAACTTGGCATAGAAAAAGTAATCAGTGTTTAGAATCTAACAAGGACTATATTTTTCGCGTAATGTTGGCGTGGGAAAATATCACATCTTTCGCAATTCAGAATTGCTGCAGATTTATGAGTCTGTTTTAGCATTTTAAAAACATTAACATTGAGGTTGGATAATTTTTTTTAACTAATTTAAACTAATGGTATGATACTTGGATTTTAGAATATGTTTTTAAAATATGATTTGCCTATCGAATTACATTTTTATAAGCTTTTTAAAGCGTCCATTCTATACATTGATTTTTGTGAAAAAATCACTAAAATCAGTTTATCTCTCTTATTATATGGTCAATATGTTAGCTTTTCTGTCAATTCATATCTGTATTTAAAGTCTATATAATACAGAAACAATCAGAAATATTATAATATTGAAAGCATAAAAAAATAATTAAAATTTCTTCAAAATTTAAGAAAATTAGAGAAAATGCGGGCTAAGCAATATCAATTTTAGTATAAATATTTATTCCAATTTAGTAGTATAAACTGATAGACATTCTGATATTCTATCATTTCATTGAAGAAAAGAATCCTCAAATCTTCAGCGAATGTCTACAGAACCACAAAAAGATACACTTATTTTCATTATCCTTTACGTTGAGGAAAAAGGTAGTGACATTGACCTGACCTTTATGCGAAAACAAAAAAGTCAAATTTGATTAAACTGAAGATAAACTGATTGGTTATATGATCTGTTTGACTGTGTCAAAATTTTATGAATTTCTTATTATAAGAAGTATGTTTGATTACGAAAAGACTCCTTCCTTAAGTGAAAGTAAAATTTTAAACTTTCCTTTATAGTGCATATAAGATGAAAAAGAATACCGAACATAAAATTACGCAAACGAAGTTCATACCATCATCATCTGAGGATGAAAGAACTTACCTTGAACTGCGTGTGCCGGGCATTTCTTCACCATCTCTCTGAAATAATGCTTTTATGACCATATCATATCGTCACCCATCTAGTCATGAATGATTTATTGTGGAATAAGAAGAAGAAGACGAAACACTACTTTAAAACTAGACACAATCTCGTTGCGAGCAACGAGGAGGTCTTCCGTCCGATTTTTAGAAGAAAATTTGACATCATCGACTTTGATTTTCGACAAAAATACATGATATGGAAAAAAGAGTGAAGTACTAATGTTTATTGTATCGCTTTTTATAAGTTCTCTTACATTGCTTTTTTAAATACTTGTATTTCTTCCAATTAAGGTCAGACGACACGTTCCTCAATTTTAGATAACCTTTTCAAGGAATTTGTTAATGGTTTACTACTACTTTGACAAACCTTTTTGCAAAAAATTAGGGTACCTTACCAGGCATTTCTGCAAAATACTCGAGTATGCAATTTCCTATATGATCTTCTTGAAAATACACTCGAATTGCTGATATAAAAATAAATACATTTACAGCACAGCGGAATTCTCTATATTAGAACTATATCTCCGCCGGGGCGGGGCTTTGAACTCACGACCTCTAGAACCTATACACCTCTGGCAGTGAGCGGCCACGGTTCCAACCACTCGACCATCTAGACATATAACCAAATTCAAGTAAATTTTGATCATTTTTAAAGTAATTAAAGAATTAATATTTTTTAATGGAACTCTTTATTACGAGGAGATACAAAAAAGATTCTCGAGGAACGTGTCGTCTGACCTTAAGATAGAAAAGATTTAACTTGTTTGCCACTGGCCCCTTAAAACCCTAATTAGGTAACGCAAGAGGGAATCAATAAAGTGTATAAAATTCGTTACCGTTCTGGAAATATATGGGAAAGAACGTTTTAGGGGCTGATCTCATATCTCCTTTTAGGGGCAGTTTAACGAAATTTTGAAGGTTGCATAGTGTTAAGAACATAATTTTGAACAACTTTTCTTTTGTGCCTCATTTCAAAATATTTTTCCTGTCTGAGATAAGGGTGATCTTGATTTTGGGCTTTTGGTCCCTAAAAACCCTTGATTACATAACACATGATAAAATTATTACATTGCTTGGGTACATAACTAAAATAAACATATTTACCTCTATAACATTTCACAAAATATCCCTCAGTAAAGGGCTATAGATAAAAAAACTTTAGAGCCCTTTGGTTCCCTAAGTTTAGGGGCCAGCCCCTTTTTCTTGATATCAAATAAAAGGACATATAATTCTGAACACATTTTGTTCAACAAGTGTTTAGAAATTTGTTACCGTTCTGGAGATATATGACAAGGAAGATTTTAGGGGCCGATCCCTTATCTCCTTTTAGGGATCGTTTAACGAGATTTTGAAGGTTGCATATTTTTAAGAACATCATTTTAAACAACTTTTCTTCTGTACTGCATTTCAAAATATTTTTCCTTTTTGAGATATGGGTGATCAAAATTTTGGACTTTTGGCCCCTAAAAATCCTAAATTACGTAACATATGATAAAATCATTACATTGCTTGGGTTTATAGGATACATAACTGTAAGATAAACATATTTGCTTCAATAAAATTTCACAAAATATCTTTCAGTAAAGAACTATATATAAAAAACTGTAGAGCCCTTTGGTCCCCTCAATTTAGGGGCCAGTCCCTTTTTCTTGATATTAAATGAAAGGTCTAGTGAATATAAACATTTTTTACATTACATGTCTTAGCAAAATATTTTTCAGAAAAGAGATAAACAAAGAAAACCCGAAAAATAACGACGTTTTTTAAATATCAAATTTCCGGTCCAGGCGAGCTTCAGCGCCTTTTGAGTCAGACAAAAATGAATGCCTAAAGACACATCTGCAATCTTTCGACTACAATCCCTGGAAGTTTGAACTCAATATCTTCAATCGTTAAGGAGAAGATCCCAGGACAAGCCGACCCTCTGAAAATCAGTAAAACGTCAATATCTCAAAAACGGAAATGACGATATTAAAATAAGATATTAAGTATAAAGTTTAGATCAGTATCTATCATATCTGAAAGTTTAATGAAAATCGGTTGAGTCGTTTTTGAGGAATCGCGTACAAAACTTGTTGGGAAAAAAAAGAAAAATAGCGAAGAAAAAGAAAAAGATCGAAAACAAGAAGGTCTTCCGTTGGAAACGGAAGACTGTAATAAAGTCTTCCGCTGGAATAGGAAAACCTTGAAAATAGCAAAAACAATAGAAATTTAATTACGTAAGGGTAAAGTGATTTAAGCCAATCAATGAGTTTTTAACTAATCATAGTATTCTAATATTTCTTTATTAAAGTTTACATTCCTTGCAAAATGTTTCAAATTTGTATGTCATAATGTCTAATGTTATGTCTAATAAACACGGATTTAAGATTTCTTTCATGTGTGAGTTACCTTAATCTCATTGCAATATCTAATAATCCTTAGCTAATCAATATTTTATTGTTTGTTCCTTTTAATCAGTATCTTCTGTATTTATATTGATGCCTAGCAATTAATTGTTGTTGACATCTTATAATCTATCTGAAGTTGCTTTCATCTAAGTTACAGCTTTTCTAGGCAAATTGTTTTTTACAAGATTTTAAGATTTTTCTTTATATATTTCTACGTAAAAATTTGTTCCCACCCCACCCCCGCGGTCACCCCATCCTACCCCCGGGGATCATGACTTGAATTTACAAAACCTGACGATGCTTCCACACAAGTAACAGCTTTCCTAGTTGATTAGTTTCTGAGAAGAAGATTTAAACAGACTGTTCACTATCTACTCCTATGCACAAATTCGACCCCCCCCCCCCATTGTGGCCCCATCCTTACAACGGGAGTCATCATTTTCACAACTTTAAATTTACACTACCTGAGAATACTTCCACATAAGTTTCAGCTTTCCTGGCCAAATGGTTCATGAGAGGAAGATTTTTAAAGATTTACTTTATATATTCCTTTGTAAAATTCGACCATCCCCCATTGTGGGCCCGCCCTACCCTTGGAAGTCATGATTTCCACAACTTTGAATCTACACTACCTGAGGATGCTTCCTCATAAGTTTCAGCTTTCCGGGAAATTGGTTTCTAAGAAGAAGATTTTAAAGTTTTACTCTGTATATTCCATGTAAAAATTCCACTCCCCCCCATCCTGGGCCCTCTCTACCCCTACGAGTCATGATTTTCACAATTTTGAATCTTCACTTCTTAAGAATGTCTCCACATAAGTTTCAGCTTTTCTAACTGATTGGTTTCTGAGAAGAAGATTTTTAAGGATTTACTTTATATATTCCTATGTAAAAATTCGACCCCACTCATTGTGGCACCACCATACTCCCGGGAGTCATGATTTTCACAACTTTGAATCTACACTACCTGAGGATGCTTCGACACAAGTTTAAGCTTTCCTGATCAATTGATTCTTGAGAAGATTTTTAAAGATTTACTACATGTATTTATATTCCTATGTTAAATTCGACCCCCAATTGTGGCCCCACCCTACCCCTGGGGGTCATAATTGTCAAATTTAAATCTGCACTACCTGAGGATGCTTCCAAAGAGGTTTAAGCTTTCCTGGCCAAATGGTTCTTGAGAAGAAGATTTTTAAAGATTTCTCAAATTTTTTAAATAATTCCTAATTATCTCCCCTTGTAAAAGGGTGTGGTCCTTAATTTTCACAAATTTGAATCCCCTTTGCCTAAGGGTACAATGTGCCAAGTTTGGTTGAAATTGGTCAAGCGGTTCTTGAGAAGATGTTGAAAATGTGAAGAGTTTACGGACAAACGGACGGACGGACGGAGAGACGACGGACAACAGACAAAATGTGACCAGAATACTGTAGATCACCTGAGCTTTCAGCTCATCTGAGTTAAAAAGTATTCCAAAATGTTAATGTATATGTGACGATGAGAGGACGATAGCAAATTTTATTAACTCACGAGGTAGCAAAAACTTCCCAAGAAACATCTTAAAACATTCATTGCAATGGGGACAATACACTTATCCCTATAAAGACACAAACAATAAAATATATAACGGGAGTGATAAGACAGCTCAAAAATAACATTAATATTTTAATTTTAATATGTATATTTCTTTTAAAAGATGAGAAAAATAAGTTTTCTAGTATTTAAACATCAACATTTTGATATTAAACATACATTATGTTATACTAAATGCTAACATTAAACTAGTGCACGTTTATCAGGCAGATTGTAAAATTTATGTTACGAATTGCCATAAGAAAATTTATTTTAAGAGCAAGATATACGTTTGTATAAGTCAAAAATACATACATAAATCACATAATTTGTTATATGTCGACAAAATTACATGCAAATAAGTTGATTATAAATAAAAGAAAAATTATATTTTGCTAGCTGTTTGGCACATTAACGACCGTTTTTACAGGTTTTTGTGCATTAATTGAAAAGGTATAATTCGATGTTGCTATACTAGAGAATATATGTACAATGTATAATCTAATTTTCTTTTAATTAAATGAAGTCAAATTTTCTACATTTCTGACAGTTGCTAATCGGTAAATTAAACCATTACAGGCAATTCTACAGCCCTTGCAAAATGTCTGGATTTTAACGAATACTTCCTTTTTGACAGATTAAAGTCATTTTAAGCAGAAATGCTAAATTTCCTTATATCTTTACACATAAAAATTAACAGACATGGCCCGAGGATTATTAGATCATTTATCGGAAAGCAAGGAGGACAACGATGTTAATCCTGGTCCTTGTTTCGCTCTTTGTTCCTATTGAAATAATTGAAGGAAAGAAATGCAGCGAATTGAGGTGAGAAGTGATATGTCTTTCCAAGAGAAAGGTGTTAGCTATGTTGCAAAAAATGTACATTACATCCTTCAAAATATGTTTAAATTTCTAGAGACATGCTGATTTCGGAATAAAATTTTTAAAAATGTAAAAGAAAAGAGTGAGCTAAATGGAACCGTGACAACAATAATACAATGTTTCAATGATTAATATAACAAATGAATTACGAAAAAATGTCATGTAATTCACTTGAAATCAAATCTGTTGAATTCAAAATGATTATTTAGTCCCTCAGTAACCTTAAATTATCATGTAATGCCAATAATCTCTAATTGAATATTTAGATTGTTTATTGTTTGGTATAACAACAGATTTCTACAATTAATTGATAATCAAAGAAAATGTCATCTCAAAGTCAATCGTATTAAAAAAAAAAGAAGATTTTGATGACTATATAAATTATGACATAAAATAATTGAATTTTGATGTTTGTATTGGATATGATCAGAACTCCTAAACAATGCATCCATAAAGTTAGGGTTGGACGTAAGATAAAATCAACAGTCTATAAACAAATAAACCTTATATTATTCCAGTGTTGTATCTCATCAACGTTGCCTCTGAAATTCACTTTTGCAATTTTGAGTCTTTAATCATCGTAACATAAGACGTATGATATTTTTACACTTTGTAGTTGCTGCGCTGGTTACAGGTTCGATTCGTCCGGAAACTGTGTTGGTAAGTCTCCGTTTTTTCCTTATACACTGTACTTGTATACAAAGCGTGTTTGCCTTTTCATTTTTCTCTCATATGAGAGAGAGAGAGAGAGAGAGGGAGAGAGAGAGAGAGAGAGAGAGAGAGAGAGCAGTACAACTTGCACTCAAACATACATTCTCGAGCAAGCAAATAGTGTGCATGGATCATATGTTTACCCTTGGCATTCACAATAACTGCCGTGTAATCAATCTCTATTTTAGTCTGTCCGAGCGGACTACACGGAGTTCAGTGTTCGACTCCCTGTGCTAAAGGTTTCTATGGAGAACTATGCACAGGCCGCTGTGAGTGCTCGGATGAGCTTTGCAATGCCACAGTTGGGTGCCTTCAAAGACAAGGTTTGGTTTCTTGGTGACTCAGTTCAACTTTTTGTATCCGTATATTAAAACTGTGGAGAGAATAAAAACTCATTCTAAGTTGTTATAATAAATTCATAATTGTTTGTAAGTGGAATTTTTACAATTAATTTGAGAAAGAAATAGTGATAAGAAATCAAAATTTTGACGAAAGATGGTTTATAGATATTTTCCTCATGTAAACAAAGATTCTGATTTGGAACTCTAACATTTAGTTTCCTGAAATGTTATTTATAGCTACAAACACTTTAATCAAGTGAATAAAATTTTAACGCTTAAAATCAGCTGGCATTAAAAAAAGAGGAAATGAGTCGCTATTTCTAGAGAAACAAATTTCAGTCAAAAGTCTTCGTTAAATTGTCATCTTTCTTTTTCTGGTTGTTTAGAAATAAAGTCCAAACAATCACCATTTTCATATAATTTGTCAGAGTTTTTGTATAAAAAAAATAATCTTAAAACGAAAAATAACTGATGGTCCCTGAAATAATGTGACAGACGTTTTATTAACTTTCAAACATATCACCATGAATTTTTTTTTAGTTAGGTTCAATGGGACGCAACTACTGTTACAAATAAATGATTTACCTCGAAAAATTACAATACGCTTGTATCCGACCTTTATCCGAGACATTTGCCTGGTACATTGTACGCAGGTGGATATACACCTATTTACAGAATGTACGTGTCTAATACTTTTTAATTTAAATAGCTAAGTTTTGCTGGACTTTGACAGATAAACTTTTTATGCATTAAAAAGTTTAAAGTCCCAAGTCAATGATATGTACATGTAGTATTTCCTTACGAACGGGAAACGTTTCCGATTGTACAAATGTAGCATACATGTATAGATTCGTGCTATAAGGATAATTTTTTAGCACCTCGTATAATATCGATGGAATACGGTAATTCTTCATTTCAGTTAATAGAATTCATCATAAAATCTGATCTTTGATTAAGATCATCTTGCGTAGGATTAGAAGTCTTCTAATATCTCTGACCGTTCGAATAAGCGACTGTTGGGATGTGTAACATTTACTAAAATCATAGCTTTCACGCATATAGCATAGAAGCATTTTCTCGAGAACCACTTAGCTCAAGTTGTTAACAAAATTTTAATCTAGTATATCTTTGCTCACCTTTTTGGTGTCTTATGAACAACTTTTCATTTTACTCATCGAATAAGTCGATTCAAACATCAGATGTTCACAAAATTACCCTCGAGTCAATTGTTGTCACTAATCTAAACTCATTATGCAAGCAATAAGAATATTATAAATGCAAATATACGAATGTATTTTGTTGTACAACGATTGTTTGCATCAGTAAAAATGAATCTCTATCAACGACCTTTTTGTTTTAGATACGAGTCTTCCAAATACTAGCAGTCTTTCCACAGCCATTCCTATCACAATTGGCGTCCTAGGTTTATTCGGTGTAATCATCACGTTTTTGTACGTAAAATATCTATCTATCTATCTATCTATCTATCTATCTATCTATCTATCTATCTATCTATCTATCTATCTATCTATCTATCTATCTATCTATCTATCTATCTATTTCTTTTTATGGTTTAAAAAAAATCCATAAATAGAACGTCTATACGTTTTGATTATTTAAAAAAATCCATCAAAAGAACGTCTATACGTCGGTTTCCTTAGAACCTCACTTTATAAATAATCTTTACAAGCACCCTGACTTGAAATTATATGTATTGATATGTAGAGAGATAAGTCTTTCAACAAAAAATAATGATTTTGTTAATTCTCTACTAAAAGTTTAAGACCCAGCCGCACTTCTTAATATGTTGTTTATGTATGAACAGGTTGTTTCCAAAATATCTGAACAATAAGTTAATTAGAAATTATACGCATCTGCAGATAAACTATTTGGCTCAACAAAAATCTTTCCGACATCCCTAGAAAGTATATACTTTACATACTTGAGAAAAAAAACTAACATATCTATAAAAGGACTCAACATCGTATCTTTATCAGTTTTTAATTTATTAATGTCAAATATTGTTTTTGAATTTGAAATAGTATTTATACAAGTACATATAAAGCAATAAGATTTCTGGGACCCGGAATAGCCAATACATTCATGTTTTGTTAAACCCATCATAACAGGGTTATAGTCACGTGATTCTAGAAGCTAATCAAATAAGAGATGATTTTCATTTCAAATAGGCTCTTTATAATGGAACAACTTTCGAAGCGTCAGGTTTCGCAGAGGACGTCAAAAGACAATGTTTATGATGTTGTGCGCAACACATCGAAAGGCAACAGACATACATGTACCAGTGGCACGGACTTAAAACCCATGGACAACTCGCCGCCACCTCTGTATCCAAAAGACTTTTAAGATTGTGCCATTGAATTCAATCATTCTACCAAAATGATATTTCTACCTATAATTATACGTGAACCAATGTCGCAAAATGCATGAGCGTGTTGTATTTGTGTCATAAAGTCCCACAAACATGTATGAAAAACAGTTTCCATTTCACAAAATTTTTTACTAGTTGTAACTAAAAAGTTTAAACAAAGGTATACACAAGATAAGATGATTTTTTTTATAGTTGATAATGATACATGTTCTTTTAGTAATAATGAAGTTAAAACTATTTAACATGTTTTCACATCCTGTTCCTTTACTTTAAATTTATGGTGTAGTTTAGGGATGCATATATATCATGCTTTTTCAAAAGAATTGGCTTTAATGAATATAACATATTATTTGGAGAGACTCCTCCTTCTGATTCTAACTTAGTCATCCTATATACAAAACAATATATTTTTCAATGTTTGTACAACAAAAAAGTTCCAATTTTTGCAGGTCTACTATGTCATTTAAACCTTTAATATGAAATTGAAAAGTGTGTAGCTATCAAAAACTCTTCTTATGATAAACATAAGGATAGATGATTTGAATGGAAAATTCTTTTTTCTTAATATCTAACTTCAAGAGCTTTATTCATTTCAATTTATGCAAAATTGTATAAACTTAAATGGTTTTCTATATCTATAAGATCATGAATTGTATGTTTGTGGATGCAAATGTGTTATAAGATGAAAAACTATAAATGAATAAAAGGATAATGTTTTCTACAAGATGAAAGTCTTTTAGTTGCAAAAATAACAAATACTAAATACATTTATCGTTCGTATAATTTAAAGGTAAAATTATGATAATCCATACAAAAACCGATGCTGTAGACTGTATTAATATCCTTTAGAAATAGAGCCCTATCTAAGAATATGGTAAAATAAATGTAATATTTTTGATTTTTTCGTAGGTAAAAAAATGATATCTGAAAGTTTTATGTAGATATGATGGTTTATTTGATGACCATCGAACCTCCTTAAGTGCCTAACCTTAATACATGTACTTTGCGAACTTACAGCCCCGCTGTTGACGTGGTTTCCGCTAACTACTGTATAGTCTGTCCCAAGTAACTATTTCCTTCTTTCTTTGAAAAAAAATAATGGAAATACACAAACCTATCAAGAAGAATTAAAATCAATAGGTTAAAAAATAATCCGTGATACTTACATGCCTCTGTGTTTTCCCATTAAATTATGGGATTTTTAAATGCCTCTGAATGCAACAACCTTATTACTGCGTATGAATTTACATGTAATTTACAGAAGTAGTTCCAAAACATTGATTTTTGTTATTTTTTAAAAAGTTCATTTAACACATGTGAAAACACCATGTTCGACAATTATTTAACAATGAAAAAGATTTTATTGTTATAAGCAAAATTTCAGGAGTTAATTTTCATGAATTTTATTTTCATACTCATATCAACGGTCTGTGTGATAACCAGTTTAAACCGATTTTAGAAAACAGGTACTCTCGCTGTTACTAGTATACTCTCTCCGTGATCTACAATTTGTACCGATTTATTTTAATAAAATAACTGATTTCATCAACAACGGACTGTAAATATAAACATTATGCACTTCAAGCAAAATCCCCGCAGAAACCTGAAGCGGTAGAGGGGGCGTTTCAAAACAGAATGTCTTGACTATTTTGTTCTAGTGAATAAACGTAGTTTAGGCGCAAATTTATTCATAATTATTTAGATATTCAGCAAAATGCTGTGGATTCAGAAACTTGGGTCAAAGTGAAGTACATAGGTCAAAATATAACGTTAAATACCTTCTAATCCCTGCATACTTAAAAGGTTTTGTTTACAGTATTGTTACAAGAAATTCATTCTTCCTTGGATGTAAAATAAAGTATTTCGCAGAATGTTTGACTATCAGTGTATTTTTGCAATAAGAGTTATTCATCCTTTGATGCAAATTGTTGCTTTGATAAAATGTTTGAGGAGAAATCCCACCTACAGCCAAATATAAAGTATTAATAATGCAAGAATTAATATATAAAACAAGTAAAACAAGCCTTTACAATATGAAGCAAACAAGATTCACAATAGAAGATTCTGATTGTTGAAGATACCGGTTAAATTAAACAATTCTGATACTTTTAAACATTCTCTCAGAAACTTACTTAAACACACTTAAGTCCCTCTCAAACACATAGTGATCATGTATTTCGGTTTGAAGAAATACTTATAATTGCATATATGTAAAATGTTTATACAACTTGTAGGATATGAAAAGCATGCTCACAGTATACTTTTAATCGATCTGACACTAACACCACCGACTGAACGTATTTATACCGATCGGTCCAACACATGCCAGATAACGAACAAATAATTGTTTATACGGAAGAGTAATCCTAACTTGTTAAACATTTCACATTTTACAACCACAAAATTTCTCGATTTTCAAAACGTAGAGTGTCTTTTGCAGTGGAAGAGCGATTTCAATTTTAATTATTTCCGTGTATTGTTGAATACTCTCGAGCTTTAATGACACAATTTCGAGCATTGAATAGGAAATCTGAAGAAGTAGACATGCAACATTTATGGTTCTTCTTCTGTTTTCTTCATCTTGGCCATACGACTGACCTTGATAAGAAATGTGGTGAACACAGGTTAGTAAATATACTAAAAGTTGATCAAATTTGATAATTGATTTCCTGCAGTTCTACATTCTTGCTGTAAATGCATTGTATGTATAATTTTAAGTTTGTTTTAAAATGTCTTCATTTCTTATTGATTTTAAAAATTTTACACTGATAAATACTATTTTCTTCATATTTTATGCCTGATATTTTTGAAAAATGATGAAGTAAAAATTGTTTAATTACTTTTTAGTTGTTGTTCAGGGTTCTATTTTGATTCGTCTGGGGATTGTGTAGGTGAGTTTTGTTTTTACATCAACTTATTTTTTGCTGAGGTCTTTGGTTATTATTGCCTTTTTAAATACCAATCTACGTTAATCATTTTAGTTGCTTTTAGCTATCAAAATTGAAAGCAGTCTGAAATAAATACCAAATGTCAGTTAAAGCCGACATTTTATTTGAAAATAACTTTGATCATTGGAACGTCCATTTAAAGGTTATTAATTTTATTTCCATGAATGTTTACTTCCATATCAAATGTTTCCTAAATAAACAACAAACGTACCAGAAAATTCTATATCATAAACAGTAAAACAAGTTAATATATATTTCTGTAGTTTAACTTTTTCATTATGAAAATTGATTGTTTTAGCTTGCCTACTGGGATATTATGGAGTAAATTGTTCTTTTCCCTGTCCGAACGGTTACTATGGAGACAGATGTCGAAAAATTTGTGGTTGCCCTCAAGAAATGTGCAATGCAACATTTGGCTGCAAAAGATCGGTTGGTATGTTGTATTTCCATAATTTTTTTTATCTTAAAAGAATTCTGTTAACATAAAAAGTAGGATTATTATCACATTCAATTCATTTGCATTGAAAAAATATCTAAATGGAAGTATGACTTTATTTTATCCAATGTTTTATTAGGCAAAGTTAACAATTGTGCCAACAACATGAATAATAACATTATTTATCACTATTTGTACAAACGTATGTATCATTGAAGGCTGTATATTTTATTATCTTCCGTTAAACATGGTTGAAGTAAACATAAAATGCTTTCTTTTGGGTTTATGAGTATGATGGAACCAAGGTTATTCGGTAGACTTTGTCAGCAATGATCGATACCTTCATAACCCGTATAAACCACCAAACAAAGCATTTTACTGTTCATGTATACATATCTCTCTTCAATTTTCCATATGAAGCGATTAAAGATTCATTTATGATCATTTATCATTATTGCCAATCAGTTAGTTACATAGAACCACCCCCCCCAAATAAAAACCATAAATGAAGATACATTGTACTATAACATTTTCATTATAAGTCCCATATCAGCCTGTACTCTTTTTCTAATTATATAGATCTCCTTCAGATGACGAAGAGATCTGCGCGGGGGTGTTAAGGTCGGACGACACGTTCCTCAATTTTACATAACTTTTTCCATGAATTTGTTAATGGTTTACTACTACTTTGACAAGCTTTCTTGCAAAAAATTAGGGTACCTTACCAGGCATTTCTGCAAAATACTAGAGTATGCAATGTCCTATATAATCTTCTTGAAAATACAACTGAATTGCTGATATAAAAATAAATAAATATACAGCACAGCTAAATTCACTATATTGGAACTCTAACTCGGCCGGGGCAGGGGTTTCAACTCGCGACCTCTAGAACCTATACGCTTCTGGCAGTGAGCGGCCACGGTCCTTACCACTCGGCCATCTTGACATATAACCATACTCAAGTAAATTTTAATCATTTTTAAAATAATTATAAAATCAATATTTTTTATTGGAACTCTTTATTACGAGGAGATACAAAAAAGATTCTCGAGGAACGTGTCGTCTGGCCTTAAGGAAGCATACGGGCAATTTAGCGTCTTATTTTGACTGTTATATTCAAAATCGTGAAATTGAATAACTATTTTGAATAAAATCAAAAACTTAGTATTATCCTTTAAAAAAATTGGCAGTGCAATGAAATCGGGTAGTACATTACTGCCACATCGGTGCATTATCACGTGACAACTATAAATAGCCTACGTATATTCCTTAACATAAATGAGATAGAACATCACTACCCCGCGGTTTCCAAAATAAAACAAACATACCAAGTGAAGGCAAAACATCTCAGTTTAATCAGAACCGCTGCTAGAATTCTATGATCTTCTTAATTAAATAGTTATTCATCCGGCTCTCGTAAAACATTCCCAACTTTTATAAAGTTTGCACGGAAAATGGTATGTTGCATCAAAACAACACAAAACATGGGATTCTAGCAGCACTTTTCAATTTAAGCATTTATCAGACTAACGATACGTATAAAATTTCAAGTTCAATATATACGGGGTAGTGTTGTTCTAGTCGGATTTTTATATCGTAAACAACGATAGAGGAAAGCCTGGCCGAGAAATGAAAGCAAATTAACATACCTTTTAGCGAATGATTGATAAAACTAACATCTCTCCCAGTATTCATATGTCCAATTCTCAATAAATCACACCACAATACTTTATAAGAGTTCTTAGATTAGTTATATTTTGAATATGTTTACAATGCTTTCCATTCAACTTTTAGTCGTGACGTCATCAATGTGTAAATCTACGTAATACAAACTAATTTATGAAGAAAAAAATTGTCTTCAGTATTTTTTATTTGTATTTGGTCTACATTTCGTTTCTTAGATATTTGAATATGTACATGATAACTAAGATTTGTGATTTCACGGAATTACATGTAACTCAGATTCCATATGCTTCCTTAACATCCCCGCGTGTATGTAGATAAATAGAGGATATCTATATTGTGTGATTTTATATTTGCTTTATCCAACGAGTTGAAATGGTGTATATATTCGCGAGGCTTGACGAGCGAATATAACCATTTCAACGAGTTGGATAAAGCAAATATAAAATCACACAATTATAGATGTTCTATTTATCTCATACAATTTGATTTATATTATGAAGCTTTTGAGACAGTCCCTTGTGGGACCCAAATTGGGGTTTTTTTTCAAAGATTAAAAACGATGATGCAACGTTGTGTTATGCGGCTATTGTGACCTTGCGCAATACAATTTAGTACGTCATTCCTAAGATAAATCTAACTGTTTTAATATAAAGTTTCACTGAAATAAACCTTAAAATAATTTTTTAGCTCTAGATAATTTTTCTTAGAGCTTATTCACTTGATTAAATGGAAATTCCGATTAGAAGACTTGAATAATCAAGTTTGTTGACAATCACAAAGTTGCGAATGCTCGTTAGTTTGAATTTACTCGAACGAGGAACAGTTGTTGATGCATGGTGTTTAATAAAACAAACACTATGCTAGCCTTATGATTCAAAATTGAAAATAGTGAATAAGGATGCTTACTGGTGGTGGAATAAAAGTCTCATGAAACATTATTTCGGTAAGTTCTTGTATATAAACACAACCAGAGCGCTCTGTTTTCATCGCGTCGTCAGGATAAACTCCTTGATAGTTAACGTAATTTGTAGTTTTATAAACTTCACAAAGCAAATTGAAAGTTGAACCTGGGATAAATTTATCAAAAATCTTGACAAACAAGAAAAAAGGGTCTTGTGGTTACGGTTATGAATAACTTTGCAAAAAAGGTGGGGGGGGGGGGGCTAAACCCCCCCCCACTCACAATAGCCCCCCGGTTCCGACGCCTGTGCTACGCAGTTATGTGTTTTTCTTCATATTTGTAATTTAAATCTTTGACAAAATCAATTTTATATTTATTTTTATAGTAGATATAGTTATGTTGAAAGTACTAGCAAATCTTCGAAAATAGGTCACTGAAGCGTTGAAGCGAGGGGCTGTGTCAAAAGTAGTTCCGACCGGAAGTATTTGATATAGCATCACCCGTGTGATATAGCAAAGGTTTATCACACGGGTAATATACACCACACGTATGAGATAAAGGAACTTATTTCCTATGTCGCTTATAACGCGAGATCTGACGTCACAATGCAATTCTTGTTTACAAGTGCACCTATAGATCTTTGCGCAAAACTTTTTTTACGTTCAATGCAGTAAATGAATAAATAATTTGTCAAAATCTCTATTTCTTACTATTCTATTGGCATGAATAAATGATTTTCAATACAAATTCAATTCCATTTTTTAATATTAATTGATTTTCAAGTTGCAAAGCACTGTTAAAACATAATTTTAAAATTTGCACAACATAGGAAATAAATTTGTTATCCAGGTCCAATCAATGGTGTACGGGGGTTTACCCCGGGTGGTATTCCATACACCGTATGGAATACCTCCCTGAGGCCTCAGGGTGTATGGTTACCTACCGGTGTAAACCACCGTACACCCTTGATTGGACCTGGAAAACTAATAATATTCAGATTTTGAATATAAAATATTTGTAGTTTTTCTTAAGTAGTGAATAGGTAATGACCAAAATATCAGTTTTATAATTTGAAAAAATGCAATGTCTACCTCAAAAGATTTATTAACTGGTCAGATATGAATCATAATTCTATACAGCGTTTGCACAATAAACCAGATGTTTCTCCAAAATTCTTTTATCATAACATCTTATTGTTTTGTGCATTAAAATTGAATAGAATATCTCTTTCAGATGTGAATTACCTAGACCCAGTAACACTTCCAACGATAATCGTTACCGTCCTTGGGCTTCTCGTTTTGTTCATCCTTTTCGGCACTCTCATGTACGTATTACCCATTTTATCACTTTTTCCCTTTCTAACAAGAAAGACAAAGTTCTAGCGCATAGATAAAGCTCATCAAAAAATATAGACTCAACTTGAACATTATGACCTTCTTATAACGGATGTAGATTTCACTATGATTATAATGCATCACTTTATCATCTATTATAGAATGATGTATAATCTACATTGGTTAAAAAAACAAAAGAATCGAGTCAGGGGATGATAATGTACCTTTTGATATCAACAAGCTACCTCATTATTGATGTCATATCATGTTTTCCAGATAAACAAATATTATTCTATATTTTCTTTAGATTTTTTGTTTAACATAATTGGCATAGAGCTTCTAAATTGCATACCTTTACAATGTTATATCCCCGAACTTTATTCTTAACTTATTTATCTAATTCAAAAATGTGTTTCTTTTTTAACAGAGTGTTAAAATTGAGACAAAATACACAACTGGAAAACTCGCAAGTAAAGTTAAAAACCAGTGACGTCACATCGCCTTACGAGAACGACTTACCAGTGGCAGACCTGTGTGGTCCAGTCGATTTTCCTCCATTTCAGGAAAATAAAAACGTCACCGACTCACATGAAAAAATTCCTATGTATGACACATGTTTTTGATACATGGATAAGATGTACAAAATGGGATATTTAAATAAATGATTTGTAGGAAGTAGAATTATTCATACATTTTAACTAGTTTTGTATTTTTTTACGTCAAGCGGTGTTACATGTATTAAACATCATGAAACTTATCACGTGCTTATTTTGATTTAACTGTAAAATTTAGTTCAATCTAAAATAAATGTCGATGATGACTTATGTACATGAAGCTGATGACTATCGCAAAGGTCCTGTTCGACGTCCCTTAAGGTAAATGAAGACTTGTCTGTGTCAAACGCTTTCTGAATCTTTTGTGTACACAGCAGACCATTAACATGTTACAGTTCTATTTCATTCAAGAAACAACACTGACCATGTTGAATATATATGTATATGTACCAAAATATTGAATCGTAAAGAGAGATTAGAAGCACAAGCTTTCAATTAGATTATACTGTTCTCAATATATATATATATATATATATATATATATATATATATATATATATATATATATATATATATATATATATATATATATATGGCAATTTATGATGCATTTGATTTGGCGGAAGCTGCTTTCTACCCAAACGCTAAAAAACATTACCCGGCCAAATATGATCATTCACACTAGGATCCATACTGTGACGTGTTGACGATTCTACTCGGTGGGTTAGATTATACACACGGAAACTGCATGAAAATTAGCAATATCAAACCACATACATGTACATACAACGCTTACAGGACACTAATCAGTTAATTACTAATCTAAAAAGGAATTTCCTTCGGTGTTTGTAACATTGATGATTGTCGATTGTATCACAGGGACTTTTTTGAAAATAAGTAGCTTTATTAGCCCACTGAGGAGTGAAGCTGAGAGTTTATTCGGCAGTTTATTACTTCAGAGCGGGCGATCGGCTGAACGGCCAAAACTTTACCAAATATATTGACATACAAAACTGTATATGATGTTGTAGCTGTTTTTTTTATAGTTTCTTTCAATTGCAAGTTTTAGTTGAAGTGCTATTTTTTTGTTTTGGATGTTTCTATTTTTATGTAATGTCTTTGTCTAACTCAGGGACTTGTAACGGTATAATGTAAAAATGACAAACAAAAATTACAAAAAGATAACTAAAAATCATAATTCTGATTAATAATGATGGAACAATAATATCATTCAAAATCAGTTAAACGTGCCTATATATTTGTTGGGTTTTTTAATGGTCAATGAGCCCAAGACTAATTAATTGGACTTATTAACAATTAAAAATTACTAATTTGTAAAAGACATATCTTTAAGCTAAAATTAGTCTTGTTTCTGTGTTTTATATTTCAGAGTTTATTTATGAGACTGAGTGATATACTTTCAATTAAGAAAATTTCAACCATAATGTATAATTTTGGAGGACATTTTTCGAATTCTCCACATTCTTAAAAGCACGCCAGTAACCTAGTTTTTTGAAAGTAAAATTAAAAAAACCCACTACAGTCAGGCTCTATAGGATACAAAATATGGTGTTTCATTATTATAAGTAATTTTTTTTCATTATAAGTAAAAAAAAAATCCATAATAAACAAATCAAAATGTGTTCATGTTTAAACTCGAAATAATGGTAAACTCCATAAAGACAACTTCACCACATATGATCCACATATGTTAATTATTTGAGTGTTCATATGATTCTCATATGATCTGCCACAGATGATACACAGGATTTGATGTAAATACATATGATACACTTATGATTTGATATACATATGATACACACACGATTCTCGTGTGATTCTTATATGAAAGCCTATGCAAATGTGGATCATATGTGGCGAAATTGCTATGTAACATCTCATTAAAATCGAAATATGTGATTGCAAGTTATTACGCATGTACATGTACGTCTATTTTTCTCCCATGCAACAATGCCGGGTATTTAACCATAACTTCCCGATGAGTGTTGTTAGTTATCGTTGATATAATTATAATTTTACAGACAAGACTTTAGGCTGATAAAATAACGCAAACCATAATAATACAGACGAAAGATGTGTAGTTTCTATTTCATAATGGCGGTATTTGTTCTTTATTTTGAAGGGACTACTGAAAAAAGATGTAGCGAAACGAGGTAAGAAACGATTACATTCTGATAATTTGTATATATGGTAACCGAAAAGGAAGTTTTGGGAAAATGATACAATTTTAAAATTAATGCACAGAACAAGAATTGATCGAAAAACAATCACAATGCACAAGTTTGTGAACATTGTAACTACGCAAAAAAAACCTCCTAATTTTTGATGAAAAATATACATCTAAAACCCAATAAAATTGATTGTAAGAGATAATAAACTGACACTGTAATTCTGTAACTTTGCAATTACGATCAAAACTGTTAATCGTGCATTTTGATTTATTAGCGTGATTTTTATCAATATGTAGCTATAGGCTGTTGTATCCGTTACTTTTCACTGTCTCCCTAATGTATTAATTTGGTATGCATTGCATTCAAAAAGGCAATCGTTCAGAGATAATCTTTGTATATTTCAGTTGTTGTGCTGGCTACATGTTTGATTCGTCCAAAAATTGCGTTGGTATGTTGATATTTGTTTATTGTGTGTGTAGGTTGTCAACTGGATCATATCTTTCGTTTAATTCACAAACGTATCTGAATTGTTTTTGATGCACAGTTTTGAGAGAGAGAGAGAAAGAGAGAGAATTAGTTGATTTAAAACGTTAAAACGTAAATTTTCAAACAAACATTCACACGAACAGATTAAATACGCACTCATACTAGCCAAAGTGTATATAAAAACAGACGTGCTTACAATATCGACTGACATTCATTTAGCGGTTCTGTTTGTATTTCAGTTTGTCCAAATGGACTCCATGGATTTCATTGTTCCGCCCCTTGTCCTCGAGGTTACTATGGAAAACTATGCGCACTTCAGTGTGAATGCCCGGATGAGTTTTGTAATGCAACAGTTGGTTGTGTACTTAAAAAGGGTGCGCGTGTGTTTTCTACTTTCAATAATTAGAAATATTTCTTTGCTAGTCAATAAATGAGTTAGTTTTGCATTTAGTTTGATTTAACTTCACGAGTATCTAATGAATTATATTATTTACATTAAAATATCATAAATAGTCAATCATGGAATCTATTTTCCGTAATATTGCTGTGGATCAAAAACTTTCGTGAAATTTCGCAAATTGCAATTTTATACCAATTTTTCTTTTTATCTTCTAAAATGAAATTCACGGGCCCTTGTTTGGGTTTGGTTTCATGCTTAACGTTTTATTTCATTTGTTAGGTTGTTTCAAGGGCATCTGCAAATGCCTTCGTGTTTTTTTTCAGAATGTCTGCCTGGTTACTCTGGTGAAAACTGTTCTACAAATTGTCCACGGGGCTACTATGGAAATCAATGCATAAACAGATGCGAATGTCCTGATGAATTTTGTAATGCAACGACTGGATGTGTCAGTGAAAAAGGTTTCATTTTAATTTAGAGTTTTATGAAAATTTGAATCGTGATTTTCCTTGTAAACGGGAAATGTGTTTTTTTATTCGAATAATGCCATACCAATAGAGGAAATTGGTTTGATTCCTTATTTCATTTGTTATGATTTGTACGCAATTGAAATAATTTTAGTAAACATAAAAATTCTTAGAAAATCTAATCATAGTATATTTTTTCTCCAGTTACAATTGCTCATATAAAGTAAAAAACTGTTAAAGATATCATATTTGATTCTATAATGTTTCATTTTAATCTTCATTCGGTCGTATACCTTAGATTATTCAAGATACAATTTATTCAATAGTTCTCTGTTTCACAAAGAAAAACGTATTTTTTATGCTTTGATCTCCTTTTTAAAAATACAGTAACATTAAAAAATTATTTCCTGTAAATATTGCTTATACCTACTCTGTAGGAAATATAGTTTAATGCTTTTGTCTTCGCATACTCGGTGTTCACACAAGAAATGTTTTCCTACATTAATGTATGAACTTTCACAACGAATATTTTCTAATAAATTTTTGTGTTCTTGTCAACATGTAAAAAAATGGATGAAACGGGTATTTCTTTAAAAATGTTGAAAAAGTTTCCTCGTCAAAGTCCTAATGATTAAGCTTATTCATATTATATTTTTTCATACTATATTACTGTAAAAAGTTAATTTTGACACAAAGACCAAATGATTACTCCTCTTTGCTTCAGTTTGCCCTCCAGGCTATATGAGAGTCAACTGTTCTACCGCTTGTCCACGCGGATTTTATGGAAACGAATGTGGAGAACATTGCAATTGCTCTGAAGAATTCTGCAATGCAACATTTGGCTGCATTGAGGGTGATGGTCTGTATTGTTATTTGATTAGAACATACCGTAGAAACTTTGAAATTTTGAAAATTACTGTATTTATGTAATGCAGGGTTAAGCATAATTTTTTTTTATTTGTATTCTGTTGATACGCTGATTTAAAAAAAAAATAATGAGACGGAAAAATACAATGCTTTATTTATACGAGAAATCATATTACTTAACAAACAAGAATTTTCAGTTGTATAACAAAAATAATTATAAAACATGGTATAACATAATATTTCTTTTAAGGTCATATCTATTTTGATGCTATTACACTTCCCACCATCATTCTTACCACTGTTGGTCTCGTCATTTTATTTGTTCCATTCGGCACAGTCATGTACGTATTTTTATTTTTTTTTTACCACTGACATAGTTCCTTACTAGAAAGACTAATCTAAGTTGGCATATTTGTTAATTGAAATACATTTTCTCTTAAACTCATTTGTCATTAATATTCTCAGGTCCCGCAGTCACCATTTTTTAAAAGTCAATACTCAGCCTCTAGTCTAAGTATTGACATCGACTTAATGCACGTTTCTTTTAATGATTTAAGTTGGGAACCGATACGAGAAATTTGAAAAATTTTGTGACGGCAGGGCCTGACTTATATTACAAAAATACCGGTAAACAAACTAGAAGTTCGGTGATAATTTTCAGTAAAATTTTGCAAATGATTAATGTTATTACAAATTTTGATTTAGATCATCTGTACATAATCTATAATAAACAATATCTTAAAATTTATGATTTGAATGGTTACTACATGATCTAAATCTAAGGCAGTCAAAATAAGTTTGATTATTAACGGTCTTAAGGTGCAGTCACACTGCGACTTTTCATCCGATTTTTTTTCTCATTCCATTTGCTTCCGACTTAAAATCGCAATGAATGACACCCTAGGTACAAAGTCGAAAGCAAGGTATGGAAGTCAATTAAGAATCTGAAAGTGGATTGAAAATATTGATGATAGTGTTCGATTTTCAAACGACTTTTTGACGAGAATCGGGACATCACAATGACTTTTTACTGTTCATTATCATCAATTTGAATTGATTTTCTTGACTGAAAATTGGTTATTAATTCTTATAGTGTGAGCACCTCCAAAATCGACTCCAAACGATTTACCTGAGCAAGTTGATTGAAAATCAGATTAAGATAAAATAGCATCGTGTGACCGCTACTTAAGTGAAAGTAAGATTTTAAACTTTCCTTTATAGTGCATATAAGATGAAAAAGAATACCGAACATAAAATCACGCAAACGAAGTTTATCCCATCATCAACTGAGGATGCAAGAACTTACTTTGAACTGCGCACACCGGCCATTTCTTAACCACCTCTCTGAAGTAATGCTTTAATGACCATATCATATCGTCGCCCATCTAGTCACGGAGTCACGATTAATAGAGAAGAGATCAGAAATCAATGGAGAAAAAGCACGTCATACTAGTAATATTGACCAAACCAAGTTAAGGATACTCAAGTAGTCGGAGATAACTGATTTTTTAAGTTTAGGAAATGATTATTTAAATAAGGAATGTTGATTATCGGTGACGCTGTCACGCATGACGTCACATACACTTCAACACCATGTAAATATTAAGGTCAACTAACGTTTTTGTGAAGATCAAGCCGCCGTTGGTTGAAGAAAACTTCATACAGGCTTTAGGCCCTTACTGAAAACAACATTGTTTATTGTAAAAAAAAAAAAAAGGTATAAAACAAGTGAATGATATATCAAAATGTTGTAAATACGTGTTGTTTTTTTTATGCAGAATCAATATGTTTGGTTGTCATCTAAATGGTAACTAGAAATTATATCTGTGGATACATTATTTTTAAATAAAAGATGACGAATTAATCTACTTTAAATTAAAACAACCTTGTTACAACAATTCATGTATCATTATGAGTTGTCATTGCTCGGGTCTCGTAATTAAGAGTAAACATTATTTTATAAGTATATAATAATGCAATAGGAATTTAAAATGATGTTAATTGTATAAAACTCTCATCTTTTGAATACAAATGCAGAATGTTGTACTAGGTTTTTAGAAATAATTTTTTATTAATATAACCGATAATGATTGCTTTGATAAGCTAATTTGTATTTTCCTAATAAACATGTGTATTTATATTAAATGCATTGTTATTTTTGTGTTATATTACTTTGCAAGAATTTGCTTCAGGAAATGAAATTGCGATAAGCAACCCTCACAGACTTTTAAATTTTTTTCTTATCACCTGCTATTCTTCTGGCTGTTGTTCACATTTTTTTTCTTATTCTCAAGAACCACTGGTCAAATTTAACTAAACGATACAAACATCCTTATGGACAGGGGGATATAAATTGTTAAAATAAAGGGCGTATCTCTTGAAAAAGGGGAGATAATTACGGAACAGTAAAAAAGATGTGCGACATAAAAACTTCCTTTCAGGAAACACTGAACCAGAAATGCAAATATTTACTCTAAAGCTTCTATATATAGTAAAGAGTCTAAATCTCCTTATGAATTACATGTAACAAATTATAAGATTACCATGCAAACATCCTCAAATAGTATAGAACACTGTGCCGGATAATTATGCCAATGCCAAGGTGGCATTTTTGCATCCGCTGAAGATGCAGTTTTGGAAAAATCCATGTAAACCAAATGATAGACCATTGTCTAGAGAGTATATTACCACTTTTGTATTTAGCGTGTTTTGCCTGACAGGTGAAATATTTACCTTTAAAAATTAATATCCCATCGGAAAATGATAATTCCCATAGGATAATTGATTCTCCTACAGGAAATATTGACAATCCTATAGCATTTTCTAAAGTCCTAAAAAAATTATATTTCCTATAGGAGAATGGTATTTCCTGTAGGAATTTTATTCAGATATGTAGTTTTCCTATAGGATATTAAGTTTTCCAATTGGATTTCATTAAATCCTATCGGATTTGAAATTCCTATAGGAAGTTCTTGTATTCTGATAGGAAATTTCAAATTGGCTATAGGAATATTGTTTTTCCTATAGGAATTTATTTTTGGAAGGTAAATATCTCACCTGACAGGTGAGATCCAATGATAAAAAAGGTGGTTGTTAACTCTTTAAGCAATGGTCTATCATCTGGCATATTTGAATTTTTCGATATATGCAGCTTTAGCGGGTGCAAATATGCCACCTTGGCACTGACATAATTATCCGGCACAGTGTTATAGATTCTTAAAAGTTTAAAACACGATACCCGGAGCAGAATTAGGGCCCCAAGAGTAATTCATAGTTCAACATAGAAATATATGGGAAACATTTTTTAAAATCTTCTTAAGGTTTTAAATGCTGTAGTTTGTGGAATTACTAAGCAAGCATTCTCAAATAGTGTAGATTCTGAATTGTTAAAAACGGTAATCCCTGGGCCAATATTGAGGCCTAAAAAGGGTCCCAAGTTCTAAAAAGAGATAAATGGAAAACAGATTAAACATCGACTTCTCAAGAACTTCAACACCCCTGCGAATGTTATTGTCATTTAAATCTAGACCACGTGGTTTTATTAGACCCTTTCAGTTTCGCAGTAAAAATCGTGCCTCGTATTTACAGTCTATTTCCTAGAATTTTTTGGTACTTGTAGTCAAAAAGTCTGCTATTGCAACAATTAACATGCTTAGTAGCGATCCCCTTTTTAGGATTAATATTTGATCCGAGCCTGACCTAGTTATAGAATCAATAGTGAAACAAACTTTAACATTTTTTTAACATTTTGTGCAGAATGTTCCTTTACAATAGCTCGATTTACTAAGTTTTCAGACACCCATTCTTTTTAAAAAAAATCATGGTATTGCATGCCAAAAGTTTCAAGCATGGCTATGATTTTGTTGAGCAACCCATGTCTATATTGTTAATCACGTGTAGAGTGGTTGAACACGAACGATAACTCTGTTTTAAATATCATCGTTTAGTTTATATAATAGCTACATGTAGCTGATGAAATAAGACCTGTATTTAATAGATTTTTATGTTAAACTTAAAATCAAAGTAGGATATGTTATAAAAAATGACCAGTACTTGCGTATTTTGAGAAAAATATCCGAACACTAATACGTCCGCTCGAAATTTCACAGGAACTGAACAAATCTCCACTCGATGAAATCTTGTAAACTTCTGGATTTATAATGTACAAAGCAACGATAAAGAAAACATTCCGAACACATTCGCAGGGGTGTTTAATGCTTCAGGTTTTTTTATGATGGAAAAAAAAGTTCAGGTGAGTGAAGTAGACCATGGGCCTCTTGTTTAATTATCTTTCACTTAATAACCATAGAAAACTATAATTATGATGAGATACCGGCATTTGCTATTTGATATTCTCGCGATATGTTGCAAAACGGCGAAATCGTTGTGTTAACAAGGAATCTACAGCAAACAAAATCTATAAAATGCAGTCCCTAAATCTAAATAATTAAGAAATTTAAACAAGAGGCCCAGGGGCCACATCGCTCACCTGAGCAACAATTGCTTTCATTCTGTTCAAATTAGCATTACAGTGTCAAAATATCTTGACAACTAAGTACAGTAGATCTTGCTAAAAAAATTGAAAATCTGCCAATTTTTATTTACCTCTATTTTTTTGGTAAGCCCCTTTTGTTGTTGTACCTGTAAGAAGATTTTTCTCTATTCTTATATACCCCCCCCCCCCCCATTTGTTGGCCCCACTTTTCTCTAGGGAATCATGGTTTCATCAAACATAATCTTGTGCTTTCACACTAAGTACTGCGTTTTTGACCAAGACTTTGCCAGAATATTTTTAAAGATTTTCTCTATATATTCCTATGTAAAAATTCCAACCGTCATCACGGCCCCGCCTTACCACTAGGGACTGTGATTTTGCAAACTTGAATTTACACTACCCGAGGATATCTCTACACAAGTTTAGGCTTTTCTGGCCAAAATAGTCTTTAAAAAGAAGATTTTTAAAGATTTTCTCTATATATTCCTATGTAAAAATTCATTCCCCATTGTGGCCTCACCCCACCCCTGGACTATTATTTAAACAAACTTGAATCTATACGATCTGGGGATGCTTCCATTTAAATTTGGGCTTTCCTGGCCTAATAGTTTTGAGAAGAAGAATTTTAAAAATTTATCACCCATTGTGGCCCCGCCCTACCCCCAGGGACCATGATTTGAACAAACTTGAATCTACATTATCTGAGGATGGTTACACGCCAATTTTAATTTGAGCTTTTCTGGCCTGATAGTTTTTGAGAAGAAGATTTTTAAAGAGTTTCTCAATATATTCCTATGTAAAACTTGATCCCCCTCTTGTGGCCCCTCCCTACCCCCGGGGACCATGATTTGAACAAACTTGAATCTACACTACCTGAGGATGCTTCCATTTTAATTTGAGCTTTTCTGGCCTGATAGTTTTTGAGAAGAAGATTTTTAAAGAGTTTCTCTATATATTCCTATGTAAAAATCCATTCCCCAATTGTGGCCCCACCATACCACCAAGGGCCTGTGATTTGAACAAACTTGAATCTACACTACCTGAGGATGCTTCCACTTTAATTTGAGCTTTTCTGGCCTAATAGTTTTTGAGAAGAAGATTTTTAAAGAGTTTCTCTAATTATTCCTATGTAAAATTTGATCCCCCAATTGTGGCCCCACCCTACCCCCGGGGACCATAATTTGAACAAACTTGAATCTACACTATCTGAGGATACTCCTTTTTTAAGTTGTGCTTTTCTGGCCTCATAGTTTTTGAGAAGAAGATTTTTAAAGATTTTCTCTATATATTCCTATGTAAAACATGATCCCCCTCTTGTGGCCCCTCCCTACCCCAGGGGACCATGATTTGAACAAACTTGAATCTACACTACCTACCTGAGGATGCCTCCATACAAGTTTAAGCTTTTCAGGCCGAATAGTTTTTGAGAAGAAGATTTTTGAAAAATACCAACAAATTTTCAATAATACTCAATTATTTCCCCTTTAAAGAGGGCGTGGCCCTACATTTGAACAAACTTGAATCCCCTTTCTCTAGTGGTGCTTTGTGCCAAATTTGGTTGAAATCTGTCCAGTGGTTCTTTAGAAGAAGATGAAAATGTGAAAAGTTTACAACAACGACGACGACAACGACAGTCAACGGACAAATTGTGATCAGAAAAGCTCACTTGAGCCTTTGGCTCAGGTGAGCTAAAAAGTATTATTTTGTTGTTTATATATCAACATTTTTTAATAATTTTATATTAATGAATAATGTGTTATTATGTTGCTTTCGTTTATTTCCGAGTCAGTTTTTCTTTCCTTTTTTTAGGAGTAAAATTTCTTGAAAAAGTACATTTTAACTTGAAAGAATGTGTTAAATGTGTGTTGCCGATTGTCTAAAAGACCACGGAACAAGAGTTTGAGTATTTATAGTTTAAAATGATAAAAGAAAATTAACTTTGCAACAACATAACTTGGAACCTCTGCATATCATATGGAACACTATATATAACTTGAAATACAAAGTTATTTTCCATTTGTGGATGCTTTTCTGTATCTCCAAACATGGGGGCTGTTCATATAATGAAAAGATGCGGAAGAAAGGGAAATGTTTCAAACTTTAAACAGACGACAAACAAGGAAAAAAACAAATAACCTAAATTAAGAATATACACGGAAGTCAATACATCAATAAATGATTTTACAATTGACATTATAAATACAATGCGGTTAGCTATGAAATATAAAATCAACATGCCAATTGAATTTATAAATACAACTATTCCATTTACATTAATGTTATTTTTGGTAACGAGAGAGAGAGAGAGAGAGAGAGAGAGAGAGAGAGAGAGAGAGAGAGATCGTCAATTACTTTTATTTTTTTTTTTGTTTATTTTAATTCAAACAATTAATAATTTCCGCAAATTATCAACTTCCCTGCAGTTGGGTTAAGTGGATTCTGAGAACACTACAGAACTGGATGAAGGAGGAAGTCATATGTTTTATTTTGACATCTGCCGTTATCGTTTCTTGATTTTAACAGGCAATTGGCAAGAAATGCGCTGAAACAGGTAAATATTGCTTCATATGATAAGAAAATAATAAGGTATTGGATCTGTCAATTTTAATTTTCCTTTATAATTTACAACAAATATTGGTGCCTACATGCAAATGCATTTTGGTCAACGCCAAATGAATTCGATTTGGATGTTAGCTTTTATAAACTGATTCTATTTCTTTGGTTTACTCTGTACATGTAGGTCTTAAAAAGGTTTTTTTTTTCTTATTCGTCTGAAAACTTTCTATCGGGAATGACTATTCTATTTTAAGTATTAAAACTCATTAATTGTATAAAATGTTTTAAATTTACTAGTTGTTTGATTAATGGAATATCTTTAAATTATTGTTTACATAAAGAGACTCTCCCACAGAAAATATCTTTAAATTAATACATTTTTACATTTGCAAATAAGTTTTCTTATATGAACTTGTAGAATAGCGAAAACGTTCAATTTTGTATGAGCTTTTTCGTGACGTCGCAATGGTAATCGCATGCGCTTATCGCTTGTCTTATTCTTAATACAAAATCTCGGTAGTTTTACAAAATCTCGGTAGTTTTAACAGTTCTGAACAATTTGCCAATCTGAAACGTAAATATAACTAATAATCGGCAATGTTAAAAAGTTCAGCTGGGTTTGAACTCGGTACGTGATCAAATCTTCTGAGAAGCCCTTCGGACTTCACATGATTTGATCACGTGACCAACCAAGTTTATATCCCAGTGAACTTTTTAAGTTGCTGTTTATTTCTTAAGAAATATTCTTAATGTGACAGTACTATATTACCCCAACGTAAAAACATTTTCTATATTGATTAGAAACACTCAACATAATATTTAAGACAAGATTGTGATTTCAAAAAGTTTTCGTTCCCCTAAATGAAGTGATATTATCATTGTCAGTTTACCTTTCCAGGCTGCCCACGAGGCCACACTAGGGTTATTTGAACCATGTCTTGCCCGTCTGGCTATTACGGAGACAACTGCGAGGAGACTTGTGAATGTTCTGCAGACATCTGCAATGCTACTTTTGGATGTCATAAGAGATATGGTATGTGGTATTTCCATTATTGTTTATTTCGTACTCTTACTTATTTTTGATACAATTAAATACACTCATTTTATATTGCCTAAGATGAACAATCCAGACTCGCAATAAATATAATTCGATATAAAAGATTTTTAATTATAGTAACAAAGAGGATGGAGTAGAAACCCACATCGTTGTAAGCAAAGATTCATGAAAGGAATGTTATGTTCAGTGTGCTTCTCTGTAGATACACGGTAAAATATGAACCCTGTTTGGGCGTAATGAATAAATAATATCAATAATATATTGTTTAACATGTACATCGGTCTGATCTTCCACTAGAAATATATACTTCACAAAATGTGTAGTTACATGTATACCATGTATGTACATATATAAATGTAACATGTATAAATATAGGCTTGAAAAACTAGAATGGAATCACAATAAGTTGGGTTCACTCACTAAATTTAATTTTTTTTGTTTTTCAATTGTTTGTTTAAGATATTAGGATTTGGTAAAAATGTTTACAAACGTTTTAGTTATAAAGACTTTAAATGAACAATAAAAAATAGTTACACAAATTCATATGTATATTGTTTCCTGTGCGAAACAAAAGAAATCTACTGTAAAGACAGAAACACGGTCATTAAATCAAAATATTACAAGCCAAATTTGTTTTCTGCTCGTTAACAATAAGATTTATTTATTTACTTTTTAAAACTATAACATAAAAACTACCGTAGAAATATAGTCGCACTTTCATCACCTTTTATTGTAAAGTTATATCAATAATAAAGAAGAATTTGCTGTGCCAAAGAAGATACAATGTTCCTTGTAATAATATTTGATAATGTTTTATATTTTTTTCAGATCTGAATTACTTGAATCCAACAACACTTTCTATTGTCATTCCTACCACCCTTGGACTCATCTGTTTATTTATTCTAATCGCCACCCTCATGTATGTATGATCACAATTCTGTACAGTGCTGTAATCTATAAAAGCCAACTGAAGAAATAATTCGATATTTTCATTATTTTCTTAAACAGGGTACTTAAAATGAGACAGAATGCTCAAACACCCCAACCCGAATCAATGCAGAATAGCATCAAAACGTATGACGTCACCTCCGGTTCCATTGATACCAGAACCTACAATGATCTTGGTTCTCAGGACGAGTTCCCACCGCCTCCATATGATGATGAATTCATTGACTGTACAGTGGAAAATAAAGTGTATGAAACATGTACATAATACCGAATAATAAAATTTGATAATGTGTATGCACAGCCTGGTGTGTAATTTGACCGACGATGTTAAAAAATCAGCATCCAATGCATATGTTTCTATTTATTGTGATGTTTATTTGTATGAAACAGTTTTGTATCGTCGCTTTAAAGCCACTGTATTCGTTCTTGGTCCTATGGCTGTATAACAGATGGAACAGCCATAAAACATTTTAATTAGTGCGCTTCTGTGGCTTAACACATTGTGCCAGACAATTTGCGGGGGGAACTCTTTTCTGAGATAGGATATATATGATTTAACGATTATTTATATGTTTCATAAGTTGCATATCAAATTGTTAAAGTAAGTTTAAACAATATTAATTCTAACGATAATTTATTCGATTCAACGCGCGTGATGGGGTTTACTTGTGCTCATGTGCCGGATCAGGTTTGGTGTGTGTTACTGAATATTGAATGTCGTAGATTCTCAATGTAAACATTAGGGGAAATTAACATTCAGTGTAAATATTTTGCTGTATATCCGTATAATGATTAAGTACTACGGATAACGAATTTGTAATATACAATGTACATGTTTAATTGTCCCAAAGAATTAAGTTTGCATATTGAAGTATATACATGTAACACTCGATCTGTTAATTTGTTAAAATAGCATAAACAGACCCGTAATGATTTACATCAAACATATAAGAATTTTTTGAGTTTTACTTATCTATAAATGTGATAATTATTGTTATACTGCTTTATTAATGTTATTACTATGTAAATATAATTTTTATCAAGATCTTTAAAATGGTTTTCTCCTTGCATTTTTTGAAATTAAAATTTCAAAGTCGATGACTAGGAAAAGAGAACCTATATAAGACAATGTTTATTGTTTCAATGAATTTCAAAATTCAATGATTTTTCATAAACTCAATTGCCTGATTAATGCATCCTAAATTTAGTTTAAAAAATAACAATTTGTCTAGTTTAATTAAAACTAAAATCGCCGTTAGAAAAGAGCACTGTACCATTACTTACCTATAAATCAAAGCCTTTAATGGCTTTTAATACAATTACATGTAATACCATGCAGTTGACTTTTCAAAGAATATTGGTGCCTTTCAAAGCTTTCGGAAAATATGTCAGGGTTAAAATGCACAAGTGTTTAAGATTTTTTTAAAATCATAAACAAATACAGTTGCGAATTCAAAAGAGGGAGTCAAAACCCACCGTATTACCTTGCATACAAGTTATTAATAAAACTTAACATTCTCCTTACCCCTAAAAGTTCGTACCAAGTATTTTTGAGTAGGAGAAGGTGAAATCAAAGTACTGAAAGCCAGGCTCTTTTGATGTGTCTTTATGCATATTGTGTAGTAAAGACTGAAAATTATGCTTTTGATGTCGGCAAAGCGTCAGAAAGCGGCCAAATTATGTAAGCGGCTATAAACAAAAATATGTCTGTACAGTGGAAAAAAATTCAACAGTTGCTGCCGTGAATTAATAAGAACACTAAGAAAATAGACAATTCTCTCGGAATTAAAAATAAAACAAGCAAAAAAACCAACACTCTTGACAAAACGTGGCTCTTTGTGTAACTATTTGGTATAGCGGAAGCTTTTACTTTGACGCTGTTCGGTTTTTTGTTTACTTTTGAAGTAGTGCTATTTATAGTAACATTGGCGATTTGCCTGCCTACAGCTTTCAGCAGAGCCCGGCTAATTAGAGATGACATTTAAGTATGTATTGAGAAATGATTTGTGTCATATCTATACATGCATTGAAATGAATAGCTGCAAAAAAAAAAACAAAAAAAAAAACATGTAAAAATATCGAATTCAAAATCTCATGGGAACTTCTGTAACAGCACATTTTTGTTTAAAAATCCAACAACTCATATCTACATTGGAATATTTTCAAGATACATACTGTAAATTGTATGCTTTTTTCAGTTCATTACACGTTAATGCCTTTTTTTAATTTTTATTTATCGATATGTGTATTTTAATTTAATGATAAGGAAGAATGTTTCTGTTGTTTCTAATATCACTCTTCCTGGTTCAGTCAAGAAAGTGAAACGTACAAAGGATAACTTCCTTAAGCCTAGTATCACATTAACAGTACTCATGTTCACTTTTGTTGTTTTTAATTAGAAACCAATAGGGAAACGATAACACTATGGGAAGAACCGTCACTAACAGTTAAACAATAGTGAGTTTCTAACATATTTCCTTCCTATTTGAATAAATATTTGAAATTGCTTCAGGCTATAAAATCACTGCGGCAAGAATAGTGTATGATCGTGACGTTTTCAAATTTAAAATCAAATTTACAAAATAAACCGGTGTTGTATAGCAGTTTTTCCCCCATAGTAGCTTTTCCCACCGGAAAACCTACTATATAGTAGCCTTTCCCCCCGGGGGGAAAAGCTACTATATAGTAGCTTTTCCCCCATAGTAGGGTTTCTCCCGCACGTTTTTGGTTCAGATTTTATAAAAAATATTTATGGAAATCTAGTAAGGATTAAAATAAATGTTTCTACACTCCAAGGTTACATACATGTATATCTGCATTCAAGATTTATTATTTTTATAGACAATGCTGAAAGTTGAACATGTGTGTTATGGAATTACACATAGAACTTAATTTAGGTATTTAATTGAAAAAAGTTTTACAAGTTATACACTTATATGCATAATTCTGTGTTCTGAAATAGTATTAAACGAGAATATTTTAAGAATTTCTTGATAAATCTATCAGTCTGTTTGTACGTTTGTGAAAATTTCATCCAAACTAAACCTCTGTTTTAGAGAAATTTTGTTGCCGATGTTTCAGAGCCCGATTTTTAAAATCCTATTATAATAATTATAGTGCATATTCTTAAGGGTCCAATGTCTCATAAACTAGAGTGACCATATCACCATATTTTTAAAGTGGCAGTGGTTTACCACTTGAAGATGACTCTGAAAATTTCAGGCTTCGGAGTAGGGTCCCTTGATGTTTCAGGACCCGACTTTAAAACCTCATTATAATGATTGAATAGTGTTCAGTCTATAAGTGGGGACCCGAATCTCAAATTCTAGAGATGACCAATTAACCATATTTTCACAGTGATAGTGGTATACCACTAGTAGATGACACCGGAAATTTAAGCCCCCATGCAGGGTAGGAGCCTTTGTTGTTTTCGAGCCCGATGTTTGAAATCCAATTATAAAGAATATGTATTTTTTAGGGCCCCATATCTCAAAAACTATAGATGACCACATGAACATATTTTTACGGTCATTTGAAAGTAAAAACATCATTTAAAAATACACAATCACTCATATATTTCTTTATCAAAATGATTGAAAATTACGTTTAATTCTGCTGCTTTTTTTTAAATTTACGAACAAAATTTTTTAAAAAGGTACGCGGGTAAAATTCATTATTCTTCAAAACATTTAACCAATTCATAAGATGACTAATGATATAATAAATAATTAGATAAATAAATCAATGAACTTTAATTCATAAAAGGAGAAACCGAAAATCAAAAATAAATAACCAACCTAAGCGCATATACGACTTTTTTACTTGTTAGTTGATTAGAAGAACAAGCTTATATTTTAAAAAAAGTCAGCTCATCACAATGTATGTGTTGGTTGTTTTGGGGTTTTTTGTTGTTGTTGTTGTTTTTTTTTTTTTTAAATTACCCTTGTTTAATTGTTCGAAGAAATAATATGGTACACAAGTAAATCTTTATTGCAAAAATATGAAACAAATAGTATAATTTTTTTTAGGTAATTGAATCGTATATCTTAATTGATCGTTTTCAAAATTGTATATTTATAAATCACGTTGCAAACTTAAAAGTGGAAAAATTAGCAAATAGTGAGTGACAATATAAACATAAAGTTAGTTCAGGCTCCATTTCACATTTTCCAAAGTAACCAGCAAAGATACCGACATTGTTCTGGTTGTGAAGACATTTCATTGTTTTTTAAAATGTTTACATCATAATATCTCGCGTTTCGAAGAAATGTGCTTAAAAATATGAACATGCGTAACTTTAAAACGAAATGGTAAACTTTACACATGCTTTTAATACATAATTAAAATACCCCTTACCCATGATTTAGAACCCCATCAATAAAAGTAAAACTAAAACATTTCAGTTTCTCATCATATCATTGCACCCTGTTTGATATTTAGAAGAAGAAATATATAATTGTTTTTAAGATCGTCAATTCTAACGGTATTAATTTAAAATTGATAGCCTTTTGGACGAAGGGAGTAATACATTTCCACTTTTTTATTCCCTTCCTCTACAAAATTAAGTCAAAATTGGTCAGTTAGTTCCCTGGGAGAAGCTTATACATTGATGTTAATACATTGGAAAATTAAATTTCCAAACCGGCGTATTTTCACTCAAATGTGTTCTATCGTGTTCATAACGTCGAAGTCAAAACTGTAGATAAGCATCGATTAGATGAAAAAGATTCGAGGTATTCCGAAATCTGTGTAAAAGGTGTTCCAAAAAGGGTGAGAACAGGTGAAATAAACGATGATGACACATGCATGTCATGAAGGCCCATGCCTTAGTTCATATTTGGGGTTCAAAAACCATGTATTTTATTCTATGTATTAATAAATGCCATAATTATCATTTTTTCGAAAAATTAATATCATATCAGTTATTTAAGAAATGAACGCAATGTCTACCCAAGTTATACTCGTATAACCTGGGTTGGGGCAATTTACGCTTTATAGCGAGCGCAGCTCGCCGGCGCGCAGCGCCGGCGAGCGAAGCGAGCTCTAAGAACCAGTGTGCGCGGGAAAAAGAACGAGCTAAACCTACAGTTCATCAAACAAAATTTTTTGTCTACGTCCCATAATGCTCTCTAATGTTTTCACCCGTGGTGCTATGCCAAAAATGGCCGACTTTTAACTCGTAATTTACGGTGACTTTAAGTTTGAAGACACATTTTGAGTACCGCATATGCTTTGGCGAGACTCAAAAGATTTGTTGCATTCTTCCATACCTTCGCATTGAGTCGAGAAACGTAAACAAAGACGAACAAAGTCATGGATGACGTCACAGTGCACTCGCGCCATATTTCCCGCGAAAAATTTAGAGGTGGATCAAACATCTGTAATGAGTGTACTGGCTATTTCCGTATAGACTGCGATACCTGCCTTATCTGCTTATTGACATATGATTTGTTTTTAATCTTTTTTTTATATAGAGATTTTATATATATAAACTAGCAAAAGCCATACTTTACTGTCATATCGACCCATTTTAAGCTAATTGTGCATGCATGTACAGTAGGCAGGTAAGTATATGAGCACTGGCGGATTTAAGGGGGGGGGGCGTGGAGGGCGCACGCCCCCCCCCCCCCCCTAAAATTTTCAAAGTATGCATGACTGTAGATGATTTGATAAATTTTACTACTTAAAGTTAGCATTTTGTGTTTCACTTTATTTATAATTATGCCTGACTCAATGTTACACCTCATTGATACACCAGCTGTGCTATGCTGAATGTAATTCTGCTGCTCTATAAACATCTATAAACATCTGATCCTAATGCATATTGACAGGTTCTGATAACAATCCAATTATAAACTGTGTTTAAAATTTAAACAAGCAGTGTTGGTCATTTCATTATGGTGGCTGCATCAAATTCCATAGGGCCCTGAACTTGGGGCTTCTACCAAGAATCGACTGGAAATCCCAGCAGTTTTGTTTCAAGTGTAGACTGCGCTGCCATTTCCCTATTGCGATGCAAGCTAAAATTTCTGAATATTTAAAAGCTGGTCGAAGGTAAATATATAATTGCATTTAAAACCAGATGGCCTATGTGCAATCATTAATTAATTACTGTATATATTTTTTGAATTTTTTTCTAGGTAAATAGACTATTTTAATATAAGAATACTGAAGATTTGATGCATCAGATATTTCTAACAGCTAATAGGGGGTCGGATACCGTAACGTCATTAGAATGTTGTAACTTTGGTAACCTGGTTAATTCTGGGAGTTCATAAATGCCTAAAATATTTTGTTTTTAATCCAATATATGTATTAGGTATAAGTAACAATATGTGTCAAATTGTTATATATATATGTTATAGGCTTTTTTGTAAAGGAAGTAAGCACCAAGGGGAAATAGTAGATGGCAGAAGTCTGGTGATTAAAAGAAATGAAAACTTTATCTTGTTTGTTTATTTTTATTGCTTATTTCATCTTTTAAAAGTGTACATAAATAAAAAAAAAAATACAACTATTTTGAGCCTGGTTTTACCTTTAAAATACACGAAAACCCAGGACCTTCCGGGGGCTTCGCCCCATGGGCTCCCACCAGGGCCCCTGCCTCAATAATATTATCCACGCCCCCCCCCCCTAACTACAAATCCTGTATCCGCCCCTGATGAGTAGGGAGGGAATAAACAATATGACATTTAGAACTAAATAAAAAGGAATAAAATGAAAAAATAAACAGGTAAAAAATTAACTAGATATTGCATATAGTCAGACAATTAAATTTAAAAGTGGGAAATTACACACCTACAAACAGGTACAGGGCTCTCTCTCTCTCTCTCTCTCTCTCTCTCTCTCTCTCTCTCTCTCTCTCTCTCTCTCTCTCTCTCTGGGTAGGGGGTTGCGCTGTATGTATCATAACCATTAAAATTAGTACCTTTGGCATACTTATTGTAGAGCAAAAATTCTTTGACGTTTGTTGATACCGAAATAAAACTATAAGTTGACAATGATGCAAGGTATGTGTAATTCTTGCTGCGCTCGCCAGAACGGTAGCACCGTAAAACATATTAATCCGCGAAGCGGATTATAAAAAAGCGTAAATTGCTCCAACCCAGGTTATACGAGTATAACTTGGGTAGATATTGAGTTCATTCCTTATAATTTAATTTTCTGGAATTTGCTGTACAAATTGAGTCCGTTTTACTTTAAAAAATGATATAAATCTGTTCAAAATTCAAATGTAACGTCAAGTGAATTAGTACGTTGGTGCATTGTGACGTGTCTTGTGACGTGCAAACCAGGTTATACAAAAACTAAATTTTTCTATCCAATCAAATGCCGCGTTACAACCAGAATTAAATTATTGCAAATTATTGTCACGAATGGTCCGCAATAAACATGGCCGGAAAGTAAAAATGGGGGAAAATTCACTATATAGTAGGTTTTCCGTGGGGGTAATCTGGCTATAAAAAGGGGGAAAGCCCACTATATAGCCAGCTTTCCGTGGGGGGAAAAACTGCTATATAGCCATTTTTCCGGGGGGAAGAACTGCTATATAGCCATTTTTCCGGGGGGAAAGATGGCTAGGGGGAAAAGGCACTATATAACACCGGTTCAATTTCAAATCTTTAACCAAAGAACTATCATTTTAAAAAAAATAACTTGTAGTTTACACGTCCATATTTACGATATTTTTCTTTGATTTAAGTGAAACATGAAAAATACTTTTAAACTCTTGGATTAAAATTTATATATTTTCTTTTTACTTTATTCGAATACTAGTATTTTGTAAATATCTTGTAATATAAAAACAATTTAGATACAAGTTATATCAATCTTGGAGGTTTTAATTTTAATTCCTTAAAGTTCAAGGGGCTAATCTGGATCATTTAGACTCTTTACTCAGTAAATGGTTAGATGACTAAGAATGTAATACTCACAGACGCACTCGTTCAAACGCTTAATAACCTCGTTAATCTTTATTAGATGCAGTATTGTAAAAATTAATATCATCATCAATATTTTAAGCAAATTAAAAAAGAACAATATCATTTATAACTTCTTCAAAACAGGAAATGAAACAGGCGTCATAAGAGCCAAATCGTACATAATACTCGTCTATTAGTTAATACTTATCAACCTCCTTAAATGTAATTAGATGTAGGTATGCCAACATTGGTTCCTAACATAATACATGTACAAACTGTTTTTGTAACTAATAAGTATCTTAATTAGGAAATGAAAGTCAATAATTTAATACTAAGTTACTGTCTGTTCAAATGCTTAAAGCAATATGAGCTGTATTTTTTTAGAATTTTATTTTGCTGCAGAAACCTGCTAGTATGATAAGTCTGCCTGTAACTTAAACTTTTATGACAAATGAGATTTAAAAAAAATCATTAATTTTGGTTGGGAGAAAGATTTTACTTCTAAAGAATATATCGCAGATGAATTTTTGTACAGGGTGACAATAATTCAATGTTGCTCAAATTAAGGCTCCTTAATTAATGGCTTTTCCCACAAAAACAAAGCGAACAAAAATTTAAAAACCATGATATTGTTTGTCATTTTAGTAGAAAATAACATTTTCTTAAAAAAAATCAACATGAAAATTGCAGCTCATATTGCTTTGATCTCTAATTTAATAATGCGTAACAATTCAAACCAAGGTACGATAATACAAACTGTATTGTAACTAATTAGTTTTTTAAAAAAAGGAAATGAAAGTCAATAATTTAATACTAAGTTACTGTCTGTTCAAATGCTTAATCTCTAATTTAATTACGAGTAACAATTTAAACCAAGGTAAGTTACACGTATCATTAGTTCCAAGCACATCACGATATGTTAATGTTATCTATAACGTCTTTCAAAACAGAAAGAGAAGCATTCAACAAAATGCAGAAATTGAAAACTATCACATTTCAATTTTTGAAAAAAGAAAACATAAATAAAACAGCGAATCTAGGAAACATGCGTTTTCTCCCCCTTTTTTGGCTTTTGTTTTTTTTTGTTTGTTTGTTTGTTTTGGTTTTTCTTTTTGTTTTAATTTGATTTTTGTTCCTTTAAAAGAAAAATATAACCACTGAGGGTCGCGTATTGCTAGGAATCTAATGAAAAAACGATCATCAATATCATAGAGATTTCACTTGTAATTCTGAGCGCTATTTATTTGTCTATATTCTATATTTTCAAACAAATCATTAGAATATAAGAGACCCCATCTGTTATACGCATGTTACAATCAATTAGTATTATTTATAAATTAATTCCACATATTTCCGAGATGAAATTGAAGTACGTGTACATTACTTTTGTCCACTTGTCCATATTCTTATCTGTTTAGGTTTAAAATTAATCGTAATTTTTGAATGATACTACATTTTTCCCCTGTTAAAATAGACTGAAATAGATACTTCAACTTGGTGCATGTAATAATCATGTGATGTAATATTATCAAAATTCATAAAAAAAAATGCATGTGCTAATTTGCACGTCAGTCATCACTATAGCCGTCAACTGCTGTTACTCGTGATGCCAATGTTTTGTTTTGTTTTTTTCAATAAACAGTCTCTTTTCGCTAAGCTTCCTTCTCTTCCATAGCTATTTATTGCAGACTTTTCTTACTGCAATAGATGAAATCCTTTCCTTGATTCCGATGGATTTTTTCTCCTTTACAGTTTTTTTTTCAGTTTTTATGGTATACTAGGCCTCTCATCATACTGTTCGACTGGTTATATGCTTTTGATAATGAAGCAAGAAAAAAAAAATAAATTCCAGAAACCATTAGGTTTTTTAATACAATAATTTTAATAATATTAATAATTCTGGAAATTTAGAGGCATTAAAAACTGAATATTTTTGTCTAAGAAACTCAGAAATATAATCCAAGTCTACTTGAAAGTGATTGCTAAGAAAGGTATATAATAGCGAGAGTATTACGTGATAATTGGGTAAATCGAGTGAAAGCTGAGATATCATAAAAATGTTGATCGGTAATTTCTTTTTTTATTATATTTATCTAGTTTATATATCTGTGTGTACTAATTCTTAGACAAAAACTGAGTAAGATTTTCATTGCTTCGTACACTTTTTTTTATTCCAGTACCAAGCTGTAAAAGTAATGGACGCATATAGCCGATCTATAAAAGCTGGACTCAAAAAGCTACAAACCTAACCACCAAAAGATCCCGGAAAACCTTATTAGGACAAGCACTCAAATTATTATTAATAATTTTGTGTATATGATGCATTAAACTACTAAAACCTCGGAAGATAAGAGACGGGTATAAAGCCACCTATAAATTAGTATTAACTAAACGCTACAAAAGTACTGATCAGAAGTACTTCAGGGATTACAATAAAACCCGTGCGCATTATTTCTTCTGAATAAGTAACAATTTTCATAATAGAACCTAGAAATAAAACCAACCTATTCAAGAAAACAAATTCCAAGAGCTCAATCAGTTAGCAATCCTTTTTAGATTATTTTTTTATGTTAATCGAAACATTAAACACACCACTATAATCAGGAATAAAATCAATGCGTATCAGGATAAAGCAATATCAGACAGTTAAATTCCCAAAGGAAATGGTACCAAAAAACGGCAATTAATGACGAAATCGGATACTTATCTTTTTGTAATCTCTGTCTATAAGGGACTCACTTTCCGATTAGAGCATTAGATGGAAATAACCAATTGGACATTTGTGACTCATTTAAGACCATAATAAAACCTACTAAAGACTAACGACTCAGGAGTAATCAGGTAAGCGATGCCGATCGTCTCTGATTATTGAATTAGATACCAATTCAATGGATTATACATACTTGAATCTAGAGAATAAATGTCGATAAAACGACCCCTTCTTAAAACGTTTCAGATGATAAAGAAAAAATGTACGATTTCGAATGAATAAAATTACTCCGTATTTCCTCTTTGTCTTCTTCTCCCCTGTGTAATTTTGTATACGGGGTTAATGTTGCTCCAATGTTTTTAATCTTTAGCTTTCTCCCTTCTGCACTTGCGAACGGGTTTGCACAGTCACAGTTATTCAAAATTGATTAATTTCGCCAGTTTTAAATTTGCCCGGTGAAAACGAGGGCAGAAGTAAAAAAAAAAAAAGGGGGCTAATGTTTCCCTGTGAACGGTAGTTATATTTTTGATTCCAAAGATCTTGTCGAGTAGAATGCTGTGTCAATTAACAGCAAATACTATATAAATTCATAAAAGTTATATCCTTTTCAATTTATTTTTTACACCATAGGATTCTTTTCACAATAAGAAAAAAAGCATTTAAGGGCGACAATTCTCCATATCTATTTTATGTTATTTTTTTTTACATATAGAATATTATATAGAATTTTACATTTGTACACAAAAGCTTCGAAAAAAACAAACATATATTTAGTGTATACAGAGAAATCTTCAGTCCCGTTTTACCCCCCCCCCCCCCCCCGAGCCCTCGTTGTCAGCGGGCGAATTTAATACTGGGCGAACTCCACTGCCTAAAAGAATAACCCCTTAAACTCACAGGTATCTTTGCGAAATCAAGACGAGGCGAAACTATTAGCAATCGTAAACGGGCGAAAATTACAGGGGCGAAACTGACCCTGTATATAGTATGTAAGGAATAAGGACTCATTATTTGAGTATTATGAGGTGATAATTTTGGTCGGGCGTGGTCAAATCCAATAAAACCCGAAGGGCTTTATGATCATGATGGATTTGACCACGCTTCGACCGAAATTATCACCTCATTACATTTAAAGAATGATTCCCTATTACTTATATTTATATTATTTTTCATTTCTACACTTGAAAACAACATTTTAAAACTACAATGTACTATATTTTTCTTGTAGCACATGCTATGTATAACTACGCGGCGCAGCCAATACCTTTTTTCGGTTATGCTATAAGACACGCCCATTTAGTGTCACTCATCTTTTATGAAATAATTTATGAAATAATTGGGCTATAGGCTTCAAAATTTATTCGTAATGTTATCACAGACAAAGACAGTTGAAAATGTAAATACAACTATTTATTTCGGAATAAAGTGGTGTATGCTTCGATTCTGGCATCCGGTTTTCATTTGATTAAGTAAACATGTGGATAATTGAAAAACTACGTAAAGTAACATTAGTAAAAAACATGAAATAATTCAAAAATTGAAATTCAAGCAAACAATTATCATAAACAATATGAACCGTGCAAAACAATATATCTAGTCGTACGGATCGGGGGGGGGGGGGGGGGGGGGGTCACAGTTTTCCCTCAAAAGGGACCTAAACTCACCTGCATTTTAGTGTCCAACAAACAATTCAATTACTGAAAGTTGAAAAATGACGAATTCTAACACTAGTTTTATTTCCCCCTTGAACAGTAGATATTAGACATGCTTTTTTTTTTTTTAAATTGAAATACTGTAAATGAAATAAATCTTAATTAAACAATCATGCAGCAACAATACTCTAATTTTTTTGGTAGCAGATTAACATTGGAAAATAGTCAAAATAAATCCAGACGAATTAAATTTCCCCCAAAGACCCCGACAAATCCAATATAAGATGGCAAAATCGGACAGCTACACTGCACATGTATCAATTTTGCAATCTCTATCGATTCGGTTGGGATTCCGTATTCGATTAGAGCTTAAAGAGAGGAGCCATAGCGTGAATTCACGACTCCTTGAAGACCAAATTAAAATCATTGTAAGACTAACGACTTCGGAGTAATCAGGTAAGCAGTACCGGCAGTTTCTGAATATTGAATTATATATCCATTACGAGGAAACTATAGAGACTTGAATTTAAAAAAAATATATATAAACGTTGACACGGCATTCCCTAATTAAGAATCAGAAAGGGCAAATGAATGCATAGTAACGAAAGATAAGGTTTTTGTATATTTTAACCTACAAATTATTCACGCACTGGAAATGCTAAGAGAATTCGGGAGGTTTGCTGTCTTAATGAATTTGCGATTGCCTCCTCTGTAAGTCGCAAGGGATAACTATTCATATCAGTTCTTATTCGGGGTTCCAAAGATTCTGTTGGGAAAATACATAGCCTGATCAAAAGCATACTTATTCGAATGAATATGAACTGATATGAATAAACCGACGCGCTGTAAAATGATTTCCTGTCCTTTCCATTCTATTGCACTTTAAATTTTGACTTTGAAAAACGTAAATACAAATATATATTCATCTGCAGTCCTTTTTAACGCAGTATACGAATTTTTAAAATTCGTTTTAAAATATTTCAAACGTGATCGCTGTTGAAATTTGAAATGCAGTTTTTAATTTTCAATTCTTATCTAAACTTGAATAATTATTTATCTAGATTGAATACTAGTATTATAGTGCATGTAGTATACTATGATCAAAATTAATCTGATCAAAGGTCCCATTGTAAATTATACTCTAAAACAATAACTGGTTAGCTACAATGCAATTTCGAAGACATTTGTCGTCTGGCAAAGAAAATATTTTTGTCGCGAAATAAAGCATGGTAATGTCTTTTAGAAAACAATTATTTAGATTCTTTTTATTTTTAAATCTGTGTAAGAAATTTCAGAACATCGAAAACGATCGGAGACAACATCAAAATAGGGAGGATCGGAAACGCGGCAGCAGGTGCCGCAGAAGACGTCATCATCACCCCGAGGGCGGGACTGCTTCGCGTACTCGGGGCGGCCCGCGATTTGATGTTTTGTATCAAATCTTGAGAATATAAAATCGCGATCAGCAATTGTTCTGTCATAAATTATATTTAGTTTAAAACTGTCTGAAAAAAAGAGGAATTTTTTTTTTTTAAATTCGCTAGGGTTGCCTCTCGCGATTTCACGCGAAAACTATTTTCTCACGTTTAATTAGAAATCAACAGTAACAGTATGGCTTCATTGAACATGCATACTACACAATGTACATAAATCCCTATCAAAGATATATCGGTATTACAAAAATCGATAATAAATCAATTATTATCAATATAAAGGTCAGAACTATTCAGGACATCAGCTAACGTTACATGTAGAATTTTTTTTTCCCAAAAAGACTATAGTCTGTGTGCTGTCTGTTTTCCGACAGTCCCGTTTTTTATCTACATGTACATTGTGTCAGGAAATGTCAGTAGCAAAATATAATTTTTTTTAATAATCAAAATTAAAAATTTGTAGTTGACAACGAGAATGAGTTTCGCAGGATGAGAGTTCAGTTATAAACCCCGAGAGCTGATGAATTTTGAATACCAAAATACGTATATTTGTATGCAATTTTAGTAAGAAGTTACTATTCGTGTTGCATGCCAATTGCATCAATACTTAATAAAACACACGGCTATTGCCAACATCTATTAAGATAGCTTCCTAAATCATCAGCAACTAGTCACATCCAAATCGTCTTCATTATATGGTCCAGACGAATTTACACCTCAACAAACGAGGTGAATATTGGGAATCGCTAGGTCGTTAGCTATCGAGGGATGCAGGCATTATTTAATGGCCAGAGCAAAAATATGGTAGTCCATATCTTGAGACGTGAAGGTTCATCTAGTTTTTGGTTCAAATACACTCCAACGATTGATTTAAGGAGACAGCTGGATGATCAACAAATTAAGCCTCAGATCTGCATAAATTTTCAAGATATGATTTTTTTTTTATCTATAAACTATTCTTTAGTAAAGATAGAATCAATATATGTTACCGTTTGAATGAGGGTATTTCCGATATTTTCATATAGAGTTCTTCTTATAAAGGAGATCAAAACAGTCTAAAATGGCCACAACCATCGAGCTCTCTTTAAGTCTAAACGTCTCTATAAAAGCGTTTTGTAGAGCAATATTGTACACCCTATCTTTGGCGAGTCATAATTAATAATTGATATTTACATAATTATGTATGTTGATACTGATGCCTTGTTTAAACATTTAACTATTTCTCAAAATTTGCTAGACTTGATATTTCTCAACTTACCAACATCTACAGAAACATACATGTACCATAACAACCTTTGATTTTAGATATTTGCAGTTTCTGGAATAGAGCAGTTATTGTTGTAATCAAAGAGATCAAAATATTGCAAAAAAGGTAATCAGCGCTGTCATCTTTCATCTCTGCACGCGCCAGGTGATCAGACGACAATTTATTATTTTCATTAATATGCATTTTTTGCATGGGGCGCATTCGTGTCGGAAAATAAAACTAATGTAAAAACGTACCTTTGGTACCAATGTTTGAATTTTTATTTAATATTTTTTCCGAGAGGGGGTAGAAGTTTGCAAAAGTAGAGGAAATATCCGGAAAAGTCAAAACCGATATAGGTTTCGGCAGTTAGCATTATCAAGTACACTTCTTGTTTTACCAAAATAGCCCACACGCATAGTGATCAAGTAATGTTTATTCAGAAAACACACAAAACTCGGGGAAATTGCTAGGCCATTTGTAGTACTTTCTGACCCTATTTCTTTAATCAATATATAATATGTTGCTTTATTAAATGTCGTTTCATACAGTTTGGCCGAATCATGTGATGCATGTGTTATTTAACTCCGCGAATCCCTGCACAGATATTCACAGCTAATTAACATTTTAAGTAGTTGTTAAGTAGATTTGCGAACAAATAATAAAAAAAATCTTATTAGCTGCATGGTCACATGATATCAAACTCAATACACTCTCATCCGATAGGAAAAGGATATTATTTTTGCAATAGATTTCCTTATTTACTCCAGGGTCTGAAACTGATGCAGGCATTAGTTGTTCAGTGCAAGTAATGCCTGTGGTAATCTTCATAGGCGTCGGAACCGGGGAGGGGGGGGGGTGGGTGGAGGGGGGATTCGCCCACCCCCTGCATTTTTTTCAAGGTTATATTTTTTTTAATTTTATTTTTAGCTTGTCAAGATTTTTTGATAAGTCTGCCACCCCCCCCCCCCTACTTTCAATTTGCTTCCGACGCCACCGATCTTTATCTTGCACTGAGAGAGTTAACCTAGTGTTTAACTCAATTGCACTGAACATACCACTGAATGATTTAATACCCAAACGTCTCCATAAAATGATCCGCGTTTTAGAGGGTCATCATTAATTGTTGATATTTACAGATATATGATAATACTGATGTCTAGTACAGGCATGTAATTATTTTTCAATAAATCCTTTACTGGATATTCTTCGGCATGCCAACGCCTTCAGACACATACAATAACTACCTTTAGTTGTAGATGGTTGTACATTTATTTAGTTTCTGGAATAGGGTAGATACTGCAACTTTTTGCGAGTTTTAGTCACATAATAAAACTGGAACTAACCGCCTTGATAGTTATTTTGCGGAAATTGCTGAAATAAAGGAGTTCTTTTTTCCCAATCAGTCTTTACATTTTAGTTTAATAATTTAAATATATAATATGTTGGTTTAATAAATGCCATCTTAATTACAATTTGGCTGGATCATGTGACGCATTTGTTATTTAGATTCACGAATCCCTGCACCGATATTTAATTGGAGCTAAATGTTAATTAGTTGTTAAAAGTCGGATGTGATGCAGATATGATGATATGGTATGGATGCATGTATATGATTACATGAAGAAGTTTTAATATTTTTCTGTTAAGGTTCTAACGGCTACGCCTTTAAAAATGAAAATTATTTAATATTTATTGATACCTCTTTACTAAATCTGACTTTAAGATAAGATCAATAACCTTCTATTCTTCGGTAAACATCGGGTGATTCCATCGGTCACATAATGGTCATCATCTAGCATAACTTGGGTATTTACATGAAGATAACGAATTAGTCAAATTGGACAATGACATCATTATTAGCAGGTTTGAATCGGCAGAGCGCCGTTTGCCGAAGGTGAACCTTCTATATATGGACAAACATGCATGGTTTGTGGAAACGCACTATGATTTTTTTTTTCACAGCGCGTTAAATTGGGGATTAAATTACCCCACTATGATTTCTTTTCAAATTACGTTTAAATTTTTAATTAGTTGGTTGGAAAACCTCGCGAATATGATTTAACCTTTTTTGACAACAAGCAGATGACAACCAAAGATACACATTATTAGAACAGTAATTTTATCCAAAAAGTGGGGTCACGTCGAGTTGCCATGCGCAGATCATCAGATTAAACGAGACGCGTGTTATGGTATATTTACAGCTTACTCTGAATGGCTCTTTTCTTTAATTTAAGGACCTATAATACTAAAATACTATGTTGCCTTTCTGCTTAAAACCATATAAATCAACATAAATAGCCGGTAAAACAAACTCATCGTGACTTCACTTATGTATACTTTATCCATGGATTGTTTTCAAATTTTAGATGATACCGTATATCTGATAATTTTTGCGATGATCTAATTTTCGCTTTGTTCGCGATCTCTTTAGAATGTCAATAATTAATTCGTAGAAATTGTATCATGTAGCATTTTCTATAAAAAACGTTTTGAATCGCAAAATATGACAGTCACATATTAAAAATGTTAAAGAGTTTCCCCATTTTGTCATATTTTGTGACACGCGAAAAAACCCCGGATATACGGTATAATGAATGGAATCAATGAATGAAAATAGAACCATTTTAACAAGAGCTTGGACTTTGGATAGTTGTGTCAAACAGCAATGTGAGGTAGGTCTGTCAATTTCATTGCTGGCAACTCAGTCAAGGCTCTGTGAAATCAACAAGATATTTCTGGCTTTTGAGCTAAGACTACGCAAATCTGTGTATATTCTTCTTGAAATCAGCATCATTTAAACTCGTTTTGATGCAAGAAATAGATTGTTAGGTCCTATCGAAAGTCCAAGGTCTTTTTTTAAATGGTTATAAGAATAAAATCAAGAATAACCCAGAAGATAACGTCCCTCATGCATTCGAATTGACGATCGGTGTTCGAAAGCAGATCTTTAAAGAGAAATAAAAAGCAATTTGAAGAGGGTGTAACCAAGAAAGAGACGTAAGATTACACAGCACTTTACGCCACAACGTCTATTTGTAAGTCTTGTGATATCAGTTGTTATAGCACGAGTCTCGGTTTTTTCTTTGCACGTGACATCTAATTACATGTATGTGAAAATAGTCTACATTATTTAAAAATAAAATATGAATGACGTCAAGTGCTGAATTTTTATTTACAAGACATTTTGTTTTGCATTCCAGAAAGTTCGTTTCCTCTACACCCCCTGCAAGAAATTTTTAAAACAAAGTTTGTTTTTAAATTTTACTTTGAAACTAAAAAGATGATAATTTTTATTTATTTTTTTTTAATCATTTTTATATCAAATTTTGAAACTACGAAGATGTGATGTAAAATACTTGAAATGACTAAACAAAAACTGCAATCAATACTCAAAAAACGAATTGATGTGAAATAACGCAAACATATATTTTGAACATCAAACATACTAGATTTTGAACACCAACAGTCTTGCCAATGAATGTAGTACATGTACTTAATGTACCGGTAAATTCAAGTATATTGTTAAATCAAGCTGATATTTGTCGTGGTTGGCTTTAATGACAATCGGACAATTTGATAAGCGTCTTGATAAATACAAAAAAAAAGAAAAAAGCCACAGAACTGTGAAATTTTTAAACGCGGAATTTCAATGGAAGAATAATTAGAAGTAATGTAAACGATACATTAAATTCACTTGGATATCTAAGAAGTCTACACCAAAAGATACACTGCCGCTTAATTAACTCTCTCTCTCTCTCTCTCTCCTCTCTCTCTTTCATAGGCATATACTGTAATCGTAGTACATTTAGCTGTATATCTTAAAGCTAATTTGATTTGAATATCAATTTCCGCTTTCGTACAGGTTAAATATTATACGTTTACATCATAATATCATACTTGAAGCACTGCCTATAAACTTCATTAGTTGTAACAGTGCGATTATGAAGGAGATCAGTATCGCGGTGTTATATTAGACTGACATTTAGCTTACTCATGCGCAGATTTTTATTCCGGGGTGGGGGGGGGGGGGGGCAGGAGACCAACGGTTATTGGTAATTTGAGTTCGCTAGGGGGGTCCCAAGGCATACTTTTTGTATTTTTTTAAAAATGTAATTGAAAACAATTTGAATTTTGCAGGGGGGTGGGGCGGTCTGGACCCCCTGACCCACCCCCCTGTAGATCCGGGCATGGCTTACTCGTATCGGACATATAAAGGTAACGCTTCGACATATCAGGATCAGGGGAATGGGGTGTCACCAGTGTTTCACCATACATATTTTTTATCTAAAAATTAATTTGATAAACAAATTAAACATTAATCGAATGCAAAAGTGCTTTTTATGATAAAATGTGACTGAGCTAAAATAATTTTGTAAACAATATAGATACATTTTAAGGTGGAGTGTGAATTACCCGGAACCAAACCTTAACCAGAGTTCTAAGTTTAAGCTGAGCTACGTTGTTCGGAACGGGTACGCGACTGTTATCCCGTCTATCAAGTCCTCTGTAGTGGACAAATTCACAAATATGGATGATTGGGTAGTCTGTCTAGTCTACCGAGCAATCGCAACTTCTCGGGCCTTTCCGGCAGGCTCGGAAAAACACCTCGAATGTATTACCTAGGCGTCCATGACAACCCCCCCCCCCTTTTTTTAAATAGAACTTGATATAAATACAACACATTTCATGATCTGTTGAGATGTGAGCTATACTTCATTAAAGTAAACGATATACACTAAAATATAAAACAGAAGCGACATACAAGACTGTCTGGCCGATACTTATTTTAATGGGAAGCCAATCCATTTTGTATAAAATTCTAACATCCAGTGTTATTAATACATTCGTGGTGTTTTTCCGAGCCTGCCGGAAAGGCCCGGGGTTGAGAAGTTGCGATTGGTCTACCGAGAACTTGAAACGGCCTCTTGGTTCCAAATGCCACGACCTATATACATCTGTGTAGTAACAGTTGACGAAATTAGTTCAAATGCACTTGTGTTGAGGAAAGGAAGGGAAAAAAGGCGCTGTCACCGCTGACCTTTTACAATGGTATTAAAATCGCTACATGTAGCAAACGGCTAATTATCACTCGGTATGGTAGGCGCATCCTAGAAAGAATAATCTTACTGTGACCAGACAGTAAGAATTCGTCCCATATACTTGTAATGTAGCAGCCGCGAAGCGGATCAGCGTCTGCATGGGAAAACACATTTTTATACATAACAAACCTTTATGAACATGCATATCTAGTTTTATCCACAAAATATCCATTTAATGAATCGTACCAAGGCATTTTGTTAAAATACTTGTTTGAATTTGCCTGCCATTTTGTCGGAAATCGCACTCGGACTGTCTCGGATTTTATCATTAACATGGCGACCATAAACAGCGAATTTTCAAACGTGATGTTAAAAGTGGCAGTGATTTTGTTGCAAAAACTGTTAATGTGGTAATATGGGATTATAAAAGAGCAACATTGTAGGTATATGAGACCAATCATGAAAATTTAGGCGAGATACAGTGCGATATAAAAAAAATTATTTGCTACGAAGCGAGTATATAGGACGAATTCTATCATTAAACCGGGTCCGTAGGACATCTGTCATTAAAACGATAGAACACTCTGTCTAGGCGCATCCAAACGCTGTGAACAAGAGGAAAAGATTAACTGCGATCAAAAAAGACACTTGTCTCTTAGTTTCAGTGAAGAATATAATTTAAGCACAGTGAAGTTTTGATAAACTTCATTCATGCCAATCAAATTAAAGGCAATTAAAACTATTTTGAATTCAATTTCAAAGCCAAAGACCCAGGTGCTCTGTAACCCTAATATTCCTTTTTTATGATATAATCTTGAAGTAAGTTCCTGCCCGGTTGCCTCATATCACCGCCAGATGTACGCCCTTATCAACTGATGCTTTGAAGGTGTGCTTTATTTTTAGAATATTACATCGATAAATGATTATATGGGGGAGAACAACAACAATGATGTGGATTTGGAAATGTTCATATACTGACGAAGAAATCTTTTAATCGCATACACATAAAACGAATTAAGCCGGCGTGTAGAAATACATCTCCTTTTCTGTTGATGACGGCCCGAAATGACGAGAATACTTCAACATTTAGATTCCCAGATGTTGACAAGTATACCAGTTTTCTCCCTATAAACAAGATTAGTCAGGAATATTATGCAATTTGCATGTAAAGTTGTATGATGAAAAGAGTACTGGGCGCCCTACTATGGTTGTTTTTTTTTTTTGCTGTGAATTTGATACGCAATTGCAAGTACTGATTGAAATAATATTAATACTGTAAGTCTATAAACAGTGGGCGAGAGGTTCTATTAGATTGTGAAAACTGTTTTGGAAAAAAAATCTCTTATTTTCTTGTTTATTTAACAAGATGGAGGCAAGAAGGAGACAATTTGTATTTGAAACTTCAATGAACGCATGTAATGTCATGTCTAATCTTGGGCTTTTTTTTATCTAGCGAAAAACAGTGTTTTTTGCCTAGCTCGGTCGGAAATTCCCAGTGATGTTGCAATAGCTATGAGACAATATGGCGCAAACTTTTTATTTCGTTTCATTTATGTTAGCACCACAATTTATTAATTTTTATTTTAATTTCAGTATTAATTAAGGTGGCTCAATACACCTTGAAACATTTTCTCAAATTAGCAGAGAAATACTTGAATATGATAAATAGAATGATGCATCAGAAATATATATAAAAGTCAAAGAGGCGAAAAAATATGCAATTTTGATTAAAACAAAATCATGATCTTAAATGAGTAAATTTTAACAAAAGCCCCAGGGGGATTCGAGTTCATACAATTCCCAAGGTTAACAGGTATATCTTATTCAGCATATTTACAAAAAAGAACCGTCATTATTGGGAATCGAATCTCCTTTTCCCCCCTAGACATTTATAGGTTGCAATTCAAGATCAAAAGCACTGTGCGTATTTCTACATATAAGCATAAAATCATATAGAGTTATAGATTCTGCGGTAGTGCACTTTCTCACCTCTCACTTTCTGCTGAATACAGACATTTACATCCACGCCATCACGGGGGCGTGGTTTTTATTGACTGATTTATCTATATCATCGTTAACTCTAACCGCCAATCACCTCCCCCCAAAAATCGTATTATGGTCAATCAAAATGTGTTGATTATTTTAAACGAAATTACAAGGAAATACAACAAACATATATACGTAAAAGCAAAAGTATTATTAGAGTTTCACCTCCGCCTCGGTCGGGGTTTGAATTCTCATATAGACATGCAGAACCTGCTTTCCTAGCATTGAGCGGCCAGTGCGTAAACAATTCAGCCATCTAGACAATCCGAAAACATGCTTTCGACGACAAACGGAAACTAGCAACGCATATTGCATATGTTACATATCATAAGCACAAATATTACAATAACTCTCAAACGGACATATACCTGCTCATATTGAAGAAATAAGATATTAATTATATACATTTGTGGAGAAATTCCCCTCATTGGAGTTCCTCCACTACACCACTAGCCCTACACATTAATGGATCTTATGAGGGTTTCTATGGAACGCCTCAACTGCCTTATGAAGACTACTTTAAAGTAGTCATGTTGTTTATTTTATTTGATAAAATGAAATATATCAGAAAAGACAGTACTTTAACATTACATGCTAATACTTCAACATTACATGATGGTATTTTAACATTACATGCTAATGCAATGTTAAAGTATCAGCATGTAATGTTAAAGTATCATTATATTATGAAGATTATCTACACAAGGCAGTTGCAGCGTTCCATAGGTTTCCTTGTAATCAAGTGGTTCCGTTTTACTATCATAAAGTACATTCTTTTTCTGCACCGTATTTTCTATTTGGCTTGCAGCAGTTGATAGCATTAGGGCATGAATTTTTTTCTCTTCTTTCTGACGGAAATTAAAACAAATTCTTTTTATTTGCTAATCCCAGTCTATATACCTTGTGCAATATCTTATAATTAGCCTTTGGAAAGCAAGAAAGTCCAAAACAGGATATAGTTATTGACAAGTCATCTTTACTTTTCCCCCTTGCATGGCTAACTGATAAGAACTTAATGATACAAATGATGCAGATTTGAACAAACAAAATCAATATATGACAACTCATAGATTCTATCGCATCAAAATTGAAGTCGATTTCGCTTCAGTTCACGTCTTCGTTGATTGCTGCAGATAATTATTGATATATACACGCTGTGTCACGAACTGTCTGCTTTATATACACAACATAGTGGCAGATCATCAATCTTCATTCTTAGGAAGGAAAAAAAATCATTAATAAATGTTTCTGGTTGGATCATTAATAATGTTCGGGTTTCTTCTTCATAGCAAAAGAATAAATTTTCTCTGTTTTATCATCAACTTTCTGCTGACGATTATTATAGTAACCAAATCTTTAAAGGTGTTAATTTCGCGTTTTTATGTTGTAATTATTCATTTATTTATTTATTTTTGCTACTGCGTATTCCATGTAATTGTTATTAATATGTTTAACATTATCTATTATTGATTGACATCTAAAAAACCATACTGATTTCTTTCTTCTGAATGGTTTTCAGCATGAAATACAGTAACGTAGAAACTACTGCTGGCGTTTATAAGACGAACTCGGCAGGCAAGCGAGCGATTTGCTGTTCGCGGCTTGGCTCACCAATTACTGTACCACAGGCACGTGAGCCGATACATCACTGGATGCCGTTTTATTAGCATCACACTAATAAAAAGGAGGCGGCGACTGTTAATCCTGATATCAGGGCTCTCCTCTTCTTTATCCTTCACTTCTGCTTTGACTCTGCATGGAAACTTGACAGAGATTGTATCAGTATCAAGGTAAGACATGTACCATATATATATTTAATTAATTTTAGGAGAGGAACTTGTAAGTTGCAAGAACTTGTTTCCAATCCTTTTGTGTTATTTACACAATAAAATATGTTCAAATCAATTAATATTATATTCATTTTTTATTCTAGAGAAATTGTTAGATATACTACTAATATATAAAATAATTTTTTTTTTGTCATAATAATAATTTCTCTGTAGAAGTGATAATAAATTTGAGGCTTGTGATTATTTGAGGGAGTACGGTGGAAATTCGACCAAGAAAAAGGGGGAGGGGGTGTCATTTTTAAGAGTAATTATCACATGTATCTATCTACCGTTTAGAAGCCACTTTAATAAAATTTTGGTCAAAGTTGAATTGGTTACTATCATTATTAATGATTTTCATACTAAATACTTTCATTCTATATTTCTGTACTAAGTTCCTTTCCTGTTATTTGCAAACGATATTTAGCTGCAGTCTATTGCGTGTTACATACAGCAAAACTTCAAAAGCGTTAAGCCAAGCATGTAGTTGTTTTTAATGAAATATAAATTAAGTCTTTTCGTGTTTAGAAATATTTCTAGAATTAGATGATATTTTTGACTCTGGCATAACTTGAAGGAACACTTGCTTTAAAAACTTAAACGAGCAGCCATTTAAAAATAAGCAAAACTAGAGCTTCGCATTCGTTATATATGTATTTCGTGTGAAATTTTAAGTGTGAGTGTGTGTATCGGTATGTTAGGGGGGAGAGGTGGGGGGAGGGGGGCTATCGAGGTCCGATATACATGTATATACCTCACGGCAAGGGGAAAAGTCATGAGATTCGATCATTACAGTCTTAAAATGAATATAACGACACTTGAATTTTGTGTAATCACTATTATTATAGGGGTACAATCTTTTATTACATTTCTTGTCTATTTGTGTTTCCAATGAAAAAAATAAATAAACCGATTATGGAGGCTGATTGGTCAACTAATAAACCGTCAGATCTGCTTTAAAATTTTACGAATGATAATTTTGGCCATACAACACAAACATACATTATCATTTTAGGATTAAAATTGAATACGCTTCTTTATCTATATCTATATAAAAGGGCTTTTTATCTTAAAGACTTTTAATGTAACCTCAAAAATTGTCTCGACCATCCATTCCTCTCAGATTGCTTCATGACCTTGAGTCCCGATGCTCCAATTTAGCTAACACGACAAATATCTGTGTAATATAAAGGCGCAGCAAGCAGAACAAAGACCGAAATTAGTCGCCATTCTTCGGCTCTATAAAAAATATTGGCGATGTAATTACGATTCAATAAGGGCATTGGGATTTTTCAATAAAATTACCACGTATTGTTAAAATAAACGGTGATTTCTAACGCGGTGCACTGTTCAAACGCTATAAAATCCTTATACAATACAATAGCAAGAACTAAAATAGCAACTCTTTATCGGCACAAAAAATGCATGCATAATGACGAAGCTGATGAGTTTATCCGGGTTACTTTTTTTTTCAATAGATATGACGAGATATTTTTATTTTGATAGCCAGACTCTGTTTGAGCCGGGGCATTTCACTCAATATGAACCATTAACAATTCTCAGAGTATGGCACGAATATGGTGCACGCACATTAATGGAATATTTTTCACACATTTGTAAGAGTATAGTTATATAATCAGCATTTCAATATATCTGGGTCGTTTCAAATGAAATTTCCTCTAATGTTTAGAAAGGATAATCTTTTGAGAACGTGTTTAAGATGCCATGGATAACTGCTACTTTATACATGTAATTTTTTTTACTAGAACGTTGTCTTTCAATCAGAGTTTATATCACGGAAATAAATTATCAACAAGTGTCCCTTTGCCTGCGCTCAGTTGTCAGTCCCAAGCAAAAATGCCTCATTTCTCAAACATTCATTTTTAGCCAGGCTCTGCTGAAAGCAGAGTCCTGGCTGTGTAGGTAGGCATATCGCCAATGTTACTATAAACAGTACAACTTCAAAAGTAAACAAAAAACCAAACAGCATCAAAGTAAAAGCTTCCGCTATACCAAATAATTACACAAAGAGCCACGTTTCGTCAAAAGTGTTGGCATTTCGTTTCTTTTTTTAATTTCGAGAGAATTGTCTATCTTCTTTACTTTTCTTATCAATAACGTGTTTTAAAAACAAGACTATGCATTTTGGACACATACAAAGCGCACGAATTTCCATGAACTACTTCGCTTCGCGATGAACAAATGGGGATTGAATATATTACGATTGTTGCAAAATTCAAGGCAGCAACTGTTGAACTTTTTTCTACTAGACAGACATATTTTTGTTAATAGCACTTTACAAAATTTGGTCGCTCTCTGACGCTATGGCGACATCAAAAACATGAGAGAGAGAGAGAGAGAGAGAGAGAGATTTCAGTCTTTACAATATGCATAAAGACACATCAAAAGAGCCCGGCTTTCAGTACTTCAGTACATTGATTTTTTACTAGTAATTTTTATCTCCGTTTGTTTTAAGTTCATTAGTATTAACTTTTTAATATAACTCCACGAGTCCGTTAATTAAAGTACTTAATACAAAAAAATATCAACCGTAATGTAGTTTGAGTCAATGACGCCATTAGGTATAGTTTAATTGAAATTTTAAATAAAGTTAGAGATATATATGTGTATAAGACATGTGACTGAATGTCAGCAGTCTAGCAGACGCGTGCCTATCTTTATTGATGGAGATAAACGTCCTCTAGGTATATTACCATGCAATTTTCACTTATGATTAATGTGAGGCACCCAGAACTCTTGTTCTTTATATGATTATGGCTGACCTTGTACACATGTTCCTTTAGCCACGTGCACCAATATCTTGTTTTATATGTAGCCATAAAAACCAAAATACAAAACCAAAAAAAAAGTATGTGCATGTTTTATATCTCTCAAACAATATCATTGGTACATGAAAGGAACAAGAAAATTCACACAAAGACATGAGGCAGGATATTTATAATTATCTCATTTTTTTGGGGGGGGGGGTGGTGGATTAAAATCATTTTTAGTTTCAGTGCGAGCGTCATAATTAGCTAATTTAAGCAGTATCAATTTAGAATAATATTATTCATCTATATACGTATTTGCATTACACATGTATTATTTACTATATGGAGGTTGCTAGAAATCGTAGGAAATATGTTTTAATTTCAAAATTCTAATTGAATACTAAAAAAAAAAACTCTAAAAATAAAACGCTAAATTCTAATTTCAAAATTCTTTCATAAAATTTATACTAAATGGATTATTCAATATTGCAGATTTTTCTTTGCCGTTGGCTGACTCCCCCCTCCCCCCCCCCCCCCCACCCGGCCCGACTTTTTTTTTTTGTTTTGGAAAACCAATACCCTTGTTTGGTTTACAGCCTGTATTTAGGACCAAGATCCCTCTACAATTCGAATGGGCACACTGTGTACACATATCGTCTGTATTTTATAGTTTATCTAAGGTTCAATAACAAATTACTAGTATGCATGTATAATGAATGAAATCACATATCAAACTGATGTCTGTCCAGGCTTCAAAACAATTCATAATCTGAACAATGATTTCCTTGAGAACACCCTCTTCCGATCCTGTTTTTTCCCTCTATTTTTATAAACAACTATTAAGAAATACTAGCCGTTTAAATTCTTGATCGCCTCTGTATACATGTAATTAACCTTAACTTTCTAAAACATATTATCATTATTTTCTACGCCATTTTTTTGTTCAATATTCGAGATTCGAGATAAGACAGTTAATTGCATAAATTCCGGTATGTACAAGTTCTGATATACTCTCCTTAGAATGTCTCTCCTCTTATAGATGCGCCCCGAACCCGTGTAGGTTTATATACATTTAGCCTCTTTTCTCAATATTATAGCACATACATCAAAGAACATTACAACATTCCGGATGATTAGAGGCATACTTGTCTTGATAGTGGTTCCAATTAGATTTCCAGAATGCCACCACAAACTCCCCATTGTTTCAGTCTAGCTTGTGCCCTATCTCCGTCTAGCGTAGAATAAATGGATCCTATTAAGAGGAGCAAAACATTTCTGTTAGGCTTATGAAATCACTGGTACTTTTTCTGTGATAAAGTTTACCTTATGGAATCGTAGTTTTTATACTATCGGGTGAAGGGTTATTTCAGAAACAAGTGCCTGTGCTTATAATATACTATCAAACGATGTGTATACTTAGTATATACTAGATGAAACTTTTTTTTACAATTTGATGCTGGTCTGAAGTTTAAGGGGAAAGACCCCGAATTTTCCCATAGGGCTATAGACCTACAACTTATTCGCAATATGCCGGAGATTACAACTGAAATCCAAGACATAAAAAAGGAAGAATATACGCAATTGTCAAATCCGCCTGCCAGAAGAAGATGGTTCGTGTGTTATTGAATTTGAAAAATTAATTTAATATTGGAGGATTGATTCTTTGGATAAACTTACCACCCCTCTCTCCAAATTAAAACAAACGTTATCTATATTGTAACGGGGGCACCTTAGGAGAGTATATTAAAACTTATTTCATATGCGATCTATACGTCGCTGTAATTCTATACTATTGCAAGTTCGACCGATGTGACATGATGAAACCAAGTTGAGCCGGTAGCTACCAGTTGGCGTGATGATAAAACAATTGTGATTTAATTAAAAAAGGTAAAATTCAATATCCATTTTGCTGAAAATAATGTGTAATATCATCACTCTAATACAACAAGATGAAACAATTTAGTTTTAGCAGGTTTAGCAGTTTTCGTTTCTGCGAAAAATACAGAGATTATAATGTCTGATTAAAAAAAAAAAGATTTTGGGGGATAATAAATCTTCATATTTTCCTATAGCCTTACCATCATGCAACAAATATTTACTGTTATTTGAGTACTTTTATATATACATATACAATATAAAAATTAGATGATTTGTTTGTATATTCAAACCAAAAAAAACCTTTTGCGAGTATTTAATGATTGCATTTACGAGAATTTAAAAAAAGAATGAAACCAACCATTTCTTTAAAAAAAAATGCCATTACAACCGTTGCAAAGAATAATGCGACTTTTCCATTATGAAATACATTGTATTTCGTTATTGAAAAGCTAAACAGCGTATAATTGTAGTAGAACTAGCACAAGGGGTGTACCTGTATAATTTGTGGTCCCAGTAGCATATTAATGATTTTATACATTAAAATTTTGAAATTTGATAGAACTAAAAATTAACTATAACAAAAGATCATTTTGAATTCTACTTTTAAAAAAAACTTTAATAACAGTTAAACCGAATTAAAAATTGTCATTAACTATAAAACTGAGAGAATCAAACACTTGTTTTCGATCTCTTCATTAAAAACAATTTTTCTTTTAATTTTGAATTATGTTTAAAGTATTTAAATACTCTTGTCTTTGAAATTCTGAAATGTCACGTGATTAAAAATTATTGAAAGTATATAAATCATTTGGTAAATCCTCAATATTTGTCTCTTCAAAAGGATGTAGCTTATTGATTAGAAGAAGTTCATATTGAGTTTACGTCTAGATTAACGTGACGTCTTCCACAAAACCATTGCGTCGGCGTGTAATTAAAAATAACCACGGATGCAACTTATGAAGTAGGATAAATAAATTTTCATTATAAATCGTGATATTATGTTTTTCCTTCGTAAACTTTCTTCGCGTACATCAGCGATACAACACCTACAAAACACACACAACCACACAAAAAAAGAAAATACGTTTATTTACATTCCATTATCTTTTGACGTATGAATGAAATTTGCATAAATGATATGTTAATGAGTAATACGAATTTATACCTGTGTTTGTCTTAAAGTTAGCTGTGTGTTAGGAATGTGCATATATAAATAGCAGAGTGCAGATATGAAACTTTAATTGCCTTTCAAAACAAACTGATGAGAGCTATGCAATGAACTACCGGGGTTCGACGTGGGCTTATAAGGTATCAATTTTGTATTTGCCATTTACATTGAAAGACATTGCAAACTGACGATGTAAAGAAATGTAAACCTGATTCTTGTCTGTCTAAATCGCATATTTAACGGTGGATTGTGATTTTTTTCCAGAGAGAGAGAGAAAGAGAGAGAGAGAGAGAGAGAGAGAACATCGTAAATCTTCTGGGTTTTTTCTTGCACTGATCATATCTAGAATGCCTTTTTGAGACAGTGGCCATAGTCAATAACATTTGTTCAACTACACTGTGTTTTATAATGCTCTTAATGTAAATACTTTGATCGATTTGTTGATTGTAAAAATGATTTAACATCGTACGTAATGCAGTTGTTTTCTTTGTTGAAGATATTATTTAAGTTTTATTTATTTTAAGAAAAATTCCATTAAAATATTTAATTCATAACACACTTTTCTACATAATTACACAAAGGACATTGATAATATAATGAAACAACGATACAAAATGTTCCATAAAAGGGCATGGTCACGATTTTAATTTTAAAAAATCCATTATTATTCTTTTCTTGTTTTCTTATTCTTATCCATTGCTTTTTAAATGAATTTCAAATGAAAAAACCATCATCTGAGTGTCGGTCGTATATTTATTTAAGCAAGATACAGAGCTCATATTTCTTTGCTACATGAAGGATGCTCGTGTCATTGCAATATTGAAGCAGTGTACATGTAATTATTAATTAAAAACGGGAAATTAAATTTTTATAAAAATCGTGACCATGCCTCTTTAATGTGTCTTTCATATCCCCGACTGTTTTAGAATTTTTAAAGGTAATTTCAAGAGTTAATTGTCACAAGAAAGATTTAGAGATCAAGAACGACAGCCACTCCCTTTTTAATTGCAACCCCGTGGACAAAGCATACTCTTACATTACTTCTTGCTATGTCTCACTGCTAAACAGTGTGTGGTTGATTAAAATATCAACGTTTTATAAAAAATTATCCCTTCATTTTGCAGATGAACAACAACACCCTATATGAACACAACAGTATTTACATGTATGACTATGCTGCCAATTCTAACTGGACTTCGTTTATACTGGAAATAGGAAAAGCACATGAGGTGCATTCCCAACCTATTGCGGTATACGCCATCATTCTGACATGTCTTTCAACAATTGTGAACTCCGTCCTATGTTATGTGACACTTGTGACCCGAGAATTACGACGCCAACCCCTGTACGCATGCGTGTTCAACTTTTGCTTTATGAACTTACTCATGGGACTGTTCGTGACCTCTTTGGTTGTGTATCATGAACTAAGTCCCACGTGGAAGCTGGGACTGTTTGTTTGTAGGGCCTGGGTCATTCTGGATGTCTTTCTTCCTTTCACGTCTTTCATGACACTGATGCTTATGTCCATTGACCGTTTCTTTTACGCCCGTTTCCATTCCTTCTACCAATCGGCGAAATTCCGATTTCAGAGAGAAATCTACCTTCTTATTCCTTGGATCATCGGAATGGTGGTGGTGATTCCACTGTGGGTCGGCGGATTTCAACAGTCGCCGATAGAAATGACAGACATGTGTGTCTTTGGCTTGGTGGACGAAGCTTCGGTAGCATCGCCTATACTGGTTTTCTTTCTACCAGCCTTTTTCCTGATCTTAGTGATGATCATAACCCATTTCTTCTCTTTCCGCAAAATCACACGAGCTAACGCTAGATCAATAAGCAGTCGCTCAGCCGGAACGCCCAGAGACCAATATGGGTATTATGCGTACGAAAACAACTTTTCAGCTGTGACTCTGTATCTTATAAATGTGACATTTCTGATCATGTGGTCGCCCTATCATATGATGAGCCTCCTTCTGGCTATGTGTTTGCATTGCATGCCGCCTTACTCGCTCATCGTGGGGTTCACGTACATGGGGACTACCGCCAGCTCCATCATCTCGTTCTTGTGGCTAACTGACTACCATGTTCGATATTCCTTGAAACACGTGATATGTGATCGGTTTAAGAAAGTAAAACATACTCCTTCGAACAACGTTTCGCTTACGCTGTTGGAAGCATGAAAACAAAACTGTGACTTGAACAGTGAACTATACAAGAGACCTCTTGAGTACTACAACAGAAACATTTTTGTTTTGTGATTATACAAACATGTTGCACTTCAAATGTATCACTTTAAGAATGCACCTACACATGTTTAAACACTTATATAGCTCATCGCTTGACGAGGTAAATAAATAACTATTAACAATGTTGGAGTATTGTTTGCATGTAAAGTGTTTACATAAAAATGAATTCGTAAAATTTTGGAGAGAATGTTTCTTCAAAATAACAAGATTACTTAAAGGAAATATTCATTAATTTATATAAAGGTAAACTTACAATATTTGCTTTTGACACCAGTTTCTCTTTGAAATTAACTCTTTAAAAAATTCTTCACAAACACAAAATCTCTCTCTCTCTCTCTCTCTCTCTCTCACAGAGAGAGAGAGAGAGAGAGAGAGAGAGAGGACTGAGAGAATGACGGATCCGTTTTCTTCGTTGGTGAATTCTACAAATGAACACAAAATGTACTGAACATAAATTATTTAGCAAGATATTTTTAAGAAATAAATACGAATAATAAATAAGATCGGTTGAATATGTATGTTTATGCAATACTTCCAGATGCATGCCTGTAATGATATTATAGCTGTATAGTTACGCTGCTTTGCAGGAGAGCCAGTTGTAGACACTTCCACGAAGCAAATTAATCTAAAGATAATTTTTTATACGTACATATACCATAGTCTCCTGTTTTTGCAGGCACGTAGCATCAGGGGGTGGGGGGGGGGGCATGGCGGGCCTGCCCCCCCCCCAGTTTTTCTCGCAACAACAAATTTTGATATGAAAATAATAAGGCCTCCCCCCCCCCCCCCCCCCCCCCCCGATTTAGGATTTTGAAGATTTTGGGAACTTCCTATTTCCCCTATTTTTTCTTTTTTTTTTTTTGCTTGTCAAGATTTTTTGGATGAGTCTGCCCCCCCCCCCCCCCCCCCAATTTCAAAAGTGATGCTACGTGCCTGTTTTGATAGGATATTTATGTGTGTACAGCACTGCATGGGGTAACGTGCTCAGATTTCAGAACTAACGAATCAAAGCAACTGAAATATAAATTTACAAATACATTTTCCACATAGCACATATGTATCAAAATACTAGACATCTCGCCAAAGGCATAGTGTTTGAAATAAATACTTATTCTAGTTAAAACTAACTATTCTTTTATTTGAAAATTGAAAAGAATTCGCTATGTCTTTAAATCGCCAACTACCATGAATAGCGAAAGAAGCAAAATAAAACGAGGACGAGTATATCCCATTGTTTTCCCTCCAGGCCGAAATGTCAAACTTTCATTGGTTTAAACAAGGCATGTGATTTCAGAAATATTCCTATTTCCGGATGTTGGATTTTAATATATATTAAAATTTGGCAATATGACCGCCTACTATTTGAAGAAGTTGCCTTTAAAATTAGTTTTAAATCAGAGTAGCGGCCCTTTGAAACTCACTTTTGGGCAGTTGTGGCTATGGCACCCCCCCCCCCCCCCCCAAAATGGGAGCGTCAAAATTAGCTCAAAACTCTGCGAAGGAAAGAGAGAAGACTTCTAAAATTAGATAGCAACAAAATAAGAGTGCAGCTTGAGGATTCTCAACAAGGATTTGAGAAGTGAGAACGGTAAATTTGAAGAGATCCACTGTGTAAAATTGGACGAGATGTAAGGCCATTTTAACATGGACTTGCGTAGATCATCGCTTTTTGTAAATTAATTCCTTATCTAATAGTCCTCGAGAAAACGAAACACTTCGTTTGGTTTGATTCCTACTGCCCTGGAAAATATATATCGGGTTGATCAATCTCATAGACGGCTCGGCTAGCTTTGTTTCACCGTCTATGAGATTGATCAACCCGATATATTTCAGCAGTCAGTCAATAACAAACCTAACTAGACCTATTTTTGTCTCCAACAAAAAGGAAGGGCTTTTCGACAGCCCTTAACACCCCTTATTTAAATTTATTAAATTTTCTCTCAAAATCTGTATTTTAAAAATTAAAAAAAATATCATGAGCATATACCCACACGTTAACATTTAAGAAATTAAATGCCCAAAGAAAGATAACTGCAGAATTTTTTATCCAACTACATCGTTTATTTCTTGAAAAAAAAGTTCTTAAAATTCATATATAAGAAAGTACTCATTTAAGATTCAAGTGTGTTGGTATTCTTAAATCTCTAATGCTATTCATTCATTGAGCAAAGCGAGATAACTCTTGAATTTTAATTTTTAGAAATGTGATAAAGTTTTCATTTTCAGGCCCTTATAACCCCTATAAGGAGTCAAAAATTGGCCCTTTTGACCATGAGTTTTAAATTGTACTCTTTATTCTAAAATAATAACTGAAAAGAGTTGGAAAATTGGATGAGTAATAAAAAAGTTATAGCTAAAGGGCTGTTTTTAATACTGATCCTTTCAGGTCCCTCAATTTTCGGAATTTTTTTCCTAAAACCTTTTCCGGTCTGCGCATTTAGTCCCTCATTACAATTACAAAATATGAAAATATTTGCTTAAAAACTGTTTGAGAAAACGTTACATGCGTGAATTCAATTTAACATAGAAACTGCCATAGACAATTTTCATCGGCTCATAAAACCGGAAGTACTCAATACTATTCAATGAAACTTTGAATATATCTTAAATACGTCTATGTAAACAATATATATTTATTGAGCAAAGCGAGATAACTCTTGAAATTTATTTTTTTGAATTGGGATAAAGTTATCATTTTCAGACCCTTAAAACCCCTATAAGGAGTCAAAAAGTGCCCCCTCGGACCATATTTTTTAAATTGTACTCTTTATTCTAAACTATAAACCGAAAAGAGTTTGAAAATCGGATTAACAATAAAAAAGTTACAGCTAAAGGGCTGTTTTTAATATTAACCCTTTCAGATCCCTTATTTTTTAGAATTTTTTTCCCAAGACATTTTCCGGTCTGCGCATTAGGTCCCTGATTACAAATACAAAATATAAAAATATTTGCTTGAAAACTGTTTGAGAAAACGTTACATGCGTGAATTCAATTTAACATAGAAACTCCTATAGGCAATTTTCATCGGCTCATAAAACCGGAAGTACTTAATACTTTTCAATGAAACTTTAAATATACCTTAACTACTTCTATTTAAACAAAATCTTAACCATCTTAAAACATTCCTAAGCTTTTCTGAGTTTTTAATTTTTTCATCCCCCCTTTTCTCAAGTTTGAGGCCTAAAATCTCAAAACTGATAAGAGATAGAAACTCGCCGCAACTTTACTTTTTAAACAACTCAACATGGTTGATCTAACTCTAAAATTACAACGAATTTCCTTTAAAAATAAAAACAATATATTGATTCATTTAATTTCTACTATTTTGCTTGTGTAAACCGGAACTACCGGAACCGGAAGTCCAAAACCTTACATACTGGTGACATTTAAAAATGCTATAAGACTGTTGTATAGTTATTTCTGAAATCCTTTCCGTTTTAAAAAAATCGCTGACGGAAAATCTGTCGAGAAAAAGAAAAATAATAACTAGACCTATTTTTGTCTCCAACAAAAAGGAAGGGCTTTTCGACAGCCCTTAAAACCCCTTATTTAAATTTCTCATAATTTTTCGCAGAATCTGTAGATTAAAAATTAGGAAAATATCATGAGCATATACCCACACGTTAACATTTGAGAAATTAAATGCCCAAAGAAAGACAACTTCAGAATTTTTTATCCAGTTATATCGTTTGTTTCCTGAAATAAAAGTTCTAAAAATTCATATGTAAGAAAGAACTCAACTATGATTCAAGACTTTTGGTAGGCCAATAGCTCTAATGCTAATCATTCATTGAGCAAAGCGAGATAACTCTTGAAATTTAATTTTTTTGAAATGTTATAAAGTTATCATTTTCAGGCCCTTAAAACCCTTATAAGGAGTCAAAAAGTGCCCCTTGGACCATAGTTTTTAAATTGTACTCTTTATTCTGAACTATAAACCGAAAAGATTTTGAAAATCCGATAAACAATTTAAAAGTTACAGCTAAAGGACCGTTTTTAATATTGACCCCTTCAGATCCCTTATTTTTTTAAATTTTTTTCCCAGGACCTTTTCCGGTCTGCGCATTAGGTCCCTTATTGCAAATACAAAATATAAAAATATTTGCTTGAAAACTGTTTGAGAAAATGTTACATGCGTGAATTCCATTTAACATAGAAACTCCCATAGACAATTTTCATCGGCTCATAAAACCGGAAGTACTCAATACTATTCAATGAAACTTTGAATATATCTTAATTACATCTATTTAAACAATATCCATCCTAATCATTTATTGAGCAAAGCGAGATAACTCTTGAAATTGGATTGTGATAAAGTTATCAGTTTCAGACCCTTAAAACCCCTCTAAGGGGTCAAAAAGTGCCCCCTCGGACCATATTTTTTAAATTGTACTCTTTATTCTGAACTATAAACCGAAAAGATTTTGAAAATCGGATAAACAATGAAAAAGTTACAGCAAAAGGACTGATTTTAATAATGACCCCTTTAGATCCCTTATTTTTTAGAATTGTTTTCCCAGGACCTTTTCCGGTCTGCGCATTAGGTCCCTTATTGCAAATACATAATATAAAAATATTTGCTTGAAAACTGTTTGAGAAAACGTTACATGCGTGAATTTAGTTTAACATAGAAACTCCCATAGACAATTTTCATCGGCTCATACTCAATACTATTCAATGAAACTTGGAATATATCTCAATTACATCTATTTGAACAATATCTATCCGTCTTAGAACATTCCTAAGCTTTTCTGAATTTTTTATTTTTTCATCCCCCCTTTCCTCAAGTTTGAGGCCTAAAATCTCAAAACTGATAAGAGATAGAAACTCGCCGCCGCTTTACTTTTTAAACAACTCGACATGGTTGATCTAACTGTAAAATTACAACGAATTTCCTTTAAAAATAAAAACAATATATTGATTCATTTAATTTCTACTATTTTGCTTGTGTAAACCGGAAGTACCGGAACCGGAAGTCCAAAACCTTACATACTGGTGACATTAAAAAATGCTATAAGACTGTTGCATAGTTATTTCTGAAATCCTTTCCGTTTTCAAAAAATCGCTGACGGAAAATCTGTCGAGAAAAAGAATAATAATAACTAGACCTATTTTTGTCTCCAACAAAAAGGAAGGGCTTTTCGATAGCCCTTAAAATCCCTTATTTAAATTTATCATATTTTTCTCAGAATCTGTATATTCAAAATTAGGAAAATATCATGAGCATATACCCACACGTTAACATTTCAGAAATTAAATGCCCAAAGAAAGACAACTTCAGAATTTTTCATCCAACTGTATCGTTTGTTTCCTGAAATAAAAGTTCTAAAAATTCATATATAAGAAAGTACTCATTTAAAATTCAAGAGTTTTGGTATGCCAAAAGCTCTAATGCTAATCATTCATTGAGCAAAGCGAGATAACTCTTGAATTTTAATTCTTTTTAAATGTGATAAAGTTATCATTTTCAGGCCCTTAAAACCTCTCTAAGGAAGCAAAAAGTGGCCTTTTGACCATGATTTTAAAATTGTACTCTTTATTCTAAACTAATAACTGAAAAGAGTTTGAAAATTGGAGGAGTAATAAAAAAGTTATAGCTAAAGGGCTGTTTTTAATACAGAACCCTTCAGGTCCCTTAATTTTCAGATTTATTTTTCCTAAAACCATTTCCGGTCTGCGCATTTAGTCCCTCATTACAAGTACAAAATATAAAAATATTTGCTTAAAAACTGTTTGAGAAAACGTTACATGCGTGAATTCAATTTAACATAGAAACTCCCATAGACAATTTTCATGGGCTCATAAAACCGGAAGTACTCGACACTATTCAATGAAACTTGGAATATATCTTAATTACGTCTATTAACACAATATCTATATTAATGATTTATTGAGCAAAGCGAGATAACTCTTGAAATTGAATTGTGATAAAGTTATCGTTTTCAGACCCTTAAAACCCCTATAAGGAGTCAAAAAGTGCACCCTCGGACCATATTTCTTAAATTGTACTCTTTATTCTGAACTTTAAACCGAAAAGATTTTGAAAATCGGATAAACAATAAAAAAGTTACAGCTAAAGGGACGTTTTTTATATTGACAACTTTAGATCCCTTATCTTTTAGAACTTTTTTCCGAGGACCTTTTCCGGTCTGCGCATTAGGTCCCTTATTGCAAATACAAAATATAAAAATATTTGCTTGAAAACTGTTTGAGAAAACGTTACATGCGTGAATTTAATTTAACATAGAAACTCCCATAGACATTTTTCATCGGCTCATAAAACCGGAAGTACTCAATACTTTTCAATGAAACTTGGAATATATTTTAATTACATCTATATAAACAATGTTTATCCGTCCTAGAACATTCCTGAGCTTTTCTGAGTTTTTTATTTTTTCATCCCCCCTTTTCTCAAGTTTGAGGCCTAAAATCTCAAAACTGATAAGAGATAGAAACTTGCCGCCGGTTTACTTTTTAAACAACTCGACATGGTTGATCTAACTCTAAAATTACAACGAATTTCTTTTAAAAATAAAAACAATATATTGATTCATTTAATTTCTACTATTTTGCTTGTGTAAACCGGAAGTACCGGAACCGGAAATCCAAAACCTTACATACTGGTGACATTTAAAAATGCTATAAGACTATTGCATAATTATTTCTGAAATCCTTTCCATTCTCAAAAAATCGTTGACGGAAAATCTGTCGAGAAAAAGAATAATAATAATAATAATAAAACATCAGAATAACAATAGGTCTTTTCGACCGAAAGTCGAAAAGCCCTAACTAGACCTATTTTTGTCTCCAACAAAAAGGAAGGGCTTTTCGACAGCTCTTAAAACCCCTTATTTAAATTTATCATATTTTCTCTCAGAATCTGTATATTCAAAATGAGGAAAATATCATGAGCATATACCCACACGTTAACATTTAAGAAATTAAATGCCCAAAGAAAGACAACTTCAGAATTTTTTATCCAACTATATCGTTTGTTTCCTGAAATAAAAGTTCTAAAAATTCTTATATAACAAAGTACGCATTTAAGATTCAAGAGTTTTGGTATGCCAAAAGCTCTAATGCTAATCAATTATTGAGCAAAGCGAGATAACTCTTGAATTTTAATTTTTTAAAAATATGATAAAGTTATCATTTTCAGGCCCTTAAAACCCCTTTAAGGAGTCAAAATTGGCCCTTTGGACCATAATTTTTAAATTGAACTCCTTATTTTAAACTAATAACTGAAAAGAGTTTGAAAATTGGGTGAATAATAAAAAAGTTATAGCTAAAGGGCTGTTTTTAATACTGACCCCTTCAGGTCCCTTATTTTTCGGATTTTTTTTCCTCAGACCTTTTCCGGTCTGCGCATTAGGTCCCTTATTACAGGTACAAAATATAAAAATATTTGCTTAAAAACTGTTCGAGAAAACGTTACATGCGTGAATTCAATTTAACATAGAAACTCCCATAGACAATTTTCATCGGCTCATAAAAACGGAAGTACTCTATACCATCCAATGAAACTTTGAATATATCCTAATTACGTCTATTTACACAATATCTATCCTAATCATTTATTGAGCAAAGCGAGATAACTCTTGAAATTGAATTCTGATAAAGTTATCAGTTTCAGACCCTTTAAACCCCTATAAGGAGTCAAAAAGTGCCCCCTCGGACCATATTTTTTAAATTGTTCTCTTTATTTTGAACTATAAACCAAAAAGATTTTGAAAATCGGATAAACAATATAAAAGTTACAGCTAAAGAGCCGTTTTCAATATTGACCCCTTTAGATCCCTTATTTTTCGGAATTTTTTTCCCAAGACCTTTTCCGGTCTGCGCATTAGGTCCCTAATTGCAAATACAAAATATAAAAATATTTGCTTGAAAACTGTTTGAGAAAACGTTACATGCGTGAATTCAATTTAACATGGAAACCCCCATAGACAATTTTCATCGGCTCATAAAACCGGAAGTACTCAATACTATTCAATGAAACTTGGAATATATCTTAATTACATCTATTTGAACAATACCTATCCGTCTAAGAACATTCCTAAGCTTTTCTGAGTTTTTTATTTTTTCATCCCCCCTTTTCTCAAGTTTGAGGCCTAAAATCTCAAAACTGATAAGAGATAGAAACTCGCTGCCGCTTTACTTTTTAAACAACTCGACATGGTTGATCTAACTGTAAAATTACAACGAATTTCCTTTAAAAATAAAAACAATATATTGATTCATTTAATTTCTAGTATTTTGCTTGTGTAAACCGGAAGTACCGGAACCGGAAATCCAAAACCTTACATACTGGTGACATTTAAAAATGCTATAAGACTATTGTATTGTTATTTCTGAAATCCTTTCCGTTTTCAAAAAATCGCTGACGGAAAATCTGTCGAGAAAAAGAATAATAATAATAATAACTAGACCTATTTTTGTCTCCAACAAAAAGGAAGGGCTTTTCGACAGCCCTTAAAACCCCTTATTCAAATTTATTATATTTTCTCTCTGAATCTGTATATTAAAAATTAGGAAAATATCATGAGCATATACCTACACGTTAACATTTAAGAAATTAAATGCCCAAAGAAAGACAACTTCAGAATTTTTTATCCAACTATATCGTTTGTTTCCTGAAATAAAAGTTCTAAAAATTCATATATAAGAAAGTACTCATTTAAGATTCAAATGTTTTGGTATGCCAAAAGCTCTAATGCTAATCATTCATTGAGCAAAGCGAGATAACTCTTGAATTTAAATTTCTTAAAATGTGATAAAGTTATAATTTTCAGGCCCTTTAAACCCCTATGAGGATTTAAAAAAGTGGCCCTTTGGACCTAATTTTTAAATTGTACCCTTTATTCTAAACTAATAACTGAAAAGAGTTTGAAAATTGGATAAGTAATAAAAAAGTTATAGCTAAAGGGCTGTTTTTAATACTGACCCCTTCAGGTCCCTTATTTTTCGGAATTTTTTTTCTAAAACCTTTCCCAGTCTGCGCATTTAGTCCCTCATTACAAGTACAAAATATAAAAATATTTGCTTAAAAACTGTTTGAGAAAACGTTACATGCGTGAATTCAATTTAACATAAAAACTCCCATAGACAATTTTCATCGGCTCATAAAACCGGAAGTACTGGACATTATTCAACGAAACTTGGACAATATCTTAATTACGTCTATTAACACAATATCTATCCTAATCATTTATTGAGCAAAGCGAGATAACTTTTGAAATTGAATTGCGATGAAGTTATCATTTTCAGACCCTTAAAACCCCTATAGGGAGTCAAAAAGTGCCCCCTCGGACCATATTTTTTACATTGTACTCTTTATTTTAAACTATAAACCGAAAAAAATTTGAAAATCGGATAAACAATAAAAAAGTAACAGCTAAAGAGCCGTTTTTAATATTGACCCCTACAGGTCCCTTATTTTTCGGAATTTTTTTCCCAAGACCTTTTCCGGTCTGTGCATTAGGTCCCTTATTGCAAATACAAAATATAAAAATATTTGCTTGAAAACTGTTTGAGAAAACGTTACATGCGTGAATTCAATTTAACATAGAAACTCCCATAGACAATTTTCATCGGCTCATAAAACCGGAAGTACTCAATACTATTCAATGAAACTTGGAATATATCTTAATTACATCTATTTAAACAATACATATCCGTCTTAGAACATTCTTAAGCTTTTCTGAGTTTTTTATTATTTCATCCCCCCTTTTCTTAAGTTTGAGGCCTAAAATCTCAAAACTGATAAGAGATAGAAACTCGCCGCCGCTTTACTTTTTAAACAACTCGACATGGTTGATCTAACTCTAAAATTACAACGAATTTCCTTTAAAAATGAAAACAATATATTGATTCATTTAATTTCTACTATTTGGCTTGTGTAAACCGTAAGTACCGGAACCGGAAGTCCAAAACCTTACATACTGGTGACATTTAAAAATGCTATAAGACTACTGTATTGTTATTTCTTAAATCCTTTCCGTTTTCAAAAAATCGCTGACGGAAAATCTGTCGAGAAAAAGAAAAATAATAATAATAAAACAGAACAAAAACAATAGGTCTTTTCGACCGAAAGTCGAAAAGCCCTAATAATAATAAAACATCAGAATAACAATAGGTCTTTTCGACCGAAAGTCGAAAAGCCCTAATTAAGTAATAGTACACGGTATATTTTCTTGCTTCAGGAATAGGATACATTCAACCAGAATGTCATACAATCATCATCAGATCAAAAGTATTATGGTTTTATCATTGGAGTTTCCGAAACATTAAAGGGGCATGGTCACGATTTTATTCTATTTTTCTGTTTTCATTATTTACAATGCTTAAGGAAAGCATTTCTAATCAAATGAAATTTGACAGTCAGTCGTAAAGTTATAAGCAAGACACGGGGCTTAAAATTCTTTGTCTTGTAAACAAGGCTCGTGTCCTGTTTTTGTTTTTGTTTTTGTTTACATAGGTTCAATATACCAGTAAACAATCTTTTTTTAAGCTGATTTGTCTATCTTCTTATTCATTTTAAGCATAAATAAACAGTTCCTAACGTTTAACACATTCATATTATGTCTAAAATTGGAATTTTCACTTCAACATTCAAAATGTAAACAAAAGCTTACAAAAACAAAAACAAATTGCAAGCTCTGTAACTTGCTTATAACTCAACGAATGACACTCACATTTTGGTTGCCTATTAAAAATGCCTTTCTAAATAACTGTAAACATTAAAATTGGAAAAATAATTTTTGACCAAAATCGTGACCATGCCCCTTTAAAACAACTTCAGAGTGATGGTTCCGTGTTTTGCACAAACTTTATACACTAGTACAGCATTATTGCCCAAAATTATGAAGGGTCTTCAGCTTAAGTCAAAATTTCATTCATTTATTTTAAAATACTTATAATTTGATCAATGCTCAAAATGTATAGAATATAACAAGACCTGTAAAGCAATCCTTGATTGCATTTTGAATTTTATTGGAAATTAAAGGTTTAAAAACAATTAAATGATATGTACAAAGTACAAAACTTTATATGTTTTTGACTGCTTTCGATAAAATAGAGAATGACGTTTGTGGGGTTTTTTTCTTCAAAATATTTACGTTTCGGCATTAATTTCCTTTCGCCTTTACATATTTCACAAAAGGACAAAAGGACAATTATATCTTATTTTTGTTTCTATGTATTCAATTGCTTCTTGTGCATTAGTATTGCCCAGGCGCTCTTAGACCGCCAGTCCTGTAGACATTTATATACCTGTAAAAATTTAAGGCCATTTCCAAGTTTTTTCTATGTTTAGCGTCCGCGGACGGATTAGTTTTGAGATGTAAAAATTACAACAACAAAAAAAACCCACAATGGTTGTTCAAAAATTTAGTTTGCTTTTCCATATGTCGGGCTAAGAATCGCATTTTTAAATCCGGATCAGAAATCAAATATAACAACATTCAAAATGGAAATCATATAGTAGGTATTTGTTATTTTTGTTACAAAATGAAGAAAATACTTCAAAACATATAACAAATTTTATTTTGTTGAACCTTTAAAGGGGCATGGTCACGATTTTGGTCAAAAATTATTTTTTCGATTTTAATGTTTAAAATGCTTCAGTGATGCATTTTTAATAGGCAACCAAAATTTGAGTGTCATTTGAAGAGTTATAAGCGAGCTACAGAGCTTACAATTCTTCGCTATGTAAACAAAGACTTTGTTTACATTTTGAATGTTGATGTGAAAATTCCAGTTTTAGACCTAAAATGAATGTGTTAATCGTTAGGAACTGTTTATTTATGCTTAAAATGAATAATAAGATAAACAAACCTGCTTGAAATTTTTTTTTTACTGGTATATTGATCCCATGTAAACAAAAACAGGGCACGGGCCTTGTTTGCATGACGAAGAATTGTGAGCCCTGTATCTTGCTTAAAACTCAACGACTGGCACCCAAATTTCATTTGATCATTAGAAATGCATCCCTAAAGCATTGCAAATAATAAAAACAGAAAAATGAAATTTGACCAAAATCGTGACCATGCCCCTTTAAATTTTTTTTTTCTAAGGTTTGTGGGTTTTTTCCTGATAGAAAGATAGGTTTTTAAGTTTTGGGTGGACGCTAAACAAAGAAAAAACTTGCAATGGCCTAACGCTTGACTCACCTAAAGTCTACCACTGGTTGGTCTTGTTCTTCAAAATGTGGATTATATGTTATGTCAATATTTTTCTCTTACTGTTCTTTTTTAATCACATTTATCTGCTGAAATTTTGCTAGAAATCCCAGTTTGAAGATCGATGATCAAGATATAATTATATGTTTTCGAACAAGTTATTTTCTTTCTTTCGATGATAATTACTTGTAACTAAAAGAGAAAATTGCGGAAGTAGAATGCTGAAAATCTAGCAGTTGTGTTCTGGAAAGATCAGCATTATTATTGATTTTCCTACTATTATTTCAACATGATTTCTGTGTTGTTGTTTTTTTCGGGTTTTGTTTTTGTTTGTTTTATTCATTTTTTTTTTGTTTATGACGAAAACAGCTTAACAAGTGCACAGGTTCCTCCCGAATTTAGACTACGCATTACGTTTTGTTGATTGATTGCTCAAAACGTATTTGTCTGATTTTATCATGAAGATTAATGAAAACATTTATTTCATCGAACTATTTTCAATTTACTCCTTATTCGGGATGAACAGTATTGTTTGGTGCAATTTGTGACAAATCGTACTTTTGATTCCTTGTGTATTAATCAGAAACCCTGATCCTATGAATCTATTGGTTATACAGAATGACGTTATTGTTGCTGCATTTTAATTGTAAGTACGTGCAATATCAAACGATAGGTGGATGTTTTAAAGTATTTCCTTATACGATAAAAAGATTTTCTTTCAAATCAAGTTACATGTAAACATACCATGTGTTCTTGAATGTATTTCTTAAAAAACTTTCTGGCTGAACAGACTAATTTAATTTTTACCAAAAAAATTGTCTGATAAGCGATTGGTCTCGACTAATACCGGAAAAGAGTAATGCTATTATGTTCAAGCAATTATTAACGTCTTTGGAATAAACTACTTAAATTTTACACACACACACACACACACACACACACACACACACACACACACACACACACACATATATATATATATATATATATATATATATATATATATATATATATATATATATATATATATATATATATATATATTAAAAATGACATTAAAGGTGATATCTCTGTTGCTCTGTTATGTAGTTTTGTAACTCTAATGTATACCGTTTGATAAGTCTTTGAACTTGTGATTCGTACTCTCTGATGACTTATGATTCTATAAACACTATTTCAACTCGTGGGTCTCGTACAAATACAATATAGTAGACTGGGGGCACATGTCTCACCATCTGAACCAGTGTATAAAAAGGATTTCAACCCTATTCTCAATTTATATGAGCAACAAGATCTGCAACAACTCGCCGCCATTGTATGCTCTTGATTTCGACCGGAGGAGGCTAAAGTTTCAGACTACTCTTGTTTCAAACAATATACTATAGTAGTTATTTCACGATCAATAGCTAGTTTACAATCTTAAACTAGCAGTAATGATGTCTAGAAATATGTTAAGATGTATAACATAATTTTTTTAACCATTCTGGACAAAATGAAACATACTGCGTAATAAAGTAAAAACTTATTTTATTCATAAATTAAGATAGAGAGCGCCTATGGTGATGCGTTTAAAAAATGGCCAGAGCTCTATAAGTTGGAGCATTTTATTGTCTGTATCTTTTTATTTGAAAATGTCACTACTTTCTCGAAAGTGGCGATAACCTGATATTGTTATTAATGTTGAAATTATATTAAATCAGTACATAAAGACTATAAAATGAATAAAAGAAAAAAATGTTTAACAACTCTTTGACAAACTTCAGGCAGAAGAGGAAGTAAAACAACAGAGGTTTTATATCAAATCGATTTTTTTTTCTATTCTGAAACAAAGTTTACCGACAGAAATATTAACACCATATCTGATTTTCTTAAGTGTTAGCACTTGCTATTACAGCCATGAATTTTGTTGAAGTTGACGACTGGTGAGATTAAAGGCAGATAGTTCATGATTCTATTGCTCTCTTTCTGCTGATAAACATTGAAATGGTGTTACAATCTGCAGCAGAACTGAACATTAGAGCTCGAGAGAAAAATCGTTTCTTCAATTTATTCACATAGTTACAACTGATTGACCTTGTCCTCATTACTTAAAAAAAAAATTAAAAAAAAGACACGCCAAGCAAATGAAAAAAATCATTATTGTTCAGCACACCTTAATTGACCAACAGATTGCAGATCTTCGAGCCCAATTACCGAAGAAGAGTCAAGCAAGAAACTTAAGGCAATATCACTATATCAGGGACTTCATTTCAGTCTATTAGGGTGTAAGACAACAACACGCATGCAAGCGAACACGATCCTCTATATTGTGTTAAATAACACCCACGAGACCGACCATATTATGCAACCCTGTCTGAACGTGTGCATTACATCCGTAAAATACAGATAAACAGCCCGAATTTTGATTCTGTTTTTCCTTTGTGAGACATTCGGTATGCGTATTATGGCAAAATACTTGGCTTAACTTAATTCCGCAAACGGCTCTGGTAAACTGTTCTGGTAATCCCTAATGATTGTCTTAATGAACATGAAGTCTTTTTTTTTTTCAAATAGACAGCTGCGTAATGTCGAATTTGAACAGACTACACAGCATATTCTAAAAGATAAAGGGCAAACAGGTTTATCAATAAAACATAAAAATATTAAAATATAGAAATATAGTCAAACTACATGTAGTGTATAAGATATAAAACATAAAAGATAATTTTTTCTGAAATGCGGACAAGGATCGATAGTCAACCGATTTACTGAATCGTGATCTTTGTATCACTTTACATAATGCTTTGTTCGTATTATATGATTATATAATAATTAAAAATGTAAGACGAACTAGAGGATTTAATGATTGTTTATAGTTACATGTTTTTAATAATGTTCTGTATTGGAAAATCAAGCGCATTTCCGATGAAATATATAACCTGACATTAATTATAATAATTTTTAATGCCGACTCTTTGTTTCTCGATTTTGCAGCTTTGAATGTATTAGAATTCAATTACTTGTAAGCATGGCCACAAGAGGAGAACACGAAGCTTGCATTTTATTGGTTTTTACCTTTTTTAATACATCATATGAACTTTTTAAACTTGGACAAAATGTGGGCAGTCAAGCATCCTTCCGTCAAGATACTGTCTGCACCGTTCATTACCGTCTCCCAATTGACCAAATATTCAGAGTTTCATAAGAGCCAAGCCATTTAGTTAGCGAAAAATGGCTTTCACGTATCAAGTATTGAGTGTATCCTAACAGATTACACTGTTTTAGTATTTCATTGAGATCAGAATAATTATATCGTTCGGTTTCAATAGATTCCAGAGTGTTGTAAGCAACAAGTCTTTAGAAGGCATTTGAAGTAGTATTCGGTTTCAGTAGAAATAACACTTGCAGAGCTTATTAACCGATATAATTTTCTATCTCTTAGTATCTTAAAAAAAAAATCATTCTTCCAATCGATAAAACCCTATAGTTGTGCTAAGTTGCTATACATCAACTCATGTATTCTTGGATAATAACATAGACGAGAAAAATTAATTAAACTTTATCGAAAATATTAGAGCTTTTAATATACTCACTCCGAAAAGTTTCATTTCTTTAAACTAAAATTGTTTTGTACGATTGCCCTTCTGCAAAACTATAGATAAATGTAAAAATATGTTTGACAGTCCGTCAAAATAAATATATAGGCAAGATATCTGCAAAATATGACACAAAGTGTGTGCTCAACTCCAGTAATAATACGTTCTGAATGAATATTTTCAATGTCTTAAGTTTTCTCATTTTTCGTTTTTGAAACTCAATATGCAGTTGATTGATTTATTTGCCTTAACTCTATGAAATAATTTAATAAACTTGTATAATTAAACGATTGCTAATGTGCATATATTTTTAAACAATTTTTGACAGTTATCAAAGTAGGACGGTAGGTAGAAAATGGCATGTGGTGATAAAATTGAACAGTGTTCAAAATCGAAAATCCAAATGAAAAATACAAAACAGAAAGGAGCAAACATGGACCTCTAAAGAAAACAAGAGGTAGGATAAGGTGTCATGGAGGAGTGAGCAACCTCTATATCTGCTGATCAGTCACACCCGCCGTGTGCTCTTTGACGTAATCGGAAAAACGGGAAAATCCGTCCATAAACAATTGGGTGATTGATTATAGTCTAACAGACTAATAGACTGTTGATAGTCTTGATTATAGTCTAACAGACTACTAGACTGTTGATAGTATTGATTATAGTCTAACAGACTAATAGACTGTTGATAGTCTTGATTATAGTCTAAAAGGCTACTAGACTGTTGATAGTCTTGATTATAGTCTAACAGATTTATAGACTGTTGAAAGTCTTGATTAAAGTCTAACAGACTAATAGACTGTTGATAGTCTTGATTATAGTCTTACAGACTAATAGACTGTTGATAGTCTTGATTATAGTCTAACAGACTACTAGACTGTTGATAGTCTTGATTATAGTCTAACATACTACTAGACTGTTGATAGTCTTGATTATAGTCTAACAGACTAATAGACTGTTGATAGTCTTGATTAAAGTCTAACAGACTAATAGACTGTTGATAGTCTTGATTAAAGTCTAACAGACTAATAGACTGTTGAAAGTCTTGATTAAAGTCTAACAGACTAATAGACTGTTGATAGTCTTGATTATAGTATAACAGACTTATAGGCTGTTGATAGTCTTGATTATAGTCTAACAGACTACTAGACTGTTGATAGTCTTGATTATAGTCTAACAGACTAATAGACTGCTGATAGTCTTGATTATAGTCTGACAGACTAATAGACTGTTCATAGTCTTGTTTGTCACAAGCTTGGTCGCCTTAGAAACTGTTCATACATGGAGCATGCCCTTGCGTATCGAATTAACTGAGAGACAAAAACTCCATACTAGATGAAGGTACATCTGTATATTGCTACATACTTGTAAATAAGGATGGTTGACTATAGAAAAATTGAAGTCATAACGTTTAACATAAAGTTTTGTAGTTAGGTCAATGTCCTTTCCCCTTAAAATATTCAAATATGAAACAGATGATGCAGACTCCGTGGTATCTTTTATTTCAAGTTCATTATGATATAACGGTATCGAGTCGATAATCATAATAATTTTCCCTAATTTGAGCATACATGTACCATCTGAAGCCTCAGTATCATATACAGAATACCTGTAAGCTTTCACAGACCAAAAGATATAAATGGGATATTGACTATTTCCTTTTGGGTAATCGAGATATCGTATTAAAGGGTAATTTTAGGGTGTTATAAATAAATCCGATTTCAGAAGAATTTCATATCTAAATGTAAAACATGATCAAGATTAAAGCTTTATTACTCTATGTACCAAAAACAGATTCAATTTTTTTTTTCTTTGCTAACATATCTTTTTAAATTCACTTTTGATTTTTTTATTTAAAGGAACAAGTACACCAGTGCTCAAGTGCTCTAAAGAAGACACATGACAGAATGTAAATAAAGACACAAAATTGAATTATGATTTTTAAATGGAATCCTTTGTATAAACATGTCTCTTAAAATCAGACAAAGTTTGAATGATTTGTGAACTATTATATGAGTATTTTGATAAAAGACTATTGTTTTCGTCTATCTATTAATTAATATTTTGTAGCGGTTTGACATTCATATTAGATTTCAGTGATTTAAGTACTACAGCCGCTAGATGTATATATATATACGAGAAAGCTGTTTTGTTTAGGACGAGTGCTTTAACAAAGGTTCAATACGGTGGGTTTAATTATAAAGATGTCTCGGTTTCATTAAGACTAGACTAACAGTTTTCGCTTAAAAGCAGCAGACTTGTTTTAATTTCCCACGCAACAGATTAGAACTACGTGTCTTGAAGTTGAACGTCCAATAAAATCGCCATTGTGGGTTTTTTCCACTCTGGATAAAGAATGATTAGATAAAACATATTTATTAATTCCAATTGACGCTCCTTTAGGAACACGAACTGTCAGTCAGGCTACCATTTGTACATTAAAACGGACGTGATCTTCGATTATGTTTTGATACATGCACGTAAACAATGGCAATTCTAGAACTTGATTTTTATTTTTTCATAATTGTATTGATGATTTTTTTTTTGCGTATTTTGATTTAACCCCCCCCCCCCAACACATACACACTCACAAACAAAAAAAAACCCACACACAAACAAAAAAACCTGGCCATGATATATTTTTTTTTTACTTTAGAAAAACCTTAAAGTAATTTTAGATTTAAAAGGACTACATAATTGTGGTCTTATGCATTTCTCGACCCCAAAATTAAAACAATAATGAATTTTTGTTAAAATTCGTTAAAAATCATGAAAAATGAGCCCTCAACATTGCAAAGATACATCTTTGCTGAATCACATAACATACTGCATCGTATACATAATTTATCCCCTGTAAAAACCCTTTCTAAAAGAAGCCCCCTAGAACCCCCTTCCTTGCCCCAGATTAAAAAAACTTTGAAAAGATAATGGGTAAATGTTTATTGATGTTAATCTGTGGAGTTGATTTAGAATTAAAAGATATTGTCAAACCTCCGTACATGCTAATGCTTTTCATCTACCGCATTGTTTTATTTATTACTCCATCACCCCCTTCCAATGCCTTATTTTATTGACATTGACTAGATCCCTGAACCCCTCCCCCCCAGCCCCTTCTAGATCCTCCCATTGCATATATATATATATATATATATATATATATATATATATATATATATATATATATATATATATATATATATATATATATATATATATATATTGACGTAGGAATATATATACATACATGTATATATATGAATTTTGTACATAAAAATCAGAAATATTTTGTTATTGGAAGCGTAAAAAAATAATCAAAATTTCTTCAAAATGTAAGAAAATTAGAGGAAATGCTGGCTAAGCACTATCAATTTTAGTATAAATATTTATTCCAATTTAGTAGTATAAGCTGATAGACATTCTGATATTCTATTATTTCATTGAAGAATAGAATCTTCAAATCTTAAACAAATGATTACCGAACTACAGAGAGCTACACTTATTTTTATCATTCTTTACATTGAGGAAAAAGGTAGGGACCTTGACCTGACATTTATGCGAAAACAAAAAGGTCAAAAAAGGTCATATTTTGATATATATATTGAGACTATATTCCAGATTTTGAGAAAATATAAAGAATTAAGTTTTCAAAACATAAAATATAAGACCAAACGAGCGAAGAAGCAAAAGAAAATAATTGACCAACGTTTAAGAAAATAATTGACCAATTTTTAAGATTTCATGTCTTTGAAAATAAAATTTGTTCCAGAAAAGAGCTGAGATGCAATGAAGAAAAATACTACAAAATCACGCTAGCTGAGCTTTCAAATCAGTTCTTAAAGGCTGAAGCAAAATTGAACCGAGCTTTAGAACAAAATGAACAACAAGCATGAAAGGCAATTGTAATTGAAAAGTAATTAATAATCATAGAAAATCTTATGATCAAATGATTGGATAAGCCCAAATCTATGTCAAATTCTTATGAGTACATGTGTTTGCCTGAAACTGAAAAAGCATAAGAAGTATCCTATATATTTCAGATTCATTTGGCAAAATGTGTCTTGTAAGACCCATTAAAACAGTGTAGACAAACCTTAAATAGCATGTAGAGAATATGTAAGACAACAGGCGAATCATCCAAGCCGGATCATAACTGAATGTTTAGAAAACCTCAGAGCAAATATTAGAAAAAGTCCTCTCTTCTAAACGCCTGTCATCTAACTGTTTAATTAGGATTGAAGCTGATGGTGCAAAAATAACTAAAATGTTGAACTTTCTTGTTTTAAGTCTAGCTGTTTTAAACAACGGTGAAAAAGGTTTTGTTTCTTAAACCTTCAACATTACAAATGAAAATTACGTGTTCGATTTTTTCGGGGGGGGGGGGGGGGGGGGGGGGTTGTATAAAATGTTTATAAACAGTTCTGGAAATGAAGACTGCAAACTCGAAATTGTCATATTTGTATTGTAAAATTAAAAAATAATGACTGTTCTGTATTGAAAAAAAAATGGAGATTTTGTTTTAGACAGGGAAAATGAAAAAGTCGATAACAGATATGAAAAATAAATACACAAGGAAAAGTAATTTATTTATGACTCTCTTTACCCCCCCCCCCCCCCTTTTTACTTCACATTGATCTTGACCATATTGTAATTGATGAATTGCATCTAATAAACAGGATAATGGATTTGTCTGAAATCTTATTGAAAATTCGGTATATTTAGATCAGCAGCTTTTACCATGATGATTTAACTCTAAATTAATATACGCGATGTTATATAGAGCATGCAATTGCTTAATCTTCCTTTCTCGATATTTAAACTGTAGCGTAAATAATGAGTTTAAATACAAATTGATACGATCAAATTGAGCAAGATTGAATACATGAAGAAAATCTTAGTTTTTTTTAAAGTAAGCTTCACAGAAGGAATACTATTATTCTGTTAAACCTTTGTTTGATTTACGAGGAAGACATTGCAAGTTCTCTCATCTAATCAGTATTGATTTAAACATGATCTCTGTATATGGTTTAAAAAGTGAAGTAACAGTATATCTTCAATAAGTTTTTTGTTTAAGCTGTTGGAAACTTTTTAAAAACTGTGACATGAACATTGAACATCTTGACTAGCACGACTGAAACACTTCTGTCTATTGATAATGAATGTAGAACCACAAATGCCATTATTCAAGAATGTTGTTAATGTAATACCCGGTAATTCACCAGGTCTTCGCAAAAAGAAGTAAATAAATCAATATTAACAATGTTTTATAATTGCATTTTTGAAAAAAGGAACTGTAGACATAAGCGAACATATGGTCTAAAAGGAGAAAAGCATTATTGGACAAGATTGAGAGAGAAAGTGAGATCATGTTTTTAAAAAAAACCGATACCCGTGCAATTGAGTGACATTTTGTTCTGCTTGTTTTTAAAAGGTATTGGTGGTACATTTTGTAACATTTATATTGATAAACATATGTACACATTCAATGACCATTTTGTAATTAATTCTCATTATATTGATTACGGTCATGACGGCAATGTTAATGTCTAGTTCTTCATTTAGTTGATTTGATCTATGTATTTATAACGCAGATATTACTTATGCAGACGTCATGTTTTAATTAAAAAATAATGAACTGATTTACATTAAATCACAGTTTAGAATTGTTGTTTCAAAATAAGTACGATGTTTGAACATGGTTTGTGTGAATTAAAATGCCCAAACGGACTTAAACCATAAAGAAAAATTTTAAAAATATGATCTTTAGATTGTAAAGCTATAGAATTTGAGACAATGATTTTAATCTAATAATATTCAACATATTGATCATTTTTACAATGTGTGTTACGATAGAATATATTGACCTTTTACAATGTACTTTCTATAAAGTACATTGACCTATAATCTGATCGGGATGTGAAAGTGTAACTTTTCCGAGACTTTTTCCGAAGAAGTTAACAACCTGTTGATTGGATTAAGGACAGTGTAAACAAAACTAGGATGTTTATCTACTCAGTATTTAGGGGACAATAATTGAACATTGCTAAAATTTATGTTAACATTATATTAACTTTTGAATAAGACTATGACGTTAAATTAAGGACTACAAAAATTTATATCATATTATAAATTATTTTGTGAGTTTCCAGGATTTTATCATGATTCATTACAGAACTTATTAGTACAATTTATTGTGGAATTTGTTTACTTGAATATAAATGTGTTTGTTTTGTACCTAAATAAGTGTTATATACATGTATGTTATCATATAAAAGATACTCGACGGCACTCTTGAAGGAGAGCCATTATGCGATCCTCCTTACGATTTGTATCTGTACCAAATAAACATTTGGGAAATACCTTTTGTTTTTCTTATTGGCTTACAAGATCAGTCTAACAGAATGTCGGTAACTTTTGATTCTTTTATGCACGAAATGACGTGTTTCGAATATAATTTTTCTCTGTTGATGATGAGCAACAATAATTGATTTCGCAATTATCATCAGTAGTGTATGTTGTTCCTTTTTTTTTTGTCGATAATGCGAATTATGTTTAAAATGATGAACGGTCGCATTTAAAAAAAAAACTTCCTAAAACATTATAATTTTACATTTCAATGATTGCATGTTCTTACATGCATGCCTGATTTCATCATATACCAATTAATCTTATCAATCCGCCTGTTTACACCTGTTATTTTCCATTTATGTCTTTATCTGGAAGCTGATAACTCCTTTGTAAACCATTTGCAGCAATTTCATTTTGGAAAATTTTCATTAATTCATCATTCCCAAAGAAGCTAGGTGGAAAATCATGTAAAAGGTGTTCAATTTTAAATTGCTAAGTATATGTTTGATCTAGATATAGCTAAGGAAGAAATTTTTGTTTGATTAATGACTTTTCAAAATATCAATGCGAACGGCTATTCCCTTCAATGTTCAATACAAATGTAAGGAAATTAAAGGATCATTTGTTCTTTGCAACGATTTAAACTACCATCATCTCTTATAAATTACGGACTTCATTGAAACACAACACTTTTGCATCACATTTAATTAAAATGATCGCATTTTTGTCACATCAGAATATCTATCCAACAGAGACCTTGACCGATGTTCATAATTGTTTCTATTTTACACTCATGTGCAAGGGTTATGGCTGTCAACTTTGAAACTCTATTTTAAAATTCATGGAAATACAATTTTATTTGATCTGTCATACGACAGAGAGTAATATTTTTGGTTTGACAAATGAATGATGTATTTAGGGATCTTACTGTCCTATTTATAAATAAGAATGTAGAAATTAATTTTGATTCTCAATAATTTTGTTAAGAATACTGTTCAGTTAAATTTCTTCATGTAAAACTTCTTGCTCGGTAGTGCTTCGCAACTAAACGTATCGGTTGAACCAAAGACAAATGTTGTTCTGGACATACGTCTTTTGGAATTCAGATGACATATCTTTCTGATAAGAATCCAATAGTTGTTTTGATTGTAACCATTATCTAAATAATGTTTTTCTTAACAAAATAAGGATAAAAAAAACCTGGATAATGTAATATTTTCATCACATTCATTTTAACTATTCAAATTAAAGTAATTAACACTTATTACTTTTAATTCACCAAAACAATGATTTCCTACTTAGTGAAATTTTGCAAATATTTAAGCATTCATGCTCTTGTACTTTTGCAAAAACGCTTCGTCGTGTAGTCGACGAATTGATTCCTGCGCTTATTCTTCGTGTCTGAAGATATGCATTACCATCATTGAGCAAGAATACAGTTTCCATTGGGAGCGATTTAGAAAAATCATTCACTGAAATATTTTCTTGAGATTTTGCCAACTGTGTTCTTCATTGCTCTTGTCCGGGTGAAAAACTTGATACTCATCACTTTCTTACACGCAGACAGTTACAAAACGTTGAATGGTTGACGAATCAAATATTTTCATTTTGCATGCTATAAAGAGTATAGTGATTGCTCTTAAAACGGAAAACATTTTCACGCTGAACAAAAATGTTTAGACATATAATGCTAAAAAATAAATTTTAAAATTCATCAAAACAAATAAAAATCCATGCGTTTTAACATTATATGAGTATATTGAGTTCTTATTAACAGAGCAATTAAATTTATTTGGTCAAAACACAATTTGATGCTAGATACTTTTTTAAATTGAGTGTTGAAATACTGATGAGAAAAGTCAAGCAATAACAAAATATTCAAATGACCAACTGACTTATATGCCGGTGTTTGCATGTAAAAACGACATAAACGAACTCTTTGTCAATAATACTTACAGGCAGACGATTTAATATTTCAATATTATAAAAAAAAGCACCTCAAACCTATTCAACCTGTTCAACTTGTATTGTACTCAAACTGCTTAGTTCTCTGTAAAATCTGAACCTTTTATATTCAGACTAATATATAAACACAAGGTCAAACTTTATAAGAGTACACAATGAAAGCGACAATTGCAACTAGTACAATTAAATGCAAAAAAAAAAAAAAAAAAAAAAAAACGATTAAGGATCTATCTTCTCATAAATTGTGGAATAATCATAAAATACGTTTGGAACATCGGTTATATCTAATGGTAAGTTAGTATTTTTTTCATGCTAATTTTGTGTTCGTCAATTAATTTAAAATACAATAATTATACATTGCTATTAGATGTCAAAAAGAACTCCCTAACTCCACCTGTCCCCAAATACACAAAACATTTTCAGGTAAGACAACGTACAATCAAATGTTCCAAATAAAAAAAAAAATAATTATTCAAAAGAGTTGAGTGTGAACGAATTATTAAAGTGTCCGGAAACTGGTGCACGTAGGATGTCACAAAGGATTGACTAAGAACTACAATAAGCTAGATCTAACGAGCCTACGTTTCTGTGCTTGTACTTTACTAGGAAAGATAGTGACATTTCAGTCCCTTACGTTTGTTAAAATAACGATATGCAATTGTTCCCTTGAGATGAACATTAAATGTTTTATATCATTTGAAGCACGTTCCCTTCTCCCAGGATCTGCGTTTGAGATTACACTAAATTCTTCGTTTCTTCTTTTAAAAAACAGCATTGTTGTTGTATGATGATAATATTTTTTGATTATTCTCACTACGAAGACGTGCCGAATGTGTTTTACAACATAGGTTGGTTTAAATCAGTATTCCTTGAAATTACTTCAAAATATATCGAATTATACAAGCAGTGAAGGTACAGTATTATTTTAATTACATTTACAGCTGCATAAAAACTGCTGCAAATAAATCAGAATTGAATTTCTTTGCAATAATCTTCCAAAACTGAAGAAAGAAGTATAGCACCTTTTCCCATTATTTCGCCTACACCTGTGTTTGGATGGAAAGTACCTGTTACTAAATATAGTTTTATGTACCTAGCTGTCGCAATATAATGTTCGAAACCTAGATACAATGTACTGATTTATAATGGTGTCTGTAACAACTGATTTGTCATAAATTCGGGAAACTCTGTGTTTAACAGTAGTTGATATTCTGAACTGTGATAACTGAGTTCAAGCAAAGTGCAATGGATCTAAGCGTAACTAGAGTACATGTACAGTGTTAATGAAGAGATCTGTATATATTGGGTGTGCTCATACTCAGACGGAATTAAACAAGATAATTTTTTAAAAAAGAAGAAGATTACATACGTGTAACTTAATCTCTCTATTCTGTTTATGTTTCAATTTAAGTGAAAAAATTACTTCTTAGTGGAAACGATCCAGCGACCACAAAATCAAAAAGATCTCCGCGTTATCACTAGGCCACGCATCTAACATTTTCAACAGATGCATTTTCAATGTATATGTTTATACATGATTGTATTAGAAAAGACACTAATTGAAATATTTTTCTAATTTTCAGTACGAAGACCACGTTAAACCAAAACTAATTCAATGTAAACGTGTACTTCAATACCTGTAGAACATAAATTTAATCGGATGTCTTTGGTTTAGAGTGATTCAGAAAGTCAAATATCCAATTTTTTATCATATACTAACTACTTTCCTATATATCCCTAACAAAACCTGAATATTCTAATGATGTCGTGTAAGTTAATTAAGACTACTAGAGCATGGTGATTGTGTAATTTGCGTTTCTTTGAATATATTTAAACTAAATATTGTATAATATTGAAAATGTTTGATGTTTCCAAAAGGCTATATTTGAGGCCAAATCGTATATTAAGTGCGCTAAACCTCTTAAGTTAAACAATTTAAGTGAGTGCGCTGCGTTTTCCAATTTTGTAAAAAGTAATAAGACGGGTTTTTTAGGTGACAGGGGACATTTTTTTATTTACACAATTCACTGTAGGCAGGGGAGGGTGTTTTCGGAACTCTGTAACTAGAATTCCTCAGTTTCCATTAATTATTATTATTATAAAGCCAGTCACTAATTTTTGAAGAAAATTCTAGTCAGAACGTGCAAAATTTTTTACATAGTTGTTTTTATGATATTTCGATCATTTGTAAAATATTTCGCCCATCTGTCATGATTTTTCGGCTTTTTAGAACTTCCACAATTCCCTGCAAAGGGCGACCTTCCATGCCGTGTGCTTGTGTGCAGGTGTATAGTTTACTATATCCAATCCACCTTCTGTAACTTGCAATATCACAGTGTAAAGTCAATACAAACGTCATAGCTTCGTTTTGCATTTTACTTCTAATCCCTATGTATTTAACATAAGGGCCTGCGTAAATTTGCATATCGATTTCAACAAAAGACATCCCTCTAACAAATGATAAACATTAAAAAATCATTTAATGAAATTTAGCAATACTCCAGCCTTCAAATACAGCAACTCTCAATTTTACAAAAATATTGACGGTTACTTTATACGAAACTGTCCCTTGCTACCTTAAGATCTCTGAAATCCCATAAATGCGTTTTTATCATACGGATCATGTTGTGCCTTTATAAAAACTGCATGATACCTCATTGTTTTTCGGACACTTGTCATAGATATAGTTTAACTAGATTTTTAAACAGATGTATGTTACACGTAAATTGCAATTGACATTGATTTATAATTGAAAGGGGGGCTATTTTTGCAAACTCGTGCTATTTTCAAGCAAGATTTTTTACATTCGGGGCAAAACACAAAAGGAACAAAACCTTACGGATGAATTCATAGTTGGTTCACATTGTCCGTCATTGACATATGGCCTATATTAAGGAAGAGTTCAGCTGTCTTATCTTACTTGACTTCATTGTTAGCTATATACCCAGAAGCGATGTTTACTCAACTGTTGTAGTAACGACAAAACATTCACATGGAGTCTCTAGATTTGAAGCGGTAAGGTTTATCATAAACTTGTATACACATGTAGTATACTAAACCATAAGTTATGAAAACTACGTGTGACATTGATCAAAATGGTCAAAAATTACGTCAGTTTATGGGGCGTTATTTTTGAAAAAGAAAGTTGCATTAGCAGATTTAGGCAGGAGTGAACTGGTCGTACCCCATTTAGCTTTAAATTTGGTAAAATAGTAGGAGACAGGCAATCCTAAAATCAATGATGGTTAAAATGCAGCCAATATGTTGTTGAGCTCATAACTGTTTGGCAAACGGAGGGTCAAATATAAGTAACTTTCATCAAAATCAGGTACCTGTATTCATGATATATTATTGTTCAATGATGCATTGTTTTATCTAGCTTAGTCGGTTTAAATTCACCCCATCACTGCCAATTAAAATGGATCTCTTTCGAGGTTTTAAAAAAAATGTTCATTGCAGTCTGTGTATATGTAGCTAATCATTTGATATATATTAAATACTGGTGAAATGCTGTCGAGTACATCATCCAAATTACATGTAATATATAACTGCAAATTTTAGAAATTGTCTTAACAAATATTATTCTAAAGCTGGTAGTTTTGTTGATTAATTTTAATCTTATATTTTAGTTACAATAGAGTTATTTATGTTTTTTGTATGTCAATAATTTTAAACCCCCTCCCCCACCAATTCCAAAAATGTAAATTAAGCGTTTAATACCTATTAATGACAAAAACTTTAAAATATGAGCAATGCAAAGCTACATCTTAATTAATAGATAATTCTAGCCAAAAAATTTCTTGTCTTCAATAAATTCCTGCAGGTAAATAGTCAGCGTCAATTTTGAACATGTACCTTTAATTTTATTGTTTTCCCCCGAAAAGATTCGAGTTGAGAATCAAGTTGACTGATACTGGTGACGGCAGGGCCCGTTTTTGTTTGTTTGCTTGGTTTTTTTGGGTTTTTTTTGTTTTTATTATTTTTGTGTTGTTGTTTTTTCTTCTCGCATTACTGATATTGTCTAGATATTGACCGGTGAACTAAATGATTGACTTACAGTAAAACAGTTTTAAAATGGTATTTGATTTTGAAAATTGCAAAATCTAATTTGATGGGTTTTTTTTAATTTCGTATTGCTAATTGCGTTGCTTGAAAGATTAAGCATGGAAATATGAATACCTTTTCATTCATTCATAAATTATCTCTATCATATTGGCCAACCCTTCTCTCTTAAATGAAAGATTTTCTATCATTCAATCATGTGCAGCAAAATACAGGATTCCAAATATTATCACATTTAGTAAAAAAAAATACAAATAAATAGTTTGATGTGTAAGACGAAATGGGAATTTCTTGACTGTAAAAACAGATCTTGTAAATTGGTGAGATGTTTTGATAATAATTAGTTAATTACACAGATAAAAATAATGAGATTGGAAAAATGAAGAAAAATCAATGTAATGTAAACATTAATAACATAAATAACGAAAAATAAAAAAAAACACGAGAAGGTACATGTAAAAGATTCATTTTAAAATAATAAGCCAAAAAACAGGACTCGCATGCAGTAAAATTGAATATACTTCATGAATACAACGATTTAAATGCTAAAAACTATTTTTGAAAAGTATCTCTTAATTTTTATGATAACTGTATGTCTTTTATCTTCATCAATTTTATCCGAAATTCTTAACCAATTTGTATGAATCATTCTTATTGTGGAGCTAAATCACCTTTTCATTCATTCATTCAATATTTATTTCCCCCCCAAGAGGATTATGAAGTAATATACATGGTCAAAAGTTCACAGAAATGGTGTAATGTACAAGTCAAAGTAAACAATGAAGAGGATATAGAGAGTATGCGCACATAAAAGGATGTTTAAAAGGATGTGAGCAGATTTCAAATTATCCGATGATTGCCTATAGTTGTCAGCTTGCTTATACTAAAATATCAAAATGTTTATACCATTGTTGATCAATTTTAGCAAATGATGTGAATGATAAATACTGGTATTTTGAATAATAAAACTTTTCACATATTTATATCAGTGTTTTCTGCAGTACAATTTTACAAACCTATTTAAACTTTATTAAGAACAAACAATTTAATATAACAATTATAATTTACACAATTAGATGTTTATACAACTTCCCACTTCGCCTTAATTTGCCTTATAGCCTACTATGGCGAAATGAGAATACCAACTTTTACAGTTAAGGCGAAATGGGAATAAACCAACGTATTTAGTGTTTTGTGTAGATATTTATTTTCCACATGTCTGTACAATAAGGGCCATGATTACATTTAGCACCACATATATTACTATGTAACATGTCCATGAATGCCCCCTATTTTATCGATATCTTTTCGTAATTTACTAGAAAAATGACATTTTTCATTCTTATACATGTGTTCTGTTTTTCGCTTGCTTGAGCAAAAAACAAGCTCAGTTTTCTTGGCAAAGTTTTAAAAGCAAAGGAACATAAATCAAGGCTAATCGTAAAATTCCTTTTTTAGGTACATTTATTCAGTACAGTAAAGCAGTAAAAGATTCTGTTCTTAAGTTTCACTAAAAAAAGAAATACTTATGATAGATGATAGTGTTGACGTTAGTTGTTCTGTGAAGCAGTCGTGAAAATAAATTGAATTGCGAAGTTTAATCGGTTATCAAACAATACAGATTTAGTAAATTGCTATGTGTTTAAAATGGTCGATATCTAATTTAAACTTACATTATCTTCTAGTAGATTATTGTAATTTTTCTCAGTTTTATATCACTTTAGCCAAAATGAGATCGAAGTATGCTCCCGACCGTTGTTGACTTTATCATTGATATTTCTTTGCCGATTTTCACAAATCCATGTTCAAAGTAATACTTTTTGGATGCCGGGTTTGAGAATATGTTATCATTTCGAATTATTTTTATTTATTTTCATGACTCATAAATAGTCAATAATAGTTATTCATAAAAAAACAAACAATCAATTAAAAATCAATTTTTAAGCTTATAAGCCTGAGACGGATTGATTTTAAAAAAAAATTCGTTAATAAAACTATATTAAGTGTAATATTAGTCTGACATACTAGTAGATTTTACCAAAAGCAGACGGCCATTTTTTGATAATTTTTTTAGACCAATAAAAAAGAATGGCGTTACAGATGTGTTTCAAACACAGAACCGTGGTCAGCATATACCAAATACATGAACTTACTTGTACATGTACTATTACATATGAAATAGTCTTAGGAAGGACAATATTATCATTGCTAGCGTAATTTAATCAAAGCATTTAGAGTAATTTTACGGTAAAAAATATATAATTAAACTGCTGAAATTCTAAATCAAGCACATTATACATGGAGTTTCTCTGTACTTTATAATAGTTTATAGCTACAATAATCACGTGTAAATAATCTAGTATGTTATTGTACACGGCGCATGGCACGCCAAATTCTCAAAAAAAGCTAAAAATAAATTTCACAGTTGATAAACTAGGTTTATCCAGTAAATACTATAGATAACCTACCGTAAACAATAGATTTTGCCAATGAATTATTTATAAAGATTCACATCGTAAACTACAATTTACATTCGTTAACTATAGCTTAAAGTTGTTAATAATAGTCTCAGAAATCGTGAAGCGATATTTTTCCGATAAACCATGGTTCGCAATTGCAAATAATAGTTTTAAATGTTTATCATAGTGCACGTTTATAAATCTTAGATTATTACGTTATCAACGGTTTACAGATATGAAACATACATATACAAAAGCGTTATTAACTGTCAATAAACCTACATTTTAGACCGTGAAGCTATATTTAACTCATTCGCAAATGATTGTTTGAGTGATAAAGAAGATAGAAGGTCAACAGATTACACATTATATATATGTTAAATTTTTTTTAATATAATTTGTTAAGCTTCAAACTGTTTTTTAGAGCAGACAAATTCATTACATTTTTCTTTTAAAATTGAGTATTCCCAATACCTTTTACAAAGCTCTTTCTCTTAAGAAGATCCATACAGTCTAAAAATGGTCACAAGCATCAATCCCTCTAAATAAAGGTTTACACTTGTGAACATAGATTATCGCGTTAACTGTCGTTTTACAGATGTCAAATATAATACTGAAGCTGTTTAACATAGTTAACAGTCCGTATTCAACTGTTTACAACCGATAAACCTAGTTTCATGAAACTGTGTTTAGCACAATTTTGTGAAAACAATTTGACGTGCCATGGTTGGGAGTTATTCATCATTGAAAAGCTAGGCGATATAAATGTTGGCCTAGATTTCATTTTGTATTAGGTTACTCAAAGGTGATTGAATAGTCTTAATGATACAATATAGATATTAAATATTTATAATTAGAAATTTTTCACTTTTCAGTGATCGGTTTGCTAGAGGACGATGTGCAGGCTTGATTTGCAGCGCTTTGGTGGTGATATTGGCAATTGTTATTTTCTTGTTTATTTACATCATTTTCCCAAATAAAGAAACATTTGCCCCGATAAAAGGCTCATACGACTACGTGATAGGTAATTCTTTAATATTGTACATTAACCATTTAGTGTTCTTATCTTAAAAGTTTTTTGTTAGGATAAAAATTCTGCTGAAATAAAGACAGATCGCATACTGTAGACCAACTATTATTCCGTGCGAGAATTCTTTGCGAGGTTAGTAAGAGCCTCATCGTCGCGAATATCTTGTATGTTTGTTATAACAACACTGATATGAAGAAGGCTTGGTCGCGAAAAAAAGTCGACGAGAACTGATTTATCGGCAGTTAATCGCGAAATTAATTCTCCGTGAATAAAAGTTGGTTTACAGTATCACATGTAGCAAAACAGTTCTTAACTGAAGCAATAAGTGGCAGGAAAAATGAATTTGCTCGTTATATATTTTGATAATCATACATATTTTATATAGCATATAGTTTTTTGTTGCTAACAAGAAAATAGTTATACTACATTTTATTAGCTATTTGGATTTCTCTTTAAATTTCGTAGTTGGGGCAGGAACAGCTGGGTGCGTCCTCGCCAACAGACTTTCAGAAGACCCCCAGTCATCCATACTGATCGTCGAAGCAGGAAATTCTGCTGATGATGATAAACTGGTGCAAATACCACTAGCAGTTATGTTCGCGAATACAAGCAAATATGACTGGAAATTCATCACTGTTCCCCAGAAGAATTCTTTCTTAGGATCAAGAGACAAAGTATGAGTTTTAATTAATATCAAGATCTCTTACATTAAAATGTATCAACCTAGATAATCCGTCACTTGGAGTGAAAAGGTCTACTGTGGATACATTTGGTTAATGGAGATTTTAACTGATGCAAATAATGATACATGCTACATTTACATCTATTTCATTAAAATAACTCTTGACGTGACATTAATTTTTATTCAATTCATACTAGAGCAAATCTTAGAATTCATTCAAAACAAACATATTGAGTGGCTTTCTTTTTTAAAACAGTATATCTGTAACGCTTTATAGGTTAGCAATTCGTAATTATATGATTTACTTTTGAAAGTACGTTGCTTGCTCATTTCTGCGTTGAGTAAAACAGTAAGTATAAGATTTTAATACAAAGATGTATGTAGATGAAACAATGATATACATTGTAGATCGGTAAACAAGTTTATGTAATTGCGCTTCTAAATCCAAATTAAAACTCCTGAACACCCTTTATTAGCCTTTTTTTAGATATCAACACTACATTGATGTGTTGAGCGCTAATTTTATCATAAGGCATTACACAATCCTTTTCTAATCACCCTACCTTGAGAACGTATTTGATATTTTAATCATATACACTGAACAAAACTTTTAAGTGTTCACCCAGTATAATGTATTTCAAATATGAAATAAGCACATGTATTTGTCTTGCCGTCGGGGTGACCTATTTCCACTAAGGAAGGAGTCTTCTCGTTATCAAACATACTTCCTATCATTTGAGACTAATGATATTTTGAAACAGTGAAACATATCATATAACCAAATGATTTTATCAGTTTAATCAAATTTGACCTCCTCGTTTTTGCAATATTTAAGATATGAAGATTCTATACTTCAATGAAATGATAGAATATCAGAATGTCTATCAGCTTATACTACTTAATTGGACTAAATATTCAAATTAAAATCGATGTTGCTTAGCCCGACTTTCCTATATTTTCTTAAATTATGAAGAAATTTTGATTTTTTTTTTGCTTCCAATATTAAAATATTTCTGATTTTTGCGTACATGTATATTAAAGACATTATATGAAGATATAATTTGACAGAAAAGCTAATATATTGACCATTTTATAAGAGGAAAAATCTGCATTTAATGATTTTTTCAGACAAATCAATGTATAGAATGGGCGCTTTAAAAAGCTTATAAAAATGTAATTTGATAGGCAAATTATATTTTAAAAACATATTCTAAATCCCAAGTATCATATCATTAATTCACATTGGTTAAAAGAATCCAACATTGATCTTTTTGTTTTTAAAATGCTAAAATAGACTCTATATCTACAGCAATTTTGAATTGTGAAACATGTGATATTTTCCTACGCAAATATTCCGCAAAAAATATAGTCCTTGTTAGATTCTATAAACACTGAATACTATTTCTATGCAAAGTTGTATGATAGTAAAAAAGAAAGAAAAATATACTATTTTGATTTCCTTTCATCTTGATTTAATGAACAATTAATCATATTTACATTTGACAAGTCGAAAACCAGAAAAGACTTCTTCCTTAAATAATATAATAAAAATCTTCCAAATGTGTTAAAGACACAATGAAATCCGGATCAATTACTTATTGGTATTATCACAGAGAGGTACTGTGTCCAGTGGTCGAGTGCTAGGGGGCTCAGGTTCTATAAACTACATGCATCACATACGGGGTAGCCGCCATGACTTCGATGCCTGGGAAAAGGAAGGTGCAACAGGATGGAGTTATAAGGATGTATTGCCGTATTTCATTAAATCTGAGGATGTTCAAATACCAGAATTAAAAGGCTCACGTAAGAAGAAATTTTTTCATAAAACCGAAAACTTGCTTTCCTGCGCTTATTTATAATGTTATCTATATTATCAGCTTTTATGAATCAATTGGTGCAGTTGTATTGTTGGATTTGTTTTAAATATTGACAGACCTTGAAAAAGAAAGTTGGTTAATTTTTGTTTGTGTTCAAGCACCTGAATAATTTGACATCAATTTGTATCTGATAGCGTAGATCATGAACAGTTTGTAGACAAGCAAACGAAAGAAAAACTATTTTAAAAAATAACCAAACTAATACCCTTACTATCTAGTATTCAAAAAACCTAAATTTGATAGCAAATACATGGAATACTGTCTGGCTGACATGCACTTAGATACCTAGATAAAACCGGTTCAATTTATGCTGCATTTTTATTTTGTATTGAAAAAGAAATGCAAAATATAAATAACTTTTACAGCCTACCGCGGTGTAGGCGGGCTCTTGACTGTCAGTTCGGGGACTGCAACAGCAATGGCTGACGTTTACCGACGAGGATATGAGGAGTTGGGATATTCCAAGGTGGACTGTAATGGAGAATCACAAATAGGTAAACCAAATGAATGTAGAATCATTTGTTCACAATATACCTCAGGATCTCAACTGGGTGGTACAAATGTAAAAAAAAAAAAAGGCACACAATAATAAATACTTGCAACTTCTTATAATATTCAAAATTGAATTCAGAAACAGGTTTAACAAGGGCACCGCAAAGCAGAGCATCCCCTCGCAAAAAGAAAATATTGTGCGGGGGAAATGCATGATTTAGAATAAACATGTAGTTGAAGAGACGAAATATTTAACTTTTTAAAAACCACTATGAATTAAAATATTTCGTTTATTCATATCCCTATGCACGCTCTGGGGTGTATCTTTGGGAATTTCCAATTACTAGCGAAAGCACACCACAAACGTGTTAAACTTTAGTAATATAGTTTTATAAATTCTCTTTATCTAGTGACATACATTACGCATCTAGAAAATTAGTGTAAAAAATTTAAGTTACATGTTGAAAATGAAACGTAGCTAAGATTTGGCGATTTATAGTCTGCTCTATGAGAAAATTCGAGTAAACATGTCGTAGTTTAAATCCCAATGTTTTAAAAAGAGTAACGTATCTTCAGTAATTTACATGAAATGAATTCCCGGTTAATCGTGTTCTTCCATAAGTAATTTGTTAAATATACTAGTAGCCCGAAATTCGGCTCAGACGGCTGCTTGTTTTGATTTATAAGACGTGTGCTTCTTAACTTTACAGGGATTACAAAAGCATCCAACAAAATATCAAGTTGTTGATCTGAAATATTTACTTTCACAAACCGGAAGTCGTTAATAGAATTTCTAAGTATTTTCATTTTAACGATATTTTAAGCAATATATAACAGAATTCGTTGAAAATAAATACGGTTTGTCCTTTAAAATGGTTATGAAGTGTACAAACTTTGATAAACATACATGCGAGGGTTTTCTTTGAATCTTGCTTAAAGATGTGAAAAACACACACACACAGCAGCAGCAGCAGCGATGCTATATCCCCTTCGCAACAAGTTGCGCGAGGGGATAAAAAGGTATATACAATTATGTAAAAATACATGAACATTTACATCATATTTCAGAAAGTGTTCGTTGACAATAAGTATCTTGCACGAAACTAAATTTTGAATATGAAATATTTTAACTAACAGAGACGATTGTGGGTAATTTATTGATATTTTAACCTACAGGATTCTGCCATGGACAAGAAACGACCAGAAATGGAGAGAGATGGAGCACTGCCAAAGCGTTCTTAGAGCCTGTAGCGGACCGCCCAAACCTTCACGTGTCAAATAATACATATATCACCAAGGTAACCTTTTGTGAAAAGAGAAGAAATGAGCTTAAGTCAATGTGAGTTCGATGCATAAATCAAACCTCTATTTACCCAAACAGCAGAAACTTTAGATTTTGGTAGATAAAAACAAGGCTGTTGGAGTTGAAGTTATACGAGATCAAACAACATACCGGATGATGGCACGAAAGGAAGTTATTCTGTCTGCCGGAGGTATCAAAAGTCCTCAAATTCTAATGATGTCTGGCATCGGACCACAAGCGCATCTGCAATCAAAAGGAGTGAGGAGAAAACATTTTATTAAACGAAAATATAAAAATAAAGGCAAACATCATTCGATACCAATCTGTGTTTTAAAATGTGAGAACAAATTATTATTTTAATAAGTGCATAATACTGGTAATTCTTTTTAAGCCTTTTTTTAAATAGAAAAAGAATCATGTAACTTCTATTCTTTATAGATAAATGTTGTGAAAGATTTGCCTGTAGGACAAAACTTGGAAAACCATGTTATGGTACCGATTTCTTTCAAAGATAACAGCTCGTCGGCGTATAACTGCTCTGAATTTGATGATCATCTAAAGCAATACATTGCTAATAAATCAGGTAGAAAATATTTTATACAAAAATTGAATCAATAATGAGATTACAGACATTTTCTTGATGATTAAATATATTTGAGCTATCAAGACAAACATACTTTTATTGCAATGTCTATAGTACCTAAATAAACAAAAATTAACATGTCATTGATTGTCAGTTACTTAAAATGAATTCTAATTACTTTACAGGGCCTTTCAGTAAAACTCATTTGGAGGCAGGTGCATTTCTAGCAGACAAGGATAACCTACCCCCGTTCACTCAAATAATATTTCATAGTCTCAGTTCTTTTCCTTTCTTTCTGAAAGCCTTTCCAAAAATTTTTGAAGAGAACAAAGAGGTATGTTTAAAATTGTAAAATATATGTATTTTAATTCATACGTTTCATACGAGTAGGCAAATCCAAAAAGACAAATCATTACACTAAATTTTGGTGCATTCTAAATATCAGTTCGAGTCATGGGGAAAAGTATATTTTACATTTTACTCTAAACATCACCTACATTTGATACATATTGTGTATATATTAAGATGTTTCTTTTTATATATTTACTTATCATCAAAAATATTATCAAACAGGTCGACCTTTTAACAATTACATTTGTGTCATTGTGGTAGGTAATTCATGCATCCAATATCCGAATTTACTTGTCAACAAAATTCATCATTGAACAACCTTAATAAACAAGAATTTTCTGCAAGTTGGTCAATTTACAAGTAATTATCAGATGCATGTCGTTTAAGACAGAGGACACAATGAAGCAATCTTGCAGTGAAGCCATGAACAACACTGGGAATTCCTTTATGTCATTCGTTGTGCTTCTACATCCAAAGAGTCGGGGAACAATTCAACTGCAGAGTAGTGATCCCTTAGATTCGCCTCTCATAGACCCTAACTACTTGGATCACCCTGATGACCTTAAGGCTCTATTGAAAGGTAATAAAACAGTGTGAGAACAATGGAGACAGTGAAATCCAAGTTCATTATACTGAAATCAAGTCATGATGGCGATATCGAATATATATGATGAAAAATATTTATCATAGTTATATACTACTAGTATATAATTTTCCAGATCAATATCAGTAATATTAATTAACAAAGTTTACAAAGACTAAGGCTTTATTTTTGGTTTTATAGGAATAAACCACGTTCTTAAACTGGCAGAGACAAAAGCATTCCAAACCATTGGTGCCTCGCCATTAGACCCTAATCAGGAGCATCTTCCTGCCTGTCAAGAACTGCCTTATCCCTCAGAGGAGTACTGGGTCTGTAGAATTAAGAATTATACGCAAACAATGTTTCATCCAACATCCACTTGCAAAATGGGGGCGTCAGACGACCCCACAGCAGTTGTTGATCCTCAGCTTAGGTCTGTAATATATGTAAATCTAAAAATTATAATTATGAATTCAGATTGTTAATTGATTAAATATTGAAAGAAAATTAAAATCTTTTTATATGATTTGATATAAAGACAAAATCATTTTTATCTTTAAAAGTATAACTCTTAGATCAAAACGAATGCAAATATTTTGTTATCTTTAACGTATTTTTAGAGTAAAGGGGATAGAGAATTTAAGAGTGGTTGACGCTTCCGTCATGCGCTCTGCTCCTTCCGGAACAACAAACGCTCCAACGATCATGATCGCTGAGAAGGCAGCCGACATGATTCTAGGAAAGGATACTGTTAAACATATTCGAAAAGTGACAGATAAATTCTTTGTTTAAAAAATAAAAGTTTAATTGTTTTACTAAAAACAATTAAAGAATTTATTGCAATTTACCTAGTGAAATTTTTATTTCAGATCAATTGCAAGATGTCAATTATGTTATGAAAAATAAGAAAATAGCGAACGCTATGAAACTTGATATTGTATTTTATTGTGATTACTTATGCAATATCATTATTGAAACCTTTGATGTAAATGGCTTTATTTTGATTTAAAGATTTGTAATTCTATCAAAACTGGTGATTAACCAATAACTTACAAAACTGTGAAAATGTATTGAACAAGTTAAAAATTGACAGTGAATAAAACTGCAAAAATTACTGCGAAACTTTAGACAAGAAAAACGAAAGTGAAATATTGTTGTTAAATAATATGTTTTATGGCCTCATTGTATCGTAACTATCTATTTTTTATCACAGAATCAATTTTTAGAATCTGGTTTTTAACCCGAGGGTCCATTATATTTATTTTTAGAGTATTTGTGCTTGTATCTTGTTATCAACCAATTAAATTGCAGGACTGTTATTACGTGAAAGTCACTTTTGTTATTAACCTGGACGTATGTATGTAAACAGAGAGATTATTAACTCAACTCTCAATTTTACAAAAATATTGACGGTTACTTTATACGAAACTGTCCCTTGCTCCCATAAATGCGCTTTTATCATACGGGTCATGTTGTGCCTTTATAATGACTGCATGCTACTTCATTGTTTTCAGACACGTGTCATCAATATAGTTTAACTAGTTTTTTAAACAGAATTATATTACACGTACAGTGCAGTTGACAATGATTTACAATTGAAAGGGGGGACTATATTTGCAAATTTGTGCTATTTTCTAGCAAGATGTTACATGCGTGGCGTTACATAATAGGGACGAAACTTTACGGATGAGTTCATAGTTGGTTCATATCGTCTGTCATTGTTAAATGGCCTATATTATGAACGAGTTCAGCTATATACCGAGAAGCGATGTTTCTTCAACTGTGGTAGGAACAGCGAAAACATTCACATGGAGTTTCTAGAATCGTTGCGGTAAGGTTTATCATAAATATATATACACATGTAGTATACTAAACCATAAGTTATGAAAACTACGATCACTTGTGTGACATCGATCAAAATGGTCAAAAATTACAACGTCAGTTTATCGGGCGTTTATATTGAAAAAGAAAGTTGAATGGCAGATTTAGGCAGGAGTGAATTGGTCGTACCCCATTTAACTTTAAATTTGGTGCAATAGTAGGACACAAGCAATCCTAGAATCAATTATGGTTAATATGCAGCCTATATGTCGTTGAGCTCATAACTGTTTGGCAGACAGAGGGTCAAATATAAGCAGACTTCATCAAAATCAGCTACTAGTATTCATGATACATTCTAATTCAATGATGCATTGTTTTATCTAGTTAAGTCGGTTTAAATTCATCCCATCAATCCAAGTTAATATGGATCTCATTCGAAGTTTTAAAAATGATGTTCATTGCAGTCTGTGTATATGTAGCTAAACATTTGATAGATATATAATACTGGTGAAATGCTGTCGAGTACATCATTCCAATTACATGTAATAAATAATGTAATCTAATTTTAAAAATGTCTTCTCAAATATCATTATTCTAAAGCTGGTATTTTTTTTTGAAAAGGAACAATTTACATTCGTTAACTATAGCTAAAAGTTATTAATCATAGTTTCAGAAAGCAATCAAGAAATGAATTTAAATTTGCTACTGTACACATGTAAGAATGTATTAAAAAGACTGAATCTTTAGAACCCGGTTAGATTTCGAGGGGGGGGGGTGAATGTGGAGTATAAACACTTATTATTTGAATCATTTATTGTTATTAATTTTAACTTGTCAATGAATACTAATATTTGATCCCAAGGTAGATATATGACCTCTGATCATATCTCAATAAATCATCTGTCAATTATACGAGGTGTAATTTTTTACCAGTTTATAAAAGTTTTTAGACACCCAAATTATATTTTTATTTTAGTAGATCATTCGACAATTAAGGGGGGTGGGGGTTTACAGTTTATATTTGAGTTCGTTTGGGGGTGGGGGTTCCAAGTCATATATTTGACAATTTTTTAATGTAATTTAAAATAAGACAAAGGCATACTACAGTCATGAACATGAATAGTATAGAACAAAATACAAACTAATGTATATATACATAGGAAGTATTACAAAACAAAGATGATTGATCTATACATGTATCTGGGTTCTTAAATTGAAACATATATCATGTACATATTAGATTAATGTTTCTTTGTTCAAGGTATTTCAGATGGTATGTAGGTCATGATCCCAAGTGCTCTTCCTGAAATTATCAAATATCATTAAAACTATTGAGACCCCCACCTTAATCCAAAGATATTATTCCTCCTTAGGTCATGGCGCATCAGATCATTATCAATGTAAGTCATGACCCTAAGGGGTCATCATGACCCCCTTAGAATCAGAAATTGTCAATTATCTTTAAATTATTGATGTTTGATGATCCTATCTCTATTTAATCTTTTTTTTTAAGTCTCCCGAATGAAATTTGGAGACTTATTGTATTTGTACGGTTCTTAATACATGTATTATTATTCTTCGTCTTCTTCTTTCCCGCTCTGAACTTGTTTCTCAGAGATGGCTGAACAGAATTGTACAAAACTCTAGGATATGAGAGGCCTGCATATCTAGTTGTGCACCCTGGTTTGATTTTTCTCATTTTGGGTTAGATAATCACTTTTCGGGGGGGGGGGGGTTCAAAATGGTGTGGGGTCTAACATTGAACCTTGTAGGAAGAATCGTAGACTGTTGTAAATGGTAACTTGAAAAAGGACAAAGATAATAATATAGGGTTTTCATAATCATATATTGACTGTTACTGGCAAGATATAGGGCTTATTAGATCTGACCCCTGGGGTCATCCCCCCCCCTCCCCCGGAATTTGAAATTACCATACATCTCAGAAACTGTTATAATCATGACCCCTAAACCATATATATTCATGTTTCTGATGTCAAGGGGCATCAAATGTTATGTAGGACATGGGCCCTGTGGGTAGTCCTGACCCCCTCAAACAGCAAGTCCCTTAATATCTTCAAAACAGTTGAGATCCCCACCCTTAAACCATATATATTCTTGTTCTTTGTGTCCAGGGGCATCAAACGGTATGTAGGTCATGGGCTCCGGGGGTGGTCATGACCCCCCTCGAACAGGAAGTGCATGAATATCTCGAAAACGGTTGAGATCCCCACCCCTTAACCATATATATTCTTGATCCTTAAAGGGCATCAAAAGATATGCAAGTAATGGGCCTCGGGGTTAAATTTAATTTTTCAAAACCGTAATGCACATCTATAGAACAGTTCCTATCATATCCCAAGATATGATGCGTCTATCCATTAAATCATAAAAGGAGTTCTAGGATCTATGTTTTTTTGAAGTGATAAACGTCTATTTTCTGCTACTTTTTGACTCCCTGGATGAAATTTAAATTTTTAAAATCTTACTGCACATCTATAGAACAGTCCCTATCATATCCCAAGATATGATGTGTCTATCCATTAAATCATAAGAGGAGCTCTTGGATCTATGGGGTTTTTTTTATTGATAAACGTCTATTTTCTGCTTCTTTTTTACTCCCTCGATGAAATTTAAATTTATAAAACCTTATTGCACATCTATAGGACAGCCCCAATTATACCCCAAGAGATGACGTAGCTACTCCAAAAGTTGTAAGAGGAGTTCTTGGAACCATACTTTTTTTGCAAAAAACGTCAATTTTTGTTGCCCACTGAGCTCCTTCATAAAAAAAAAATTCTGGAACCTGATCACACTTCAATATGACACCCCCAATCATATTCTAGAAGATCATTTGACTAGTGCCCAAAAAATGACGTTTTTGAAACCAGTTTTTTGTTTTAAAAAAATCGTCATTTTTCAGCCAATAAATGACCCCCAGGACAAAATTGAAAATTCCGAAACCTATTGCGCATCTATAGGGTACCCTAAAACATATTCCAAGAGATGATTTGTCTACTGTTGAAAATGTAGGAGTTCGAGGAAGAAGGTTTTTTGTGAAAAAAAACGTCATTTTTTACCAATTATTTGAACCCAGGACTAACAGGAGAGTTTTTGAAACCTTTTTACAAAACAACATGATACCCCAAATCAAACTCCAAGAGTTTAGTTTGCTGATTTATAGGATGTAAGAGCAGTTTGAGAAAGTAAAACGTGACAGACGGACGGACGGAGGGACGGAACAGGGTAACAACAATATACCCGAACTTTCTTTAGAAAGTGCGGGTATAATAATCGTTTTAAGTGTTTATCACAGTGCACATTTGTAAATCTTAGATTATTACGTTATCAACGGTTTACAGATAAGAAATATACATGTACAAACGCGTTGTTAATTATAGTTAACAGTCAATAAACCTACATTTTAGACCGTGAAGCTATATCTAGCTTATTTACAAATTATTTTGTTAGTGATAAGGAAGATAGGTGGTCAACAGGATACCCATTATATATCTTACATTTGTCAAATATAATGATTTGTTAAGGGTCCTCCACACACCTGGGAAAAGTTCTGCCTAAGTTCTGTCTTCTAAATAATTTATGGATAGGGAATTTTAGCATGCGTTCGACTTGAAAATGACTCAAAAAATCTCACTTTTTGGGGAAAATATCAACTTTTTAAATTTTACCGCTGTTCATGAAAATAAAAACCCCTGCAGTATTCGAACGTATGAAACATTGATTATGATAAGCACAATTTTGTGAAATCAATTTGGCGTGCCATGATTGGAAGTTATTCATCATTAAAAAGGTAAGCGTTATAAATGTTGACCTATATTTTATTTTGTAATACGTTTAATCAAAGGTTATTGAGGAGTTTTAATAATACAAAATAAATATAAAACATTTATGATTAGAATTTTTTCACTTTTAGTGATCGGTTTGCTAGAGGGCGATGTGGAGGCTTGATTTGCAGCGCTTTGGTGGTGATATTGGCATTCGTTGTTTACTTGTGCATTTACATCATTTTCCCAAATAAAGAAACATTTGTCCCGATAAAAGGTTCATACGACTACGTGATAGGTAATTCTTTAATCTTGTTCATTAAACTTATTTAGTTTTCCGTTATTTTAAAAGTTTCTTGTTAGGATAAAATTTCTGCTGAAATAAAGACTGATTGCATACTAGAATCACATGTAGCAACATATTTCTTAACTGAAGCAGTAAGTGGCAGGAAAAATGAATTTGTTTGTAATAAATCTTAATAATCATACATATTTCCAAAGATTTTTGTTGCTAAGAAGAAAATAATTATACTAATTTTTTTAATTATTTGGATATGTTTTTAATTTCGTAGTTGGAGCAGGAACAGCTGGGTGCGTCCTCGCCAACAGACTTTCAGAAGACCCCCTGTCATCCATACTTCTCATCGAAGCAGGAGATTCCGTTCATGATGATAAACTAATGCAAATACCACTAGCAGTTGTATTTGCGAATTCAAGCAAATACGACTGGAAATTCATCACTGTTCCCCAGAAGAATTCTTTCTTAGGATCAAGAGACAAAGTATTAGTTTTAATTGATATCAAGATCTCTTGCATATTAAAAGTATCAACCGCGATAGTCCGCCATTTTGAAATATTCTGAACAAGATCTACATCTTGTTAGTGGAGATTTCAACTAGTGCAAATAATGCTACATCTGGGGTTTTTAATATAGATTTTGACTCGATACATAATTTTATTCAATTCAATAATGTTTAAGTCATTCTAATTCTAGAACTCATTCGATCAAATATACTGAGCAATGGTCCTTTTTAACAGGATATTTGTTACGCTTCACAAGGGTAGTAATTAGTAATTATATGATTTACTTTGGAATTTTATAATAACGCAGCTTTTCAATAAAATAAGTCACTAGCGCATTTCTGCATTGAATTGAAGAAGTATGGAATTAAATTACAAAGGTATATGTAGATGAAACAATTATATATCTCGGTAAACAGGTTTCTGCAATTTCGCTTCTAAATCTAAATAACTCCCAACCACCGTTTATTAGCTTTTTTTTCTTGAAGTCAACACTACATTGATGTGTTGAGTGCTAATGTCATCATAAGACATTACACGATCCATTTGTAATCACTCTACCTTGAGAACATGTTTGAAGTTTTAATCATTTATTCTCCGCATTCAATAATAAAACTTGAATTCAAAACGCATTAATTACTGCATAGAATCGTGCCATAAAAATGTAATGAAAATGGCAGTCAAGCCTCAACTTAACTCATTGTATCTTAAGCACAAAATATTGTTAGTATTGATTTTTTGAAAAAACAATTCAAATATTATATATGTTTTGACAGAAAACCCCAAATAAATGCAAGTTGTTTCATATTCAAGTAATACTAGATATTTGAGATAATTTGGGATTATATATATCCATTATTCCATACAGCAATGGCAACGTCATTGATTACAGCGGAATTTGGCATGCTTTCATTAAATGAGCGGCAAATACCCTACTAATCGAATGCCACGAACCTTATTTTAGGTCCTTAGCAAAGATGCCATTCTTTATTGGTGTTTTATGCAATTTGTGTGGTTTGGATAAACTAACACAGCGTGATTATCCCCCTTACTTTTCAGGCTCAGTAATTTAATGATATCACTAGACAAATGAAACGGAAATTTACCCACAAACTAAATGTTGGACATATTCATGTTAAAATAATATCTTCAAAACAATTACAGGGTTTTGATAATATAATAGAAATTTTCCAAATGTGGATCAATGACCTGTTGATACATGTATTTTCACAGAGGGGTACTTTGTCCAGTGGTCGAGTGCTAGGGGGCTCAGGTTCTATAAACTACATGCATCACATACGGGGTAGTCGCCATGACTTCGATGCCTGGGAAAAGGAAGGTGCAACAGGATGGAGTTATAAGGATGTATTGCCGTATTTCATTAAATCTGAGGATGTTCAAATACCAGAATTGAAAGACTCACGTAAGAAGAAAATTGTTTCATGAAACGAAAAACTTGCTTTCCTGTGCTTATTTATAATGTTATCTAAATTATCAGCTCTTATGAATCAATTGGCGCAGTTGTATTGTTGGGTTTGTTTTAAATATTGACAGACCTTGAAATGAGAAAGAAGGATGGTTGATTTTTGTTTGTGTTTAAGCACCTGAATAATTTGACATCCATTTGTATCTGATAGCGTAGATCATGAACAGTTTGCTAGACACGCAAACAAAAGAAAAACTATTTTAAAAATAACTAAACTAATACCCTTACTATCTAGCATTCAAAAAACCAAAATTTGATAGAAAATACAATGAATAGTGTCTGGCTGATATGCACTTAGATACCTTAAATAAAACTGGTTCAATTTTTGCTGCATTTGTATTTTGTATTGAATAAAAAGTGAAAAAATATAAATAACTTTTACAGCCTACCGCGGTGTAGGCGGGCTCTTGACTGTCAGTTCGGGGACTGCAACAACAATGACTGACGTTTACCAACGAGGATATGAGGAGTTGGGATATTCCAAGGTGGACTGTAATGGAGAAACACAAACAGGTAAACCAAATGAATGAAGAATCATTTGTTCACAATATACCTCAGGATCTCAACTGGGTGTTGCAAATGTAAAAAAAGGCACACAATAATAAATACTTGCAACTTCTAATAATATTCAAAATTGAATTCAGAAACAGGTTTAACAAGGGCACTGCAAAGCGTAGCATCCCCTCGCAAAAGAAAATAATGTGCGGGGAAATGCATGATTTAGAATAAACATGCAATTGAAAGGACCAAATATTATTCTAGCGAAAACACACCACAAACGTGTTAAACTTTAGTAATATAGTTTTATAAATTCACTTTATCTAGTGACATACATTACGCATCTAGACAATCAGTGTAAGCAAAATTTAAGTTTCATATTGAAAATGAAACGTAGCTAAGATCTGGCGATTTATAGTCTGCTCTATGAGAAAATTCGAGTAAACATGGGGTAGTTTAAACCCCAATATTTTAAAATGGGGACGTATCTTCAGCAATTCACATTAAATGAATTCCAGGTTAATCGTGTTCTTCTCTAAGTAATTTGCTTAATATACTAGTAGCCCGAAATTCTGCTCAGACGGCTGCTTGTTTTACAAAATATCAAGTTGTTGATCTCAAATGTTTATTTTCACAAACCGGAAGTCGTACATTAAATTTCTTAGCGTTTAAATTTAAATGATATTTTAAGCAATATATTACATAATTCATTGAAAATAAATACGGTTTGTCCTTCAAAATGTTTATGAAGTGTACGAAGTTTGATAAACATGCATGCGAGGGTTTTTTATAATCTTGCTAAAAGGGCTGAAATGGGCACACACACGCACAGCAGCGATGCTATATCCCCTTCACAACAAGTTGCGCGTGGGGATAAAAAGGTATAAACATTTATGTAGAGATGGAGCACCGCCAAAGCGTTCTTAGATCCTGCAGCGGATCGCCCAAACCTTCACGTGTCAACAAATACATACGTCACCAAGGTAATTTTTAATGAGTAGAGAAGAAATGAGCTTTAGTCAATGGGAATTCGATGCATAAATCAAACCTCTATTTACCCAAACAGCAGAAACTTTAGATTTTGGTAGATAAAAACAAGGCTGTTGGAGTTGAAGTTATACGAAATCAAACAACATACCGGATGATGGCACGAAAGGAAGTTATTCTGTCTGCCGGAGGTATCAAAAGTCCTCAAATTCTAATGATGTCTGGCATTGGACCACAAGCGCATCTGCAATCAAAAGGAGTAAGGAGAAAACATTTTATAACATGAAAATATAAAAATAAAGGCAAACATCATTCGATACCAATCTGTATTTTAAAATGTGAGAACAACTTATTATTTTAATAATTATAATACAGGGTATTCTTTTTAAGCCTTTTTAAGCCTTTTTTATAGAAAAAGAATCATGTTACTTCTTCTCTTTATAGATAAATGTTGTGAAAGATTTGCCTGTAGGACAAAACTTGGAAAACCATGTAATGGTACCGATTTCTTTCAAAGATAACAGCTCGTCGGCGTATAACTGCTCTGAATTTGATGATCATCTAAAGCAATACATTGCTAATAAATCAGGTAGAAAATATTTTATACAAAATTGAATCAACTAGACACGATCTCGTTGCGAGCAACGAGGAGATCTTCCGTTCGATTATTAGAAGGACATATGACATCAATGACTTTGATTTTCGACAACAAAACATGATACGGAAAAAGGAGTCAAGTACTAATGCTTTTTTTGTATTGCTTTTTATAACTTCTCTTACATTGTTTTTTTAAATACTTGCATTTCTTCCAATTAAGATAGAAAAGATTAAACTTGTTTACCTCTGGTCTATAACATTTCACAAAATATCCCTCAGTAAACGGCTACAGAGTTTAGGGCCATTTGGTCCCCTTATTTGAGAAACAAACCCCTCTTTCTTGATATCAAATGAAAGGTCTTGTAAATATAAACTTGTTTTTTACATTACATGTGTTAACAAAATATTTTTCAAAAAGAGATAACAAAGAAAACCATGAAAAATTACGATGTTTTTTCAGTCTCAATTTTCGGGACTAGGCGAGCTTTATTGCCTTTTGAGCATGACAAATATAAATGCCAAATAGCACATCTACAGTCACTTGTTAACAATCCCTGAAATTTTGAACTCAATATCTTTTACCGTTAAGGAGGAGATCCCTGGACAAGCCGACCCTCTGAAAATCGCTAAAACGTCATTATCTCAAGAACAGAAATGACGTCATCAAAATAAAAAAAATGTATATTAAGTTTGTATAAATATCTATTAGATCTGAAAGTTTCATGAAAATCGGCCATTTTTGAGAAATCGCCTGCACACATATTGTAAGAAAAAAAATAATAATAGGGGAAAAGAAACCGAACGAAAACAATAACGTCTTCTGTTGGAAAACGGAAGACCTTAATAATAATAGGGAAAAAGAAACCGTACGAAAACAATAAGGTCTTCCGTTGGAAACGGAAGACCTTTTTAATTAGATTAAAAACATTTTCTTGATGATTAAATATATTTGAGCTATCAAAACTAGCATACTTTTATCGCAATGTCTATAGTACCTAAATAAAAACAAAAAATAACATGTCATTGATTTTCAGTTACCTAAAATGAATTTTAATTACTCTACAGGGCCTTTCAGTAAAACTCATTTGGAGGCAGGTGCATTTCTAGCAGAAGAGGATAACCTACCCCCGTTCACTCAAATAACATTTCATAGTCTCAATTCTTTTCCTTTCTTTCTGATAGCCTTTCCAAACATTTTTGAAAAGAATCAAGAGGTACGTTTAAAATTGTAAAATATATGTATTTTAATTCATACGTTTTACATCATACGAGTACGCAAATCCAAAAAGACAAATCATTACCCTAATTTTTGGTGTGTTCTGAATATCAGTTCGAGTCATGGGGAAAAGGAAAGGTGCTTGTATATTAACACTTTACTCTAAACATCACCTACATTTGATACATATTGTCTATATATTTAGATGGGTTTTTTTTAAATATTTATTTATCATCAAAAATATTATCAAACAGGTCGGCCTTTTAACAAATACATTTGTGTCATAGTGGAAGGCAATTCATGCATCCAACATCCGAATTTACTCGTCAACAAAATTCATCATTGAACCATAATAAACAAGAATTTTCTGCAAGTTGGTAAATTTACAAGTATTTATCAGATGCATGTTATTTAAGACAAAGGACACAATGAAGCAATCTTGCAGTGAAGCGATGAACAACGCTGGGAATTCCTTTATGTCATTCGTTGTGCTTCTACATCCAAAGAGTCGGGGAACAATTCAACTGCAGAGTAGTGATCCCTTAGATCCGCCTCTCATAGACCCTAACTACTTGGATCACCCTTATGACCTTAAGGCGCTATTGAAAGGTAATAAAACAGTTTGAGAACAATGGAGACAGTGAAATCCAAGTTCATTATACTGAAATCAAGTCATGATGGCGATATCGAATATATATGATGAAAATATATACTAATATATAATTTTCAAGATCAATATCAGTAATAATAATTAACAAAGTTTACAAAGACTAAGGCTTTATTTTGGGTTTTATAGGAATAAACCACGTTCTTAAACTGGCAGAGACAAAAGCATTCCAAACTATTGGTGCCTCGCCATTAGACCCTTATCAGGAGCATCTTCCTGCCTGTCAAGAACTGCCTTATCCCTCAGAGGAGTACTGGGTCTGTAGAATCAAGTATTACACGCAAACAATGTTTCATCCAACATCCACTTGCAAAATGGGGGCGTCAGACGACCCCAAGGCAGTTGTTGATCCACAGCTTAGGTCTGTAATATATGTAAATCTAAACATTACAGGGTTGTCTATTAGACCCAGGAGGCGGGGAATTCCCCCACCTATGATGCCTTAATTACCCGGCTATTTCTGCATTTCAAACACAATGTAGCTATATGCAAGACCCCCAGACCACCTTCTACTTTTTCATTTCCTCCTTCTACTTCAATTTTTAGAGACAACCCTGCATTATTATTATTATTATTACTGATTCAGATTATAATGAATTTTATTTTGAAAGAATATTATAATCTTATTATATAATATGATATAAAGACAAAGTCATTTTTGTCTTTAAAAGTATAACTTTTAGATCAAAACGAATGCAAATGTTTTGTTATGTCTTTTTCGTATTTTTAGAGTAAAGGGGATAGAGAATTTAAGAGTGGTTGACGCTTCTGTCATGCGCTCTGCTCCTTCTGGAACAACAAACGCTCCAACGATCATGATCGCTGAGAAGGCAGCAGACATGATTCGAGGAAAGGATACTGTTAAACATATTCGAAAAGTGACAGATAAACTCTTTGTTTAAAAAATAAAAGTTGTTTTGCTTAAAAAAAAAATAAAGAATTTATTGCAATTTACATTTTGGAACTTTAAGATCATCAATTATGTTATGAAAAATAAGAATACCTTTTTGCGAAGAAAATAGCGAAACTTGATATTGCATTCCATTGTGAATACTTATGTAATTTCATCATTGATATATTTGATATAAATAGTTTTATTTTGATTAAAAGATTTGTAATTCTTATCAAAAGTGGTGATAAACAATAACTTACAAAACTGTGAAAATGTATTGAACAACTTAAAAAATTGACAGTGTATAGAACTACAATAATTATTGCGAAACTTTAGACAAGAAAAATAAAAGTGAAATATTATTGTTAGATAATATGTTTTATGGCCTCATTGTATCGTAACCATCTATTTTTATCACAGAATAAATTTTTAGAATCTGGTTTATATAAGTTGTTTTTCACCTGAGGGTCCATTATATTTATTTTTTAAATACTTGTGCCTGTATCTTGTCAACAACCAATGAAATTGCAGGACTGTAATCACGTGAAAGTCAATTTTGTTATTACCCTGGACGTTTTTATGTAAACAGAGAGATTATTTGTGTGTAAATTAACCCTCCCTCCACCATCCACATTACACCCACCTAAATGTTTTATATATGCGACCTAAAATTTTACATTGTTTTGGTTTTCAAAATGGTAAAATGTTTTGTATATGCCAACTTAATTTTTACGTTGTTTTGGTTTTTCATATGACAGGGAGATCCCCCTGCCAATGCTATAGACTAGTTTGTATATATGTTACCTTGGGATCTCCATTCTTCTGAATGTGTATTCATCAATGATGATTATGCCTTACTTAGTCTTTAGGGAGATCCCGCTGCCTGTCTGGAATTAGGTGCTCAATAAGTCTCTTTATATTTATCTGGGATCTCCCTAGTAGTTAAGGTAGTTTATTTGTAGTTAGTTGTTTATCTTCGTCATTAATAAATGATAATATTCACCAAATCATGACTTGAAGTGTTTTAAAAAAGAAAAAATTAACAAAGCTGCAGGACCAAGATGGAACTGGTTTCCACACATTTCGAAAATAAGAAATATGGAGGACATAAAACTACTTCAGTAAAAACCGACAACCTTAATTAAATTGCGAGTAATCCAAACATATAAAAATTTAAACAATAAACCCTTAAATAGTTATTAAAATACGTGTCACTAATTAGCAACCATTTACGAAAAAAATGAATTTTAAAATAATATTAACTAAGCTAACAAAATATTGGCAAAAGTTGCCCTTTTTACTTCCTTTTAAAGCACCTCGAGATAAAGTGACATATTTAAACACACAATAAGATAATCTTCTCTGGTTGACAAAAGATATTCACTAACCTTACATTTTGCAGCCACACACTGCATCAATAGGATATAACCAAGTAACCTTCCAAAATTTTACTCTGCACGGCCCTGCAAGACAAAGAACAGAAATTGATAATATACGAGGGTCAATCAAAAAATACGAAGACTTTTGTCAAAGCTATGTTACTTAACGTCATCATTACTAAATTTTGAAGACAGAATTTAGCAATAGTTTGAAACAATTTGCAAGAAAAAAGTTAATTAATTCCTATATTTCTAAGATTTATTTAGAATGTAAACCTGCAAAAATGAGGTCACGGCGCATGGTCAAAATTTGTGTTATGTCAACAATAAACCATATAATGTTGAAAGTAATATCTCTAGAAATTGGGCTTAAAACCAAATAAGATTGAAACCTCAAATTAATTATACTTATGGTATTCTATGAACCAAATAATGACGGTATAAATTGTTTTGTCGAACATATATAAGTAACTAAAGACAGATAGTCCTCTTTAGAATTGACTAAACTTCGACATCGCCGGACGTCACGGCGCAGCGAGAAGTACAAACAGAATGGATTTAACTCAGGAAAAAGCCGATACAAGCTGTGCAAAATGCTCAATTGTACAATAAATAAGTCAAAAATTATTTGCAAGTTTGTGTAATAAATTTTGTGGGGGTGGTGATAAGTGTATTTTGAATATAAAACAGTCCGAAAGAGAGTAGAATATCTGGAAATATTTGGTCAAAATTATAAGTAACGTCAACCGACTGTAAACTAAGAGATACACGGTTAGAAAATGAAAACTTTGAAGAACACTCATGACATACAAATATGTAAAGTGGTTCAGTGCCATTTTAAATTATAAGAAAAAAGGCAGAAAAGACTAAGCGTGATATTAAGATGGGGTATATCTATGAAATGTGCGTGTTTAATCTTGACGTCATGTTTTGAACGTTACCGTGCGCCGTGGTGACTAAACATGTTGTTTTTAAAAAGGGGTAATAAAAATTAGGTTTCGGCAGAGGATATTTTATGTGTCAAATAATAAGTATGTAGAATCAGCAATTTTCTTCGATTATTTACATAATACAATGTAATTATATAATAAAAGGTTTGATCTTAAAGCTGTTTAAAATTTCAGAATGGTTCATGTTCTTTGATGTTGTTCTTAACATTCTTATATAGACTTATATGAGAAATGCACAATTTGTATCAGTTTAACGTTGATACTGATGTTGTACATGTACATAAACACCTGTATTGTAAAAGTTTACATTTGACACACTGAATCATCAACTTTACGAACAATACCTTAGCCACATAGTTACGTAAACTAAATTATAGATATGAGGAAAAACCATATTAGTTACTGTGGAAACAGTGTAATTCGTGGTGGTTCAATTTTCGTGGTATTTGTGGGTAACCAATCCCCACGAATTGACAACCTCGACGAAAACAAATCGTGAAATAGTTGGTTTTCTTACCGAAACTGAAAACCGACACATCCATAGAATTATATCCCTTATCAACGAAAATTGCCCCTCCCCCCGAATTTAAATGAGTCCACAGTATATTCATATTTGACGTATACCAGAACAACAAAATGTACTATTCCTGATACATCAATCTTGTCGCTTGTGTAGACACAGCATGTATTGTTTATAATTGTTTTGTCTTATTGCGTCGACACATCTGTTGAAACTCAAAGTCACGACATTTATAAGTGTAAACTCTGTGAAAATTATCTAGTAGAGTGTAAACGTTTGCACAATAGTTCAATAGTACTTGTCTAAACTCGTCTCTCGGTAACTAGTTTTTAAAAGTATGTACAGTGTGCATGCAAGCTACTTGCAAGCAAGATGTTTCAACCAATCGACTCAAAAAAACCATAAAACACCTCTCAATCGACTAAAGCTAATTGAAACTTGGCTGATAAGTTTTAGTATATATTCTGGGGACTTCGATGTCTGAATCATAATACATTTTTATAGAGCGAACAATGAAGACTCTTATATTCTTGTTCGTTGGCCTTTTATACAAGAGCGGAGGTAAAATCGTTGGACAACAAAAACTTATTCCTTCATAAAGTTTTATTCATTTGGTAAAATATCTTGTTTGACAAAAGCATTCTGACCTATTATAACGTATTATATTCTGACATTGAAATTTGTCATTTACTGACCACCGTTTAATTTTCAGATTCTTACAAGACTTTACAGTGTGTGGAGAAAAACAGAGGACCGCCCACTGTAGCTTTTTATGTCTACATGTCACGAACTTTTAAGGCTCTCTCCATAGGACAACCGTTCCGCTTCGATGCTGTGGAAACAAATCTTGGAAATGGATACGACAGAAAAACTGGCTTTTTCACCGCCCCATCCGATGGTGTGTATGCATTTTCGTGGACCATTCACGCCGCTGGTACACATCATGCTGGCTCTAAAGGCCACTTTGGGGAAATGGCGGCAGTGCTGACTCAAAACGGGGTCGTTAAAGGGTCTATTTATGCAGATACAGAAAAACATTATGATGACGCATCGTCGACAGGGTTTGTGATTTTGGCCGCTTCGAAGGGAGACAAGTTTCAAATTATCTGTCCAATGGCCGGCCAAGGTGCCTTTTTTAGCACCCGTAGCAATGGGAAGACATCCTTTTCGGGATATCGCATTGCATAACATGTAATTGCTTTGTGAGTACGTTACCAGGGGAGATATGTCCTGATGATGCAATAAAAGTAAATCGTATTTGTTTGTTTTTTGGTGTTTTCATATCGTATGTTTTAGTAATAACGTATAAGCATGCCGTCACTATTTACAAGGCATTGCTGTGTAGCGTTCTACTCCCGGTGGGAGTTAGCAAACTTGTGGGTTTCCCACACCCATAAATTAACCTCATTTGATAATAAATAAATGAACAAGTCAGGATTTACAATATAACAATAAATTATTCAGGATGAAATGGTCATATGATATAATGATGAAAAAGTCACACAAACTTCCATAGTCAAAATCCTCCCACATCCCATAAATAAAAATACTACACATATACAAATAATTATTAATAAGAAGCTACTTACATGTATTTAAAGCCATACAAATATTCTCTTTCCCATTTTCCCAATGATGGGCCTCGAGTTTCCTACTATTATGTAATAACCCTAAATGGAACCTCCCACTTCACGTATGGTATTCCCATAAGGTATTGGAATCCCACAAGGTATTGGGTATCCAACAGGGGTATCGCAGCTTTATAATATAATATCTTAAATAACAATAATTACCAAACGGGCCTGGGACACATCGGCCATCCCTGAAGTGGGTATATAGGCTTTCACAAAGATACGATGTTGCTCTGAAACTAATAATTATGCGTCAACCAATTAGCAGACTGTGTGGGATTTATATACCCTTACGTACCCCTAATAGCCAATAGCTGAACCGAAACGACATGCACAACGCCACTTCCGGAATAAACAGACCGGGGAAAATGCACGCGGTGAAGTTCCTGAATAGAATATGAGTTATTTCTACTGAAATATGGGATCTAATCTACAAAATACGTTAAGCACAAGAAGCTTATATACTATAACAATGATACAAGGGAAGACATACGTATGTTCAATGATAAAACGTAACTAGAGCAGAGCTCGTGGCAAAGCCACGAGTAGGTCTTCCGTTGTTGCTGTGCCGGAGATGAAAATATATGTGATATGGTGTCAAACGATTATAATTACTTAACTTTCAGTTCTGCTTTTGTTATAAAAACGTGTTGTGATTGAAAGCCTGCATATAAAACGTGTTTTGAAAAAGAAAATGTTTTAGGAAAACTATTTGTCGCACACAGTTTATGTAATCGTAACAAACATTATTTAAAAAATGAGATATTTAATGGCGAGTTACATTTTCAGAGAATAGCAAGCATTGTTATAAACAGTATGTACTCATGTGTCATGTCAGGAATTGTGGTTTTTTTTTTAAACCGAGCCCGTTTACAAAACACGTAACCTTTACTCTAAGATAACTTCTTTATTTAAATATTTCTAAATTTATGAAGACAATGTGCAATTTAGAATTATTGCGTGCTGACAAAATTTACAGACCCTGAAACGTACTACTACACCAAAAAAGCGTGCGACTTACGTGCGAGAAACGTTTCGTGTTAACCGTTTAGCGTTTCGTGTGAATCGTGAAGCGTTTCGTGTAAACCGTTTAGCGTTTCGGACAAAGCGTGCAGAGTTTCGGTCAAAGCGTGTAAATCGTTTCGAGCAAAGCGTGCGAGAACCATGTGAAACGTTCATCAGATTTTATTCGGAACTCTCTGACAATTTGTTTCAAAATGGCGCCCGTGTTTTACATTACATGTACTTTAAACTCTTTGTGATTGGCAAAACTCTTTTGTAGGTATTTTCATGAAAAAAAATCTAGAAGAAATGATATACTTATCATTTTACAAAATTTAATTTATTTTTAACAAACAAAAGAAAGGTATATGTATTAAAAGACGACTAGTTACAGAGTACATGTATATATAACGTTTTTATACGATGTTTCAGTACTGGTACATGTACAGTCGTTTTACCGGTAACGAATATTTGCCAATATCGAATAATTTTTAGGAAAATTATTGGTTGAAGACGAAGTTGAGATTTTAAAAAATCCTAGCTAGGTAATTATAAAACAGAAATAAATATTCTATCAGTGCGTGAAGTTGTTTGCCATTTGTACGATTATTTACCGAATTGTTTACAAATTAAAAATGTGACCCACATATGAGCTGCCGGAAGTTCAAAGCAGAAAAAACGAAAGTGTGAAAACAATTAAGCCTTACTATGAAAATAAGTTTGTTATTGATCCCTATTAAGTGGATAATTAGTCAATATAATTCATTTAAAAAGATAATGCATCATATCAAATTATAATGGAGCTTTGAATGAAATTACGACTTCAAATAGAACCACGTGTAGTTTTCCTATATAGTTTCGGTTCTTTGCGACAGAAGTATTATTTGGCTGCATATATTGATAGATATACGGGAAGAACAAAGGAAAATGGCAACTACTTATCATCAATTACTATCATAAAGTGTTTTTATGAAAATTCAATATTGTAAAGTAACGCAAATGAAAACTGTTCAAGTCCGGTTTCAATTTGACGGGAAAACGGTATGATGAAAATAACGATCATGTTATTTGTTTAAATGACATATTCCCACAATTGTTTTCCTTCTTCATTTATAAGTCCATTAACATGTACCTCTAGTATATTTTGGAAATTAATTCGCCTCAAAATATTCGGCCAGAAGTGATAAAGGGCGCTTAATTCGATACTGGGAAACGAATTCGAAACTAGGAAAATGGAGGGGGTGTTGAAATTACTGTCTCCGTAATTCATCCTTTATATTTTCGGAAGTTTTATACTACAATTTAGAAGGACAAAGAAACGCGATTTAAACAAAAAATAAAAACATTTGTAACTAGAGCAAAGCTCGTTGCAAAGCAACGAGTGGGTCTTCCGGTGGTGTCGAGAGTAAAGATAGTAGTTCCTGTAAGAAGCAGAGTTCTAAAACCAACTACAAAGAAAATAAAAAAAATATTTTTTAAAAATCGAATAATTTTTAGTACGACTTATCAATGCCTGAATGATTTCAAGAACGAATTAACTAAAACCTTTACAATTTCTAGAACGACTTAATAAAAAAAGTCCCGAATGTCTTCAAGTAAGCACTAACAATTTTCGAATTATCATAGGTACGAGTTAATTCAACTTTTTACATAATACTTTTTTCTTAACCAAGAATGTGGAATCAATTTCCGGAAAACTCAATCTTTAAATCCCAATATCTTTGTAATGCATCGTCCGATTTTAAAACGGATTTTAGTTTTAAATTACGCTTAATAAAAGCTCCTTTGCTGCTTTATGATTTATATCAAATTATTGGTCAGAAAAGAGTTATAATTAAAAACTTAATAGCCCTTCTGGACCCTAATTTGAGGGGTCAGCCCCTTTTTCTTGATATCAAATAAAAGGTCTCGCTAATATAAACATATTTTGTTCTACAATTGTTCACGAATGGTTAACCGTTATCTAGATATCTAAACAACTGTATTTTAGGGGCCGACTCTTTAACTCTTTACCGGGGCCACGAACAACAAAATTTATGGTATCATATAGTTCAGACTATTATTTTGAACAATTTTTGTTCTACATTGCTTTTAAAAATATTTCTCCTTTTTCAGATATTAATGATCAAAGTTTTGAATTCTGGCCCCTTTAAACCCCTAATTACGTAATATATGACTTAGGTATGATACTGTATAGATAAACAGCTGTACAATGAACATTTTTGCTTCTATATTAATAACAAATTATTGTTCAGTAAAGAGTTCTTGTAAAAAGATTTAAGACCCCTCTTTACTCCTTATTGGAGGGGCCAGCCCCTTTTTCTTGATATTAAATGAAAGGTCTTGCAAATGTAAACATATTTTGTTCAACAAATGTTCACGAAATGTTAACCGTTCTTAGGATATCTTTACAAATGTGTTTTAGGGGCCGGCCCTTTATCTCCTTTTTGGGGTCATGAACAAAAAAATTTAAGGTGGCATAATGTACAGAACATTATTTTAAGCAACTTTTGTTCTACAATGCTTTTCAAAATATTTCTTCTTTTTCATATATTAATGATCGAAATTTTGAATTTCTGGCCCCTTGAAACCCCTAATTACGTAACAAACGACTTAAGTATGGTACTGTATAGATAAACAGCCCTACAATGAACATTTTTGCTTCTATAATTAATAAAAAATTATTATTCAGTAAAGAGTTATGGTAAGAAGACTTTACAGCCCTCTTGGCCCCTAATTTAAGGGGCCAGCCCCTTTTTCTTGATATTAAACGAAAGCCCGTGTAATTTGAAACAACTTTTGCATTACATGTTTTAACAAAATATTAATACATCAAAAGATATCACAGAAAATGTGCAAAAATTTCGTGAAAAAATTTGGTGCCAATTTTCAGGTTCAGGCGAGCCTTGAGGCCTTTAGCAATTTTCGTCATTGGAAGCATGGGGGTACATCTACATACATTAATCTTCAATCCCTGAAAATTTCAAACTTCTGTCTTGATTAGTTTCGGAGGAGATGCGTGGACAAAATGACCCTTAAAAATTAACAAAATCGTCAATATGTGAAACCGGAAGTGACGTCATCATTTTAAAATTTTATAATATGTAGCGCCGATCATGCTTTTTCTGTCCTGAAAATTTTGTGTGTATTGGTTGGATAGTTTTTGAGAAATAGCGCTCCAAAAAAGTCAGAAAAAGAAAAAAAAGAATAATAAAGAAAAAGAAACCGTAGAATAACAAGAGGGTCTTCCGTTGGAAACGGAAGACCCTAATTCCGATAATAATAGTTGCATGCACGACGAAACCGCATGCTGATTCGTTACCGGTAAAATGACTGTACAATATTAAAATTCGCTATATTAAAAAATATTAAATACGGTTAGCAAAACATGATTTCTGTTGGAACAAGCCGTAATCAACTTTAACTTACACGAGCATGGTTTGATAAGCATGTATTTTTTTTTTTATTTATTGACATCGATAACTCTTTCTGAGACCATTCGGCTTTGCGCAAGCGGCACACATAACCTCGGACATCGGGTGAGACCTGCACCTGGGTGAACCTGTCAATCAAACTCTGTGTATTTGTTTTCATTGGATGGTCAAGCGTCTCTTTTTTTGTCAATAGCCAATGGAAAATTTATGACTTCAAGGTATTCGGAATCAGCATTTGATGAAGCACACAATTTAAATGATAGTAAATTTATTAATTATTTGAACAAAATTAAATGTAAACATAGAATTAACATACTGATCATTTCTATGAATTGCGGGAAGTAAGTTCTTTGGAATCCCGATTATAGATATTTTTTACAAGTAATCATTTTAATTATTTAAACCACTGTTGACGGAAAACAAGAGGTCTTAAAAGTAATTAACGCACAGGGATTTGCCTACAATGTACACAGTCATGCAATTAATTATTATGGGAATCTTTACGTATGGTACTTAATTCAAATAGATCATGATAATCTATACACTGTACGCCGTTATACATGTAAGGAGCGCCGGTAATAAATACGAAGATTGAGTCAAAAATTTAAATCATTTTTATTTCTTGTTCTTTTCAATACAATGTTAAATTACTTTGAAAAAAAATCCGAAATAGTAATTACAACTTTCTTTTTTGTTTAATCATTTGAATTTTTTATGAGGTACATTAGTATGTAAAGGACATATTTATTTACGCGAATGATACGACATAGAAAAAAAATTATCGGATGTTTGTATAACATTGTTTCCTAACGAATGTGACTAATTTAATTTTAAATATTTTTCAACATTATGAATGTTAATAATATCAGATTTATATACTGTTTGTATTTTTACATCGTTACCTCTAAAACCAATAAAAATACTAATGTTAGAAGAAAAATCAAATCCCGCCGAATACTGAAAAACCGATTTCAGTTTGTAATCATACGGATTTTATTTTTGGTATTGACTATTGAGTTACGGTAACATTTTTTGTGGATGATTTTTTTTATTTATTATTTTATGTAGTAAAAGCACCATTCCAACTGTTACTCAATTACATAAGAATTGATGACCCGGGGCTATATACATGTATGTTCTGAGCTGTAGCGACACAAGATTCTCGGTCGCACGTGGCGATTCAATTTTAAACACAGACTGACCGAATGAACAAACGGGTGGGAAAGTGAAACAAAATGTTACACATAAGAAGAAGCCACTAAAAATGATTTTCGACAGATCTTGATATCGTTTCGCCAATCAAAAAAAAAAATACCAGCGCGAGCTCCTGTCAGCGGGCCGGGAGGAGGGGGGGGGGGGGGGGGGGGGGCAGCAATGAGTTCGCTTCCACAATGAAACGTATACATGTAGAAAAACTACAGAAGTGATTAATATGTGACCGATAGAATCTAATCCAAAGTTGTTTAAAACTGATGTGAATATTCTTTTAAATATTCATCGAATACCTCAACTCTGGACATTCTTTTATCGTGCTAGCACATACCGCAAACATTGATTATAATTTGATTTGATTTTTAAACCACCTTGTACGCTCTCGTATACATCAATGCTTAATCAACTGTACAAGTAAAATAAATTTATCTTTTCATCTTAAACCAATATAATAGTTGAAAACATAATAATCCGTGCAAAATATGAAACATGAACGCGTGATAAGGTACATGTAGAAGATCACGAACCGACCGCGGATCACTTGTCCACTCGCGCCGGATCTCCTCAGCCATGTGCGATGGATGATCATCATTTAAATGTTTAATATTTGGGGGGGGGGGGGGGTTGTTGTTGTTGTTGTTGATTTAAAACATTATTTGAACAGTTTATAAAATATTTTACATAAACAAACCAACCAATAATTTATGTCTGACGATGTTTCCGATTTGGAGTAATATCGTTCATTAATATTCATTTACACTCAAATTTAATTAAATACAAAATGGACAAACTTTTATAACATAAAATTAAAACAGTTCTTGTATTTACGGCTATATTTACTCAAACACGTTCATATGCATGGAAGTGTGCGTCTCGGTGTGCGAATCTTGTGTATTAAATAACCGCTATGTAGTGCAGCCGTGGCTGAGATCCTCGGCCGTGGGCGAACGATAGATTACGTAAAGGTACAACGCACAGACCCGCACAGCTCATAACCCAGGAAGCTTTGAAAAGATTGCAGTATAATGACCTTACTCTATCAAATAGAAGTTATTTATTTTAAACTTAAAACCCACAATTGATCTATGTCTATTATTGCTTTAGATTGAGAATGCCATTGCTTTTATTAATTAACTGAACGATTTCTTAATTGACACCCAATCGTTTAATCCATAAATATGTGTAATCAAAACGAAAACAATTCTTGAGTTTGCGGATAAATAAACACATATATGAGAGACGCAACTCTCGTGTATTAGATAACCGCTGACCGCTAGGTAGTCCAGCCGCGACCATGGTGACCGATTTTCTCGGCCGCTGGCGAGGGAGAGCTTACGTAATGGTACACACACACAGCTCTGATTCAAGGTAGATTTTAAATGCATGGAGTTTATAACTAAAATGTAATGCATATATAGATGTTTTTAATTCCATATTTTGTGGTTTACTAGAAAAGAAAAAGTTAATAATGATTTGTTTTCCAAATCCCGTTTTTAAGGATTGTGCATTATTAAAACTTAACAACAATGACTTAAACTCCTAAAAAAAAAAGCACGTATTCTAAAAAAAAAAAAATTCTTATGAATTAATGCCGTTTGTATAAACCAGCATACTTTCTGCAGTAACTTTATGCCAGTTGTACGCGCAAAGACTTTCGTTAACTTGTCAAATGAAAACAGGTACATGTTAACATGTAAAGCTTGTTACACTCATACTACACAAATCACTTACAAAATAACATTGTAACGACCTTTATGAGATCCCAACAAACAACTTTTCCAGCGACAGCCATATCAAAATCCTAACCGTTTTTGAGTTATTAAGCAAAAACTTTTAGGGGCCATTGGTCCTTAATTTAAGGGGCCAGCCCTTTTTTATTGGTGTCAAATGAGAGCCCTTGATATTCTGCACAACTTTTATTCTACATGTTTTAACAAATTATTTTTTGTTTAAAAGATACAAAGGAAAATATGACTAAATTTTCGCACTCTTCCGAATCCTGTTTTTTAACCCCCTACCTTTTCCTAAATAAGGAACGTAATCAAAAAACAAAAACCGATGTATACAACTTCAATGTCTTTGTTATTCAAATTCGTTGGATTCCCATTCCCTGCTATCATAGTCTCGGAGCCTTTGTCTGGAAACCAAAGGCCCCAAAAAATTTTAAAAGGGGAATAACTCGTTAACGGAAAGGGAATTCTAACTTTTATAAACTGATGAAGATAGTGTTTTGTAAAGTCCATTAGCCCTGAAAATTTGAGCAAAAACCGTTCAGAAATGAGCACGATATGAAGCCTCAAAGTTCGCGTCTAGGAAGAAAAAAAAAAAAAGAAAAACTAGATTCGATCTCGTTGCGAGCAACGAGTGGGTCTTCCGTCCAATTTTTGAAAAGAAAAGTTTAAACTTATCAATTCAAAGATAAAATCGTAGATCTAAGCGAAAAAAAGAGAAAAAAAATTTGCGGCACTCGAGGCTTGAACCCGGGTCGCCTGGGCCATGTCCACGACTATAACGACTGAGCTACTCGGACTCCGCTTCAGAACTTTGACGCTTAATTTCTCGAGAATGCATTGATCGATTTTAAAACTAATTACATATTCTTAATCAGTAAAAGGGTCACTATAAGGTTTAAAAATTTCAAAGAAAAATATTAAAAAATAAAAAAGTCGAAAAACTCAATTTTTGAAATTTCCTTCCGGTGACGACCGGAAGTGACGGCGGACATTCTCTATACCGAGGTACATTAGAAAAACGGTAGATCTATCATCTCTGAAAATTTCAGCCTTTTATCTTTACTCGTTTTTGAGAAACCCGACAGACAAAATTGACTTTTTAAAATCGTAAACGGACGATAACTTCTGACCGGAAGTGTTTTTTCAAAAATGAAAAAAAATGTATCAGCTTTAGATAAAAACACGTTTATATTGAAAATTTGAGCGAAATCGATCCTGCCATCTCCGAGAAATCTTCTGCACAAAATCGGTAAGAAAAAAAAAGAATAATAAGAAGAAAAGTGAAAAAGAAACAATAGAATAATAGAAGGGTCTTCCGCTGAAGACGGAAGACCCTAATAAGAATAATCTTAACCCGCACAATAATAGAAAGGTCTTCCGTTGGAAACGGAAGACCTTAATAAATGATTTCAAACATTCAATGGAGGATCGAGGCAATTCTGACCCGATGTTAAAACATGCTTTTAACTGACAATATCGTGCAAAAGTTACATAGTATGCAAATAAACAATAAATATGGGATGAAAGAATGACAATACATTCAAGCATGATAATAAATAACAACAATTGATGAACAATCATGGGATGTCAGTGATACGGTGTATTAACATATAAAACCGTTCGACCCAATATCGTAACAGGGTATGAACAATGGCATTATAAGTAATTAAATTCATTGGTATCTTTTGGTAAATATATAGTCATAACAATATCAGTGTCTTGCTATGTTTTTAAAACCATTTAAGCAAAATGGAATGGAACGGACATACGCATAGAAAAGAAAGCTACACTTTCTGTTCCGTTCAAATGAATAAAATTTGCACAAAAATGTTCTCATCGACGTTATATGGGCGTCGCAAAGTTGAACGACAAGAAACAAAACGATTCATTGCATTTTAAGGGTTACACGATTTTAGAAGACAAATAAAGTTACATCATCAGAAGTTAAAATTCTTTTGAAATGGTTTGTTAAAAGCTAATAAATCATTTAATGTGTTAAAAACAATATATTTGTTTAACTACATGAGCAGGTATGTATTTCATGTGTATTAATAATTTGCAATGATATCAAGTTCCTCTATAGCTGTGATCGCGTGATATCTGTATCTGATAGTATCACTTACTATTTTAACACCAGAAACAAGCACAGGTGTGATTACCTTGCAGACGCAATCTGTTAGTGTTTTGATTATTTTAATACGTATATTCCTGTTTATCAAATTCAATCTTTAATTACAACGCAAAATGTAATCTCTCTCTTTCTCTCTTCTCTCTCTCTCCCTCTCTCTCTCTCATAGAAATTGATTCTATACATTATAAGTATAAATATGACTATCTATATTAAATATTTTCTGACAAAAAAACAACTAATTGCATTTCATGTATTTTTGATGAATTTCATATTTAAAAAAACCTAAGGTCGTTTTAATAAGTAATGAAAGTACTTTTGGAAATATCATATCATATGAAATGTACGCGAGAGGTTAAGATTGCCGCTCCACGCCATCGACGTATTTGTAAGGTTTTTTATTAAGGTTTTGCATTATATCCAAACAATAGCTTCGGTCCTTCAAAGAAAGAAATTGGTCATGCTAAAAGAAATTGGTCATGCTGCTCCGTTCAACATGTTTTTTTTTTTTTTTTTTTTAATTCAATCAAAGTCTTATTATTTTCATACATGAAAAAGTTGTTAATTTGGTTTTGCAAAGTCATATTGTGAATCAAGGGCGCTTCAGAAGGATATGAACGAATGATAACTGACATCGTTAACAACGCTTGCTGAAAGTCTCTTTAAAAAACCCATTTTTAATGCAGTTGATCATAATATTCTACAATGCTTATAATCTTTAACCGTTTTTGGTGTTCATGGAGACGTCACTTTATCAATCGACAGATTCACGAAAGGAAAAGAAAAGAGAGAAAACATTTGATTAGTGCAAGCCTTTCGATAAGCCATTGAAATTAAAAACTACTAGTATTATTAATTTAAGTTTAACAAATGTAGCATATGGTTCAATTACAGAAATAACTAGAGCAAAGCTCGTTGCAAAGCAACGAGTGGGTCTTCCTTTAATGTCGAGAGTAAAGCTAGATGTTCCTGTAAGAAGCAGAGTTCTTAAACAAATAACAAGGGAAACTTAAACAAAAAAAAAAAAAAACGAATAATTCTTGGTACGACTAAACAAAATCCGAATGATTCTGAGTACGAATTAACAAAAACCTTTTCAAAAACGACTAAACAAAAAAATCCGAAAGTGTCAAAGTAAGACTTAACAAAAATCGAATTATTTTTGGCACGAGTTAGTTTCAATTTGAACTTGACGCTATTTTTTAAACCTGGACCGCGGAATCAAAATTTCCGGATAAATCTATTTCAATCCCCAATATCTCTGCAATGCATCGTCCGATTTAAAACAGATTTCAGATTTGAATTCATTAGGGCAATTTCTTTAACATTATTGTATTGTCTTTTTTTTTGTTAAAAAAAATGAAAATTTTTAAAAATTGGAACTACTTCCGGTTTTGGTCAAAATTGATGAATAGAATTTTAAATCCCTCAGCACACTGTAGAATGGAGATTTCCTCCGGACAAAATCACTTTTTAAAAAATTAAAAATGGCCGTCAAATTTGAACGGAAGTGACGTAAATGCTGAAACTTTAATATCATTGAGGCACGGTAACTTTACAAAAGCTCTGAAAATTTTATTGAAATCAGATGGAATCTTTTTGAGATATTAAGCTGAGAAGGAGTCAGAAAAAAAAAAAATAATAATAAAAAGAAACCGAAGCAAAACAAGTAATTGGAAACGGAAGACCCTAATTACTTATTCTGCATTTAAAATTGAAATATAAATATTTGGGTAAATATACAGTTTAAATAGAATTGAAAAAATTTGCTGGCGCAAAATATTTTCCTGATAATTACCTCAAGGACGCGACAGTGTCCTTCTGTATAGAGTGTCTGTACCTATGGTACATATATATATATATATATATATATATATATATATATATATATATATATATATATATATGTATATATATATATATATATATATATATATTAATAAAAATTTGATACAAGGAATGCGTAGCTTGCAATCATAATTTTAAGATAATGAAGAGTGTTATATTTTCTGCTGTTTTTGCCCTGCTCTGTCAAACCACAGGTAAGATAATTTTAAGACATTCCGTTTTATTTCATCTTCTTACCAAGTTTGTTAATTATGGGGTTATTTTCAAATGTTCTGTTTGTATACATGTAAATTTTTATATTGAATAATTATGTTTGATTTTTAAAAGATCTAATTACTTTATATCTGTCATTTATATTTGAAAGAAAACTATATGGTCATGCCACTATTAAGTATGTTTATTCTTCGAACAATCAAGAATAAGATAAATTTGAACTTAATGTAATATGGAATGAAATAAATAGTGTAATATAATGAAGAAAATGCAAATACTTTTTACTGTGTCAGGATATCTTTTATAATAAAGAAAGCAAAATTTGATTTAAGTGGCTTTGCAAATACTAGCATACGTGTACCAATAGCAGTAGCAATAGCAATACGAAGCCTATACTTATATCTTGGTGTGATAAATTTGTTATAGCCCTCGGTTGCTGTATATCAGCATTCGAGCCGTCCTCTCCGTTTCATTTGTTCATTGCTTTTATTAATTTTGAGAATATAGTTATTGTTTTAATTGGGTCTTTTAAGGAGAACTTGGCTCTTTGTCATTGACTCTTGACTCAACAACCAAAATAATTATACATTTTATCTGGTTGCAATTAATTATTACTTCATACGCTTATTTCTTCTTTCTAAATCCGCTAAAATTATTACTAAATGTGAAGCAGTAGAATATGTTTATCGAAAGACACAATTTAAACAAAGAAACTGAACATCAGAGTGATAAATAAAGCAGGATATAAATATTACGTAGTTACGAGAGAATGGCAATACTATGGAAACAGGGTGTCGGGAGAATCTGAAAACCAGTACCCTAACGACTCTATCTCACGAGGGGATATAAAAATAATTCATATCTAAAGTGTTTTAATAAATGTATTAAATGTATTGACTCCAATACGATATTATGATAATACAAATGTATGTGTGTGATTTGTATTTTTATGCTTCTAAATATTCCATATTCCATCAAATTACAGATTCTTACAAGACCTTCGAATGTGTACAAAAAGACGAGGCGCCATCCGTTATTCCAGTCGCCTTTTACGCTTATATTTCCCGCACGTTTAAAGCCCTTTCGCCATATAAACCTTTTATATTCGATGCTGTGGAAACAAATCTTGGAAATGGATACGATAGAAAAACTGGCATTTTCACTGCATCATCCAGTGGTGTGTATGCATTTTCTTGGACCATTCACGCCGCCGGTACACATCACGCTGGCTCTAGTGGTAGTCAATTTGGAGAGATGGCGGCGGTGTTGACACAAAATGGAGTCGCAAAAGGGTCGGTCTATGCAGATACAGAAAAACAACATGATGACGCTTCAGCCACAGGGTTTGTGATTTTGGCTGCTTCGAAGGGAGACAAGTTTCAAATCATATGTCCAATGGCCGGCCAGGGTGCTTTTTTCAGCACTAAATACAATGGGAGGACATCTTTTTCAGGATATCGCATTGCGTAACATATATTTGAAAAATAATGGCATATGCTACAAATTATGTTGCATATAGAATAAAAGATAAAAACAGGAGTAGATGTTCTTATTTATTTATAATTTTTTTATTTATTTTTTTACAAATGAAAATGATATATTTCGAAGAATATATAGTAAGTTCTCACATGCTAATTTCCAAGCAAGAGTCCAATTGGCGACATCTTTCACATTAAAAAATCTCTTATTTGTATCTGATTCAACTAGCTGCAAAATGAAATACAAGCCAATACGATCTAGTACTTATAATTGAACAAATATTGTGTTTTCATGTTGATTAAAAAAACACTGCTTTGTATGTGAAGGGGTATGAAAAATTTTACATCTAAGTGGAACATGATTTTGCAGAAATGTGAGACCTTCAGAAAATGATAAAAATAAAAAAAAAAAAATGTAGAAAATATAAATGCCTTTAACACATGCAAGTGTATTTATCAGTTTAAAGAAGTCTGAAAAATTTACAATCTCATTCTTAATAAATGAGATGAATGCAGTGAGAGAAGATTGTAGATAGATAATAGTTTACGACAGTGGATCTAGATAGATATCTAAACAATATAAGTTGAGAAAGAAACTGGAAAACATTGGACACTTGCTTATTCTAAACATTATACTGCAGTATATAAAATATATGTATCCTAAGATGTAGGAAGTATTCATTTTTTTTTTTAAATTCTAGATTTTTCTTCCCTGAATATAGTTTATGGCTAAAACACAAAACCTTTAATTTTACGATATAATTGATGGGTTGACTCAGAAGACTTTATTCTTGGGAATATAAACTTAAGTATCTGGATGATGACGATTAGACAATGTGTACTATGATTCCTTGATTCAATTATTTTTGGTAAAAGATAAGGCGTTATCAAGAGCACATCTTTCGTTTGAGGACTAAATCTATTCACGTTAATGTGTTCTAAAAGTACATGTTAGTTTTGAGGTTTTTGGACTGCAGAGTGATTTCTGTTACTGTACATTATAACGAGTTGATTTTTTCTCGAAATTTCAAAAATCACAATAGTCAAATCAATCAGTCATATTTGTGAAATAGCGTAACACACTTAGGTGTGTTACATTGCATATCGGAAATTTACGAAATAGGTACATCGACACACCTTATTATTGATATTTACATAATAAAGCTATAAGTCTACACTAATGCTATTAATTTCACTACACTTTCCTTAGTTTGAATAATCTAACTGAGTCTCACCACAGTTAGAATTCCTCCCTTATACCCGTAATGTAGCAGAAAATTGCTGAATCGCTCCGGAACGATTTTGGAGAAAGTTAATGAAGTTGCCTTGAAAATAACAGTCAAATTCATCATAACAAACCTTTTTGAGACTGCAAATACCTTTCAAGTAAAAATTTTAATCCAGAGAATGGAAGAATTCAACACCTTTTCACCAACGTACACGTATTTTCTTTGTAAAACTGGGTCCGTAGGGCATTATTCATTTTTACGATAAAACATATTCTATCTTCACTCTCCTAACAAATATAATGTAACTTTTTTTGCATGTAATCAAATATTTTTTATCATCACGAAGACAAAAGTAAGTACTTTGTTGAAATGTATATTTGTTATTTTATACTTTCTCTCATAAGAAATCATTAATATATATGAAAAGAATGTATAGCAAAAATCCAATGAAAATTTACCCGTGTTTGTATTATTATTTCTGAGTTTATTCATGCAGATGTGATATTGTGGAAACATTAACTAAAGATCCCGTTAGCGTTAATGTATTGCACAAGCGCAAGATTGTAAAATCCAAAAAATACAGGTAATTTCCAGGATTTTTTGAGGAATTTTCGTTGATTATTAATAAGCAAAGCTTAACTGACAAAAAATAAAACAAATTGGTAATCTTCAATTACCAATGATGTTTGAAATATATAAAACAAAAGACAGCATTCTTCCGATTTCTTGGTATTAAAGACCAAATATACGAATCTATTGTTTTAATATAGTAGTATAGATTTCTGGGATTAAATTTCATAAATTATTAATATTTTATATTTTTTGGGGATATGCGATTAAGCTACATGTAAAATGATGTCTGATTAAATACATTTACTGCGTTTTAATCATTCGTTAGGGATTTATTTAATGGGAGGACAGGAAATAAATCAACAAAACTTGAACTATCTGATAGTTTAACAATTCCGACGAATTATGCGATATAATGTAAATGTAAAGTATAGTTTTTTTTAAAAATCTTTAAAAAAAAGTTTCTTTGTTGGGAAGGTGCATTTAATTGCATTTTACACAAAAACGTATAAAAGACATAATGAAGATCTCTATTACAAAGATTGCACTGTATCGCAGTTTATTTTTCTACCTCCAAATAATCTAGTAATTCCTCAAAGAAATAGACGACCTTGCCATACAGTTATATACAGTAGGACAGATTTTTTAGTAAAAAGAAAGGTAAATAAAATCCAGTTGCAACGGTTGGTTTTATTGCTATCTTTTAAGGGGGGATTATTAACGTTTAAAAAAATTACGCTTGTCAAAAAATACTGCGAACTAAGTCACTCTCTTTGTCCCCCCTTCGTGCCTGGGACTGTTTGATACGTATGGTTGCTTTCAGTCCCCGGGTCTTCTCTTGATTCACATAAGACAGCGTTTTGGTTGTTATATTATGATGTCCCAATTTCTGGTTTTCTTGCTGAGCCTTTGGAAATCGAGTTTGTTCTCTAGAAACTTGTACTATTCATTTTTCTGGTAAAAAGGGTGGAGAAGGGAATCTACTCGTCAGCAATGTTCTCTTTGAATATGTACACTGTTTCATAAGAAACAATGTAATTCCTAGCAACGTCTTTTGAATCTATCCGATTGAGTCCTGGTTAAGCAATTTTGCTTCATTGTCCATTTCCATCACTGTGTTTAGTGTATAAGAACAACATAATGATATCTGACTACACTGTGAGAGATTATGACGCATAGACGCATGATAAAACAGAGCATTGTAATTATTTTCGTACGTGTCCCTAGTAAAATCTTCAGAAATCTTGAAGGCAAAATTCAGACACTAGTATACTAAGATCATCTAACAGAAAACATGATTTAAGCACAGATTGATAGCGATTGTGTGAATCGGAACAATTTTGACTTCAGAAATATGATACTTGAAAAGAAGTACAAAATAATTTTGCACATACATTGTAACGTTAAACATATAGGATTTGAGGGGCCCAATTGAATGGCATTCTTTTAAATAAATTCTTAAAAGTACTGTGTGTTAGGTAAGTTGCGAGGTGTACTTGAGCTGTAAAAATCTGCATCCGGTTTTCCTATTTTAAATTGAACAATAGCGTATGTTTAGATAAAAACTGTCACTATTTACTACATGTTTATTGGACATGTTAACTATTTCAAAAAAATCATATCGCTTAAATATGATATTAATTACATATTTTACACTTAAAATTTATATCAAAATAGTTGATTAAACGTAGGTTTGGATACCAAGGAAAAATTTGTTGATGCAAACTTTTCATAATAATTACATCCAGCACGCGAAAGTGACATTTTGTCTATTGTGTGTGTACCTCTAGTATACATGAATAAGTATTCGAAATACATGTATACATTTGTTACAATAAACGCGTAGCATGTAATCATTAGTTTAAGATTATGGAGAGAATCATTATTCTTCCTGATTTTGTCCTGCTCTGTCAATGCACAGGTAAGGTCAATTTTTTAAAGCAAATCCTTTATCTCTTAATTTCGTACGTGAAAACTATACATCTTCAAATTGATGAATGATGTTTGATTTTTGATACAGCTATATTTATTTTATATACATTATATCAATAACTTCTAAGAAGACAATAATTGGTATTTATCATTTAAAGTAATATATTGAATTTTGGAAAAATTGAGAGTAAGGTAAATTTGAACTTAATATATTATATGAATTGAAATCAATAAAGTTAGAAAATGCAAATACTTTTAACTGTGTCAGGATGTCGTTTGAGTTAAAGGAAGTACAAATTTGCAAATGATGGCATTTACCAACAGATGTTCAATATGACTGATTATTTTGTTAAATTATGTTCTTTTTCTCTAATTTTTTTTTTCATTTTTCATTTGCTTTGGATATATAGTATTTAATCTGTTTTCTTTACATGACTTAGTGAAATGTTTCATTCACTCCCCATGTTAAGCATATCGTCGGCAACCAAAATGTACACTTTTTCTGGTTGCAGATATTTACTATTTGAATCTTATCTACACTTTTAAAGTCTTGTGAAATTCTAAGTGAATACATGTATGTAATTCAGTTTACGATGTTCATCAAATGACATATTTTGACCAAGAAATAAAACTTCGAAGTAATAAATGTATAAATAAATAAAGATGAAATGACCATGCTATTTTGATTGCGTTAAAAGTATTTAATTAATTCATTGCACTAACTTTACAAAGATATTTTGATAACTCAATCTGTAATATGTAATTAAATGCTTCCTAATTCCTTATTCTATCAAATTACAGATTCCTATAAGACCTTCAAATGAATACAAAAAACGAGGTGCAATCCGTTGTACCAGAAGCGTTTTACGCACGTCTAAAGCAATTTCTGCACATTAACCTTTTATATGCGATGCTGTGGAAACAAATTTTGGTTATGGATATACCAAAAAATTGGTATTTTTTACCGCCCCATCCAAAAGTGTGTATGCATTTTCTGGGACCATTCACGCTGGTTCAAGTGGCGCATACAGAGAAACGGCAGCAGTGCTGACACAAAATGGGGCTGCAAAAGGGTCAATATATGCAGATACAGAAATCTAAAATGATGAAGAATCTGCCACGAGTTTTGTGATTTTTGCTGCTTCAAAAAGATATAAATTTCAAATTATTTGTCCAATGACAGGCCAAGGTGCATTTTTCAGCTCCCACGCCTCTTGGAAAACATCTTTTTCGGGGTATCGGAATGCTTAGCTGATTTTTGACAGCATATGCTACACTTTATGTCGAAAATTAAATAAACGATTAAACAAATTTATTTTACTAAAATTAATCATTTATTTTACTATGACTATATAAAAGTGCAAAAGGGCCAGAGTCAACGCTACGCTCGCAAGCCTATTTACAACAAAGACGTCCATCGGCCTCATCGTTCGCATGACTGAATGAGTCTGGAACAAGTATCTGCAAAAAGAAATACATATAATATGATAAGCACGGGTAGATAGATAAAGACTCTTACTGGTCAAAAAGAACTACTTGTGGTAAAAATGCAATAGTAACTTCATAATTTTTATACTTTTCATATGAATATTGATGAGATATACTATTGAAAGCCATTATAAATGTGTTTTGTATATATAAATGTGGTTAAGTCCTTTTACCTTTCAAATAAAATGTTTATACATATTCCTTATAAAAACTAATTTTATGGTAACCGTTGCAATTTCCGTCTAAACAAATGCGAATGATAACATCTCGAAAAGAATTGACGTTTCAGGTTTTCAGATTATATATAATTAGAAATTTTATAGATATATAAAAACAGGAAATATTTAAAAGTAAACAAACCATATCACTTGGGACCGACCTCTTACTTAATTTTAATGGTATGCTACAGAACCTATACATACACACAAATGTATCTTTGCGCTTCCGTGATAGTGTAACGGAAATGTCAGTATTTAAAGCACATGCTATTTCCTTGTATTTAACTGAGGTGATCTCGTGTTCCTCGTATAAGCGAGATCCTTAACTTACTTGTACATGTACATCATTATTGAAAACAAATGTAAAATGTACTAGCACAGATATGTTTCGTTAGGTTGTTTTTCTCCAAAAATTAAGGTATATGCTATCTATTTATTAAAAAAATGCCCTGACAATGGAAAAAATTTATGTTTTTTTTAAAAGACATTTTAAAGGAAAAAAAACTTTTTTTTAACTTGACGAAAATAACTAAATATGGTACACACTGATATTTATTACTTAACCCTAATATATAAGGTTTTATGTTACCTAGAAAAGATGATTAGATTAGGTTTCTATAACCTTTGAAACTACATTTGACTTTTATTCTTGTTAAGAGTCGCTGCGTTGGTATTTTTCAGCTTAAATGCTGGGGCAACATTAAAAGCATGCATGATAAAAATAAATCCTTGAACGACTAGATAGCCTAACAAACTTATTACTTAATATTAACGCAAACCAAGATATCATTAAAATCCCATTTAGCAGCCCACCAGATTTTGAATAGATATCAAGATATTGTATTTGACATTAAAAACTGATGTTTGGTAACACTCTTATGCCCCCGGTCTGCCGCCCACAGCATCTAATTAGGTCAGTAAAGGTGTATTTTATAACCAATAAAACATAATATGGTTGAAATGAATTTTCCAACACTGAATTTAAAAAAAGTAAACCCTAAAAAAAGTTAATACTATTCAAATTGAATTATTGTCATACCACCATACAATACTGCTGAAACGCAACGCTACGGCAAATCATTTTAAGCAGCAGTGTACTAATTGTATTGGTGATGGGACTAAAAGAGATGAATTTTGAAGCTTCTAAAACACTCTTTTACAATTGTATATAATTTTAATTACCGTGTGGTTAATAATATTGTCATTGAGTGTAGTGTTGAAATAAGGAAATTAATATGCTAGGTATTGTAGATAAAACCGGTTCTGTGTCAAAAACAGTATAATAACATTGCAGAACCAAGATTTTTAGGTCACCTGAGTCACTCAGGTGACCTATTGCAATTGGTCTTCGTCCGTCGTCGTGCGTTAACAATTTTACATTTTTAACTTCTTCTTGAAAACTACCAGGCCAATCGTTACCATTTTTGGTGTGAAGCATCTCTATGGTAAGAAGAATCTAAATTGTGAAATTTATGGCTCTACCACTCCTGGGGTGCCACGGGCGGGGCCAAATATGCAAAAAAAGCCAAATATTCAAAAATCTTCTTCTCTACTCCCACGCATGTGAGGAAAAAACTGGTTGCATGGTTGTGATGTCCATGAGGCCCTCTACCAAAATTGTGAAATTCATGGCCCCTGGGTCAGGGGTTCTGGCTCTAGGGTGGGGCCAATATGGCCATATAGTAAAAATGTATTAAATCTTAGAAAATCTTCTTCTCTACTACCATATATATTTGTTAAAACAAAAAGCATGATTATGATGTCCATGAAGCCCTCTACCTTAATTGTAAAATTCATGACCCCTGGGTCAGGGGTTCAGGCTCTAGGGTGGGGCCAATATGGCCATATAGTAAAAATGTTTTAAATCTAAAAAAATCTTCTTCTCTACTACCATATATATTTGTTAAAAACTAAAAGCATGATAATGATGTCCATGAGCCCTCAACCTAAATTGTGAAATCTATGACCCCTGGGTCAGGGTTTCAGGCTCTAGGGTGGGACCAATATGGCCAAATAGTAAAAATGTATTAAATCTTAGAAAATCTTCTTCTCTACTCTCATATATATTTGTTAAATACTAAATGCATGATTATGATGTCCATGAAGCCCTCTACCTAAATTGTGAAATTCATTACCCCTGGGTCAGGGTTTCAGGCTCTAGGGTGGGACCAATATGGCCAAATAGTAAAAATGTATTAAATCTTAGAAAATCTTCTTCTCTACTCCCATATATATTTGTTAAAAACTAAAAGCATGGTTATGATGTCCATGAGCCCTCAACCTAAATTGTGAAATTTATGACCCCTGGGTCAGGGTTTCAGGCTCTAGGGTGGGACCAATATGGCCAAATAGTAAAAATGTATTAAATCTTAGAAAATCTTCTTCTCTACTCTCATATATATTTGTTAAATACTAAATGCATGATTATGATGTCCATGAAGCCCTCTACCTAAATTGTGAAATTCATTACCCCTGGGTCAGGGGTTCAGGCTCTAGGGTGGGACCAATATGGCCAAATAGTAAAAATGTATTAAATCTGAGAAAATCTTCTTCTCTACTCCCATATATATTTGTTAAAAACTAAAAGCATGGTTATGATGTCCATGAGCCCTCAACCTAAATTGTGAAATTTATGACCCCTGGGTCAGGGTTTCAGGCTCTAGGGTGGGACCAATATGGCCAAATAGTAAAAATGTATTAAATCTTAGAAAATCTTCTTCTCTACTCTCATATATATTTGTTAAATACTAAATGCATGATTATGATGTCCATGAAGCCCTCTACCTAAATTGTGAAATTCATTACCCCTGGGTCAGGGTTTCAGGCTCTAGGGTGGGACCAATATGGCCAAATAGTAAAAATGTATTAAATCTTAGAAAATCTTCTTCTCTACTCCCATATATATTTGTTAAAAACTAAAAGCATGGTTATGATGTCCATGAGCCCTCAACCTAAATTGTGAAATTTATGACCCCTGGGTCAGGGTTTCAGGCTCTAGGGTGGGACCAATATGGCCAAATAGTAAAAATGTATTAAATCTTAGAAAATCTTCTTCTCTACTCTCATATATATTTGTTAAATACTAAATGCATGATTATGATGTCCATGAAGCCCTCTACCTAAATTGTGAAATTCATTACCCCTGGGTCAGGGTTTCAGGCTCTAGGGTGGGACCAATATGGCCAAATAGTAAAAATGTATTAAATCTTAGAAAATCTTCTTCTCTACTCCCATATATATTTGTTAAAAACTAAAAGCATGGTTATGATGTCCATGAAGCCCTCTACCTTAATTGTGAAATTCATGACCCCTCGGTCAGGGTTTCAGGCTCTAGGGTGGGGCCAATATGGCCAAATAGTAAAAATGTATTAAATCTTAGAAAATCTTCTTCTTTACTCCCATATATATTTGTTAAAAACTAAATGCATGGTTATGATGTCCATGAGGCCCTCTACTAAAATTGTGAAATTCATGTTCAGGCTCTAGGGTGGGGCCAATATGGCCATATAATAAAAATGTATTAAATCTTAAAAAATCTTCTTCTCTACTCCCACATATGTGGGCAAAAAACTGAATACATGGTTATGATATCCACAATCTCCTTTACCTAAATTGTGAAATTCATGGCCCCTGGGTCAGCGGTTCAGGACATGAGGGGGGGGGGGCAATATGGCAATAAAGTGTTAATGCATATAATGTTTAAAAATCTTTTTCTCTATTCTCACACATCTGTATAAAAAAACGACTAATAATTATGTTTGCCAGGAAGTCCTCTACTGAAATTTTAATTTTCATGTCCCCTGGGGTATGGGTTTTGACTCTAGGGCAGGGCCAAAATGGATGTATAGATGTTAATGCATATAACGTTAAAAAATTATTTCTTTACTCCCACACACCTGAAAGGAAAACTGAATTCTTTATTTTGTAGACCAGATCTTTTAGTTTTTCACCAAAATTATAGGTTTCACAGATCTTTTTGAATTGAATGTGGTTGTCATTACAAATTTATAATTTTTCTACTCCAGTATGAAACCTAATTAATTAGATGCATATATGAGACTCCATGACAAGTTTGTGTATGGGATATATGCTACTCAGGTGACCGTTAAGGCCAATTGGCCTCTTGTTTATGTGTAGCAATGAAGACCGATAAACTCACAGTCCACTTAAAGAACTTGAAGTTAACGAACTGAAGCTTTTGAACTGGGCTATTCTAGGGGAAAATCAACAATAATAAAATTTGTCAGTATCAGTATGATAATTAATAATTAAATAAATGAATTATAGTGTAACATGGCTTACAGCTTAATACTTTCCAAGTCAGGTATCAAAATTATGGCCAGTTACCCGTTGCGCTACAAATAATCATGCGAGAAGCACATCTCGCGAATTTTAAAACTTCGCTTAAATTTTCCAGATATATGTTAATGACAAGAAACTATGATAAAAATTCGGCATTCGCGGTTTTTTTTCTCGCGATTTGATGGAAAACGGGTGAATCGCGGAATTAAGTACTCGCGTAAAATAAGGAATTTGCAGTATGTTTTTGGTCCAACTTTTATTTACATCATCCCTTTGACTTAAAGGTTTTCCTCTGACATTTGAAACGGAAACACGCCTGCTAGCCTACATACACACCATATCCGATGAAATATAAATATGAAATCCACTATAAAACCGCAGTGTATGTTATATGAACAAGGGTGTATATCTTTTAAACTTTTCTGTAACATTCAAAATGGAAGAAATGTTTTTATTAAAAAAAAAAAGTGTAACGCAAAAAAACATTTAAAGAGAGATAAACTGAGTGTTTAAATTTTTGAAAGTATATCAATGTTAATTTTTAAAAAATAGTTCCTTAGTACCAAAAGAACTTAAAATTAAGGCTTAGAAAAAAAGAAAGTCAAGGGAAAAATGGGGAAAATACAGTTGTGAAACAGTCTTTCGTTCTTTATTTAAATTGACTGCAAGAAATAATGCAACTTTGTGTCTAGGACAAGAAAAAAAACAAAAAAAAAACTTATCAAACAAATCTGAATCGACTTATTTGCTGATTGTTTTACACGAATTAAGATTTTACCACCTTATATTAAATTGAAAAAGGCTTCATTTTTTTTATAGTAGTTGAAATCATTAAAAGCGATAAACTTATTTCATTCTAACGATCGAGGCTTCTCAATGCAGCACTTCACTCTAGGTGATCTGTCACCATCCAAACTATCTATGTTTGGAGATAAACTCTGAACTTCTGTAGCTTCATTCAAATTAACGGTAAAACTCATAATACAGTTATGCATAAATTTAATAAAATAAAAAACCTTTTATCATATATCTTCCTCATAAACACCCAAATGCGAGTTTTGATTTGAATTACATGCAGATGCATGTATTAATGCGATTCAGGCATGGTCAAAATCATTTACAAAACCACCTGCTACGTGTCTGTCTCGTTCTGTAGTATGTAATATATATAGGGGAAGAAATCTTCCGTGGTGTTCTCAACAACACAGTTCTTTCTTGCAAAACTACGCCATTTTGATGATTTCTTTTCTACAGGACATGTTGAAACCTTCAAAAATACATGTTGCTTTAAAGCACATTTATTTGTAGATTCAAACAAGATGAGTAATACTGGTTTTCTTTTGTCGGCTTAATTACCCCTTAAATATAACTTAAATTGCAACAATATCATTACATTAACCCTATCAAAAATTATTCATTCGTACAATGGCGAACGACGAACACCGTTGATACACACTCGAGCGCCACTACGTATGTCAAATGTTTTTCTCATTTAAACAAAAGATTTTTTCAAAATGAGCTTACACTAGGAAAAGTTAATAGGGTTTAATTTTGCATTATAGTGACAAAAATATTCAAGGCATGATACAATAATTTACCGAACTATCCGCTCCTTTTGTTGTCTGTACTGCGGGGAAAAAACATACGTGGCATACAAAACCACAACTTGCATTCTCATATGCCACAACGCCATTATGAGGATCCCATGTTTTCTACCTGACTTTTTAAAACATGTATAGGCTACAAAGTCTACTGGCTTGAAGTATTAGGATACATACTAGCTATGTTATATTAGTTTTGTTTTCGGCAACAATGCCTTAAGAATATACCTTTGCAACACTATTACTCTGTTGCAAAATACTGTAACACTCATCAAAAATAGATGGAATAAATATATATTTCAATGCGCTTGTGTCTAAAATCATATTCAAATCTATATTCAAATTAATTGCAAAAATAACGTAAATGGTTGCAATTAATAACAATTAAAATAATCTATAACTACTTTGAAACCTACTGAAAAACTATTCTACAGTGACGAACTAAATATAAACAACTAAATACAATACTATACTCTGTCCCTAGTTTTTGCTTTCACCACTTTTTGCTTGATATTTCAATAATAGTAAATACCTTTGTGCTCAAACTACGTTCATCCACTAATATGAAAAATATCCAGATAATCTATTTTGAAACGCCCCCTCTACCGCTTCAGGTTTCAATACACATCCAAAAATTGAAAGTCTACGGAGATTTTGCATTGCTTCAGCCATTAATAAGCCCGTATGATAACGTTAAAAAATTGTATTCCGAGTGTATTCCGAATGGAGAAAAGATGTAAACATTTCCCATTACAAATCCCCGTAAGAAAATTGTTTTCGTTCCTGTGAAATTTTATGAGTGAAAAGGAATAATTGTTCAATGAAGATATCTTGGATATATTCCCTTTCATCGATTTCAATTGTATTTTTTTCATAGGTATGTGTATTTTTATTAAAAAATCATCAAAAATTGATGGAAGCAATAACTTGGGACAGACTATAGTATATAAATGAAACCTTTAATACAAGTATATCATGTAAAGCATGCGAAGCCAACAAAGCGAAGCCAACAAAACAAAGCGTGCAAAACAATATTAAAGGTGCAAAAAGCTGCACGGATACAGATAATTGTTTGCCAAGATCTGCACTACTGTGTGAAATTGACGCTTTTTCAGCGAAATATACATCCCTGTGTGAAGTCGGGCGAGTGTCATTGCGTTCAATATATTCATATCTATTATCTATACTATATATATTTATCTATATTTATATTCTATTATCTATATATCATTATCTATATATTCAATACTCATTTATTTTCGCATAGTATATAAAGGATTTATAGAGCGTTAGCATACTATGCCGAAATAGAGCATGGCCACTGTTTTCAACGAAAATCTTACAAGCGCCGACAGTGGGTTTCGAACTCGCGACGCTAAAATCATCCCAGCTTGAAGCCCAACGCGTCACCGCTATATGATATATTAGCCAATAATGAAACTGACGGTATTTATATATATAAAACGTAGATATATACGACTGACATCAAGCAATTTAAATAATTAATCTTTCCAAAAACACTTCATTATTGACGGTGATTTTAAAGTTAAAGTTTCTGATAAACTTTTGAACAAATTGATTGAACATTTTTCAAAGAAATTCTATATGAGAATCATAAAAACGCTTTTTTTAAATGACACTTAAAGCAGTGGCGTAGCTAGAGCTAGAATGAAGCATAGGCCTGCACCAAAGGCGAGGGGTCGGGGGCCGCTCAAGGCCCCCAGCGGGTCCAGGGCAGCGCCCTAGTAGGGGGTTCAGGGGACGAAGCGAAAAAAATATTGTTTTTTACATTATTTTATTACAATTACAAAAGCAGGCTTTGACTTTTCGGTGAGAAAAGTTTTAATTTGCACGTGTCGCTCTGCGTGGCCACGAGGAGATACTGTATTATATCAACATGAAAATAAGTAACACGTGAAAAAATGTTGCGCAAATAGTACAAATGTACTTTTAGCTTAAATGATTTGATGGGATAGAAAAACAACACGGATTTGTTTTGGCTGTTCCGTCTATATAACCTTCTGACATGTAGTTCTATCATTTTAACAAGAGCTTGGACTTTGGGTAGTTGTGTCAAACAATGTGACCTACGCCTGTCTATTTCATTGCTGACCAATAAGCCATGGCTCTTTGAAATCAACAAGACTTGTATGGCTTTTGAGCTAAGACTACGCAATCGGTGCATATTTCGCTTGGAACCGCGTCATTTTTAACTTGTTTTGACGCAAGAAATAGATGGTAACGTCCTACCGGAAGTCCAAGGTCTTATTAAAATGGTTCTATAGTCCAATCCACACTTTGCAAAAGTTGTTCCCCTTTGCGGGGTCAACCAAAAGGTCAAAGGGGAAAAACACAACTTTTCCCTTTTTTATGCAACCAAATATTTGGGCGCCCTGTGAAGAAATCTCTCGGAATTTAATTTATTCCTTCGCTGTGTGGGTTGCCCCAACTTGGGGCAATCAAAATATCTTTCACACCGTTTTAATGATTTTCGAAATGGCAAGGCATGAATGAACTTTACACTTAGTAAGCGAATCATACTTCCGGCTAATACTCTTACGCATAAGTGAAAAAAAAACGTGATTTGAATCATTATGTATGTTACCCTATAAATGTTTTATTTTCAAGGTAAAATAATTAGAGTAACGTTTATAGTAATCTACATCTAATTATAGATTTAAATAAGGTTGTCATTGTATAGTAAATAAAATAGTGCAAGGCGCAATGCGTGCGCAAATAGTTAAATTTGCCGGATGCCTAATATGGACACAACTGTGATCGGCCGAGGCCGATCACAAAAATGAATAAGCAAGATGTTTTGTAGACACTACGCGGTTCGGTTTTACAGATTCGGACCACCGACGAACTCATACCCCCAGCATCCTCTACATGTGGGGGATAATTCAGTTTTGGCGCAAAATGTCCGTGTACAAGTTCACTTTGAAGTTCAGAGGGATTAAGAGACAAAATTAGAGCTATTAACTTTTATTTGTACAATGGCGAGCGATGGACACAGAGTCCGCTGAGTGATTCGACAGACGAATTTTTACACAGATCTGAGCCCCACTATGTCACGCAGGTCATGTACGTCAAAAGAATTCGGAACATTTTACAAGCTCGTTTCCGATTAATCATAAGAATTTTTTAAGCACGGAAGTGTGCCTACACTAGGACAAGTTTTAAGAATTTGACTAGACTTTGACCCGTGCGTGCAGGGGTTGACATTGCATATCGGACATTTCAAAATAGGTTTATCGACACACCTTATTGCTGATATTTACATAACAAAGCTGTAAGCCTACAATAATGAATGCTATTAATTTCACTACACTTTCCTTAGTTTGTATAATCTAACTGTGTCTCGGGAAAGGCCCTCACCACAGTTAGAATACCTTCCATATTACCGTTATGTAGCAGAAAATTGCAGAATCGCTCCGGAACGATTTTGGAGAAAGTTAATGAAGTTGCCTTGAAAATAACAGTCAAATTCATCACAACAAACCTTTCAGAAACTGCAAATACCTTTCAACTACAAATTTTTATCCATAGAATGGAAGAATTCAACACCTTTTCACCAACGTAAACATATTTTTCTTTGTAAAACTGGGTCCGTAATTTAAATAAGACATTATTCATTTTTACGATAAAACATATTCTTTCTTCACTCTCCTAACAAATATAATGAAACTTTTTTGCATGTAATCAAATATTTTTGTCATCCAGAAGACAAAAGTAAGTACTTAGTTGAACCATTTTAAACAAGAGCCTGGACTTTCTGTGGGATTTTACTATCTAGTTTGCTCATCAAAACAACCTGTCAGATATTGTCATCCTTTCTATTAATTCACTAAAAGATGCTCATTAATATTCATAGACTGAGAAAACCGGAAGTTGTTTGCCAAGATCTGCAATGCTGTGTGAAATTGAATCTGTTTCAGTGAAATATACATCCCTGTGTGAAGTCGGGCGAGTGTCATTGCGTTCAATATATTCATATCTATTAGCCATTATTTTGGCTCCTGTCTGTTTGTCGCTATATATTCAATACTCATCTCCATTCGCATAGTATATAAAGGATTTATAGAGCGTAAGCATACTATGCCGAAATAGAGCACGGCCAATGTTTTCAACGAAAAATCTTACAAGCGCCGACAGTGGGTTTCAAACTCGCGACGCTAAAATCATCCCAGCTTGAAGCCCAAAGCGTCACCCTATGCTATATTAGCCAATAATGAAACTGACGGTATTTATATATATAAAACGAAGATATATACGACTGACATCAAGCAGTTAAAATTATTAATCTTTCCAAAAACACTTCATTATTGACGGTAATTTTAAAGTTAAAGTTTCTGATAAACTTTTGAACAAATTGACTGAACATTTTTCAAAGAAATTCTATATGAGAATCATAAAAACGCTTTTTTTAAATGACACTTAAAGTCTTAATAAAGAACGTACAAGAAATAAATTCATTGAGATCTTTTCTGCTAAACATTTCGAGTTTTCTCGGTAAGGTCAAACGTCTCTCATTTCTTGAATAGAACATAAACCTTTGTTAACTTTTTATTGTACAACAACTTGTTGATTTAATAAACAATCAAATCAATTGATTAATTTGAAGAAAAAAAACCCAAACGCTTGCTTTTCCGGTGACTATTTAAAGAGACTAGTCAACACTCAAACGTCACAGCAACTTATAGCAAAGCACGTCAGTATATTCAACAGTCGGCATAATAATAACAATAGTGTCGTGTTGTGCATGTACTATGCCTACTATGTTTCAGGGTTTGAAACCCTCCGGCTTGTGCACTATGTATCAAACCCTGACTACTTTTTAGGCATAGTACATGCACAACCACCACTATTTTATAGATGGCTGGACAGCTAACCATAAGTAGACCCCGCCTTCATCAAATTGGAGTTTGTCAAGTACTGCTCAAAGTCCAAGCTCTAGTTAAAACGGCTCTATTTAGAGCAATGTGAGCAGCGATTTTTATGCCGATATTTTTTAATGTGAAGTTATTAATTAGTATTTGATAAGTTTATGTTTTATAAACGTCTGTTAATCACATTATGAGGATGAAGCAAAATTACAGTAGCAATTACATTTATTTAATTTATTGTTTAACAGTGCCTATTTTATTCTTTGACTAAGTTTCCTAATTCCTAATATACTTACTAAAATTCGGATTTATCAAAAACTGCTATCATTGAATTTCGTTAGATTTACGGTAGAAATTTAAGCGTACATGAACAATGTAGACTGAATCACCAAGCCAAAAAAACCCCCACAAAAAACCAAAACAAAACAACAATCACAGCAAAACAAAAACAACCTTCCATGTTTTAATTACTTGTTTCAAAACAGCTGATTTTATACTTATACCAAACAAATAAAATTCTTAAACATTGAACGTCTTTTCTTGGTCATTCTTTATTATTATACTTTCATGTTAAATACTGAAATCTGATTGCTTTAGACGCAGTTGGTAATCCGTTCTATTACCCTCAGCGTTAGCAACGCACTTGGCAACGGTTAACACAACGAATTGTTACATGCGCGTATATTAAGCGTGTACGGTTCGCCGTAGGATTCTCTTCATTTTTATATAAAAGCAGTAAAATTTTCTCTTAAATTAGGACATTCAGTATAATAAAATAGATAGTGCCTGTTTGGGAGGGTAACTGTTGAAATTGACACCCCTCGAAAACCATTGTCAACCTCCGCTTCGCGCCGGTTGGCAATAGTTTTCTCGGGTGTCAATTTCAACAGTTACCCTCCCAAAAAGGCACTGTTAATATAATGGCGAACTTTTACACTATTACAGCATACGTATTTAACTGTCACACAATTCTATGGAACGCCAAATTAACATATATTCAAATATTTGTACCTATCTTCAAATAATTGTACCTATCTTCAATTAATTGTACCTATCTTCAAATCATTTGAAGATAGGTACAATTGAATTAAAGATAGGTACAATTGAATTGAAGATAGGTGTAAATAATTATACCTATCTCTAAATAATTATACCTAGGTACAAATGAATTATACCTAGGTACAAATGAATTATACCTAGATACAAATGAATTATACCTAGGTACAAATGAATTATACCTATCTTCAATTCAATTAAAGATAGGTTCAATTGAATTATACCTATCTCTAATTTTTTTGAAGATAGGTAAAATTCATTTAAAGATAGGTACAATTGATTTGAAGATAGGTTCAATTCAGACATATCTTCAAAGGATTTGAAGATAGGTACAATTCAATTATACCTAGGTTCAATTCGTTTTGTGTATTGTTGAAAATAATGAACGCTCCCTTGAAGACATTTCAACATGGAGGGAAACGAGTGTGTGTGTATGTGTGTGTGTGTGCAATATATTTGCAAAAGGCATCATTTACTTATTAAAATATACTATTTTATAGGGAACCTTTTTTTCAAAATGATTACATGTAGAATATTATATAATTTTTGTCGTTATCTGACAGGGTTTAACTTATTTTTTTTTTTTTTTTAGAAGTCAGCGTTTTATTCTTATTTTTATTATTATTATTTTTGGGAAGTTAATTATCTTTTATCTTTTAAGTAAAACAGTTTTTAGTTATTTATTTTATTTTTTTTTATTAATTATTTTTTAAGGATTGACTTCATGTGCATGTTACATGTATGTACACATAATGTCACATAAAAATAGTGCTAGCACGGATATGAAATCATGTCGGTATGTTTAGAAAATAAACTAATAAACAAAGAAGATAACTATATAAATGTGTATTTGTCAGTGTGTCAGAGAATGTAGTTCTATATCATAACGTTATATGTACTGGTGCATACTTTTAAATGAACAAAGTTTGTCAAACGTTGGACGCTCTACGTTACGTTTTTTTTCTTCAAGGGAAATCGATATGTGTAGTTGAGCTTTGCCATGCACTGCACAATCCGTTTAAATCCGGTCAAAGCAATTTGAAGCCGGAAGTAGCTACATGAAAACAAAATTGTTTCAATATGGCGACGACTGGTCAACCACAGCGCCAAAACAAAGGTAAAATTCGGATATCTTAATGATTATCAATTATAATATAAGATTTTGTCTCTATAACTATAAAGGAAATAATGCAAATTTAAAGATTCAATCTTGTTTATTAAGGAAATATAGTTGATTTAACGTAAATTTACTGGCATTGCTTCACTTTCATGTAAAAACTTGAATGCAGGTAAAAACATTACACCCTGTAACTGATTTCAGCATGAAATTTGAATTCTTTATTCGTTTTTATTATTTATGTTGATTTATTTTTCAGGCAGAGTACAAGTTGTGGTATCCTTTTCAGTTAATATTTACATACCGTGCTTCTAGTGAAAAAAAAACCACGGCTGAAAGTGTTGGGGGGGGGGGGGGGGGGCTAGTTATCAAAAAACAAACAAACAAATAAAAAACATGAAGACAGCATGAATTTGAAACTCATTGTTTAAAAATTATTAAACTGACATTTTATACATCATTGTAAGTGATGCAACTGTTATTATGACGATCACAGCATTTAAGGTGGCTCAATACAACGTGAAATATTTTCTCAAATCAGCAAAAAATTACTTGATTATGATAGATATCATAATGGATAAGAAGTATTTAAGTCTAATAGGCCAAAAAGTATGCAATTTTGGATGAAAACTTACATTTTCAAAAATTTAATTCAGTTATGATGAACAAAAGCTCCTGGCAGATTCGAACTCATGATCTGCGATTCAGAAGCCCAATACTTTAACCACTGAGCCACGACGATATACAACCAAATTGAACGATATAAACAGTTTAACAAAACATTTAAATCGCCATCTTGTGACGTTGTTTCTTAAAAAGTATAAGTGTAGTTGTAGTGATGTACCTTAAGTTTAGTATCGACAGCTCGACAGCTCTGTTTTGATTTTTCATGTTTTATTAACCATGGTAACTACCGATAAGAACTGAATATTTCATTCATCATGTGTAGTCAATAAAGTGATGACCTCCAGGCATGCAATAAACGAAAACAAAAAAAATTACTGTTGAGAAGTGCGAACAAGTCGACAATGCATTTAATTTATATAAATATGTTAAGGCCATAAGTTAATCACATGTGGGTTTTTTTTATACAGTGCTATTATTTACGATTTACAATAACAAACTGTTGATAATTCACAAAACTGAGTAACATTGCCAGTCATAATTAAATTTGGAAATTTTCCACTTGTCAAAATCTCTATTTATTTTTTTTTTTAGATTCAATACTGATTCATGTATTGTCATGATTTTATGATGCAAGTTCAAAGGGAATCAGTTTACTTTTTAACAAAAGATATTTCCTTAATTAAATGATAGAGATCCTCTTTGCCATATCAAGTCCTCCTCTACCTTAATGGATGGTACTTTGCATTCTTTTTCTTGTGTGAAATTCTCATCTATGTGTACAAAAGTGAGTACTAGTATGTCTTTTAATTTTACATTCCTTTATTGGTAAAATCCCAAAAAGTTAAGATTTTTAAAAAATTTTGAGAGAAAAAAAATTTCAGTGGAAAATAATGGTATATGTTGTGGAAGTTATGTGATAAATGATAATTAACAATAAATAAAAGAAAATGTGTGTTAATCATGAGCTTTGAATAAATGTGAAATAAAAAATGAATTACAAATTCAGTAAAATAGTATAATTTCCTCGAGTCTGGTGTTACTTCTAAATTTATTGATGAACTTGTAGATGAAACCCTTCCCTATGCTGACAATGTTCTCCCAGCAGAAGTCATACTGGTGTTCATTTTAGCAGGCATAGAAGCTTTACGGTTATTTTTCGGTAAGTACATTAAAGGTAGAAATGCAGAAAAGGTTAGTTTATTTGAATGTATCTTAAACAATGTTAAATGCTTTTGAAAAATGTATGAGAATTCAACGAGTTTTATATTTACATTCAATGTATATTTCCTCTTATGCTTGCATTGTTAATCTGCGATATTCAATTTTCTATGGATACACTTTGCTAATCCATGCACCATGAGCACAAATATAAACGTCTCCACATGTTTTGACACACAAAGTGGTGCAGACAAATTATCATACCGCCGTTAGCATGGTATTCAATTTGTCCGCACCGCTTGGTGTGTCATATGACTGACGACTTCAAAAAATAAGCATTCAATGCTTAAATAAACTGGTCTTTGTTTTTAAGCAGTTCTTATACCCTCTTAATAAATATACCATATTTACGTAGAATAAAAAATTAGAAATGGAAAATCTTGAAAATAAATATTATATAATATAATCTAACATATACGTACATATCATGATTACTGTAAGTCTAATTTAGTAAAACGAAAAGATCTGAATTCGTGAGAGGTAGCAGTGGGTTCAGATATTGAACATCTCATTTCAGTTAGATTTCCTGGTTTAAAAATTATCGTTTTACTTATAACTGTATGCTATCTTTTTTAGCACAAAAGGGGAACCTGACGGAGCGGATAGTGGGGGTAGTGATATCGATATTGCTGAGTATTCCTGCGGTCCTAGGGGCCCTTTATCTCATTTTATGGCAGACCTATGTGTTACGAGTGGATGTCATTCTTGCTGCCATTCAGGCCGCTTTCATAGGACTGGAACTTGTTTTTGGAATTGTCAGCATGATAAATTTTGCAAGGTAAAAACCTTTTATTTGGTATATATACCAAGTGTTATTTTTTCCTTAATATATTATTATGTTGCTGTATTAAAAAGAAATTACTTAAGAGATTAATTGGAGTTTAATCTTACTAATTTTAAGGGATGAACTAACTTTAAAACAAAGATTGAAGGCTGAAAAGTCAAAATATTGCCTGTGAAATCTATTTTGTCTAAAATATAATTAAAATAAATAAATCTAAATTAAAAAAAAATATCTGAAAAATTTCTGCGGATTCATATTTTCTTTCATTATATAAATATCAATGTTTGTTTTCTTTTTTAAAGAAAAGGCTGTATATGATGTATAACTACTTTTATTATTAAGCTATGTATGAATTTATTTTGAATTTTTTTTTTCAGAGCCACGCCATACTAATTGATATCAGTGCTGTCTTAGAAAGTGGGTCTTTCCTCTTCAGGGTTTCTAGCTGAAAGAATGACGAGACATTCAAACAAAATTTATTTGAAGTTCACTTGTACCTGATCTGTTTTTTGTGATAGCCAATTAAAATGACAAATTTTTAAAATTACTGATATACATGTATTTAAGTAAACTGTACTGCCAACAATGCATGACTTAGTGTGGCAAAACCTGTCCTTTTACCTGTATCTTTACTTGTATAGTGGCATGGATTGTGGTTAATTACCTATGGGGTCGCACATGCATGCAATTGTAGTTAAAAAATCCAATTTACCTTCTGGGTAGTTGTGTACATTATACTGTGAAAATATCGTTTAAAATCAGTTGGGCTAACCTTTCCTGGATTTTCAATTTTTCATAAGAGGTTCTTGGTGTCTGATGTAAATTCATAGATCCACTTGTGTATATCATAAACAAAGACTGTTTTGTCTTTACATGGGGGACATTAATACTTGGGTAATGGGTACCACTTAATCCATGAAATTTGAGCCCCCACAAATAGGGAATGATTCCACAGTAGTGTGAATGTGCATGCTTTCATGCAAAAAGTGCCAGTGGTTGTGAATTATTTCCATTAAGATATTCTGAATGAGAAATATTTTGTATAATTTTACAGATTAAAAGAGAGAAAATCAATTTTTTAGTTCTTAATTTATTATTTACCTAAGTATGAATTTCAATAATAAAGTAAAACAAAAGAAGTTCAACTTCCAAATGGTTTATTTTTACGATTGCATGATTTTTTTTTTTCAACTACATGTATAAGTTCGATAATGGTGATCTTTCTTCTTAAGTGATCTTAAGAAATATGAAAAACGAAATAAATTGTAAAGACTCCACAACTTTCACTTTCAATCTCTGTTATCAGAAAATGCCCTCTACAGTAAAAAATGCAAAGGTGACACAACTCTTGCAAAAAAAAATGTCTGAAAACAACAAAAAGTACCAACAACAAGAGTGGTCTTTTTGAGTTTTACAGATGGCCACTGGAGATCTTTATTTTGGCTAGGAGAGGAGTTGTACACACAATCAATAAAATGTCGCAGAACACAAGGACATCAGGTATGTATCTAATCGAGGTAGATGCACATCAGGTGGATTCCAACCCAGCACCGTTCCCATTGCAGACCAGTGAAATGTTGGCGATCTTCTTTTTAACATTTTCCTTGTCTATACAGTCCGTTTCCATCTGAACCCTCACACAGTCTTCACAAGTTTGTTCACTTTTTGATACACAGTGATTTTTCACTTTCGAGTCCCAACCACAGGTGAAGAGATTATCGTTTCCTTGCCAACTTAGACTGCTAACAAAGTCTGTATGGGAAGTGTCTTTGAAGCTGAAAAAGAAAGATTTAAAAAAAAATTAAAACATACTTTCATAAAATTATTCATTGGTCAGCAAACTGAAAAAAAAGGAGATCGAGGAACTATATTCATTTATAATTCTTTAAATTTTAAATTAGGGAATTATATTTATTTGGAATTCTTAAAAAAATAATTTTTTTACAACAAACTTAGAAGACTATTAACGACTAAATATTCCAGGTAAATTAAACTATGAGCCAAAATAATTTCTAACATCTCTGAAGCACCTGATTAAACATTAAATTAAACTCAAAATGCCTCAGCATTACCAAAAAATTGATACCTTATCATCACTGCCCTACTATTGAGTGGAGTCCATCTCATGATATACCGGTACATATAAGTTTGTGAAAAACACAAATTACCTGACTTTACTATTGGAGTACATGTGTACTTACATCTGGCGGCCTGCCTCCTTGTCCACAGACACGACAACAGCTGTACAGTCCTCCGACGCTGAGGCCAACAGGCGGGGACTACAACAGTGAGATAAAGAACCTAGAAGGGTGACCAAAAATGGACGACAAAGCAAAACAATAGATTCCTTCTTTTACACCAGTGGTTAATTCCACATATTTTCATCATAATTTCGAAAAGTTCACAACTGCTAGACTAATTAGTTGGAGATTTTAAAATTTGCTAGGGACGCTTCTAACAATTTTACAAGGATATCAACTCATCCGTCCTCATGTTTAATAATGACCTACAATTCTCTTTTCAATCATGAATGTACATACATTTTAAATAAATCAACATTGTCAAAGAGGGAAAGAAGAAAAGTTAAGTTTGTTTTAAAAATGGATTAGTTCCCCTCCATAGCCTTTTATCTTTCTTACTTTTCTTGACAAAATGATAACTTTGTGACTGCCCGGGAATGGCAGCTGAAAGACAACGTAGCTCCTACAGCCTTCCTGGTATCCTTGACGACGACCTGTCCACACTCTCCTCCGACAGCAAAAGTGTGCGTTCCTGGTTGCCACACAACTTGTTTTGGGGAATGTAGAAGAGGGGATGTGTCTGAAAAATGAAATTACAAGTACCGGTATAAACTTGGACATGCATATACAGAAGCATTAACATTAAGCCAAGGGACTGCAAATCAGTATAGTGTAAAGTCATGATTTTTGTCCAAAAACTGAGTTAGTTGTTGAAAAAAAATGTAACATATTAACAAACCATGAATAGAAAGTTTGCTTAAAAGACAACAGAAGATCTCAAAAAATGTTGGGTAGTGTACAAAAACAAAATACCTGGTTAATAAAACAAGTGCTAACTTAAGAATTCAAAAAAAAAATGCTGCAGCTTTCAAAAACCATTTTGAATCAAAATCGAGTTACGTTTTCAAAAATAGTGTAAAAAATCCAACAAAATGTGCTTGCTAGTGGATTAAGGCTTGCAGTCAAATCCTTTAACACTAGTTCCTACCCACCTACTATGACTATGGGGACAATGGGGGGAGGAAACCCACCTAGAACGGTCACCGGACGAGACTTCCGTGTGTCCCACAGGAAAACTCTACCATCCTGTTAAACAATAATTCATGCGCCATATAAAGTAGTTCTTAATCAGAGAATATTAAGCAAGCTAACATGAAATTTAAAAAATTTAGGCAGATACTGTATCATCAACTGTTAATACCTGAGCATATTTTTGAGTCAGCGAAATCAACATATTCTTTTTATTTGTAACAGGTACCGGTTATTGTGCTTTTTTTTCAAATTATTTTGAAATGTTATAAATACACTTTATAGAAAATTTCTACTAACTGCTGAACAAGACAAAAATAAGGCTGGCTCTGTTGGGTGACAGCTGATACACTCCACGACATCGTGATGGGCTGAAACACAATCCAAAGCAAATCGGGAATATAGAATTTTATAAAACCTCAATGGTTAACCAAGGATGTTAAATTTCAATTAGAATACACTGAAAGGACTAAACAATGATGATATATTTCTTCATCTTAATTCCATTTTATATCAAGAAAGTGTTACATTTCTTACCTCTATATGTATTTGTTGAATGCATATTTTCCAAATCCCACACTTTGACACTGAAATATTTTCAATATAGACTTAGGAAAAATTGTTTTGAATACTCAAAAACAATGGAAAGTTCTTTTAAAATTTTATGTAGCTTATTTAGTTTGTTTTCTTTTTCCGCATTTCTTGCCCCCCCCCCCCCCCTTTGGTTGCATTTCTTGGCCCTAATTCTATTTATCTATTTTTTTCATCTCTTGGCCCCTAATTCAGATTTTTCCCAGCCTCTCACTTACCAGCGGTCGGCTCCACACGAGACAGCTGACTTTCCTCCACTGACCACACCCACTGATGTCACAAGGTCATCATGCTCCACGACCCCACTCACATGAACAAAGGTGTGGAAATTATCCACCAAGTCCCATAACGCTATGCCACCTATAAAAACATGAATATTCATCAACAATTAAAATAATATAAAAAAAAATTTGGGGGGGGGGGGCAGGCAATATGGCTCATAAACCTGTGCAATTTCTACTCAGTGACTTACTCGAAATTTCTGATATGCACCTGTACAATTTTATGATAAGTTTTAGAAGAAAAACAAAAACCTGAAGAAGAAGAAGAAAAAACAGCATGTGTGAGATGCTGCCAGTGTTTGTTATGTCTAATGAATTACACTGAGCAGAGATTGGGATCAGCCAAGAGATAAAGTGACATCCAGGAATAACACACAGATCAAACTCTCTCTTTGTTTTGTCTGACAACATTCCTCTATTAAATAAGCTGTGCTTTATGGGCAAGGTTTCGTAATGTTAGGGCTCGGTGCCATTTCCTTCTTGTCGCATTGCATGCACAGATTATATACCGGTAATCTTTTTCCTACAATTTATTAAAACAAGTTCAAAATTTTATTTTGAAATATTTTTTGATTAAGCAGAGAGACAGTCCCCTCAAATTTAATTCAACTTCCTGATACACTGACAAACTGTGTTGATTTCAACTTAAATTTTTTTGTTTGTTTTGTGAATGATTGTCTGAAGTTAAATAAAATTACTATTCTTTACTTGTTTATATGTATGCCATATTAATAATTCAGAACTTCACTCAGTAAGGAATACATTTTAATTGTTGATATACTATGCAAATTATACAATGTAGGTTAAATTCATTACACATGCATTAATTATCAATTAATTGATTTAGATGGGAATGCACATTACTATAGCTGCTTATATTAATTTTTCTAGGTCAATGAAGAGAGGAAAATGTAACTCTTCCTTTTCTTTGCATAATATTAACTAGCATAATGGCCTAAAACATTACCTTTGACCCAAACATCAAAGGTAAAATTTGAGATCTGCATAATGTCCCCTTAAGATTATGTGGTTCAACTTCCTCCCTCTACATTTCACTTGGATAATTATATATCATACAAGAATATATTAACTACCGGTACTGTCTATTTATTATAATGAAAATTTTAAAGGTCTTGGGCTTTTTTCACAGTGTCTTGAGAGTTGAGATATATCACAGCACAGGACAAAATTACACCCAAGGGAATGGAATATAGGACACAATCAGATGTGAGAAATCCTTGATCCTCAGATTAAATGTACCTCTGGACAATCTACATTCATAACCATAATCATCTGTCTGAATGAGTGAATCTAATCTAGAGCTTATAAATTTACTGGCATATATCTCTCTGGCTGGAATACATCAAAAATAGCAAGGATCCAGCTATGTCCAACTGCTATAATTAATAATGCCTACTATTAACACAGGGACACCTGGCCACATGCATTTTCCTTCCCTCTCCCTCACTTTCTCTGTTTCTCTCAGTGTGCTGGCCCATTCATTAGGCCTCTGGCACCCACCCAGAACTGTCACTGTACTAAACAACTGTAACCTGTTTCATACCTATTATACCTGCAGCCCCATTCACTAAATCTAGGTATTTTGGTTGCTCTCAATACAACTCCTCCCTTTCAATTTTAAATGGACCTAATCTGATTTTTTCCCCTAAACTTGCTTTTGTAATTGTGTTTGTGCTTGGGTTTTTTTTTCGCAACATTTAAAAAAAAGAAAGAAGAAAGAAAAAACTCTTTTTGTACAATCTACCTCAGGATCTCAGTAGAGGGGCCTTAGAACTATATACATATACTTTACAGGGGACAGTTCACTGTCTGAACAGAGTCACTCAGCAGTATTTGCAGTGGTCTAACTTACTCCGGACAATAAACAAGACAAAATCATTAAACAAACATGTACATGATTTTAACTCCCTTTGGTTGCCCAGAGAATATTAGATTAAAGGTCTGTGGACCCTTTTTAAATCCATAAATTCTGTACATGTACCAAATGCTGAAAATAGCAATTAGGAGTACAACCTAAAAACAGGGGATATTATTAAATTTGGTAAATAGATGTAAAGGGAAAAAAATCAAAACAAAAATGATATTAGATAACTTAATTGTGATTGAAACATAATTGCACAGATACAAGTACTATCTATAGGGTATCTCATGGTAAACTGTGATATGTCAGAAGTCAGAACTTATTCTGAGGTTAAGTGTCGAGATAACAGATTTGGCAATGGTGGAAATCGAAAATGTTAAGTGATCCTCTTGAAGAATATCATAGCCCTACTTATAGCACATTACTTCCGTAAGAAACTCTCATAAGATACTTAGAATACACATACCTTACACAAACAACACCTTCGCCAATATTTTTATACAGTAACAATTAAAAAGTTACAGTTACTGACAGGCAAAAGTATTAATTACATGGTGCTTTAAAATGACCACACAATTACCTCATAGCTGCAATAATGTAGCCCTCTCCCGATTTTCTTTTTTTTTTTTTTGGGAGAGGGCTACAACTCCATAGGATCTCCGTAATGGTGCAAGTGCGGGAGTGATTCACTCCCGCAACGATTTCGTCTCAAATCGTTTATAGATGACAATAACATTTGCATTTCTTACCTGAACTCTAACGTTGTAGATGTCTATGGCATAAATTAATCCAAAAATATCAAGTATAGTCCATATTTGGCATATATCGGTTATTTTTCGTGTATGTCAACAACGAAAGTTGAATTTGTCCGCCATGTTTACTGACCTTGACCGGTTTTATTTTGGGACAACCAATGAGAATTCAGGAGCGGATCTTGAACTGAATATAGGAATTCCCCTATTTTAAACATAATTAACGCGGTAAATATGAATTTTCCATTATATACCATTTCCTTAAATGATGTTTTAGTGATATAACGAGGTAAGATCGATTATTTACACTGACATTCACGTTATCAAGCCCATCAAAACTCCAAGCGTACATCCCATAAAATCATGCGAGAACTGTCATGGCTGCTGAAAAAGACGACTGGTAAACATGCTGATGTGTTTTATCTGGTTTTGATTTATATACGGTTAATTTGTTCAACCTGAATTTAAAAATCATTTTATCTAAAAGAAGTCAAATATAAAATCGATCTTTTAAGACCCAAGTCAGCCGCATTAAAAAATTAATTTTGCACCATTACGGAGATCCTGTGGAATTGTAGCCCTCTCCAGTAAACATCAAATATAAACAAGAGGCCCATGGGCCACATCGCTCACCTGAGGAACAAGCGGTATGATAAAATCAGCTCAATGGAGTCATAATACAAACTATCTGGACAATGTACAATAATTCATGTAAATCCTGTATAAATAAAATCCATTTTCCCCTGGATATTCTTATGTTTATAATCATTAGTCCCTTTTCTAACAGGATGATTTTATAGTCATATCATATGTTGAGTATTGCAGATCTAAAAAAGATCCCTAACAATAGTTTATATATGGGATATAAACGTACATCAAACTCTAAACCTTCTCGTGAGGCCAAAGAATTGTCCTGGGGCCAAAGTCTTAACAATTATAAAGAATCATCTGGCTGATTAGTTTCTGAGAAGATTTTTAAAGATTTACCCTATATATTCCTTTGTTAAACTTTGACCCCCCCCCATTGTGGCCCCACCCTACCCCTGGGGATCATTATTTTCACAACTTTGAATCTACACTACCTGAGGATGCTTTCACACAAGTTTCAGCTTTCCTGGCTGATTAGTTTCTGAGAAGAAGATTTTTTAAAAGAATAACTCTGTTTATTCCTATGTAAAACATCGACCTCCCATTGTGGCCCAAACCTACCCCCAGGGGTCATGATTTTCACAACTTTGAATCTACACTATCTGAGGATGCTTTCACACAAGTGTCAGCTTTCCTGTCTGATTAGTTTCTTAGAAGAATATTTTTAAAGATTTACTGTATATAATCCTATGTAAAACGTCGATCCCCTATTGTGGCCCCAACCTACCCCCAGGGGTTATGATTTTCACAACTTTGAATCTACACTACCTGAGGATGCTTCCACACAGGTTCCAGCTTTGCCGGCGAATTAGTTTCTGAGAAGAAGATTTTTAAAGATTTACTGTATATAATCATATGTTAAACTTCGATCCCCCATTGTGGCCCCAACCTACCCCCAGGGGTCATGATTTTCACAACTTTGAATCTACACTACCTGAGGATGCTTCCACACAAGTTCCAGCTTTGCCGGCGAATTAGTTTCTGAGAAGAAGATTTTTAAAGATTTACTGTATATATTCCTATGTTAAACTTCGATCCCCCATTGTGGCCCCACCCAACCCCCGGGGGTCATGATTTTCACAACTTTGAAATTTACACTACCTGAGGATGCTTCCACACAAGTTCCAGCTTTGCCGGCGAATTAGTTTCTGAGAAGAAGATTTTTAAAGATTTACTGTATATATTCCTATGTTAAACTTCGATCCCCCATTGTGGCCCCACCCGACCCCCGGGGGTCATGATTTTCACAACTTTGAAATTTACACTACCTGAGAATGCTTTCACACAAGTGTCAGCTTTCCTGTCTGATTAGTTTCTTAGAAGAAGATTTTTAAAGATTTACTGTATATATTCCTATGTAAAACGTCGATCCCCTATTGTGGCCCCACCCTACCCTCGGGGGTCATGATTTTCACAAATTTGAATCTTCACTACCTAAGGATGCACACACAAGTGTCAGCTTTCCTGACCGATTAGTTTCTGAGAAGAAGATTTTTAAAGAATTACTTTTTATATTCATATGTTAAACTTCGACCCTCCATTGTGGCCCCACCCTACCCCCAGGGGTCATGATTTTCACATCTTTGAATCTACACTACCTGAGAATGCTTCCACACAAGTTTCAGCTTTCCTGGCCGATTAGTTTCTGAGAAGAAGATTTCTAAAGAGTTACTCTTTATATTCATGTTAAACTTCGACCCCCCCCCCCATTGTGGCCCCATCCTCAGGTGAGCTAAAAAGGTTAAGTTTACAATTCAATAAGGGGTTCCTGGAAGAACAGATTTTGAAAATTTTCGTAATAAATATTGACAATTATTTATATTTTTTTAATCTTTAGCTTTTAAGATCTGTGTACAAACATAGAATTGTGAGCAAATCTCTGTATCTTGCTTATAATTCGAAGCTTAACACTCAAATATGGTTAGTAAATAAAAATTGTAAACAACATGCACTGCATGTATAACAAATAAAGAACACAATTTATTTTTTCGAAATGAATCATATATATATATATATATATATATATATATATATATATATATATATATATATATATATATATATATATATATATACACACATGGATATACCTACATATTTCCGTAAGCGATATCAAACTCTATTTAAACTGAATAAACTAGAGAAAATGCCGAGCATCTCAACAAAACCTATTGCATTAATCTACCATTAGCAAAAGATAATGCCGAATTACCGATAGAATGAATTGTATTTCAGTACCCCTACATCAGATTTTGCTTAATTTGCGCAGGTAAACAGTTAACGTAACTGTTTGATTTACCGAAGTCTCTGATTGATTTGATACGTAAAAATCACGAAATACAGACGATAGTTTCCAGGTTACAAAGCATAAAATAATGAAAACGAAACGAAAATCAGAACAAGCTAACACCAACGTCATGTGTGAAAACTGTCAACGCATTGAAATATTTAGCCTCAATTTACTTCACAAAATCGGCATCAATATATTTTTCATGTTTCAAAACTTCCCTTCAAACGCGAACTGTTGCACAACAAGCAAATTCATCATAGTCAGATCGACCCTTTTTCGTTTAATGTCATGGCTGCTTTAAACAAAGAACCTCGTTTTAGAAGTATGGTATACGAGTCTTGGTAAAATGGGTATGCAAATCCGGGCCGTGGCAAAATAAATGCCGGGGCAGATCGGCAATCGTCAATTTCAAATACGCATTATTTTGCGGCAATATCTACAGCAAATACAAATATACTAGTCCATCAAATATCCTGAAATTTTAATGAGATTGGCAGATTAATAACTGCCAATCTTTTTTTTTGCCCAGGCCAAGTCTTGCCTACCCATTTTACCGGATGCCGAGCCCGATTGAAACACACCTTTCCTTTATTATTATTTTCGTAATAACTTCGATTTGAAACAAAATTACCCTTTAATTTTTGCAATTTATATTTTCCTTCCCATAAGGATAATTTATGCTAAACTACGTTGAATTTGCCTCGGTAGTTCTTGAGAAGAAGATTTTTAAAAATGCACCCCCCTTTTTCTACAGTTTCAAGGTTTTCTCCGCTTTGAATACAGATCGGACTTTAATTTTTGCAATTTATATTCGCCCTTTCATAAGGATGCTTTGTGCCAAATTTGGTTGAAATTGGATAAGCAGTTTTAGAGAAGAAGTTCAAAATGTAAAAAGTTTACAGACGGACAGACGGACAGACGGACGGACGGGCAGACGGACAGACGGACAGACGGAGGACGGACAAAATGTGATCAGAATAGCTCACTTGAGCTTTCAGCTCAGGTGAGCTAAAAATCGGAGAGGGCTACATTATTGCAGCTAATTACCTCAAACAACAGTGATAAGCTTATAAAGACATGGGTATTGGTGGCAATGTCTACTATACTTAAAGTCTGACAATCAAATGTAAAGTTTTTATTACAATGAAAACACAGAGAGTAGTATTTTATGGCCTTGAGAGAGATCCGGATTACAGAGATATATATCTGTATCGGTTTGGAGCATTACCAGACATATTTCCGTATCGGTTCGGAGCATTACCTGTGTCTAATCCCACCAGGACCTTTGTGTCGTCAAGCCACACTGCCTCCTGAAATCCAGCCTCCAGCTGTACTCCAGCCGTACACTTTTCCACATCTGGAGCAGCATCCGGATTGGCGTAGTACCACAGGGATCCCAGCCAGTATCTCCCAGTCAGTCCGGAGGCTCCGAGTAGAATCCCACCATCTACAAGAAACAGTTAAATCAAAGGTCAAATCTCCGATTTAAAAAAAAACCCCAAATTTCCATCTTACTTCACAAACTGTAAACTTAGGTTAACATGGTTAAAACTTTTGTAAAAAATATTATACTTCTTGTACTACATGTACAGTCAGTATTAGATATTTTATTTTATCTTTTTTACAGTTAATTATCATGAATGAGCATTACTGTAACAAAATTTTTTTCTTCAAGTTTATACTAGGCTTTTGACATGCTAACAGCATCAAGGGCTCACCATAGTCAAAAACAAAAAAACTCTATGTTCTGCTCAGTCCTTTTGCCTTGTTTTGTTTTCATGTATAGTACCACAGTTAAATTGAAGTCCTTTACTGTTGCTGTTTGAGTTACTCCGATCTTCTTTTACTTATTGAAATACCTTCGATTTTTTTTTAACTTCATAGTAAGAGATGGTTTTTTGTGTGCACGAACCTTTAATATTGTACAACTATGATAAAATTCTGATTTAAACGTTTATTTAAATTGAAAAGGAGGGCACAGAGTGTCTCCATTTGAAATCTGTAGCCATTCAATCACTACATATGAAATAGTTAGACTATGAAATACACACATACAGCCCTCAGGCTTCCTTTCTAGTACATGTACGATCTAAACAGCCAAATTGAGGTCCACGAGGAATTTCACATCAATAATAACTAAAGGAATGTGAATTTTAAAGATATTTTTAAAAAAGACACATGCGGGCGTGCAATATGAAACAACTGAACAAAGGTTATTACCAACTTAATCTTCATACATCATATCAAGACCAACTTCAAAATCACCCTAGTTTTTTTTTAAGTAATGGTAAGTTAACAGATAAAGCACACATTGGAAATAGAACAAATAATAAATAGACAATAATTTTGAAAAATGTTAAGTCTCTCTTTTTATTTTATTTTTCCATAAAAAATATGCACTAGCCTCTGTACAAAGAAATTGAAAATGGGGGCTCTGGAACTCGTAAATGCTAAAGACATAGTGTAAATAGCTCAAAAATGAGTGTCTTACAGGAGCTAGCAATATGGCTGGCTATCATAGTTTTAAAGTATTCAAACTACACATAAATTTGCAGATGAGGCAACCTTCAAAAAATTATCTCCCCTCTTCAGACCACCTGAAAAGCCCTTTGGGCTTCACAGGATTTGATCATATGACCAACCAAGTTTATATCCTCTTGGAACTTTTTAACACCGCGGTTCATATCTTAAACGAAGCACTGAATTTGCAATGAAATGAAAGCCTTCTTTGCAGTCTGAATGAATGGGACAATTTTCTCTGAGAGCAAAACCACCTCCTCCAACTGTGTTTACACATTGTTTCCCTGCACACATTATATTTTTTTTTTTTTAGGATATGCCTTTTTTTAAGTTTTTTACTGCAAAATTGCAAACAGATTCCAAAGAAATGGAGAGGGAAGTAGTGGAAAGGAAAAAAGCCAGACAGTAGTCTGATTGATGCATCCTGTGACTTTCTGTAGCAGACTGATGCTCACAGTTTGAAAGAATGAAATTTAAAAAATTAACACACCCCCTTTCCTCAATAAAACCCTTATTTCATAACAACCTGATTGAAATTAAGGCTTGCAAATCAGTTATCAAACGTATGCCTCCAAATCAATATTTGCGACAGTCGATTGCATTATAATGATCAAAGGACATGAATAATTCATGTTAGTTGGAATTGATTTACATGTACATGTACCTGGCCATCCAAATAAGATTTGAATACTATTTTTCTGAACATGATATAAAAAACCAACATTGTTGCCTGTAAAAGAAGATTCTAAGAATAAGAATTCTAAGAATATAATCCATTATCTTAAACTATCACATCTGTGCAGACAAAAGCAAGTGTACAAAGTATATATATAGCATTCAATTCCGATCTAATGAGCATTCTCTGAGAGTATTTTTAATCAGAAAACAAATTAAGACTGTACTGTTTCAATTTACCATTGCTGTGAATTCTGATTAATCTCTAGAAGAAAGTGAGCATGTTTGAATAGCAGTGATAAGAAAGCCCCTCTCTCCCTCTTAATGGACGGCTGATAACACATGAAAGTGATGGACTAAATCCAGCCACAAAGCTAATCACTTATTGACACAAACAGTGGGCAGATACAAAGCCTGTCTCTGGTGCCAAACAAGGCAGACATTCTCAAAAATGGCCATGTTGAGAATCTGTTGGACCACCCCCCCCCCACCCCCCAACCTTCCATCAAAATCTCAAACTTTTACCGTTTGCTCTCCTCTTTACAGGTGGTGTAAATTTTCTTTAGTGATTTCATGATTATTTTCCCCCTTTTGAATATGAATAAATTTGAATTCCATAGATGCTATGAGTAGCCATGTGACTTACCATACATATGAATCACACATTTGATACTAACCCACATACCCCATCTACCTATAGACAGCCGTATAAATACTTTCAGGGGGCAATGTTGCTCTGATTTTAATGAAATATTGAAAACTGTCATCTCCTGGATAATGTTAAGAAATGGTTGACTGCAATTCATGCACGAGTTGTCAGTATAATGAAACTTACAACATTCTGCAAACATTTTATTGTATATAACCAGTGTCATTTGCTCAGTTTCAATATACGTCCGTGTTGCACCCCAGAATCACTTGAGCAAATCACAATTTTTTTTCCCCAAAGGTTAAGTAAACCATGTACATATAGCTTGAACAACAACACTGGTACATTGTTGGGACTCTAATCCTCTGTGTGGTCATAAATTCCATAGGCGTATGTTCTTATACTGCACTTAATTGTTCCGAAAACTGATACATCGGTTGATCGAGTTGTTGAACTCGGAACATTTTAATTGTAAATTGTTGCTCGCTACCGATCTAGAAAAAACAAAGGCATGCCATACACGACCCATATTAAAAGACTACACTTCACATTGTTAGGAGAGGTTATTTAAAAAGATGAAGGGATTCGAGGTGCTTTTTTTCTCATGAGTGATAAAAATCTTGTCTTTTAAAGATGTTTGCGCTATTTAAATTCTATCTGGGTCAAACAATTCAAAAGATGAATTTAATAAACATCTAAAACATTTTTTTTTACGATCTATGGAAGGATCATTATTGACACATACCACAGAAGATATATTACCCTGCATATGTCATTATTTGCCATTCTTGCATTATAAAATGTACACATATATATTACATAAGACTTCATATATACGCAGTTCCTCCTTTTTTATTCTTTCACAGCTCGTCTCTGAATATATATAAAAATTAACTTTTCTTGGAAGATACAATTTTCATCAATCTTGCCATCAGTCTAGGTAATAAACTCATTTTTCAAACAACTTCAAGTTTTGTTCTTTGAGTAAATTTTTAAAAATCAAGTAATTTGCCATTAATCCTCCAAAGATATTTTGATACAATCCTTGCCTAATGGATTGGGACCTAGCCTTAACAGATTGCATGTTAATGTTAAAGACTAGTTCAATTTCTATAAATCCAACACAGGACAGCAAATGTATCTGTATATCCTATGATTCAACTCAGCAAAACCACAATATCGAATACAGAATCCTGACCTGTTTGTGCAACAATTTTCTTTATCATCCTTTACATATATCTTATCTATAGGTCTATTAACTCAAATAATGAGATTTACATTATAAAAGGGTTTGTATATAGTAAATAATGATATCTCAACTCCTACAGTAACTCAAGATGTTGAGCATGTTGAGTGCAGTTTCTCTTCAATAAATAGTTCAGGAACACTATCGCAACCCTCAACACTTTTATAGCCCTGGTCCTGACTTTTAGGAGTGTAGAAATATGGCATTTGCTTTGATTTCTTTAAAAATTTTCCAAATTTTTTTAATGAAGAAATTTTGATATGTTTACTGCAATTCATCAGAGTCCTAAAACCAATTAGCAACATGATGATGAACTGCAAATAAAATTGGGAGAATTTATCCTTATACTATAAAAGTTCCAATCATATAGATACATAAATATGTTATTTGTTACACCACTCTTTTTTATTTAAGATCCACCACAAAAATGACCCCACAAGAAAATGGTCTTCATTACTCAAATACTCTAACAAACAAATCAAGGGCACATCGTGTCTCTAAAAACCACGTGGGTAAATTTTAATAAACAACAAATTAAAACCCGCAATTAAAATCCAGTTTTCACATTGGCATTTAATCGATGACAATCACGAATGATCGACAGGGCGACAGAGTAAATTCAGTTTGATTTTTATTTTACGAAAAATGTGCAAGATTCTGTTGGTTTCATACAAAAACAAGAAGAGTTTACCTTTATGACACTGAATCACGTCCAAGTGCCGATCCATGGCGGCCGGGATTTGATCCATCACTGCTCAACCGAAACCAGTGTGTACTTAGCAAAGAAACTTGGCTGTCAACCATGTGCAAGACTTACCGGAAATGCGCGCGAAGACAAAGAAATAAAAGCAAAATCGGGCTGTAATTTTCAATCAATATGATTATTGTTTTTGTAAAAAACACAAAAAATAAAACTGTTTGTTATATCTTGATATTCTAAAACGGTGAAATATTAAGCTTTATCGTTGTATTAGGAAAGATAAACTTGTTTTACGACTTGCCGAATGTTATAGGTTATCGGAGTTACCCCCCTTTTCACCTCTCTCTCTCTCTCTCTCTCTCTCTCTCTCTCTCATTGAATACAAATATCAGCCAAGTGATTATCAATTTTAAAATTGAGGTTGTGATATGGAAAAAGGGTATTTATTATTCAATTTATTACATAATTAGTAATAAATTATGTATAAAGGCATCAACTTGAACAAATTGAATTTAAGGTATCCCACTACTCAATGTTGTTGTATAAAGATTTTCTTGAGAAGTATATCATTGAAATCTTTAGACAAAACATACTTAAAAAATACAAAGATAATGGGGGGTCAGTATCCATCCCTCTAAGTTATGGCTTATTTAATTTGACCTTTTCGCACCTAAAATGCAATTTCATCCTGATTAGGATTTGTTGTCAGTATTTTTGATTAAGCGAACTTATTTCTTCAAATATTGTTTTTAATTATGCACAATGGTCACACTGAATAGAGGGATTACGAAAAAAATTATACGAAGCTGCATAAATTTTTGTGTGACCTTTTTGCACTTAAAATAGACAATTTCTATAATAGTTACAATTTGAATTGAAATAAAATTTTTTTGAATATCAAGAATTTTATAAGATTAATCCAGTTTGCCTAGATATGTATTCAGTATCATTTTGACATAATATAACATGGGGGTCAGTGATGTCAAATTTTAGATATAGGGCTTCAAAGGTAAAATTCTCGCAAAATTAGGCTTAAAAAATTCAGACATGTTCTATATATTTGCATGATTTTATGCTAAACGGCTATCACATTTTCAAGATTTGATTTTGTACATGTCACACAGAACCTATAAAATATGTTACAAACCTATCAAATGTTAAAAATGTGAATAATGAATAAAGTATAGTAAAAAGAAAAGTGTATTGAAAATTCATAAAATTGCTTGTTTCTGTCATTTTCGTCTAAAAAACCTTCCGCACGAAAAAATAGTTCCCCAAAAAACTTGTTTGTTTCTTCAATTCAAATGGATTTTCTTTATGAATGTTGTGTAATTATGAAATAATAATCTATCTGTGATGATTAAATAAATAAAATCATATTCATTTTAAATATAATGATCATCCGCGCAATGAAATCAAAACATGAGGAGTGAGTTACCTTAAATAATATTTGAAAGTAGTCTGTACATGTATTAAATAAAAATATGAGTTCTTCTTGTTTTAACAAACATGAAGCTACAGAAAGGAATTTCTTCAGGTTTTAAAAGTTGACTGCTTTAATTAAAACATTTGCTAGCATTTCAAGTTTTCAACTGCACTTACAAATGTCGACTGTAACTGAAAATGTTTTATTTTTCGTCTGTAAACATGCAAAAAATGCCGAAGCGAAAAAAGGCAGAGGAGTTCCGCAAGGGGTGTGATACGGATCCGTATCAGCCCTGGAGGGCTGATAACCTGTATCAGCCCCGGAGGCCGATACGGATTTTGTGATGTCATCTGTATCACATGTGCAAAAAACCTGTATTTATTACTAAGATTGTAATAAAGTAGTATAATGACTGCATTTACAAACCTTTTTTAGATAAAGGAATTAATATTGAATCATATATGTAACTGATTTGAGATGAATATAATAATACATAATGCTATAAAACCATGAGTTTTTAGACATATTATAACTGGGTTTTTTTTTTTAACGTAAAATAGCTCAAAAAGTACACACAACATGTGGATTTGGGTTGTTAAATTGCACAAGAAAATAAAATATAATAATCATGAAATCAAATGCGATATATCAGAGTAGATTTTCACGCTGTCAAAATATTTCTCGAACTCTTCGAATCCGTTAGTTAAATGCGTTTCAATTCGTTAAATAATTTCAAAATTTCATCGCAAATTCTTTAGTATTAATAGAATTATGCGAAAATTATTTTGTATGTTGGCAGTAGCACTATAATTGAGACATATCCGCTTCTCTCGTGTTCCTTCCGACTAATTTTAAAGGTGTAGAATCGTCTCCGGTGAGGTAAACTTTCATACTTATGATTTGAAATATTTGATTTGTATTGTTTCACAGTAATTACGGCGCAGATAATTGTAAGATTTGAAAAATACTGCTCTGTATCGATTCGGTATGTCTCAGCCTTCAACCCCTCTTATCAACAACGAGTATGCAGTGTTGTTGTTTTTTAAAACTTAAATAATTCGTACATATATTGCTCATACAAACTAAAGTTGTACAATTTTACTCAGAATACTTTATAAATCATCATAGAAATCCTCGACCAGTCTTGCATTCAATTATGCGCAATGAGTAAGTGTATGCAAGACGAGCCTTTGGTTTTCAACGATGATTTTTAAAAAGAAAAAAGAAAAAAAGAAGGTATTTTCCAATAAGAGCATATTTTCATCACACACTAGAATGGAAAATTTGGTGTTTAAGTTTAGCGGATGCTGAATAGCGGATGCAAAAGCAGCTTTTTTGGGAGTTGATTTTAATCAACTCTCCTATATATGCAGTTACTCAGACAAACCGAAAGTGAAACAGTGTTTGGACCTCAGCACAAATCATTGCTGCTGACAAGACTTAGTTATTGAAAATAATTATTGATTAATTCGATGTAATGTATGCTAAAGCATTGTTTTTCAAGGAAACTTATTTATAAATACCTTGAAAATAGTCAGATTTTAAATGGTACAAACAATTTAAGTATTTTTTGTAGTCGTATGTATTCATACGCCAGAGTTCAATATAGTCTCGTTCAACTCGACGCACCGCTGTCTCCCTAAATCCTTGTCGGAGATTTACGGTGTCAGCCGAGCGTTGGTTGAACGAGACTAAAGTTCAATATGGCTTGGATCCATGCAATTTTCGTTAAATATTTCTATTTCTGATACATAGTTTGATTGAATTAATTTTATCTTTAAATATTATTTAACATGATTCATATGGGAGTTTCTCGACATTCTTGTCGAAAAAGTCCAAAAATTCATATTATATAAAAATGTGCGTAATTCAAATTAGAAACTACATGTACTTGTCATGCACAATAACATATCATTGATTTTAAAATAAATAAACATCGACAAAAACAACTCCCGTCAGTTCTTCAGTACTTTGATTTTTATATATCAGCATCTACTTGTGTGGAATATTACGCGTTCGAAATGTATAGATATTGACGATATATGTGTATATTTCATTAATGAAATGTTTATTTTTTAAATCAACATGTAATATTTGACTGAAAAAATATTAATCGCGGTATGAACACAAGGCCAGACTTTAGTTATTAAAAAAAACACAACACAGACGCAGAAAAATAAATAGAAACAGAAAATAAAAAAACGCGTTTACAATGCCGCTACTTTGACGTCGTTTTCTGATCATTGTGACGTCAAAAGTTAAGGGCCCTTTTCTCATGACGGCAGTCATATAACATTTTAGAAATTTGGACTATATATGGTTTGAGCCTAAAATGGCCCCCTTAAATGAACATTGTCATTTTACTGTAATTCTTTGTTTTATTTGTACAAATATTCATTTGAAGTTTTTTCATAATTTTCATTTTGATTTAAGGTAGCTCGCGGGTTTACTTGCTTGTGAGAAAACCTACCTTGAAAATTTGTCCACGTGATCCATAGGTTTCATAGTTTTATTTCTAAAATTTATTTAAGATTCGTCTGCGCGGTAATAATGTTATCGTGTTTCAAATACAGTGTCGTTAATAAAATCAAGCAACGCCATTTCAATGAAATATATAGTAAAATGCACATTTTAAACGAGAAACGCATTACAAAACTATGCTCCAAACTTTTAAACGATTCAGACGAAATTAATCATACTCAACACAAAAACAGAGGAGATAATTATGAATCAATTCATAAAAAAATATCAGTATGTGTTCTCGGCCAATTTTTGGCAAAAAAAACTTTAAAGATTTAAAGGATTTCTCAAAACCTTATTTTTTCATTACGACGTTAGCCTGACGTCATCATTTCCTTACTTCTTAGAATAACAAAATTGAAATGCATTTATTGACAAGACTAGCTGTTTAACACATTTTAGAACATGTTAATGCTTATTAGACATTATTGTGAATGTTATTAAATGCAATTAATGTAAGGCTGTAAAGATACAGAAAATTGCTATTTTTGTTTTTTATGAAACTGAGTCAATCAATGCAAAAATAAAATGCCAGGCAACTACTGACATTATAAGTAAGTAATCGAATAAAACAGTTATCTCAAGCCAAAAGAAATTTACGAATTTAATCGGTAGTACAGATTACGGAAGTTATAATTGTAAAAAAAAAAAAAGGCGAAGTTAATGCATACATTCTATTTTAAAACATGACTTTAAATGGAAGAGTTCTAACGCACACTCATTCTTTATCTGTGACAATGTATGTGACATCTTTAAATTTTCAGCACTTGATATTATAAATCTTTGTATAAACAATCATAAACCGCATATAAACTTTTTAAAATATTTTCTTTTATAGGCCTACTTCTAAATATCTCATTTGTCATTTTAAAATAAAATTATGAGTTTACTATGACGGTCAACTCTTAACGTCGATTCCTATTGTGACGTCAGCAAACCCGCGAGCTACGTTAAGTGCCCACAATTTAAAAATATGACATCATAAAGTTTGCCTTTTCCCGCCATTTTCTCATTTTTAGCATAAAACGGCTTGTTTTAAAGCAGTTTTTCTTTAAGGAAACATTGAGCGACTGCTTGAACAAACAAAATATTTTCACCAAAGATGTATCTCTCCAATACTTACAAGTGACAAAAAAGTTCGTTCTTGTTCAAAGAGTTGCTTTATATTTCCCATTCGAAAAAAGATAAGAAAAATGTCAATTTTTGACTGATTTTGAATGAATTTTAAAAATAGCGTCACTTCTGACGTCATATACTGCCAGTGAGTGCATATAAACCAAATAAATGGGTGAAAAACATATTTTATGTCAACTCTTTTATAAAATAACACAACAAATTATTGTACCTGAATCCCTTTAAAAATTGCGAATCAAGGGGGCAAATTTTGACTGAAATCATATATGCTTCCTTGTATTAAACAAGTTTACTCTTATTTAAGAAAAGATAGCTAGGCATTTGCAAAAACTTGTATATTAGCGGATTGTAATTATTTTAACATTGCCTGCGGTAATGATCACCGCTATCTTTTTAACCACAGAAAATATGTTAATAATTTTTCTCTTTATTCCTTTATAGCAAATGAAATTATACATATTTTGGAATACTGAACTAAAAACAAATTTAATCAGAAAGTGACGTTTTCCTTAAAAAAAAGTGGATGTTTTTGAAAAATCCATTATTTTGGATCGATTTGGATTTGCTAGGATTTTAATTGATTTGAACTTTTATAGCGTATGCGTATCGAAACCTCCAAATTGTATCATATTATAGAACTTCATATAGAATGGGTCTGGGCTCTATATTTTTTGCCATAGTCTAAATTTGGTCTGATGGAAAACAAAGCTATTTCAATCAACAAAAACGTAGAGATATGACTCACATACAATACATTAGAAATATCATTTTGTATCCCAACAATTGAACTTTTTATAAAAAATAATAAAAGAAAAAGTCGTATGTCTAATTTTTTTAAGAGTTCTTGATGTCAGTGGTTTTAACATCGTCGGTGACTCACGTGTGATTCACATCGATTCTCTCCACTGAGGAAACTTGTGGACGACGATGTGGTTTTAAAGGCCTGCCAAAACTATCAGTACTTCGATTTACAAATAGCCCCTTAATCCATATTTATAGAAATGTGACGTCACATCACTTTGGGAAACACCTTTTGTGACGCAAATGTACGTTTCATTCGCAAAAGATCACAACTTCTATGAGTGTATCGCATGAGGATTTATAATCATCAGTGGTGATATTTTTACTCAGATTTGTTTAATGTTTCCACTGCTTACGTAAGGGAGGCGTGAACTAACCCTTTCATCGGTTAAATTAATTCAAACATGGCGGATGTCGATGATGCAGAAGATATCAACGCAGTTCTCAATGATGACAATTTGTCATCGCCTTCTCATAATGAGCCGGGAACGGACGCACGTGAAAATATGTACTTTCATGATTTACCGGATGCATTGATTGTCACTAATATAGATGAATGTATATTCGACGATGTGAAGTGTAAGGTAAGACACGTGGTTTTGTTTTGCAACATGCTCACAAACGTCAGAAAACAATGTCTTTCAAATAAACGTTAGTGCGAAGTTAATTCGGGTTTATCCTTGTCGTTGTTATTGCCGCGGACACCACAACAGGACGTGTTTGCTGTTTACATTACAACATTGAGGTTAGGTGCAGCTGCTGCTATATGAATTATATGTTATTACTGTTTAATTGTAAATGTGAAAATGGTACTTTAAAAAAAAAAATAGGCAATGACAGATGAAAGCCAAATTCTTACCTGAATGGATTATCAGAAATTATTGCCATGCATACATGTACATGCAGTTTTCACTTTACATGGACATTGCAATAAGGGATTTGACACAATGTTTGCCCCGAAAAAATTACAGTACATATTGGTGATGACTATGTATACAATTTTTGAGAGATTGAGTTTAAATCAAAGACCCCGATCATTTGATGACTTTGTTAGCAAATTATAGAGTATACTCTTCTAACCAGACAGCTGCATTGCTGGCACATTAAGATAATTAACCTAATGAGGCTGGAAATAAGCATGATGCAATCTTACATCAATGTGCAGCAATGTTGATTGCTGGTATAGTTGTTGTTATAAATAATACCAAATTAATGTGATCACTTTATTTTGATGTGGAACCCATATTGTCAGTATAAATTTGACTTTTCAGGTAGAATTTGAGTCATTATTTAGGAAGTACGACGAGACTGCATCTTTTCTATACCTCAGATCTTTTCGGCGAGCTCGTGTCAATTTTTCCACTCCAGAAATGGCAGCAACAGCGAGAATTCATCTCCATGAACTTGAATTATTCGGAAAAAGAGTCAAATGTTATTTTGCACAGGTATGCTACCATAAAGAAATCTAACAATTAAGTTTATTATATATACCATGTCAATTTCTCATTTTTATAACTTCCATCAGTTTATAAATATTTATATATTTTTCTTAATTTAAATTTTTTTAAAAATTTTATAAATTAAAAAATGCATGTACATTTATGTATAATACAGTGTTAATTTTTTGGAGGAGCAGAAAGTACATGTTGATTAAAGTCGATCTATCTAATTAGCAATTGAGTCTGATCTACATGTATTCATGCTAAAAGTGCATATTTGGCAATGACTGAGATTGAAGTACATGCATGCATGCTTTAATTAATCTAATTCTAATCTAACTCTGTGAGACTGTTGTATTCTAAGCTAGACAAGCTAGGCCTCAATCTACACAACATTTTTTTGCCAATTATTAAAGCTACATTGACTGAGTACACATGTATAAAGAACTATAATTTTATAGTGGAAAAGACCAATCATTGCTAACTGCATACTGGTATATTTTATCTAACATATATCAGATTCGAAAAGTATAAATTTCAATTTTAAAACTATATATATCTACAATGACTAGTGGTTCATCAACATCTACACATTCTAATTTATAATTTTGAGTATTTAAAAAAAAAGGGGGGATGAAACTGAACTGAATATATAGAATATTAGATTAATTTATAGAGTCATATTGTTACACATTCAAATTTAACGAGAAGTGCATGCAATATTTTGCATACTTTTATCCTTTTCTAGCCCAAGGATGAGGAAAGTGAAAATAAGGACCCACATCTACACCCCCCTCCCCTGGAGAAACAGTTCCTGATCTCTCCCCCTGCCTCACCCCCTGTGGGATGGGAACAGACCCACGAGGCAGAACCCATTATCAATTATGATCTTATATCAGCAGTCGCAAATCTTGCACCAGGTGAGGAAGGTTTTAAAAAGAAATTATGTATAAATTCTAAAAGTTTTCAATTATACAGAAGTGATTTGTTTTCACTGTTTTCAATGTTTTAATAGTTATCCATACATTATTGAATCAGATTTGCTTGTGATCATGTACATGCAGAGAGTAAGAAGTTCTCTAAGTTAAAATTTATTTATTTTTCAAAAGTTTTGAGATAGAATATTCTCTCTCTCTCTCTCTCTCTCTCTCTCTCTCTCTCTCTCTCTCTCTCTCTCTCTCTCTCTCTCTCTTCTCCTCCTGATATGTGACTCATTTCCTTGACTGTGGTTACACTAGAATTATTTTTTCAAAGTACAGTGTATTAAAAAGTTATTTAAAACACAAAAAATGAAAATAAATGATGTTATCTATCAACTGTTACATTATGAAGTTTCTTCACGTCAAGCACGGTGTCCATGTAGATGTAAATGAGAGAGTGGTAATTGTATTATCAGCTCTAGAATCTGGTGATGTATGGCTAGAAAACACACTCAGTACCGGTGTATCTAGTCTCTGTAGCATGTTCTGTCGGTGAAGCGCAGGCACCCACTGTCGTCATAAATGTCCCGAACCGAGGTGAATATAATCAGTGGTGACTTCTGTAACCTTCTGAAAACAATAGCAAGGTAGCCCTATCCTTTACCAGGGCCTTGCTTATATTCCAAGATAATGATCCTAAAGCAATTGACCTCTAGAATAACCCCTGTACTGACAATAGAGACAAGGGTTCATTAATTCATGGTGTTAAAAAGTCTATTCTTGTGGAGGAAAAACAATATGGAGTCAGCTGATGACTGTATGCCTGCTTTCAGGGTTCATACACTCATTATGTGCTCTATATAAAACTGGTCACTGCAGAGATCTAGAAGGGAACTTTAGACCCCAAAGACTTCCTCTTTAGTAGAGCGGTCATGTGGGTATTGATCAAGTTTGGTCAGGCTTAAGGGTATTTCTTTGTTGTACTTGACCTTGTGACTTCATGCACGTATAACTATACTTGCAAAAAGTTGCATGTGTGACATTGTGTATGGGGAGGGGAGGGGGGGCACCTTTGCTTCAAACTCTGTATTTGAATGTCAGTTGTCAAATGTATGGTACATGTTTGTCATATCTGCAGATTTCTGTAAGCTTTCTTTAATGACTGGTACTGTATTTAGTAAAGTATTCTCAGTACACTGTAATACATGTATTACATTTAAATAATTGTTATTAAAGTACATTCATATACCAAGGCAGGAGATGGTACAAGAAATTACCTTAGTCACATCAGTGTATGAGATATGCATGAATACCGGTATGTCATTGTGGGTTTATCAGACTTGAATATCATAGTTAAATTGTTCACATGCAAAGGATGAAAATAATCGAAATCTACATGATCTAATTAAATATTCAATAAAATTACCCATGTCTAGCAACCACTAGTTTCCAGAAATCTTTAAGATTATGCAATTCAAGGCCGAAGGAAATAATCTTTAAAAAAAAAATATACATAGATTACATGCATGCAGACATGTTGTATTTGATAAATTACTTTATAAATCAGAATTTTAATATTTGCATAATTTTTTTCCAAACATCATGCAAAAATCAATAACTTTTTTTTTTTATCAGTGTCAGTAAAAACTTAAATTGCATGTTCAATGTAAGTTTGTGGTGGATATATTCTTCAATAAAAAAGTAAATTTTAGATTTCATTTAAACTTTAAAAAATATCATGACTATATAAAAATTAGATGTATGCAATGAAGGTTACATGTATAATAAATGATAAATTATGTGTAATTTAAGAGAAAAGATCTTTTATCATGTTAAACTTTATATATAATGAATATGATTTTAGATTATATTGATAGATGGTAAAATTGTTTAACTTGCAAAAAAATAGAAGCATTTTAAAAATAAATTGAACTTGATAAAATTTTGATAAGATATTTCAGCTACTAAGTACATTTAATTGTTTATAGTTACAAAGAGGGGGAAAAACTGTTATTTGTAATTGAATGACCAAATAACCTAGTTAAACATGCTTAACTCTGCAAAATATTTTCTACTTGATATATAGTCTTGTAATAGTACATAGGTATTTTATGAACTAAATTTATCTTTTCGCGTACAATGTGTACTTTCAAACACCTTTGATCTGGTCCTAAATAATCTGTCGGCATTTCAGAAATACCTGTTCAAACAAATTCAATTAAATTCTCGTCATCACACATTTGATATCCGTATTGACATATCCGTATAGATACACTATATACCCAGGGTACATTGTGTGTAGGAGGGCACTATAATTGGTCTACTAGTTTATGATGTAATAGATCAAATTACTTATCTTAGACAAACTGTTATAATTTTAGAAATTTTCAATAGAGTCACTAACTATTGGCTTAAATCATGCAGAACTTTAAATGTGGGTGGAATGTGGGTAGATTTTATTGTGAGATTCCTAGAACAATTATTATTAATATCTGTATACTAATATTAGGTTAATTGATTGAAAACTGAGCTTGATGATCATCCCAAAAGCTACGGAGAAGTTTGTTGTAACATTACTTACCTAGAATTCTGTAAATCAACTTTTATTCGTAACTTTATTTCGTGATTTTCCGGAGATAAACTGGTTAGCATCGACTATTTTTCGCAACCAAGCTTTATCAAAACTTGTTTTGATATAACATCTATATGGCAGAGACTAGTTTGCGGCGAGAAATATATATTCGCGATGAAGAAGCTCTTGTGAATCTTGCGAATATTTCTCGCACATGTATAAAAGCTGGTTATGTAAACCAGCTTTTATATATAAGAATTTTATATATAAGAATTTATATTTTATATAAAAGAATTTTATATATAAGAATTTTCTCTTTCTGTTGTCTTTGTTAATCTAATTTGCTTTAACTCCCCTCGAATGTAATAACGGTTGTTTAGAAGGATTTTCAGTGTATATTGCTTTAATTGTTAAATTATATATTGGTTAACAAGTTTTGAAAAGACTGTTTTTGTATCTATACTTTTTTTCCTGTTTTGTACATGACCAGGTGTATTTTTACAGGTGGTGCATATTTTATTCCTCCTTTTTTTCTAAATAAAAATGTACATCATGTACATGCATGCACTAGTATTGGAAATTGAAAGAGATATAATTCAGAGTTCCTGAGACCTAATTATATTATATACCGGTTAAAAAGAAGCCCTATTCTTGTTAAAATTCTTGGACAGTTGGTTGTACACCTAGTTACCTTTGAATATGGAGATATTTATATTCATAAGATAAGTCTGCAGGAGGTAAAATTTTTGTTTCAAAATATACCTGGAATTCATAAACATAATAAATCCTGGTCAAAGTTCTTTGTTTGTGAACTTCTTCTGAAGTTTCCTGATGTAATTTCAGTCTGGCCCATATATTTAGAGAGTTATTTGCTATGCTATATTTTTAGACAAATCAATAGACTTGAGGTGCTATAAATTTATTTAAATGTTTCCCCTCCATGAGATTATCAATGAAAGAACTGATGTAAAAACATCCCACAAAAAATATTTCTCTTGCTCTGGTCTTCTTATATAACATTCTTATGATGTAGACCATGAATCATATCAAGGATATATGTTTAAAAGTTTTTTAAAGTTACACCCCCCCCCCCCCCCCCCCCACTTTGATTTGCTTGGAGAACTTTCTCTCTGGTTTTCACCCATTCATGGTGCCCTTTGTCATTGTTCGTGTTGGTACATCTGACAATCTTTCAGGCTAGATATCTCCCCTCACACCCGACACACGACACAAATGACGTCAAACCCACTGTAGATAATATCTACCTGGGGGGGCCTCCCCTTCGGAGTGTACACGCACAAACAGTACAAACACTTGTTGATTTCTTCACAATTACAATTCATAAAGAAATTTGAGGTAGAGACTCTCTCTCTCTCTTTTAGAAATTTCATTTATGGTTTACATGTAGTGAGTATTGATTAAGGTATATGCAACAAAATCCGACTTTCATGAATGTCCTGCAGCTAGGCTCCCAAGAATAGGAGGTGATATATTGACTTTATAGTCATAATGAAGGAATCTTGCACGTCATGGTACCTGCAGTATCCATTCATTTCTTACTCATTAATGCACATGGACTAGTATCAGTTATATGCAATGTATTTCTCAGAGGATTTTATGCCAGAAGATAGCTGCTCTGAAAATTGAGAAATGAAATTACAGCTTGTCTACCACTTATACTTTAAGTCTATGGAAGGGAGAGATTACAGTGTTTTTTCTTGCTTATAAATGTACACTGTACTTGCAATATATTTTTACAGGTTTACTGTAAATTCTTCTTTAATTTTTACAGGCATACTGTAATTTCTCTTTTTCTCAAAATACCAAAAGATATAATTTACATGCACAAAATGTCTAGTATCTCACTTTGTTACCAGTATGTTTTTAAAACCATACTGTAACATCTCTCTCTAAATATATCTCCCTATATTACCATTATATATTTACATCATAACTGTAAATGTTCCCCATCGTATATCTAGCTCATATCCAGTAATTGTTTTTAAATTTAAAGAATGTTTTTGACTCGTGTTTACATCCATGTTGACCATTTACAGGTATGTCACATGAGATCCACCCCCCGTCGGATAAACACCCCGCCATTGTTGTTCACATATGTGAGGATCCTCCCCTCAGGTGCAACGGAGAAAAACCCAAAATTATCCAGACGCGGAGACCGGACGTCAGTGAAAGGGGAACATAATGATTGCGCAATGTCATAGACTGTATCGTCATGCATCATCGCTTTGTCATCTCTATAACTGTGGTTTCATTAATATTCGTTGAATACCAATTTTCATGGATTTCGTTGTTAAGTTGATCCAGTTCATCAAATTGCAGTTTCTATTAGCCTAAGGATTTTGTATTCATTTGATCAGTGGCCACAAATTTACCTATCCTTCGTTGATTTTCACTTTATCCACGAAAATTGATACCCATGAATATTAATGAAACCACAGTATCTTAAATCATTGTCATTTTATATCCATATTTATCTATATGAACATACACAGTGTATGGTTGGATGTGGTTGTCTCTTTTACATTTTACATCATGTTCAATTTTTGTTCTTTTTTCCTTTTTGTTTTCATTAAACAAATATTCAAGACTGAGTTTTCATTCATTACTCTGTAAGGTCCAGAAATGGAAATGTATATATATATATATTCTGTGACGGAGAATTGATACATAACATAGTCGTAAAAAAAATAGGAAGGTTGTTTGTTTACACAAAATTAGAAGTCATACAGAGGTTTATTGCTGCCTTATTCCATATGTTACCTGAGCTATCGGCTACAAGACCACTGAAGAATATAATATGATTAAATTGATCATGTTATAGGCTTACTCAGCCCTCGGAGTCATTCCATTACAAATCGAGTTTTATGGCTATGTGATTTGTTTTCAATGTAGACAAATGTCCTCAAAAGCTATTTTACAGTCTCTCAGCGAGTGCTTTTATTGACCAAGATGACATTGACTCTAAAATGATTTCATATTCTGACCATGTATGAACTTCACGAGTCCAAAATGAATTAAGAATTAACATTCATGTTGGTATCATTTGAAGAAAATACTAATCTATTGAGATAGTTATGCTGCCTTTAGTGCCTTATGCTTTTGGTAAATCAGATTGTAGAGTTACTACTTTGTCGGTAATAATTTTCTGTTGGTATAAACAAAATTTGGTATAACATATTAAGTAGGACCCATTTTTGGGAGTTGATTTTAATCAACTCTCCTATGCAGTTACTCTGGCAAACCGAAAGTGAAACAGTGTTTGGACCTAAGCACAAATCATCACCGCTGACAAGACTAAGTTCTTGAAAATAATAGAAAAAAATTTGATGTAATGTATGCTGAAGCATTGTTTTTCAAGGAAACTTATCTATAAACACTTTGAAAATAGTCAAATTTCATATACTACAAACAATTAAGATATTTTTGTAGTCTCATGTATTCCTACGCCAGAGTTAATATAGTCTTGTTCAACCAGATGCTCGACTGTCTCTGTAAATCTGCGACAAGCAGAGAGGGGGCTCTCTTGCTTGTTGGATATTAACGGAGACAGCCGAGCATCTAGTTAAACGAGACTAGAGTTCGATATCAATAGTGCTTGGATCCATACAATTTTTGGAATTGTTTCGATAACTAATACATACTAGTAGTTGAAATCTATCTTTAAATATTACACAACATGATTCATATGGGGTTTCTCGAAATTCTTGTCGGAAAACTCTAAAAATTCATATTTTAAAAACATGCGTAATTCAAATAAAAACTATTAATAGAAACTAATTGCCATGCAAGATAAATTGATTTTAAAATAAATGATAATCGATAAAATCAACTCCCATCAGTGCTTCAGGACTTTGATTCAATTTTGTTAGTTGTTTTTCATGATGGACCAACCCAAATTTTCCAGAATTTGGAAAAAAATATATAAACATAGGTAAAAAGTTTTGTGTGGAGTCAGGTAAACAAATTAACCCAAACCATCTTGATCACTTGAGAAATCAATTTCAACTAATTTAAAATGAGATTTGAACAAGTTTTAAAAGAGGGAAATTTACTATGTTTTCAATCATTTTGGGTTTTGGATAGAAAAGGGTGATATACTATAATAATACCGTACATTTATACCGGTAAATTTGTATTAAAATGTCTTCATTTTGACTTATGGAACTAATTTTTAAGGGGAAAATCTGGAAAAACAACTCATAAACAAGAAAAAAAGCTGTCAATGCGACAGGAAACTGGATTTTCCTTTGGATGAACAGTATCCATAATCCATTTGTCAACTTAGCTGAATTAATAAACACTATCTATCCAGAGGAATGGGGTATGTGGGAAAAAGCTTCCAACAATTCAAGAAAAGACTCGAGGCAAATCAAAATTTATCTTAAAAATGTTGCGCGAGAGTATTCCAAACTTAAAGTGTCAAAACTGCATCATAAAAAAATATGAAATCTCGAAAGGTTGATAATAATATTGCAATTTGAGAACTCAAGAAAGAGAATTTCAGATTCCTTTTTTTCAATTTATTCAATCATGGTTTTTATCATCATAATGGTATAAATTAATTACATGTATAACTTGCACACCAAATGTATCACAGTTGAAAAAAAAACCAATAAGCTACAGGTACCTCACATCAGCAGAATGTTGGCATATTCACATAATGTCAAGCACATCAACATGAAATAGCTCACATAACAATTTGTGTAGTAATGTGTCTTGCACACATGTAGAGTTTTAGAAATTTTTACAGTTTTATGTATCTGCACACACATCAACAATGCAAGCTTAGGTACATAATCTTTTGTGTATTTGCACATTTACATACAACTGACAAATCTGAATGCATGTATACATAAACATTAGCACAAAAAGCATTCAAATCGTTCCCTGTTATCGCAGTAAAAATATCTTTCAATCCAAAAATGTTTCTAACCTGCATGCACCATCATACAATGTACATTCTGACTGAGGTTTGCACCAAATTCTTATCAAAAAAAAAATATTTAAAAAATATCAAATACAAGGTGGGTGGGGAAATTTTTTTGTCACTTCCTATATGTACACAATGTATTTTCAACTCAATAAGAAATCATCACTCTAACACAAAAACCATCTTTAAACATTTCACGTCATCATTCATGATACTACCATGAAAAAAAAAAATAAATTCCACAGAATGCAGATACATAATAGTATTAATAAATGTACCATGTTTAAAGAAAGTAGAATTATCTAACAATGTATGTGTTTTGCGTCAACTTCTTGATTGTGAGTTGTGTCAAAGATTTGTTCAATGAGAAAAAGAAAATTTGTGCTCGAATACTACTCCTGTTCTTCTTTCATTTTTCTCTGCTATTAACTACCAGCATGGCCAAAACTTCTTCCGAATCCCATCTATGATAATTTATTTGAAAGAATGAGCAAATATGCACCTCTGTTACCCAATACACTGAAGAAAACATTACAGCATAACAAGAAGAGAGCCTGGATACTCTATCTGAAAACATACTACTGAAAAGACAAATATAACTTCAGAGGTTCTACCTGAACGCATAAAAAAAAAATTAATAGATTAAAGCCATCAGTACAAATATTAGAATGTTGGTTTAAGAATATATCAAGGAATAAGAGTTTCAAGTTTTTATCAATCCTGAAAATGTCAGTAGACAGACTTAACAGAAACAAAGCACGTACATCATCATAGATTAATAAGATAAAATGTGAACATGTACATGTATATAACAGACAAATAGAAACCTTTTAAACCACTGATACAACAAAAGGTAAATGAAATTGTCTGCACTATCAAAGAGGAAGAGCACTACCAACTTTTATTTAAACATACATTTTCCATTGTTTACCAAAAAAAAAAAAATCAGCATGAAATAAAATTGCATTCATTTCACAAGAAAATGGTGTAAATTGACCACAGGTACAGGCGATACATGATAAAAAACAAATCTATACATTATTACACGCAAAAATACAACATTCTGTTCCCCCAAAACAATATCATTGGTCCTCATACAAGTAAACTATCACTCCTTGTAGCCACAGTCAGCAATTGTTCAGGCACCTCCTCGCAAAAATCACTATTCATTAAGTTCAACATGGTTGAACTTATTTAATATCTATTACTAAACTTGGTTAACATATTCACCAATATAAATAAAACCTAACAGAGGAGTTAAACCTTAGTTTAAACAAATATAAACAATTAAAACAAAAAAAAATTACAATTTAATAAACTTAAGGCAGTTTTCCTTTTATTTTTTGTAAAGGGAGTTTACTCCTTTAATTTTGGAAAATATAAACTTTCTTCATGTTTCAGGATTTCTGTCAGATGTTTGTTTGAAAAAAATAATAAATGTCCACAACTACCTTGATCGTAACACTATTCTGATAAATAATTTCACATATTATATGAAACTTTACAGCCAGAAAGTGTCATAGAAGAATGTTATAAATATCATCTCACTTTTACTCCTTTCGTTACTTGCCATACATGTACCAATCACACATCAAACTCCTTCTCTCAAGTTAAAGTCTTTCAATACATGTACATGTACAACTGCAATATTATCTAGTATCTATTCCAACTTGCTATCTACTTTCAGATCAAGCTCAAATTAAAATAAAACAACAAAAACTACCAGTAATCAAGATAATGGATTCATTAAATATGGATACGATGGTTCATTTTGTAATTAAACGCACTTTGACTAAAAAAAAACATCCTGTATAACGCCATCCAGAAAAAAAAAATGAAAAATAAAAGGTTTTGCACAAACTTGGTCAAATCACGCCTCCATCTCAAGTCCAATACAATGGAAGATCCACTTAGTAAAGATTTAACACACACTAAAAAATAGAATTTTTTCATGGGATTCTAAGAGCTGTGTGGTATCTTTACCGAGTTGCATGGCGTCTGTATAATCAAAACCAGCACTCTTGATAAAACGGAATCAGTTGAAGAAGTTGTTGACCCCTACTTCTCCGTTCTCCGCCAGAATTTCTATACTGCTGTCGTCGGGCGTATTGCCGGTGGTTCCCGACCCAGAATTAGGAGTGTGAAGTCCGTTCTCTTTCAGATTTAGATCTAAATGCGGCGACCTCTCTCGGGAAGCCACGAAACCAGAATCACTAGGGGAAACCACATCTAGTCCGATTATTTCTGCTACCGGAGCAGGTAATTTTTTACTGTCTTTCAGTTGTATATAAATGCCTTCCGCCTTTTTGAGTGTGTCTTCTAGATGGATCGCACCACTCATATCATTGATGTGCTTGGGAAAAAAGAAGAAAATTAAAGAATCCAGTGTCATAATTTATTTTTATTGATATGCAAACAGAAACAAAACTTTTTGCTGGTCTTTACTATACAAAAATTTTTAATATAATCTACGACATACATATAATTTATAGTCCATTAAATGAAGAAACGTTTTTTTTGGTTCATTAATAAAACTGCACTAAAAATTGCAGAACAAAATCAATCACCATTTTTCAATGAAAATCTTACTTTGAGTATTTCTGTAAAGCCAAATTTGTTTTCCATGAGTGTGGATTTCTCCGTGTCTAGTACAGCTAAACAGATCAACAGGTGGAAATTCTTACACGGCCTGTCCGTCCACAACACCTATAGTTAACACAGAAATCAACATAATGTTATACAGAAGTTGGTCATATAAATCTTTACACCTGAACAACAAAATCTCCTTATACCTGTACTGTGGTGACAGAAAGTAATTCTATGAATTTCACTTACAATTTTACAGTTATATTATTATGAGATTAGTATACATGTTGAATTATCAGAATAGTAAATATGTAATGAGGAACCATATACGGTACATGTATCCCTACTAGCTAGCTTCATGTACAGTAATTGAATACCACCATACAATATTATCTATGCCTTTTTTTTCATCATGGATAAAGTATGCATCACAATGTTACTATCCTCTTACCTCCCAAAACCTCATCACATCATTAAAGGAGAATTCTCGTTTGAATAAAATCAACAGCCATCGGAAGCAAAAATAGAAATTTCCAGAATCATGACTCTCTGAAAGGATATTTGACAAACGCTAAGTAAGATATCATATACTGTTTTCATAATACGCTGTCATAAATGCATTTAAATGATGATTTACACTTACTATGAAGTCTTAACAAAACCTACCTAGATAACTACACAACTCCGGGTCCACAAACTGCATCAGTTTATGGATCTGAGACAACTGGGTTTTCATCCCGGCCTGATCCATTTCAAAGTTATCACACTGCGTAAAAAAAATAATTTCATCTTGTAACAATGTCATGTTTAAAAAATATTGCTTCTACATGTACATGAGAACAATACAACATTTTAATTTCAATCATGTCTTGTGAAGGCTTTACTGAACAACAAGAGATTGTGCATAATCTTACTGTTACCAATTATTTATATAAAAGTTTTGTCACTTTACAAGAAATTGGAGTGTAAAAACATTTTTACAAAATAAATTTCTTTGCTTTTGTATAGAGAATACTTCACTTATTACATAATAATTTTTGTCTTAAAAGATACCACCACTGCAGAGAGGCACATTCTCCTTCTCAGCCTATGGGTAACCTGTAAATGCTAATTAATTTTTTTCCAGTAGGCTATCACCCTCTACTTGAGGAAAAAAAAGTTCTCATGACAGAACTCCCCTCATTGAAATTTCAATGTATGATTAATTAATTCCTCCTGGCCAGCATTTAAGAATCAGCTACTAAAGACCACCATAATTATACTCACGACTCTCTCCATCAGACCAGCGAAGCACCAGAAGGCGTCCACCTCGTTCTCCATGACCACCAGTACAGGAGACAGCAGGTCACTCATTCCCTGGACGTAACCTACACACGTACAAAACAAGACCAAGATTAATTAATGTTTAGTTTCAGAAGCACCACTGCATAAGGTTGAGTATTGATTCATTTTGTTGCCATATCATATTGAAAAGGGGAATAACTCAATTTTTACATGCAATTTTTCCAAGAAAATTTATGGTAATTCCATTAATTTGTATTAATATGTTGGTTCATTTTCAACATAGGGTACATGTCAATATTTTCTCAAGAGAAGTAATCAAAGACATCAAAATTCTTATGAACAGAAATCTTCTTTGCTTAATACATAAATGGGCTAAAACAAGTGAAATGCAATTATAATATATTTAATCACCAGTAATTTACAGTCAATCCTGTATTGAGATTTGGACTTACCCAGATCAAAGTTATACATGCAGTAGGTCATCAAACAGTCATTTAACACCTGGAGGTTTGGATTACACTCCCCCTCAAAGAACTTGTGGGTTCTGTCTGTCCGTGTCACATCCTTCTCTACAAACAAAAGGATTTTTTCAAATACATGTATATATATAAAACGTTTATTTAAATAGAAATCTTTGTCTGGGCTACACTGTTGAATCATTAAAATGTGTGACAGCTCAATTTTCAAGAATTTCATTTGACTATATCCTTCACCAATACTGTAAAATCAATGAAAGTTGTCCCCAAATGAATATTATGTACTCTCACTTACTCATGTTTTCTTTTTAACTTGAAGTATTTAAAATACCTTTAAACAGCCTTCCAAACAAATGTGTTTCCTTGTACATTAGGATCATATGTATATAGAAAAGCATGTACCGATACATATCATATGTAGAGCATAATGTTGTTGTACATATCATATGTAGAGCATCATGTTGTTGTGCATATCATATTTTGAGCATCATGTTGTTGTACATATCATATTATATAGAGCATCATGTTGTTGTACATATCATATTTTGAGCATCATGTTGTTGAACATATCTTATGTAGAGCATCATGTTGTTGTACATATCATATGTAGAACATCATGTTGTTGTACATATCTTATGTAGAGCATCATGTTGTTGTACATATCATATGTAGAGCATCATGTTGTTGTACATATCTTATGTAGAGCATCGTGTTGTTACTACAGGTATCAAACCATGAATTCATGTGATACACAATTCTGGTACAAAGGCAGCAATTACAATTCAGACATGGACTAACCAATCAGACATTTTCTTTCTTTCAGCAGAGAAAACCTCCTCTCCTGGGCCTCACTAATGGTCTTCCACTGTAGCTTCATTCTGAAGTAGTCATCCCTAGAAACAGGAAAAACTAAGTTGTATCATGACATGGATGATTAAAATCTAGTAATTAAGGTTTAGGTACTTTGAATTTAATTCATATGAAATTTAGTACTGTAGTTGTGCAATCATAATAGAATCAAATAATTCCAAACATTAATCAAATCACGTACACTTTCCGCTTTCTCTCGTCAGTCCTGGTTTTGTAGGTTGACTGCCAATCATGGTATCCAAGGAGAAACTTCCACACCTCTATCCGAATACTGGGCTCAATACCCTATAACAATGTCAGTCCATTATATCAATGATTCAATACCCTAAATGAATGAATTTCAATAAAAAAAAAAAAAAGGAGAAAATATACTGTAACCAACATCTAAAGACTATGAAATTAATGGCAACTTTGGAATTACATTACATGTCAGTACATACCCCTCTGAACATGACGTCTTTGAGGTGTTCCACATTCTTGATCCTCCCGTCAGCGTCCATGTGTTTGGACCACTGCTGGGCCGTCAGGGGGGCACTCCTCTTCACCTCCGGCCTTGAGGGAAGCTTGGTCTGTAAAGGTTAAGGTAACTTTATATTGCAACTAATGGTGCAGTAATTTTATCAAAGCTATGCAAAATAAGATTATACTATTCATTTAAAACAGTTATTCCATGCACTAAAGCAAATATGGACATCATAAACAATAGAATGGGAAAAAACCCTTTCATTATGAACATGATGAAGAAAAAGTATATGATTCCTATTCAACTTTCCCATCCCCTTCTTGAATAATTTCAGAGCAAACAAAACTATTGCAAGCAAAATCAAAATTGTTACAAGATTCCTAAAATTCTTTTCGACATATTTGTTGAAGATTATCTACATACGCTTGCTTGCAAAAATAAGTAGCCACAAACCAGTTACAACCTGGTTAATTCAAATGTAAAGCTGCAGGGAACAAAAGTCGCTTTTACAGCAAAAGACTGGGTTTTTTACAAGTACATTACATCGGTTACCTTGGTGACAAACTCGAACCCCGCCTCCTGTTGGCTGATCTCCATGCCCGGGATTTCCTGATCGGCCTGCAGGATTTCCGCCACCTCCTTTGGGCGGTGTGTGACTGGCTCCTGGGTGAACATGGTGTCCCTCAGAAAGTTGGTCACCTTGGAGAAGCCGCCCAGGGTGGTGGTGTAGGGGTCCTTGATGAATTTCTAAAATACATAAATACAAGACGTGTACATAACCTGAAATGAATGTGTTCTATAACAACAGTTCAAAGTAATTTTGTATTAAGTTTGTATCCATGATTTTTTTTTTTAAAAGAATCACTTTAATAAGTCTTTGCTTTCTATAAGCAAGACCCTTTACCCCCCCCCCCCCCCCCACCAAAAGTTAAATATCATAAAGAAAAACATGTCAACATCAAAGCCATTGACACTTTCTTGCTTTACTTTTTGTTAGTAGTACTTTGTTAATCTTTAAATGTCATTAATTGGAAGGATAAACACCCTGTATATCTACTGGTACATGTACTTGCAAACACAATCTAATCGCAAGCTGTAGAAACAAAACTTAGGTAAAACAATACATTTTCCATTATCAACAACATTTATTTTGCATTTAGTAAATGTATGATATCCCTATGGCATGAATGTATTACATTAAATTCACAAGCAACATATTAATCATAATTTCATTGTAAATGTAGCAGTATATCATAATTGGGATTAGATCATACTATTTTAACAATATTACTGCTTTCTAGACGAGACAAGTTTAACTTCTGCAATCCAAATTTTTTTTCTTAATGTGGGCACTTTGTCACATATACAAAAACATAGGTAATCACAGATTACAAAGCTCACCGAGACGAGGCATCAACTTTATGAGGCATCACCTTTAAAACCACCTTTATCATATGATATGAAAATCATAGTTAATGATCTTGGATATTCATGGATACTGTTTTGACACAATATCGTATATCATATGTAAAAAATTGTATGATAATCCTATGTTCATTTCATACATTATTATAAGATACAATGTTTATCAATACAATAATATAAAATATGATATTGCATCCAATGATACTTACAATATATATCATTTAATACAATATAATACTGTAATAAATATTGATGCAATATGATTTTGTAACATATAATATGACATTGTATCGTGTTATACATTATTGTATTTAATCACATAATACAATATCATAATATCTAATATAAATACAATATAGCATTATTTGATACTATATCATATCACATAATACATCACAATATTGTAACATATGATATTATATTGTATAATATAGTATAATTTTGTATTGTATGATATTGTATCATATTTGATACACAATATTGTATCATATGATACAATATAATTTGATAAAACATTGTTTCATATCATATGATACAATATCATCTGATACAGTACGATATTATATAATACAATATCATTTTATACAATATCATATCATATGATACAATATCATATTATACAATATCATATTATATGATATCTTATAATATCATATAATACAATTTCATGTATTATATAACAATATATTATATAAACCAATATCATATTATACAATATTTTATCATACAATATGCTATAATAATAATATACAATATCGTATCATATGATACAATATCATATATTGCAATATTATATGAAACAATATCATTCGATAAAATAATATATTATACAATATCATATTCTACAATATTGTATAATAATATACAATACTATACATAACAATATCATAATACAATATCATATAATAATGTACAAAAAAATTGATACAATATCATATCATATCATATAACTTTTTACAATATAATGTATGATATTACATTGTATCATATAAAACAATAGTGTATCATATCATAGAATACTATATCATAGGAATCATGTTAAATCATTTAACAACAAACACATCTATCAAGCAGGTTTGAGTGAGGTAGGAGAATTTTTAGCATCCTTGATAATGGAGATCAGGCTCTGCATCTGAAGCTACCTCTGCAATTCATTTATATTATAGTTAAATCAATTATGCAAGCTATTATCTATAAAACATGTAACCTGTTCCAAAAAACTAAACCTCATCCAGCATCCGAAACCTATGGCTCAGATTCAGCATTCAAGCCTGTCAGATGCATCAGTATCATGAGATGCATCATCCCTGCAAGTTTGGTGATGTAAGGACCAGTAATAACTAAGATATAATCATCAGAGGGCACCTGCTCTAAAAACTTTAACCAGCTCTTAAAACCTTAACCTCATCCAGCATCCGAAACCTATGGCTCAGATTCAGCATTCATGCCTGTCAGGTGCATCAGTATCGTAAGACGCACCATCCTTGCAAGTTTGGTGAAGTTAGGACCAGAAATAACTAAGATATATTTTTTAGCATCCTTGATAATGGAGATCAGGATCTGCATCTGAAGCTACCTCTGCCATTCATTTATATTATAGTTAGATCATATATGCAAGTTTGAAATAGTGCTATTACCTACATATATTAAACATGTGACCTGTTCCAAAAAAACTAAACCTCATCCAGCATCCGAAACCTATGGCTCAGATTCAGCATTCAAGCCTGTCAGGTGCATCAGTATCATAAGACACACCATCCATGTAAGTTTGGTAAAGTTAGGACCAGTAATAACTAAGATATGATCATCAGAGGGCACCTGCTCTAAAAACTTTAACCAGCTCTTAAAACCTTAACCTCATCCAGCATCCGAAACCTATGGCTCAGATTCAGCATTCAAGCCTGTCAGGTGCATCAGTATCATAAGACGCACCATCTATGCAAGTTTGGTGAAGTTGGGACCAGTAGTAACTTAGAAATGGCTATCAAAGGGCACCTGCAACAAAAACTTTAACCTGCTCGAAAAACCTAACTTCATCTAGCATCCGAAACCTTCGGCTCAGATTCAGCATTCAAGCCTGTCAGGTGCAAAAGTATCATAAGACACACCATCCATGCAAGTTTGGTGAAGTAAGGACCAGTAGTAAGTAAGATATAATCATCAGAGGGCACCTGCTCCAAAAACTTTAACCAGCTCTAAAAACCTTAACCTCATCCAGCATCCGAAACCTATGGCTCAGATTCAGCATTCAAACCTGTCAGGTGCATCAGTATCATAAGACACACCATCTATGCAAGTTTGGTGAAGTTTGGACCAGTAGTAACTTAGAAATGGCTATCAAAGGGCACCTGCAACAAAAACTTTAACCTGCTCCAAACACCTTAACCTCCTCCAGCATCTGAAATTCATGGCCCAGATTCAGCATCCAAGTCTCTCAAGTCCATTAGTAGGTCCAGATGCATCATTCATGCAAGTTTGGTGAAGATAGGACAAGTAATAAGTTAGATACAGGACCTGCAACAAAAACTTTAACCAGGTCCGGACGCCGACGCCGACGCCGACGCCGAGGGTATAGCATAAGCTCCCCCCGACTTCGTCTCGGTGAGCTAAAAAATATTGAACTTAATTTTAGCATAACTTTGACAAAACACAATATCGATCGTTGCATTTCTCATGGTTCTAATCACATATTCATTATGGCATCTTCTAAAAACTGTACTGATTTCACACAGGTTGTTCATATATCAAGCTAATTTAAACCTAATAAATTCAGTATACATGAAATATTACATTCAAACATTAATGGAAATAAAATATGGTTAATACAAAGTACATGTATCACATTAATCACTGAAATATCGAGATAAAATTGTTACTAACCCTTTTATGCCTCATCACTTACTTAAACACCATGGGTATATTTAAAACCAGAAAATTTGAAAGATTTTTCCAAACTACTGACGTTTTCTTAACCCAAGTTATCGACTCTGAAGGGTACATACAATGGGAGCAGACAGCTTTTATTTATCACTATAACGTAATTCAAACACAATAGCTCTGACTAAGGACATCATTAATTTCTGAATAGACATATTCCACATGCTCCTTGGGGGGTAAAAGTATGCTGATGCACTTAAGGTAGTTTACACTTCAGGATATATTTCCCGGATATACTTCAACAAAGGATATTTTCTATTGTTGTTTTGACGGCTGGGTTGTGACTGGACTGTTGGATACAGCGGTTATATTGTGCTGGGAAAGTTTACTTCAAGACTTACAAGTGGTGTGCCATTCACTTAATTAATGGTACAAGTCAATGGGAATTTCAAGCTACACTTTATAATAACAATATGATTATACTATAGCAGTTTAATTACTTTGGTGTTACAGTTTTCTTTGTTAGTCTATAAATATATATATGATAAATGCTGGTCTGAATTGAATGTGTGAGTACCCGTAAATCAGTTTTTACAAGACTGGTACAGGAGTGTAGAAAATTCACCCAAATGTTTGAATTACAGAATCTTTAAGAAAAGCTTTGGACAGGAAATTTATCTTATGAAACTTCCAAATGATTTAAGATTCATATTTACAAAATTTAGAACCTGTAATCATAAATTACCTATTGAAGCTGGAAGATGGAATAACATAGAAAGATGTCATAGAATTATGTAATAAAAACACTTTGGGTGACGAATACCACTATGTTATGGAATGCCAGGCATTTTCTTTATTCCGCAACAAATTAATTGAAGAAAAATATTCAACAAATGTTAATACTTATAAATTTGGGAACCTTATGAATACCAATGACATTGATTTATTAAAAAAAATATTAGCTCGATTTAATTAACTCTGTACTCTTCCTAACTTGACCCTGCATTTGTACATTTGTAAATATTTTTGTTTTTAGTACCTCATGTACCATTGATATGGTTTGAGAGAAATAAACATTCATACTCAGTAATAATTAGTAGCTGGTAAAAGAGATTTTATTTTGATCTTGTATCCTAAACTCTCTTAGAGTCTGTAAACCAAAATCCTTAATCTAACTTTAGCAATTGTAGTTTTAAAAAAATCCTACAAGATAAATATCTAGCGGTAAAATTTTAGCGCTACAAGAGAATTTGAGTTGAAAGACCATATAGTGCCACAATTCTATAAACAAAAAAAAACATGCATTTTTTTAAAAGATAAATGTGTGTACGATTAGGTCTTACTTCATTTTTTTTCCTTACATACCTAATTGAAACCAAAGTTTCCCCCAAAAAATTTAATTTTCTTTTAATCACGCTCACCAACACAGTATTATCTACAAGGCAGTGAGTGGGTCTAAGTTTACAGGTATGAATAAATGGAGGAACAATCGACAATCTCTTGATTTAGCACACTTAAGTTTCTATTTCGTACTTGACTTTGATAAAAAAAAAATCATAAATATGACCCATCAACATAAAAATTGCTTTTATTAAAAGGGAAATTTAAAAACTCCAGATTTGTTAACTGTAATTTTTAAATCAAAAGAGAAAAGTTAACTTTGTGAATCAATGCAAATCATATCATTTACTCTATTAAGAAATGATTTTTTTTTAACTTTGCTTAAAAAAAAATTTGATTTTAATATTTTCTGTATTAAATTGTTCATCAAATCTTTAGGCATTTATGCAATCAAATTCCTTATATGATATCATGCAGTCTGATAAAAAAATATGAACACGGTCAAATGTTTTTAAAAACGCTGATTTTTGAATTGTATACATATGTGCAGGGTCAATACTCAATAATGTACAAATTGGAGACACTTCATGTTAATTGCAATAGCAAAGATTGTTAATATATTAAACTCTGGTTTTCATTACAATGTTTATAAAGCATGCATATACCGGTAAAATCATTGAACAGGTGCTTTGTGTGGTCCATTGCAAGTATCAATACCCAACAGTGTGTACCTCTCTCTCTCTCTCTCTCTCTCTCTCTCTCTCTCTCTCTCTCTCTCTCTCCCCCCCCCCCCCCTGTAGTTTTTACCTGTTGGATTTTTATGAATATAATCAAAACACTAAAAACCACGATGGAAAATCGATATCATTTCATCATTGAAATTGAATACTGCATTTCAATACCAAAGTATATCTTTTATCTCTATACACAAGATACAGACAAACAAAAAGAAATCTCCAATATGCAACAATTTGATAGTGGCACGAAAGCAGTGGATGCTGTCAGTTAAAGGTCTTACCTGTGTCATTGACTAAAAAAACACAAGCATGCACATTACATCATACAGGTGAGAGGTTTCCACATATTAATAATTCAAATCATGATGCAATACATGTACTCAATCGGTGACAGTGCATTGTTTACATATATAAATAAAACACCAGTCTAAAAACTTATAATTATATTAAAAAGAATGCAAGCACATAGAGAAATAAAATAAATGCTCTAATAGTGTGTAGTATGATTATTAAAGAATTGAATACAATGTAATTAATATGTTCACCCTCTGGTATGCAAACTATGAGTATAAGTGACTATTTGTTAAATAGAAAAAATTAAGAAACACCACTGAAAAATACAAAAAAAAAATCTGATTAAATTGAATATGATGAAATACTTACGGATACAAGATCGCCTGAAGAATCCGCAAATAAATGGAGCTCGTCGAAAGACTTCGACAACATGTCTGGATCGTGTTCTTGGACGATGAATAAACGGTTGTCGTTTGGAGATCTGTAGTAAAAATTGTAGGGGTAATTTATCTTGACGAGCCCTAATACCTATGTGGTAAGTGTACTTTTTACACACTCAGTATACTTATGAATACTAGTACCTTTTTATGTGAATGTATTTCCCAAACTGTTGCAGTAAAGCTTTGCTCCCTCCATTATGGAAGTGCAGTGCTGGGAAGGTGGTGCCATCCTTCAGAATAAATATGATGTAAGCCCAGCCATGATTTGGGGCGCTCCGTTTAAAACTCTTCAGATCCAAGATGTCAAAGCAGATGTTATATTTCTTCCGTAATTCTGCTTTCATATTTACTATCGAATAAAAAGAAATTCCAAATTTATCATGTTGATTGAACATATTCTATAACAGTTTATTATTTTCACACCTCTGTGACTTTATAAATGGTTCATAATATCCTGAAAATTACATGGATTTAAACAATATTAAGGACTTCAATTCTTCCTCATAGGTCACTTAATTGCCAATCTATTTGATATCTCCATGTCATTTCAATTGAATTCATAACCTGGATCTCAATACATGAATCAAAGTTTCTAAACCTTTTTATCATTGCAGTGGAAAATACATTAAATGGAGAACTTAGAAAAATTTAATCATATAGAAGCTCACAAGCATCCGAGTCCCTGTCCGGTTTGTAGCCGACCGACAGGGAGGATCCAATCACGGCCCACTCCTGATCAGCATTATTCTGTCCGTCCAACATCAACACTTCTTCAGCCCTCCACTCAATATATATCCCATCAGGCTGTTGACAAATAGATATAGAAGAACAAGAAGTTTCTTTCATTCCATAAACAATAAAATTACAGAAATTGATAAAATGCCTTAAAATCAGAAGAAACTGAATTGTCCATGAAGTCGCATTGCATTTGAAATGAGATATCTACAGAATTCCTCATATGTGTCTTGCTTTGTTGAAATCATTGGTTTTATCAAGGGGACAAAATTTTCTATAATTGTTTTTAAATGATGTGTGACAGTTGGACCGGATTGATCAGTTAACTTAGTAGAGTACCTGACTAGAGATTCAAGGAAGGGGGGGAGGGGTGGTTTGAATCCTAATTTGGTCTATCATGATTTCTCCTATCCTGTTACAGATGCCATGTTTTGACCTCCAAAGTAACAATTTCAGAGAGGCATGTGAATGAATTTACTAATTTGATTATATACCTTTTTCATGAGGTAAACTTTGCCTGGAATGTGAGCATCTTTATCTGTAGTATTGGAGTTCACATTCACCTGAATATAAACTCCATCCTTTTCAAATAGCACCTAAAAACAAACGCAAATATTTTCTCATAAAAATCGTGATGACATTTCATATAACCTTTTGTAAAACAATCTCTATGTCTAATATATAAATGTTTCAGTGTTAATAAAACGTATAAAATTTAAAAACATGGATAGGAACTTCTGGAAGGTGGTATTTAAATTGTAATGGCCGAACACCATATTTTCATATATTAACAAATTGTGTATTACGAAACGACACTGGAAGACGTGTAAAGTAAGGTCTAATAGAACATCATATAGTTGCGTGGGAAAATTTTCTTACCTGTGATCGCAGTGCCATGTTTTTACAGATTAGTTAAATGTTGTCATTTAGAAATGACGTCAAGTTAACTTGCATGCCCCTTACATCTGCAACAAAATCAATTTTGTTTTAGGAAAAATAACGATTGTTTTCCGAAGAATTTCTCACAGAGATAGGATATTTTATAATTTAGAATAATATTATTTTTAGATAGCAAGTCAGTATTTCCGAACGATTTTCACATTTGTTTATATTTTTTATTGATGTTGCGGCCTTAAAGCGGAAGAAACCCGTGACCATCTCTTCATGACGTAAACAAAAAGAAACGCCATGTTGTTAAAGTGAAGTGCAGAAGTAACCTACAGATGATGATTACATGTTTAATTTTAGCCTCGTAACAGTACATCACAAGATATTTGAACATATTTTGTCGGAATTAAGCGATGGCGGATTCTGGCGGTCGGAACTTCTCGTTCAAGTGCGTTCTTCTTGGAGAAGGTTGTGTGGGAAAAACTTCACTGGTTCTGCGATATGTCGAAAATAAATTTAACGATAAACATATAACAACATTACAGGTAATTTAATGGAGTTTTAGCCATACATGTTTGTATTACGTCCTCCTGTTGTTGATTGATAAATGACAGCACGGAGCACGAGTGCATTTAAAACACATGTAAAAGGGGTGTTAGATAAGTATTCACTTTTATGATAATAATTCTTATGATATTATTTAACATGTATATCACATGAGTATTTTAAAATGAAGTCATGTCACTTAACCAGGGCTCCTAGCCTTCCGTTGTGGTACTGTGTACTAACCACTGCATTAGCTACTGATCGAGACCAGGGATGTATATACTAGTATCTATATACGTCCCTGCCGAGTATCGAGACCCATATTGTTACTGACAGTCAAACACGGCTGCTGACATAAACATTTACTGAAATACACCATTTTAAAACAACTGACAACACTGTGAAAAAGTACTTCTTTTCAACACAATGACAAAATTCATATTTAATTTTGAAAACCTTATTCCGTCCTCTGAAAATTGCTAAGAAAATTTATCCCTGCAATAGATTTTTACAGAAATATACCTTACTCTGAATGTCTCTGTGCTCTTGTATTGGCTGTCAAGACTAACAATTGTAATGACCTAAAAAATGTACACGGGTGGAACACATGGCTCAGTGGTCATGGGCGTTAGACCAGGAACCGGAAGGTTCAAACCTCATTTTGGTCACTTGATGTGTGATGTGCACTTGAATGGGGCATTTTACCTAGTACATTGTCTCAGTCCACCCAGCTGAAATTTGAAATTGGGTACCAGCATATACTGGGAGTTAACTTGCGATGGACTGGTGTCCCATCCATGGGTAGTCAATGACTCTCATCCACTTAGCACCACAGAAACCAGAGATAAGCACTGTCCTTATGTGCCTAATGGCACGGAGGTGGATTTAACTTTGAAAATATATATGGAAAGTCTGATGTACATAAAATTTTTAAAACATCCACATTTACTTACAAGTTAAAAAATTGTAACTGAATTTCAATTTTGAAAATTATGTACATTGATTTTGTATCATTTATAGGCCTCTTTCCTAACCAAGAAACTAAACATTGGAGGAAAAAGAGTCAATTTGTCAATATGGGTAAGAATATTTGAAAGTTTTATGAGTTGCATGCATGCTTTTCAGTGCAAAAGGGATTGATTTGTTCCTATTGGTACCCGTGTATGATGAATAAGACTGAATCTGAAATTTACCTATCGTAAAATTTGAGAGTAAACCGGAAAACATGGAATAAGACACAATGTTGAAAAACGATTTGCGTAAAGCATTTATTTACATAATATACAATGAAATGTGTATAAAGAATATTGTGATGATATTTTGGCTAGTTTCCCATGAGACTGATTACATGTAACTGGTTCCCTTTGTAGGACACGGCGGGTCAGGAGCGCTTCCATGCCCTGGGTCCCATCTACTACCGCGACAGTAACGGTGCAATACTGGTGTATGACATCACTGACGAAGACTCCTTCCAGAAGGTATGTGTCTAGTATACATATATACTGTCGTTTTAATTCCACTTTGTGAACATTTCACGATTTCTATACCAAGTACCAATTGCGATGGTTTTAATTTCACACTGCTTAAAAATCAATTGATCAGAATATAAGCATTGAAACATTTTTGAAAACTAATAATAGTATTCACGATGGGTTTAATTTCGCGGGAAAATGTTAAATCGCGAACATAGTGAAATTAAAACCGTGGTGATTATTTGCCAATCTACAGTAAGTATATATTGATATGTTCATGGACTATTAAAGAACTCAAGTCAATGCAAACATGTAGCTTTGCATGGATGAATTTGCTAAACTTCCCTCTGCTTTGTGAGTATTGGCATGTCAAATGACAATATTCTGTACAATTCAATTTTTATATTGACCATATTAAGGGCCCTTAAGGGGCAACAGGATGATTTTGCAATAAACACTCATAATGCACAATTAACACATACACAAAAGGGAAAAAGTTTTATAATTAAAAGGAGACAGACATAAACATTTGCATACATGTATATTTATAAACTTAATGTGTATAATTTATATACAACACCCATATATGTGGAATTTCTATCAAATGGAGAGTCAAGTGTTTCTTGCTGATCAATTTAAAAAAAGTTCAATTTATCTCATAATTATGACAGAACACAAGCAAAAGATAACATCTCAAAAGTCTATTTGATTAATTTCAATTTCATTGAATTTCTGTTTCAGGTGAAAAACTGGGTGAAGGAGCTGAGGAAGATGTTGGGCAATGACATCTGTCTGTGTATAGCGGGAAACAAGATAGACTTAGAGAAGGAACGCCACGTGTCTGTGGCAGACGCGGAAGCGTACGTAATCAGTTTGTCTTTTGTTTATGGAAATTGATTACTCTCTTCTATTGTGGTGTATTGTGTAAGGAAATACAGTCATTTTGTAATTCCTTGCATCCATATCCTTGTTTTGTAAAGGTTATAGCATGTTCCGAAGTCAAGACTTTCTAATACGTTTCTTTCCTCTCCTTCTTTTAGACAGGTTCAGTTAGAATAAATGGAGTTGGAAGTGAACGATATCAGATGCATGACTATAGATTGGGCACTAGTCTGATGTAATTTATATTCATTTGGTATAGTGGTAGTGCTTAAAATTTGTTAAATTTTTTTTTAGATGAATCTGTTTAGGGTTTTTGAGGAGACAAGCAGATCAGTTACCCTTGAGTAAATTAATGTACATGTGTTTGTCAGGAATTAAAAAGGAATAGAGAGGCTTTCTGTATAGTGCAAATTAAGATTTGGACCACAAGCTCTCGTGTTCATTTTGGTTCAAATGTGGATATTTTTGTGAATATTATAGGATTGATGAAAGTGCAGTTTGATCTGGATCCATAATAACTGTACAAATTTCAAAGTTCTATTTATGGATTTTTCAGAAGCTACTTGCAAACTTAATTCATTCACTTAAAAAATTATATAAAATTTTTAATGATACAGGTATTCTTAAAACGTGGAATTTGTGAACTGAGATGTAAAATTATACAGTAATAAGTTAAAATTTGTGATCTGAAGTTGAATGATGTTGAACCGAAAATGATTTTTAACCAAAATGAATATGAAGTAATTTTGTTCTTGATTGAATCCTAATTCTGACTTATTTATCTGATTTTGTAGTTATGCTGCATCTGTGGGGGCTAAACATTTTCACACATCTGCAAAACTGAACAAAGGTATAGAGGAAATGTTCCTAGATTTAAGTAAAGGTGAGTCACAAATGATGATGTCAAATCTTATTCATTATAATGTTCATTAGACATACTTCAATGTATCGAAAGCGGGAATGTGATTTGTAAAAAAAAATAGTTACGCCTGGGTTCAATTTTGTTCGTTTTCATCTTCCCCAGAACCTCCTCAGTGTCTCTTATAAACTGAATGTGCTGTTTACCACCCATTGTATCATTTGCATATTCTAATTGATATAGAAAACATCAGTGCTGATGAATAAATTGTGATAGAAGTTCCAAAATAGCACTGTAAACCAATTTTTATTCACGATTACTTTAATTCTAAATTTAACAGTCAGATATAAACTGGTATGTGATGACTAATTTTTGTGATTAAACCTTCTTCACACTTGAGTTGTCACTACATCCATTACAGCAAAGACTTTTCCTTACAAATATTTCTCATATATATGCGAATTGAAGTTGGTTTACAGTATTTCACTGTTTTGTTCAACATTCATTGCACTTCAAAATTAATTAGATATTCATTTACAAGTATAAACATATCTTTTATTGCAGTTTGTTTCATATTTACTGTTAGTATAAGCTATTGTTATTTTTCAGGTATGATAGAGAAAGCAGGACAGGATAACAACAGGAATCAAAAAGACAGTACGAACCGTAAAAGTGTTGTTGTCGTCGACGACGATACTCCAGCACAACAAAAGTCAGGTTGTTGTTGACACTGTTGCCATAGTGATGCCAGGTTTTTTTTCTCCCAAAAGAAAGAACAAGCAAGCTTCTTCAAGTCTTGATGGAAAGTTCAAATAGGTTATAATAGTGTTTAAATTAAGTTTCAGGAAGTGCATTAGTATTTAAGCTATGAGTCGCATCATGGCTGCAATTATGTTTTGGGTTTTGATATTGAAAGGTTTCTAGGAATTCCCAAATATTTGTGTGTATGGTTTTTTTTTTTTTCAAATATCACATTTGAAATGTGATGTTGGCATTATTGCATGATAAAATGAAATGCATAATACATGTTCATGTAAAAGTAGAGCATGTCATATGGAAATGCGTTTTATGAAATAAGATTCTCTTTTCATCCAGAGAATTTTATAGTACTCATGTACTTGCACATGTAAAAAGATTCATTGTAAATTTACAGAATGCTAAAAACCTCTTTATATAGTGCTGAATCCCATTGATCATTCTTTTGCAAATCTATTGAAAAGCTTGATTTTTTATTTCAGTTAATATACAGTTACGTACAATAATGTTTGCATTGATCTATAACAGAAGTTTGCCTGTTTCAAAGAAAAATTGAAATAATAGACATATACCGTTATTTTTTTTATTGATATCTAGTCTTTGTTAATTGTAACCCTTTTGAGGTAGGCATTCTGCAGCTCTTTTTTTCAGAATGTACAAGATTTTTAGTTCTTTTTTTCAAACATTTTCCAGAGCATTGAGTGTATGAAAGCATTTTTAAATAGGAAAAATCCAGAAGAATTGAGGAGGTTGCTCTTAAATGATTTAAGTGGGATATTTATCCCCTTTTTACATGTGTAATTTATTGGAATGTACATGTAATACATGTACATGTATATGAATTCATATTTCATAATGTAAAGTATAAGAATAGTTATATATAACAATGATAATTAACTGAGATATCCTAATTATGTAGAATATATAAGTTCACTTTCAGCAGCTTTTAAAGTGTTGTATTTAAAAAATTTGGATGCAGTCAATTACGTCATTTGTAAAGATAACTGGATGCATTCCTTAAATTGTTTAGTGTTTCATACACTGTAATTTGTTGATTTCATTTTTATTGCAAAAGGGGCTTTTGTTTTCGATTGAAAAAAACCCCATGGGATTTCATAACTTTAATTGTGTTTTCCTTATGTCAGTTCAATGTTTCATTTTTATTGCAAAAGGGGCTGTTGTTTTCTATTGAAAAAAAAACCCCATGGGATTTTGTAACTTTAATTGTGTTTTCCTTATGTCAGTTCAATGTTTAATGCTCTAAAGCATACATGTTGAAGTATTCTTTTCAGGTCAACTTTTATCCAAAGATCATTTCTAATCAGATCGAATTCAAAGTGGATATTTATCCCCTTTTTACACGTATAATTTATTGGAATGTACATGTAATACATGTATATGAATTCATATTTAATAATGTAAAAAATAGTTATATATATATATATATATATATATATATATATATATATATATATATATATATATATATATATATATATATATATATATATATATATATATATAAAACAATGATAATTAACTGAGATATCCTAATTATGTAGAATATATAAGTTCACTTTCAGCAGCTTTTAAAGTGTTGTATTTAAAAAATTTGGATGCAGTCAATTACGTCATTGTAAAGATAACTGGATGCATTCCTTAAATTGTTTAGTGTTTCATACACTGTAATTTGTTGATTTCATTTTTATTGCAAAAGGGGCTTTTGTTTTCGATTGAAAAAAACCCCATGGGATTTCATAACTTTAATTGTGTTTTCCTTATATCAGTTCAATATTTCATTTTTATTGCAAAAAGGGGCTCTTGTTTTCTATTTAAAAAAACCCTATGGGATTTTGTAACTTTAATTGTGTTTTCCTTATGTCAGTTCAATGTTTAATGCTCTAAAGCATACATGTTGAAGTATTCTTTTCAGGTCAATTTTTAATAATCATGCATAAGAAAGAAAAAAATGAACATGCATGTAATGTCATTCAAAATGGAATGAATAATTTTATGTACCAGTAAAAGGATTGATATTTTATTTGCTAAATTAGTTAAAATGACAAATGCTGTTGCATTGATTAATGTTATACCATGTTGAAATAGGTAATAAACTGTTTTAGTAAAAAAAGAAATGAAGTTTAAGTTATGTCCCCTTGCAATTTAAGGGGCCACATATTAATATTTTATCCCAGATTTCCCATTTGACTATTGAGCCTCTTTTCCTCTGTTTGTGTGGCAGTTTTCTTGTAATCCAGAAATAACCAATTGTCCTTGCTCCTCCAAAATTTGTCCTAGATATGAATGACTGCATGAAATTATTAGGTGCATGTGTACATCAGGGGTGTTGAGTGATATGTAAGCAGAGCTTTAGTGACCAATATGAATGTTGTGTGGGACTGCTATTTTTGTACTATGTTGTTCCTGTGTACTTTTTTCCAGACCTGCAATTCTCTCATAGTATGATGAAGTATCATCATAGATATAACTTAAATTTAATGTAGTGTACATGTAGTTGTATTGAGTTTCACAAAATAAGATAGAGGATGAGCATTAGGCAAGTGTCAATTTGTTTTCTAATTGTAATGTCCAGATACTCTTTTTTGTTTGATAATAATATACCAACTTTTGGCCAATATTTACCATATTATCCATTAACAATTTTTTTTCAATGGATTGTATTTGTCCACTGGAAATATACTAACAGATGATACTATCTATTATATCTATTACTGTAAATACTATTTTGCCAACACATGCATCATTCTTTAGTTTAGAGGGGTTTGAATTTGTCCATAAGATATACCCAGTACATTTGTACATCATACTTTAATGTCCATGTACAATTATTGTTAAGTTTCAGCCAGTTGTTGTGTAGTTTTTAGTGATTGCAGACTGCCATTGTCTATGATTGGTTTGATATGAAAGGAATGCAGCCCATTTTAATCTCATTGATACAAGAATGCAGCGAGATGAAAATTGTTTGATTTTGATCGCTTTTCATGGATGATTGAGTGAATTCTGTGATAAGTTGTTATTTCATGTGAAAATATTGAATTAAAAAAATATAATTACTGAATTTAGTCTTCTGTTATTTCTTTCAGTATTCTTCTTAAATTTTAAGGTGTATTATCTCTACCAAAAATACTACAGGCATGTACCTTCAATGGTTGATTATCAAAGCAGACAGCTATGGCTATCTGCTATTTAATAATTATAAGATTTTTATGAAACAATTGATGAAGAGCAGTTTTGTTGGATGCATCATCGGAAAACCAAGTCCAGCCTAGCATACGCCTACTGACCATGGTCCAGATAGAATGTTCTCTCGTTAAAATGACAGATGTCCTACGGACCCGGTTTAACGATAGAAAGAATAATCTTACTGTGACCAGGCTACACTCGGGTCACAATGGTCCAACTCATTGAAATTTCGTAGTTTTTACAAATTCAATATTAATAATTTTGAGCTCAGGTCACAGTAATTTGATCTGAGCATAGCCTGGTCACAGTAAAATTATTCTTTCTAACCATGGTCCAACTCATTGAAATTTCGTAATTTTTACAAATTCAATATTAATCATTCTCAGTTCACCAAGAATTCGGGAAAACTCTACTTTTTGGAGGCATGAAAACAGCAATCATGAAACGAAAGTGTGCATCTGTTCACTAGGACATGTACCAGACATCTTTTTCACAAAAGTGTGAATAATTAAGGGCATGAAAACTGAACTAAAAAGTTAATACAACCAGAGACATAGATATGTTCTTTATGTCTCTGATACAACTTGTCTTGATGTAAAACTAAAAACTTTATTAACAGAAATAATTATTATGAATTAAAAAATAAAAGATTATGTAAACAGACCCCAAGATTTTGTTTTCAAACAGCAAAAATATGTTTCAGTACCAAGAGACCAAGCTTTGTTCTTTAACATTATCCCCCCCCCCCCCCCTCTCCGATAGGACCCGAACATACAGGGGAACGAAAGATAATGACACCCGTTATAGGGAATTTACCTCTAAACGTAGAAAACTTCCTCATCACTACGAAAAAATGTATGTATTGGATATTGTTATTGATTATGAAAATAATTTGATGTGTATGCGAATGATAATAATACAGTTAAACTGCTTTAACAAACATTACAGATTTTAAGAAACTTGAAATTGCTAACATTATTTTATAGAGGAATAGTGGCATACTTATTTAGTTATTCAACTTATTGGTAACTTTATTCGTAAATTACAAGATCTAGTAAATGAAAGGTGCCTACAGATTTATGAAATTTAGGATATGAATTCTTTCAATGATGCTTCATAACAATAGCTTTGTTTGATAGGGTGTACCGGGGCTAAAATTTTTGGTAAATACAATGAAAAATCATGTTTTAAACTGTCATTTTCTAGAAAATATGAAGGAAATAAGGAACAAATTTCGGAGTTTTGTCCTTTTTTGACTAATGAAATATATCTAAAATGCCTACAGTCTCTCCAAAAACGGAATTAAACAAGCTCTTGACCTCCTCTTTAAAATGATGTCGAATTGAATATAGGTATCGGGATTACTTTTTCCACGATTTTATATATAATGTCAAGAAACTGTTTAATTATCTACATAATTCCTTTAAAGCTGTAAAGTACGGGAAAAAAATTCTTCAAATCAATTATGACGTCATAATGGTTCTAGCATCAAAAAGACTCTCAGGAATCATTTACTAGATCTTGCCTTAATAACATTATAATGTTATACATCACATGTAATACTTATGCATTATTGAACAAAGTGAAAGGGAAATTTTCCGAGATAACTTCATTCACACATCATCATTTTTCCCTCGTAAAAATTCACAAGAACGAAAACAGATTTCCTACGGAGATTCATAATGGGGAATGTTGACATCTTTTCTCCATTTGGGAGTCACTTGGAATACCTCCACAATTTTTCAACGTAATCATCCATTTTATTTATTCTTTTGCTAAAATACGATACATTTTTAACTTGTTACACGAGAACTTGACATTGGTAACTATATATAATTTACATGGAATTGTGAGTACAATTCTGATGACAGAAAATTCAGTACGTCAAAGGAAGTATTGTAGTTCAAATTTTCTCTTTTCTGAGGCATTGTCGTTAGAGCTTCAGGCATTTGCCAGTGCTATCTGGCAGTGCCGGTGAGCTGTGCTTGCTAAAATTATTGTACTTGATATTTGGACTGACCCCTCATCAATTCATGTCTGAAAGCTTTGCCCCAAAGTTTGTAACATGTTGTGGTTAACATGATTAAAATAAGGATATTAGTGCTTAATTTCCAACTTCAACTAAATTGTTTAGGACTGTCACAAGATTGGGTTAAGGCATCAGTCTGAATATCAAGTCAAGCTGAATCTCTATCAAGATGACCCATTTCTCTGGCATACTAGAATTGCCAGAGTGTTTTCTGAATGATCTGAATTAATGATTTCTTTATGTAACATGTATTAATATCTTCCAGGTAATTGCCATTTGAAGAAAAAATAACTGCAGATTTATGGTCTATCTTATATTGGATCAATGTGGACAAGGTCATGCTCCATTTTCAAGAAGATGCCAAAATTCAATTCTTCAGTTGTGACCCCTTGCTCCATCATGCATGGATTCTGCAGGCCATCTTCTGTATGGAAAAGACAAGACTAGTATCCTGAGTTAACATGGAGATTTTAGATCTCCCAGAGGAGGTACTCTTGTTGATTTTCTCATATGTTCCACTGTACAATCTCTTCTTCTCTGTCCAGCAAACATGTCTTGCATGGAGGGATCTGTGCTTCCACCACAGCTTGTGGGGCACGGTTCACTACAGCCAACAGATTGACGAAAAGCTGACCGAAGAGGAACTGCTTTCAGTCCTGAAATCAGTGTCCAGAGGCCTACAGCATCTAGTTTTTGAGAAAGCTTTCCAGCAACGGGAGACCAATTTTTCATTCCTAAAAATTCTTAAGTGTATTTTACATCAAGACGTGGATGTGAGTAATATCTCATCACTTAAGATACCGTCGATCCCAAACGGGTATTTAGAGCCCCTCGTGGATAAATGTTCAGGATTGTCTTCGATTGAAGTCAGTTATTATTACGCATACTGCAGCAATGGAGAATTTTTCGTAACCATGAAAAAACTTCCACATTTGAAAGTGTTCAAAATAACGGAGAGCTCCAAGTGTATTGAAACATTTGCTGAACCTGCCTTCCATCAGAACAGGTTCAATGAAATGCTTGCAGACATGTTCAGCGGTCTGTTGGAATTGGAAGTTGTTCACATTGCCAGTGTGAACAAGTTATATGACTCTACTCTGTGTGCTCTGCTAGATGCTTGTAAAAACATGAAGGAACTTGCTCTGTATGGATGTGATGGTATATCCAATGCCGGCTTCCAATCTTTACCGGAAAAATCAGGAATTACCTCCCTTCATTTGAATTCCACCAGCGTGAATGACAAAGGAATGGAACACATTTGTAGGTCTTGTCCAGGTCTACGCAAAGTCTCGTTTGCTGGCTGTATGTATGTTACAGACATTTCAATCAAACATTTATGCACCCACTGCCCTAACCTTGAATCTCTATGCGTGTCGGATCCGGAAATCTTTTACCACAAATCCAACATAACGGACGGAGGACTGGATTATTTATCCCAGAATTCCCATGCACTGCGCTCGCTCACCATGTGTAACAGTGCTCAGATCTCGGACCTGGGCTTGGACCAGCTGGCTCGGAGCTGTTGTAACCTGATGCAGCTAGACGTGTCCGGATGTCTGTCAGTCTCGGATAACACACTACAGGTGCTAGCGCAGCACTGTAACCATCTCCAGACCGTGAACTTCAGCGAATGTGTTCATCTGACCGGCAAAGGCATCAACCCATTGGTGACGTCCTGTAAATGGCTGAAAACACTGAATGTGGCCAACTGTCCATTTGTACAGAATCTGAATTTCGAAGCGTTTGATCAGATAGAGACTCCCTATGATAGGTAACTACAGAAAACATATAGGACTTAAGTGTCAGTTCTCATAATTTTAGACTAAGTCTTATTTTTAAAGTTTCATATTACTTATTCCTTTCGTGTAAACGATAACTTTGGATGTGAAAATTCAGTGTATTTAGGCTAAAGTAAAATTTTGCTTTCTAAGCTGTTTCAATTGTACATGAATAACAAAAGTCTTGGAAGAGATCCTCATATACTTTATTAAACTGTGTTTATATTCATAAGTTGAGGAGTACATGCATTTTACATGTAAATCCAAGAAAGTAACAAATGGTATGAGTAACCCTTGCTGGAGTAAAGAATTCATAGAATGAATTTTGTTTTCGAAATTGTTCACATGTTGATAAATTCTACAAAACTTCGATTACTTATAAAATTAGCACATAATTGGAATCCACTTTTTATACAGGATATACCAGTATTTACTTTACATTTTTATAATTTAGATTATTCATACTTTTGTAACCATTTGCTCTGCATATACTGATAGTTGTGATACAATTTTATTTCCAGATATTTAAAAGAAAAAGAAATATTGTCAAATCTCCCTGACATATTGAATGGTATTGTATACATATTTAAATTATCAATTCATTTCTGATACTAGCAGTGTTATTAAGAGTGTAAATGTATTTGAATTAATTTTTTCATTAAAAACTATATTCTAATCTTTATTCAAAAGACTTGAAGAAATCTTCTTGGTTTTTTTCTTGAAAAAAAAACCTGTTACCTGGTTACCTAAGCAAATAATTTGGTTTTTGACGAAGTAAGTCTTCATCTCTAATTGCATCATCTATTCATCTTAATATACGACTGAACAGTATCAGACTTTTTTTTATACATTTTACAAAGCTTCTATTTGTAAGCATTCCCGTGTAATTGTTAATTTACGTGTATGCTTATAATGTTTATGATTCATCTGTTTCTCCAGATGATAACGGCAGAGTATCTTTGGCAGCAGACCCCGAGTTGGTGGAAGAGAATAATCCAGAAAACAGCACGCAAACATGTGACAATACAAACCATAAAACAGACGAGAAATCAGAACTGGACAGAACTAGAGCTAGAGCAAACTTTCTGAATGCCCTGACCTGTTCATCGATTCCTTCACCCAAAGTCCATTCGGAACTACGCTTCCTGAACTTGGGCCTGTGTTCCAAGGTCACCGACCACTGTCTACGCCAGATCGCAATGAATTGCCCGGACCTACGCGAGCTAGACATTAAGGGCTGCTTCAACACGACGGATCTGGGAATATCGTACATCGCCCGGGGGTGTCAGGGACTGAAGCTCCTCAACATCTCCAGCGGATCCATGATACAGAAGATGTGCCTGACTGACCAGTCTCTGGTATCCATAGCAACGCACTGTAAGGGCCTGCGACAGCTCTTCATAGAGAAGAACCCTCTGATGTCATTGGACGGTTATAAGAATCTCTTTGATCACTGCTCTCTGCCCTGCACCGTTTCGCTGACGACCAAATCGCCGGAGATTCTGAAGACGGACATACTGTCGATGGATAGCAGCGTGAATTCTTGTAAGAGAGTGAATGTGTTCTGTAGGGGCTGCTACAAAGGGAATATCTACCACCTGGATGTGCTGTTGTACAACTCTGACGGACACATCCTGGAGTAATTAATTACCTTTAATTAAGTGTTAGCTTTAATTAAGTGTTTGTTGGGGCAATATACATAGATACTGTAAACCAATTATTATAGGTATTAATTTTAATTCCTGAGTGGCATTTTATAAGTAAAAAAAAACTGATCCTAGACAATTGCATGAAATTTCTTTGTGTAAGGATTAGTTGATTTATTTCATACAGAGACAAAGACCGTTCCTTGACAAAATAATCCACAAGTAGAGATTACTTTCGAATGTCAAGGAAATTTATCATACATAAAATACTTGGTTTACAGTTGCTGTCAGTTGTGAAACTTTTTAACCGGTTAAACCATATAACCAGTTCATCCTTCTTGCACTAAATATACAAATGTTCAAAATTACTTCACAATGTTTCCGCTAATACAGTGTCATTTTGATAATATATCAATATAATAATGTTATTGCACTTACCTTAAAAAATGTAGCCCTCTCCTGTTTTTTGTTTGTTTGTTTATTTGTTTGTTTTTTTATTGGGGGGGGGGGGGGGGGCGAGAAAAGACTTCGCAAGAGATTTTATTGCAGTCATTTCACACTCTGACAATTCGGCTTATGCGTTTCTGCAGCTTGAAAGTTGTAATTTTTTCTACAAGTTCTAGTATGCCTGTTCTTTACATATATTTGAGGAATTTATTTAAAAATATTTTGTGCCATTAAATTTTGCATAATGCTACTTCTACAAAGAAACCTGTACCTATATGCCACATAAACTGATTAGCTTAAATTATATTTTCCGTCCCATTTTATTTATTAGTATTTTCTTATTTTTTTGTGTTTTTGTAATTTGTGTATTTTATATTTCAATAGTTATTAAAGTTGAATTTCTATTGTTAAAAATTAAAACCATTTACTATTAAAACCATTAAATAAATTCAACCACCTTACTCAGAGTTATCGTTCTTTGCAAGAGAGAGAGAGATTATGTAAATTGCACACCATATCAGTAATGCTGTGTTTTCCTGGGAAGCTATTAATAAAACTACATGTTTGTTATATCCAATTATCCATGCATTAATAATAGTTCAGGCAAAGAAAATGGGCGCATAAGATGTAGATTCGGTACGAATCTGGGCGCACAGTGAGAGTGAAAATTTCATCGAATAATTACATTTTTCGAATAACCGTTGATTTCTTTTGGACACGGTATGAGTAGAATGCTTGAAATGCAAAAGATTTTTTATCACAATATGGGTCTAAATATAGCAACACGACGCAACTGATGCAAAATCCTACATATATAAAGCTGTTTTAAAACTAATTTGTTGTCTGTGGGTCGTCTCTTCACAAGTAAATTTGACAAGTGTAAAGACGACATATTTCATCATAAAAAATGTTGCCTTTTTTAAGATGGAGTGATGACACAGAGGTGACGAATTTTGTACTATTTCAATATATTTTTTGGAGGATAAAGTCCAGAGATATGACAAAGGTTCTTCCATGTACTTTATACCGTATATACATGTAGTAAAGTCTTGCTTGGCTCTCCAAAATCGGATCGCTTTATCCGTTATATCAGAGTTGGTTATATACCGTAAAAGTGTAGGAGGATTTGTTTGAATAAGCAGGAGCCTAAAATAAAACTTCGGCTGATGCATCCGTGTTCTTATTAAACGATTTTTTTTTAAAAGAAAGAACATGAACGAAAAAGGCATCACTCGTATTTTTAAACTATATACATTTACAATTAATATGTTTGTTTCTATACAGTTAACGTCATCCAACATGTTGAAGACATGCAGAGGAAAGCATGTATTTTTCAGATTACAGCTTACCTTATGTGTATATTATTTGAGGTTTCCTACCTTAAACAGTTTGATAACTGAAATCCGTAAAAAAAAAATTAGTTAAAGTGATTACAGGATATGAATGAATATATATGAGCATCTTGTCAATCAATCAAAGACAATGCGTTTTTTTTTAAAAGTTTCCTACTCAGTTTTTTTCCCCTGGGATAAAATAACAACAAACCCTTACCCAATCATGGATTTAAGGAGAATTTGATAGGATTTCATCTATGGAAATAAACATAATATAGAATTCTACAAACAAATTGAATATAGACATACATAATTGAAACAAAACCATTAATAGTTTTCAGTAGAATGGCTGTTCAGAATATATTCGAGTCAACAAATGCACGAACTAAAACCCAAGATCCAAAAAACTTTTTTCAAATTTAAACAAAGTTGTATTATGCATCACATTATCGGATGGGATAGCAGGCATTGCCTATACAAATCCTCTCCGACATACAAGGTCAAAGTCAAATAGACAAAATTTTGTGTCGTACAATATTGACATTAGTATTATAATTAAGAAATAAAGTACGAGTTTTCGTGAATGTTGCAGAATAACCTCCGAGGTCAAGAAATGTTGTTTTGAAATATAAAAGCCGAGGCGTAAGCCGAGGCTTTTATATTTCAAACAACATTTCGAGACCGAGGAGGTTATCCTGCAACATTCACGAAAACAAGAACTTTATTTCAATTCTACTAACAGCTCAGCATTTCTACAGATTGTTTCTCCTATAGAGAGACGATCTAGGTCATTTTGACGGCTGTTCCGTGTAACCCCAAAGGTTTACATGTGTATCGATCAAAGGAATCACATGCAGACGACAGAATTTTTTGTTGTTGGATTTTTAATACTCTTCACTTATTTATAAACTATCTTTGAGTTATATTCCTAATATTTTAAGGGCAATTTAATACGATTATTACTGCCACACGTTATATAGAAACAGCCGCATTAATCTCTTAAAAATAAACATTTGAGGCAATACACATCGTTTTGACTGGAACTAACACGTGAAATTGGCATGGTTTTAAAACCTTTTACGGTTTGAAGTTGTACTTTCATGATCAGTGCGAGACAAAAAAGGTATTTCTGATTTGATAGTTTACTGATGACGTTCGTGGTATATTGGAGAATAATGTCCGCGGCATCTCTTTGATCTTTGCAATAACTGTAGTAGAATATATAATTATTATTTTGATAAATATATGCATATATGTATATGTGTGGTATTTGACCAGAAATTACAATAAGTACATGTATAATAAGTTATATTTAGAGTGCGAGTTTCCTATTTTATCAGAGATACAGAGCGACAGCTCGAGCCGGGCCCGCACTGTTTCTCTGATAAAATCGGAAACGAGTCGGAAACGAGTATTCTAAATGACTTGTGACTCGACCCAAAATATAAGAAAAAAGGTTATAACACTCTCCCTAATAAAATGACCAATCATAAATTATCATTCCACAGATCACGCAATCAAATGACCAATCAGATATGTTTTATTTAGCTGATCATGCTATCAGACTTTAATTTTGACATAATGCGCCGAAACTTCGAAGAGGATGGACGGAGAATTTGATCTAAAGTTTGATTTTGATTTGCTCGCCGAACTGGCGCCGATTGACGAATTTCTGGTCAACGAAATAGATGACATTACCCTATCGCAAGTATGCGAGACGTTAGAATGTGAAAACGCCGCATTTGAGGGACTGTTGGACCTATCCTTAACTCCTGACTCGGCATGATGTTGATGGTATAAAAACCGGATCAATGGACGTAGATTGTAAGGACAGTCGTTTTGGTCAACCTGTAAGTGATGATGAAATTTTTAAACTTATCAAAGATCAAGAAAACGTGAATACGAAAAACAACACGAAGTGGTCCATGAATCTCTTTGAAAAATGGCGGGCCAATCGGCGGGAAAATATTCCCGATTTTAAGCTGATGACCACTGAGCAGATGAGTTTTTGGCTTGGACGGTTCGTAGTGGAGGCGCGGAAGCGCGATGGAACAGAATATCCGCCAAGATCTATCTACCTCATACTGTGAAGACTTTTGCAATTAGGTTGTCTATGATAAGAATGTCCTTGACGAAAATAACGGAGAATTTACCGATTTCCGAAAATTGGTTGATGCAAGAATGAAATCGTTAATTAACAAAGGATTCGGGTGTAGTTTAAAACAAGCGGACCTTATTCTGCCTAAAGACGAAGAGACTTTGTGGCAAAAGCACGTGTTTGGAAAGGAAAGTGCCGAACAGTTGCAACACACCGTTTTCTTCTACGCATGCAAAGTCTTTGGACTAAGAGGATACGACGAACATCACGACTTGCAGTGTGAGCAGTTCAAGATCGGAGAGGACAGCGCTGGGCGATTAATTCAATTCACGGGAAGGGCCACAAAGACTTACAAAGGTGGCCTAGGGCATCTGAATGTGCAGTCAAAGAACCCGAGACATTATTCATCGCCAGGTAAGCCAATAAATGCTCTTTTGAAAGGTGATAAAATACTGACATATTAAGAGCATGCGCGAATCTAGAGGAGGAGTCTGAAGGGTCCAGAAACCTTCCCCCTTGCAAAATTCAAATTTCTCTAAATTTTCGATATTTACTCTATATATTCCTATGTAAAACTTCGACCCCCCAATTGTGGCCCCACCCTACCCCAAGGGATCATGATTTCACAACTTTGAATCTACACTACCTGAGGATGCTTCCACACAAGTTTCAGCTTTCCTGGCTGATTACTTTCTGAGAAGAAGATTTTTAAAGATTTACTCTAAATATTCCTATGTAAAACTTCGACCCTCCATTGTGCCCCACCCTACCCCCAGGGATCATGATTTTCACAACTTTGAATCTACACTACCTGAGGATGCTTCCACACAAGTTTCAGCTTTACTGGCTGATTACTTTCTGAGAAGAAGATTTTCAAACATTTATATTATATATTCCTATGTAAAACTTCGACCCCCCAATTATGGCCCCACCCTACCCCAAGGGATCATGATTTTCACAACTTTGAATCTACACTGCCCGAGGATGCTTCCACACAAGTTTCAGCTTTCCAGGCTGATTAGTTTCTGAGAAGAAGATTTTTCGATATTTACTCTATATATTCCTTTGTAAAACGTCGACCCCCAATTGTGGCCCCACCCTACCCCCAGGGATCATGATTTTCACAACTTTGAATCTACACTACCTGAGGATGCTTCCACACAAGATTCAGCTTTCCAGGCTGATTAGTTTCTGAGAATTTTTTTTTAAAGATTTACTCTTCATATTCCTATGTAAAACGTCGACCCCCCCCCCTTGTGGCCCCACCCTACCCCCGGGGGTCATGAATTTCACAACTTTGAATCTACACTACCTGAGGATGCTTCCACACAAGTTTCAGCTTTCCAGGCTGATTAGTTTCTGAGAAGAAGATTTTTCGATATTTACTCTATATATTCCTATGTAAAACTTCGACCCCCCAATTGTGGCCCCACCCTACCCCCAGGGATCATGATTTTCACAACTTTGAATCTACACTACCTGAGGATGCTTCCACACAAGTTTCAGCTTTCCTGGCCGATTAGTTTCTGAGAAGAAGATTTTTAAAGATTTACTCTATATATTCCTATGTAAAACGTCGACCCCCCAATTGTGGCCCCACCCTACCCCCAGGGATCATGATTTTCACAACTTTGAATCTACACTACCTGAGGAAGCTTCCACACAAGATTCAGCTTTCCAGGCTGATTAGTTTCTGAGAATTTTTTTTTTAAAGATTTACTCTTCATATTCCTATGTAAAACTTCGACCCCCCATTGTGGCCCTACCCTACCTCCAGGGGTCATGAATTTCACAACTTTAAATATACACTACCTGAGGATGCTTCCACACAATTTTCAGCTTTCCAGGCTGATTAGTTTCTGAGAAGAAGATTTTTCGATATTTACTCTATATATTCCTATGTAAAACTTCGACCCCCCAATTGTGGCCCCACCCTACCCCAAGGGATCATGATTTTCACAACTTTGAATCTACACTACCTGAGGATGCTTCCACACAAGTTTCAGCTTTCCTGGCTGATTAGTTTCTGAGAAGAAGATTTTTCGATATTTACTCTATATATTCCTATGTAAAACTTCGACCCCCCCAATTGTGGCCCCACCCTACCCCCAGGGATCATGATTTTCACAACTTTGAATCTACACTACCTGAGGATGCTTCCACACTAGATTCAGCTTTCCAGGCTGATTAGTTTCTGAGAAGAAGATTTTTCGATATTTACTCTATATATTCCTATGTAAAACGTCGACCCCCAATTGTGGCCCCACCCTACCCCAAGGGATCATGATTTTCACAACTTTAAATCTACACTACCTGAGGATGCTTCCACACATTTTTCAGCTTTCCAGGCTGATTAGTTTCTGAGAAGAAGATTTTTAAAGATTTACTCTTCATATTCCTATGTAAATATTCGACCCCCCATTGTGGCCCCACCCTACCCCCGGGGGTCATGAATTTCACAACTTTGAATCTACACTACCTGAGGATGCTTCCACATAAGTTTCAGCTTTCCAGGCTGATTAGCTTTTGAGAAGAAGATTTTTCGATATTTACTCTATATATTCCTATGTAAAACTTCGACCCCCCAATTGTGGCCCCACCCTACCCCAAGGGATCATGATTTTCACAACTTTGAATCTACACTACCTGAGGATGCTTCCACACAAGTTTCAGCTTTCCTGGCTGATTACTTTCTGAGAAGAAGATTTTTAAAGATTTATATTATATATTCCTATGTAAAACTTCGACCCCCCACTTGTGGCCCCACCCTACCCTCAGGGATCATGATTTTCACAACTTTGAATCTACACTACCTGAAGATGTTTTCACACAAGATTCAGCTTTCCAGGCTGATTAGTTTCTGAGAAGAAGATTTTTAAAGATTTACTCTATATATTCCTATGTAAAACTTCGACCCCCCAATTGTGGCCCCACCCTACCCCCAGGGATCATGATTTTCACAACTTTGAATCTACACTACCTTAGGATGCTTCCACACAAGTTTCAGCTTTCCAGGCTGATTAGTTTCTGAGAAGAAGATTTTTAAAGATTTACTCTTCATATTCCTATGTAAATCTTCGACCCCCCCCCCCATTGTGGCCCCACCCTACCCCCGGGGGTCATGAATTTCACAACTTTAAATCTACACTACCTGAGGATGCTTCCACACAAGTTTCAGCTTTCCTGGCTTTCTGGTTCTTGAGAAGAAGATTTTTGAAAATTCTCGAAATTTTCATTAATTTCTAATTATCTCCTCTTGAAAACGAGTGTGGCCACAACTTTGAATCCCCTTTGCCTAAGGATAATTTGTGCTAAGTTTGGTTGAAATTGGCCAAGTAGTTCTTGAGAAGATGTTGAAAATGTGAAAAGTTTATGGACTGACAGACAGACGGACGACAGACAAAATGTGATCAGAATAGCTCACTTGACCTTCAGCTCAGGTGAACTAAAAACACTACAACCACAATATCGTCTGCCGTTGGAAAAGGAAGACCTTAATAAACACTGCACTCTCTATAAGGTCTTTCAATGGAAACGGAAGACCTTAATAAAAGCAAACAAATTACTATAAGGTCTTCCGTTGGAAACAGAAGATCTTAATAAAAACCTTACAATCACCGTAAAGTATTCCGTTAAAAAAAGATTTTTAAACACCAGTCAGTAATTTCTGATACTGAGAGAAGCCACATAGTTTTTAAATTCATTATAATACATGAATATATACATTTTAGAATAGATGTATTAGAAAATTATACCTTATTGAAACAGGCTCCAAATAAACATGACACGACATTTCTCCATATTAAATCTTTCGAAACAAAATATGGACATGCATTATGCGCTATGGATTTATATCATGTTACACTTTTTAGGTGTTTTGAACAATCTGGAGTTAAAATATAGAATCATTTTGTAACTAAATATGAGCGTGATTTTTTTCAAAATCAACCACGTTGCACATATGGTGCTCTTTAGCATGTAATTTTTTGAGAAATGTGGAATTAGATATAGAATCATTTTGTAACTAAATCTTTGCGTGTTTTATAATACAATAAACCAAGTTGCACATATGGTGCTCTTCTGCATGTTAATTGTTTTGGAATGAAGAATTCAAATTTGGAATTAATTTTTAACTAAATCATTGTGCGATTTTATACCGAAATCAACCAAACTGCACACATGTTGCTCTTTTGCATGTACATTTTTTCATCAATAGTTCATTTATATAGCAATATAAACCGGTCTTTTCGCTCATTGGTCTCATTACTTTTCACCAGAGTAACGTTCTACGTAAACATGGCTATTTCACGCTATGTGATTTTAAAGGTAAGAAATAATCAATTTGTTGACTATCTACCTATATAAACATTTTTTTCAATAATGTAACAGTAATTGTTTATAAAATAGCAAAAATAGACGGCGCTAGATTAAGAAAGCAATTACAAAAGGTCATATTTCGACTTACAGAAACATGTCTTGGGGTAACTCTTTACCCCTTACCAACTGTATTTTGGGTAAATTCTGAGCAAAACCCAGAAAATGAATGGTCACGTATGCAAGGCTCGTACTTATTTTGCCAATGAAAACATTTCTCTATGCTTTGAAAAAAAAATGATTCGTGGAAAATATAGGAAACTTGTTTAATTGTGTTGATCATAAAATTGCAAATAATAGAAAAGTACATAGATAAATAAAAACTTTAAACAATATATCAATGCTAAATGCCACCTTTTTATGTCGACATGCAACTTATGTATGTCGACATGCAATTTATTTATGTCAACATGCAACTTACTTATGTTGACATGTGAGATGAATATGTTGACATGCAACTTAGTTATGTTAACATGCGAGATAAATATGTTGACATGCAACTTATAAGGTGTATATCAACATAACTAAGTTGCATTTCGACATCAATATGTTGCATGTCAACATATTCACCTCGCATGTTAACATAGCTAAGTTCATGTCGACATAAAGAAGTTGCATGTCGACATAAAGAAGGTGCATGTTAACATAAATAAGTTGCGTGTTGACATCAATAGGTAACGTATCTAGTATCTTAGATGTCACATGTTGGCGATATTTGTGATTTTTTATAATTTATTTTATATTTCAATTTTCTTGAATGTCAACATAGTTATGTTGTATGTTGACATAACTATCTTGCATGTCGACATATTTATCTTGCATGTCGACATATTTGATAGAAAAATGACTTACTTGCACACAAGGGGCAGAGATATGTCACCATACATAACAATTGTGAACTCTGTGTCTCGCTCGAACTCTACAACTGACATTAAATTTGTATTGAACATTATAAATTATGAATAAGATTGAAACAGAAAATTAAAGAAAAATTTAAAGGTCAATTGAGCTGAAACCATGTCTCTTTGAATAATATATAAATCTTTGATTTTAAAAAGCCCAAATTTTACATGATGGCATTATCACTAAATGATGAACTTTTGAAGACTTACTCTCTGTCAAAAACAATATCCATATAGATCTAAACATTTAAAAAGTTTGCTGATTTCTGAAAATGAGTTTTGATGAATATGACCTTAGCAGCTTGTTTTCTGAAAACTACACATTCAACACTAATGCAACCAGAGATATTGGTATTCATTTTTACGGGAGACTGACCACCTATTCAGAATTAAAAAAAAATATGTTGGGCTCTGCAGACTTTGAATTGTGTAGGATACATGCTTTCAAAAAAGGTCTTATTGTCAATGCATAGAGTTATCAAACAACAATTTGTTATAACTTCCAGTTTTTTAAGAGGTTAATACACATACATACACATACATGCTTGTTGGGTGTTTTCAGTCACACCTGGTAAAAAACTAAAAAGCGAGTCTTGTTTTCAGAAAATTAGAAATTTAAAAAACCCCAGGTGAATGAATTGCATGTAACACGTGGATGACATCGATTATTAAAGGAATTCATTTACGTTTAAGTTTTATATCTTCATCATTTTACCACACCTGTAGCTAAAGTGCTGATATTTTTCATTTCTTATAATTACCTAAACATCAATATTATCACTTTTTCTCTTTTAACGAGGCATTGTGAGAAAATGAAAGAGAAATGAATAGTACCAAAATCGATTTCAACTGCGTTACGATTACCAATTTACATTGTAAACTACTGACATATTGATACATACCTTATATCGAGGAAGTGTTTTTTCCTGTAAATACAGGTAAACCCGACGTTTCGGATGAATGCACTTCGTTCCTATGCACTTCGGAACCCAACCATACGTATATTACAAATTGTACTCGGTTTTGGGTTTCTGTCCATTGAACTCCCCATACCATACACATATTAATAAGAGTCAACATTTTGGGCTTGCAAAGTGACCTGGCTGAACAAATTCATCACGACCAAATATCATGTTTACAAAGCAAAGTTATACATATGCATAACTGCTAGTAAATTTGATTGATTTAATTATGTTGTGTACATCAATAAACATATTCTATCATTATATTGTATGATCGATATATTCGTATAGGGAGAGGGTGGTAACTTGGGTCCAATCCCAGTAATATTTAGTATTTTGTACAATGAAAATTGTTCAAATCAAATCAAACTAATTATCTAATTTGTGTAAAAAAAAGAGGTTATTTGTTAAATGTTTTGTCTTTTTTAATGTTTTCTGTATTTTAATTAGCGTGAATTTTGCCAAAAAAAAAAAACTATTGCATCTGTGCTCTTTTAATCTTAAAGTTACCTTACAGGCACAATTTCACGCGAGAAGAAGGTTCATTGTGTCTCTCAATAAATGTTTTTTGATCGGAATACAAGAAGAACATCTTTAAAGTACAATTTGACCCGATTTGAAAAAAAAAATCACCACGTCATTGCAATACACATAAGGAAACCCGACTTCTAATCGGAGAATAGAATATCCTGAACATTTTCGCAAAAGGGGCTCTATGTATTCACCAGGAATGGATGATGTTTCTAGCAAAGAAAGGAATGTGCTTCATGTCGACGTCATTGAATTAACTTTGGGAAATCGTTCTCTGTGCAAGCAGAAGCTATATCAAGACAATGTATGTCTCTAGACACTTGTCTGGGAACGGAAAGTAGTTCCCTTTTAGTTAATATTTCGTCGAACTCCTTGCTATAATGAACTTCTTTCAACAAGATATGGCGAGAGCACAGATATCTCCATGCAAGATGTGTTCCCTAAACTGAGATGAAAATGTTATATAGAGGAAAGTATGAAAATATCGACAGAGGAATTTCCTGTGGAAGATCTAAAATCCCCATTCTTGTTTCTCTAAGTCTTGTTTTTCATACAAAAACGAAGCTTTTGTTTTTTCTTATGCATTGAAGAACTTTAACCCACCGAAAAGATGATAACATTATTAATTTTTCCCTCATCAAATTATTATTCGATCGAAAATTTGATATCATTTTGTTTTTCCGAGAGCTGCATTGCCAAGCACAACGATGGAGATAAAAAAAATCTAAGAGGACATGGAAATCTACATTTATTCTCAACTTGTATTAATTGGTCATCGTACATTCACCATATCTACATTCAAAGACTCCAAGAGAATTTAATTTCTTCCAATAGGACCATTACAGCCCACTCTCTTACATCAGAACCTCATATCTTGGAGCCATGTTTTACAATTGTAGTCTTAATGATAATAAGCATCTAATTGTTCTTTTGTCTTATATTTTTACAGAATAGAGGAAAGAGTGAATATATTTTCCACCGAATGCATCGAATTTCAAAGTCTGTACCCTACTTTTTCCCCCGTGCGGTTAAGTTTACGAATGTTATAATTTATTGTCCCCTTCCTCTTCGTACATGCTTTATTCAATATTTTTTTATCATGGTAATTGCAAAGATGAAGCTGAAAATGTTAATACAAGACCCACGATGGCCAAAAAAAAACCCCACCACAATAACACAAATAACGAATAGTCAACTATAGCTGTCTGTCCCGGGTTAGCTAAAAATCAAAATATCTACTTTATATGTATTTATATACTGAATCATTTTTACAAACCAAATGCCAGTTTTTGTAAGGTAACAAATTATATAATACAATACATATTGTATATAGCTTGAGTTTTTGTTTTTCGAAAGAGCGTTTAAAGAGTGGATTTAATTCCATGCAATGAACCAGTGAATTATAAGTCACTTGGTTTTTCTTATCGACTAAATATATACATAGTCAACGTTGTATTTTCTCTGTGATACATGATAACGAGATTTAATTTCTTAAAATAAAATTCACTTCATGATACTAAAACTATTGCGATATCTTACAACATACGTAATTTCGCCATGAAATCAAGCTACACGTGTTTAAACTTAAAACTGTTTCCGTGGGTTTTTTTCATGTTATCGTATGATTTCAATTTTGATGGTATTTTTTTTTTAATTTATCAATTGATTAATTATTCGCTAAGTTTATCAACATTTTTTAAATTTGAATCATCTCAACTTTATCGAAAGGTGTCCATCATAAGAAAGCCTTTTGCATTTTGGGCTACGCGACTCATTATTAAATATATGTATGGAGCTGAACAGGTCGAAATTGGTTGCCCTATTTTTCAAGCAATAATTTCATCTGACACATGACTCTTAAAAATGTTTAAGAGAAACCTTCTTCAAAATTTTAAAGCATATCAGAATACCTCTATATAAAAATATCACCTGGCCATCCAAAACACCCACGACTCCAAGCGCAACCATGACCGTTTAATATCGAGTAAATCGAATATTATCTCACATGCGTCATCTTTTCAGCTTCATGTACAACAGCTATAATTGTGTGTGTCTTGTAAATTTATTGTGTTTGAAACAAAGGAAACGCTACATATCGCATTGAAAAGGATAATACTGTGGTCTCATTAATATTCAAGGGTATCAATTTTCGTGGATAAGGTGAAAATTACAGTTTCAAGGATATGTAAATTCGTGGTCATTAACCCTATCAATACAAAATATAAGTAGAAATAGCAGTTCAATGAATATTTAATTTCAAGGATAAACTTAACAACGAAATAAACGAAAATTGGTATTCAACGAATATTGATGAAACCACAGTAGTAATTTTAGAGAGGAATTTTAGCTTAATACATAGTTTTTGAAGTCGCAAAGTATGGTTGGATAATGTTGAACTTCCACTTTCAAATAAATATGTGCCCTAGCCCCTTATGCCTTTATTATATGTTCATTAATTATGACATGTATATTTCAAATTCATACACGTATATACTATTTGAACGGAGCCTGTGATAAATACACATTTTTAACATTCAACACAACTTTTTAATGCCTTTTTTAATTACATGAACTGACCATCCAAAATCGCAAGAAAGTACAAGCTGTTTTAATTTGATACTAGACTTTGCATATTATGTCGGGCATTTTCGAAATAGATAAATCATTTGCACACCATGTTGACATTCAGAACTCTCGGAATTTTTTGAGTTAGAGTTATCTCCCGTATTTTCTTTCATGAACAATATATAGCAAATTTTTTAATGAAAATTTACACGTATTTGTATCATCGTTTTTTAGTTTATCCAAGCAAATGTTATATTGTAAAAACATACAAACTAAAGAGCATTATGTGATTAAGCATGAATGTATTGAGCATGCGCAAGATTGTAAAATCCGAAAAATTCAGACGATTTCCGGATTTTTTAAAGGAATTTTCTTTGATTATTGATTAGCGAAGACTGCTTGAGAAAAAATAAAAACAAACTGGTAATCCCCAAGTACCAATGATGTTAAAAATATATAAAACAAAAGACAGTACTCTTCCGATTTCTCGGTATTAAAGCCCCTAAATTCGAGTTTTTTTATTTTGAGTACATTTGGCATGTTCTAGTAGAAAATTTAAAAAGTAGAATTGTTCAGTGTAAATAAGTTTTTACTTAGTTTTAACTTTTATTAAACTAGAAAAGCTATTGCTTATTTTTTTTTTTTAATGTGAGAAAATATTACGTCTATTCGATATCAGCATTGTTTAAAATTGTCATCTGCAAAATTTCACACAAAATCGACAATCATTTTCTAAAACACAAATACATCCACATAAATTAAGAACCACCCTCTGCATTTTTTCATCTTTTTAAAAAAGATTATCAAAATTGAATTTTTATAAAATCCTTTTAATTGATAAGGCGGCGTGTCCATCACTCTGAGTGTTAAAAGTCAATCTTCCTGCATGGGGCGTAAATCGGGTAAAAGGGGGGGGGGGGGGTTACTGTCCACAGTCACCCGTGGAAATGTTGAGAAAAACTTTTAAATCTTCCGTTCTCTCCGTTAGAGGGACATCTGACCAGGACAGGAATGTCCCCTCTATCAGTTCGAAGGTCGGTGTGATAAGTCGAGAGTTCAGATTGGTTACATGCTAAACAAGGCCAGTGTTATTTAGTGCACAAAGCTGTACTTTTCTTCCGGAGTGTAGTGAAACAGTGACACAGATACATTTAAACCAGACAAGAGTTCTGTGTCAGCCCCCACACTTTTAAAATTGCTGATTAAAGCGATATTTTTTTTTTTTTCACCAAGTATGACTCCGTCTATTCCTTACGAAAATAGATAGTAAAATAGCTCCATATTTACATTTTCCAGTGTCTTTGCTTGTGATAACACTACGTATCGATTTTGTATTATATAGCCCATAACTTCAAATGACGACAAATTGAGGCACCAGCGGGGTTTTCTTATCTATATTTTATTATTTAATCAGACGATGACTTAAAATTATATTAATATTAGTAATAAGGAATCAATCTTTGAATATTATAAGGTGATAATTTCGGTCGGGGAGTAATCAAATCTATCATAAAGCCCTTCGGACTTTATTGGATTTGATCACACCCCGACCAAAATTATCACCATATAATACCTTATTCCTTATTTAGAAACTGAAAATCTACACGCCCGAGTTACAGAGATCTTTGTAAGAAAAATCACGGACTGCAAAAAATAATCTTGATGAATCATGCCAGACTTAAATTGCCTTAGAAGACGATTTGGCTGTTTCTTTTAACTAACGTCCTGATGAATATTTCCAATAATTTAGTTTTATTAACTCCCTTTTCACAATCAATTTATTAATTTGTTAAAAGAAAAAAAATGTAAATATAAAGTAAAACTTTTTTCTTTGAGGATTCATGCGGGATATGGAGGAAGCGATCATTGCTGAAATAAAATACATAATTCGCTATCGCGAGTTGTATATATTACTAAAACCGATTTGGTTTGACTTTTCCGATCGCGTCGCGTTCAACTTTTTCAGCTACGTCATACATAAACAATACCCGCACCTTAACCACAGTTTTTTCATTGGTGGATTCAGCTTACCGCTGATTGGCTGCTGGTTAACTAAGACTAAATTATGCACGGACAGAACAACAACATATCAGAGAATGAAAAATTCACATGGGTACTCATGACTGTCGAAATTGGGCTATTTTTTGAAAGTGTACACTTGTGATAAAACAATACATACGGTACATAACATATATAGCTGTAGCTCTGTGTATAAATTTTGGGTTAGAAAATATAAAGCTACAGTGCATACAATACTTACATGTACAAAAAAACTTTAAGGCAATTTGCCGCGTATAAAAATAACACTATTTTTGAAAAATATTTACATCATACCATACCACATTTTGTGCAAATAATCCATTTAAATAATTCTTCATTTAGTTTACTACTGTTAATAATTGTAGCTTTACCCGCCCCAAACTTTCTCCTATTGAACAACCTTTAACCGTACTCGGAAAGTGGATCAAGAACTGTATTTTTTATGTATGTAAACAAACCAGTGTTCATGTATGGAGCTGGTGATCGGGGGTTCAGAGACAGGTAAACAAAAGAAATCTGCAGTAAATGGTTTGTGGATATTTAGTATATATATTTACACCGAAAGTGATAGGGCAACAGAAGAGAAACGAATAGGACACTTGCCTAATGAAGACGCACATGTACAAACCTCCTTGCACTCTCCACTTCCGTCTCGTTCTTTCACACCATCGTTCAATACTTTTATTGACTGTCGATTGCCGATCCTTTCGATCGTGTAGAAATCGAGGAATTCATACCTATCACTTTGACTAGCAAGTTAGTAGGTAATACATGTGCATTATACATTTACGGTATTTACATGAAATGAACGCTTAGCACATGCAACTTTTAAATATTATATTTTTTATAACGCCGTACTCTGGACCGTAGCTTGAGGCTACTGTATGGTTTAACGCCCGTTTACAGAGAGAGAGAGAGAGAGAGAGAGATTTTTGCACAGAATTTAAACATAGGGGATAGTCGATTTTGAATGAATAATATTGGGGGGAAATAAACTGTTTTGAGAAATCCTTCAGCTCTGGCATTGCATAAGCGTATACTGATAACTCGGCCTAAAAATAGGAGTTAACCAATCATATAGTTTTCACAACGGCGGCGTGTATAATTTATGCATGACGTAGTTGACAGAAATGATCGTGACGCTATAGGAAAAGTCAAACCAAATCGGTTTTGATAATATCTCATTTTGCAATGTTGCCACCTATAAATATCCCGCATAAATAACCAAAGAAAACATTTTATTATTTAATTAATTACATGTAGCATCAAAATTGGGCTTGTTTTAGGGGGATATCATAAGTGTGAGCTTACAAATATAGGGAATGGTATATTCAAACCTGAATATATTGACGCGATATGTTTCCAATGCGAATCGACAACTCACTCTATCACTCTATCTATCTATCTATCTATCTATCTATCTATCTATCTATCTATCTATCTATCTATCCATCCATCCATCCATCCATCCATCCACCCATCCATCCATCCATCCATCCATCCATCCATCCATCCATCCATCTATCTTTTTTCTTTTTCTCTGTTAGAAGTATCTGAACTATTAACTATATTTGAAATATGTTATTATCACGAATACATTTGAAAGAGAACGAATTATTTTAAGTAAATTAAATTATATTATAATGGAGGTCCATTTAACATTTACATATACATAGGAATTAATGAAACATTCCATAATTTCACTATTGAATAATTTAGATGCAAATAAAGGTGCAGCACTGTCCGATATCCGTGACGTCACACAATAATTACAAGCATCAATTCTTTGAGAAATAATCCTACTGTTACATTAAAAGTTTAAAATCGAAGATTTCTAAACTTATCTATAAAGATTGTTATAGATAAGTTTAGAAATCTTCGATTTTAAACTTTTAATGTAACACTACATTGTAAAGATTTAAATTATTTAGATGTAAAAAAAACCATGTAATATATTAGGATAATTTTTAGAACTAAAATAAATTATTAAAAGATGTTTTCTTTCTAAGTACATATGTAATTCGTTTCCTATAACTTTCATGATCACATTTCAACACACTATTAAAATCAGCGTTAGAGGTGGAAATTCTCTCTCTCTCTCTCTCTCTCTCTCTCTCTCTCTCTCTCTCTCTCATTTAACATACACAATACATGTAGACCTATACGGTTAATACTTTGAGTGATACAGGTTATTATAAACACCGTATGTTTAAATAGCTAGTTAATCCTTTATTTCATGAATGTATTATAATATCTTTTTGTAGAATTTTCAAATCTAACGACGTAATGAATAATCCTTTTATCCATTACCTCAGAAGTCATAACCTGTTCACCATTTTCTAACATGTCCCAGAATAAGATCTTTTTTTATAATTCACTTTTAATTCCATTTTTTTTTTCATGGATAGAGTCTTTTTGCAGCATAATACTGATTATTAATACAGATTATTAATTGGAACACATGTACCTATTTTACATGGGAAAAGAACCTGGAAGGGAGATGAGTGGAAGTGGGGTGGGGATAGGAATAGCACTGCTCGCGGGAATGTTTGATTATATATTCATAACTTCTTTGTCTGAACTTATATGCACACATTTTGGCATTTTCGTTTGTGCCACTATTCAATTTCCTTTGTGTTTGTGTGTGTGTGGAGAGAGAGAGAGAGAGAGAGAGAGAGAGAGAGAGAGAGAGAGAGGGGGGGACGGACAGACAGACGACTCTTCCATCACGAACATTTTACATTTTCTTGAAAAAATATTTTCCTCGCTGAGGAAGCGGAGATACAGTACCGAGATTGGAAAAATTCTGTTTGCAAGTAAAATGTCGCTCATCCCAGTTAACAGGTATTTACCTGTGTGTCCGTTTATCGGTGTATATACATATACTGGTCATTCTGATGACAGGGCGCCTTGTTCCCAGGTTTGAGATTTTTTTCACATGACAGAAGACCGTGTCAGGCCCAGCTGACCTTGAAAACTATGACATGTATATGTAGACTACGCTTATACGGGAAAAAAAATTGGTAATTTTCCGTAAAGTTTGAATGGGCATTTAAAGAGAAAAATTCTTGTCCAGTTGCCTTAAATCTTAACTGTCTGGCAGAGTGTCCATTTGTGATAGTACTGATATTTTTATTGCAATCTCATTTTTTTTCTTCAAAGTTCTAAAATCTAAGGTAAGATTTGAAAAAGGATCTTTCTATGTTTGTTTGGGCCAGAAAATTAAGGATAGCATTGAATAAAAATTTGCAGGTTATTTTATTTCGAAAACGAATCATTTTAAAAGTAATTCGTACGATTTTCAACTTTCATAAATTATTCATTTCTTCTTGTTTATGCATTTAAATATTGCCACCTATTTTGAAAATCTGTATAGCTTTAATAAAAGTCGTTTGGCACCAAAAAAACTACTTCTTTGAAAACAAACACAGTTTTAATTTTTTATGAAATTGTATGCTTAAAAAATAAAAACAAAATGTGTAATTTTCATTTGTTGAATTTTCAGATGACTTCAGTAGCAGAAAAGAAATACTCTCTACCAAGTGAGGACAAAAAGGCGCAGTATTTATTGGGGAAGATTCTCGCCGACGGACTCTCACAGAATGAACTGAACGCGGCCTACGATGACGTCAGCAAAGACTACGATCAGGTACAGGAAAGATATGTTTTCTTCCGAGACGAAGTCAATTTTAGATAAAAACGAAAAATTGAAATAAATTAAAAAACAGTTCTTTCGAAATATTAAAAAAATCATTTTACTAGACAATAAACAAATTATATCTCGGAAATGATTCCATTCAAAATTAGCTTGAAAAATGTCAGGCAGGAACGTTATTTTAATATATCAATAGACGGCGGAAAAAAGCTGACAATGTATACGGGTGGTGCACACATTCATGCACGGTGTTTGACCATATTTGGACAATCTTTTCAGGGCAAGCACAGGTGAACTTTTAATGGTTAATCTTCTTAGCGCTATAACACTGAGCGGAAAATAACGCTCTCTGTCTGCGGGACTTGTCTGGTTTAACGTTATATACATGTATCAATACAAAAATGTGGGTACATTGAATAGAAATGATATGTCACATAGATTAGGTAATTGAAGTCAGTTTTCTCAATAAGATTGTAATTTTCAACATTTTTTCATGTTCCCCGGGGGGGGGGGGGTGTTCAAGGTACATAGAACCACGCAGAATCGTGACACACTATTGTTTCTGCTTTGATATCATGACTGAGAGTATTTTGAAATACGCATTTTTGGAATTAAAAAGAAAATCAAAACATATTCACATTTTTGCAGTTATACATGTAGTTTGCAGACGTCATCAACCAAAACGCGTTCGTTCTTCACTCCTTGCTAGATTTTATTTATTCATATTTGAAATTTGTAGGTAGTGTTAGACAACGGGTACAAGGCTCCAAATAGTTGTGCCGAAGCGGTGACCAAACTGTTCCCCGAGAAAGACCGAGCCAGTCTGGTGACCCTTGACATCGGCGCCGGGACTGGGCTCCTAGCAGAAGAGGTAAGCGTGACGTCAACGTACACTTCGGGTACTTCCGTGACCGAAAATATTGCCGTTACGGAAATAGACGGTCTTATAATTTACGTCTTTTTTTATATTTTAACACAATGGAAAAGTGTTATTTTAAATCTTTTAAAAAGTAAAGAATTTAGGATTTTTTCGGCCCCATAATTTTCTTTCATGTCCAAAAAGATCAATATATTTCTTTTCGTTTTCTCTGCAGATGTTAAAGAAAGGATTCAAAACATTAGACGCCTTAGATCCATCCCAGGGAATGTTGGATATAGCCCAAGAAAAGGGCATCTACAGAAACTACATATGTGATGCGATAGGCAAAGAACCCCTCAAAATCCCCGCAGGTAAAAACCCTAATGACACGGGTGTTTCTTTATTGTAGTTCATTCCATATAGGAATGAAAATTTGATGGCATGGTTTCATAAGCTTAATCAAAGTTTGATAATGATGTTTTTAAATTCATTTTAGACAAATTCTGAATGAATTGAATGACTCTGTGGGTTTTTTTTCCTTTCAGACTCATACGATATCGTCACAGTTGTTGGAAGTCATATAGCGAATCACATCGAAAGCGAAGCTCTGATAGAAATCATCCGATTGGTTAAATCAGGTGAGTCTAACAATTGACATTAAGCACTTCCAAAAAAAATTATAAATATTCATAATTCCTATCAAGATATAGTATATGAACAAAAAATTCCATTACCGAAAAATGAAATGAAAGGAAATTTGACTCAAAGCAGGTAAATTTTCTACATGCAACAAACACGTGTTTTACCCCTTTGGTAACCATCTTTCTTTTTTTTTTAATTGTTCTAGGTGGCATCGTCTGCATAGTTGCCCGGATGGAGAGTTTATCCAACTTAGACAAATACAAAGACTCTTTTTTCCCGTTGTGCGATGACCTTGAAAAAGCCGGAAAATGGACAAAAATCGAGTGTTCGCCGTGCCCGTACTGGAACAGAATCCAGGGCGTTCAGCTCGTGTACAGAGTGTGCTGAATTGTGTTCTGACTTGTGTTATGATATTGACAAATTTTGACAAAAATGTTGACATTTTTTTTTATGTACAAATTATTTTATATTATGTATATATATATACATTTCAAAAATGTTTGAATAAATGTTATGAAAATATGAACGGATTGTTTGACTTTTTACTGGTTATAATTTACAATTTTCGAACATCAAATTAAAACTTCTATTGGAATATTAAACTCTTTCATATTGATTGAGGTATCTGGCCCCGCCGTCACCAACTTTCATCAAGTCAATACTCAGCCTCAAATCTGAGGTTTGACCTCAAATTTATGCACTTTTCTTTCAAGGATTTGAGTTGAGGAATGAGTTGAGGGATCTAAATATTTTGGTGACGGTGGAGCCAGTATTGCCGTTATAATAAAAAAAATCTATGAAAGAGAGAAAAGAGAGAGAGAGAGAGAATCCAAAAAACAATTTTGATTTAAATTAATGGTTCATTTTTTTAAATATTATCCAGAGAAAAAAGTATAAATCTATTGAAATACTTTTTCAATCCTGTAGAGGACCACAAATGCATGCTATTCTGTAAAATAGAATGAGGGATAACTGCAATGGAATTTTATCCGATAAGGATTTGATGCAAATCTTCAATATTAGACCATAGAATTTTATGCTTGATTACAATTTACTGAAAAGTAGAGCATAACTTTAAAATAAACCAAGTTTAATATCATTCCCTCTGTTGAATCACAACATTATTATTTTATTGTCTGTAGAAATTTAAATTATCCGTTGTTGAATTTTTCTCAAAGTGTACCTATCTATTTATCATTTATTACTGAATAAAAAAAAGATACCAGTGATTGAAATAACTTGGTCTGTGATATAAAGTTTTGACAAAACATGTTTTTGGATCGAAGTTTTTAAAAATGTTAACAATGGTCTGTACATTTGCTTCCTTATTTTCTTATTCTAAGGGAATACTTAGAAATTCGTACTTACATGTCAATAATTACTACAAGAACAAACATATATCATACGCATCTGAGAAAATCTAATGAATAAAAATAAATGTACAACAAAATCATTTCCGTTGTTCCGTATACATGTACGTAAATAGTGAATTCAAATCTGAAATGAAATCATAAAAAAAAATATAGTTGGCAGATAAATCTAGGATCGGTCATGCGTACATGTAAGTAGAAAAACATGTAGCCTCTATTTAACTGATGTGTAAACTCCAAAATATATTTTTTTTTATTAAAATATTAATGTTAACCTTACACAGTCGAACTAGATCTCAAAATCTTTATCACGGCGTGTCACCTAGATATCATGATCTCTCGCTGTAAAACATCGCTTATGTTTGAAGTGTACTACTCAAGGTCGCGTTCAGATCATATTCTTCAAATGCCTAACATGGCGTGATTTTTTTTCTCTTTATCATGCATACCATGCAACATCACACCATTTTATTGTCTGAATGACTCTTGGGGGAAGGGGGGGCGCATCTATGAAACATTTGTAAAGTAAAATAAAAGGGGTTAAAAAATTCCAGTCGATGAATTATTAGCTAGATCATTGATTATGTACTAAAAAATGTAAATGTAAATCCGTATTTGCTATTCATCAATACAAATAATCAAGTGAGAGATAGAGAAAGAATGGGTGGGGATGAAAATCATTCTATTGCTTACCCATACATACATGTATATTATAGAGGGGTCCTTGCTCCTCCATTGCACATCTGACAGCGTCCGAACTCTCTCTGTCTCTCTCTCACAAACTCTCTATCTGGCTCTCTCTCTATCAAACTCTCTCTGTCTGTCTGTCTCTCTCTCTCAAACTCTCTCTCTCTCTCTCTCTCTCTCTCTCTCTCTCTCTCTCTCTCTCTCTCTCTCTCTCAAAGTACTTGTATATCGGACAAGATCACTTTAATCTGACCTTAATCGTATAGGACCAATACAAATATGAATAAGGCAAGACTGGTTGTCCTTATTCAACTGGCCGCTTTTCTCTCTCTCTCTCTCTCTCTCTCTCTCTCTCTCTCTCTCTCTCTCTCTCTCTCTCTCTTTCTCTCTCTCTGTGAAATAGCTAAAAGTACATGTATATCGGATAAGATCACTTTGATCCTTAATCATAAACATGTAGGGCCAATACAAATATAAATAAGACAAGTTTAGTTGCCATTATTCAACTGGCCACTTTTTTTTCCTCGGTCAGACGACATATTTCGTCAAGGTTAACCCCCCCCCCCAATATATATCCAGTGTAGTGTCCGCTGAATATTATCATAAAAATTTCCCTTGACCACTTGGTCTAGCCAACTATATAGAGCCGTAACTGTTCAGTTATTTAAATGCCAAGGTCATTGTCAAACACCGAGTAAAGTCGTGGAGACCTCTGAATGCATAGCAGAAGCGGAAATTTACCAGGCAGGTAAGAGACTGTCAGTATTCAAGCACCATCTCTCATTAATGGTCCTATATTTCGCTCAATTAAAATTGACAGTTTTTTTTTTTAATAAATTGTGCTCAGCATTATATTCTCGGTGGTCAATTGCATTGAAGAACGCGAGATGCTTAGTTTATTATAGACCACTTTAGGGCTAATTTGTATCATGTTTGATAGATATATATTGAATTCACCAAGCGGAAAATTTACATTACCTAATGTAAACACGGCACGGACAAGGAATGGGATGACCACAATGGGGCTCTAATGTGTCCGTAAACTGTAGTGCATTTTCAACATTTATAATAATCTTTGTTTTTAAAAATGTGCACTTTTTTAAAAAGCGTAACCTGCTGCTCGAATGAAGCAAAATATATTACAATGTTGTTTTCTTATGATGAGAATTATCTGTGTTGAAATTTATACATTTTCAAATTCATTGTTGCTTTTTATTTTCTACAACTTAGATTGATTTTGTTTATTGTGACACTATAAGTAATCTCTTTTAAAAACTACGAGAGAGAGAGAGAGAGAGAGAGAGAGAGAGAGAGAGAGTAAATATAAAAAATCCCACAAGTACATGTATGATTATATATTTACAAATATTGAAATTAGAAATAGATTATAACATTTTTTCATCTCATGATCTCGTTACAATATACAACAAAACTAGTTTTTTGAAATCGGAAAAAGGAAAACGAAATGTCATGTTCAGAAAATGATCTCATGTCATGTTCACAGAGCAATAATAAATTAAACCACGTTTTAACGAAGGTCGCATTTTGCTTAAATTGACAGTGATTATAATCTATGCCCAGAATTATTCTCTCCTTGACCAATTTCTTTGTAGAACCCTAAAGCTTTACTTCACAAATACTTTGTTATCCTTAGAAAAGGCAAATGACGACGTTCAGACATACCATTCCTGTTGAGGATCAGGATGCGGCAAAACTTGTGGGCAAAGTCCTGGCAGAAGGCTTGTCCCAGAAAGAACTGAACGCAGCTTACGACGATGTCTGCAAGGATTACGACAAGGTATCAACTCCTCACCTATACATCTTTTCAATGACGACTTATTAATTTTACTGACAGAATTGTGCAAGCCATTTTTCACCATACACCTTGTTATGAACTGTCGGCCTAATAATAATCTCATTTCTTTTATAATGGTCCAGTCCACAACCCCCCCCCCCCCCCCCCCCGGCCCGGGTCTGTCTATATTGCTAAAATTCCAAATCAGTTATATTTAAAGTGCGTAATTATTGAAAGTGTTGTATTGTAATGTATATGTATTGTTTCTGCTGTTTATGTAATAGTTTTGATCATGCATGAATCAAATTAAGTATAATTTTGTCCACTGTTGCCTCCCTTACTGAATTGAACATATTTCTAAATTGTAAATATGAATAAACATTAAAAATCTTTTAAATTATTCTCACATTTTATATGATTGGAACGCACATTGAGTTTGAGACATTAAAAAAAAAACGATTTAGATTATTATCATTAATTTGAAATTTGTCAAAAGAATCACATGAAATACTGAAACAGTATGTATCTAAATTATCTCATCATGATAGCTTACAAGGTACTTCCTTGACTTTTTTGCAGGTTGTGTTAAGTAATGGTTACATGGCGCCAAACAGCGCGGCCCTGGCCGTTGCAAAAATCTACCCCGAGGCGGAGCGAGCCCAGAAGATAACCCTTGACATCGGTGCTGGGACGGGGCTGCTAGCGGAAGAGGTACTTGCCACCCCACCCCCCCCCCAATCCAAAATATAAGTCTCTATAGAGAGTCGGTAGGAGTGAAATATATCAGTGGTGAAATCTGTAGGTTGCATGGCTGTGCACGGAACAACCAATGTTCTTAATGAGCCTGTGCTGGCTAGATATATTTAACTTTTTTGCTTTTAATTTTGCTCCACCCGGACACCCATTTTGTCCCCCCCCCCCCCACCTTGTCTATATTATTAGTTAGAAATTTAAAGCGCAACGTTAATTTCACTTGAATTTTTTGGGTTTTTTTTAAGGGGGGGGGGGGGCGAAATTGGAACAGGGAATTTTTTCAGACACATGTGAATGGACGGAAAAAAGTAGCGAAAATGACCTGTCACTCGGTTGTAATGAAGTGCATTAAATTAATTTCTCTTTTTTTCTTGACAAGTTTCCTCATTTGAATATAAAAAATACTGGCTATAATGTTTGGAGAGAAAATTACTGCAAATATAGATTAGCGTTTTGTTCATAAAATTATAGTCTTCGTTTATCAACTTGAAAACGATTGTATTGTAGATGCGTAAAGTAGGATTTAAAATCTTTGATGCGTTAGAGCCGTCCCAAGGAATGCTAGATGTAGCCAAAGAGAAAGGCTTATACAGAAACTACATCTGTGAAGCCATTGGCAAGGAACAATTGAACCTTCCAGCAGGTATATTTGGCAGAGCAATGATTTGCATACTAGTAGTTACATAATTATACAGAACATGAATAGAAAAAGTGTATGTTTCTATTAAAAGTAGAATTAACATGATAAATTTGGCCCGATTACCTTTAATGTCAGACAAAAAAATTGAAATGGGTGTTATTATTATAATTATAAAGCACTATCTAATTAAAAATTAATCACAACATTTAAAACAGAGAAACACGCCATCTTATAATGAACCAAACAACATAGGGCAGCAGCCTTCCATTTCTATTGTTTAAGTTGAGCCTTAGAATACGCTTTGTCATTTACATGTTACACATGTAGAAGACCATATATTAAGCTATTTTTAAGTCTCCCAAACGAAGTTTGGAGACCTATTGTTTTTGTACAGTTCTTCTTCTTCTTTTTCTTCTTTCCCGCTCTGAACTTGTCCGTCGCGTTTCTCAGGGATGGCTGAACAGAATTGTACAAAACTCTAGGATACGATAGACCTGCATATCTAGATGTGCACGCTGGTTTAATTTTTCTCATTTGGGGTTGGCTAACCACTTTTCTGAGGGGTCAAAAGGTCATGGGGTCTAACATTGAACCTTAAGGGAAAAATCGTAGACTCTATTGTAAATGGATAAACTTGAAAACGGACAAAGATATTAATATAGGGTTTTCAGAATCATATATGGATTGTTACAGGCAATGTATAGATTTTTTTTTAGATCAGACCCCTGGGGTCATCCCCACCCCCCTAGGAATTGGAAATGACCATACATCTCAGAAACTGTTAGAATCCTTACCCCTAAACCTTTATATCCTTGTTCCATGTGTTAAGGGGCATCAAATGGTATGTAGGTCATGGGCCCTGGGGGTGGTCTTGACCCCCCTCAAACAGGAAGTGCCCAAATATCTTGAAAACAGTCGTGATCCCCACCTTTATACCATATATATTCTTGTTCCTTGTGTCAAGGGGCATCAAATGGTATGTAGGTCATGGGCCCCGGGGGTAGCCTTGACCCCTCAAACAGAAAGTGCCAAAATATCTTGAAAACGGTTAAGAACCCCACCTCTAAACCATACATATTTTTGTTCCATGTGTTAAGGGGCACCAAATGGTATGTAGGTCATGGGCCCTGGGGGTGGTCCTCAAACAGGAAGTGCGCGAATATCTTGAAAACAGTTAAGATCCCCACCCCTTAACCATATATATTCTTGTTCCTTGGGTCATATTGGTTCACCTGATATATAGTAAAGGACCCCTGGGGAACATCATGAAACTTCAGAAATGAAAATAATCAAGTTCTAAATCTTTTTGTCTGTAAAGCCATGTGGGTCATCCCTACTCCCAAGGATGGCCTCGTTCGTTTGGGATACTTTATAATCGCCCCGATTATAATTACATCTCGTTAAAATGTAAATCTTTTAGGTACGATCGTGTTCTAAATGTATTTATTTCAATCTTGTTTTACAGCATCATACGACATTATCACAGTGGTCGGAAGTCACGGGGTTAACCACATCGAAAGCGAGGCTTTATACGAAATAATACGATTAACCAAGCCAGGTTCGTGTAATAAATGATTGTTTAATACATTGACAGACTTAAATGCAAAGGGCCTAGTGCGACATTATTTGTACAGCCTTATATGGTTATGTCAGTTCTATCATTTAGTATTTGGTTAAAGAATTTGGTTATTGGGTTTACGTCACAGATGTTAGTTTTACGTGTCACTGGTTACAAATAGATAGCGCTGCTAGACTTTTCACTGCAAAATTAGATGATGCAAATATGCAAGCAATTTTAAAAAAAGTTTCTGGTAGATTAGCAAATAAGGTTACACACTTTTCTTAAAGTAAGGGAGTACTCTTTCTACACTGTATACAGGGTTATTTTCGCCCAGTGATATTTTTGCCCTTCTACACTTGCAAAAGGTTTAACACTGTCTCGATTTTGCCAAAATGCAGTTGTGTTAAAATGAATATTATATATATATGGAATTCACCCAGTCTTAAATTTGCCCACTGACAACGAGGGCGAAAGGGCCGGGCGAAAATAAATCGGGGGCGTTTATTTCCCTGTATACAGTATAAAAAACGAAAAATTGAGATTTTTAAAATTCAGAACCTTATTATTTTTTCTTTATCACAACAGGTGGAATTGTATGCATCGTGGCACGAATGGAAAGTTTAACGAATCTAGAGGAATACAAAGATACGTTTTTCCCATTGTGTGATCAGCTTGAAAAAGAAGGTAGATGGCAGAAAATAGACTCCTCGTCATGTCCGTACTGGCAGAAAGTGGAGGGGGCTCAAGTGTTGTATAAAGTGTGCTAATGCTGTTGAATAAATCATAATGTTTCACGTTACCAATAAGAGTAAATTAAGATATACACTATAGTATCATTGTGATAAAAACATATAACCGCATTTAAACACCCATTATCAGATTGACCATGCGTTCGGATTGGCTATGCGTTCGAATGGATATTTGTTCGAATCGGTTATACATTTGAACGGCTATTCGTTCAAATTGGCTATGCGTTCGGATATCAAACATTTTCTGTAATGCAATATTGAAGACTACGATAGCTTATCGAGCATAAAAGACTTGTTTAAGCTTTTCTAGGATGGAACTCGCAACCATACGCACATAGAAATCCCATCTGTTTAGAATGTTCATTTTGAACAACAGAGTAATAAGGACATTAAAAACATGAACACAAGAAGAGCAAACAATCGAGAATGTTGAGGTGTATTTCCCAGCCCTGTGGCACCTTAACTATCTGTACATATGCCAAAAACGTTTGTTTCACTTTTGGAAAATTTTGATTAAATGAATGTACATCTTGAGTTCGTCTACATTATTTTCGGCATAATTGTGAAATCACTTCCGCACATGCAGCAAATATGGGAAGATCCCAATTCGGGAGTGATTATAATAAACTTAAGGCAAATCATTGTCCGATGGCTTTAGAGAATCAGTCCTACATATAACAAGTCTGGATTCAAGCGGGGCCATTGTTGAAGCGGGTTAATAATTCAAACTTCGATTGAATAATTTCAAATTGTATCCAGATAATTATATTTTCTCGCTAAGTTAATGTATGCGAATAGATAACGTTATGCGCGTCCATTGTTTATCTAGCTAAACACTAACTTGTGACGACTGATTTTCTAAAGTCACCGGATGTAGGTCAAATTTCACACCAACAGGTAAGAGAGGTACTCAATACGGCTGCTCAATTTTTAAAGCAGTGCATGTTAAAATACCAGTATGAAATAACAATTAGAGTTGATTTAATTGTGCTATGGCTCAGATTCTTTTAATTCTTTCGATAAGATAATTTTATGTGACGAAGTATTCAATTTGGCATAATTTTCACACGTTATAAGTATTCGACTGGTCATTTTTAAAGTCATGTATATTGAAATTCATACGACAAATTTATGCATTGTTAGCCTAGGGTTTTCCTGTAACATACATACACTTTGACGATTTGTCTTGCGTTCTTCAATTTCAAAGATTTATGCATGTATAACGCTGCATCCATCAAGCCGTGTCAACAACTGGATTACACAGTTGCTAAATTTTAATTTCTCTGTTAATATTAACCTGGATAAACAAATATTAACACATGTTTTACACACAATAGATGTACACTCGAAGCCCAAGCTTCGATTTAAGTATTCATGCTATCGTAATATGCATTCAGACACGTGGCATAAGTTTTTAGTCGCAAATTAAAATGACGTTTATGTTTATTTTGTTTATATTTAGAAAACTGGTCACATGGTACATGCATTGTCATGTGAAACATTCGTTCATCGTCTGCCCATTACAAATATAGATCATTATAGAGAAATCGTAACCATGGGTCGGGAATTATAAGCAATGGGAGAGTCAATTTATTATTGAGTGAATGAAAAACATAAATAAATCTAAAAAAAAAGAGAATGATTGGTAAAATGTCCAGAACACCTAAATCAACTTGAAGATTTTCTGACATAGGATCTCTTGAAAACAAAATGATGATAATAGGGTACATCTCTTGACTGGGGTTGAAACATCAGTATTGACTTACTGTCCGTTCATTTGAAACATTTTTTTTTTTTTTTAGATTTTTACTATTTTAATGTTTAATTGCTTCATTAAAAGAAACAAAAGGTCAGTGGCCATTCTTTTGGCGCTAGCGCTATTCTTGATACAGTTCTGGTTTTGAAAATAAAATACACATGTACCAAAGTTTTCAAGTCAATGACATGATTACACAAAAATTATAATATATTTATTTATCTTTTTAAAAACTTAACAATGATAAGTAAAAATTAATGTAAAGTTTTTTGGATTAATTATTAAGCAGATGGCATCAGACAGTGAGTACACCCTTCCCTCGGCGGAAACGGAAGTGGCGACTCTGTTAGAGAAAGTTTTACACGAAGGTCTCAACACGACGGAACTTGCCGCTGTTTATGATGACCTAAGCCAAGAATACGATAAGGTGACGAACAAATGTTGCAACAAAAGCGTCTGTGAAACAAAATGTAGATAATTAAAGTTTAATTTTGTTTTGATGAAAAACCCACATTTCACAGTAAAATAAACACCACCCAAAATCATACTGAAAAATCGGTTTTACTGAAATTTGTTGTTTTGTTCAATTTTTTTGTACAAATGTCGTTAATTACATTTTGAAGGTTTGTAATAAGAACAATGTATTGGCTCTCCCAGGTTTTAACTGAGAGTAAATATTACGGTCCAAATACAGCCGCAGAGGCTGTGTCAAAGTTAATCAAACCGGAGGAACGACCCCAGAAAATAATCCTGGACATTGGCGCCGGAACGGGATTAGTTGCGGAAGAGGTTATTTGCATGTATTGTTTGGTCAATCGCAACTTCTCGGGCCTTTCCGGCAAGCTCGGAAAAACACCTCGGTGTTTCTCTCTTTCAAGAGAGATATCATTGTTGTGACCTACTGTATGTAAGTCAATCGATTTATTGGGATGAACAATGATATGTCCTATTTTAGAAATTAATAATTGTTTGCTGGTAAAAAAAAAGAATTTTTGCTACTCTGTCCCAAGATATCCTCGATTGAGAGTCTGAAGGAGCATCATATGATGAATAATTAATTCATGTTTACTTAGTAAAACACCACATAGTTAGAGTCAATGACCCAGAGTAAGACGGAACCCTTTGCGGATGCTACTCTTTCATATAAATGGCAATAAGTTAAGGGCTTGTTGACCTAAATTGCAGATACTTGATATAGTTTACATGTACTTATCTATTGAACACACTAAACGTTAACACGAAATGTCAATTGTTTAATAATTGTAGTCAATTGTTTTCTTTGTTGTATATTAATCATATAAACCCAAGATGAGAGAGAGAGAGAGAGAGAGAGAGAGAGAGAGAGAGAGAGAGAAGGATATTTGTATTGGCGATCCTTTCCTTTTAGCTTAAACTTTTAACCTAACTTAAAACTATTCGATCATGCTGCAAAATACTGTATAGAAAACGAAGTCCGAGCTGATCATTCTTTTTTAAGATATCGTGCTTACAATTACGTGTTTATGGCTAGAAATGTTCACGAAGCTGGCGGTCTCGCGAATATCGCCGAATTCTTTAACATGCATATCGAAGTTGGTTTACAATATTTTACAGTTTTAACACCAACAAAGAGTATCCAACAGTTTGACACTAATTCAATCTGTACAAAATGTTTTCGGTTCTAGTGCTTGCTAGGAGAAGATAATTATTAGAAAATTATTTTTTAGAAAATTTATTCAAAGGTAAAATTTAAGTTTTTCATGTTTTTTACTTGAAGAACATGTACTTGTAATTTGCTTGATTAACCATGGCAAAATTTAAGAATCGATAACATGGGTATTGGTGTTTTGTTGCAAGAAAAAAAAATGCATGAATATACGGAATATATGGCAATCTGCCCCCCCCCCCCCCCCTTCCCAAATCATAAATCCTTTGGCAACGGCCCTCGAGAAGAATATTTTATTTTGGGGTATTCATATCTAATCAGTCATGTAATATTTGTGAAACGTAATTTTTTCTTCAACGATCGCTACCTTCATAGACCTTATGAACTGTTCTCTTTTGAGAAGTGGACAGGCATAGCCTATAGCTACAGGATATGTCTGTCCAATTCTCAAAAGAGAATACTCATGATCGAACCACCCATATGAAAATAAAGCATTTAACAACCATTCTTTCATATAGAAACACAGCATATATTAACAGAGTCATCATGACAAATAATAATTAGACCATATAGCATGTTACATTAAACAGTATCATTTATTAATTTAATCCAGCAAGGCAGCTATATTATTCCATAATAATGATGTCTGTACTTTTTGCGCACATCTAGAGATCTCTTATCTTGAAGTTCGTATTTGTTGTGTTAGGGATATATTTACTATCAGTTGTGTCAAGATTTCCACGCATGTGTTTAAAAGATTTACGTTTTAAAAATCCGGATGCACAATTAAATAGGTCACACACAACAATTTACAGGTAAGCGACTTTTTTTTTAAAAAAAATAAGCCCGGTTACCTTGAGTACATTTACATGTCAAAATACCATTTTTAGTCGGGCAGCAACTCATAGTGACGCTTTGCAAGATTTTAACAAATCGATATTCTACGCGGTGTATGTATCGATATATCTACACTAAAGGAATGCGATGCAAAAGTGATCAGAAAAGTAGATTGCTTTCTTTTTTTCATCAGAACAGATGGACACCAACAATTACACTGTCCCCTCGGCAGAGACAGGGGTGACAACTCTGCTTAGTAAAGTTATCAAAGATGGACTCAATCAGTCAGAACTGGCCGCCGCTTATGATGACGTCAGCAAGGATTACGATAAGGTGCTTTCTAGAGTATACACTGTAGGCGAGTTCTTCTGTTGCCCATATGTTTATTATCCTCATGCAATATTTACTAAGGAGACGTAAATGCGCCACAATGACACTTATTTTTATCATTTTCTCACACGTAATCTAATCTTTAACTTTTACCCATTAATCTGTACATTTAAAGCTGTCATTACTAGTAATCTGTAAAACTCTCAACTTATAATGTTTACTAATTAGTCTGCAAATTTTTATTTTTATAAGTATCATTTTTGGGCGATTCCATCATAATATTGCGATGGACCATCATCGTAGAGCAAACCGCCATCCCCGGAATGGTAACATCCTGCAAACAGCTACAAATGTAACTCGTCTGTTAGAATCAGATTGCAAACAATAAGAAATCCGGGCCAATGGGAATTGGTCGTGTAATCAACTTGTACCTATATTCCAGTTATCGTAAAAAATGATGCCTTACTGCTTATTTTTTATCTTAATCAATTTAAGGCATATGTTGAGATTAACATCAACATTATTATCAAACATTGTGGCTTTCGTTGTTCTCAAGCCTACTGAATGAAATCAATATGGTTACAAAATATTTGAGCTTAAATATTGTTGTTACCAAGTCTACTGTATTTATATGATATGACTTAATATTTTTGAGCTCATACGTAAATTGAGCTATAAAATCACTGATACACATAGAATACATTTATGTATGGCCCTTGGGTGTCTTGCAGGTTTTAACTAAAAGTGAGTACGTTGCTCATAAAACAGCGACAGAGTCCCTCGCAAAGTTAATCAAACCAGATGAACGACCCCAGAAAACAATCCTGGACATCGGCGCCGGAACGGGATTGGTTGCAGAAGAGGTAGTCATTGTCTAATCTTATGTTACAGATGTTACATTGTATAGTATTGTTTGCTTCAATAAAGATTTAGATTTAGAACGCAAACGATGCTTTTGCATCGACAAGTTTTAGAGTTCAAGTACTTTCCTGTTCATCATCATCACCATCTTCTTCTTCTTCTTCTTAAAGCGAGCTACACTGTGGTTTTTTCCTCATCAAAATAATCACGTAAGATACTATGTAAGAAATCTTGCGCTCTTACAAAATTCTTAACTTAAGTTTAACACCGTGAAGATGGAGTGTAAATTCCTATATCAATGACACTTTAAAAGGACCTTAAATGATGTAATATTTTGTCCCACAAGGAAATGAAAAATTATCTTTTTTCCCTTTGAAGAAGAGCACAAAACATAAGTGTCAATGTAATAGAATGTTAAAGTTTTAAAAGAAATGGTTATAAAATTTTTACTTTGCAAAAAAAGGCCCAAATATAAGAGTTGGTTACAGATGCAAATTGATTAAAAGAGGACTTGAAAATTCTTGAATAAACATGTCAAATTAAAATGAGTTTTGTAAGAGTTGACTTAAATGTATTAGACTTGTTCGTATTACAGTTGACCAAGATTGGCTTTAAAATTATTGATGCCTTGGAGCCGTCGTCTGGTATGCTGGAGAAGGCACGAGAGAAAGGATTGTACCGGAAGTACATCTGTGAGGCTATTGGAACAGAACCTTTAAATATTCCATCAGGTAGCAAATAGGTCCTAATATATCAGTAATGATATTTGGTTTTTTTTCTTTAAATTTCATCTTGAGCAAATTTATGGGACTATTTTCAAAAGCTATTAAAATGAGGTTTAGATGAATAACTATTAACTAAGGGACATAATAACAATTAACTAAGGGACATAATAACTATTAACTAAGGGACATAATAACTATTAACTAAGGGACATAATAACTATTAACTAAGGGACATAATAACTATTAACTAAAGGACATACTAACTATTAACTAAGGGACATAATAACTATTAACTAAGGGACATAATAACTATTAACTAAGGGACATAATAACTATTAATTAACAAAGGGACATAAGAATTGAAATCAGGAGGCCGGAGGGTCAACAAATTAACCATCAGGTCATCTTTAAGATTTTAGACATAATTTCTTTGCCTAAAACCATTGCGTAGTAAAGAAAAAAGTCAAATATTTTAGATTTAAAATTCAAACATTTTCTCTACAGGGGTGTTCTTGTAAAGGAGATTTAAAATAATCTAAATATGACCATGCCCATCAAACCCTCTTCAGTGAATACTTGTATGTACAATACGTATCCTTGACCTCTTAACACACTCTTTTTTCCTAAATAGGATCTTATGATATTGTAACTGTTGTCGGAAGCCATACGAAAAATCACATTCAAAGTGAAGCTCTGGAGGAAATGATAAGATTGGTGAATGCGGGTAAGTGACAACTTCTGCGAAAACTACACCGCTAGAAAATAAAACTTTGGACCTTTAAAGATTTGCCATTCATTGTGGAAAATGTATTTCCATCTTCCATCGATATATTGCTATTTCTAAGATTTTCCGATAAATCAAAGTGCAGGAAGTATCGCTTTGAGAAAACATTCTGAAAAAATCAAAGAATTCTTTTTTAGAATTGTTTTGGGGTTTTTTTTCAGGTGGAATCATCTGCATCGTTTCCCGTATGGAAGGGTTTTACCAATTTGAGGAATATAAAGATTCATTCTTCCCGCTCTGTGACAAACTAGAAAAAGACGGAAAATGGCAGAAAATCGAGTGTTCCGAATGACCATTCTGGAATACTGTTCCAGGATTGAAGTTTTTGTACGGGGTGTGCTAAAAATAAAGGAGCTTGATAAAAAAAAAATATTATATATTAACTTCCTAAAGAATCATAGGAATAAAGTTTACCTATTTTGACAATACACATATCCTATAAGTGTTTTACATTTTGTTGCTTTTCATTGAAAATGTTGATATTAAATCTGAAAAATATTCTAAGCTTACGCATAGAACTCATTTAGATTGTATTAACCCGGTTATTGTATCTATGCAATAACATCACCTATTTGTTTAATATGATGAAGAGATAGATATCTGATGATTAATTGTTATTAATACATATCAAGATTTAAATGTGTAATGCAGCGGATAAAAGGGTAAATTTTGTAGCCGAGTAGTAAGTTTAAAATTAGTCGATTGAAATGTATTAAGATCTTTTGTATAATTAACAAGAATTCTGAGAGTATTGCATAAGCAATACACGTCCCCTACCGGTTTGTGGAAATTGTGAAAACAATGCGCAGAGCACTGTTATGCAGAATATCGAACCCGAACATTAAAAAATTGGAATATAAAAAATTAATTTTCTCGAAAACATGTCAACCAGACGCTACAAAAGTGTAAACTTGATCCGTAGTTTAACATTTTGAAGCTGTAAAGCATATTTCATATTATTCCTCAAACGCATAAAGAAAAAAAGTGTGGAAAACTGAAGTGGGACAGACAGACGGACGGACAGACTGACTGACGGACGCCGAGGAAAGCTATAGTCCCCTCCGGTGAAAACCGGTAGAGGACTAAAAAAAGAACACCCAGATCAATAGGAAACAGCGATGATAGTATTCTTTTTCACATTTATTTTTAAAATCATCCAGATAAAACCAAAAAGTAAAAACGAACAAATTTCTGATGACAAATTCTTCTATATTTTTTTTTTTTTGTATAAATCAATTCTCATATAAATGAGGAACTTTTGGGATTAAAGTTAAAATTATATACATTGAAAATCAAAAATATGAAACAATATCTTAAAAATTAAAACAACATGTCTTTATCGCACTTTCCATCCTTTGAAACTGGACCACTGATTTCCTTGCAGTAAAATGGCATCCACTTTTCGAATATTCACCAGATCTCCCTTTTTCAGAACCACGGGAACTGAATTTGAACAACTTTCAAATCCTTGTCTATCAAGTTCATGACTGCATTTTGCCAGATCTTTTCTCTCCCCATTTACAAGAATCTCCGAATCGAACATTGGCATTTCGGCTACGAGGTTCGTCCAGGAAAATACATAAAGTCCACTAGATGGCGCTGTGAACAAGCCAGTGATCTTGTTGTAAACGCCATTTGTGTTCAGCCAGGTCTTATCGTACACAACGTTTTCCGCAGTGAGTTTGCTTAAATCATGCTTTTGACTCATATAGGCACTGAATGCAACAACTGACTCATTGTCTGTGGAAAAAAATGGTTTATCTAAAATTAGGATGATTTTGACATAAGCAAAAATAATTAAATATAAGGTTTAGTTTCTTTACCAATATTTAGGGTTACCAATTACATTAATGCATCTTAATGATAAAAAGTCTTTAATATACTGTCCTAAAACGTCGTGTTTCGTAAAATTCAAAATTTGTATATCAAGATTGTTGAATAATTGCATAAACATTGAATTTCGCAAGTTTATTTAAAAAATACTAGCATTCGGAACATTGTTTGCACATTTTAAACGAGTATCGGCAATTTTCTGACGTGCACATCTATTATCGAGTTTTCTGTCTTGTTTGAAAAAAAAAACCCTGTAAAATGTGACACAAATAGTTTCCTTGTAAATTAAAGTAGCACTCTTTTTATTAGTTATAAATTGATTTTAAATTTCTTATTGCTCTTTTTCACAATTTAGATATTTTTACACGAAAGATCAATACACAACTCCTTTCAATTTGAAACTCAAATGTTTTAATTATGTAATTTGAGCTTTAGGAAAAGATTGATAACTTACCTTGAGAACCTGGAGTAGCAACATTGGGCAAACCATACCAAGTTGCGACGTCAGTTGCATTGCTCAAAAGGATAGAAATTTGTTCCTGGGTATCACGCATGCGCCGGTTTTCGTTTTCAAGCGCGATTATTTTCTTCTCCATTGCTTCCAGTTTGTCTTCAAACTGTCGACCTTCCACTGCGATGGCCATCATTCGTTGTTTCACGGTAAGCATGTCGCTGCTCAACGTGTACAGTTGGTTGACCAGAGACAGCCTGATCAAGGATTCCTGATTCAGTTGTTGTTGCAGGGATCGAAGGTCGACGGCATCACTCGATTGCTCGACGACTCGACTACTCGAATCGAAACCTTGGTCAGAAGTAAGATTTGAGATAGCCGCAACAACGTGGATTATTGTCCACAAGATTATGAGTTGATGTGAACTGGGATACATTTTGCAGAATACCGTAAATTACAATGAACACTATGATATCTTTCGAAAGAGAATACCTACCAAGGAAGTTAGGGTTAGTATAGGCTAAGTGGAGTACATCCGCCACTTAGTATATATACGCATTAACTTTAATGAAATATATTGTGTACACAAAGTGCAAAATAATTACTTGATGAAACACACTTTAAAGGATATTAATAAAAATATTTGTTCATTACAGCGAAATACTTATTCATTCTCAATCAAACCACACTTCAATTTTATTATAGGGTTAATGGTTTATATATATGTAAAAAAAAATCTTTAATATGATGGGCCATCCTTTAAATAAAGAAATGATACAAAATATATAAAAAGCTATTTTGCCAAACATAGATCACGCATATATACGGGGTCGTGTTAATAACAATTTCATAGCATAGCATTATTTTCCATAATAAATCTCATCCGAAATTAGTCTCGAACTGTACAATATACATTATTATTTTCTTATTTTCAAAGGTCGTTTTTTCACTTTGACCAGCTCTGACAGTGACCTTGCTGCTGTTGTTTTATGGGGTGGGGGGGGGGGGGAGGGACAATTAACTATTGATATACATCTAAGTTGCCCTCAAATAGCTACTAATGCTGACCAATTCAGGGAATGGGAAAATCCCCTAAATTTCACGCACAAATTAATGTGAAAGTCTTTAGTTTATGAGCTCTTTTTTAATTGATAAAATTTCAAACAGGGCCTCTATTCTTTAATTAAAGAATGAAAATTCAAGTTTTAAAATCGTCTTCTGCGTGAAGAGGTAGAGTAGCTGTACCATTAAACTCTTTGATGCGACAACACTTTAAAAACTGTACATATCAAATGTTGTATCTTGCTCCTTTCTTGCAGGTTTGTTCTATCAGTATGCCGTATTCACCAATGCACTGATGAAATTTCAATCGTAAAGACATCTTACGTTAACGTGTATCTACTTTGAGTGTAATACAATGGATATGCGGTGCAAAATCCTTTATATTGAAGATAATTTCAAATGACATAAAACAAAATTATATTTTGTCACACCTCTTGATGTAAATATACACTTCTCCCCCTTATTTCAGAGGACAAGAAAGTAATTTAATTCGTGTTCAAAGCTATTGTCTCAATGGCCTCAAACACAAATCATGTTCCAGCCATTTTATCCCAAAAATGTTTAAAAACAAATACTCTGTTCTTCTGTTACAGTTGACACAAAGATCGGGTTTTTAAAATATTGATGCATTGGAGCCATCATCTGGAATGCTAGAGAAGGCAGGAGAGAAAAGATTGTAACGGAAATGCATATGTGATGCGATTTATACAGACCGTTGAACGTATATGCAGGTAAAAAATAAACAGTACCCCTCTTAAACCATAATTAACTGAATAACCCCCCAAAAAAATTATTGAACCGCTACATGTGTATCTGTTTGAGTGCTTTAACGGGAGCTTTTAGTGTATAAGGTTTTGACGATACAGATTTTGGAAAATGTGTGAAATACATGTCGAAAACTCACATTAAAAGCGAAGCTATGGAGGAAATAATAAGATTGCTTAAGCTGCTAGGCTGGTTAGTGACAGCCTCTTCTGAACAAATAAAGGCAGGAAATTAAATTTCAAGCATTCATTAACCTAATATTCATTGTAAAAAATACATAAAATGCAAATTTACAATTGTGCAATGCCATTTCAATTCCAAACATCCCCAAAAACTGAAAGTACTGAATGTAATGTGAACGACAAGATAATGCTTTATACACATGATTCACAATTTAATGAATCGTATTGACAGATTGTTATATTTTTAGGTGAAATCATCTGCATAGTTGATCGTAAAGAATGATTTTATCAAATCAAACAAATCTAAAGATTGTCACTCTGTGACAAACTAGAAAAAGACAGAAAAGGGCAGAAAATCGAGTGTTCCGGTTGCTCATTCTGGAATATCGTTGAAGGATTGAAGATTTTGTACACGGAGAGTTGAAAAATAAATGAAGGTGCTTGCTTAATACTTTTTAAGCTTCCTCATGAAGTTTTTTTTTAATCTATACTTACAGCTCAGAATAAAAGATATCTTTTTAAGGAGAATGAGGGGTGGTGTTGGGTAGAGAGGATTTATTTAGTTGTAATTACTCTAGATTACATATCTTCCCCAAACCGAATCTTCATTTTTCTTAAATTTGAAATAGATGATTATGAGAAATTATACGTATACATTAATCTTTCAAAGATAGTGAAACAAAAAGTCTTTCCATTTTAATGCAAATTTAATAGCTCTCATACAATTTTAAATTCGAAATTCAAACATGCAAAATACAAAGAGTTTCTAAAAAACTCTAAAACAAGTGTTCTTATTGGACTTTCCATCCTTTGAAACTGGACCATTGAATTCCAAGAAGAGAAAGAGAATCCACAGTTCGGATATTCACCAGATCCCCTGTCTTCAGAATAACAGGTACTGTATTGGAACAACTTTCAAAACCTTGTTGACCCAGCTCATGATCACACTTTGCCAGTCCTTTTCTCTCTCCGTTCACAAGCAGCTCTGCATTGAACTTTGACATTTCTGCTACCAGACTCGTCCAGGAAAACACGTATAATCCACCAGACGGCGCTGTGAAGAAGCCATTTTTCGTATTGTACACGTCATGGGTGTTAAGAGAAGTTTTATCGTAAACCACATTCACCGTAGTGTCCGTTTTGAAATTAAGCTTCTTGCTAGTAAAGGCGTGAAATGCGACCACCGAGTCTTCATCTGTGAAATCAAAATTGTCGTGAAGTTATTGTTTTTATCTAAATTTATCTAAATAAGAGATTTACGTTGACAAAATCAATAATAATTATATATGGCTAAGTTGAATCAAATATTTTGGAATTGCCAAAGTTCTTTTACAAACATCTTCAATTAAAAATACTCTCCTAAACATTGCTGATGTAAAGTGAATTGAAGTGATAAGATTAAATTTAAAGAGTTTTCCAGAAGCTTCCAGTAACATAATAGTCGACTTTAACGAAATAAACACGATCATTGACCAAAATAAAAAATTTCAATGACTTTAATGAAATAAAAAAATCGTTGACTTGAATGAAATATGCAATAATTTTTGTCGACTTAAATGAAATAAACACGATCATTGAGTTAAGGTGGTATGGGACATTTGTCGATATTAATGTGGATTAAAGTATTTTATAATTAAAATACTTTCACCAATTTAGAATTTTCAATTTTTTACAATATTTAATCAAAAATACGTTATATATTGTTTTTGAAATATTTCTCAGCGGAAAACGAACTCATGACTTACAGATTCGTACTAAACCCTCTAACCTACTAGTACTTCGCTACGCTTTTAGGTGACACTTTTAGGAAAGGAAAAAATAATATTACACTTGATTTTACTGTTTAGTTCGATAAATAATACGTTGCAACACGCGTACGGAAGTGTCCCATACCACCTTAAATGAAATAAACACAAGCTAAGACTCTAAATGCATCCGGTTTCAAATGTATTTACGAACAGAAACATTCGTAACAACCATATTTGCACACTTTAAGCTGATATCTGCAAAATTTATATATTTCTGATAAGAACAGTGAGCACATATTATCGACTTTGTTGTCTGGTATAAGTTTCCCAAAACAAGACACCTCTGAGGAGGTAAAAAAAGCGAAATGAAAAACAATCAGTATCTGTGTGGGATTGAAAACATTCCCGTTTACGAAATGATTTCGACGTTTTGTTGCTCTTTAAACAGATAATACACGATGACACGAAGGATCAAAACATAAATCTCCCAAAATTCTATTGGTTAAAAAATGTATAAATGTTTTGATTTCAACTTCAGAAAAAAGATTGATAACATACTCTGAGATCCTGAAGAAGCATGACTAGTTCCAGCATCAGTTGCATTGCTCACTTTGACCGAAATCTGCTCCTGGGTATCACGCATGCGCCGGTTTTCGTTTTTAAGCGCGATGATTTTCTTCTTCATCGCTATCAGTTTGTCTTCAAACTGTCGACCTTCCACTGCAATAGCCATCATTCGTTGTTTAACGGTAAGCATGTCGCTACTCAATGTGTACAGTTGGTTGACCAGAGACAGCCTGATCAAAGACTCCTGATTCAGTTGTTGTTGCAAGGATCGAAGGTCGACGGCACCACTCGATTGATCGACGACTCGAATACTCGAATCGACATCTAGGTTAGCAGTCATATTTGAGATAGCCACGGCAGCATGGATCATCGTCCATAACATTATAAGCTGACGTGAATTGAGATACATAACGTAGTTTGCTCTAAATAAATTGAATGCTTGGTCTTCTTAAGGAAGATCGAGAAGATGTGTTACGGAAGTCAATGTTAATAAAGGCACAGTGGCGTATATCCGATACTTTACGATTTTCATCATGACCTCTATTGTAAACCTCGTGCAAAATATCGGTAATAAGATAAAACATAAAAACAATGCATTGTATTGAAACATCAAATCGTCCATTACATCCTAACGGAACAATGAGGCAAAGAAGCGAGATACATGAGAGACCAATAGCCCTAAGTTGTCAGCCTCTTTGTTTATTAAGAAAAGCTAAATCTGCATTTCATTTTATTTATTTGTCATTATGTTTTGATTCTAAGTAATAAAAATCATAATTGTTTTTTCTTAAGAATTAATGTATTTTTGTTTACATTATGGTTTCTTTTACGTTAGTTTCAATTAAATTCACACAGCGACGACATGTATTTGATGCCTTGGAAAGAAATGTTGATTGTCAAAAAATGTTTAACGTATAAATATAATGTTCCTTTGTTCTGTATTTTTTACAATATGGCGAAGAAAAATTAAAAATAGAAAAAAAATTTGAAGATTGTTTTTCCTCATAAATCTTTTTATTGTTTTAAAGGTCGAAAGAGATATTTGTTAAAAAACGACATGATTAAAAAATCCTGACTTTGAAGAAAGTGGTAGTTAAATATTGATTTTCCCTACCATTGTTTTTTTCACGACTCTTTTTTATCAAAGGGGGAAGGAATACTTGTAAAAAAAATTAAACCGAAGGATTAACTCTGAAAACGACTTGGATAGAAAGCTTTGCCTTTGAAGATAGTGGTACTTTTATATTGAACCTTCCTGCTATTGTTCTTCGCGACTCCGATCGCCAATAATCCACGATACAATTTAAAAAAACAATCTTCATCATTTTGAGCACCGGGCTTTATTATGTATTTCAAAAGGACATATTGATAACTGGTGTTAATCTCCGGCTAGAGAAGTTAATATATACAGCATAAAAGGATATTGATTGTGGAAAGTAACAAAGAAATTAAAGGGTACTTGAAAATTATCGGTCAATATTGCGAAAGATAAAACGAATTTTTTCGGAACACTTGGTTGTGAGTTCGGCCCTCTTGTATCAGCTTAAATCAATAGTCGCTTCTCTTTCTCGAAGCATGGTCTACAAATATATGTAATCACACAAGCTAGGGCCTAATGTTTAACTCTCCAATAATCGCAAACATATCCTCTACAAATATCCCAAGCACGTCACTTTTAAGGCCCACGTTGGGTAAAAAAAAGTAAACTCTCCTTTTAAACTTCAAACTTTATCACCAGTTTGATGAAAGAATTTAAATATCTCTTGAAAGTTTAACAACTGTTTTAAAAAAAATGCTATGTTTTGTCAATCCGTTCGTTAAAATTTAAGAAGCCAGGTATTTGCTGATACTGGAATTAACCCTTTCGGAGCCTCTACGTAGATATCGGGGACGTAATATTGATTTAAAGAACGTACAGTAGGTCCATTTTCAACATTTGCGATATTAGCTCTCTTATAATGACAAGTACACAAAGAAGTGCGAGGTATTCCCGGTGTCTTTCCCCTCTCCTGCGAGTTTCTCTGTCGTTACTGGCAGTTCCATCATGACCTCTGTATTACCGATGGAAAAACCAACCGCTGTCGCTACAGCGCATAATCTTCAGGCTCCAACCCTTAAGGTACCTCATACAACTGCGAATACCAATGGAGCCGGGAAATTCAACTCCCAACAATCTCCGAGTGGTTCGCCTTCCGTGAGGAAAAAAGGAACGAATGTTTCCGGCGGGAACAATATGTCCGTCAAACCGATTCCGGTGTTATCAGTGTCCTCGTTTTATGAGCTGTCAGCGTACCTGCCCAGTGGGAAAATGGACCATTTTGAGAAATATCACGGGAAAGTGATTCTTGTGGTCAACATGGCTTCTTGTGACAAGAACACGAAGCAGGAACTGACTCAGGTACGCACATTTAATTAGTTTTTAGTTTACCTGATAAACTTATTTAAATAATTCTAGAATATACTCTATATCTACAGTATATCTATATTCACAGTAACGTCAACGCGGATTCCGTATTTTCCGCGCGTCCCCCGCAGTCCAAATTGCAACGCGGTTTAAAACAGGTGTCTCAAGTAAAACCGCGTACCCCTTGAATACTTCTAGAATATACTCTATATCTACATGTTTTCAATTTTCATGGGGGCCATTGCCGGAGATTTAACCAAAGAGTCAATTGGAATTGTAAATTAGACTGAATAGGTTACATCTAAAATTTGAAACCACAATCTACATAACATCATGATATAGAAAATATTATTTCGCATCATTTGACTTAGAAATTATAATAACGGTGCTTTATTTCGACATAACAAACTTCAATTTGATAAGAGAGTTATTGATTTCTATGTGTAAAACAATTCCACTATTGTAAAATAAACTTGCGATAAAGCGTCAATAGGGTTGAATGTCCGTTTAAGCTAAAATTCAATAATACATTTTTAAAAATATACAAAAATCTATTTTGTAAAGTAAAGATTCCCGATATACACACTAGAGTGTAAATATCAAATTCATTATCATTATGTATAGTATTGGAAAATAAAACTTTTTCAAGACTGGCAACTGGCAATTAAAGGATGGAAACAATGTATTGTATTACATTACTTAAACACTAGAATATCAATTTCATAATAATAAACTCAAATACATGTACGACTAGCAATAAAAGGGAAATACATCGTAATCTCCTAATTTCCTATAAACGAATATTTAACATACCTCACTTTTACGGATTTCCTATAATTTTGTTTTATCCATATCCGATTATTCTACAAACATTTAAAAAGATTTATCAAAACAAAGCATATTATTAGACTTTTTACAATTGAAGATAAAACATATATAACATTTTCTCAATACTTAAAGCAATATGACTGTTGTTTTCTTGTTATCGAGAAAAAATATAATGTTAATATTTCTTAAAATAAATGATAAAATATATTTTGTAGCTTATAAAGTAATGTCGGTAACATTTTGGGAAAAAGCTACGAGGCTCTGTATCGAAGAAAGAAACACTTTTGCCATCATGTTAAAAAATTACTTCGTACTATAGTTCATATTACAGATTCTGCGTGATAAACCTTTTTGATCGGTGTTTAAGTAATCAAGTTAATCATTATTGTGTAGAATTTTCACAAAAGAACATGCTTGCAGAAAAACCAATTTTCATTTTTTTTTTAAAAATACAGCTCATCTTGCTTAAACGGTATTCAGGTTTTCACCTCAAAATATTGTCATCATCTATATATGTGTTAATTATAGTTTTATTTTAAAATCAGCAGAAGTTTTACTACACTTTTTGACAAAGTTAAAGCTTTTCAGCAAGTTAAGATATCAACAAATGAAAAAATATACGAAGAGAGTACATTTATGTGAAATCTTTTTTATACTTGAGGGGTCGAAAGCATCTCTTTCTCACATCTTACAAAATGCACTGTTGTTCTCTGTGATAACACGGATCAAAACTGATTGAAAATAAATTACCACTGGTTATTTATAAGATGCACATTTTCTAGTGTTAAGTCAAATTTTTAATATTATACAATATAAAGTTAGGATATCTAAGAGTTATCAAACATTGCTGAGTTCCGCGATAAAAATATAAAGCCATTGAAAAATCAAAATGAAAATGACACATTTTTTTTTATTTCGGAAAGATCTTTAAATTTAATATGTTTTGAGACTTTTTTGAATAAATTCAAAATTTATGAGGCAAATACAAATGTAACAGACATAAAGTTATATGATATTCTTTTTTTTCTCAAATAGTTGAATGAATTTGTGACGTCATATGGACACAAAGGACTCGTTGTTATGGCTTTTCCCTGCAACCAATTTGGCAAATTGGAACCCTTAAGTAACGCCGAAATTCCTCTATTTTTACAAAACGTGAGACCAGGGGTGAAATTTGAACCAAAATTCTTCATATATAACAAAATCGATATAAATGGCAGTCAAACCCACCCCGTGTATGAATACCTCAAAGTGAAACAACCAGTACCTCAAGACGACGATGGGCAAATCGCGCGAGAGTTAGGCGAGATTTGCTGGCATCCGGTTTGCAGAAGTGACGTCAGCTGGAATTATGAGAAATTTCTTGTGTCGCACGATGGACAACCTATTAAAAGATACAGCCACAGGACATTGGCGGAAACAATAAAAAAGGACATCGAATCGTCGTTAAGGAGAATTCCCAAAGCAACGAGAGAGGCTCATCAGTTGCATCATTGATTTAAAAAAAAAATATTTGGTTTAACTTCTTTTAACTTTTTAACACTTAAATTATCAAAGAACGAAAGCACAAATTTTGACCATCCAGACCTTGTGTATTAATTTTAATAATAAATAATAAAGTTAATGCGTGTGACAGTCTATTTGTCTGTAGACATGCGGTTTTCTAAACAGTTGTTGTTCGGAAAGAAACGAAACAAGAGCATAGATTCATGCTCTCTTCATTGACGACAAAAAGATGAATCCTGTTATTTTCATGATGAATCGACAAAGAACTATGTATGATATCGGTCATATTTGGCCACCATAATTCGCCATTTTTTAAAGTGTTTCATGTAAATTAAATTGTTATGTAATATTTTAGAAGAGTTGATAGAAGATGTATTTTTTTTTTACTTATGTATTCAAATTGTTTGCACTCACTGGCACTTTATGACGTCAGAATTCGAAGTTACGCAATTTTTATAATTTAATAAAAATTATTTAAAAAAATATATTTTTCTTCTTATCTTTTTTTCGAAAGGGAAATATGAAGCGGCAATGTTAAAAAGACAAGGTAATCCCACAAACTCTAACATAGATTTAACGATATCCGATCCTCGGCAATGTTCGATTACTCTGAATTATCCGGACCTTTTGGTTTGTACCGTAATGCTGTCTTTTATATTGACAAATTTAATTAGTCATAGTTACTAATCATTTAATGATTAGTGTTTTAAAGGATAATATTGATTTTTTCATCTGATTCAAAACACTTATTCAATCTCACGAATATGAATATAACAGTCCAAATAAGACGCTAAATCGCCCATATGAATCCTTAACACCCCCGCGCATGTGCAGTGGAAAAACTACTCTAATGGTTACTGCTTAATTGATACATGTATTATGTTACTGTTGTACAATTTATCTCTTTTATTTTTATACTAAAGTGATTGATTTGAATTGTTTTTTGAGAAGATAGTTTATGTTTAGACAATTTGAAAATAATAATTATAGTGCAAAATTCATTCGAAGTGCGTTGCCAAAATACTATAGCTCATAAAATGTGTCCCATGTAAATATGATAATTTATTAATTTCACAATATAAAACAATTGGCTATTTTGTAATATCTCAGTAAAGACTTAATTCAGAAATCTTACCCTGCAGTACGTTAGCAGGTAGAGTTAACGTCCTTTTGATGTAAATGAAATTCAATTAAAACTAGTTAATAATAAACCGTTGTGTGAACAATCTAAGATCTGATTTTTAGACCAAATTTAAATTATTTTAAATTTTGTCATCGTATAGCTGAACCAAATAGATTAAGGTTCCATCCTTATCCTCATGCATTCCATTCAAGAAATATTCATTAATGTCATGGTCTGGAAACTAAAATAGAATAAACATAAAGTGTTATGAGAATTAATTTTTGCAAACATTGTGCACTCATCAAATAATTCAATGCAGTTATTTCAAGAATGTGCTATTAAATGATACTGACAATGTACCTTTTCTTATATTGTACATACATGTATTACATCATTTTGCCACAAATTTTAAACCCAGCTGACTTTTTCTTTGTCTTTTTTATTATATATACAATGTCAATGGATAGTTGCATCATGTGCATGTACTTTCAGTAATTTTAATGGCCATAAAAACATTTCAGTCATCAAATGTCGGCTTTTATTGATTGCATGCTGATCATGAATTGTACAAATCAATAAAAAACGATTCATCTTTGTCTTTTAATTTTTTTAACATTAAATATAATCTTACGTCTTTTCCTGTCATGGAAGGTTACCTAAAGGGTCTAAAGATTGACACAAGTTTTATCTACGAAAGAATGCAGATAGAAACGATTTAAAATTTCCATCTTTGTCATAGATGTCATTTTTCTTGCGATTTAAAGATTCTACATCTTTATAAGTTGTATTATTTAATAATTAAAATGAATCATTTATTTACTGTATCTTCAGAATACGAAATCAAAATCGGGCTTATATTCAAAGGCGGTCGAATTTAAAACGGGAAAATTGTTTTTACCTATATATATTTTTTTTTGTGAAGAAGTGTTTGGCCGATGGTTTGTTGTATTTAGGCATCCTTAGAACATAATACTGTAGATTCCTAATTAAACGCGAGGAATTAATTTTCGCGTAATATCGCGAGAAGCAACCCTCGCGGAATTTTAAATCTCTATTTTAAATCTTTATTTTTTTTGACAGTTTTGAACTATAGGAAATGTTAACAAAAAATTGGTGATTACGATTCTATATTCTCGCGATTTGACACAAAACCGCGGAATCGCGAAATTAAGTATTCGCGTAAAATAAGGAATTTACAGTACTATGCGTCTGGGTCGTAGTTGGTGTTTGGCTTCTTCATTGTTATTGTTTAAGTTTCATTTATATGATATTTGTTTGATATTTTCCAAACGCTCACTTGCATTTTGATTAACATGTATAATATATAAATCTACACAATGCTAGATCACAATTTTAGCAGTTTTCAAAGGGTTGCACTAGATTTTTGGACTAAGTCTTTTTTGTGGCGAAATATGTGGCAAACAAATTATCATGTAATGTTTTAAGATTTATCCACAGTTTAATTTTATAACACCGATAAGATATCATACGCGACTGGAGTATAAAATTAATGCCTAAAAAACTATGATAGCATTATCCAAAGACAAGGGCGAGCAAACTGCAGGATAAAAAGATTTGATAATTAGATTTGTAAGCAAATGGGAGGCGAAAGTGGCGTCTTTTGCATTTTTTTATAATTTCCGGTGTCAAACGATGCATAACCCATCAAAACATATCGTCTTACTGGTAAGACATTTTGCAAAAACGATAAAAAGACATTAAAGCATTAGGTCGACATTTATTGTTGCTATTTCAGTTTTTTCTCGGTGAATTACATGCTTAAAAAAATACACACTCATTCATTTTGCATGAAACGTGAATATTGCAAAATCGAAAAAACAACCAAAAAAAAAAACTAAACCAAACCAAAACAAAACAAACAAACAAAATACAAAAGAGTTTTATAATCAACAGGTGAAATAATAGCGAGACCTTGCATGCCCTTGACTTTCACATATTGATGTCACAGAATGATTTTCAACGTGCGAATGACAAACATTTATTCATATTGCTTGACACGGAAACTAACTGTTACAATCTGCTTATAATCGTTTTCTCGTTCTCTGTAATGAACACGGAACGTTTTGTTAATTTGTCACTGAAATGAATTATACCAGGAGTGCTGAATTACATGGAGAGAGAGAGAGAGAGAGAGAGAGAGAGATTTAAAGTAACGTATGTATATAATGTTTTGGGTCGTTTCTACTAGTATTCAGTTCATTACATATCCCATGCTTGTCCGTTTCCAATTATTTAACTTTCTTTTCGTTTTCATATGCACCAAGACTAACATTAATTTTAATAATACACATGTAGCTACGATTATCTACAAAAAAGGGCTTCATTTTCACAATGTGCGCACTTATGTTATTTATCATATTCAAAGCATCTATCTAATATCATAGCAATTTTTTAAAATAATTTAAATTTTAAAATTATTGATGAGTCTTTTATACAATTGTTATTTAATAAAATTCTCATATTGTTTTTTTAAAACTTATTTCAAAGTGATAAATAACCATGCCGTTCCAATTAAATGTTGTTCATTAAAATTTTGAATTATATCAAATACCGTTTTTTCACTTATATATAAGTTTCAACTGACATATCAAATCTTATTTTAAACAGAAAATGTATCTCAAACTATTATTGTGCGTGGTCAATCATTTCAAACAAACAAATTATATACATTAATTTTATTCTGCATGACAATGTGACAAAAAATGTATGGTATGTAAAAAAAAAAAAAACTTATTCCCTGTGTTGCTAATGCTTAATAACTAATCAGTTTTGACTAGTAGTTTTTCTTCTTGAAGAATAAGTATTTCTGATTATTAGCAACAACAGACTCCAATTTAGATTATATCCATATAACGACTTGATAAAAAAAAATTCTAAAAGAATATGCTTAAAATATTTTATTTTTTTACAGCTGAAATATTAATCATATTTAACCGTCTCCCTTATGAAATATTTTCATTTTCTTAAAGTTTATTTAATTTGTACATGATTGGTTTGTGTGTTGATATGAATAAACACTAGAAGTGGTTAAACTATTTCTGTTTTTCACTTGACGAGGTACACGGTTAATAAAGATTAACTTCCAAGACCAGGAGGAAGTGTTCCTAAGCCTCTTGTTGCACACATAAAGACGGTTGCCATATACTTTAACCATTAACTGTAAGGGTACACTCATGTAATTGTCATGGAAAACTTGAAATCCCTTCACCATCTTTGAATTAACCATACATTGATTTTATACAATCATGTTATACAACAATATGAATGATATTATGGTTCAAATTTAGCAAGAATTTTGACACAAGTTTAAGAAAGAAATGACGTTGACTATGTTGACGTCTATTTCTTTGTTACGGCAGTTCGGAAGCAAATCATCACAATGCTAAAAGTTAAAACCTAATCGTTTCTGCTGTGTCTTATTGAAGTCTCTAGACGTCTTATCTCATGCAAATAATAGTGCAAGAAACAAATAAAATAACACATTAAATCATTAAACCTAGTGACAAGTCGACATTACGCATAAATGATATTTCTATCCCTTTGTTCAGAAAATAAATTACTTAAAACAATCAATAATTAACATCATGGAATAGATCCCATTTAAATTAGATTTTTTTACTCTTGCAGAATGCTCTGGTTGCATAAAGTGTTCTTAATTAGACTGATTGCTGAAAAGTATGAGAGATTGGTCAAGTAGATGTTTGTATAACGTCAGAGAATAACTCATTACGTTTAAAAAGGGTTTCGCTAATTACTTCTAGAACAATTAAATGTATTCTCGTTAATAAATTAAAACATGAAACATCCAAATGCAAATATCCACAATGTGCTTATTTTATATGTTGGACTATCTAAATTTATATCAGAACTTTATGATTTAAATTGATGAATTAGCAATGCCTCAAATAACCTTCAAAAGATTAGATTTATTGCATTTACGTTACATCTTTTTAATATTTCAACGTGTCTATGGTAAACTTGATTGTTTGCTATTTAAGGACATAATTGGTTCATTGTTATCTAAATACGGGTGTTTTACAATGCTAATTTCATTTTTAAAAATGCAGCTTTATTTTGATAAGAAATTAGTCAAATGTGTTACTGATAATACAAGCACGCTCCCATTCATTTGCTTAGAGCAATTTGTTTCAATAATTTGTTAGAAGGCTTACATTTCCGTGCGTTACAAATAAACTGGAATCGTGCCATATTTCTAAGTATAAATGAAAGTAATATATCCGGTAGAATTTGTTTACATTGATCGGGTTTCCTGTCATTGCATGTATGTTTTGATAAGAATTACCAAACAGTTGATTCTGAACAAACTTTTCTATGTATTTATTTGCCACGGTGATCATTTAAGTGTTAATTATTTTTTAAATAAAATAACTTTTGTTAATCATTTCATAAAGAGTTTAATATTGGTGGTAACCATTTTAGATAACGATAATCCCTTTAATAACTTTTAAATGTTGCATATTTTGGATTTTTCTTAATTAATTCGTAGTTTCAGACCAAAAACTCATATCTGAATTTTTCACGCAAATTTTTATTTCGTTGCCCTGAAAATACATAACTAATTCAATTTGTTTTCCTATGTATAACTTGTGTCCTCTACAGATCATTATATATAAGTGAATAAAAATGTGCACAATAAAATGCATGTGAACTGTGTCGATTTAATAAGCTTCATTTATCTTCACTTCGCTTACATTACATAACACTAATATTACACTACACTTACATACATACACTAACATTACTCTACACTTATACTACACTACACTAACATTACTCTACACTTATTTTACACTAAACTAACATTACACAATCGGGTAGGTTTCAATAACATTACTTTGCATATACTATACTACACGTATGCAAGTACATAAAACTTCATTGAACATTTACACTACTACACAATATCCCCAGTTTACTGCACTAAACTACACTAAACTATATACGTCTTTGTGATGTTACTTAGATGATTTTTTCGAGATAGTGCACGTAATGGATTTAGTTTGTAACTAAATTGTTAATTTTCGGTTACACAATTCTTTTAATAACGGAATTTTAAAATATAAATTTTCTATGAAATTTATACATATACCTTTTTTTTTTTTTTACAGTTATCGTATTGCCTCTGAGAATTAAGGAGAAGATATTTCTGTTTGCGATGAAAACAACAATGCTAAAAACGAACGTGAATTAAATTCGTATGGGAATGAAAAAAATTTTTGTGAAAATTAAGGAGAAAAAAGAAAAAAAAAAACCAATTATTTCTAAACAACCAGTGTCCAAAATAATCCCTTTTTTAAATTTAAAAAAAGCCTCCCATTGAAAGTACAAATTTTGGATTAGTTTTACTTCATCGTGTGCCTGAGACATAAAACATCTATTATTAGGTATATATATAAAAAAAAATTACAAATTTTGAAATGTTAATGTGTTTGAGGTTTGTTCATTAGAACGACAGATATTATATTTTGTTGACAGTTTAGTTATTGTCTTTATCAAACCATAAAACTATATTGTCTGAATCATTTTTGCTAATCATGCGCATGTCAAAGGTCAAAACGAGAAAGAATTCAAGAGAAATTGAGTTCGTCATTGTCTGTATCATCTGCTTATACCATACATCACAATTATTAATAGCTCACCATATGAGATACGTGATGTTTAGAAAAGGAAATGTTTTGCTAAAAAATGTCTTGTCGGTTAAAAAATATTTCGTCAAGATACAAATTCACCTGGAAGAAGCCCATTACAGTTTAACAAGATATAATACATTCCTCAACATCAAAGTTATTTAAAAAGTTATGTTAGCAGCCGAATCCTGCGTAGTTAGTAATTATATTAATCATGAGGCAATTAGCCTTTAAACGGACCCCTCGCATGTTGTGGTCTCAGTCTGTTCCCGTGGCTCCACCATTAAGCATATGATTATAGAGGTTAACGCTGTTATGTTAATTCAGAGTTTAATACACCATTGCAGTCTTAATATTTTATTGAACTGATTTGAAAATTATTCAGGTAAGTTATAAATCTAATTACAATTATAATTTGCGTAATCTTTAGGAAAAAATTATGCTCAACTTTTTGGATATATGTCAATACATGTATGCTTTATAGGCTAGATGCTCAACAAATTACCAATTATCCTTTAGTATATTTGGTATTTAATTATTTGGTTGTAACTAAAACTCCGAATATTTAGATTAAAATTTGTATTTTACTTATATCTATATACAGTGTATAAAAATTTCTTCGTCAAAAAATGATTCCTAAAGTTCAAAAAATGGCAAAGACCATTCAAACCTCTATATACATAGTTTGTTTGCGCACTGCAATAAATCGAGCTGTATATCTTTAAAATTTAATAATAGTGTTCGGAAAGGTAAGAGTGCACATTTTAATCACGTATTAAACCATGTCAGAAAGTCAATTTAAAAGTCATAGAAAAAGAAATAATGATTGTTTAAAAAAAAACTCCAATTGCTTTTTACAAAAGTGCAGAACTATAAAAATTAACCGTTGAAAATAGAAATACATGTACATTTTTGTAACATAATGTTTTAGTACTTTTAAAATAGAAAAAGTATTCATTAAATGGGTTTGGGTCATCTGGTCAACCTGTATCATGTCTCATTAGAGCCGTCCTCAAAACTTTTTAGACTTCTTCAAAAGAGAAAAAAACTATTTCTAGAATGGTAATCAAGTACATTTTCATACATATTTTACAGTTGGTATTTCTTAATTTATAAGCTGTTAAATACACCTACGAACGAAGACAGATCATGTCTCATCCAAAAATCAATCTTTTTGTAGTATACAAATGTAATTATGTGGTTATTATAAACTTTTGAACATAAAATTACGAAGAATTATAAATTGTTTTTAATAAATAAACCCATGTTTATGTTCTTAGGTATTTTATATTTTACTTTATTATTACACCCATTAATTTTGTTATGTTTTGCACAGTTCGAATCATCAGAAGTATATTTTTTTTCAAATTTTAAAGGAATTAATGGTTACGATAGAAATGTGTTACAAACTAAACAGAATTACAAACAAATTTTTGCTTGGGAATCAGAACTTGTTAATTACTGCCACAAAATTAAGAGTCATGATTACACTTTCTGCCGTAAAGGACAGCAAAGAGATAATTAATGAGCGTTGGTTTGAACCTTAAACTTAACGTTGTAAGAAACAGCCATAGGCATGTGATAACAGTGTAAATAAAGCAGATAAATCAAACATAATTAGGTCCATAGTTTAAAAGTGGTATATTATGTCTCCATTTATGATTAAACCTCAAATTATGCAAATGTTTCAGTAAGTATAAAAATCCAAACAAATTAATGTTAAATCAGTATTGGTTGCAAAAGGGAAGGATTTATGGTAAGAAGATTAAGTGTGGTAATTGAACAGTCTCTCTGTGTTGCAGGTGCTCTTTTAGATCACAATGCAGCTCATCTCACCAACAAGCGTCTTTGTGACCACCATTCTCTGTATAGTGTCGTCCGCGCCAAGCAAAAAACCTGCATCCAAGGGAGACATTTGTTTGAACAAGTGTGATTCTACGAACTTCCAGTGTTCAAATGACTGCAAATTCCCTATATCCAAAAACAGAAAGCTGTTATTTGACTGTGTTCGCGACTGCAAGATGATCAAGCAAGCCTGTGTATTAGAATGTGCTGACGAAGGAGGTACGGAAGTAAAATCAACTAAACAAAATGGTGGCGGTGCTGGTAAAAAAGAGGCTAGGCGCCGAAACAAAACTAGACCTACTAAAAAGCAAAAGCTCTCACGCAAAAAGAAAACTAAGACTGAAGAAAAAGAAGCGGGTGTAGAGGAGCCAGAATATAACATAGAGCTAAACCAGTCAGAACCTTGGTGGAAGGGAGAGCACGGCGGGTGGGGCTGGCTTCTAGAGCTGATGGAATTGTGATGCATGTGATGGGTACATGTCTTTGTCCTTTTATTAACAATTTTTCTCTTACTTAACTGTAACTTTTCTGTTTTTCACTATTAGTATTTAGCATTTGCACAATGCACAGTATTATAACCAAATCAAAGGTAATATACGAAGTTTTAAATATGTCTGTTGGAAGAAGTGTTCACTTAGTATGCATCTAAATATAAATTGTTGATCATTGTTAATGGTACTTATATCATAATAGCACAACGTATACTTATACAATGTATTTTGCACATATTTATCCATTTAACAAGTACACATAGCCTTTTTTTAACAGCCATATTCAATTCACAACACTCTAATTAAAATCTTGATTTCTCATATCTTATTTTCCTGTTCATCTTTTTTTCACATCTTTCTGTGTATTTTTTTATTCATTTAAAGAAATAAGTATTTAGATAATACTAAATAGAAAGCGTGGGATTATACGCAACACACACATCGATAGAAGTTTTTCTTTTTATGAATCACTAGAAATATATATAGCCACTTGAAGGCAGAAACTGGTAAAGCAACAGAGGTTAATTTTATTAATGAGGCAATCTTTTTATCTGTCATGTCAATTACAAGCCCCATAACGTACAAACGATTCACGATGACACGGAAAACATTAGTTTTTGTTTAACAAACATTTAATGTCATCATAAAAAACATAATACTTTTTCGATAAAGCAACCTACGTTTGGTCTTTCAAAAAATCTTAGAATCTTAGAATCGAAAAAAGTACATTGTAGTATTGATAAAAGTTAAGAATATGAAATATAAAAATGAAACATTGACATTTGTTTAAAACACAATTGCGTAAGAAAACAAAAATACATAATAAACGAGAAAACGAAATTAAAAGCAGCGAAAATTTTCAAGAACCTTGAGAATTCATGAATAGCGCAGAATTATGTGAAGTAAAATTGATCCTTTTATTTACAGCTTTTGAAGAGCCTTTACTACAGCAACACGATTTCCAATTCCCAATCCATTACCTCCAACTCGCGGGCGAGGTGGACCTAGAAGCCATGTTTCCTTTTCTTTGATGCTGTGTACATCGACGTTTTATTGTATCTGTTGTATAAATCCAATATCCATTGACGATTGTGTACTTAATATTTCACTAAATTACAGAGATGAATGTTTTTTAGAAACACATTTTTCAGGGAATTATGTATTATGCATTTATCATATGGTTATATTTTTGCTGATTTTCAATTGGAACAATAAAATGGGAGAGAAAAAAATGAAAAAAGTACTTTGTTTTTATTCAATTGATAGTATTTCCATAGAAAATATGCTTTCTCATCCTCATTTAAAGTTCTGGATACAATCCAAACTCATCAAATTTTAACCTTTCAGTCTGAAGCAGGTTTGAAACTACCTATACAAGGTACATGTATTAATGGAAAGTCATGCGACTGAGTTAATGTAAATTCAATACCATTACCTATGGGTTTTTTTTCATACTTCCTTTGTTGTTCTATTTTAAAGACCATTTGTAGAGTTTAGTAATGTTGTCTTAGATGATTATACATATATAATGTATTAAGAAAGGAAAGCAACAAGGTTGTTCATATCAGTGAATGTTACAGCCTTAAACGGAAAAGATATACTAAACTAGTTTGTTTATTATTAAGTTAAAGAATACTTCATGAATAATCAAATATCACTAAAATATTTTCAAAAGTTTTCATATCAAAAATATACTAGAAAACAAATAATCTAAAACTGTGTTTATTATCGTTGGTAGATCGGGAATTACATGTATTTTTACTAGTAATGTGGAAAACAAAAAAAATTAAAAATCCATATTTAGTGACACATCAAATTCAATTGGGAATTTCGAGGAATAAAGAAGACCTTATAAGGATGACCAACATTTTCACAGTCCCTACGAATTTAGTGACATGTTCTCTTCTAGATTTGTCTGTAAGTCAAAATTTTCAGACATGATCATTTCAAAATCAAAGAACTATATATGATAAGAGTTCAATTTGGCCCCCATAATTTGCCATTTTTTAAGTGTTTCGGGTACAATAAAATGTTAACTAATTTTTTAGAAGAGTTGATATAAAATACATTTTTCATCTATTTATTTGATTTATTTGCACTTACTGGCAGTATATGACGTCAGAAGTGACGCCATTTCTATAATTCAATCAAAATCAGCCAAAAATTGACTTTTTTCTTAACTTTTTACGAATGGGAAATATAGAGCGCATGCTTGAACAGTCACTTATCAGTCTTGGCTAGATACATCTCTGATTAAAATATTTTATTTGTTCAAGAATGCACTCTATGTTTTCGGAAGGAAAAACTGCTTGAAAACAAGCTGTTTTACGCTAAAAATGCAAAAAATGGCGGGAAAAGGTTGTCTTTACAATGTCATATTTCTAAATTGTGGGCACTTGAACCAAAATGAATATCATGTAAACACATCACATACATATCTGTACTAAGAAAACAAAGAATGACAATGAAATGATGATGTTCATTTTAGGGGGCCATTTTAGGCCCTTATCATATATAGTCCTTTTAGTATTTTTTTTTAAAAATTCATAACACAGTCATTCTAAGGAAAGAAGGATAACTTGTTTTTGTTTAGATTTTTCTTCTGATTGTTAAAACTAACACATGAAAGTATTTTTTCATCCAAACTCACTTCTAACAATGTATCCTTTCACTAGAACCGTCATCCTCATTGACCCCATTGACAGACATGCAGTGTTTGGTTGTTATCTTAAACAACCGAAGTTGAATTGAGCATATTTTATTGATTAAATCAAATAGATAAAACACTATTTTTAAATACAAGTAACTTTGGTAGTCTTCTTACAATAAAATTTATAGATATTGCCAATGATATATATAAATACATAGCAATATACATGAATAAACAGTATACCTCATATATAATATAATATTATGAATTTAAAACATTTTTTGAGAAGCGACCACTTTCACTACAGTCTTGAAAACATCAGTGATTTGTGTATTCGTCAAAGAATCATCCCTCGTAACAGTAATTGTACATCTATCACGTGTATATAATGTATTGCATAGCTCATTTATCAAAGAAGTCCGTTTCTTTGCATACTTTTTTTTTTACAGACAAAGAAACATTGATATGCATCTTTTAGAAAGCCACATGAACAATTTGGACTCGATATTATATTACATCAGAATGTCAGAATTAAAAATACAGTTGTGTCTCGATCCTGTGTGAGTTATTTTTGAAAATCTTTTTTCAGATTGAAAGATATTTCTGAAGTTTTACCATACCATTGTATAAACATTTTTAAAAATGTTTTTATAGAGGTTACCTCTCTTCTGTTAAGACTAAGGGCATTTCATCATCTGACAGTATCAGGAATAAATGATTTATCAAATAGTTCTAATCTTAATTTTGGAACAGAATAATCAAGAGCATTTTTAAGTAACCCCAGTTTTGTAAGCTTTTTTTTTTTACAATGTTATCAATATGTTCTGACCAACTTAGAATTGAAGAAAATTGTATACCTTGATGTTTGTATTCAGTAACATATTCTATTTGGCGATTTTCAAAAAAAATAAATTAGGAAAAATTAATGATATACATTTTTCAAATGGAAAAAACAGCCTTATTTTTTTGTGGATTACATTTCAACAACCATATTTTGACTATTCATCTAATATTTTGAGGTCATGATTAAGATTTTGTTCAATAAGATTTATATTATCTGAACATTGTTGTAAAGAGTTGTCATTAGCATATAACCTTCATACAGATATCATATTTTCAGCCACATCATTTAGTCTCTTTATTGAGAGTTCTCATTTTTAAATTTTCGTGACCTTTTATTCAGACCAATTAGAGAATGCATTATAAACAGAAACACTTTAGCAATATGGTTGCTCCCATGAATAAAATCAAATTTGTAAAAAAAAAGATGGATTCACTTGGACTAAAAGCCGATAGCAGTGAGTCAAATACTTACTTGTCCGTCTCAAATTTATTTGACAACGGTTAAACATTGATCAATGCACAATTAACATGATTATTGAAAAAACGTTTTTCTTACTGGATCATGCAAACTTGTATGACACCAACCAGCCTGCGAGGTGTTTAACCACGTCAAACTCTGCCTATTCGGTCAAGGGTTTATGTAGAGCGGGACAAATCAGAAACTCTTGACTTGGGAAGATGCAACAGCATATTGGTATGCCTTCAATGTATGACAGCCAGCCGAAAGTGTGCGCTGGACGCCGTATTTATTCCATTTTACTTTCAACACAATGTTTAATAACATTATTTTTACATTTTCAGCTGTCTTTGTCTGTGATAACATTACGAATCAATTTTGAGGTCTATAGCTCAATGATTTCATTAACGATGAGTGGCACAAAATGGGCGTGTCTTACAGCATAACCGGAAACGGTATTGGCTGCGCCTCGAAATAATACACAGCATATGATATATGAAATATAGTGGTTTTAAAATGTTTTTTAAACTGTACAAATTGGAAGTAATATCAATATAAGTAATAGGGAATCATTCTTTGAACATCATGAAGTGATAATTTTGGAGCGTGTTGAAATCTATCATAAAGCCCTTGGGTTTATTATTTTTAAAAACTCTAGAAAACCTGTATTCATAGAGAAGTGCCGCTGGATAATAAAATCTTATGACGGACCTCATAACTTAACAAAAGACCATAATAAATGACACACATTTATAATGATATTAATATATTTTTACTTTGATATCCTCGATGAAAATTTGAGTTTTAGTTTGAAAAAATCGCGCCTTGATCTGGGACGCATAGCGGTCAAAATAAGAGTAAACATCCCATTAATGCACACAAAACACTTCATGTATTATAAAGCATATGAAAAGAATATCCGAAGATGGGGTTGGGGTGTGAAGACAATCCACCCCCAGGGGAGGGCGCTCTCTTCCATGTTCTTCGCCCATAAACCTTTCATGGAAAAATCCTTCGGAAAGAAAGGGTGATAGAAAAATGCAAGGTAGTGGCGAAACTTTTTTTTTATCTTTGTTGTCTGTTCATTTTACTTCATCGCAGCATATGCAGAATGAACCGGAAAAGTTATTAATCTTTTCAAACATTAATGTTGTCTTTTTTTCTAAATAATTTTGGAAGACGTATATGAACTCTATGCAAATGTATATCTACATTAATTTTAGCTGTTTAAACGTAGAAAAACGCACTTAACTTGACGTGTTCAGTGTAAGTATCTTTGTTTTGCACTATCAATCGATTAAACGTTTCTTTATACGGAGATAGGAACATTATAAAATGGCTTATCGTGTATCCTCTCTAATTCAAAATGTCTATTATATGAACGATTTTTTATTTTTATAATTTTGATAATTTTTTTTCTAGAAACAAAAAAAAAATTCATGAATTTTGCGGTAACTGTTGTCGATTTTAATTACAAAAGCAAACTCATTAAGTTTTTATTGTAATTATACATGTATGCTTGCATATTGACCATTCCATAATTTTAATTTGAAACGGCACTCTTTTAAGACAAAGCCACAATAATGGATAAAAAGAATTTTAAACTATCGAGACTGCGAACACCCATCGAAAACATTGATAAATCATTTTGAATTTATTTCTGTTTTACTTAAACGAGCTTCACTGATTTATTCTGCAAGCATCTGCATCCATCATACAATATATGTTCTAGAGGTCTTGACACCAAATGCACATTTCGTGCGTTTCGCTAATACTTCATATTTCATTTTTGAAAACCAACTTAAGGTTACGAATTATTCATAGAATATTTCAGACCTGTTCCTTTTAAAAACCAGGTGCTTTATGAGTAATCTTACCAAGCAAGAAGTAAACTCTTGTGCTGATGAATTTATTTTTATATATAATGTAGTCTACTTTGCCCAAAATATTATTTTAAACTGAAAACCCGAGAAGGAATGATTTTTTTTAAAAAACTGTTGACGTCGAGTTCTGTGAATTAACAGTCAACGGCTGGAGTTTGCACTGTGTATTAATTAGAGTATAATTGTCATGGTTTTCTTTCTGCGGTTAACCATTAACAGTGGACAAAGTACACACCTTGTTTGTTAATTCGTTGTAATTTGTAACAAAAAACTGCAGGAAGCTTGTCTCTACGTCTATGAACCCAAAAATAAGACACAAAAAAAGATATAAAATTCAGTTTTCTAAAGTTTGTATTTCAAAAAAAAAAAAACAAGTTCACATGACCAACACTACAAATATAACAGAATATTTGTCCGCAAGAACAAAAATTAAATACATTTTTGCCCTATGTTCCATCAGAGAGAGATCATATTCTACAAGGTCTTGAACTGCACGTGAAGCTGGTTGTTGGCTTTATTGTTGCTACACGCTGGATCGGAAGATCCGGTCATGCAAGACGCCCTCTCTTGCTCGCATTCTTTGGTACAGGTTCTGAGTTGACGGCGATTGCTGCCCCAGTCCACCCTGCATTCGTACTCACAAGGAAACCACTCGGCCAGACAGTCCATCACACACAAGGGCATGGGTTGTCGTTGTTGGCGCCCGCCCCGCGGTTGTTGTTGTTGCTTTTGTTGGTATCCTCCTCGCGATTGTTGTTGTTGTTGTCGCCCCTGATATTGTAGTTGTTGTTGTTGGCGTCCCTGCTGTTGTTTTGGTCGCCCGGCGAAAATGTACCCTGATGTGTACACCAAACATAGACACATGGAGACAACGAAGATGGAAAATCGGACGCTCTTCCCCTGAAAAAAAAAATATAATGCAAGATTTGGTTTATTTAAAGTCTACATAAGAAATTATTCAGCTTCTATGAACATCATTAGAAGCATGGACGATAGGGGATAATCTTTTCATATTTTCAAAAAAATGAAACGTGCTGTTTTTACAACAACAATTATAACAACATACCTATTTAACCTCCTGAATATCATTGGTATTGTTAAATAGATTACTATTTTATGGAACGTTGTTGGCATAAGGTTTAAATAGTTGTTTTGTATTTCAGTTTCGTACGGTATAAGACTTAAAATGTGTAAATTTTTCACTACATATACATGTAACTGATATTATTGAGTGAAGAGCTTGAATTTAAAAAAAAAACAATTTAAGGATTACAAACACCGTAAAATCTTGTCTGTTTCTGAATTTTAGCCATATAATGTTTCTTTTTCTTCAACAGTTGGATTTTTTTTTCACTTGCTAATGTACAAAGCAATCATGATGCTTACTTTGAAGAGTCAACTTTGGTCTTAGAAATATTTAAAACATTGTGTTTATAGGAAAAAAGAATTTAAGCTTTAGCTTATTCTGGCATGACTCCAACACAACGAAGATTAGGTAGAATAACGCTGGAGAAAAAATTCCAACACTTACCATTTTGTCTGATGTTCGCTTGTAAACTTACACAATTTTGCCGCAGTCTTTCCAGTTTTATACTAAAAATCTGAAATTTACATACGGGATGTACGAAGTTATTGTAATTAATTTTTTTTAACATCAACTCGCCACGCACTTTTGACACACCTGTCAGGTAAAACCAGGGAGCCATTACCAATGAAAACAATTAAGACAAGACTTTAATTCAATTTCTGCACGGGCACCATCAGCCTCTTTGTATACAAATTGCATTAACTTATGTCTATTTTGCAGAATTCATCTTTCTAGGAACGAAAAAGATTTCATTGAAATTCATTAGCCAATAGATAGCTTTCATTTTTTTCGAAAAGGAAACTGTCTTAGTATGGGGTGAAAGTTTGATTGAATAGAAAGCTTTATCTGATGCCTGGTCTTATCTGAAAATGCACTTAAATGAAAAAGTTGCATATAAAAGATAAGTAATGAACTTTTTAATAAGATTACTTACTAAATTTAATGAAGGATTGTTGGCATTCATCTTCATAGAAATACATGTATATTAAAATTTTTGTTTTGTCATATCTTCAGCAATCCTTTATCACAAAAACTAATGCTTCATTTCGAAGGATTCATTGAAGACAATATGAAATCACTGATTATTTATGCAGTTTTATTGATAAAACTCATACAAAATAAATTTTAAAGATTTTTAAGTATATTTTAATCTAAACATTTTTTGGAAGTCGTAGTATGATGAAAATAATTAACTTATTTGAAGGTCAATTTTAATTCAATATAAATTACTCGGTACATTTGTAACTCTGAAAAATAATATTTCTTTAAATAAAGCACGTGTTGTATTTAGATTTAATGTTATAAATCATAAAACATTGTCTTTTCATTTCATCTTTGAAAATAATTATAACTTATAATTAATTTTAAAGAAGAAAAAATGAAAAGACAATGTTTTAATTTAAAAAATTAGAATAAAAAATAAAAATGCATTCTTATTTGTTATTTATGGATGGTTATGTAATATTTTGCGGTTTATCCTGTTAACATTTATTTTCGTATCTAAAATATTTAGAACCACTCTCTGTGGTTTGTTAAACCACCTACTGAGGTGTCATTTTACAATGTGGATGAGTTAAACAATGTTAAAAATATTATTTTATCTTTTTAAAAATTGTTTGAGCATTTTTATAATATACTGTACCAACACTTTAGTAAATGAATATGAAGAATACGGTTGTAAAAATATCTAAGGAACATCAGTGGATACTTTACCTTATTTAACCGATTTTCTTTCAAATTTATTTAGGAAATTGTCGAGATGTGATGAATGGAAAAATAGATATCCTATCCTTATTACCAAAATTATTAACCAGTCTCATTGTACTCTATAAAGTGAGGGGAACTGACATTTTCACGGTTGTAGATGAATGTTCATTCCAAAGATCGTAAAGGAGATGCATTTTTCAAACGAACTCATAACTTAGTGGAGAATATTTTCATCGAAACAATTTCAATGAACATGATCAATTTATCCCGATCAATGAACTGAACTTTATTTATTTTTACAACGATTGATGAATAAGTTCTACAACTTATATTAATATCTCTCGTTGGCACGGGTGTTAGCGCGAGGGGGTCATTGATGTGGGAGGAGGCCGTAGTGTACCCGGAGAGAACCCACGTGTCCAAGCGGGCGACCACCGTACCCTATCACATACAACCACTGTACATGATAAATTAAAAGTTGAGCATTTATTTTGGCAGTAAGTCACAAATGTTAATCTTGTCAATCGGGTTGAATTAAATATACCACTATACGTGGTCGTACACTTACATGTATTTTAACTTGATAAAATAAAATTCAGTAAACGCCACACGTTTATTTGTAAATTGCATCTGAACTCACTTCAGGCCTCGGAAAAACAAAATTAAAAGCATGCATGCAATACCTATGTGCTATACACTGAACAGTTACAGTACATATATGTACATGTACTATAATATTGGCGATATCGATTGAGATACATGTACATGTATACCTATTACGACTTTGAGCCGAAAAAAATATTTAACAAACGGAATTTCTATTTTCTGTTTGGTGTAAAAGGTCTTGTTTATAATTAACTAAGGTTTGGTGGGTTGTTTTTTTTTTTTACATTGAATTGCGTTTTTCAGATAGTAAGGTCACAAGTGTCCTAATAGCAGACTGTATAATGACAGTGGTTGAATCGGTGTTGCTTGTGACAAAGATAAGTCTTGAAAGATTTTTCAAAAAATTTTTTTCAACTTCAATCAGCAAAGTTTTTTTGTATCGTAATTCCTACATAATTTAGCGTAAGATGTGCATACATGTATCTAGCTGCAGGAAAAAAAGTCCATTCACAATTAAGGAAATAAATTTAATATGAATATTTTCTAATAGTGAAGTTGTATGTACTGCTGACAAAATATAAATTTCTACCATTTTTTAAACTTGAGATACATCAATGAATGTACTTTCAAAGATTATAAATTTATGTAACGTTATGGTTGTGAAAAACAGATGGAAACATCACTTACTAAATTTACAAAATTTAGATTTAATTCTGTAAGAAAATATATGTTTGCAAAATACTTTTTTTTAAATTTTGGTATATAATTGTTTATGTAATATATATGTAGAGATACATGGACGTCGATGCAAAATACTTTAAATATACTGACATTTTGTTTTAATTCAACTCTGCAACAAAACATTATAAGTAAGTAAGTAAGTAATTTATTTATTTATAGTGACATATGTATACATTTCCAAGTGTAATATTAACAAAAGTCAGCATAGATTAAACACCCGGCCCGTCGGGCCTATATGCCACTTTGAACACATAATACATGAAAAAAAAGAAAAGAAAATAACACAGCATCAAGCGGTAAACAAAGATATGATTGAAAATATACATGTATGAGTATAAAACTTTCTTCAGAGCCTTGAGTTTGCATAGTTTATATGATACAGTGTATGTTTATTTTCTGAACAATAAAGATTGTCTACGTGTAAAAGAATATATAAGTATTTGGCAACCTGCTGAGGATAATTTGAAATAAGAACAATTAGTGCATCTGTATCTGAAAAATCTAGTAACTGATTAAACCCAGTATTTTCGAAAAGCACTCTTCTATAGTCGTTATATAAAGGACAATGTAATAAAAAGTGAATTTCGTTTTATATACTATTTTTACAACAAAAAGTACAAATTCACTCTTCGACAGGTTCACCGTGGTATCTACCCGTCTCAATTCTCAATGGTAAAATCCCACATCTAAACTGAGCCAAAATTGATCGCAGATGTTTAGGCATATCTAAAACTACATAATTTTCTCCACCAAAAACTGTTTTAAAAAGTGCGTAAGTACGTAGTTTTGGAATATTGCTAATCTAACAATGAACAAAGACCCGAAAACCGTAAAAAAAAAACCACCAAAACAAATGAACAATGTCATAATTCATTGATGTAGCAAGCACGAACTGGTAATAAGAACCTGTCATTTAATGCACGCAAACTGATGGAATTACATCATATAATATTGTACGCGTATTACTGCAAAACAGGTCTTTAAATGAAACGTCCTCGAATTATGCGATATACACTTAACGGGTTAATGCACACTTGAGAAATACATAAATTAAATGGAAAATAAATTTTAAATTAAAATTCTACACAACGTCTTAAAAATGAAATCATCACAACAACTTCAGCGATGTAAGTGATCTTTCGTACATAAATTAATTAAAATAGCAAGTGTATTTTAATAAAATGCATGACGGATAAGTAAGTTGCATAATAACATGAAACGATCCCATCTGAAGTGTCATCATAAATATGTCGCTACCCTCATGGGGTTGGTTATACATGTGGGCGATATATGACATTTCTAAATCGATATAAAAGGTCCACTATACATGTATGTGTTCTGAATCACATTGAGCAAATGAAGATTCATAAGTTTTAAAGAAGTGGGATTTTTTACGGTTCATTAGTATCCGGTAAAACCCAAATTACAAGACCAAAAACTATCAATACTTTGCATGTTCAAAATATTAAAATCTTACAATAAGGAAAAAAAAGTTATTATACAAATTATGAAAAGGCAACACACGTTCAATATAATTTGGCTTTTAAACTGAACTTCACGTGTTTTATATCGATTGAAAACATGTTCTACATATCACATCTCTCGTTAGTACGAATGTTAGTGCGAAGGGGTTTATTAATGTGGGAGGAAGCCGGAGTACCCGGAAAGAACCTGTACCCTTTCAGGAACAAACACTGTCGAACAGGGTGATCGAACTCGGCTCGCAGCTAGTAATGAGCGTCAAAAGTGTATGGTGTACAGATATGCAAACTCCAATTTTTACTTACTCCCAAAAAAGTGGGGTGGGGGGCAGCTCCATGGTAGTTTAATTTGTAATTAATTTTAAAACATGGTAGTTTTAATTTGATATGTAAATCTTAGAAAAATGTGTGTCATGAGAAGAAAATGTGACTGTGTGTGTGTGGGGGGGGGGGGGGGGGGTAGGGGGGGGCATCATGCTACGTGCCTGACAAAGCTTGCACAAGTGCAATAACTGACCGATGTTCCTAAAAATAAAAGGAATCAATTTAGGTTCATTATAAACTTCAATTTTAGTGACAGCTCGTGTAACATAAAGGCCTATTTTAGATTTAGAGAATTTTACTTTATCTTTAACTACAGGTTTAAAGAAAAGCCGACTCCTAATTGCACTTCTTTTCTGTCATTTATATTAGAGCTGCAGCATACAATGAATTATTCCATGAACAATTATTATGGACAAGACAGATCACGTCAAGTTTAAAATATTGTTTAACATAAGTTTTATGAAACTTCATATCTAAATTGAGAAAAGGCTAAATGTGTTGAATGTATACAATGCATATATTATTTCTCAAATTGTTTCAGACGTGTATGTCGGTACTGTACGAACTCTTAATGATTTGTTTTGGATACACAATAATATATCAGTTTTTATTATCTAAAAAACAAATCAATTTATTAAAATGTTTAATAATTATCAAATCAAGACCCCCCCCCCCCCACACACACACACCTCTGTAGCTTGGTACACCTTTGTTAATGCATCTAATTCATAGTTTTAGGGTAATTACACGAAATTAATATTCTAAAAACTAAAATATTATGTAGTCTGTTATTAATACAATTATACACATATACTGTATCATTACAGGTTGCTGAGGAGGTTGCTACTTTCTTGTTCATAGATTAACTATTACATAATTAATAACAAATTGGAATTTCGGATCGTTCTATTTAGTTTAAGCGAGCCATGACGATAACAGTTTTTTAGAGGTTATTTTTGGTTAACCTCCCTGACTGCTGTCACGTGTATTGCGTCTCTCCTCTTTACATCTTACGAATGGGATTAAGGAATAAGAAATCATTCTTTGAGTATTATAAGGAAGTTATTTTGGTCGTGGCGTAGACAATCCATCAAAGCCCAAAGGACTTTTATGATAGATTTGACCACGTTCCTAATTATTTAACATACAGTTGCTAAAACATATATAAATATACATGTATACGATTGAATATTAGAATACTGACATATATTCAATTTTGCAAAAGCTATTTATCATTTCGCACCTATTTTAATATGAGGTTGTGGTTCTTACACTGTTATGTAAAATATTAGATTGGTAAAAATATATATACTGTAGTTGTGTTTAATATTTACATTTTACAGTAAGTGGAATTACGTTACATGTTCATTTTATTTTCAGGTGATTACATATTTAGATATAAACAACGCCCACAACAGCTTGTGCTGCAATTACGATGTATGATACCAGAACAACCTAAAGTGCTACCACAGCAACTCATCAACAACTGGTGCTATAACAACAACTCAACAAGAGCAAGTGCTGAAGCAATATTGGATACCATAACAACTTGAAGTGCCACAACGACAGCAGGTTCAGAAACCAACAATATGTGCTACCTTACAACAACAACAGGTTCGGAAACCAACAATTGTGCTACCACACAACAACAACAGGTTCGGAAACCAACAATATGTGCTACAACGCAACAAAAACAGGTTCGGAAACCAACAATATGTGCTACCTTACGACAACAACAGGTTCGGAAACTAACAATACGTGCTACAACGCAACAACAACAGGTTCGGAAACTAACAATATGTGCTACAACGCAACAAAAACAGGTTCGGAAACCAACAATATGTGCTACCTTACAACAACAACAGGTTCGGAAACCAACAATATGTGCTACAACGCAACAACAACAGGTTCGGAAACCAACAATATGTGCTACCTTACAACAACAACAGGTTAAGAAACCAACAATATGTGCTATCACGCAAAAACAACAGGTTAGGAAACCAACAATATGTGCTACCACACAACAACAGGTTCGGAAACCAACAATTGTGCTATCACGCAAAAACAACAGGTTCGGGAACTAACAATTAATATGTGCTACCACACAACAACACCAGGCTCGGAAACCAAAGATATTTGCTACCACGCAACAACAACAGGTTTGGAAACCAACAATATGTGCTACCACGCAACAATAACAGGTTCGGAAACCAACGATATGTGCTACCACACAACAACAGGTTCGGAAACAAATGATATGTGCTATCACACAACAACAACAAGTTCGGAAATCAACAATATGTGCTACCATGTGAAGTCACGACATCAACAGTTACGATACTACAAGACGTGCCATATCCACATCACATTATTCCGAAAACGACGAAAATCCAGCTCTAGTTGTTTGATATTCTATTAATGGTAACCCATGTTTTGAAATTGTTCAGCAGAAAGTTATTTATAACTCGTGTTCACTCGTGATTATTTTAGTTAACATGTTAGTTAATCAAATCACAATGCTTATGCGTATTTTAGTATATCTAACCAATAAAATACTTTGTTTGGTGTTTCTTGTATGTATGAAGGTAGCAATAATGCAAAAATATACATAATCTGTGTAAGGTTTTTTTGTTGTCGCAATTATTGCTACCTTCAAATTGTAAGTTTGTCATGTGTGACTGGAGAGTAAGTATGATTAGTGAGAAAGGGGGGGGGGGGGGAGGTAAGTTTGTGAAGAGTTAGTGTGGAAGAGTGTGTGTGTGGGGGGGGGGGGGAGAGAGAGAGAGAGAGAGAGAGAGAGAGAGAGAGAGAGATATGAAATTCATCAATAACATAGAGAGAGAGAGAGAGAGAAATTAGTGAGGGAGAGGGGGTGAGTGTGAAAAAAAAGAGAGAGTGAGTGTGAGTGTGGAGCGAGAGAGAGAGAGGAGGGGTGAGTGTGGGGCGAGAGAGGGGGTGAGTGTGGGGCGAGAGAGAAGGTGAGTGTGGGGGTGAGTGTGGGGCGAGAGAGGGGGTGAGTGTGGGGCGAGAGAGGGGGTGAGTGTGGGGCGAGAGAGAAGGTGAGTGTGGGGGTGAGTGTGGGGCGAGAGAGGGGGTGAGTGTGGGGCGGGAGAGAGGGTGAGTGTGGGGCGGAAGAGATGGGGCGTTTAAATATTTCGGCAATAAATTTTTGAAACTGTTGTGCTGAAGTTGCTTATCTTCGCAATTTGGTTTCCTCGTGTAAACAATTTGTCATAGCTGATATCATTTTCATGTAAAGAGTAATTAAGCGACCTTTTAATTGACCGCAGTGTAGACGGTATATTTAACATAACATGGCTTCATTAAGCTTTCTATTTCTATGTAAAAAACAAAAAAGGAAGTAAAGTACAATTCTCTTACGATTCACATTTTCATATTATAGTTTCTTCAATACTACTATTTGTAGCTGATACATTGACCGTTGACATTCACATGAAATTGGATGCATTTTCTATGAAAATTTTAAATTCTTTTGAGTTTTTTTTATAGCAACAACTCAGGAGGTGGGCCTCTTTTTAATGGCTTCATATATTACTGCATATATAGACCTCGAAATAATTTGCATGCCAGGGACGCAGAAATGTCAAAAAACTTTTATAGCATTTGGTCACGTGTTGGTTCCACACCTCGTCATAAAACTGTGTCAATGTCGATGCAAAAAATAAACCATTAAAGCTTCTTTTTACACATCAAAGCAAACAGAAGTTATATATATTCATCATTGGGGTAATTTTGAATACGAGAACAATTTGATAATTCCTTGTTTATGTTTTATCATGAATTTAAATGTAATAAAATGAAGATTTAAAAATTTAAAATAGTCTGATAATTTTCTGCTGTTGTAGGAATGAACATTTAGGAAAAATCATTTTACCGGTACCCTTTCATCAATTTTTACATATCTGAATACATGTATCATATGCTTGTTTCTAGCCGCAGTCTTGTAGTGTGTATAATGCGCCGTCAGAGCGGGGTGGGTTTTTTTTTTTTTTTAACAAATTACACGTGTTACTCTTTAAAATGTGTATGTATATAATTAATTATTAGGAATACAGTTACATGTAATTCCATGGTTTCCCATTCTCACCAAAAACATTTAACCCTTTAGGTTAAATGTTTTGAGTGATGTGGCGGCAATTTTTTTTTTAAAGGAAAATACTTCCTCATGTCGTTTTCAAACAGATAATGTGTGTCACTTCAGTTAAAAATCTATTTAGGTAATCGAGCGATACTTGCCTAGAAAGGGTAGAATTTAATTTATTGATTGAATTAGATTGGCTTAATTGTTTAATTTAAAACAATATGAGCTGCAATTTTCATGCCGAATTTTTTTTTCCGAAAATGTTTTTTTCTACTAAAATGACAAAAAATATCATGATTTTTTCATCTCTGTTAGCCTTAGTTTTGTTGGAAAAGCCATTAAGAAGCCTTAATTGAAGCAAAATTGAATTATTGTTGTCCTGTACCAAAACTGAACTGCTATCATATATTCCTTAGAAGAAAAGTCTTTCTTCTGACAAAAATCAATGATTTTTTCAAATTTTATTTATCAAAAAAAAGCATACTTGCAGGTTTTTCCAGCAAGATAAAATTCTAAAAAAAACCCAGCTCATATTGCTTCAACTAGTAATAGTTATAAGCTACATTTTTCATTTGACCGACTAGACCACGCCCATCTGTGTGATATCATGGTGCAGATGGCAATGTCAATTAACAACAGGATATTATGTTAATTTCAGTGTCAAAAATGTCAAATTTGCTGTAGTTTTCCCGGTTTACCAACGTGCATGCATGTAATTGTCAATACATTTACGATTATAAAGAAAACGTTACATGTATTTAACTATAGCTTTTTATTTGTAAGACTTGATCAAAGAAAATAAAAGATATATAAGCCAGACTCCAACCTTAATTTCTCTTTGCGAAAATTTAATTCATTTACACCATTTGAAATGATAAATTGAAATAAAAAGAATACATACTTTTTCCTGGCCTTTTTAACATTTTTTGATATTGTACTTGCAAGGAAAATTGTGAAAATATTTGTGTTTTCTTGACAAGTGAATTATCAAAATCGTTAAAAAAAGCCAGGAAAATGTCAGATATGTCGGACAATATATAACCCTTTCGTATGCAGATTCTAATCTACAAACCCATACAATTAATGGTGTAAGTAGAATTTGATAAGTCAATCACTATTTAAACTCTTGCTAATGGTAAGATCGATTAGACGAGGAAAAATCATTAATATTAAAAACTGCTCTTTTTTTTCCTTTTTCTTTTTTCTTTTCTTTTTTTTTTTTTTTTTTTTTTGATCATTTTTACAATTCAAGGGAAATAACCCTCGCGAATGTCCTATAAAAAATAGTTAGTTGTCATTTGTGTTCAAACCCACTGTATATTATATTATACAATAAAATATGTTCATATCAAACCTGCCTTTCATTTTGATGTACATGTACATTACAATTGTAGTATGTATAGTCCTACATGTAAATTGGGTTTGCTTCCTATAATTATTTATTTCGTTGATCGAAAAATGAATTTTTAAATGAGTTTGATAAGACAAAAGAAAAAACCTAACCCAGAAACAAATGACCGACGATCAGGAGGAAAAGGGGCCACGGGCACGTGTGAGTTGCACGGTTTGATCATGTGATATTTTAACATTCGATCACAGTCAACCCAGGCCATATCTGTACAGTGTGTATTGCCCAGACCACAATGATAAGTAAAATCATGTTCCAAGAGAAACAACTCTAATATTCTACGCGTGTGCGTGCGTCTGTGTGTGTGTGTGTGTATGGGGAGGGGGGAGAGGGTGTAATTAAATTGCATTAAAGGAATTCCGTTAAAGAAACTAGCATGATTTAATTTATATGGAAGGATGGACCATAAGAAAAATCTTAGTGCGATTAAAACTGTTGTGTAATTTTCAAGTTAATATATATTTTTGCGAATAAAAAGAAATTAATGAAAAATAAATATTTTTTTCGTTTATTACAGAAAACCCCTAATTTGCCGATTCACAGCTAAAGTAAATATTGTATGATACCAAATATTTGATATAAATATATACTAATTTGTATAGAGTATTACATAAAATTAATGTATACGATAGCAATACATGTATAAGGACAATTATGTAGTTTTGACATTGTAAAAAATGTTTATTCAAATATCCTATCAATAAGCATTACATAGTTAAACAATGCAAGGAGCAGACAGATCATGGAGAGAGAACGAGAGTAGAGAAATTAAGACGGTGAAGATACACAGAGAAAAATCAAAATCAACTATAGTACGTTAAAAAAAATTGGCGATTTAAGAAATGAAGATAATAATTTTTCTATTGATCGACGTATCAAAGAAAAAATTGACCGGAAAACTTTTTCATCAATAGTAGCGCATTGATGAAAAAGTTTTCCGGTCATTTTTTTCTTTGATACGTCGATCAATAGAAAAATTATTATCTTCATTTCTTATCATTTAATTAAACATTTTCAAATAAAAAAAATGTGAAGTGTCATTGATCAGAAATGTAAATAATGTAAATGAAGCGGCGCGTATGAATACAAAACAACAACAACAACAACAATATTCAAAATGGATGCTCATTCAGCTGATGCAGAGCTATTGTGCTGAATTTAATGGATTTAACACAAATAGTGAGTTAAAATCTGAACCGGCTAAATTGAAAACGAAAGGAAAATATATGCGATAGCTTGTGATATTATTCACTGTGCAGAAAAACTCGTAATAAAACTACTTTTCATGTGAGATCGCTGAAATATGCAACTGGACATAACCATCCAAGGAAAGGCGATCGTGGACGAAAATAGCTGATATATCGACAAAGAACAGTATGTATAAGCGACTTTTGTAAACGTTGTGGTAACTAGATAGCCAGTGATGTACTTAAATGGTATATCTGCCGCTTGGAATGCACCGAAGGAGTTGATGCATTAGTTACCGAGTACTCATAGCTTTTCTTTACGACGCTTATTCTGATGACCGATCATCTACGTGTGTAAATTAAAAAAATTATCGTTACCAAATTTGAACAGCAGTGTTACCGTGAAAGTTTATAGGCCTATTTGTTCGTTATAATATTCCTGGAAAAGAAACAGCCAGCCTCGCTGTAAATGTTGATTGATCTCAAGCAGACGAAATCGTGAGAAGACGCTTAATTTTCTATTTCATGAATCAAACAATGTGTTTTGTTTAATTTTGAAGGTTAAACTTTCAAATTTTTATATTCACAAGGTTGCATTTTGTTTGCTGACAATAAAACAGACATAACTTTACATTTTGTTGACAGTGTTTATCTTGGAAATTCCCATTCTATAAATAGTGTTAAATCAGAACAGTTGAGAAAAGTAGATCCGGCGAAAAATTTTATTGATGCAGGTATCAAAGAAATTTTTCAACCAATCAGAAGCGCCGATATCTCATCAAACGAATAAATATTAAATGATACATGAATATAGAAAATTATTCGTTAACAAAAATTTAAAAGGTATCAATTTTTTTCTCCAATATAACCGTAACTGTTCACCCTCCGTCAATATAAACGGTTTGATAACCATAATCGGAATAGTGATAATGGATAGAAGAGGCATGAGAAATGCAACTCATAGGCGTCGGAAGCAAATTGAAAGTGGGGGGGCTAGACTAATCCTCAGAAATATTGAGAAAAAAGTAATTCCCAAAATCATGGAAATCCTAATCCGGGGGGGGGGGGGGGGGGGGGGGGTATGTATACCTATACTTCCAAATAAAAAATAATTTACCCAAATTTTTTTTCTCCAAAATCATACAATTCCTAATCCGTGGGGGGGGGGGGGGGGGGGGGGGGCAAGTATGCTTCTGAATGTAACCTCTCAATCTTTCAAGGTAAATTTAGGAACAATAATCTTTCCTGCGAGAAAAAGTGGGGGGGCTGGACCCTCTATCATGCTATGTTTCTAATGGTTAGGTATAACTTTGCAAAAAAAGTGGGGGGGCTAAGCCCCCCTAGCCCCCCCCGGTTCCGACGCCTATGTAACTATCTGATGTCTTTTATTTGTCTCTCGAGTGTTGGTCCATTTACCAAAATTACAATTTAAACGGATTCCCAAGGGAAATTCAAGACGATATTTCAAAGATAAGAATTCATCTTTTATTATTTCCGATAAACTGTACTTGGATTGCCAAGGGTCATTATGGTCAGTATGATGATACCCCCCCCCCCCTCCCTCCCGCTTAATGTTAATATCATTTAAGACTAAGAAATTAACAGATCACTGATTGATTAAACATGATATCATTTAATATAATATCTAATTTCACAAATTCCATTTAACAAAGTCATTTCGTTTATCTTAACGTATCTGTTCATCTAAACGTAGACATTTATGATCAACGGACCAAGAATCTATTGACAAATATAGGGAATCATTATCTCGATTTTACGGTATTATTTTTGTTCATTAATTACTAGTATCACTTAATATCAAATATTATTGAGCGTAAAAACTAGTTTAAGATATGGATTATCAAGAGACGCAAAAAGAACTTATGGAAAGGTCGAGGTCTATAGAATCAATGGTAGAATTAATTTTTTTTATAAAAAATGAGAATGATGTATTAATGTGATATTTTTTTTAAAAAATGCAGGATAGTTAACCTCAAATTGTCAATTATTTGTCATCAGAACAATTTACTAACTGCACATGTCGTTTTATTGATTGTATTCGAGATTCGTATAATGTCATTCATTTGACCTGATATACAACCATAAATTACATATCAATAATGAAAAAGACATGTCATTCGATCCTTACTGCGTGGTTGCACAGAAAATTCAAATGTTAAAAAATATAGTGTTTTCGCAGATTCTCGCAGATTCTTGCAGACGCAATAGAGTTGAGTGTTCCAGGCATCCTAACAAAACGTTTCATTGTCATTTTCTTGGGGCTTCTTTCTGTTTAACTTGAACCTACATTGTGCCTACGGTACCCTCAAAGCCGAGGAAGCAAGCGCTGTTGCATAGCGCTAAATATGAGAATGTGTATAAGGAATAAGGAATCATTCTCAGAGTATTATGAGGTGATAATTTCGGTCGGGGCGTGATCAAATCCAATAAAGCACTTTTTTAATGATAGATTTGATCACGCCCGACCGAAATTATCACCTCATAATATTCAAAGAATTATTCCTTATTACTTACATTTATATAAGTTTAAGCCATTGTACGATTAAATATTTAAATATAAATAAGCAAAGCCCGCTGGCGCCTCAATTTGGCTTCTTTGAAGTTATGGGTTATATAGTACAAAATCGATACGTAGTGCTATCACAGGCAAAGACGCTGGAAAATGTAAATATATATGAATAATGAATATGAGCAAGTGCGAGGAAGCAAGCCCTGTTGCATAGCGCATAGCGCAATATGAGCATGTATATATAAATTGAGCGTGAATGTTGTTTGACCTCTTTATTGAAGAAAGGCGACCCGTTGTCATAATTTGACGCGAGTAACTGTCATTGAGAAGATTCTACAACTTACAGTGTGTTGAATAAAAGTGAGTTACAAATTACAGTGTCCATCAATTTCGATTTTATAAACGGGATATAATTTGGCATTGAAACGAAATTCGGACGTCTTTTGGATCATTTTCATCCAAATAATCGAAGATATCAGAATTTTAAAACAGAATCTATACAATAATATAAATGTTACAATCACAAATTCAGGCAAGTAAAGATCCCATTATTTTTTTTTTATAGACTTGTCTGGACTTTAATTTTCAATTTCCCACGTATCCGATATCATGCATTAACACGATTGTCTTTTAAAAAGTTTTGTATTAATTTTTGTATTCATTAATGTATGTTTTGTCGTTTCTATCGTAACATGAGTTAATAATTTAAATGTAACACCGTTCTTTAATTGTTCCATTTCTAAATGAAGGCAATGCACTTGTGTCATTTAAAAGAACGTTGGTTTTTTTTTCAAAAGTAACTTTTTATTATTGTTTTAATGAAATTTAGAAAACCATTACATATTAATCAATAATTTAAAACTATAATGTAAAAAGGGGGGTCAACATCACTGTGCCGTAAAAAGGTTCGATGAAGCTGAATTATTCATATAAAAACGAATAAGGCAATGTTCTTGAAATCGACGATAATTCAAAGTTAATGACACTTGATGATGAGTAATTTGTATACATGCATAAATTCTAAAGTTTTTTTTTTGCTTTTATGTCTTATTATCGATAAATGTCCTTAACTTTTATTTCTAATCGGTTAAGCGTAATCTTCATGATGTCACGAGGGAAACGGAGGGGGGGGGGGGGGGTTCCGCTCGTTTAGTTTTTAATTCTATACAATGATGAAAATAAAAAATTAACTATGCTTAGTTGATGAACAAAATGGTTTTAGAAAAGATCGAAATTGTGAAGATCACGTTTTTACTCTGAACAGTCTAATACAAAATAGAGATACCACGTTCGTTACATTTATTGACCTACAGAAAGCATTCGACACGGTTGACCGGGATCTACTACAATACAGTCTCCTAACTAACGGAGTGGACGGTCATTTTTACAACAATGTTAAATCTTTATATCACAATACAGAATCTTGTGTGCGCATAGGAGATCATCACACCGCATGGTTTAACTGCACCTCCGGAGTTAGACAAGGAGATAACCTATCGCCAACCCTTTTTGCCCTTTTTATTAACGACTTAGCTAGGGAAGTTAAAAATACAAAAAAGGGAATCCCTATTCATCATACTGATGTTGGAATTCTTCTATATGCAGACGATATAGCTCTCATCACTGAAAATGAAAGAAATATGCAAGACACTCTTGACGTTGTAAGTAACTGGTGCAAAAAGTGGCACTTACAAATCAATTTAGCAAAAACAAAAATCTTACATTTCCGAAAACGAAACAGTAAAAAAAGCAACTTTACATTTTACATAGGAAACACGAAATTAGAATATGCATCAGTTTATAAATACCTCGGAGTGTTATTTAACGAAAACAGAGACTTTAAAAATAATGCCGAAAATCTTTCTAAATCTGGAGGACGAGCTCTTGGTTCCTTAATATCCAAAATCCACAGCTTGAAGGACATTGGGTTCACTACGTTTGAAAAATTATTTTATAGCTGTGTCGCCCCGGTAATAGATTACTGCAGCGGAGTATGGGGATACCAAAACTTCCATTCACTGGACCAAGTACAGGACCGAGCAGCAAGATATTTCCTGGGAACACATCGTTTAGCACCATTACTAGCCGTACGAGGAGAAACCGGATGGGCCCCTGCTAGCTCCAGACACAAATCTAATATGGTCCGCCTTTGGAACAAATTTCAGACAATGGACAACAACAGGACGGCAAAACAAGTTTTCATCTGGGATCAATGCCTTAACAACGAAAGGGGATGGAACTGCCAACTAAAAGCTGTGCTAAATTCCGTGAACATGTCAAATATCTATACTAACGCAATATGCTGTGACGTCCAACTTTTTATCCAAAACCAACACTCGACATCAGAAAACATTTGGTTCGCAAATCTTCAAAACTCTCCCAAACTCAGAACTTACCGTCTCCTAAAGCAAAACTTCTCAACAGAAAATTATCTTCTCATGAACATTCCAAAAAATCAAAGATCTGCCCTAGCTCAGCTCCGATGTGGAATTCTCCCTTTACGTGTTGAAACTGGACGCTTTCGAAATGAACCTTTAACTGACAGACTCTGTGTTTTTTGTAATTTAAATGAAATTCACTTCATCCTAAAATGTACATTATATAATGATTTACGAAATTTACTTATTAGAAATACCACTGGCTCAACAAATTATGAAGAATTTGAATTATTCAGAACTTTAGTATGTACTTATCCCCGGCAATGCTCTCAATTTATTATTAATGCTCTAAAACTAAGACAATCAAAATTTTCACGTTGACTTTTAAATATGTAATTTATATAACCAGTGACATATAAGTCCGATGGGCCGGGTGCTATTATCTTGTATTATTGTTTCACTGTATTATTGTAACATGCAAAATGCACATGTCACTATAATAAATGATTTACTTACTTACTTACTTGCTTATATAAATTCAAATTTGCAGCTAACTTTTTTATGATGGTAGACCAAAAAGTTGTTTACAACAGAGCAATGGTGCAAGAATGTTGATGCTTAGTACAATCCAACAAATATTCAAGAGCAAAAAAAAAAATGAAAACCTATAAATTTCAAACATTTTAAGTAATTTTAATATATTACGTGTCTATGTTTCTTTACTTGACTTGCTGAGTACTTATTAACTTAAAATTTAAATAGAATATAGCTGTCTCAAGTGTCTACATATATATATGCATCTGACCAATCTGTCAACCTTGATGCTTTAAAACAGACTTATGAATCGTATTTCTGGACGTCTTTGCAATAGATATCAATCTTTGTCACATTGCCCTCATGTTAAAAAAATGCTAAAAGGAGTTATTCAAAATATTATAAGCGAATTTGAAATGTGACTGTCTGAAAAAAAATGGCGTGTGTGCATATCATGAATCCAGTATGCTGGTCTGCTTTGTTTTTGTTTTTTTGTTTTTTTGCTTAATTATCCTCTAGAACAACTTATTGCTGAGGTGATGTAACATTGATATGTGTTTGCTGGAATGTAAAAAAGCTTGTACGGAAGATTAAAAGAAAATAGTTGATATTCTGAATAGCCAGACTTTTCATGTACATCTATAGCATTGCACGCAATATAACAAATCATATTCAGTACCAAAGTTGCATGCACATGTATCCATGAATTATTTCTCCCGAAATCCCATATCATTTCGAAGATTTAACTCAAAGTTTGAGTGAAAGTTACCAATACAACAAAAGAAAACAAGCAAATAAGTTAGCTTTAAATGAGTTATTGACTTGATAGCAAGTTACATTAAAATGAAAAATAAAAGAGCCAACATACAACTCTTGTTGCAATTTCAAGAACGCTCTGCTCAGCGTTGCTAGGTCAAACAAATGGCCGTAGTAACTTGGTTTTCTTTTTCAAACTCTGTGGAATACATTGTACATGTACATAAGTCTTTCATGAACTATTTGGGGGCAGTCTTTCCTCGCAGTTTATCTTAAACAATCACATAAATTATACAGATTTTTTGTTGTACACGCATACATGTACGTATATCTGTACATAATAATAATATGCCCATAACAGAATTCATGTGTAGACTATATATATTAATATCATAATTAACGAGAGAATGATTATATTGGGTTATTGTTTATAAGCTGTACATAATAATAATATGCCCATAACAGAATTCCTGTTTAGACTATATTAATTTCATAATTTACGAAAGAATGATTATATTGTTTTATTGTTTATAAGCTATAGCTGTCATCCCTTGAAGATTAATAAAGACATTCAACTCAGCAGAGTAGTCATGGTTAAAATCAACGTCTAAGGTCAATGTCAAACTGTTCAATTGGTTGTTTAAAGAACGAAGTTAGACGAGAAATTCTTTAAAATAGAACCTAAATAATTGCAGCAAAAAAAATGGTTCATGGCATTAAAAGACATTAAATCTTTTTGAATTTTAAACTAGAAGTAATTCTGCATCCTCAAAACTGCAAATCTCAATTGTTGAATTGCGAATGTAACTGGGATATTACATTAGTTTTTCCTTTCCCCAAAGTAACTATATTTTGAATCATGATAAAATGTTAATTAAAATTATTTTAAAAAATACAAGTATTTCAAACACCAAATGTGCAATAATTAGTTTCAAACACTTCTGGTATATTTTCAATACAAATTACATAAAAGAATAGGGGGCATACATCTACATGTATCACCGCATGCGCGAACCTAGAGGGGATGGGGGGCCCGAACCACCACCCCCCCCCCCCCCTCCCCTGGAAATATTTTCTGAAACCGCGCATGACTGCATAACATAACTAACTGTTGTGTTAAAAATGCAAATTTTAAAACACCAGTCACAGTTTTATATTTTAAAGAACCGTTTTTCTTCTCCTTACATAAGTGTAGGCAACGAACCAATGTCGGAGCTTGTTTATATACGGCAATAAAACGTATTCTAAAGGCATAATAGATGTTAAAAGTTTATCATTACATTGTCACACAATAGCTTTTTTTCAGACCTAATAAAAGATTTATGTCCCTCATTACAGCAAAAAAAAGTACTGTCTTCTTTAGCATTTCAAATGTTGCGGTTACAATGGAGGACACAGAGAGGAAATTAATTAGAAAGCCGCATCATTATAAACTTCAAATTTTTAAAATTAAATATTTTCGCTTCACTTCAGGTATATTCCAGAAAGCAAACCATTCAACTTTTTACAAAGATCATAAGATATTTTATTTAATATGTGGCTTTGTAAACACGCTTTAATCTTAAGAGTTGGCAACATTTGTTGTAATAGCATATCGTTAATTTTGATTTGAGCGCAATGTAATTCATAATTCAATGAATGCACTCTTGCATGGCTTAACATAAATCGAGCAGGGTACATTTAATTAAGTGCACTTTCCCATGTGCGGTTTTTTTCTGCTAGAGGTACAAAGTTGTCAAGGATATATTACAGCGAATTACAGAATACCGGTAGAGTTTTCCATAGCTTGTTGGATTGCTCAATAGGGTATTCAATTTGGTCAGCAAGGTATCACATCAGGTTTAAATCTAGGTCCTGTGGTTACCCAAGTGTAGATTGTTATTTTGCACTCAACCAATTAATTTGGCACAAAGAAAACCTCTAGAACACTCTCTCCTATTGTTAGCTTTTCTATTCATAGACCTTTAAAAAGAATGTTCACGTGGATAGCGCTGGATTCTATAGAGCATCAATTCTGCTTGGAGTAATTTGAATTTTGTTTTTCAAAAAATATAATTTAAAAGACATTTCTGAAGAAACAAACAAAAGAGAAAAGCATAACTTTAAGAATTACGGAGATATATTTTTCCTGCAAAAAATCATTAGACATTTTGGTTCCCGAATTCCTGGTGCAACATACAGCACTAAGAGTATTTTTGTGCTGTGACTGCTTAATTAGTTCAAACTTTCATAGCAGTAATGTAGGACAACAGGGAGAAACAAAAAAGGCCCAAATGTGCAAATGTTTACTAGATTAACTCACTTTATCGCTGTCATACCTGAGTAATCACATGACATAGATTTAAACCTAATGTGATACCTTGCTGACCAAATTGAATACCCTATTGAGCAATCCAACAAGCTATTGAAAACTCTACCGGTATTCTGTAATTCGCTGTAACTGCTTAATAAGATTAACTGCTGAATATGTAGTTAATTTACGTTGAGGCGGTTATACATTAACCAAAACAATCGTAAATTTACGATTAAATCTTCAAAACATAAACTTACAAATAAAATTTAGCTTTTTTTTTTTTTAACTTTTTGTATAATTTTAAGCAGACGATCGAGTTATAATATCAAACACCAAATTTTTAATAAAGTTTCTGTTTATAGGAAATACTATGGCCTATAATCGCGCCCCAAGAAAAGCTAGCAATTTATTAATTTTACACATAACGCCCAAACAACGTTTTTCTGTTGATTGATATACCTGTACCTGCTAAGGCAGTTAAAATCAATGCAATACTGCTCATTTTGTACCGAGATTGTACTTTAATGCGAGATATGGTTTTCCTTTTAAATGTCAAAACTGATCGTCGAGGGCAGGTCATATTTTATCGTCAATGGATATAATTCGTGTCAACAATAGACTACCGTATAAATTGATACACCCTTCTCTCAAGTGCTTCCTAGCAGACAGACACCAAATCGATGTGTTTCGACACTCAGGAAAAATATTTTGTTGATTTATTTTAAAAAACATTAATAATAAACACACATATCGTTACGAAACCGAGCACACAGTCGATTGAACTTTGTTTGCTTGAGAGTTGTTATCTGTCCGTAGTAGTTCTAGAATATCCTTATGTCCATACTTAAGGGCCGCGCCGTACAAAGATAGGGGGCTATAGGGCTCAAAATAGCTGTCTCTGTGTGAACAATCCGTTATGTCCATGTCAATTTTGTAATGATCCAGAAGGTATTTCATTCGGAACTTGTCGCCTGCCATTGTAGCATGGGCGAATTCAATGGAAGCCTCGTTATTGGTCAGCTGTTTGACAATTTTATCACAGGCGAAAGATTTTTTGGCAAACTCAATCAAAGTAATTCCGTTTTGGGAAACGTTTATTCGGCACCACGATTTGACCAGTACATTGACCCGGAACGCCTTGTCCTCTTTCACGGCGTTCCAATAACCGGGGCTGAAGAATTTATACTTGTTGATTAATTCATAAACACACGGACCTCGTAACCCGAAAAAAAGCGTATCCTCCGGATCAACAATATATTCTGTACCACATTTGATTAAAGCTTCCATGATCTCTAACAGATTATGTTTGATTGCTAGTTGGAGCGGACTCGTTCCTGAGTTGTCCGCCACGTTTAACTCAATATCCGCATTGGAAAACAAGTAAATAATTGGCACGTATTTTGTTTCGGAAATTGGGTTTGCACATTTTATCACAACGTGCAGATAAGTCATTCCTGACTTCTTGCACCTGTTGTTGACATTATCACCTTTCTTTATGTAGGCCAACACGTGCCGGTGGTTTTTCTCTTTGATTGCCACAAAAAGACGCGAGTTCACAAACTCTGCATCGAAATCTCGCACATCCAGCGACATTTCCCCCGTGCACCATGTCACAATCTCTTCTCTACTTCACAACTTTCTTGTTTCATATATCCTAATTTTCATTCATAATTAATGCCGAAACTGCCGTAATAAATATCAAATTCCTTGCTTTCCACGTGGAACCCGATTCTTCTCTTCTTCTTCGAATCAATATTCAACTCAGTGTACAGTGTATGAACTTTTATCGTGTAAAGTTATTTAAACTCCCGAAAACTCCTTGATAAAGATAATTTTTCCACAAGTATCCATGTTGCGAGGCAGGTAAACATTTCAAACAATTCTCGGCCAAAATCGATGTTCCTATTACTTATGTATACCGTACGAAGCCCCAAAATGAACAGAAGCTGTAATATCTACCTGAAGATCATATTTTCCTTCATAACACGGGATCCGACGATCAACCAAAACAGCCCTGATAATCAATAGAACGCTACGCTGAGAGTCCCGAAATCATCGACTCTCTCGGTGCAAGTTTGCTTTCTCATACTGTCAAAATCTAATGCGAACGTAAACTTGGCAGGGTTCAATTCTTTTAAGGATAAACTTGTTCCATGGCCCAGTGAATGAAAATAACGTATTTAAATGTCTTGTTTTGGATATAGAAGGGATATTTAAATATTTACTGGTATTTAAATACATGCAGCTAGGCTAGAAAACATGCTCCCACATGCAATATATGGAGTAAAATCATATTAAAACCTTTTTGAATGGATTAGGTTTGATTTTTGAAGGGTAGCGTAAAGTATCGGGTGATTACGAAACATTGTTACGGATCCTTCTGAAATTTTCAAGCTTAAGGTCTGACGCGACCTATCTTCCTTTTTTTCTATTTTTTTCTATCTCCACAATGTGAAGATTTCCACTTCGTAATTTCATAATGATATCTTTATGTAATATGATTTATTTTTTATTTAGATATAAAGTGTTCAATTGAAAATGTATACTATGACTTTACTTATAAGCATTCAAATGCATTTTGCATGCTATATTTTAAGGAAAATTCAAACTATTCTAGCTCCGAAACGAGTCTGGTAAGAGAGAGAGAGAGAGAGAGAGAGAGAGAGAGAGAGAGAGAGAGAGAGTCTACTTGATTTTTTCCATATCAAAATACATGTACAGTAATTATAATATCAGATCTTTCAATGACCATTTCAGAATTTTAAATTCAAAAGTAATTTTTAGACTAAGTTCTCTTAGCTGGGAATGAAGTTTTATTATACAATTGAATAAATATTTCTGTCTGTTGTCTACAATTTCGCGACACATCGTAATGAACACTAAAAGTGTATTCGTGACTAAATTGATAACATCATTTTTATGCTTATACAAGTCCTTAAACCATGCCGAATGACATTTCAAATTAAAGATATGTTCAAAAATAGTCTCACAAAAAAAACAGTCTAGAAGTTCTTGTCAACTGAGTAATCCAATGAAATGAAACGTCCATAATTCACTCCGAAGTTTTTTTTCTCCGGTACTGGCCGGTATTTTTTTTTTTTATGTTAATTACTTTAAATTAATATGACCTGAATTATCGTGCACGTGATTGTTATTTTAAATAAAATAACGTGCTTATCCTCTATGAAAATAAAGAGTAGCAACAAAGCTAAACACTGTTTTTTTGTTGTTGTTTTTTTTGGCAGAGAAAGATATCTGTTTTATGCAATTGGAGTATTCTAATTTGTGTAAATATGTTGGAAGTGAACAAATGCAGATCATATTTGTTTTAATTCTTTGTTTAACAACGAAGAAATCACTTCAAAGAAGAAATTAGTCTATGGGTTCATGCTGTATGTACAGTATATACATAGGAAAATAACTAGATATACTAAGTAACATTATATGATCAAATACAGTGAGTTCAGTGACTGACTATGAAATTTTTGAAGACTACATACCGGTATTTCGTACAAAAATACGTTTCCTCAATATGTGCATTTTAAGAAATCATTTTAAGGGGACAGGCGTTCAGGAATTATTTTATCCTTGAAACTTATTCATTTGAATATTTTCTATAACTTTACATCATACAAAAAAAATTTCGTCAATTTTTTGGTCATATTTAAAATCATTATATATTGTAAATGTAGATCTAAACCATTGAGATTAAAATTAACATTATGATATTTCCAGTATAGTTTTAAATTGTTTAAAAGGAGCAACTAACTATTCATCCAACTTTTATGCTTATATCTGTTAGGTGGTCAACATATTTTTCCATAAGATCTGCCTCATAACTTTAAAAATGCTTTGTTTAGCTACAAACTTTTATTTAGTAAGAAAAAATTTCATTTATTTTCACTTTAAACTTTTTAAACTTTGATTTTTTTCTATTTCTCTATATAGAACTCTTCTTTTTAAGAAAATTTATTGAGAAGAAAAATGGCCACGATAACTAAGCCTTCTTAATTTCATTTTGATTTTTTTTAACCATAATTATAAAAATGTTGTCGCTGATTTATTTCCAGATCATAAGTTTTAAATAAAATCAATACATGTCTTCATTATTATTAATTCTTACTCTTTGAAACTTAATTAAAAGATATCTAAAAGATAAGTGTGTCTTGAATAGTGCAAGTATAAAATGATTGAGAAAACACACCGTACAATAGTTATCTATTTTAAAGAAATATAATTCATATAGAAGTTTGGTAATGAATGCTTGATCAGTTCAACCCATCAGTGGCATTTGTCAAACAAAAAAGACACGAATTATAGTGTTTTACGTCCATATTATTAACATTTCATTAATAAATGACAGTAACAGAACAGAGGAAATAACATAAATCAAAGAAACATGAGTATATATTCAATTCAAAACGTGCAAGTAATAAATTAGTGACTTGATTGTTAAAGTCATGCTGCTCATGCGTGACAGCCATGGCATTATTTGCCCGACTACAACCTCAGAGTTAAAAAAAAAAGCAATATCTTCCAATACCACAGACAAAAAGAATAAATGCACATTGATGATGCATTAAAGTTCAAATTGTGTTGTTTCTTTTCTATCACCAGCAAAAAAGCCACAGGTGATATAAAAGTAGTCCTTGATAATCGCCATCAAAGCGACACAAGAGTTACTGTATCAGTACTGTATTATCACTGTTGTATATTTTTTTTGCTGTATCCTTTTTTATCTATTTTCCTTGGTTGTTTAAATTATAAGTAAGTTTATGGACTTTCAAAAATCTGTGTCCAAACCGTTGTTTTGGTGGTTCATTAGGTTTAGCCTGTTGCACCGTGGCTGGCATTGCAGCATTTCCACTTGAAGACGGCGCGCTGACAGCGGGCATTGGTGGTCCCTGCACACGGTTTTGATTTTTGTTGCTTGACCGCCTTGGATAAGAAATCTGATTTGGAGATCCTGAAAAGATGTTCTGAACTCTCTTGTTCTGAACTTGTGGGCTGGGCCCTCTCTGACTGGGACCTTGAATGACAACTGGTTGTAGATTACTGGCCACTTTCTGGATTTGGGGGGACTTAATAACCTTTGGATACGGTCCAACTACTGGACCAACAACTGGCGCCTTTGGCGCAGAGGCTGCCACAGCAGCAACTGGAGCATTTGGTGCAGAAGCTGCCACAGCAGCAACTGGTGTCTTTGGCACAGAAGCTGCTACAGCAGCAACAGGCGCAGGAGTTGGTGCGGGTGTTGGTGCGGGCGTTGGTGCAGGTGTTGGGGCAGGTGTGGTAGTGGGAGCAGCAGTAGTCGTAGGGGTCAGGTCCACCTGGAAAGGCAGGTGGGCTACGTTGTTTAGAGTGTTGTTATTACAAGCAGGATCAGGTGATCCAATCATGCACATCATTCTCTCCTCCTCACATGGCATGGCACAACCTTGGAAGTCGATGGGATTTGTAGCCACGGGGAATTCTATTCTACATTCGTATTCACATGAAATCCATTCCGACATGCATTCCATCAGACACAGTGGTGGGTGTTGGGGGCCGGTTGCCGTGTTCTGGGACAAAACTATTCCCAAGCATGATACCAATACGGAGAAAAATGTTGTCGATTCCTACAAACAATGAAGTAAAATATGTTATTTTTATTCCGATGATTAAATCAATAATGAAAAAAATGAATTGTTGAAATCGTCTTTATAATTCTTCATTGAAAATTTTTTCAAATATTTATTTTCCATTCAGAGTCGAAATATTTTTACAGTTTTCATACATACAAAAGTAAATTTTAAAAGAAATCATAAATATATCAAAGTTAAGTATATGAAAAGAAAATGTTATTTTTATGTCAAGACTTACCATGGTTCTTTCCTAATGAAGTGAGAAACAAATTCTGATCTGTTGAACAGTATGTACGATATTAATATAACACCTTTTCACGAACTGTCAAAAATATTCCTACGCCACACAATGTTACACCTTTGGACTTGCGTAAGAATTTTATTAAAAAAAACCAAAACCCTGTTCAGATTTAAATAAGGGTCTCTATTATCTATTTACAATTCATAGGGCCTCATTTCCGATCAGCATCGAGTCACGATTTCCATAATGACATGATGAATAGGAGTCGCTATGAATGAATTATTACTTTTGGGGTTTTGATGAACATTGCATATGAACTTTTCCTCTAATTGTTATATAACATTCCACAAATTGTGTTTGTTTTCTTCTGTCTAAATTGGTGCATTTGCGTAAACCACAATTATTCTTTGACATATTCAGCAGTAAAAGTAGCATGTGTTTTCATGAAATCATGATTACGTAAATTGGAGTTTTGACGAAACCATTCACGTTTTGCCATAATTAAATGAATGTTTATTAACAGAAATCGTGTGCATTATGCAGATGAAACAATGGTTGTATTGTAACCGAAAAGCTTTCTTCATTTTAGGCCCTTCTTTTTAAGCAAAATTTAATATGCTTCCAATATAGCAAAGAACCTAAAGCAACTTCGTTTTACTAGTATTCAATATTCTTGCAAATCAATTTTCAAGGACTTAGTATTGTTACTGTTTTAAAAATACGTTTATTTGTTGGCAATGAATCTAAAATTAAAAATATGTTACTAGATATTGCCATTCAAGAAACATATAATATCGTGGAACAAACCAACGACGAAATCCACAAAAACTTGGTATTAAATGTTGATAAAATCACAATGTGAAGATGGTAAATTACATTTGTTTTCTGCATGAATGAAACGGTTCCCCCTCTCTTCTAAATTTTTTTCGGGTCCATTTGCTGTTTCATTTGACATAATTTGTTTCAATTGTATTTTTAAAAAAAAAACATAAACAAAACAGTACTAATTACTTCAAAATCAAGAAACAATCTCATACCTCTGAAACAATTCACACTTTATATCATAATGCATGTGCTGAATTTTAAATCTTATATTCTTATAATTTCAGTTTTTGCTTTTTCTTTGATTTTTAATAAAAAAAAATTCTTTTGCTGTATTTTTCATATGACTTTTTCTTTCATCTTTACTGCGAGGGATTAAGTGAAGACTTTGTTTTCAAAAATTGCCCGCTTTTGACTGATACTTTTCTAATTTAGGAACAGAACTGTCACGACCAGCAGTAAAACAGGTAATAATTGTCTTTGACAGAAATGCATGACGAGTTCTACTTTACTGATTACCTTTAAATGAGTTTAACTACTAACCCCTTACATCCTACAAGTGCTTAATAAACATTTTACAAAATCAAACATAATAATAGTAAGTTGAAAAAAAGTAATTAATCTGATATTTATAATTGCTCAAATAAGACTTTTGGATAACAACTGCATGATGAGTTCATCTGGTCTATCTCTTTTCGATATAAGTTATGGGTCGCTTGTCGTCAGTTAAAATAAAAATTTTGAACTTTTTCTCTTAAACAACAAACATTTGTTTTACCATTTGAAGAAAAAATGGAGCCGGTCTGGTAGATTGTGAAGGTTAATTTTAGAGTAAACTAAAATTCATGATGCCATTTTTGATTTGCAGAGGAGTGAGTACTGAAAATACAATTTTACTGTATCGTCAAAATAATAAGTTTGTTTCCTTTCTATTTGATTCTGTTTGAGGTTAATTCGATCGAAGAAAGAACATTTATTTCTACAGATATGCGGTAGATTATCTACCACAGTTTATTTCTGTTCCAATTACGTACCGTCTGTCCGTGTATATATTCAATTGTTCGAAAGCGTTTTGAATTTCTCAGATTTTCTTTCCATGCCTTATTTTAACAACATACCAAACTTATGGCACTTTGGCCACAAAAAAAATTAATTACCGGCCCATGTTTAACTCATATAAGTTAATTGACCCTTTAATCTGTTTCATTAGTAAAAGTGCTAAAATGCGTATGCCAAACATGTATTGAGTATTAAGATAGACTATAGACACAAATTAAAAATTTGTATCATTGGTTGGTTTTTTTTTCTTTCTAAATATAGGATAATTTATTTTTATCAAAACGCTTTAGGTTACAAACGAGCTACGAAACATGCTCAAATTAGATCTTGATGTAAATTTAAGAAATGCACTCTGTTCTTTCTTTGTCATGATTACATTAATTTTATTTATCTATGTTTAAATGATAAACCCATCTGTGCCTTGATTAAATCTAAAGCATGTGTTACAGCAAGCTGTCACGACTGAATTATAAAATTCAAAGATGAAAAATATATTTTTTTTTTTTAACATTTTTTAATACAGGTATTAACATTGGTGTGTACTCTTTCAAGGTAAAGACGTTTTAAGAGAACAAATTTAAATGTATTTAACAAAGTAAGAGAAAACCCAGACATCAATGATAACTGAATCTTAAATTTTTATTGTTTATTTATATCACATTTCATATGAGATTTTGTTATAGTTACGCAGTGAAGATTTTTTATTACTTATGTTAAGAAAGAGTACACATTCTAGTTAATCTGGTAATTTAAGTTAAACCAAGTCACTATCAATACTTATTGTCTATCTTATTGAGTTTTTTAATCATTTGTTGAATAATACATAATGGCGTGCCATCAATAAGATTGTGTAAAGATTAAGAAGACCTTCAGAAGTCACAATTCAAATGGCTAATGTTTTATTTTATAACCATATTTCTATTAATATGCTAATCGTACAAAAGAATATTTTCATGAAATTCAACAAATATTTGTCATTTAAAGCTAAACTTTTGAAAAATTACAATAAAAGGCATATTAATATGTAATAAAATGGAACAATCGTGTCAATTTGGTTCAGATTAATTCAATATCCCTACGCGTGACACTAATCAAAAACTAAAATGTTTAAACGAGCAGACTGGTATCTATTTTTATTATCATAAGAAGTAAATGCTTTAAATTCTTTTTAATGTCAAATCACCTGTTTAAATGTAGAAATTCACCTCAAATATTTACACGTGAACATACGTATATCAATTATTGTGTAACGCTAGGCGAAGAAACTGTGTCAATTTTTTTCCAAAAATATGATCAGTGTAATTGGAAAATAATTGATAAGTTTCAAAATAAAAACCAACTAAAAATCTCTGAAATGCAAAAAAATTAGATGTAGAAGAAGATACACTGGTATATGTATATAAGTGTTTTGGTTTAATTTATCCTTCAAGTATAGAACAATAGATGGGTGGGGGTGTTTTCTTTTACTGAATTATCTTGCATGTTTGGCATGAAATCGTTCGATCTTATTAAAATTCTGTGATGAGTTTCTACTCGACATATGAATAAAAGCTAATTCGTGTGTTATTTTCTGAAATATTTTAAATTAATATGCTTGCGTTTCATTCATAACCCATACCATTTTTGTTCAAGGATTAATATAATTAATGGATGTATATGGGGATATAACGTTTTGGAGATTTATTACCTACTTAAATATATTTAAGATTTAATGAAAGCGCTAACGTTTTATTCTGTGTTGTCTTTCATTTTTTAAATTTTCTTTATATTAAACCGGACACTCTGATTGATATATATATATATATATATATATATATATATATATATATATATATATATATATATATATATATATATATATATATATATATATATATATATATATAGAATGAAAAACAGAATCTTTTAAATGAATAATGACCACGAGTTTAATGAAATTCTCTATGAAAGTGTAACGTTACATTCAGGATGTATAGAGAGCGCAGGCCAGTTGAAATATTGAGACACAAGTTCTTTCAACTCCAATCTATGGTGCCATATTAACAACATCCAAATAATATTTGTAAACATAGTATATCTTGTCAAGTTAAAATAACTTTCTGGCTTGTCGTCAAACACATGTACATACTCTTTATATTGTCCAGTCAAGATAAGCTGTCGTATCTTAGTATAATGTATTCCCTTTTAAAATGATGTTCCGTGAATTAAGTCTGCCACCTTTGGCCTGTTGTGATGTCTAGGAACCCACGTTGACTTAATTTAAGGTTTATAATTACCAAAAGGTTATCATTATCAAAAGGTTAATTACCTTGATAATCATTGGAAACCACAAAACTTCTAAAATCATATATCCTAAAAAAAAAAAAAAGGCAGCAAATAGTAAACGGTCGGTAAAGTTCACTATTTCCATTTAAAATTCCATATTTATACTTATCAGTGGGAGAAAATCAGTTCCTGTACCACGCATGTTTTTAATATTATTGTGTGTTGGTCTAAGTGCTTCAAACTGAATTTGCGTCTCTTCCACTGAACCCAATTTAGTTTCATTGTAAACATTGCATGATATAATAAACAACATACTAAAGCCAATTAGTTTAACAATATAATTAATTAATTTAAAAAATCTTATGTATATTTCTCCGAAAGAACCAACAATGTATTATAAATCTTCTAAAAAAATACTCCAGACTGTATTGTATCGGGATGTATTTAAGATATTCTATTATAAAGATATATCTGTAAATTATATAATATAAAGCTTTATTTGATATAAAATTAACAAGATTTTTAAAATATTTGTCTTGGATACTAGTAGTGGTAGTTTTATTTTACTACATAACATTCCTCTCATCCGATTGCATTACAGTAACAATGTTTGCGCGTTCTTTCCTTTGTTATGAATTTCCGATTTCATAGGTTTTTTTTACATTTTGTTGGTTATGTTGGTGATATTATTTGATCAGAGTCAATGAAACAAAAAATTATAGGGATTAGAGGATTATCTTTTGTTGTATATACATGTATCATGCAAAAACGCTGTTTCGTTATTGTACATGCCAATTTTTTAATGTATTGTGAATTAGTGAATTTGATTTAATATCATAATACTGATTATTATAATGTTATAATTATAAGTACAAATAATATATATTTGCTATAGATCTACAATTGTACATAGTTAAAGGGGCATGGTCACGATTTTGGTCAAATTTTATTTTTCTGTTTTTATTATTTACAGTGGTTTAGGAATGCATTTCTAATGATCAAATGAAATTTGGGTGCCAGCCGATGAGTTTTATGCAAGATATATACAGGGCTCACAATTCTTCGTCATGTAAACAAGGCTCGTGCCTGTTTTTGTTTACATGTACAAAGGATCAATATACCAGTAAAAAAATCTTTTTCAAGCTGATTTGTATATCTTCTTATTAATTTTAAGCATAAATAAACAGTTTCTAACGATTAACACATTCATTTGAGGTCTAAAACTGGAATTTTCACTTTAACATTCGAAATGTAAACAAAAGCTTTGTTTACATAGCGAAGAACTGTAAGCTCTGTAATTGTTACTCGCTTATAACTCAACAAATGCAGTCAAATGTTGATTGCCTATTTAAAATGCCTTACTGAAGCATTGTAAACATTAAAATCGAAAAAATAATTTTTGGCCAAAATCGTGACCATGCCCCTTTAACTTTGTCTATATATATATAAACGGTATATTGGTGGTACGAATAAAAATATCCGGATAATTTAGAGTTATTGAACATGGCTAGATTGGAGACAATCCTATTGATAAACTGTCTGTAGATATGATTATAACATGGCCTTTTTAATATAATAAGTTAATCATTACATGTTCCTCTTCAATTGTCTTTATCTTATTTTTGTTTACTTATAAACCTACTCGATTACACAAGATTGAAAAATGACAAAAATTTTAAAAATTTTTAATAGATAACAAATGTTTTCCCCGAAAGAATAAGTAATATTCATATACAGTATTCAAAAGAACAGCAATTAGCAAAGTCGTGCTTTGACTTAAAATCAAATAACAGATTCGGGATTCATCTGAGAATTGGTCATTAAATCATTCAAATTTGTTTTTTAAACAATCATATGAGAGGTTATCCTAAAGTGGAACTCTCGTTTCTATGATTAGAAAACCTATTGCGAACATGCATGCATCATCAAGTATTTGAATGTTGAAGGCTAAACATTAATTGATACTGGATTTGTGAGTCTGAATTAAAACTTTTAAATTGAGATTAAATGGAATTTAATTTGGATAAAATTCACATGAACCATCCCAACATCATAACCTATATAGCCGCAGCATCAATATCTGCAAAGGTTAGTATTACGAAATTAACGGACCTTACTTGCAAGGGGTTAAAAAGTCGAAAGTAATGCATCAGTTTAAAAAGGGAATCAGGGTTTTAGTTTGAGTGTTAGCATCTTTGGTTACCCGGCGCGGTGATATTCGATGGCACTTACTCATCAATGTGTGTTTTGCGATCGTGTTATTGTATGTGATCCATTTTCAACTGAACAATTAAAATTATATAAAACAGTAGTTTTATCATTGCTAACCTGAAAATTTTGACAATGCCAGATAATTATGCCAGTGCCAAGGTGCACCGTCTAAGCTGCATATTTCGAAAAAAAATCAAATACGCCATCTGTTAGACCATTGCTTATAGAGTTATAACCATCTTAATTATCTTTGAATCCCACCTGTCAGGTGAAATATTTACCTTTCAAAAATAAATTTCTATGGGAAAATAGTTTTTCCCATAGGAAAAACAATTTATATTCCTACAGGAAATTTGAATTTTTATATCGGAATACAAGACCTTATTATATGAATTTGAATTCCAATTGGATTTGATAAAATTCGATAGGAAATTTCAATTCCCTAAAAGAAAACTACATCAATAATTCCTATGAGAGTTTTAGAAAATCCTATGGGATTGTCAATATTTCTTGTGGGAAAATCTTTTATCCTGTAGGAATTATCATTTTCCTATAGATATTAACTTTTGAAGGTAAATATCTCAGCTGTCAGGTGAAACACACTAAAAACAAAAGTGATTATATACTATTGAGACAATGTTCTATCATTTGCATAATTGGTAAATATGGATTTTTCTGAAAGTGAATCTTAAGTGCAAAAATACCACCTTGGCACTGGCAAAATTATCCGACACAGTGTTTTTTTTAACATACATTGAAACATGAATGATTTAACATATTGTAAAATTTTCAAAAGTGTAATGGTGAGGTTTTTTCCTTGGTTTTTTTTGGGGGGGAGGGGGGGTTGTTAATATTGTATGTATAATCTATGACTAACATTGCAATTTTAAATGTCTTCTTCTATTTCTACAAGTGCGTGTGGTGTTTGTCTGAAAATTGACAGTCATCATAATGTCAACATTATATTGATGACTGAAAAAGTAGACTATGGCATCCTTCCAGAAGATTCTCTATATCAGTACAATCATTCAGTTTCTTATGATTAAGGAATGAATTCAAAATTTATTTGTTTTATACGATATAAAATGGTTTGGGGCAGTTTACGCTTTATAAACCGCGAAGCGGTTTATAAAAAAGCGTAAACTGTTACAAACCATTTTATATCGTATAAAACTAATAAATTTTGAATTCATTGCTTATAATTTAATTTTTTTATTCTTCATTGTATATATAAACGGTCATTTTACCTTTAAAATGACGTAAAATTGTACAAAATTCAAACGTAACGTCAGGCGTATTGATACATTTTAGACGTTAGTCTTACTATGACGTAGGCAACATTCTTTATACGATATAAAATAATTTTTTAGCCAATCAGAAAGCGCGTTACAACCAGAATTAAATTATTTCTAAATGAATGAATAATATTATGAAATATTTTGATAATCACTGTAAATTGATACTATTTAAAAAATAACGTAGATATATACATACCATTGCAAAAATGGTATTTTTTCTACCAGTATTTCATCTCATTTTAGGACACAATATAATTTAAATTAAACTTTAGGGGAGATCTAGATCAATTATGCATTATGTAAGTGACAATGAAATCACAAAATCACAAACACGCTATGCACATTTATCTGCGCGTGTCTTCGTTATTTAAATAATTTCTAAGTATGTTTGCCATAATCAAGATTTTAACATATTTTGAAGGTTACGTATGATTTTAACTACAGAGGAAAACAAAAATGAAACAAATACATTTCAATATTTATTAAGACAGAAATAGAAGCAAGTATTTTAAACAAAAGATCGTTTATGAAAAGATTTTTTAAACAAGTGTGTTAATCAAGACCACGTTATTACTGCTTTGTAGTGTTTGAATAAAAGTCAAAACAATTATTCTGCCCATTGTATATGGAACGGTTTCTATAACGAAATGTCTAGTATCTTTACTCTTATAAAAAAGGATAAAATGAACTAAAAGTGAATGCATTTCCGCCTTTTTTTTTGGTCGCAGAGTGCTGTAACTTATCCAAGCATTGCTAAAACAAAGCGAGAACTTAATCGTAACAAATACTAGTACTAATCTAAATATTAAATTAATGCAATCATGCAGTTTTTCGTAATGATTCCATTAATATTAAAACTAAAGATACCGTTATGTTTGAATAAATTCATAAGACTCATTTTAAGCAAAAATGTATGAATTGATTGATTTAAGTCTAAACATATCATAATGTACATTTCAAAAGTAAAAGTTTTGTATTCGATTGTTATGAGTAGCAAAAATATATGTACATAGTGAACTCATTCATACATACAGGTACAAAAGAAAACATTAACAGTGTTTCATGAATTGTACAAAATTAAGTTCATCTCATTTGCGTTCCGTTTGGAGACGAAGATACAGTGGCGTTAACGTTTCCTGTTTTCTGCCTTCGGAACGCTGAATACAGTTTTGTATCCCTAGCAGTAGTTGTGCACACTGGATCCAGTGATCTTTGCATACACATGATGCGTTGTTGCTCACAGTTGTTGCTGCAAGTGTCCATCACTTGAGGATGAGTGCGCACGATGAATTGGTATTCCGAACGGCAGTCGTACTCGCAACCCATCCACATCGAGGCGCACTCAACGAGACAGAGGGGTGGGACCTTTGAACGAGATGTGACGTGGCAAAGGACACTCAGCAGAAGACACAGAAAGATGCATCCCTAGATTTGTGTCAATGAGAATACTCAACGTTTGATACGTTTGAAAGTGAAATAATAATAATTTTATTTCCATGAATACATTTTCTCCTTTTAATCGACACTGAATCTTGCAGAAATGGAATTTTTATCTCTCATTTGATCTTTGCATACACATGCTTTTGGTTTTGAACAACCATTATAGTGAATTGATTAAATTTCGATGCAATATAAAGGCACATAATTATAGCCACATATTCAATGATTCATATTTCATCAAGCATTAACGGGCATTAAGTGATAAATATATGTATATACGTTATTCTGTAGTTAATTCAACTAACTTGAGAGTAATTTTTCAATAGAGCTAGATAAAAAGTAGCACTATTGTATAAGCATCTAAGCTATCCTAGATACTAAGTAAGTATTTTTTGCCTACCTACCTTTTTTCCTAGATTCAAGCTCATCTTGTTGTTTCTGTCGAAGTAAAGTCTCGCTGTTTCCGTCCAATTCAAGTGATTTTGTGTAGTTGTTTTGTTCATTGTGTGTATATTTATACATGTACTATTGCCAATTACACGTTCTAATTTCATAATATTCTGCATAATGTACCAATTTGGGGATCAAATTTAGAAACAATACGACATTTTTTTCCTCTCTGATTAATTTATTATAGAACATGCAGATTTTGTATGGTTATTTTTGGAAGTATTTAGGCGGGGCATTTTCTGATCATCTTGCTTAAAACACCAAAATGGTTGGTTATTATTTGCCAGAACATGGTATTGTGAAGGTGCATTTAAAACAAACGTTTAATGTAAATTTCCAAGTGCTATACATTTTTCCTGCAAATTACTTTTTAAAAATAAATTCTGAATATAGAACTTTAATTGTACTTATCCTTTGAGATCAAACATTTATTGCAGCAATTATCTGCAAAAAAATGACAGTCACATGTTTTAAATGACCATTTATCATACTCATCCTTGTTTGTCTCAACTTAAAGTCTCATCATTGTCATTTTTGTAATCATACAATTCTGAATAATTTAAAATGCAAAGATTAAAAGGGCAGCAAATTTGCAATAAACAAGTTGTGTAATGAGCTAAAAAATTACAATTCCAAGTATAATGCTCAATAAGTCATAATAATGCAATTAATTGAGAAAATGATTAATATGTGAGAATTTTTTCATCTTTCACATCTTTGAACAGTTTTCCCGATTTGCAAATGAAATTTAAATTTTATTCTTATGACTATTTGTAATACTAAAGCTTGATACAAATATCGTTTAAATGAAAAGATGTTGCTGTTTATAAAAGCCCCCCCCCCTTCAAAAAATGCCAAAGTATTATGCTTATAAATCCATGTGTACGAGAACTTTATGATGACGGCTGTAATTGGCCGAATATTTTTTTTTAGATTTCAACCGTGTATTAGACAGACAGACAGACAAGTATAGCCCACAATTTTATCCTTTCATGTGAGAATGTTAAAAATGAAAAGTACATTCAACATTTCAGTCATACTGGAGTTAGTAAAATATAAAATTCAAAATGTTGGACATGATTTTATTTATATAGGCTTGACAAGGCGTTGTTACAAAGCAAGGGGGTCTTTAAAAAATTGATTTAATGTTATAAGAAAAACATGGTATGGTTATTGCATGTATATTGAAATATCCACAAAAACCAAAAACTTCCTAAAATGATAAAAGTACTTCTTCATTAAAGTATCATCGTGGTTAAGATTTGTTAACTTTAATTTTTTTTTCTTTCATGATGGTAATAACCCTTCAATAAGGTATTCCTGTGTATAACTAATATGTGAATGTCGTCTGTCGAGTTATAAGCAACATATAGGACTTGCAATTCTTTGTTTTGTAAACAAAGATCGTGTCATGTCTTTGTTTGCATCAGTTGCATAGTAGTAAAAACTGCACTTAAATCAGATTTTTCTAGTTGCTTGCTAACCTTGCATTTAATTAAACAATCAGTCTAAATTGTTTGCCACATTTCATTTGTTTAAATGCGATATTGTCTATCCAGCAAACTAAGTGTAAACAAAAACATGACACGAGCCATGTTTACTTAAAAAAAGAATTGAAAGCTCTGTATCTCGCTAAAAACTTGACAACTGGCATTCAAATTTTAGTCGGCCATTTAAAACAGGTTTTAAAAGCATATTCTACACTAGAAACGACAAAATAAAATTTGGCTCAAATCGAACTCATGTCCCTTTAAGGTTTTAAGGGGACGTTAGATAAGGAATGCAAAAAATAAAAAATAAATAAATAAAATTCATAAATGGAAAATATTTTTAGATGACAGTCTAAAGATTGGAAAACGCTTTTTAAAAAAGGCTTTCAATTATCATTGCATGTACATACTAAGATAAACGAACAGTGGTTTCATTCCATCTAATCGATTTATGTTAATTAATTCTGTTCAATCTTTTGGGGTGGTTTCAGTGGTGTCTTTGGACCGGGCTGTCCTTGGTCTCAGGGCAGACAGCTTCTTTTGCTGGATGATACGTTCTCTTCGAACCTTTGCCTTCTCGTGCTTATCAACCAGAAGCTTGTCTCTTTCATCTAAAAAGTTAAATTATGGAGATTATCAATAAATTCACCAGTTTCTCCATTTGAAAATTGAATATAATCATATATAATTTTGACATACTCATTAGAGTAAAGTATACCAAAGGAAATTAAAATGATTAAAGATATTTTTTAAATATATTGTTGGCCACCAAACACCTACTTTTCCATTTCTCATAATCCTCGCCCTCAGCTGTCACTCGAATTCTCTTAGCATTGATTGGAGGAAGCTTTGGTACAGTTGACTTGTACTCAACATTAAAGGCCACGCCTCCTTTCTTCTGCACGACCTCCGACACTATACCACCGGGGACCTCATCAGCCTTGGGTTTGATAGTATTTGGCTCTGTACAAAACATCATCCATGGCAATGGCTTGGTCTGGATGTTGTCTCCTTCTAACAGTTCCTTCTTTATCTCCTCTTCCATCTTACTGTAGGCTTCCTCCTCTTCTTTTGACATTACATCAACTTTGTTGTTTCTCTTGCTGATGCAACTCTGGATAAGACCCATTTTGTTCTATCTTGCCTGACAACTAGCTTAGCCAATATACAGTGACGTCATGTACTTGTGACGTTGATCATCACAAAGATATGACGTCACAATGCCATAGCATCATTGTTCCATCAGGCTTGCAATCAACAACAAAATGGGTCTTATCCAAAGTTGTATTGGTAATAGAAGCAACAAAGTCGATGTCATGTCAGAAGAGGAGGTGGACGCCTACAGTAAGATGGAAGAGGAAATTGGAAAGAATCTGGTGGGAGAGTAACATCTAAACCAAGTCCCTGCCATTGATATTTTGTATCATGGAGCCTATTGTCAAACAACCTTACGCCAATGAAATCACCAATAGTCCGGTTATAGGGCTCAGCCTGGTACAAAGGAAAGGAGGCGTGGCCTTCAAAATTGAGTGCAAGTCAACTGTACCAAAGCTTCCTCCAATCAAAACTAAGAGGATCCAGGTTTAATCAGAGGGCGAGGACTACGAGGGATGGAAGGGTGTGTGTCATAAAAAGGAGATACAATAATATTGGAGTTATTTTAATCTTTATATTGAGTTTCAATATCGAAGATACTAGTACATCATCTTTCATTCAAACATATTATATGCCTCATGGTTGGCAGTTACGCAATTTTTTGTGTGGTAATTTTCAGCTGAAAGAGACAAGCTCTTGTTTGATGAGCACGAAAAAGCAACGATTCGAAGAGAACGTATCATTCAACAAAAGATACTGTCTACCCAGAGACCAAGGACAGTCCGGTCCACATATGTCATTGAAAGCACTCTTCCGAAGGATTTCAAACAGAAAAAGCCATTCTTTTTTTAACAATCAATTATTTAACAATATTATATTTCTCATGAAAAGAATTAGAAAATATAAATGCAACGATCGAGGAGATTTATGTATGCATTAGAGTACTAACAATTTTGAAATATCTTTTTAAAATTTTATTGTTGACACGTATGTCAACAACTTAAATATTTTGTGTCTCTTAGACTCTTTTGTTATGGGATATTTCTCTATTAAAGAGATAAAAACATGTTTTCTCTGCCATAGTGCATAACAGGCTATGAAATTAGCGTTCATTGTAGGTAAAGTTATATACATTGTACATGTACATGTGTCTCACTGACATGGTTGATATACATGGAACCTAAACAAATGAACCACCAAAGAAAGCATTTTAATTGTTGCTTTTCCATAAAATATGTACATCTTTCTGAATTTTTAGAATTACCAATATAAAGTGAATAAAAGTATGCAAATCATCGTTATTTTTTATAAATACGATGCATACAATTCTTTGACATAAATTGGATCAGCTTTTTAGAAGCATAACAGCTACCTTTTCATTCAGACTTTATTTCCCTCATATGAGGATTATTTCAGAACATACATGCAACACATATAATTATAAGACAAAACATAAGTATTTACATATATTCAAATAATAAAAAAAAAAAGTGGGGGGGGGGGGGGGGGGTCCTACACGGGGGAGGGGGCACTCACATACACAGGTTATGCTGCTAACATTCGGTTAGGTTGAGCTTTGAGGGTCTGATTGTAGCGTGCAGCAGTGTCTCGGATGTAACGAAAGTTAGATATACGAACTGCACGTAGATCTTTTTCTGACAACCATGTGAAATGTTTCTATATATATATATTGAGATTGTTTGTATACGATACTTCATTTATAAGTTTAAAAATCGTTTGTATGACATGAATAAGGATATCGTTTGTACGATGTTTAAATCATTTATACGATTTTGAAATTGTTTGTCATTTACAATCGTTTATATAAAGAATGTAAAGACTAGAAAAGAGTTTGTACAATTAAGAAGATCGTTTGCATGATTAATATATATAAAAGTCGTTCTGTCAATAAGTAAACGATTTTTGTGTTTGTACGATTTTTTAATTGTTCTTACAATAAGAAGGTCTTTTCTTTAGATTGAAGTGGCACAGAAACGTCTTTTGTCGTCGCAGCTCTTTATCTAAATAAGCTTAAGGTTTTTAAAATTAATTCTACTAAGTTGATTTATATAAACATGTAAAAGGCTACATACGTTAAAATAAATCTGTTTGAATTAGATTGCTTTTGTTGCGAATTTTACATTGAGTGTTTAATGATTCATAAACGCATAATGCAATATTACTGAAACAATGAGAAACTATAACTGTATATAAATTCTCTGCAACATTTTTATGGCTCGGGCTCGGACTACCGATATCAGGTTTTAGACGTTTGCAAATTTTCTAACCTTCAAAAATGTCTGTGGTTTATCGCGCAATCTGTAGAACCGGAGATAGACTTGTTCCTCAGAAATATCAAGCATTCTGGAACCACCCTACAGGTTACTTTTTTTTCCAACCAATTTTTAAGCTGTTGTTGAGGACACTTTAAAAGTTCGAATTTCCTCACTAGACATGTTAAATGTTTACAAATGAAAGTCCCGATTTTCTTTAATGAAGAAAACATTTTCGCACAATTTAAACAATCTATTTTATCATTGATCTGATAGAGAATCTATTCAGATTTGTAGTATAATCATTTTTTAGTCGGGTTAATTATGTTTGTGTCTGTTTTCCTATTTTCGGTTAGGACATTTCACATTAAATATTTCATATAAATAGAAGGGGATATATGCATGAAAGGAAATAATATGTTTGGTACATTATTCTAAAAGAACTAGCGATATAATCAGTTCATCTCAGGTCAGATTGAGAAAGTTTGTCTACATCATGTACATGCATACATAAACAGATCTGGTACAGCACATAACACAACACTTTCAACACTTTCATCAAATAGTTGAAGATTTAAGTTATTTACAAGTAAATTACAAAGGATACTGATTAAAGAATGGTTGCAAATATATACAAATGTATGTGTTTGATACAGATTACTGTATGCAGGGAAATATTCGCCCCGTTTTATTTTCGCCCTTGTTGTCGTTGGGTAAATTTAAAACTGGGTGAATTCTGATACCTTCAATTATTTTCTTTTAACACAACTGTGTCTGGGCGAATTCAATATGGGGCGAAACTGTTTGCAAGTGTAGAAGGGCGAAAATTACAAGGGGCGAAATGCCGCGAAAATAGCCCTGTATACAGTACTTAAGTGTAATTTGCACAACGATTGTATTTTTAATTGGCAAATAAGAAGAGAGCAGCATATGAATTCACAAGGATTTCTCTCTGATCCACTGTTTCTATGGGTTCTGATGATAGGAAATCTGTGCAAAGTAACACAGTGCTTCTGCCTTCAAAAATTACCTAATTATGATCTCAATTCTTGTATTTACAGGACCAAAGTACATTCATTTTTGGGCACCTACTGTAAAATGGGTAAGCTAATGAAAAGACACACCCTTATAATAGTTTAATAAAACAGATAATGAGATTCTGCATCTACACCCCCATCTCTTCCCCCCCCCCCCCCCCCCCCAAAAAAAAAATTTATGTTTTTTTTTTTATATATATGAAAAAAGACCTGAACATGTTCCATGGTGTAAATGACAGCTAAATTTTCCAGAATATCATTGAATTACAAAGCTTTGTCATTTGATGATTTTTTTTTATGGTTGACATTACCCGGTATTTGTTTTACAGTGCCTCTCACTTGCTGGTTTGGGTAACACCTTGCTTCCAGAGGAAAGACTGAGTGTGAATCAGAGTTTATCCCTTGTTGTTACAGGTACATTGTTCTTATAGATATACTGTAACAATAAAATTGCTCATCATATATCTGTTTCCTTGGGGGGGGGGAGACACAAAATTTGCAAAAATTTTTGTTTGGGTTTTTTTTTTTTTTTTTTTTTGCAATTTAAAATGTTTATAATGGCAATCAATACTGGATATAATATCTGCGTATTGTATTTTTTGCTATCTGAAAGTGATCGCAAAAGAAAGCCAAAATCAGATCTTTGCGAAAATAACTGGATTTAAGATATATCTTTAAAAAATGTAAGCTTTGAATGTGAGTTGTTAATTAAATTTAATGCTAGGAAGATCTTTATAGATAATTTATCTATTACAAGCAGCAGCCTTTTCCTATACCTGTAAGCACCAGTATTTTCCTCATAGTTACAATGAACTTATTTATCATTACAGGGTGTATATGGGCTAGGTACTCGGTGGTGATTATTCCGGTGAACTATAACCTGATGACGGTGAATCTCTTCATGGCCATGATAAACGGCATCAACCTCTTCCGGGCAGTCAGGTATTGCAGTGAACCTTTAGAGGGGCATGGTCATGATTTTGGTCAAAAATTATTTTTCCGATTTTAATATTTACAATGCTTCAGAAAGGCATTTTTGATAAGCAAATGAAATTTGAGTGTCATTTGTTGAGTTATATGCGAGTTACAGAGCTTGAAATAATTCGCTATGTAAACAAGGCGTTTGTTTACATTTTGAACGTTGAAGTAAAAATTTCAGTTTTAAACTTAAAACGAATGTGAAAAACATTAGGAACTGTTTATCTATGCTTAAAATAAATAAAAAGATAGACAAGTAAGCTGGAAAAAGATTTTTTACTGGTATTTTGAACCTATGTAAGCAAAAACAGGGCACGAGCCTTGTTTACATTAAAAAGAATTGTTAGCCCTGTATCTTGCTTATAACTCTACAAATGACTCTCAAATTTTATTTGATTATTAGAAATGCATTTCTAAAGTATTGTAAATGATAAAAACATGAAAAAAGAATTTGACCAAAATCGTGACCATGCCCCTTTAATACAGGCCCAAAATAATTAATGGCTGTTGACCTATACAGTAGGAACAATTAATTTCAAATTTGGGATAGTGCATTGTGAATAGCTCTTGTTTTGGGGGCTTTTTTTTTCTCTTTTTGATAAATTAGACTTTTACTCATTGGAATGTAAAAATTTTCAATTGACCAGTGAAAATTATAATTGGAAACAAAAGTGATTGTAGTAAAGAAAAAAATTTATCTGTGTGCTATTTCCTTGGATATTGAGATAAAACATTAAGCTTTGAGTGTGTTTTTTGTCTATCAATTCTTTGATCATATTTGATAAATGGAATATGTTTTAAAAGTTTGGGGTTTATTTTTTTTTTCAGATACCAATACAGAATCAAAGAGGCAGAGACAACTCCGCCAAAGAAAGAATAAAGAAAATTATAGTTTTACCAATTGAAGATATATATATATGTGTACGTGTGCGTCTCAGGAGGATATATAGACATTTACTCTGTATTTACTCTGACAAAAGTATTGATATGGAAAAGGAAGCGGAAATGGAAGGAGAACAGGAAAAACTACAAAGGGCATGAATATTGATAATACTCGTTTCAGGGAATTTTTATTAAACATTGAATTCTGCAAAGCTACAGTGATATACCGGACTTGCACAATGCCGACAATTTTAAAATTGCAATTTTACCAGTGCTTAAAGTCTATTGTATTAAGTACATGATTACTAATACATGTATTATTGCAAAAATTCCACTTGTTATATCTTGTTAAAAATGGCAATTTGTATATGCATAAAAAAGTGCTCATTTAAATTTTGAACATGCAGCAATCTTATTATTTTTTTTGCTCTATCTCGGTGTTTATTTTTCTGCATTTTCTAACTTTGTGCAAAAGACCCTGTACTTCTCATTTATGATTTCGGGTGATAGATTTAATTTGGTACCACCCCCTCCCCTCCATCCTTCCAAGAAAAAAAAACATCAAAATGTGCTTCTACAGTACCGGTACTTGTTTATCATGCTTTCGAAAGCAGATTTTAAGACCTTTGTTTCCCTGACTAATTTCTGTTGATGTGCCCAGTAGATTATTATTTTTTTTTTTTTTAATTGAATTTATCCATTCACCTCTCTCTTAGGAAATAAGTTGTTTGGGGGTTGGAAATTTATTTGTTGAAGACACAGTAAATCATTCATATAAACATACACACAAAAAATTAAATCTGAAGCATAGATGTACATACATTCCATTTTTGGCTAATTTCCATTTAAAGAGATGTACCGGTACATGTTTTTTCAATATATATATACATGTTTGTTTCAAAGAAAATAAAATAAAATTTTCCTTTCGATCAAGTAACATTAATGATAACATCGAGCCTGACCCAAGATTTACAGATATTTTTAAGTTGCTCACAGTGTAACTCTTAAACTTGATACGACTAATAATTTTTTATGTACAACTTTTTTCAGTTTGACTACTGGATGTAACCAGTAAATCAGGTCTGGATTTAATAGTTTAAATGAATTTTTACAAAATTCAAACAACTCAAAATACGATATGGCATCGCAATGTTTCTTTTACGCAATCACACAAATTAAAATGCTGTATGATCTGTCAGAACCTGGAAATCTGTATGAGAACAAAGATTTTATATATGATGAAAATTGAATATATGTAAGACAGATGCAATTTTATCATAAAACACAAAGCAAAGACAAATTGTGTTTTTCAGTCTAATGTAATTTTTTTTCGGTACTTATTGTTTATATATATAACTATGCCTGTGATAGTGTTGAAAAACTAAACTAGATATTCAACACCAAAAAAAAATTGTCAACGATGATTTCAATTGAAATATGCTTATGGTATTTTTTTTTAAGTATAAAAATTCAGCATCTATGTGTTTGGTTGGTTCAATTGTGTTTACATACTCTTGGATTGGTAAGCTTATGGAAATTAATATCTGCAGGATATTGAACTTCATTCCTTCCGTTAAATGTTGGTGCATTAAAGAATACCCGAGAGGTTACTTGCGATAGAAAATCAACTCCTATTGATTGTGAAGAATTGTTATTGTGTGAGTTTTTTTCAACAACAAGGTAATTTTTTAATGGAACATTATGCATATCTTGTATATATATCCAGAACATGGTTTTTGGTAGGTTTTTATTATTTTTTTGTTGACAATTATCAGTTACTACTTATTAAAACAATTTTTCTCACATACCTGTTGTTGTGTTTTAGTTGAACCTTTATCCCATACAATTGTTCTAGTATACAAACATGCTATCAATTGACATTAATTTGTTAAACGAAAGATGTAAATATAAACAATGAAGTGCTTTCTTTGATGATTCATGCGGGTTATGAAAGTAGCGAGCAATGCAGAAAAAATAACGCGGGTTATGTATTTTTTCTGCAATGTTGCCACCTTTATATCCCTCATGAATCATCAAAGAAAGCACTTCCCATACCAAAAAAAGCACTAAAAAGTTATACCTATAAAGCCTCAAAAAAGTTACCAAAAAGTCATAACTAAGTTAGCACAATTTGGAACCATCTCCCCAAGTATGGTTCCAAATTAGCATTAAAAATTTATGACTATTTTGTAACTTTTTTCTTAAGTACAAAAAAGTCATAACTAGAGTGTAACTATGCACAATTTATTTTTTGCATAAAAATAAAACAAGTACAAAAAAGTTATCAAAAACTTACAGAAAAGTTTTCATTTAAGTACAGAAAAGTTATACATATAGTTACAGAAAAGTTATAGATATAGGTACAGAAAAGTTATACATATAGTTACAAAAAAGTTATAGATGTAGGTACAGAAAAGTTATACATATAGTTACAGAAAAGTTATCTTTTAGGTACAGAAAAGCTATAGATGTAGGTACAGAAAAGTTATAGATGTAGGTACAGAAAAGTTATAGATGTAGGTACAGAAAAGTTATAGATATAGGTACAGAAAAGTTATACATATAGTTACAGAAAAGCTATAGATGTAGGTACAGAAAAGTTAACATTTAGGTACAGAAAAGCTATAGATGTAGGTACAGAAAAGTTATAGATGTAGGTACAGAAAAGTTATCATTTAGGTACAGAAAAGTTATACATATAGGTACAGAAAAGTTATCATTTAGGTACAGAAAAGTTATAAATGTAGGTACAGAAAAGTTATAGATGTAGGACAGAAAAGATTCAGATGTAGGTTTAGAAGGAACAGAAAAGTTACTGCAGCAAAGGCTAACACATTTATATACATTTAAAAATATGTAACAGGTGTTGGCACAAAAAGATATGATGGAGGTAGATTAAAAACAGTTACAAATGTTGGCACAAATATTTTTAAAATGGTAAATATAGTTATATAGATAAAAAGTTATCTTTATAGGTATAAAAGCTGCAGTTATTGGCACCAAGAACTTTCTATAATATTTTTTACGCTTGTGCATAAATGAACAAGCATACACTTTATAATCATAATTTATAACAAACGATATTAAAGAGTTACTGTACTACATATCAAGATTGATTTGCACCAATATCCTTCATTTGGATTTCATTAGCTACTATTAAATATACATATATACACCTATTTATCACATTACATAATCAACATAATTACTGCATTATCTGCTGAGCAGATAATTTACATTTATTAATAAATAAATAAATGAAGTGTCAATAAATATACACCATTGCACTAATATCATTTCTTTCAACTTTTGTATTGTTGGTATTATCTGAAGTAAATGTACATATTACTGATGTTCCTTTCTACTCCATATCCAATGCATTAACACATTAATAAATATATTGTTCATAATCAACAATAGTAGTAATACTTTTGAGAACTGCAGAAAAAAAGCAAACAAAAACAACATCAAATACACCAAATGTCTACTAGCTGACATTTTGTCCTTAGTAAGGACATGGAATAACTTGTCACGGAGTTTTGTTACACATGGCCTTTTTTTCGTGGGAGGTGTGGGCACGAACACGGAAAAAGTTCATGTGGAAGAATGTCTCGTCTAATTGTCCACGTTGGTCTTCTTACGCTCATGGGAAATGAGGGCACTGATTTTCGTTCTCATGGAGTACTTTATTGCGCTTTCGGTGTCCTTTCCTTTGATGACAGCAAATGCTGTAAAAAAGATAGTGCATCTTAGTTGATGATTAGATACCTTTGTGCAAACATAATATTAATATTTTGTTCTAGATTTAATCTAGATATTTAAAATTGCACGTTAGCTCAACAATTTCATTATTATTTTATACATGTATGTATAGTTTTTGTATAGTAGAATTCTGTTGTTTTATCTTCATTTAAGGTCTAAAAGGACATCTGTCTATAAAAATGTGAATTAAAGTACATTATAATTAAAATACTTTAAATAGTTTAGCATTTTCAAATTTTAATATATTAAACCAAAAAATATGCTTTAAAAATTGTCCCCAGCGGGATTTGAACTCATGACTTACAGGTCCATAGTGAACTCACCAACCCACTGCGCTATGCGATAACAATTTGTCGAAAGAAATTATTGATAAAATTATACTAGATTTTATTGTTTATTTCGATAAATGATATGTCACAACATGGAGGTGTCCCATACCACCTTAAAGACAAACTTTTCTCAGATTTAGCCAGATGTCCTAAAGAGAGCAAACGGACATATTTCATGTATAAACTTACCAATGATGGTGTTCACAATCTGTCGATTCAAACCGTACTTTCCATTTGTTCCCATAAGATTACCCCTCAAGACCAACTCTTCATTCGTGTAGAATACTGACATAAGGTAACGAGCCATTGCTGTTCCACTCTCCTTCTTTCTGCTTTCTGATACCCTGATGTCTTTTGGATACACAAAAACGCCACTGTTTGGCATAAGCTCCATCATCTGTTTACAAAAAAATATAGAGATTTATAATTTTTTAGCGGTTGTCTTGCAAAGAAAGCTACCTCTATTACTAATATGAACACTGAAAGAAAGCATTTTACAGTAAATTCTTGAAACGATCAGTTTTTTAAAGAAATAAAGTGGAATAGAAGGCTCAGTCAGTGTAGTAATATAAATGAATATATTTAATTGTGGGTGTCATATGATAATAAATTTATCACTCTTTTTCAATTCAGCATTAAATTTATTTTTGAATTGAAGATGAGTAGAGCAAGAATGTGAAATTAGCCAACAAAACACTTACACCACTCTTTTCAGCCAAATCTTTTGGAATTACACCAGCTCGTGGAAGGCCATTCTTTTGCGTTTTCCATTATCCTTAAAGAGACAAATGTACACTGTTATGGGTATTCAGAAATCTTAAGTGACATAATTTTTGTAACATATCAATGTCTTCTACTGGTGTTTTGAAATCAAGGGTGTGAACCAAGTTTAAACACAAGCATAATTGATATTAAAACATTTTTAAAATTTTTAATTCATAATTAAATGTAATGAAAGTGAAAATTTCACAATATTTCAATATTTTGTATATTATAATTTGTCAAGAGTCAGATTTGATTCCAAGATAAATAAAAAGTCAATGCTTTAGATAAGAATAACAATTTTAAACACTCCTTACCAGGTTGGCTTGTTGCACAGGTACATGAAGTTGACCTCAAAGTTTCTAACTCTTTCTCCATTTCTGCAAGTTTTTTCTGTACAGCATTAACCCCTTGCTCCTTTTCTTTGAGGGCAGATTTACATTTCTCAATTTCATCTTCCGTGGGTATAGTCTCCATCTGAAAAAGAAGGTTTAGATTTGAAAAAAAATTAAATATTTGTTACTATCGCATCAGTCTGAATGTAATTTTTTCAGGTATGAATATATTACCACACAGTTTTGCAGTAAAGTAACTATTTATAGGATTAGCTTACCCCCAAAAGATAATCTCATTTACCCTGTAATATTTGGGAATATTCACTTATTTTTGGAAGCAAAATGAAGCGTTAGAAAATCATGCAAAACATATTAAAAAAATAACATATTACATAGGTAAATAAATCAAGTTTATGTGCATCATATATATTTTGACCCAAATTACATTTTACTAATTATTAACTATTAAGTTTTGTTATACTTTCATGTTAAATACTGAAATCTGATTGGTTTCGACGCAGTTCATAATCCGTTCTATTACCCTCAGCGTTAGCAACGCACTTAGCAACGGGTAACATTAAAAATTGTAACATGTGCGAAAATTATGCGCGTACGGTTCGCCGTAGAATTCACGTTATTCCTATGTAAAAGCAGTTAAGTTTTCTTTAAAATTAAGACATTCAGTATAACAAAATAAATAGTGCCTGTTTGGTAGGATAACAGTTGAAATTGACACCCCCCGAAAACCATTGTCAACCTCCGCTTCGCGTCGGTTGACAATGATTTTCTCGGGGTGTCATTTTCAACTGTTACCCTCCCAAACAGGCACTATTTATATAATATGGAGGTGGAAATAGCTTACCAGTCAAATTTGACTAACACAAACGTAGAATGGTTTTAAATGAACTTGATATTATTATTAAATTTATGGAGAAAATATGGCAACATATAGTTTCTCTTTTTTGAAAGGTTGAATTAATATCGAGGTAGAGCTAGTTTGATTTGAATTCATGTATAACCGGCCTTGGAGAACTACTTTCAAAATACATTTGCAAGCCCCTCCTCCATTACCTCATCTGTGTCGTCAGATTAAGCTCCCGGACTTCTTTCCTTGCAAGGAAGCTGTCAAGAATTTCATCCCCTTTTTCAATTTCTTCTGCCATCACAGGGATCTAAATTGAATTCAAAAGCACCAGGTTTAAATACTGTATAAATTTAACAATGTGGTACCTGAGAAGATTCGAGCGTGAACATTCATATAATTTTTGAAAACATTGTATAACATCGTAACACTTTAATATACATGTAAATAATAAAAACTCATTCAATATAAAAGTTGCCACCATTCTCTTTTTTTTTAATTGCATTTTAACTACATTAATTACCTTGGAAAAGGAGGAAGCTGTGGAATTCTGCTTGTTTAAATGAATTTACTGTAAGTTTTCGTAAAAAAAATGGAGGGAATCATACTCGGTATATGTTAATATAAACAAATAAATAACATTATTATAGCGCCTTATCTGACATAAAAGACAAAAGCGTTTTACAAACATTCTAGAGAAGGATTTATTTTTGTTTTAAATTTACATCGTAAAAGTACCCCAAAAATTGCCTCGGAACCCCACACCCCCGGCAAACTTAGATGATATCCCTTAACCCCTCCCACGCTCTCCTCCTCGCTCTCTCTGGAATTTTTTTTAAAGGTATAATTGGGAAGCATCGAGTATATGTAAGCTCGCTCACTTTTCCATTCATTGTAAAAGGAATAACAGGCATTGCATGGGGTGGGTGGTGGAAATATACAAAGTATATACCTAACGAATCTATTCTAATGTTAATTCCTCTATAATTCTTTATATGTGCGCCCGTAAGGCAACTCCTTCAAAACTCAATTCTTGTTATATAAATTTACAAGAATAATCGCTACTTATTGCGAGAAAAAGTGCCCCGCCCTCTTTTGCTACTTGCCTGAGAGAGGAAGATGGCTAAAACAGGCTGTGAATGTCGCCTAATCCCATTCGATATACTATATTGAATAAATTGTTTAAATATAACTGTCACCTCAAATGACATTTATGGGACAAGAGAGATAACTCGGGATATCTTAGACCATAATTATTTTACTGTATAATGAGTTTTTGTTAGTGTTTGTTACATGTACGTATTTGTGTTATTATTTCGAGGAAGTTATTGTAAATCTATAATTTCTTAACTTACATTTAAAATCCATATGCATATATTTATAACTTCATATTACTGTTTATAGTTTTGATATTTGAATAGTTTGATATGTCTTGACAGAGACATAAATTATGTCTCTGGTCTTGATTATCACAATAGAAATATATCTATTGAACAAAAAAAAATCAATTTACATGTATGTAAAATTCATGCCCCCCCCCCCCCCCGCAAAAAAACCCCACCAATATATATAAACACTTCTTTTTCCACTTCACATCACCTATCGGCCTAAGTTGTTTCAATGTCGATCAAGAATCGGAAACTCAATTCATTATAATCGTGTGGTGTACTTAATTAATTTTAATTTGATAAAATAAAATTCAGTAAACAACTGTGACGTAAAGAGAAACAATCAATGCAAATGAATTTGCAAGTGCATGATTAACCGCTTATTTACTAAATCAACCGATATTTCAAAGTACTCGATGCGGCATTATTTTTGGTCTCGCTGAATAACACGATAATTTTTTGTGATCCTTTGTCATCGTTTTATGAAATTGAAAGTTGACCGATTTAAAAAAAAAAGTAGGGGGGGGGGGGCAGGAATCGGTTTGAATTTGCATGGTAAAGTATACTCAAAACACCAAAACAAGCTTTGGACACATCCCACCTCCACACACCTTTCTGACATACCGGTATGCTCCTTATGACGTACTTGATTTTGCGATCATTTCAAATAGTTTCCCGTTCAGTGACGATCGATGCTTTGATTTATTTATTTTTTTGGTTCTCGTCTTCTTACACCAAAAAAAATTGTAATAAAGAATTTAAAATTCAAACCACACAGAAATGACAAGTAAATAAGAAAATTATAACAGCGATGTTGATTTTTATAATTAGGGTCAAGATATACATGAAAATAGAAATATTTTTTTTCTGGAGTCTCTTTACGTGTTACTGGTCATATTTAAATATAATTTCTCATGAATCAAGTTAACTCAGATGATTAAAAACTATTAGATTCAGAATATATACATTGCAGAAAATTAAATAATTGTGCTTCCTGATTGAATGAATGTTTATTTCTCTCAAACCATATCAATGGTATATACATGAGGTACCAAAAAATATATACATATTTACAAATGTACAAATGCAAGGTCAAGTAAGGAAGAGTAGAGAATGAAATTTAAATAAATCAAGCTAATACTGTTTTATAACTAATATGGACAATATTTCATAATAAATCAATATCTATAGTATTCATAAAACTAACATTTGAGGAGTGTTTTTCATCAATTAATTTGATGCGGACTAAAGAAAATGCCCGACATCCATAAGTTAACGTTATTCCATAATGAGCAAATTATAGGACATCTTTCTATGTTACTCCATCTTTCAGTTTCAGTTGGTAGTTTATGATCACAGGTTCTATTTTTTTTTTAAGTATGATTCTTTGATCGTTTGGAAGTTTCTTAAAACAAGTATCTGTCCAAAGCATTTTTCTTTAAAATTCTGTATAATTCAAATATTTGAGGGAATTTTCTACATTTCTGAACCAATCTTTAGAAACTGATATATATGAGAGTTTCTTTAGCAATGGATTTTAACTAGTTGATGCTAGAAAAAACTTTCATTAATCCAGACATAAGAAAGACCACATGAATTCAGTATATCTCTTACATATTTCAACCATGGGTGTATACATTCATGTATAAACGAACCCTCAATAAAGTATTTATAAAAATAGCGATACATCACATGCTTAAATTTACAATCATGCGCTACGTACTTTGACTAAATTTCAATTTTCAATTCAATGGTTTATTGACATCACCATGTTGGCATTCAGTCAAAATGAAATCAAATAACAAACAAAAGAAAATTGTAACATAAAGGCTACAGCATGCAAGACAGTTTTATACAATACTTCATAGTCCCTGGAACTGTTTTCTCTGCATAAAACATTTATCCAAGTAGATACATAGACGTTTTGTAGTATTATAGTCACATGGATTAACGGTTTCTTTTATGGGATCAATACCACAGTACAATTCATCATTGAAAATAACACAATAATGAAATCGAAGATTGTCATACACAGGACAGTAAAGTACAAATGTTTTTCATTTTCGACTAATAATTTACAAGCATAGCATAAACGTTTTTCCTTTGGGATAATTGGTTAACAATATCTACCTGTTTCAATGAATAGTGAATGTGCACTTAATCTTGTTAGCTTGGATCTGTCATGCTTTTTCAAGGAAAACTTTAAGTAATCTTGCAACTTGTACTCGTTAGTATTTAAAATATTTTACTGTAAAAATGAAGTTTTCCTGAGTTAGAGGATGAGATTTTGTTCAATTGCTCAAAGATGTTTTGCCATGAAGTATAACTCTTTTTCGAAGCTAACTATTTGTCTTCTTTAAAAGCTGATACTAACATTGCATTATTATATGTGGTATTTGATTCCATATTTCTTAGTCTGATTTAAACATGCATGTTTTCATAACAAAAATAGTAAAGTGGATAAGAACCTAGTTCAGCATTGACTGCTAAATTTGATGCTTTTCTGCGTACATCTTTGAATATATGATTTTGATTTTTTTCAAATGGAAAACGTTCTGACGATTTTAGATCTAGTTTATAGTCTGAGATCCGTATTTCAGATCCATATGTTATGATTGGTACAATCATTGAATGGAATAGTTTAAGTAACACTTGAACTGAAAGGTTATTATTTCCAGGTATACTTGATTTTAGTGCATAATATGCCTTTTTAGCTCGTTCTGAAAGTTGTTCAGAGGCAAACTTAAGCTTTCCATTTGATGTAAACACTTGTCCAAAGTATTTATATTGATCTGTTATAGGTACAATGTTATGCTTATAATAAAAACCATACATATCTTTCACTGTTGTTTTTCTGGAAAAAATCATTGCATTGGTTTTTTCCATATTAACTTGTAACTGCCAATCAGTACTAAAAGTTTACCTTACCCCAATAAGTAATCATTCGAACCTTGGTATATATTATCAGTGGATATCGCCCAGTTTTCCCTATATACTGCTATTAAATACATATCCTTCACTTTTCAATTAATATCTTATTAATATGATGATTATTATTTACTAATGATCAAATTATTTTTGATTAAACATATATCGATTTTCCAAATGTTTCTCACATTTAATTTTTCTGTAGGCTGTACATTAATCGCAAAATGTAATGATAAGAACGGTTGTTTTTGACACTATTTGAGGTCAATTTTTACAATCTTATGAAAATTACATGTAGATGTTTTGCAGCGCGGACCTAGAGGGAGGGTGGGGGGGGGGGGTCCAGACCCCCCCCCCTTTCCCCACAAAATTCTGATTCCTTTAATTCACATTAAATAAATACCATAAATTAATATCTCAGACCCCCCCCCCCCCGACACAGACACACTCAAATAACACGACCGGACCTCCCCTGGAAAAAAATTCTGGATCCGCGCATGTTTCGAATCCATATTATGGCGGATTCGGGACATCTTATTTTAGAATAAGAATTGTAATTAGAATTAAGGTTACAAAATGCAATTAAAATCGTATAAATATATTATAAGCAAACTCTGTTAATTGATTACATCTTATTTACAAATGTTAAAAAATAGATAAATAAAAATATAAACCGGCTGCTTCATGGTCAGTAGGTTAATGATAAATTTATATGAAGTAGAAACAATTAACTCCAATGAAACCAAACTTCATATTATTCTACGTTAAAAAAAAAAAAGACGTAAATTGGTTTTTCACTTGGTTTTGTCCTTTCTTTTGATAAATTTTTCTACAGTGAAATATTTTCACCTTTATTTTTTTTTTAAAATCCAAATCGTTGTTTTAACGTTTGAATATTTTGTAACGTAGAGTTTATCCTTTGAAAAGAAAAGGATGGCTTTCCAAAAAGGATTGTTTAGGTAAATAGTTACAACCTAACCGGAAAACTCGATATTTCTTAAATGCGCATGCGCATTGTCCGCCATTAGAACGAATATTTCAGAATAGGAAGTTGGACGTAGCAAAAATACCCGATATTCTGTCATGTTTATGCTCTCCTCTTATGTTGTACGTTAGATCGGAAAGCAACATGTTTTCAATATTTCGGTAGGTAGAGATACTTTTCGATTTATGCATACTTAAAGTGGAAATTGCAATGCGAAGACCGTGGTTTTTTTTTTTCACTGTCTTAGCATAAAAAACAAAACCCGATGTTAGACAGCTGATGCTAGCACAAATATGATGACATATGTCTAGACACATATTGATATGCCTGATAAAGTTCCTGGCATCATGAATGGGGAGATTTTTCTTTCAATGGGTGACAAAACATCGTAATCTTGACCCCAATTTGTACACACGGTAAACACGGAACCTCGGTTTCCTTTTTTGGGAGTTGACATTTACACACCAAAAAAAAATATGTTCTATAACGTAACCGTTGATGACAGCGTAATTAGCCGGCTTGTTTGTATTTATTCTGTTAATTAAGGATCCGAGTATCCCTTCCTCGTGGTTTTCGTGTCTTGAAAGACACGATTATGCAAAAAGGTGTCTGAGTATACTCCTCTGTGTGCTAACACCCACGTATTTGTATATTCCTGGAGTGGTGTTATGCAGTATCATATCATAGGAGTCCTTCTTTCTAATTGTGTTCCTCTGTAACAGGTACTTGATGTTTGTTATCAATGGGCAGCTGTTAAACTGTTACAATTTCCCCTCCTGTAATGTTTATTATTGGGTCGGAGAAGATACCTTTATTATACACCTGAGTTTTACAGTTGTTGTCAAACATAGATATGACTCACTTCGTGTGTATAAGTCAACTTCATTCATAAGCACTGCTATTCAGGTCGCAGAGGAAGCTTTTATTGAATTAGAAAATATTTGTCATGGAAGTGAGTCACTTTGAAGACTAAACACACTTACAGGATTTGTATTATTATCAGGTAGGCTGATGAGTAACTCCAGTACATGTGTGCTTTTAAGAGCACTTGCATGTAGTTCATTCAGTAGTCTATTGGTCATCCATAATCATTTTAAATCATTTTTTGAAAATAGAGTTGAGAAAGAGAAATTTTGATGTTTTTTGTGTTTTTTTGAAATTTTTGAATTTTTGTTGAAGTTTCATTGTTTATAAAGCAAAAAAAAAAAATTATAAAATATTTGTTGAAATTAAGAAATAATTCTGAATTATGGGATATTATAAAAATAAATGCATATATGAACAATATTCAAGTATATGACAGGTTATGGAAAGGCTTTTGGAATTTTTTTGAGGAGTTAAAGATATGTTATATTTAAAGTGTATTTTAATACTAGTTTAAAGCAGTCACAATAGGGTCTAATGTGAACAACAAGTGAAAATGATCTTTTAAAAAAGGATAACCTTTTAATAGAGTTTCTCTTTTTAAGGAAAACTCCATTCTGATTTTAGTACGTTGAATTGTTCACTACTTATATGGCGCTTGTTAAAATATTATGCTTGAAATTGAAAAGCGTCAACATTTTGGTGTATAGAATCACCTTTGTTTAATTCACATGTCTTTAGCCATTTTGAATATTTTTGTGTAAAAAAGGAATCGGATACTTTTATGATGGGAATTTCAGCTTTTTTTTTAGAAGAATTATCAAATCAAGGGCTTTGCAATATTCCCTTATTTCATCTTGTTTGTGTCTTTTCTGTAAATGTTTCTTCGATGCATCATGCAAGTCATTAAGAAATTGGCTTATATTTTTATATTGGCTAAGTGGTCTCGGTTGATTGAATACAGAACTTTGTATTTTGAAATCTCTATTGGTTTAACATGTTGAAGTGCAAATACTCTCAGTGATTTTTTTTAGGTCATCTGTTCTTGTATCGATTGTCAGTTAAGCCTTAATTACCACCATATCATAATCTAGTAAATATTACCTGTTATGGAACTCTTTTCATTTCAATTCCTATTAATTTCCATCAGACTTATATAAAAATACACGGAGTTGCCAGACACGGATGTGTTAATGAAATGTGAACATCTGCGTTATTCCCATTTGTTCTCTCAGTTCTTTAATTAAGTTTTTTCTCTTTCAGATGCGTGCAATAAAGAATGGCAACCATAGAGCCCAACATAAATGTCACGTTATTTCAAGAACTGAAAAAGAAGTACCCAGATATTCCCGATTATGTCGTCACTAGTAAGATGCAACAGGTATGGTCTCCAATTAGTACTGATCAAGTGTAAAGCTTATAATTTGGGCATTATGGCCTTTTTATGACAATGTCTGCAAGGAATATTTCTTCTCTTTCAAGTTTTCAGATTTTTTATTTTATAGAAATGTATGCTGCAATAAAAAATTAGGAGTATTCGATTAGTTTGTTATATGTTTTTAAAATTACCATATTTTCCCCAGCCTACACAGGGCAGCATTGTCGAACAGACTTTTTGATTCTGATAAATATTGCTGTGAATTAAAATCACAATCTGTAATATTGTGTCCTCCCCAACTTAGTTTGCAACTTTTCAGTTAAATTATCAACCTTTATTGTCTAAAAAATGTAGAATTTGTTGAGTGAAAACTTGTACTGACATTTAAAAACCTTTACATGCGTAAAATATATTAATGTTTAACCTTTAATATTGATTTTTTATGGCAAATGGACATTGAATGTTCATTAAATGACATTCTTATATTGATGATTTCAGCATAAAAATGACAGAGCCAAATGCATAGCAGTCCTGGATGGTGAAAATGACAATTATTTATTTGGACCAGCTCCTCCGTTACACACTTCCTATCAAGAGATTCCCATAAATCCCGCTGAAGGTAGGAAGAGAAGCGACTCGGGATCTAGCGGGATCAGCAGCACCAGCACAAACAGCATGTCTAGCTCCTCGTCCGTGCCGTACACCAATCCCAATGGGGGCAAGAACAACTACCAGGGACATTCAAACGAGGCTCTAGGCCCGCCATCATCGTTGGGTGGTAATAACATAGATCAGTTTATTCCATCTTCAAGGAATATTTCATACAGCCCGAGTGAGCAGTACATGTTTGGGGGACGCGTCCCCTCAGGACATAATTACCCCCACGTGCCATCCTCAAGTCCGTCTGTCCTGAGGCAGGCACATGGTGGCAGCCACTTCACACCCCCTGCCCAGATAAGCCGGCCCACTCCTCACTGCATTGAAATTCAAATTCAACAGCGCGTGCTTCCGCAAGATCAGTACCGCCAGAACATGTCTGGCTATAACCAAAAACAGCAACCTTTTCCAACCTGGTCCAGAACCAGCACTGGGAATGTGAGTAACTGTAATTCAGGGGGAGGGTATAATAGTCTGGATCGCCAAAGCCCCAGGCCTCGACGGCCGGTTCCCCCATTGCCAACTTCCCAAAATGACTCGAGAGTTGGTCCTCTCCAGTTTGGGCCTCCCCAAAAGCAGTTCATTAGCTCCCCTACAACTCCCCAGCAGGAGAAACACTCATCGCAAAAGACTATTTTCTTGCAGCCTGTGTCAACTACGCCGGAGAGAATTCCCCATAATTCTGGGGAGTATGGTGTACATCCATCTACCAGTGACCCCAACTTGCCCCCAACGTATCCCCCCTTAACCCAGGGGTTACCGGGTAATCCCAATCAACCCAATGCAACTTTCACTCTTCGATCTCCTCTGTATATACATGCGAACGACACAGAGCCAAATAACCCTGGCACGCCTGGTTACAATCCCTATTTGCCAACAGATCATTTGAATGGCCAATACCATAACTTAAAGTACGGAGAACCCGCGTGTATTCTTAATATAGGGGGTGCTACAAATCCCCCTTCATATCAAGTGTTTCCAGTGACAGGAGGTGCTAGTGATTCAGAGCAAATGTTCGGACACCAATTTCTCCCCAACCCGGGGAACCGGTGTGCGATTTCTGGGCATTCGCCTTATGTGAGGACTCCAAGTTCTGAAAGTGACCGTAGGTCGATTCCCACACCCCCAGGGGAGGACAGACACATGGTGAACCCCCAGGTCATGTTCCCGCCTGTAAGTATAGGGGCGGTCACTGAACCCACCCCGGTAGACAGGCCGGTCTCATCCTCGGGGGGAGGACAGGAGGAGGCAGACTATACAAGAGGTAAGTCTATTTCATTTACTTGTTTTATAGCTTACTGTGGAAGCATCTTTTTTATTTTGTGGGAGCATAACAATATACATTGATGTTCTTCAGTGTTGGAACAAAAATGACAAGTTTGTGGAGATGTAATATTGAGGCCTTGAGAAAGAAAAAGAAAAACCATATCTAACAGGTTAAATTGTAGAAAATGATCCCCCCCCCAACCGTGTACAGAAATGCTAATACATTGTGCGAGCTTCCTATTGTTGTTTGTGAATAAATGGAAAAAACTTTGTATCCACAAACATAAAACTTCCACAAATGAAGACAGTTGCACAGTTAACTGTTATGTTCTGTCCTTTTGATTGGCAGTATGTGACATGGGATTTTAATGTAAATGTTGATTTTCTTTGTTAAAATTCTTTGATTTCTTCATCTTTTGACATGTACCATGGTACAGATGTCTTCACAGAGACATTGATTAAAGCTTTTCATGGAATAGGACCAATTCTTCCATGTTTCAAAGTAAACTTGAATGGAGTGTAATTATTAATGTGTTTTTCACTATGAAGTGACTAGATGTATATTTGTAATGACTGACTGCTAACCCCCGTTTTGGTGAAAGATTTAATGATTCTGATTCGACCTCTTTGCAGCGCTCTTGAAATTTCAAAGAGAGAAAATGGAGAATCTGAAGCAGGACTTGGAGTCAGAGCTGAGGAAGCTGATCAAGACGAGGTCAGAGGTCAAACAGATGGAGAAGAACATGCTGGAGAGGAAGAAAAACAAGAGTTACAACCAGCAGCCTGTACATACCCTCTCTCTCTCTCTCTCTCTCTCTCTCTCTCTCTCTCTCTCTCTCTCTCGCTCTCTCTCTCTTATTTCTGTAAATTTGAAAATTTTTGAGAAGATTTTTATATTACACAAATTGAATAATATTTTGCTTGGAAATTATCAGTGAGGTCATTGAATAATATCTAACTATATTATTTCTCAGTGAAACATTATATATCACTAAGAAACACTGAAAGTTTTGTTTTACCAATAAAAAAATCCGTGTTTACTTTACAGCAACTGTTGTTTTGAAATTAAGTTTATCCTTTTGTGGGTCTCTTATGACGTGACAATGAGAAAATTTGTTAGAATTATTATACCCCCGCTCCGAAGGAGAGGGGGTATACTGTTTTACCCTTGTGTGTCTGTCTGTCCGTCCGTCTGTCTGTCCGTCTGTAACAAAAATTTCTGTCGCATTTATCTCAGAAACTATTTATCGCAGACGCTTGAAATTTTAACACAGTGTTTGTTAAGGCATGCCATATCATGGGATATATTTTTGTACCAATCGGATGTCAACTTCCTGTTAAATGACGACTTTGCATATTTTTTAACCAAAATTTTCAAACAAATTTTCGTCAAAGATTTCTCAGCAACTATTTATTGCAGATGCTTGAAATTTTAAAACAGTGTTTGTTAAGGCATGCCATATCGTGGGATATATTTTTGTACCAATCAGACGTCAACTTCCTGTTAAATGACGACTTTGCTTATTTTTTAGCCAAAATTTTCAAACAAATTTTCGTCAAAGATTTCTCAGCAACTGTTTATTGCAGATGCTTGAAATTTTTACACAGTATTTGTATAGGCATGCCATATTGTGGGATATATTTTTGTACCAATCAGACGTCAACTTCCTGTTAAATGACAACTTTGTTTATTTTTAGCAAAACTTTTCAAACAAATTTCCGTCAAAGAATTCTCAGCAACTGTTTATCGCAGATGCTTGAAATTTTTACACAGTGTTTTTTAAGGCATGCCATATGGTGGGATGTATTTTTGTACCAATCAGACGTCAACTTCCTGTTAAATGACAACTTTGTTTATTTTTAGCAAAACTTTTCAAACAAATTTCCGTCAAAGAATTCTCAGCAACTGTTTATCGCAGATGCTTGAAATTTTTACACAGTGTTTTTTAAGGCATGCCATATCGTGGGATGTATTTTTGTACCAATCAGACGTCAACTTTCTGTTAAATGACGACTTTGTTTATTTTTTGCCAAAATTTTTAAAAAAATTTCCGTCAAAGAATTCTCAGCAACTATTTATTGAGATGCTTGAAATTTTAACACACTATTTGTTTAGGCATGCCATATTGTGGGATATATTTTTGTACCAATCGGATGTCAACTTCCTGTTAAATGACGATTTTGCTTATTTTTTAACCAAATTTTCAAACAAATTTTCATCAAAGATTTCTCAGCAACTATTTATCGCAGATGCTTGAAATTTTAACACAATATTTGTATAGGCATACCATATCGTGGGATATATTTCTGTACCAATCGGGTGTCAACTTCCTGTTAAATGATGACTTTGTTTATTTTTAGCCAACATTTTAAAACAAATTTTCGTCAAAGATTTCTCAGCAGCTATTGATTGCAGATGCTTGAAATTTTAACACAATATTTGTATAGGCATGCCATATCATGGGATATATTTCTGTACCAATCGGGTGTCAACTTCCTGTTAAATGACAACTTTGTTTATTTTTAGCCAACATTTTAAAACAAATTTTCGTCAAAGATTTCTCAGCAGCTATTGATCGCAGATGCTTGAAATTTTAACACACTATTTGTTTTGGCATGCCATATTGTGGGATATATTTTTGTATCAATCGGACGTCAACTTCCTGTTAAATAATGACTTTGTTTATTTTTTGCCAAAATTTTCAAACAAATTTTCGTCAAAGATTTCTCAGCAGCTATTTATCGGAGATGCTTGAAATTTTTACACAGTGTTTGTTTAGGCATGCTATATTGTGGGATATATTTCTGTACCAATCGGATGCCAGCTTTCTGTTAAATGTCGACTTTGCTTATTTTGCATATTCACATCAGAGCGGGGGTATCACTAGTGAGCATTGGCTCACAGATATCTTGTTTTGTCTCGAAAATCATTTTTGATACACATACTGGCATTTTCAAACCTCCATTTCAGTTGGAGGATGTGACTCGACTGCGGGAGATAAATCGACGTCTCCAAGCAGACATACAGGTCATGACCAGGGAGATTGACATGTATAACAATGGGCAAAGTAGGTATCACTGTAACATTGTGCTGGGTACAAGAAAAAATGATCTATTATATGAATAGGTGCTGTATACAGGGGTTATGTTTGTCAGACACTGTATACAAGGGTTATGTTTGTCAGACACTGTATACAAGGGTTATGTTTGTCAGACACTGTATACAGGGGTTATGTTTGTCAGATACTTTACATAGGGGTTATGTTTGTCAGATACTGTAATAATTTTCAGGTACTGTATACAGGGGTTAAGTGTGTCGGATACTGTATACAGGGGCTGTTTGTTAGATACTGTAATGTTTGTCATATACTGTATACAGGGGTTTTGTTTGTTGTTTGCTGTATACAGGGGTTACGTGTGTCGTATACTGTATACAAGGGTTACGTGTGTCGTATACTGTATACAGGGGTTATGTTTGTCAGATATACAAGGGCTCTGTTACTTAGATAAGGAAAGACAGAAAAGGCCACTTCAATCTTGAGGAAGTTATTTAATGTAGGAAACTTGTAGAGTAAAACGACTCAAAATTAAACGAAAAAAGAAAAAGGAAGATGTGCTAACCACAAGAAACTATTCATGTTCCTGACTTTGAATCATCTAGTTATATAGTTATTCTTACTATATACATGTACATGTAAATGTTAAGGGCATAAAATATTGAAATAATGTGCTGAGGAAAATTTGTAAAATTTTAATATGCATTAAATTTTCTTCTTGGAATAATTGAATTTAATTGTATACAAACTTTTGTATGATTCTTAGTTAAGTGTCACAGTTAGTTATACAATAAATTGTCAGCACAGATAATTTAAAAGTTCTCATTTCCTTCCCCTGTCACAGGTATGATATCTTTAAAGAATGGGTCATTTTTCTATAAATAGAAATGAGTCATCTTCTGTGACATACTCTGTTTGTATAAACATGAGCTCATATTATATGGTCCCCTTTAATATGCCAATATGATTCAGCGGCAAGCAGAGAAATAGATATGTTGTCATTAGATAACAGTAGACAATCAAGTGTCATAAGTCACTGATGCAGTAATCAATAGCTGAGATGACTTCCTATACAAAAGAGAATTGATTTTTGTATCAATTACATAGAGTGTCAAATATAAAGTAGAAGTACTGTTCATACACATCATTATCATCAGTTAGGGAAATAATGAATTGTAAGCAATTAGTGATGTAAGAGGTCTCGTTCTAAATATAGAAATGATGTCAGCCTATGACATATATTTGAATAAAATGAAACTCCTCACTTGATAGATTTCTGGTTTTTGTAATGAATGATAATATATTAGTGATGTTAGAAGTCTCATTCTATATATAGAAATTATCTCAGGCTAAGAAGTATCTTGTAATGACATTAAACACATTGGATGAAGTGTGATTTTTATGTTTTGTGACTTTCAGCTCCACTTGGTGTGCTTGACCCCTTAGAACAGCAGAACTTTTACAAGAACATGAACACTGGCCCCCAGGGATCCATTTATTCCAGACCTCCCCCTCAGACCCCCTCGCGAGAAAGTAAGTCAGTCAATCCAAATTTGGTCACTTTAATTGATTAATAATTACCATTTGTTGGCACTTCTCAAGTTGAGGATATGTAAATTGTGGGCAGCTGATGGATTTTTAATGTTCTATACATGCAATTCTGCTGTGCACATGTTTAAAAACCTAACCTCAAATGTTTTGCTGTATTGATTTATTAAAAATGCCCTCGTTTAAAAATAAGTTAAGAGGTGATAATGTAATATATATGGTGATAAAGAATGCATTGAATGGTTTTAACTTTCGGATGTCATTTTCAGCACCGCCCCCAATTCCACCCCGAACGCCAATTACCGGACCGACGACGGCCCTGGTGCCCCCCGCCCCTCCTCCCCAGCCGCTGCAGGACTCGGACGGGGACGGGGAGCCCTGGAATTGCTCAGCCTGCACATTTCTGAACCATCCAGCCCTGAATAAATGCGAGTGTTGTGAAATGCCCAGAATGAACGCCTCTCCCCCCTCCACAGGTAGCGTGCGACAACACGTTTGTACATCCGAATCCTGCTACTGTCATAATAGATGATGGTGTCTACCTGCTCTATTAAACCCCCAAAATTGTTTTCTCTTTTTTTGGTCCAGTCATTTTGAAAATGAAAAAGTTGAGATGGCGATAGTGTCGACCTTATTTTTATTATTCCATTTGACTTTGCTAGTGAAGATAATAAGGGTGAATTTTTGGACAGAATGCCAATACAGATATGCAAGTAGATTTCTTATCTTTTCCTCTGCTAGTTTATCAATATAATTTTCTTTTTATTTGGGAAATTTAATGTTTGGTATATTATATATCGAAGTTTGAGTTTAAATTCAATTTTTAATGTGAACATGATGAAGGAATTATAAATTCCCTGGAAACTCTTTTTCTGTGAGATATCATGACAAAAATAATTGGTTGTATAGAAGTGCTAGGAACATTATGAATTATGTGTAAATTCAAGGGCCTTATAAAGGATAATGCTGTGATCAAACTTCAGTTACATGAAATTTAAGACTGCTGTGTTAGAATTGTAAACAATAGAAAGCACTTATTAAGGATTTTTATTTTTAAATTCTAATTTATCCCACAAATTTTTTTGTTTACTATTGAAAGACTGGAGAACATCGACTTTTTAACAGTGAAAGGAGATTCAGTTGTTTTTGGTTAATTATTGAAGATAAACTCCTGTGATTTTTTGCAGCAAGATTTCGTGAAAGAATTTGTCAAATTACGAAATATTTTTCTACTCATGTGATAGCTGACTGTCGATATTTTATAATGAAAAAGAAACTTTACAATTACCAATTTTGTGTACCTTGCCATCAGTGAAGAATTTCAATTTACATGATTGTACAGTTTTCTTTGTAATGTAAATACTATAATTACGTAGTCTGAATAAAAATCTCATCAAACTGAATACTGTGTATTGTTTACTGCCGAATGATGAACAGGAAGTAACTATTTGTATACATAGAAGACAGCTTAGTAAGAAATTTTGGACTTTATAAGAGCTTAGCTTATCTCTTCACATGCTTAATTTTAACATTTATATTTATTTTCCTTTCTCTTCTCATTTTTATAGTTGCATGTTGACATAAAGATTGCTTTGTAATTTATTTATTTTTTTAGTACTCAAGTTTTAAGAATTTAAAACATTTTATAGCAGCTCATTAGAAATTTGCATGCATTTTTTGCTATAATTTGTAAAATTCCAGAGAAAAAAAAATGGGTTGAAATTCTTTTAAGAAAGTAAGAGCAGTCTTTTAGAATTAATGCACTGAAATAGAAATTTTTCTTTTAATTTTTGTTTGCATGTTTATCTCTCTGAATACCAGAAAATTATCGCTATTAAAATTTACATCTTTTTGGCCAATTTGTAAATGGAGATTTTTTTGTGTAATATTAACAATTAGAGAATTGTTTTCTGGTATGAAGTTCTTGTTGATGTAGTACATGGTTCATTTAGTTTGCATGAATGTTCAATTTTTTTCCTTTGCTTGCTTTTTGCAGGAAGCCCTTCCTGAAAATGAGCATTGAGCATGCTCAACATCACCACCTTTGACCTTTGACCTCTGCCCCCAAGATCCAACATTTCCTTAAGCAGAGGACTTATCTTTGGAGAATTTTTTTTAATCTATATATCTTTTTAACTGTTGCACTGGTTTTTTGTTTTTACCTTTCGTTTTAGTTTGATTTTTATTTTAAGGTTTCTTTCTGAGCTTGTGGATTCATCATGAATTTGAGTTTTGGGAAAAATCTTTTTTTATTAAATGGCTTTGAAATTGAGTTTCAAATTTTTAAAGAAACTGTTTGATACAAAATATCAAGTTGCTTTACATACAATATAATATATAATGAAGATAAATATATCACAGCACCTTGTAACAGGGGGTCTGTTTCTGCTGTAAATAAATGGCTTTGTCCTCTCTTTTTTTTATATCCCGCAAACAAAGTTTGTCAACAATTTTTTTTATTCTGATCCTTGCATTTGGCACTTTTTTTGTTTTTTTAAGTCAGCGATTTTTCAGTATATGCTATTTTACATGTCATTAGCTATGCAGAGTTTCTGAAATATACCATGTATGTTAATAAATATACAGCAAGTACACTGTATGGAATGTGTATGGATTTTATCCTTTTTTGTTCAGAAATCACTTTCCCTTTAATTTATTTTTTGTGACAATTGTATTATTTATTTTTTTTATAACTTGGCTTTTACGCATGAGCCAAAAGTGCACATTTTTGCACAATCCAAAAACAATTTACTATAACTACTAAGAGTCTGTAAAAATGGAAAACACTAATTCAAAGAAGTTTCGATAACATAAAAGGAATATTAAACCATTTCACATACCGGTATATAATACTGGTATGGCAGATTGCATTACTAAAGTTTCCCTTCAGATTTTGATTCAAAAACATTAGAAGTAAGTTCTCTGTGAAAACTTGGGCCAGTTTTCTTACAAAGATTATGTACTGAATTAAATAGATTAAAAACACCATAGAAATGATTTTTGAATAATCTTTTCAATTGACAAGGACTAGCTTCTAAAGGTTAATATTTTCAGTAGTTGCACAAATAAGAGATCTGAATGTCAAAAAAGTTCCAACAAAATGTAACTGCCGCTGAAGGCACATCATTCCACTAGAACTGTGCCCCCCTCCCCCCCCCCCCCCCCCCCCCCCCCCCAACCATCTCGAACTTTGTTTAAGAAAGTTGGTACAAATGCATGCTGTCCCATTTTCGATTTCCTTTTCTTTTTTTTTTTTTAGTTTTTTAGTTGGAATGACTTGCTGACTTGCTCAAGAGTCCTCTCATTTATTCAATACCTTCTTGGATCTTTAAATGGGCATTAGGTAAATTCGGTAGTTATCACTAAGATTACAGCTTTTCAAACTACTGCCATTGATATTTTGCAGGTGGTACATTTAATACGTAGTTTTTTCAAGACCCTGAAGAGCAATTGAGGGAGGGGAGGGGGTTGAGAGAATTTTAAGTGAGAAATGGATTGATACAATAGGAAGTAAAAGATGTGTAAGAAGATTATTATAACCAGCCATGTGTTTCTTTTTTTGAGAAATAATGAGAAAATAAATGTATTCTCTCCATTGAATGAGATTTTGCTTTTTCGTTCATTCATTGGAAATGAATACATGTATTTATGTAACTTTCAGTCCTTTGTCCATAAGATGGCCCTGTACAAAGTTTAGAGATTTGAAATGTTTTAAGTGATTATTTGAAATAATCTGACAGCAAAATGTCAAATTTCTTCTCTTTTTTTACCCTTCATTCCCCTCCACACCACCCTTTTTTGTTTCTACATGTGTATACTTTTAGGAATATTTTGGGTGCATGACCTTCAGTTTTTATTTTAATTTTTATTTCCCCATTATTTTGAATGGTTGTGCCTTAAGACAATTGCCTGAAAGTAGAATCCGAATCAACTGAATTGTGTTGTATGTGGGTATACCATTGTTCAATAATAAGCATGTGATGATCATATGCTTGGTTACTATAGTAACTGATAAATGTTTAATATCCACTAAGCATGACTGTTTCTTTTCTGTGATAGAAAATCAAATGTCAGAATTACGTTTTAGAATAAATCTTTTAAAATAGAAATTAATGAAATTTAATCTCATGGAGCAAACATGTACATTTTCATTTTTTAGCCAAAGGATCTGAATGGTACATGCATGATTCATTTCTTTGTGTGAAATATTCAAAAGTTTGTCTAGTCAGAATTCTTGTTTTGATTTTTTTTTTTTCATTTGGTATTTTCTTTCTTTTTTTTTTTTTTTTTTAGTTATTTTGATGTCATAACATTTCAACGTCCACAACAAAATTCGTATCATTTGTGCTCTAAACAGAAATATTCAATCTGCCTTCAAAACCAAACCAAAAAATATTGTAAAATTAAAAGAAAAAAATAATTCAGCTTCAGAAGTTGCATGAAGACAACAAAAATTTTTTTAAATTTTTTTGTTGTTGTAAGTTGTTGCCCGATACAGTTGTAGAAAAAGTATCATAATACGTTTATGATATAATTAATGTGTAATTTTGAAATTGATACATGATGTACATGAAAGTGCAGAAAAATAATTGAAGCTGCACGGCACAGTAATATATTGTTGTTCACTTTTCATATATATAATATATATGAAAAATTATGAATAAATGAAAATTGTTACTATAATTATAATATTTTTGTATTGATTTCCTTTTACTAGCATTTATAGCCATTCACAAAAGTAGCTATATCTTAAACATCTGAGACAATGAGAACTGTAAATTCCTAGCGAGGAATTAATATCCGCGTAAAATCGCGAGAAGCATCCTTCGTGGATTTTAAAATCTCGCCATTATTTTCTGAGAGTTGAAAACTATAAGATATAAGGAGAAAAGTTCAAACTTCGCGATTTTATATTCTAGCGATTTGATACAAACCAGCGGTACTCGCGTAATATAAGGAATTTACAGTAAATCAAGTCAGGACTTTAAAAGTGTCATGTAAGTGAAAGAGGAGTTCTGAAAGAACAGATTCAGAGTTAAAATTTTTTGCTGTAAATAAATTTTGTGATTTTAGGAAGTCTAAATATAGGAATTCATGGCCCAAGGGCCAGGGATTATGGTTATTAAACAGGAACCTATTCTTTACAAATATTCTCTACCGCTGGCTATTTGGTTCATGGTGACGATTATAGCTTATATTAGAGGGCTCTACCAAAATGAATTATGAAATTTGTAGCTCCAGGGGTTCCGTGGTGTTAGAGCAGGTCTTTTTTGGTCATATAGTGAATAAACAAATAATTTTGGTTGGAGATCCTTTTCTCTACTTCTAAAAATTTATGTTTCTCCACTCTTTACAGGTACACATAATATTATACCATGCTTCACATCTGCAGCTCATCCCCTCCGCTCTCCTTTTTTTTCCATGTCAAACTAAATATATTTCAGATCCAAAGGACTATATATGATAAGGACCTAAAATGGCCCCCTAAAATGAATATCATCATTTTAATATCATTCTTTGTTTTCTTAGTACAGATATGTATGTGATGTGTTTCCTTCCGAAAATATAGAGCGCATTCTTGAACAAATAAAATATTTTAATCAGAGATGTATCTAGCCAAGACTAATAAGTGACAAAAATTTTTTCCTTGTTCAAGCATGCGCTCTATATTTTCCATTCGTAAATAGATAAGAAAAATGTCAATTTTTGGCTGATTTTGATTGAATTATAGAAATGGCGTCACTTCTGACGTCAGATACTGCCAGTGAGTGCAAATAAATAGATGAAAAATATTTTTTATATCAACTCTTCTAAAAAATTAGTCAACATTTTATTGTACCCGAAACACTTAAAAAATGGCGAATTATGGGGGCCAAATTTAACTCTTATCATATATAGTTCTTTTTTAATCATTTCATTATAAGTTATGACCAGTTTGATAATGTACTGAACATTACCAATACCAATGTTTTTTGAGTTGTACAGTATCCTGAATACAGTTCAAGTTGCATGGTTTCTATATATATAATAACACTGTAGTAATGTGACCATTAGGGCCCATGGGCCTCTTGAAATTAATAAATTCAATTACGCCTCCTGGAACTTCTTAGTACCAAATAGATATAAAAAGAATTGTGTACCGTTTGTTTAAACTTTATTTTTGCGTACATAATTCTTTCTCAAGACATGCTATAAAAAGAAATCACATATTAAGGGAAAAGAAAATCAAAAATTACAGCATAACATTTTTACTAAAAAAGGAAATTAAAAAAAAATAACTTAAATAAGGAAGAATATACATATACTTAAATATGTGACACATTTTTGGGTAATCTTCATCCTATGATATGTATTCACTATATGTCAGAGATAAATAGATAAAAAGAATTTTCTTAAAGATGTAAGGAAATGCATGTACTCTTAAGAGAGATAATATTAAGGAATTCAAATCAAAATTGATTCAATATAATGGTATAAAGAAATAAGTTTGGAGTTGGAAATATTTAACTACATGTTAACAGCTTTAAAAATTGGAAATTTTCTGTGAAAATTATTTTCTGAGATATTTAAAGCATTTAATTTTTGGACAATTTTATATTGGCAAACAAAGCAACTTTCCAGCTTTTCAAAAAAACTCTACAATTATACAGAAAATGTTAGTATGACAAATATCAAGTCATGAACGAATCATACTTCATATACTTAATATACATAATGTATTTCCATCTATTAAGTACAGACATACACTGGACATGTTACATGTACATGACTAAAATAAGTCACAACTGCAAACTTTGACTTACAGTATTTATTATCACAATGACATGTTAACTAATGCATTATAAGTAAAAAGAATTAAAAATACTCTTCAAAATGGTGGAAGGCAACTAAAAATATATGGTTACACATTGTGTAACCCAATTAATGGATTTAAAAAAATTATGACTAGATTTTGTCCTCCATGTTAAAACATACAACAAATACATATGTACAGAGACATATATAACATACGTATAGTATATATACCTCCCTGATATGTACCAACAAACAAAACATATCTGTAAATTAAACTAAAAACTAAAACGGGACCTTTTCTATTCGTATCACTTGATTTCCTAAAATTCAACCAAAAAAATTAAAACAAAAAATATACATCATAAACCAAATGCATATCCACTAGAAATCCTCTATATAACATGAGATTTGACAACAACTTACAGTATTAAAAAAACGTTAGATCTGAACACCCTTCCAAGTAAATTTCAAAACATATAAAATATATTAAATGGTATATACATGTATCTACACATGCAATACCGTACATTTCACATACACATGTACCTGGTAGGTGTACTGGTACATACACATTTTAAAGCATTGGTTAGTATTATCGAATACACTATACAATATATATCACAGTTGGGAGTTTTATGGACGGTTGTTTGAATAGCCTTTTGCAAATAAAACTAGTCATCACTGAAAGTTTACTAGTCTGCATTGACATATACATGTACACATGTACAAGTAATAAAATAACATAGACAAGAATTAAAAGGCTAACACTAAGAATATGTGTAGTTACTTAAATATTCTCAGATAATGAACCTATCTAATACAATTAATAATCTAATATACTTGAAACTTTAAAAAATAAGATAACTATGGGTTATAGTAATCAAATTTATAGCCCTGCATGTGCTGATTTTTTTTACTATTACTAAATATATGATTCAAAGCGTGGCTCCAAATGCGCTTTATACCGGGCATGCATGCTCACAATTGGAAGAGGAATGTAATTACACTATGCTTCTAAAACGCACCTAAATTTATCATTCAAGAAACTGTAAAGAAAACAAAATATTGCAGGTAAATGCAAAAAATAAAATGAGTAAACCAGAAATGTTAACCCCTATCTACAATCTTATTATTATCTTGATGAGTCTGGTGAATTTAAAAACACTTTGTTGTTTGGCACATCAATTTTGCATGTATTTGTCTATCAATTAAAGGCAATGTTTCTCAAACTACGAAACTGTGTTTCTAAGATAATTAAAGCTGATGGACCAAGTCTGGTCAACACTTGAACATGCACTGTACATTGTACATGTACAAACGGTGTCTATATGTATGTGGATGCACAATGTATTAAAGACTGAACAAAATGTTAGTAAGAGTCACTCGAGAAAAAAAAACCCACTGTGAAGTCTTCAACCAATGAAAATTGAGAAAAAGAAAATACACTGAGATATAGGGGGCAGGTAGATTACACAGTCATTGATACATTGTTATGTATGGATGATTCCTTTTCACAAACTTTAAAAGTTTTCACCTTTAAATACAGTGTATTTACTGAGACGAAAATAAACACTTGCTGGATGAAATGGATTTTGGGGGGGGGGGGGGGGGGGAGAATTAAGATTCAGTGGAATTCTTGACTTGGAATACGACAAAATCCTTGAGTACTGGTACTTTTCTTGAACAGAATATAAATGTTCACTGTGAATTCCTAATAAATAACCTCATCGTCATCATCAACGTTGGATCGAAGTCTTCGAGAGGAAACGATGGAGTCGTCGATTTCAGGTAGATCTTCTGCCAGTCCCCAGTTGCGAGTGGAAGAAACTATAAAGAGAAAAATTAAAATCAGTGATTTAACAAGGTAATGACTATACATGTATATATCAAAGCTCTCTCTCTTGGTAATGTCAGAATGACATCTTTTTTATGCGATAAACATCAGTTAAGAAAATGCATTGCAGTAAAACACAAAGTTTATATCTATCATTCATATCTGCTGTTGGTTTTAGCACCTAAGGAATAAATAAATCTCTAATAAAAGTGGAAATACAAAGTGCATGCATGAATGTACGATATACATGTATTGAAAATTTAAAATCATTTATATAAAGCTGTATTTTAAAAACCAATGAAAGGAAAATGAACAAGGGAGATAACTTAATAACAATGTACTTACTAGACAAGTCAATGTCGCGAGGAGTATTTTTATTTTTCCCCCAGTTGGTATGAGAAGTTTTGACGGGCCCCCCTCTTGGGGAGAAGGGTTTCCCCATTGGGTTCATGGTCCATGAGAAGTCTTTGTCCCGTGGGGTCTCCCCTGAGAGGGACTCATCGTCCGAGGGGTAGGTTTTGTTGCTCCTGATGTAGGTCTTCTTTTTGCGATTGGTTCGCAACTCTGTCCCCTCTTCTGTTGAAAATTTTTAAAGAGTTTTAAAAATTACAAACAAGTAATGCTAGAAAATTATTTTTATGTCACACAAAATGATTAATTTGTAAATATGGATGGTAATGATCATCAAAAAGAAAACTGGCCACGTACTGTCCTTATAAAAAACTCCAGGCAAATAAAAAAGAGCAATACATTATACATGAATTTGCATAGTCATATGAATACAAAACTTAAAATTCTCACAAGTGTATCTTGGAGAAAAATATTTGTACCATCAATCATTAGATATTCAAATCAATTTTTCTTGGATGTGAATCCTAATGATGAAAGACCATGATCATATAAATATGATTTTCACAGGAATTTCAGTCATACAAAGATGTGCACATGTAAGTTATAAGTTCCTCTGACCTTCCATTGCGTTTGCCCTCTTCAGTCTCTCTCTCCTGGGTGTGAGTTCATCATCTGTCCCTTCCTCGCCGGCCAGCGTCCGAGGGGTAGCCAAGTCGTGTCCGTACCCATTGACCGACTCCTCCTCTCTGAGCTTCTTTTTGCTCCCTTTCTTTTTCTTCTTTCGACTTTTCTTCCCCTCTTCCTCTTCTAAGGACTCCATGCTGTATCCCCCGTTTGTGTATTCGTTTTGTGCACGACGGAATGAGGATATTGCATTGACTTCGATATTCGACAGAGAATTCATTGACTCCTTATGAAACATGCTTAAATTTCCTTCCCTTTGATCATCCATCAATTCACCAGAGGTAGTTCTATAGTTCGACATTTCATTCTCCACAGCATCTGGGTTGTCTTCTTCCAAGTTTTCCTTCAAGGCTTTAAGTTTTGGTTTCTTTTTCTTCTTTTTCAGTTTCCTGACTGGAGACTCCTCATTGAATTTGGTTCCTATCGGTCTCTGTAAAGGAGGTAGTCGAGGCGTGTCCCTCTTTTGAACCAGAAATTCATCCTCATCCTCCACCTCGTTTGACCCGTTTTTGTGGTTGTTGTTATTGAGAGAATTTGCATATAATGGAGAATCGCTGTAGAGGTTGAGGCGTTTTGAGGATCGGTTAGATCGAGGAATTTCTGAATCAGACCCCTCCTCATGTTCATCATCCTCATTGTGATGTCTCTGTTTTTCTTTCTTCTTCTTTTTCTCTTCTTTCATTTTTCTTTCCTAGAATCCAGAGAAAATACTTGTATTAAATTCAATGCTCAGAAATCTAACAGGAGGAAAAATTTGCCTCATTCTGTATTAATCCATAATACATGTACATTCGATTCAGACTGTCATGTATAAATTTCTTCTCTAACTTGTATATACAATTATTTACATGTTCTAAATTAGAGATTTACCTAATAATTCAATATTGATTTCATAGCAAAAGTTGCTCCGGAAACCGTGATTTGATTAATTTATCAGCTGATAATTAACAGAAGATGTGTGGAAAAGAGGAATTCGAGAACACAAGTTCACATCAAATCCTATTAAAGAGCACAAACTGGAAATCCAAAGCAAACCCACATTGCTGGAAACCGTTGGGCAATTTAGCATGAATAATTACTAACAGTGAGCAGACTCATCAATAGTTTCTCAGTTTAAGGTATGTGAATTAATTTTAAGCCATCAATAACAACTAAAGTACCAAATAAAAGGAATTCCTAGCTCACATACAGTTATATAAGTTGGCCATCTCATTCAAAATTTCTTTCCTCTAAGTTTAATAAAAATGAATTTTTTTGAAGCCTTGCTGCGCCAATTATAGGTTTAACAATTCAATGCTTGTAACAGTGAAATCATAATAATATGTTGTAATCAAAATCATAATTTTAAAGCTAATTATACATGTAAGTCCAATTGATATAATACTTAAAGAATTCCTAAACTAGAGTCTGCTACTTCCATAAGTTGACCTATATGCCTATGGTTGCTTTTGTTTTATGTAATACATTGTATAGGGTAAATGTGGGTTTCCCAGGATGCAAACCAACATCAAAAATAACTGAATACAACGTCAAAGAAAGAAAAGATATATCACAAGATTAAATGGTGTCCAAAAGGTAGGATTGTGCTGATCATCCGAGTTTTAGATACCAATGTATATGTATGGATAGATACAATTAATTAGATTCCCTATGTACATTTCTCCAAATGTGAAATTTAATACAAAGCAAAACGAGAAAAAATTAGTTTAAAAAGATTATAAAATGTTGTCCATCCCTAAGAAATAAATCTGTTGATTTTTACTGAGAAAAATTAAAGGTACTATGTATGTATGTTCACCATAAATGCAGATTCAGTGCACTGTTATCATCTGAGTTAAAATCTTAAACGCCAAAAAAGATTACAAGTGGCATAATGCTTTGTTTCTGTGGCTTGGTTGCTTCCGTTTAAATGCCGTCTTGTGTTAATTCATTTTAATGACATTATATTGGAAAACAAGAATATGCATGGTACATGTATCTCAAGTATTGTCAGAAAAGAGGAGTTATTCCCCTTTGCAAATCTTGCAATAATTTCTTTAATTTGTTCTCAGTTTTTTTTACCTGAAAGACTATATTAACAACTCATTTTTGGGGGGGCCATATCCGTGATTTTTTACTGAGTATTACTGAGAAATGAACAACATTCGGTGAATTTCACACAACTCTCACTCGCAGTGGTCAATTTACCATGCCACCAATTTGCTATTTAGCTTTGACTGCAAATACATGAAAATTATTTTTTTCTAGCTTTTAGTATAGCCTATTATTCTGTAGCACAAACATATACCTACATACTTGTATACTTATGTTTATATCAGTTTAATGAATTTCAAAGGGCATTATTTAAGCCATGCCCTTTGTGGACTTCTGGAAAGAGTATGAATTTTTAAATTTCTCATAAAAAAAAAAATGGATTTCATTGAGAACTAAATTATATTAACATAACATAACCACTTGAAAGCTTTGCTTGCATCTTGATCATTTTTTAAAGAAAGAAATTGAATATATATTCTCCAAGGAAATCAGAAAGTAGTTTGAATATATGAGTACAGTATATATATATATATATCTGAGCTAGAGTTGTGAGAAATTATCCACGAAATGACTTAAAAAATAAATTATGGTAAGACCACAGCATGTTTAGATTTTTGTGATTTCAGGGTAGATTTTTTTTTTTCCTTTTTTTCCAGTTGCTTGTTTTGATTGGTCGGTTGAGTTCCGTACCTTTCTCTCTAGTTCCCGTACATCTACCCGTCTGAATGGTCCGCCATCCATGACCTCTACGTCATCCTCTTCATCTTCCTGAGTTACAATGCCGAGGCGTTCATTTTCTTCACGCTCTTTCCTTTCCCTGATTCAAAATCCAATAACAAATTTTGCGAATAGTAAAATAAAATATGTCAATCTATACACATTGCAGTACACATTAGAGTAGATAATCAATATACATGTACCGAAGACATTTGATTGAATCTGTTGATACATGTATATTGTTGCATTCAAACACTAATCACCCAAATTGGCTGTGCTTGCATAGCCAAAAATCTATAGTTCTTGTAAGTGCTTTCTTTTCAATATAAGGCCTGCCAACACATTTTTTTTTATGCTCTCTTACTTTTTTTTCTCTCTCTCAAATTAAAGACAATTGGTCAACTAACCATCATCTGCATTTTTTTTCCTTAATTTTTTACTCTCAAACTAAAACACCTTTTTTATTCTGCTGATAACTTCCAGTAATGAAATGGTTCATTGATTCATAACCCATAATTGGGGGGAGGGGGGAGGGGGGGTTAGATACAGAGAAAAACTTTACATCAAAAAAACATTGATACAACACAAAGCACCAAGTATCAACTATAAGCTGATAGTTGTCTATTTTTTTCCCCGTTATTTATATACAGTTGAACTTCGGTATCTCAAACACCGATATCTCGAATACAATGGATATATGTCAAAATGACTAATAGCAAGGCCCCTCAACTTATACTTTAAGTATTTAACTATTGATATCTTGAATACTCAGATATCTCCAAGTTTTTAACCATTCCCATCTAGTTCAAGATAAGGAGGTTTGACTGTACCAGTATGTGTATTGGCATCAGATAGATGTCAAACTACATGTAATTTCTCCTATTTCACCTTTCTTCTCTTAGTTTCTTGACCCTCTCCCTCCTGGCTTCTAGCTCCGCTTCTCGTTTCTTTCTTTGCTCCTCCATGTCACTTTCCACTCGCCCATGGAATTTCTCCCAGTTGTGGTCGATCATTCCACACAGCCACTTGATTCCGTTCTTGATGCTGGGGTCTATCTTTCTGCCCGTTCCCTTGATGGCCGAACAAGTTTCCTGAAATAGGGTGCAGTTACTATCACTAGTACTATTACTAACTACAGTTGAGTTACTCAACTTTATCAGAATCTAAATGCATGACAAAACGCAAAAGATACTTTGATTATCAACCTAAACCCTGTTTTTTTTAACAGGTGCACATTTTCACAATTTATGTCCATAAGAGGTACATTATTTTTTTGTGATATTTTATATTTTGTGATATTTCAATTAATGGTTATCATAATTATGTCGATAATATAATTTTTTTTTTTTTTTTTTTTTTTATATGCAGAATACCACAAAATTGGCAGAATAGGACATTTAGAAATTTTCAGCTACACAGTATTCAATTATTTTACAAGGGTTAATGCAGATATTAGGCAACATCATGTTTGAAGGTACCCTAATCTCAGCGAGATATGTCAAGACTAAAAATTTTTGACTCACGTCTTTTCCGGAACAGACGTCCGTCAAAAATTTTCAGTCTCGACGAATCTCTCTGAGATTAAAAGTACTCCACACATGTGATAACAAAATATCTATTAAAATATGCATTCTTATAACTTGTTTGCACCAGACAATTAAGAAGCTAAATAATACAGGAGACAAGGATAGGGACTCTTGGATGAATCAAATGCAAATCACCTTTATTGATTCCATACCCTCTCGACCCCCCCCCCCCCAAAAAAAATAGAAAGAAAGATAGAAAGAAAGGGAAAAAAGAGGATTTTGCAGATGCAGATGCAATGTAAAATCATTTACAATCTGAAAGGAACCATGTATTATGTTCAAAATTTTTATATACATTGATGACCTTCACAACAAAATCCTTACAATGCGACAGGGGCACCTGTTGATGTTAACCGTGTTCTCTAGATTTAACTGTTCCATGATGTCTACTTCATCAAGGGCCGTCTCCTGGTCTTGTTTGTTGGCTAAACTGAAAAAATTATTCAATTAAAATCATTCATTTATGAGGGCTTGTTAAGGCTTGGAAATTAAATGTCTAAATATTTTAATCTTCATCTCGAAGAAAAAGGTTTGCACAGACTATCCCAAAAAATATGACCATTATATAATCATGTCAAAAGCAATCCGGATTTTTCCCAATATTCCATGCCTGTAAGCAATCAACGTTATTTACATAACCTATTAATAGGTACATTACACGTAACATATCTGTAATCAACTTCAGCTATATTACTACAAGTAAACAAATGTATTGAACTAACCGTGAGAATTCTGAGTATGAGCTATTTGACAACAACATAATTTTCGAACATTGCATCATTCATTGTATAATCATTTCAAAATTATGGTTTTTGAATACAGTGTTGACATGTTTATACACAACAACTCACTGGATAACCAATGCCTGTAGTTACAAAATTTCAATGGGAACTTACAGTAAAATGGGCTTTCCGCTAACTTTCTCATCCTCCAATAACATCTGCAGATTCTCTTTGATTTCATCCATTCTGTCGGATGCAGTTGAATCGACTACATACACCACTCCGTAAATCTCCGGGAAGTACGTCTGCCAGATGTCCCGGATTTTTTTGCCGCCCCCCAAATCGTAAAATGTAATATCATAATGGTGTATTCCTATATCCTCCTGGTTAAAACCCACAGTAGGGGCAGTTTCTGTGTGGGGATCTGTTCATAAAAACGTAATTTAAAATTAATTTTTAAATATAAACATTAAAACAGTATGTTTAAAATGACAGCTTCAAAACACAATTACCCTCTGATACAACAGATAGGCAACTTTCAATTGGATGAATCACAAAGTTTTGATTCTTTTAATTAGTTCAAAAAATATTAAATTAGTCAAGTTAAAAAATATTGTTATGAAAAGTATATGGTATACAATTTAATTTCAAGTAATTTCGATCATATTTATATTCTATTTCAAGAAAATCCTTTTCAAAATTTTAAAATAATTGTACATATAGGAATTAAATGTATGAATATCATAGTTTAATTAGTATAGTGCATGTACAATAAATTACCTCCAGCTAAGACCTTTACTGTAGTTGTTTTGCCAGCATTGTCTAAACCAAATATTCCCAATGTTATCTTCCTGCGGAAATGAATATATAAAACAAATTACACACACAGATTACATGTAGTTAATTATCAAAGTAAGATAGAGTACATGTAACTGTTTTCAATTTGCATGTCGTTTATATCATAACCATTCTTTTCCCAATTAAACATGCTAAAAATGTAGTTTCAATTTTAATAAATAAATTAGATAAATTGAAGTTAAATAGTTTGAATGTTACCAGCATGTTTATTATAGTCAAACATCATTGTAATTTTTTTAACCAAGACAAAAATATACACTGTAAAAATTATCTTGCCCTAAAATTGGAATGGAGAACACACAGTTGATGCTTGTATCAAAAATATAAACTTATAGGTATAACCAAATATTCTCTTCCTTTTTACTAATAAGTGTATTCAGATATACACGCACTGTAGCATTGCAATACACAACTGCACAGATAACAATATTGTAAAAGAGCTGTAAAAAAAAAAGTTGAAACGTTTTCAAAGAAAAGTACCTTTTAGGTTCACGTTTCCGTTTACATAAACAATTCCCCATGTTGTATCACATTAAATAGCTGATTTAATAACTCGAATGTACTGGCCTCTGAGAGTATTGACCGAATCAACGTGTGCGCACTTGCTGATGACAGTAAAGATTGCTGAACTTGTTGTTGGAAACCAAAATAAATAACGCCTTTTATCTAGTAATTCAATACAACATATCACTACTCATCCATGTACAGTTTTCCAATAAAAAAAAAGAAATTTTCAAGAATTCCTCTCGTGTAAATAGAAATTAAGTTCACATTGAAGATCCACGAGATCGATCACAACATTTATGGCAGCCATGATGACAACAAGTTGGTCGTTATGACGTCACAGGATAATTCGAAACTAACGCTGTAGCGATTAGATATATGCAATATATAGGCCTAGTAGAGCTCCAATGTCGTGCAACGTGCACACGACAAAATACATACCATAGATTATATCTACGTGTTATCATTTACGATGTATAAGAATCAATTAATAAGAGGCACCAATTGAATAATTCCTATAATGTAATTGCTTTTTGGGTGGACACAGGTATGAAGTACGGTGGCCGAGTGGTTAAGGCGTTGGACTTAAGTTCCAATGGACGAATGTCCGCGTGGGTTCGAACCCCACCCGTACTAGATTTTTTGTAAATTTTCTACCTCTAAAATTTTTTCTACTTTAACTGCGAATTGATGAAATAGAGAGATACTGTATATGCGAAGAAACATTTCAAGCGTAATAACAAGATTTGGCCCCTATTTTATTGCAACGTTCCTCAATCTACATCTCTTTATAATGAATAGGAACAGTATATTTTTATACTGTCTAAGATAAGAAAACCGAATATGATTTTTTTTTAAAAATAATTAGACATATACGTACAATTATGATTTTAAGTTGTTTCTTTTTTTCATTTACATGTTCATGTATATCAAATCAAATGACATCAATTGCTGAAATTAGCCTTATATTCATGAGCTTCGAACATCTTATTTTTCATTTGTTTGTAAGATTTCATACACACTTATATTAATTTAAGTCAACCATAACTTAATGATTTGTTTCCGCATCTATATATGAAGGTGGTATAGTACTCTGAATTTTATTGAAGAAGAATAGATTTAACATTATATGCATGGGAAGATCTGGAGTAGGCCTAAAGAGAAAAAAATCCCATGCAAATATATTTACATCCACTATATATTTCCCTTCCATTTCTTATATAAATGCATGCAGTTAAAATATGTAATTTATACAGGATCTGGCATGACAAAAGTCTACGCGATCCAGTTAGAATATATGAGTGATGTCCACCGCATATTGAGCGACCATATTATGATAAATACGCAATCTAAACTTTATCGATCGAAACTAAAGCTACATAAACAGCAATGTTACAACGCACTTTGAAAAATTACGCACTATGAATTTTTTTTTCCCAAGTGCGTCGATTTGGTCCAAAAACACACTTTAAAAATTTTTCAATGTGCGTTGCCACGAACTTAATGGCCTTGCAAGGATTGTCCTCCGAATCCCATGTAGCTGTATGTGTAGTTTCCATGGCAACCTCCATATATATATTGGAAATTGGTTGTTCCCTATGTGTCATACTCTGACCGACTTTTATCCACCTTTTTATGGAATTTTTTTAAAGTTTCATAGATAGATAAACATGAATACAGTAAAATCAACTGTACAACAATTTTCCATTGCAGATTAATTTATCAAAGTACATGTAGGCCTACATGTACCGTATATAAGGTAAATTTGCGCGGTAATCTAGTTTTCGCTTTTTCGTGGCAACTTAATTTACATTGCCAAATATCCAATACGCAGAAATAATATCCGGTACTGCTTGCAATAAGAAATTAAATTGTAAATAAAAAAATTAAAATACTGACGCAATATTAAAGATAGTTGTACATTTTCCCCATTTTTGCATGCGAAAAAAAATAAGTAAAACATTTATCTTTTTAATACATTTAGAACCAAAATCATGCTTCCTTCCCAGCCCCGACGTTTTGATATATGGCTTTCTGTGTGTGAAGTTTGATGAATGCACATTTGTAGATGAGGGTAGAGAAAAATTATTTATGAAAAAAAGGAAGAGAATTCTGAGCTCTCCAGCAAGCAAGAAAACAAAAGGATTTGTATTTTTAAAGATTTATTCGGAAGCACATTATTATGATAATATCATTATTATCATTATATACATGTTAACAATTTATGTTATCTTAAGGAATAAAAAAAAGGTATAATACAAGTGTACTGGTAGTGTAAAAGGATCTGCTTTAAAATCATTTCACATCCTGTCCAGGCATCCATGTCAAAAATAAAACTGCAATAAATGAATGCCAAATTAAAAGCGTATTGCATTCTACACATGTACACATTATAAAACTTTTCGACAATTGTACAGTATGGTCGCGTGGAGACGATTGTATATATATCTAGACATATTACAACAAAAGCTGAATGACTACAAGTGCGTTTAATGCATGAGGTTCAAGAAATGCACCTCAATAAACAATCCAAATAATTAATTATTATAATTAATTATTCAAATTTATAACTAATTAAGATTTCACACATGGTTATATGACAAGCATTACATCGTCGGTATCACACGGTTCATTTCGCCTGGTTCCTACCCCCGAAGAGAGATTTCTGTCCTGACAGTTCCAAGGTCGATATATTGTGCCCTAAACTTGAGGCTTGGTATGTCAAGTACAATTATACACTATTGTGTTTAAATACTATGTGAAATTGCCACTCAGTAGATTTCCCTGTACCATATATAACAGGATTAAATTGTAATACTATTTTTGAAGATAGTTCTATTATACTGGATCCAGAAAACAGAAAACTCGTCATCCTTATTACTCCCAAAATGAAATTGGCTTTCCAACTGACTTTTTGTATCTGAAATAGAAAGTGAATACATACATGTAGTTATATGAGAGAGAGAGAGAGAGAGAGAGAGAGAGAGAGAGAGAGAGAGAGAGAGAGAGAGAGAGAGAGGGGGTGAGAGAGAGGGTGAGAGAGAGAGGAGGGTGAGAGAGAGAGAAGGAGGAAGAGAGAAAGAAGGGGTTTATTTTCTATCCATGTGTAAACACGCCACATTATCGCACAAAAATCCATGGCCAGCACACTTTTTAAGTTTAAAGATTACGGATGGATATAAAAAATATATGTAAATGGGATACCAGTATCTATTTATAAGTAAACTTATTTTTTAAAAAATTGTAATATGACTATTAACTTACCGGATAACACGTACACACTGAATAGTTCCATTGACAGCAACCAGAAAGTTGATGAGAGCGAGATTCAAGTTCTTAGGATGGATTAAAAAACACCACCTCGTCCAAATGTAACCTAAATAGAAAGAAGAAGCTTTAAAAATACATGTATTCTCTCTCTCTCTCTCTCTCTCTCTCTCTCTCTCTCTCTCTCTCTCTCTCTCTCTCTTTGCGTCGGTTGACAATGGTTTTTGAAGGGTGTCAAATTCAACTGTTACCCTTCCAAACAGGCATTATTTATTCTATTAAAATGAATGTCTCAATTTGAGAGAAAAATTTATTGCTTTTATTACAGAAATAACGTGAATTCTACGACGAACCGTACGCGCATAATTTATGCGCATGTAACAATCTGTTGTGCTACCCGTTGCCAAGTGTGTTGCTATTGCTAAGGGTAATAGAACAAATTATCAACTGCGTCTAAACCAATCAGATTTCAGTATTTAACATGGAAGTATAGTAAACTTTATAAGAACACGTTTACGATTTTTGCAATTTTATCAATTTTAATAATATGACTGACCACACACCTGACAACATGGATGTTGACTGGAATAGACTGACGTTTTCTGCAGGCCTGGTTAAATCTCCGATACCAGCTCCCACTAAGACCTAGAACACAAAACGATTAAATTCATCTTCTTTAACCTATAATTTCTCTAGCTTTCACACTCCCAAAACAAAACAACTACAGAAAAACACGCTTATAAATAAAGAAGTACCAGGGTCGAGCGATTTGGCTTCGTTATGAACGTAATTCGTTTTGTCCGTGACCTTTGCAGTATATGTTTAAGACCAACGGGGAATGAAAATCACTTCACTGAAAGCGTCAATTCATTATAAGCGAGTTTGTTATAAGCGTATTTTACTGTATTATGTATATATTTAATATGTACAAGCGTTAAAAATATCTCTACCCATTCCTGCATTAAACATACAGGGGTACTTGATTAAAAGTATAGGGGTACGGGTTTTCAAATTTTTTTTTAATTCATTGCTACTTAATGTTATGTTGAAAAGTAATCGCTATATATTATCTTTAAAATTCACATGGGATACTAGTACTTCCAAGATATTAGATATTGTTCCCAACAAGCGCGTAATTACGGTTTTTCAATTTTCATAGATCGCCAAACGTTCCTCTCATTTTGTAAACGTTGAACAATTCATACATCCGTGTTCTTATCTACATAAATTACGCAATATTACTGGTATTTTTTTTATGCTGGAATAACAAAGACATGAATCATTTTTATCCCCGTAGAAATATTTTTAAGTAGACATACAAAGGGAAGGAATTGCATTTATTAGTTGAAAAAGCCAGTCGAATGCGTGATATTTGGATTTTCCAATGTCTTTGTCTGAGATAACACTGCGAATCGATTTTGTAATGTATAGTCCAATATATTAAATTGATGACTATCTTAATGTTTAATCCTACAATTGCCTGAAAATTATGTAAATATAAGTGGTAAAGGATGATTCTTTGAATATTATGAGGTGATCAAAAACGGTCGTGCGCGATCAAATACTGTAAACCAATTATTATTATTCGCGACAACTTTACTTCGCGATTTCCCTTAGATTAACTGGTTCGCAGTGACTAATTTTCGCGACCAAGCCTTTTTTTTTATTAGGATTATATGGTAAATACTGGTCCGCGGCGAGAAATTTTCGCAACAATGAGGCACTCGCGAACCTCGCGAAAATTTCTCGCACGCGAATAAAAGTTGGTTTACAGTATATCATAAATCCCTACCTGTTTTATTGGATTTGATCACCCCCGACCGTATTTGATCACCTCATTATACTCACAGAATGATTCAATATTTTTTAAATATCTATGTCGCTGTTTTGTTTATGGACTGTTTGAATCGTTGCAATTGATAACAAAATCCGTGGAACCAACTAAAGTAACCCAATTTGATGTATAGATACAGGTATTTAATTTTTGGCACGAAATAAAAATTTGTGACTTTTGTCGATGACATTAGTTACGTTGTTATACTATTGATGCTTCTTCCAAATTAGTTCACTATGTGTAATATCAGCAATTCTAAAACTTCTAAGCACTGAGATAAGCATTAGAGAACATACATGTATATTCTCGTGTACGGGGAATTGTGTTTACGTTTATTCAGACGGGTAGGATATTCCCTATCTCTTTATTTTTAGAACACACTGATAAAATTATTTACCCATTTCACGAGAGGGGCCCAAAAGAAGATGGTTTTGGGACCTGAAAAGAAACAAACATCTTAAAAATAAAATTAATTAACAAAAAAAAAAAAACAATGTCGTCTTAATTAAAATAGATACACATTTTAACCGATTTTTATTTCTCATTGCCTCAGTTAATCTTATTTTTCATAACCTATTTGACAAATGTTTGACAATAAATATTGTCTTCAAGATAAACACGAATATCAATTAGCTGAAAAAAAGATTTTAACATTGTTCTTTAACATAAGATGCATGTATCTTTTATCTCCAATCTTTAATGTGTGCAATTTATACGAATATTAAAGAAGAGTTGGTATAGGTATGTACATATCAATATTTTTAATCATTCATCATCTCCCTCTTGGCGCCTCAGGAAGATCAGCTGATTTCGTAAAATTAAAATTTTGATAGCAGACATTCGTGCCGTTGCATAAGCAAACATCTTGTCTGAGGTATGTTATTTACCCCAAATCCATAGAATTTGAATAAAGCTGCCCTATGAAAACAGTAAATATATTCATGCATATCTTTTAAAAAAGATATGCTGTGCACTGCATAGTTTTATTTTGTTTGTCAGAAAACAGAACAGGTAAAAAAAAAATTAATAAATAAGAAGTGGCAAAATCACATACCAGCTTCGTGGTTCCAGAAAGGTTGCATTCTGGGAGGAACATGCTTGTCCACTGTCCTTATAAGGAACTGATACAGTCGCGAGGACATCTTAATCTGGAATACGTTGAGTCGGGTCTACAGGCAAAAACAAAAAGATATCTCATATGACCTTGACAGATGTCACAGTTTTTCACAACCCCTGTCCCCGTCCGGAATGCAATGGGTAGTTACGCGTAGGAGACATATGCAACTCATGCACACGTGCTCTGCATGTGATCTTGGATTTTTCTTTTTTTTATATGTATTTCAATATGCATTGAAAACATATTTCATGACTAATAACGTTGCAAACTTGCATTAAATTACATTATTAATACACGTATATATCACCGACATTCATGTTTGTATAACGTAAAATTCGGTTTTTAATTGATGCATAATCCATTCAGGGCATGTCTACTTTATATATAATAATGTGAACTATAGTTGGGAGTTTTTCTATTTACTTTCATATGGAAGTATTTATTATTCATTATTGTTCCTAGAAAACACCTTTAAGTTACTTCTCTTACAACTTAGATCTTACTGATACAAAAAAAGTACTGCTGACAATTAAATTGTTCACATTTTCCATTGATTATATCAATTAAAAGGTAGTACACATACACTGTAACGCAAAGTTTTAAAATAATTGCAAAATGCATAAAAATTTAAATATAGAAATCGACTCTTTAATTTTTCTAACGATATGATGGGACAAACCTAACGCAGATGGAACTTATCGATTAGGAATAAATACCTAGTGAATATTCACTTAACATTAGAAGAAAAAGTCAGCAAATAATGGGGGGGGGGGGGGGTAATCTCACGTTTATGTGACGCATTTAAGACCAACGAGTTCACGCCAGGTAAAAAGGAAAGCCAGGGACAGAACTGAAGCTCTATGAAAAGGTTCGGATTATACTTATATACCGGATATATCAGGCACGTAGCATCGTTTTTGAAAGTGGGGGGGGGGGGGGGGCAGACTCATCCAAAAAAACTTGACAAGCAAAACAAAAAACAAAAAAAAAAAGATACTTTCCAAAATATCCTCCTAATCCGTGGGGGGGGGGGGGGGTATAGAGAAAGTATACTTTTCACTTCAATCTTCAATTTCACTGTTTATTTCCTTATTTTCAATTCAATTTTTACAGGGTAACAGAAAAGTGGGGGGGGGGGAGGAGGAGGCAACTCCATGTTAATTCAATTTTTTGTATGTAAATTTAAGAAAAATCTTTGCTGCTCGAAAAACCTGATGCTACGTGCCTGATATATGCTGTACAGTAAACGCGAATTCACCTTTTCCCGCCCCCGCAACGGTGTACACACAACGGCTGCTGCAGTTCTTGTACAGACAAACACTTCTATTTTAACTTGTTTCATTTTTTTTTTCACGTTTTCTAAAATTTCCATACGTAAACCGTGCAAGTGAAACCAATAATATTCTTAAAATATAAATACCTCTGTTGTCATTTTACCCTCCCCGTTTTTTAAAACACTCTATTTATGATGTGAAGAGAAATTAGTGGTTTTGTTTCAAAGGGGGGGGGGGGGGGTTAAAAAAATTCTTGAAAGGAAAAAGACTCAATGTATGTATGCACTGAATAGTTTGACACTCAGATACTAATTATTTGGTATCAATCTACTTATGGTTATTTTGCATACCATCTTCTATTGACATCATAACCTTTTAACTAACAATTAATGTGTATTTTTTTTTTTTGGAGTAAGAGTTGAGTTTGATAAATAAACAAATCAGGTTCCTCTCATTTTTTTTTCATTTATTGGTTTAATATCATATTTTGAGTACGAATTTTTTTTCAACTTGGATAAATAGATTAGGACTTAAGGTAAAAAAAAATAAAGGGGAGTCGAAACTAAGGACGATGGATTTTTGTTTAATGTGCGTCAATTTTAAAACTGTGAAATTATTTTGCTATTTTTACTGTTTTCCACCAAAACCACAACTAGAGCTGTATAAAGGTAGTTAAAATAAAACGACATCAAGCTATTCTCTCATCTACACCTTTCATGTAAAAATAAAAAAATAAAAATCACAATCCTTACGCATGCTTAGCTGTAAAATCCGGTTTCTGTCACGTTTTTTGCTGGGGGTTGGAGAAAATATTTCTTCCAACATTTTCTTAAATTCAAAGTCAGAAAATCCATTTACTGACATCGACTAATGCAAATAACAAAAACCGGATTTGGTAAGCAATTTAAGTGCTGACCTAATTACCGAAATGATTAAATTTCAAAAGTGATTAATTATTCAAAATTTTTTAAAACAATCAGCACACCTTTGATAAAAATGGATATCAATCTTGTGTCCGTCCTCGGCTTGTCATATACCTTATATACTTCATTGGGCTTTGTAGATTCAAGTTCAAAATGTGTCAAGTTGCAAAACGTTATATCACATTATCGTTGTTGAAAAAAAGATTTGTCCCAAAAAAAAAAGATTTGAATGTAATTTTTAAAGATATATTCACCACTGCATAATGAAGTTGTGTCAAATATTTGAAAAGGCACCAGCCTAAAAAAAAATTGCTACATTATTTCTGCCTCTGCTAAAAATTAATAAGTATCCTACATATTGTTGGATGTTGAAAGATCTGATGAATGCGCGTACATTTTGCAATTCATTTGGTAACAGACGGCTGATGTAGCTTAGTTTAAATACCAGCAATCGTGTGTCAAACACTGGTACTTGACCAGAAACAAAATTCCTTAAAAGAAGCGGCCATATCACTCTGGAATTATAAGCTGATTTTTTTTTTATAAATTCCAAATGTCATTGCTTTTTTTCATTTATTTTGTGGAAATTTGCAAGTGCCTTTTTCGTACCGCGAATTTTCACTTGTGAGTGGTGAGTTTTATCATCAAATGAAAAATGACAATAACGATCTGTCAACCATCTCAAAAATCCATAAAACGAAGTACAAATTCAAAGCAGAGCGACACGGACCTCTAAAAAAAAATAGAGGTAGGGTCAGGTGCCTAGGAGGAGTAAGCATCCTCTGCTGACCGGTCACAACCGAATAAAACAAATATGACCATAAAGGCAATAGGTGCATATGTAACATGTCAGAACCAGCCAAATAAAACACACGTGTGTTAATGTTAAGATCGCGTGACGTTTCATCCAGCAACAGTTGTCCAGATGCCGAGCTATGCATTAATTTTGAGGACTCAATGTTCATAGTAAGGGATTTTCATTTCGGCAAACTGCTTTTATTTATTTGGTATATACACATGAAACTAATAAGCAATGTTTTATTGGTCTTCTTGTTGTAAATAACAACACTCCATTTTTCAAGTAAAAATTACACATTATTTGGTTTTTACTATAATCAGCATTTATATATTTTAACTTTTCTATTCAACAATAAATACCAATATATGATATGTAAACAAAAGCACAGCATGAATTAAAAACGTGCTCTTTGTTTCAAAATATTCTTAAAATTCCATTGAAAGTAAAACGAACGTGTGCAAACACATATCATTATGCAATGTTTATAATCGTATATTTTTGTGGTATCAAATATCTGTTGAAACAAAACACAACAATATCTATTCGGTAGACAGGTGTTTAATCTTTGATAAAACAAGGAGTATTACATGTTTAGTTATAATGTACATCATTCAATTGTATGGATATTCTAGAGCATTTATGTTATAGTAAGCAACAAAACAATAATTTTGATCAAGTGTATTCTTCATTTCCTGATTTAAGCAAGATCTTGATTGCTGTGACTGTGATCTGAGCCAAATTATCCCTAAAAATACTGTTCCCACTGTGGATCGTTTTTCATGTCATAGCAAAGGTGGGCTGCTTTCAATAACTAATAAAAAGAGAGATCGTGTTTTGATAACAATATGACAACCATGACTCATTGGAATTGTCTACCATTGTTTAAAAAAACTATTTCAAATGCTTATTTTAATGTAACATATATATAATCTAATTTTCTAATTTGATAAATTAAAGTAAGATTTTTTAAAATGTTTCTGAATGAATATTTTTGTAAGAACATTAATTGTATTTGTTTTCAAAAAATGCAATGTAGTTTTTTTTTTTCATTCATAGGAAAACCAAGATGAACGTCTTTGTTCTTATTACATTTGCGTTGCTGATTTCTGAAATAGAAGCTGGGTGGAAAAATGGATGGGATAGCCAACTCAACTTTCGATGCTCTTCAGACTCCTCCTCAATTTACCAGTTTGTGTCAACACCATAACTTTTACGAAGACAGGCTTTTTGACTTTAACTGCAGAAAAGTTCGGTCCGTCTCAGGCTCGGTCTGATGCAGTTGGTCTGGTATTGAGGCAATCTTCATTATCAGTTTTGTTTAATATCTAACATAAAGGAAGCATTTATAATTATAGAATGCTATTGATATTTGATCTACAATTATTAAAAAATTGTGAATGATACACACCTCATTTTAAACAGGTTATGTCAATAGCTATGATGCCATGGTCATTCATACCTGCCCCAACGGTGGTTATTTAAATGGCGTTTTCGGTGTTCATGATAACTACACGGAAGACAGACGATACAATTTTAGATGTTGCACCCCAAGATCGGGTAACTCTCATTTTTACCTTTAAAATACAAGAAATAATGTAATTTAAAAAACGCAAAAATCAACTACACTATTACATTGTTCATGCTGAAAAAAAATAATATAAAATTGTTGCTCCAGGTGAAATGAATAAATTTGTAATTAATATATTTCAAGTACATCATCATAGACACTGCTAATGGACACAATGGCTGAACAACTGGGATGAAACTTTCAATTACTTTGTCCCCCGTAATTACGTTATCAGAGGTGCACGAAGCATTCACCACAACTTCTATGAGTAAGTCTTGAGATGAAGAAATAAAAAAAAATATGTGATAATTTTCGAGAAAGAATGAATAACTATGACATTTGTTGGATCAGTGTCAAAAGATCAAATATTCTAAGTAAACGAGAAATACAGCAATATCAATAATTTTAGACCAAAAAACCAAAATTAAAAAAAATACACCATGCAGTATGATATTTAATTCATTGTTCTTATATGAATAAAGATAAAATGAATTGCGGTTTCAACATCTGGGACGGTACCATTCTTATATGAATAAAGATAAAATGAATTGCGGTTTCAACATCTGGGACGGTACCATTTTATCAGTTTATTGAATAGATCACTTAAGGTGTAATATCCCTCTGCTATTAATTTCACTATACATTTTTTAAAAATTTTCATATTGATTTTCATCAAAGCCAATATCAATAGATTCAGATGAAACAAAATTGAAGTAATGAAGCGCTGCTAGATTTTTCAAAAATTGATAATACTAGTATGTCAAATCATGATATGAAGAAAACTAGACATAGTGGTTAAAAAAGGCAAAATGTTACTATCGCAGCATAAAATTGAAAATGTTAAATTTATATGAAAATAATATATAGTTATAAACATTGCCAATTCATATTACAAAACATAGTGAAGCGCTGCTTTTTAGATCAGAATAACATTTTATTGTATAGGTTTGTTACAAAAATTGCTTCAATCAGCAAGAGTTACCTTTCTTTATCATAGACTACTGAAGGTTTTACATACATGTTTTACATACAGTACATAATAAATTGCCACAGTTTCTAATTTTTCAGAAAAGATTTTCTGTTTTTAAGTTTGGATAACATAATAGTAAATGGATCCATATCATTATGTTTTAAAAATGCTAAAAATGTAAACCAGGGCATTTTGTCATAACACAAAAGGAGATCGAATGAATGGTCTTCCAGTAATTGGTATCATCTCAGTATATTCGTACATTGTCTTAAATTAAATGTGACATTAGTTTATAGGTTTTGATTTCCCATATCTACTCTCTCAGAATAGAAACTCCAATATTATCCAATTTTAAACAAATGAAATGTTATAAGTTTCAAATGATTATAAGTTACAAGTCTCAAGTTTGCAATTGTCTTGGACACACTTTTCCCAATTATAATTCATTCACCTCTGTGAACGAGCTTTAAATAGAGAAATAAAACTTTTCCATCCAAAAATGTTCTGGCCTAAAATATCAAATATGTACTGTTCATGTACTGAACCAGTAAAGAAAATTACGTTATATTTTTAAATAAATTAATCAATTGTGGGGAGTAGGGATATACATGTAGATATTGCCTCATAAAAATTTGATCAATATGATTCGCTTCTTGCAAATTTTTGTAGAAGCTTTCTTTACTCTTTTGCCCCCTGCTAAAAGTTGGAGTTCGTTCCGTTAAAATGTTCCTTTTCTTTATTTGAATTAAAATAAATATCGCATTCAAACATAAATTAGGGCCGAGCAGCGCCTCCCTTGTTGCTACATGCTTTGATAATTGTGAGTTAACAGAAACAAAGTGAGATTTTTTCTACAGGAGTTATCTCTCTTATCAGAGGGACATTACACCTTAAGTTACCTTACTTATGACGCAAAATAATTCCGATGTGCAGAGAAAAAGTAAGCAAAAATTGACCTAAAATGGGAATATATTCTATACTCTGTCCCAGGTTTCTGCTTCCACCACTTTTTGCATATCTCGATTATCATATTAAGTACCTTTGTGCCTTATCTACGTTTTTCCACTAAAATGAAAATAAAGTCCAGATTACCTGTTTTAAAACGCCCCCTCTACCGCTTCAGGTTTCAATACACAAACAAAAGTAGAAAATGATTATAAAGTCCAGATTATCTATTTTAAAACGCCCCCTCTACCGCTTCAGGTTTCAATATACTATCATCAATAGAAAGTCTGCAGGGATTTTGCATTGCAGCAGATATGAAAACAACCAGATGATAACGCTGAAAAATTGTGAGAGGTGGTCCAAGTAATTCCGAATGGAGAAAAGATGTAAACATTTGCCATTATAAATCTCCATAAGGAATTTGCTTTCGATCAAGTTAATTTCTCCGGGTAAAAATAGATGAAGTGTCAATGAAGTAATCTTGGATTTTTTTTTACCATCAATCGCTTTCAATTCTACTTATTTGATGATACGTGTGTTTTCGTTTAAATGCGTCAAAAAGTGAAGGAAGCAGTAACATGGGACAGACTTAGTCTATAGTATTGACCAAATTGTATATTCCACGTGACATACGTATTATATTGTGAAAGTTGAAACGACTCGCAAGATGCATATGAATAATAAAAATCATTCCAACTAGGAACTTGGTGATGACTAAAATCATCTAGATATCGTACACATGTACTACTTTGAGAGTTTTTTTTTTGAAAGAGAAATATCTTAAGAAATAACAGAATAACTTTCATTTTTCAAGGTAAAATGATCGTACTATTCCTTTTTACAAAAAACAATATCATGCAGCCCTTGTTTTTTGAGAAACAGTCGGTACTTTCAATATTTGATTAATAAAGGAATTGCTGTATTTAGAAATATGTTTATGAGAATAACAATTGAAATTGACATCCCTCGAAAAGCATTTTCAACCTCTGCTTTGCGTCTGTTGCGTCTATTTCAATTGTTACCCCTAAAACCGGCACTATTTATATATTGATGGAATAGAAAATTTCTTAATAAATGCAAATATCTCAGTTCTTATATTTTAGCTGAACATTCGTAATCATCCGTTTAATTACGTTTGCCTTCTGTTTAATGATATTATTCTCTTTTTTCAAAGGGACAGAAGATTCAGATTCGAGATTTGTCAAGTTGTCAAAGGTTAAAACAGAACAATGCTTGAAATATATGGATTGGTGTATTATTGTTGACGAAATAAAAGCAAAAATTGAAAATTGCAAGTGTTGTGTATTTAAATGTAATCCTTATATCTCAATTAAAGTCTAACAAAAGTCAAATAGACAGTAAATTGTTGCTGCCATTTCTTTCAGAAGAAAGCACGAATGTGGTTAGTAAGAAGTGAGAATTAAAATACTTATAGTTCTTTTGAAAAAAGGTAAACAGGAGCATGCATAAAAATGAATATTTTTTTTAATTGGTATACCTTAACGGATGTCTTTGCTTCTTTCACCGGTCCTTCTTTCGGAGTTTCATACATGATCATGAGATGATGATCAGTGAGAATAATTATGTAAACGACGTTGGTTTCTTCAGATTGATAAACACTTGACTGATAGCTTAGTGGACTTGATTTTGTCATATCGTTGTGCATACTATAATACATTTGACTTTTGTTTTTAAAAATGATGACATGGCCTTTTTGTTCGATTGTGTTTTTATCATTCTGTTGAATGTTTTGTCCTATGTATTGAGATCTTTCCATTGATCTGGGTTTTAATTGTTCACTAGTATCCAATTCCAACTAAAAAAAGAAGAGGATATAAATTTCGATGTTGTCCACGTCAGTAAGGCTACACATGTTTTGCTCTTTCCCACTTACTTAAATCACTTATCATAGGTGTGTGTTTGAGAATTATTAGTTTCATTATTAACATTTAACTAGTTTTGGTTGTAAAAATATGATAACGGTTAGGTTACATTTAAATTAGTTTCCAATTATTAAAAATGTAATTCATTTTAAGGTTTATATTGAAATTTCAAATATTGTTTTTTCCAATTGGAAATTTTTTTTCCTATAGGAATTTATTTTTGAAAAGTAAATATCTTACCTGACAGGTGAGATACAATGATATCAAAGGTGGTTGTTTACTCTTTAAGCTATGGTTTATCATATGGCATATTTGAATTTTTCGATATATGCCGTTTAATCGGGTGCAAAAATGCCATCTTGGCACTGGTAGAATTACCTGGCACAGTGTTCTTACTTAAATCTTTACTCATTAAAATTTTCTGAAAAAATATTAAAATGAACAAAAATGAAAAGACATCGGTATATAGACATATATTATTTAAAATGGAGGACATTTTATCACCTAATTGAGGGGTGCAACATCTGAAGTTGTATCTTAAAACTATCTTCGTTTTATTGTTATGAATAATATGGACGCTACTTAGATATCCTCTGTTTGAACAAGTTTGAAAGACATTGGCATCATAAACATTGACATGACCTATTGAATTATGTGTAACTGAATTTTTCCAATCACTTTAATTTTTTTAAAGGTTCAGTTGTGTTGTACAGTACATAAAATTAATTGGTACACTATAAGCATGTATTCATCCTTTATTTCTCCCTCCCGTTCTTTTAAACATAGTATTTTCCATAAATATAACAATGTTTGTTTAGAATGTTTTTTTGAATTTGTATTTTGTATGTGTATATCAACATTCATGTTGCACTTAAGGAAATCAAGCGACTCAAATTGTATAAAGACAAAAGTCCGTACCAGACCAACTTCAGGAGATAAGACCTAAGTCAGATGGAACTTTTCTGCAGTTGAAGTTAAATCGCCGGTCTTCCTTTGAGTTACTATGTTCCGATACAATATGATAACTAGACGACCTTTCTGAAGACCATTGGAAGTTGAGCGGCTTGTCCCAGCCGTTTTTTCATGCTGTTTCTATTTTCAAAACCATGAACACAAAAAGTGCCAGATTGAAAGCTTTCATCGTAGTAATGCAATGGAGAAAAAAAACATGCACGTACATTTAAGTTTGAAGTATCGTCAAAGTTGGTTTGCACACGAGTAAAAAAGAACTTGATTCAGTGTACTAAAATTAGTGCTGAAATTAATTATAAGTTCATCTCAGTCTGCAATTCTTTTCCAAACGATTACTCTTTATTTAGATTTATTGGACAGCATGAATAATTTAATAGCGTTTGCATTTTATTGAACATTACCTAGTCAAGAAATAAAATTATTTTATCTAACAAACAGTTTTGTTTGGAATCTATACAAACTTATTTTGTCTGAAGTTTTCCAGTAAATGAAGTTACTGCTCTATGAAAAATTAGATCTTACCTTCTACTTATATATATATCTTCAAGAAAGGTGTGCTATATTCATACTGATTTGTAAGTAATTAATCAGTTAACTGTTTACGTTTAGTTTTGCTTACCAGATCCTGTTTTTATTTGTTGGGGTTATACATAATGTTAATTAATGTGGTTTTTATTTATAGGTCAATGAATTCGAAAATATAGTCTGATGTCGAGAACTGAATATACGATGTAACTGTTTTAAAAGGAGCGGGTTCATTAATGAAATGAAGCGAACCGATAATGTGTCACGATGTGAAAGTTGGCATTGAAAATACGTTTAGATTTATAGCCATCTCTCTCTCTCTCTCAAATTCTGAAAAACTATTTAATTATCTATTCATGAAAGATACTTAAGAATATTTTCTTATTAACTAAGTAATTAAACTAATTACTATTTAATAGATGTCAATAAATTACTGCCTAGTTTATTATATCCATAACGCCAAAATTATGATGTGTTGAAATAATGTAATTCAATTTAGTTTAATTAATTTGATTTGACTTACAATCTAACTTAAGTTTGTTGATTAATTTAATTTAATTTTAAGGTTCTTCACAATTTTCGGAACGGTTTGTGAATGGCAAAAACAAGTTATCGTATTCTATTTTATTTAAGTGCAAGTGGATAAATTTTAAGAAAATATTAGATCTGACACGATATTTATTTACAGTGCCACAGACTAAAGATTATTGAAACTGCCAGCCATAATGTGAAATCTTAGCACAAGCTTATAATATAGTGCCGCTGGCATTGGTTTCAAATTTTATTTTAAGCTATTTTTTTTAAAAATTAGGTTACATGGTCCAAATTATTTCAAGTATATACAATGAGAAAGATTTCGAAAAAAAAAGTAATGCTGTGTTAGAATCATACGATGTTTTATAGGAATGTAACATTGTTAAGGACACTGAACACACCACCTAAATTAAAGAAAATAATCGTTAAAAATAGCTGCTTATGAAAAAAAAATTAACAGATAGATTGATTGTTTAAAGAATAACAATTTTTTTTTAAAAACCAATCTAACGAATATTTCAAAGCAAAAGATTATTGATATACACATGTGTGTAAATGACAGTAGCAAACACTGCAATTGTAAACAACAATAAATTAATTTAAGGAGTGAGGAATCATTCTTTGAGTATTACGATGTGATAAATTACGGTCGGAGTTAACAAATTCAATATATAGCCCAAAAGGCTTTATAAAATATTCGATTCCCCCATACTAGTAATAATCAAAGTTTTATTCCTTATTACTTATATTTGTTTAGGGAAGTATATATTTTCAGCAATTGTAAGATCTGATATATAGAGACATTACTGAAATGAATTGTACCATACATTACCAAATCGATTTTTATTGTTATCACAGACAAGGACATTGCAAAATGTAAACATATAACAAAGAAACAACCTTTATAGAATTTATTTGTCGTAAGTCACATTTCGGCGATTGGCTATTGAATGCAACCAACCAGTAGATTCAGATTCTGCTTTCTAAATTCATTTCAACAAATATCAATGGGATTGCGAATCAGTTACAAATTATTGTTATCGCGATAATAAAACTTTTTCTTCAAAATGTTGTGATTTTTTTCTTATTTCGGTTAAATGTGATGATTTTAGATATATTCTTATTTGCCCAAATCTTTATCTCAGAAATTCAGAAGATAAACAACAAAGTATAGACAACAACCTCATTCTCTAGCATTGCGAGAAATAACAATCAATCCACACGTAGCCTGTGTCATGTTTTAACGCCAATTTGCACACGGTGACATAATTTCATGTGTACAGATCGTAATCTTCATCTCCCACGAAACCACAGATTTGTTAAAGCTACAGGTCATGACAGCTCTACACTTACCTTTCTTGTACTTGTAAACAGTAAAAATAATACTTTTTAATGAGAGGTACAAAGACAACAACGCTTGTAAACATAATTTTCTAAAAGTGAAATGCAATTCTAAAAACGTCAAATGATCATGTACGTAAACCCCAGCAAATAAAAAACAGGATCTGGTAAGCGAATTTGACCTATTTAATTAAATGATTAATTATTTACAAATCAGAAAGAGGAGCGCACCTTTCTGGAAAATATATATAAGAAGAAGGTGATACCTAAACTTTTCATAGAGCAGTAACTTCGTTTACTGAAAAACTTCAGACAAAAGTAAGTTATATAGAATCACAACACAACTGTTTGTTATTCAAAACTATTTCATTTTATGACTATGTAATATTTTTTTTTTATAAATCAATATGCTATCAAAATAGAAATATAAATCTACGTAAAAAGTTAATGTTTGGGAAAAAAAAGTTGGATCGTATTCTTTTATTACCCTTGTGTAAATCAACTTTGACGATGATTAAAGTAAAATGTACGTGTTTTTTTCTTCAAAGCAATACCACGATGAAAGCTTTCAGGCTTGCGATTTTTGTGTTCATGATTCTGAAAATAGAAGCAGCATGGAAAAATAGCTGGGACAAGCCGCTCAACTTCCAATGCTCTTCAGACAAGTTGTCTATTTATCACATTGTATCGGAACATAGTAACTCCAAGGAAGACCGGCGATTTGACTTCAACTGCAGACAAGTTCCATCTGTCTCGGGATCTATCTCCTGTACATGGTCTGGTACGGACTTTTGTTGTCAATTTAATTGGCTCCAATTTCTTCACTGCTACTTCAAATTAATACGACGTTCTCAACAATTTTAAACAAAAATTGTAAATTCTTTAAAAATCTTTATGTATGAGAGAGAGAGAGAGAGAGAGAGAGAGAGAGAGAGAGAAATAACTAGCGAATACATATTTACAATGTAGCTAATGAATTTGTTTACATAAGAATACAACTGAACGTTATCAAAAATAATAGTGCTTAGGAAAGATCAGTTACACATTAATCAAAATTATTTTAAAAGGTGTGGCACCTTTGGTGTTGGTTATTATTTGGCTAACAAAAACAAACAATAGCGTGATAAGCTTGTCAAATTACTTTATAGGTTATGTCAATGAGTACGATGCCAATGTGCTTCACGCTTGTTCAAATGGAGGCTATCTAAATGGTGTTCACAGTGTCCATAACAATAAAAAAGAAGATAGAAGGTACAAGTTCAGATGTTGCACTCCTCGATCAGGTGATTACCTTTCCATTTTATCTAAAAATGAAATATGAGAGGTAAAAAATGGCAGTATATTTTCATTTTTTATTCATTTTGATATTATATTCTGAGCAGAGTCTGAAAACTAATATGTGTTTATTTTAAGGATATTACCACAAAAACTGTAGATGGACTGGCTGGGTCAATAATTGGGATGAAACCTTCAGTTATTTTGCTCCCACTGATTACGTCATCAGAGGTGTGAGTAGCATCCACAACAACAAAAAGGAGTAAGTACTTTCAAAGAAAGCATAAATCATGAAATTTAAAGTTAATTCAAAGTGAAGGCATGTAATGAGGCTCCCTATTTATTTTTTATTTTTACAGGGACAGAAGATTCAAGTTCGAAGTTTGTCAAGTTGCAAAACTTTAGAGTAAAATGAACCATGGAATAGCTTGTTTTCTTTTATTTGTTTATTGTCATTGCAATAAATGTCAAAATAACTACTGTATTTGTCAGACATATTTTTAGATAGTTTAAAATAGTTTTGTACTCATGACCCCCCCCCCAAAAAAAAATATGGTTTTCAACAAGTGTTTCAAAACTTTTCCGCTATTGGTTAATTCTGTCAGGTGTATTAGTTCAACCGCTTAACTATTTGATACTGACTGGAATGTCTGTAAAGATGGCCGAATGGCAACATAAGGTTGCCTTTTAGCTGAATCAATAGCAAAACCATTTTTATGAACGATTTTGTATGGCTATTAAAGCAAACAGCTATCATCCGGTCGAATGATTTACATTATTCTTTTACTCTAGTCTGAAATTCAAATGTTGCACTGAATTTAAGCAGATAACATTTTTATGATTTGGGAATGTTCGCAAAAATACAATTATCATACACGCGTAAAAACCCAAAAAAGATAACCAAAAATATTGAAACATTGCTGTTAACAGAACATTTCATATTCGATTAGAATTATCAATTAATTTTTATATTTCGAATTTAGGTACTGTACTATTATTTGTTAGGTAAACAAGATGTTTCATTACTGAATGTTGTGAAAAATAAAGCATAATAATTCATTTTTCGTCTTAACTCTCAGTCGGCTTTGGTCATTTTTATTCTTGAAGTGCTACTTGTAAGCAACATGTTGCAACAACGCAATGACTGCAAATTATTTTGCAGCCTAATTCGACGGTATATTGTCTGATAAGATTAAGTATATATATTTGGGGAATACCAATATTTCAATACTTCTCAGAATATAAAACTAAAACTTCTGGGTTTTTTCTTATGTAGGTCTTCTTACCACAGTTGAGGTAATTTATTTAAAACTAATCTTTTTTCAAATGCATGTACCTTGCAACTCAAAATATACTGTATTCAGGGGTTTGTTTTTTGCTTTTTTGCGTCGTGGTTTTTTCGCCCTTCTACACTTGCAAACCGTTTTGCCCTGTCTTAAATTCGCCCAGACACGCTTTTCTACTCAAGAATTAGCTTGGAACATTGGAAGTCGCCCAGTCTTAAATTAGCCCGCTGACAACGAGTGCGAAAAGGGCAAAATAAAACCGTTGCAAATATTTCCCTGAGTTAATATATTCATTTTCATTATTGACTTTAACATAGCATTTTTAGCTTTTTAAAAATAATTGACATTTATAAAAAATATTCTAATTCTCACAAAAACAATTGTATAAGAAGAAAAATGTAAGTGTTCATGCTGACGATTGTATCTATGATGTCGGGATCAGCCACTCATCAGAGAGGTCCGCCATCTACCAGGTTATCAAAACACCATAACCATTAGGAAAACCGCCGATCTGACTTCAACTGTAGACAAATTTTTTCTGTCTCAGGACCCGTATCCTGCAGTTGGTCTGGTATTATAGCAAACTATGTCATATATATATGGCACGCCAAATTCACAAAAATAAGCTAATCATAGTTTCACAGTCGATAAACTATGTTTAACGGTTGTAAACTATAGTTTACGGACAGAAAACTAAAGTTAACGACGATAATCTGTAGATTACATCTGTAAACCATAGTTAACGCGATAAACTATGTTTCAGAAGTGAAAATCTATAGTTAACACTGAAAACAACCATTTCCGATTGCAAAACATGGTTTATCTGATAAATATAGTTTCACGATTGTTAAACTATGATTAACAACTCCAAACTATAGTTAACGAATTACAGATGTGAATCTATATTTATCAGCAAAATCTATCGTTAACGTTATTTTCAGACAGATAAACTTAGATTATCATTCGTAAACTATAGTTTACAACCGTTAAATATGGTTTTGCAGATGAAAACTATAGTAAACGGATCGTTAATTATATTAAACGAATCGTTAACTATAGTTTACGGTTCGTAAACTATAGTTTACGGTTCGTAAACTATAGTTAACAAAAAACTATCTTTAACTATCGATTAACGTCCGTAAACTATAGTTAACAGTCGATAAACCTAGTTTATCATCTGTGAAACTATATTTAACGCCGTTAATCTATATTTCACATCTGTAAACCATAGTTAACGCGATCATCTATGTTTTAGAAGTGTAAATCTATAATTAACACTGAAAACAATCATTTGCGATTTCAAAACATAGTTTATCTGATAAATATAGTTTCATGATTGTGAAACTATGATTAACAAATCTAAACTATAGTTAACGAATGTAAATTATAGTTTGTGAATCTATATTTATCAGCAAAATTTATTGTTAACTTTTTTAACAGATAGATAAGCTATGATTATCATTCGTAAATTATAGTTTACATGCGTGAAATATAGTTTCACAGATGTAAACTATAGTTAACGAATCGTTAACTATAGTTTCGGATCCGTAAACTATAGTCAACAGATGATAAACCTAGTTTATCGACTGTGAAACTATGTTCAGCACATTTTTGTGAATTTGGCGTGCAATATATTTATTTATGTGCTTTGCGAGTCAAGAAGTTGTAACTTATTCTGTTCGGTACTGGTGCTTTTTATTCAACGTTTAATTACCTCATAATATAATCCAGAATACATCATAACCAGTCATCCATATTTCGTTCAAAGAAAGTAAACAAATGTTTAGAGTGACTGTTTAAAGTTATATAAAAGCCATTTGGTTTTAGGCTACTGCTATTGTAAATTCTCATATTGGGTTTAATTGGGGTATCTTTTGGTATTATAAGGAGGCTTTCTGGTCATCAAAATAACCATCAGATCGACCAAAAACCTTCAGATGTGATTTGTTTACCTAGTAACTATATACTGAATTACTGGTATTAAGTAAAGCTTGTGGGGTTTTTCCTATAATCTTATATCGAGCTTTTCTTCTAAAGGAGTTTTTGTCATTTAGTATATGTTTTAGCTTTTGGTTTCAGGATACGTCAATCAAGTTGATGCCTTGGTTCTTTATACTTGTCCAACATTTAATTTTTTTATATTCATGACAATTACACAGAGGACAGAAGATACAAATTTAGATCTTCAATACCTAGATCATGTGAAAATTTTAAATGATAAATCAATTATACTGTTACCTGATCGAGTTTTGTAAGAAATAATAAAGTGAGTAAATCTTGTAACATGCTATAAGAATATCACCATAAAACAGAAATTGGACCGATTGGGTTAACAACTGGGTTGAAACATGCATCTTCTTTGCTCCAGATGGTTATATCATCAGAGGCGTGTTTAGCATTCACAACAAATATACTGAGTAATAAAATAATAGAGGTAACTTATCAATATAGATATGAAATGTCAGTTTACGAAAAATGTGACACCAAAACAGTCGTTTCATTTACATTATATAATTATAAATTTATGAACTCCCAGGTGACTTTTAAAGATTAGAATTATATGCAATTAAGCCATATAAATTATAATTATTTGTAACGTGTCAAAATGTCTTGCTGGTGAGTTGAAGAGACTTACAAGCGCTCTTACCATTTTTCTACGTATGATTTGTATGCAGTTACTTTTGTATTGCGTGCATTTACCCTTTATTGAATCGTAAGGAAAATATAAATTGCAGAAATAAAAGTCCGATCTGTATTCAAAGCGGAGAAAACCTTGAAACTGTAGAAAAAGGGGGGTGCATTTTTTAAAATCTTCTTCTCAAGAACTACTGAGTCCAGTTCAACGTAGTTTAGCATAAATTATCCTTATGGGAAGGAACATATAAATTGCGAAAATTAAGGGCTAATTCTGTTTCAAATCTGAGTTATTACGAAAATAATAATAAAGGACAGGCGTGTTTCAATCAGTTTAATAGCTTCGGGTTCGGCATCCGGTAAAATGGGTGGGCAAGACTTGGCCTGGGCAAAACAAATGATTGGCAGTTATTAATCTGCCAATCTCATTAAAATTTCAGGATATTTGATGGACTAGTATATTTGTATTCGCTGTAAATATTGCTGCAAAATAATGCGTTTTTGGAATTGACGATTGCCGATCTGCCCCGGCTTTTATTTAGCCACGGCCCGGGTTTGCATACCCATTTTACCAAGACTCGTATTCCATACTTCTAAAATGAGGTTCTTTGTTTAAATTATGACATTATACGAAAGAGGGTCGATCTGACTATGATGAATTTGCTTGTTGAGCAACAGTTCGCGTATGAAGGGAAATTTTTGAAACATGCAAAATATATTGGTGCCGATTTTGTTGAGTAAATTGAGGCTAAAAATTTCAATGCGTTGACAGTTTTCATACATGACGTTGGTGTTAGCTTGTTCTGATTTTCGTTTCGTTTTCATTATATATGCTTTGTAACCTGGGAACTATCGTCTGTATTTCGTGATTTTTACGTATCAAATCAAACAGAGACTTCGGTAATTTAAACAGTTAATTGTTTACCTGCGCAAATTAAGCAAATTCTGATGTATCAAAAAAGTACTGAAATACAATTCATTCTATCGGTAATTCAGCATTATCTTTTGCATAATGGTAGATTAATGCAATAGGTTTTGTTGAAATGCTCGGCATTTTCTCGAGTTTATTCAGTTTAAATAGAGTTTGATATCGCTGACGGAAATATGTAGGTATATACATGTATATATATATGATTCATTTCGAAAAAATGAATTGTGTTTTTTATTTGTTATGGTGCATGTTTCTTGTGTTTAATTGTTTACAATTTCTATCTACATGTACTGACCATATTTGAGTGTTAAGCTTCGAATTATAAGCAAGATACAGAGATTTGCTCACAATGCTATGTTTGTACACAGATCTTAAATTCTAAAGATTAAAACAGGAAAAAATTTGTCAATTTTCAAAGTCTGGCCTTTCAGAAACCAACTTTAACAACTTATTGTATTGTAAACTTAACCTTTTTTTTGTCATTATTACTCCTACTGTACATTTGATCCTTGACTGTGTTTGTGTACATTTGTATAAACTGATTTTGAACCTCAAATACCAGTGAACTGGTCTTGAGTGAATAAAAGAATTGAAAATCTTAGGCCATTCTTTTTTTCATTTTAGATGGTGAATAGGAAATACCAAGTTAAAAATCTTAAGCTGAATGTAATAAACTCATGTGAACAAAATATGACTCAAACCTAGGCGAACTGTGAGCTCTGTATCTTGCTTATAATTCTACGATTGACACTGAAATTTTGGTTGAACATTAGAAATTCTATATGAATTACAGCATGTTAAATACTTGTACAAACAAAATAAAAGAATGATATTCTGTATATACCTACTATCTGGGGCCCCCTCTTTATACAATAAATAATGTGAAATCTATATCAATTTTGATAGTTTTTCAGACACGAGTAAATAAAAACGACATCTTTAAAACAGTTTCCATAGTTCTGACACATTTCTGTTGCGGGGATAAAGTAATTATCGCTATTCCTAAGAAAATATCACAGCGGGAAATTATCCTGGTTTGTACGCGAAGTAAATAACAGTCATTTAAGTATAATGGAGAAGACAAATAACATTTTTGAATGTTTTTAATTTGAGGAATTGAGCACATTGAGGTGCAATTTTCTTCTTCACATATATACATGTAGGATTTTTTTGATTAAATACAAAAACTATTATATTTTAAAAAAATACAATAACTAGTAAGTAGTTGAGGAAGAAAATGTAACTATATGCTCTCATATATTTTGATCACTTTATTAAGTGGGGGAGGGGGCAGAACGAAAATACAGGGAATTAGAAGTTATATAACAGTATACCCCTACCAAATATTTAGTTTTATATCTTGCGTAGGATTTTCTTATTCTGGTAAAAAATAGTATTTCATGAAGGTACAATGTCAAAGATTACATGTACGTGTATGCAAAAATAAGTGTAAAAGTCGAATACTTTTCAATATTTATTTTTTGATATTCTACCGAGGGACCATAGGGCATAATATATTTTGAACCCCATTGTTGTTTAGGTGAGCGATGTGGCCCCCTGGGCCTCTTGTTAAAATAAATGTTGGAGAAATTTTGTTTTAATAAAATAAATCAAATCTAAAACATGATTTTAAGCAATTGATGTATATTCACCAATGCATGGGCATCACAAAATTATATGCATATACTAATGAATGTGTATTTTTCTCTGAACCATAGTCATTGTTTCAACAAGATTAAAGATTCAATGATACAATATACTAGTAGTAAGAATAATAAATTGAAAATGAAAAAATAAATTTGAATAAATAAAATAAAACACATATCACACGCGCATTAAAGCTTGCTTTGTTCAATAGCATGAGTATTACGTACTCAATACGTAATTAAAATCTTATAAATTACCATATTTATTGAATTTTATTTGTTTTTGAACATTTAATGATTGTGAAAATGCATACGAAATACTCATACAATTTATTAAACCTATGAATATTACGTTTTTATTAGTTTAAACATGAAAAAACAAAAAAAGTACCATTCTCTCTATGTCCAAAGTCTCGACCATTTCATTGAGTAGACAAAGCTTTATGTTGAACGAAACCTATTCATAATACCACAGAAAAGCACCCGTCCGCTAATTAAACTGATAACACTTTGATATTTTCAAATTCTTTGATACTTTCTGTAACGCTATTGCTTATAAAACCTTTTCGTGAGTTTTTAAGAAAAGACTAAATTCTCCATTGCACAGTTTGAACCAAGTAGCAGTCTCGATCTTTAATCTCTCACGAGTTCTACTTGATACTTTTATAAATATGTATCTGAACATAATTAATAAAAATATCCTATTTTAATGATCTCAGTTGCACGTATTACCCGTACGAATAATTCCACCTGACTTAAGACTGACTGTAGGCGGAATTTGAAAGGCGGATTCCGTCTTTCATTCCTCTGAATGTATTACTAATATATGGCTCGAATTATTTAAATGAGATTAACCGTATTCCGGGTAATAAAAATTCGCCTTAAAACAAACGGGAATCTGCCTTAATCTTAGGTGGAAACCACCTTATGATAAATTGGAATCCGCCTTAATATAAGGTGGAATACGCAAGATGCCGCCCTAAAATAAGGTGGAATCCACCTAAATATAAGGTGGAATCCGCCTTAATACAAGGTTGCGTCCAAATCCGCCTTAGGGTAAAGATGAACACTTTACAACGGACAAAAAAACTTCTTTTAATTTATGCTTTTGAATTCGGTGACTAAATCCTTTTAAATTAGCACCGGATGGGGTGGAATCATTGCCTTCATTTCTTTTATAAATCAGTGGCCAGACCATCTATAATTCCTGTGTATTTCCTTTTTTATACACATCATAATACAGATATTACATCCAGAATATCTTTATATTTTCCTAATGTTTGCCTTTCACTTAAGTTTCTAGAGTAGCTCAGATCTTCCTCGAATCTTTTCGGTAATTGCATCACTAAAAATACTTCTCTCACATATTCTGAAAAAAATACATGTAATTTGATAAAGCAATACTTATAACCAAACACTCGATCAAATATAAATATATCAATATACATGTATACCTTTTAGTTATCATCATGATTATAAAGCATACCTTTCAACAATGTGAACAAATAAAAAGAGATCCAATCTTTACCTTTCAAAACTTTGATTTTGGTAGGGTTCATGTAAATGGTATGACTGATATTCTACTAGTCTCCCATGTCCATTGTCCTTCTGCTTTTGAGCTAGTTTTTTTTATTTTTATCAGGCTGGATCTCAATGCTCATACTAGGACAGCTTAAATATAAGAAGGCAGCTTGCCACCCTCCCAATGACTTGTTGGTATTGTTGCTTTCCTTCTTTTTTAATTGTTTAGCATAATGTCAGTTGATTTCAACAGCTTTCAAATCTAAAGGAATGAAGGGATTTCTATAGTTTATACATTGTATGACATTTACGCACTGCCTAAACCTATTTTTTCTTCACATACAATTAGCAAAATTTTAACTGTACTTTAGTACTATTATTGATAAAGTCATGAACATAATTAAAATATATATTGACTTACTTTCGATATTAACATTAAGGTTCCTGTGTTCATGTCTTTTAGTCCACATAACGCACACACTTTGCTAAACTCCATAAGACTTAGTTTACATCAAATAGCTGTAAATAATTTTCACTGTATTTCCCCAAAATAATCCTCATAACGGTTAGGTTGCAGAGGACAGTTTTTTTTTTGATACAATTCATTGTAGCCAAGGGATGCATGTCTTCGGAACTCTGTAACTAGAATTTCCTCAGTTCCCATTCAGCACAAATATCTTTAATTCACTCTTTATAAGGCCAATCGCCAATTTCTGAAGAAAATTATTAGTCAAAACCTGTAAAATTCTCTAGATACTGGTTTTTATGAGATTTTGACCCTTTCATATTTTGCTAATTTTTCATGATTTTTCAGCTTTTTAGACCTCCCCCAGCTAATTCCCTGCAGAGGGTTGACCTCCCGTACCGCGTGCATGTTGCACTATCACATGTCAGAAACTTACCGGTGTATAGGTTACAATGTCCCATCCACCCTCTTTTCGTGTTATTTTACCTCCCGTCTGTAACTTGCAATTTCACTGTGTAAAGTCAGCACAACAGTCATAGCCGCAGGTTTCGCATTTTACTTCTGATTCTTATGTACCTAACATAAGGGGCCTACATATTGCATATCAATTTCAACAACAGACATCCCTCTTACTAATGATAATCATTAAAAATCATTTCATGAATTTTAGCAATACCCACAAGCCTTCAAGTACAGCAACTCTCAATTTTACAAAAATATTGACGGGTACTTCATTCGAAACTGTCCCTTGCTACCTTAACACATGTCTAAATTTTGTAACAGAAAAGATGATCAGGAAAGTTAGGCATGACCGCTGTTGCCAAATTCAAAAGCCTCTGAGGCCAGAAATATGATAAGGGGTAAAGCTGATTTTATGTTTACAAGTGCTTGATGGCCATAGTAAAACAATTTTTAGTAGCAGTTTATAAGTACAATAAATATGCTAGCCTGTTCAAAACTCATTCCTGTCTTTATATTGATTAAACATTGCGGCTAAAATAGTATGTACATGTTTAAAATTATGAATGAAAATTTTTTTCCCCTCTTGACGTCCCTTTGCAATACAGGGAGAGGCTGCGGCTCTTGCCTGTTTACAAATGGCAGCCTGTGTATTGAGGTCAAGATAAAATTAACCAGCCTGTGTGTAGAACATACATAATTATATAACCTGTTTGATAGTGTCATCGGATTATCAATTTGAATTTAAGGTTACAAACCATTGTTTCAAATTGTATGTTTGTGTCATTTAAAGATTTTAAGAAAAAGATTTGTGCACGGGCAGCCCCATTCCAGAAAATATTAAATATCGACGTTTGATTTACGGACAAAATTAAACAATTTGAAGAATGAAGTAAAGTTTATTGAGTGAAAGCAACAGACAGTTTATAAGAATGAGTTATTTATAGAACAGAAAATGAACTGCTGTGCGCCTTTAACACGATTTGGCCAAGTTTTAGCCGTAAATTTTATATTATATTATTTGCAAAGAAATTGCCAAATAGCTAGGTTAAGGCGGAATATTTTATGATGGTAAGGGGGGAAACGGGCAGTGAGAAATAATACGGTAAACTTTAACAGAAAACGGCTAGATGCTGAAAATACGGCTAAGGTTTGAGGTAAGGTCCGATTATGAATAAGATGGGATCCGTCTAACATTCAAAGCGTTTTCCATGTACGCCTTTACATTTTAACCGGAATACGTCTAAGTTCACCCTGAGTCCAGCCGGAAAACGGCCAACATTTTCGTACGGATTTCTTTACTAAATGCCACTTAATAGAAGTAGCTCTTGTCATAGGTTGAATAAAAGGTCAATTTGTATGATGTCCCCATAACACACAATCATTCAGAATACATCGCAATATAGAACACCAACCAGTGCGATTTAATCTATTCATTTGGGAATTAACTGGGGGAGGATAATCCTTTACACGATGATCTATGCTATTATTCTAGCATTGGTTTATAATGGGATCAGTGTATCTACGACTAATGTAGCGTCCCTCTTGACCGCCAATAACTCAAAACTTGACAACAAAGCCATCGCAGTATCACCAAAGAGTTTACACCCCTCGATTCAACAAGAAATGAATATCTTGAAACAGCAGCTGAACCAGGAGGCACTCATAAGATTGTCGCTCACCAAACAATTGTATTCAGTCCTTAATGACGTTATTGAAATGAAAAAAGGAATGGGGCAGATGGAATCTAAGATACACGAGCTAGAGAAGTTTAGGAACTCTACCTTAGGCGATGATGTTCTCGCAAAACAGTTAGTAAACTTGCAGAAAGATCTTGTGAATTTAACATCAACGTGTAAAACTGCAAGTCATGGTAAGTTATATCTGTAATAACGATTCTTTGAAAATATGTAAAATTGAAAAAAATTATCTGATATCATAATGATTATCTATGTTCCGTATGTATACACAATAATTATTATTTTTTACCACATCTTCCTCGTTTCTCAAAATTTCTAGTCGCAAATCTCAAAGTCAATTTATACGTACATATATAGTTAAACCGCAACTTTTTTAGTCAACAAGTTTTACTCACCGTCAAGGTTTCTTAGATATAAAGCTTTTTTGTCACTTCCTATTCTATTTTAATACTTCAATTAATAATACATTCAATGCTCTCCTGACCCTAATACTGTTGCTAATAATATACTTGTTTGATATTTATATATCAGGGTTTTTATACATAGAATTGATTCTTTCATTGTTATTTTGAATGGCATTGTAGGAAAAGAAGCTATCGCTTTCAATGCAGTCACCTCAAAGACGCTCCTATATGATAGAAATACTCCTGTGAACATTGTATACGATACTGTAATGTACGATACTCACGGTTCCTACAGTGCTCAAAGTGGGGTCTTTACAGCACCCTCCAAGGGTCTTTATATATTTACTTGGACAACCTTGGTCGCAGCTGGTAAAATTCTAGATACAGAACTTATCGTAAAAGGAATACGAAAAGGTCTTGGCAACTGTAACAACTTAGGAAACCCTGGGTATGAAAACTGTGCAAATACAGTTCCTGTTGTGTTGGAGGCTGGGGATACCGTCAATGTCCGATCTACTACTGGGAACTACGTCCATGGATATGCATGGTCAAGTTTCAAAGGCTGGAGAAACTGATGGTTGTAACAGTGATATATTGTGCTTCCATTAAAGGCGCTGTGTTATTCATGTATCATTAAATCTATTAAATACAGATATCGTTTATTGAATAAAGAATAACAAAAAGTAGGTATTTGAAAATACTGGCGTAATGGTTTCATCAATATTCGTTGAATACCAATTTTCGTGGATTTCGTTGTTAAGTTGATCCACGAAATTAAATGTGTCATCCACGAAAATTGATACCCTTGAATATTCATGAAACCACAGTAAATGCTAAGTTTATCATAACAAATTAAGCATATAAAGTGTACGATGATGGATTTTTAAGTTAAAGAGTGAGAAGCTATATCTAAGAACCCATTATTTCTTTAGATAAAGTACAATATATTAAAAATTAACATGTAATCAGACATAATAGACAAGATCATATGTTTGGACCAAAACTTGGTTGTAAGAATTAACTATTGTTTGTGTGTTGTTTTTTTTCCTAATGCATTTTCAAGGGTGCATCTTTGATGTATTGCTATCGATCTACGTAAACAACCAAGCAAGCAAACAAGCAAATAAAACTATATATACGACCTTGGTTTGAAATAGAGGAATGATGGGTTTTGACGTATCAGTAAATAAAGAGATTAATGAAGGGAAATCCGTAGATAATGAATCTGTGCATTAAGTGTTATTTACATTGTTTTGAATACGCTAAATCATTTAGATTTTTTTCCACTGGTTTTCCGCAAAATATTTTGTAAAACAGACAATTTTCAACAATAAAGAGTTACATGTATTTTATGATTCATGATTAAATGTAGGCTCGTGTCTTTATCAAAAACAAATAATCATCGTTTTACTATTTTATTGTATGCATAGATATTAAATCCTACTGTTGTTATTAAAAACATTTGATTTTTTCCTCATCATTTTCTCAAAGCGGTTCCATATTGGGGATTTTCAAATTATCTAGGTATTTCCATAAACTTGAAACCGTAGAAACACATTTGTCTTCTAAATTAAGACAAAAAATAAAGTTGGAAGATCAATTATATACTTCACATCTTTTAGAAAATATTATATAAAACACTTTTGTCACACATGTAAGATTCATTAAACATTTAACATATCTGGAAGCTATGAAGTAAGTTTATATAGATTTACGATTTTTGTCTCTATAAATATTATTTTACTTCATATGATAATATGTCGATTATTGTTAGTTCTATGAGTATACATAGTCTTATAAAGATTACAATATATAAATGAGCATGATTTTTTTTAGTAAATAGAAATAGCTTCGTTACAATGCTTTTGTTTTTAATGAATTTGAGTTTTTATTGTATCCAATAAGTCCTGTCCATATTTTAAATTTGAATCTTAATGATTTCGAAATGAAAAGGCTAACATTGAATATCTAATCCAACATCCTTTCAGGTTTTACATAATGAATAAAATGAGCGAAGATTGATAAAATTTATTTTGTTCGAAAATTAATCAGTTTAAATCCGTGTTAAATCCACAAGTATTGATATCAGTTTAATCTTGGGATAATATCCTGACTGCATAAACTATCAAGGATTCTAGGGGAAAAAATTGATCGTTCAATTTTGGAGGAGGGTTTATAAACTACTTTTAAAAGAGAATAAAATTATTCTTCGCAGTAATTGCCTTCTAGTGTTCAAGTGTTTTCTTCCTTTTATTTAAGTTAATATAACCCTTTACGAAGTATTGAAAACATCTAAATATTTACACACTATATTACAACTTTCTCTAAGTTGTTCAGCATCAAACAGAAAATTTTGATTAATTAGGCGTTTATTGTAGCATATCTCCTGACACGATGACTCACATGATTGTTCTCATGCTGGTGTTTTGCGGGGTCAGTGGATCTGCAACAACGGAAGCCCCCTACTCACCAAACGAGCAATCTAAAAACATTACAATTGACGCAGTAAAGGGGTTTTCTGAAAACATTACAAACGCAGTACCCTTTTACGATCCATTCCCAGTGAATCAACAAGATATCGACAACCTCAGACAGAATATATTCTAATTTACCAAATAGGGGTTTGAAGAATGAAGTATAATTTTTATCCGGTCGAATGATTAACATTATTTTTTTTAAACACTTATTTTGAAATTCAAAAGTTGCACTGAATTAAAGCTGATAAAAGTTTTACGATTTGGGAATGTTTGCAAAAAATACAATTATCATACACCCATAAAACCCCGAAAACGATAACCAAAAATATTGAAACATTATTGCCGTTTACAGAAAATCTATCAAAATTCCATATTGGATTAGAAAAAACAATTGATTGTTATAAATTTAACACACTTTGACTTAACAATAACACATCAAAAGTAAATATTACTGTCAACAGTGTAAATAATATCCATGCAACAGCATGTATTGAAAAAAAATCAATTTTCATGTTGTGTCGACTCATCTGTTCAAACCCGGTGTAAGAAATGTGATAAATTTCGAATACAGGTACTTAACTTTTTTTTGCTAGGTAAACAACCTGTTACATTATTGAGTTTTGTGTAAAATTAAGCATAATAATTCAATTCTTGTCTTAACTCTCAGTCGGCTTTGGTCATTTGTATTCTTGTAGTGCTACTTGTAAGCAACATGTTGCAACCACGCAGTGACTGCAAATTATATTGCAGCCTACTTCGACGGTATCGTGTCTGATAAGGTTAAGTTTATATTTGGGGTACACCAATCTTTCAATATCTCTTAGCAGTGAAATCAAAAACTTGTGCGTTTTATGTTGTTGGTCTTGTTACAGCAGTGGAAGTAATCTGATTTAAAACTAATCTTTTTATAAGTGCATGTACCTTGCAACTTAAATAATATTTAAAGCTTCATTGATTAATTTATTAAAAACACATCATATAGTGTGTTATATTCTGACTTGCAACCAAACGAGTAAAAACATTTTATAAATATAGTAAGTGTTTTCAAGTGCATAAAATATACGGTATGATATACCTAATATTACCATTGATCTTTACATTGAGTTAGTAGCATTTTAAAAAGAATTGTATCTATCAAAAATTCTTCTCTCAAAAAAAATTGTAGAAGAACAAAAATGATGTTGTTTATGATGGCGCTTGTATCTATGATGTCGGAAATAGAAGCAGGGTGGAAAAATAACTGGGATCAGCCGCTGAACTTCCAATGCTCTTCGGAGAGAGCCGCCATCTACCAGGTTGTATCAACACACCATAACTATTACGAAGACCGACGATTTGACTTCAACTGTAGACAAGTTCTTTCTGTCTCTGGACCCGTATCCTGTAGTTGGTCTGGTATTGTAGCAAACTATGTCATAGTTTTTGTGCTTTGTGAGTCATTGATGTTGTAGCTTTATTCTGTTCTTTACAGGTGCTTTTTCAACGTTTAATAACCTCAAAAAATATTCCAGAATATATAATTAACAGGCATCCGTATTTCGTACAAAGTGAACAGATGTTTGAAGTGACTGTTCAAAGATATATAAAAGCAATTTGTTTTTTGGGAACAGCTATTGTAAACTCTCATATTTGGTTTCACTGGGGTGTCTTTCGGTATTATAAGGTTTGTTAATTGGTGTATATTAGGTATATTTGTTATTGCATCCCTTAGACGAGACAGAAGGACAAAAACTAGAAACGATAGCAAAGTGAGGAGCTGATACAACTCAACATTCAGGTATATCGACGACGTATTATCAATAAACAATTGTTATTTCCATACTGACGTCGACTCGATATATCCCAGTGAACTTGAAATAAAAGATACCACAGAGTCTGCGTCATCTGTTCATATTTGGATATTTTACTGGAAATGGACATTGATGGTAACCTAACAACAAAACTTTATGATAAATGCGATAACTTGAATTTTTCTGTAGTCAACTTTCCTTACTTATGTAGCAATATACCTTCATCACCTACATATGGTGTTTTTGTCTCTCAGTTGATTAGATTCGCAAGGGCATGCTCTTCGTATGAACAGTTTCTAAGAAGAAGCAAGCTACTGACAAACAAGTTGATAAAACAGGACTATCAACAGTCTCGTTTGAAGTCATGTTTTTCGTAAGTTCTATGGTCTATACAACGACCTTGTCAGCAAATACAATCTTCCACTGGGTCGCATTCTGACTGACGTTTTCATACTTATTGTTAGACCATAATTGATCACCTAATCGTCTACGGACTTTTCCGAATTTTTTCTCCGATTACGACAAAGAGCACACGGCAGAGGATGCTCACTCCTCCTAGGCTCCAGATCCTACTTCCATCTATTTGGAGGTCCGTGTTGCTCTGCTTTGAATTTGCATTTCGTTTAATGGATTTTTGAGATGGTTCGCGGTTTGTTATTGTCATTTTTTCAAGTCAGTTAAAAGAGTTACATTATTTTAAACAACAAAGGCCTCTGTGATAAAACTATGCCCCCCCCCCACACACACACACACACATATAACGAGTTTTGCAAAGTGAAGATTCCCATGCCTTTAAAGAAAATCTACGGTTTCTAATAAAGAGAGAAAAATTGTCATACTTGTACACGCTTTTGTTTTTGGTTTCAGGGTATGTCAATAATTTTGATGCCTTGGTTCTTTATACTTGTCCAACCGGAGGATATTTACATGGCGTTTTCAGTGTTCATGACAATTACACAGAAGACAGAAGATACAAATTTAGATGCTGCACCCCTAGATCAGGTGAAAATATATAATTATCCTATGCTATTCTTTTTGTAATGCTGTTTTAAATTAAAGCAACTCATACTGTTACTGTTAATTCTTGTAAGAAATAACAAAAATGAGTAAATTTAGTAATATATTAAAAGGATATCAACATAAAAACTGCAAATGGACCGACTGGGTTAACACCTGGGATGAAACGTTTAATTACTTTGCTCCAGATGGTTATGTCATCAGAGGTGTGTTTAGCATTCACAACAACTATACTGAGTAAGTAACAGAGGCAAATTATTAAAATAGATATGAAATGTCAGTTTACGTAAAATGTAACACCAAAACAATCGTTTCCTATACATAATACATTCATATGTTTATGAACTGTCAGGTGATTTTTTTAAATTAGAATAATAAGCAGATAAGCTATATCTTATGATCCAGAACGTGTCGAAAATGAAATGCGGTTTAGTTACATAGACTTATACAAGCGCTCCCACAAATTTTCTATACATGAACCGCATGCAGTTACCTGCGTATTGTGTGCATTCACATTGAAGATGGTTTTTTTTATGACTGGTGTATGTTTAACACTCGAACTGCATTTTGAATTGAAAATGAATTGTTTTATGAAAATAGTGAACAGTTATCAAAAGTAGGAGGTTTTGAGGTCTTTCCCTTTTCTGTAAAATTGGGAGGTATTTTGATTTATTGGAAAAAAAAAACAAATCTGAAATATTATTTTAATCAATTGATGTATATCTATCAATTTTAAGGCGTCACGAAATTATATGCATATAAAGATAAAAGTTTATTTTTCTAAGATTCATATTCATTGCTTCAACAGGGATAGAAGATTCAAGTTCGAGATTTGTCAAGTTGCAAAACGTTAAACCGCATCGAAGTCAGGAATTCTTTGCTTTGTTAAACAGCATTCTTGTTGTAACAATAAATGTTATTGATATTGAAAAGCGTTTGTGGATTTTAGTTTACCAAAGCCAAATGTTACATAAAATGATTGTCGTTGTTGGCAACAACATTTTACATTTTATATAAATCTTTAGAACGATCGGGCGGATTCCAAGAAATATATTATGTTTATAAACACAGAGATACAAAAATTACAATTTTTAAAAAAGAAGATCTAAATATAGTGTGAAATCCGCCATCATCAGACACGCCGGATATACTTAAATGATTTTAATAATATAATTAGAATGATAAACTGAAAATGAAAAATATAATTAAACTGAAAAATTGAATTCATAAAGTAAAACGCATAATTATATCACATGCACATTTAAGCTTGCTTTGTTTAATAGCCTGAGTATTACGTACTCAGTACGTAATTAATATTAAAAAATTACCATTTTTGTTGAATTTCATTTGTTTTTGAAAATTTAATGATTGTGAAAATGCATACGAAATACTCATACACTTTATTATATCTATGACTTTTACGTTTTTATTAGTTTAAACATGAAAACAAACAAAAGAAGTTATCGTTCTCTCTATGATTAAAGTCTCGAAGCGTTTCATTGATTAGACAAAGCGTTTTGTTGAACGAAACCCATTCATAATATCACAGAAAGCACTGCTACTTGAACTGATCACGGTATTATATTTTCCTCATTCTTCAACACTTTTTGTAACGCTATTGCTTATAAAACCTTTTCTTGAGATTTTAAGAAATCAAGCAGTTCTCCATTGCGCAATTTGCATCAAGCACAGGGGCATCGTATCCGCTCTACACTCTATGACATACATACACACACACACACACACACACACACACACACACACACACACACACACACACACACACACACACACACACACACACACACACACACACATATATATATATATATATATATATATATATATATATATATATATATATATATATATATATATATATATATATACACAAGTTGCTGTCCTTTAAAAAAGGACTGCAATACGTGGACCATATGCATGTGTTTCCAACGAAAACGTGAACGTCTTTAGATTATCTGAGATTCCTCCGACTCAAGCCGCCTACTTTTAACCAGAAAATCTGTACGTTGTATTATATATGTATAGCCCTGACTTTTCATCTCAGAGTTAAGGTTCATACCTCTAAAATAATTATGATCTTTATTAATGAAGACTGCATGTATAGTATCAGGCATTCGGCGAATTCTACTATTTGCGCAAACATTACGCTTTGCACTACTTTGTTAACTATACAGTGACAGCTTTGTGTAAATTAATTTCATATTTTGATGTAATTTTCTTGAGATTTTAACTTTTATACAGTGACAGAATTATTCAGTCATCTATTAAATACAGTCACATAATTATTCAATTATACTTAAAGTTTTCAGAAAACAACAAAACATTGCAAATTATGCTATTTGATGCCTGTTGTAGTTTCGGCATAACATTAACCTATTTCATAAAACTGACAGTTCATATTATATGCCGATCATTTCTTTAAAAGGAATTCTTTGTTTCTGTACTGTTTACCGACAACTTTACAATTACAGCGCCTTAGAACTTATGGGAAAAGCCTACCAATTATTTTCCCATAGAACTCCATACAAATGTTATGACCTCTCAGTACTTTACTATAATAGTTTCAAGTCAAACTTTGGTATCATTTGAAACTTCAATTCAAGACCTTTCAGGAAATGACAAAAAAAATATAGGGTCCCGTGGCGTTTAAAGGTCAAATTTGCAGTTGTTTACAACTTACAGCGATCGGCAGTAAATGTCACTCTTCATAAAAAATCAACCCCCACCCCTACAATTTTTCCTAGTGTTGCTATATTCTTTAAAATATTCCCCCATTCCATCATTTATTTTAAAAACTAATAATTTTACTACAAAACGAGAACTAACGCCTACCCATTCATTCCTTATTACAACGTTCTATAACTTTTTCTCTGATGTAAACATCCGGGGGTTTGGTACTCTCATTCCTATAGTGTGCCTATAGCATAGAATCCTGATCCCGATTCATGTGCTAGCCTGGTTCCCGAAGCAACCCATTACGCACAGGAACCAGACTAGCTCATGCGTAGGCTGAATTTTCCCCATAGCATCCGGTTTAACCTCACTTATATATTTTCTGCATGGACCTCAGGGTCCACGCAATAAGGGAAGAATCGAAAGTAGGACACGATTTGTAAACAATGTCAAAAAACAACTTAATTGACAAAAGTTACGCAAATCCTCCCACACAATGTTGCAAATGTTGTCAAAACACACGTTCACATTGAAATATTCCTAATAAACTCGGTAAAAAGCGTTTTTGTCTCATTAAAACCGCTGTCATCAAGTAGCAGTCTCGATCTTTAATCTCTCGAGAGCTCTACTTCATACTTTATCTTAAATAAATATTTGTCTGAAAATAATTAATATAAGTGTCCTGTTTAAATGGTCGCAGTAGCACGTACTTTACTAATTGCCACGTAATAGAAGTACATCTGTAGCTTTCGTCACAGATTAAATAAGAGGTCAATTTGTATGATGTCCCCATTACACACAACCATTCAGAATACATCGCAATATAGAACACCAACCAGTGTGATTTAATCTATTCATTTGGGAATTAACTGGAGGAGGATAATCCTTTACACGATGGTGTATGCTGTCATTCTAGCATTAGTTTATAATGGGATCAGTGTATCTACGACTAATGTAGCATCCCTCTTGACCGCCAATAACTCTGAAAACAAAACCATCGCAGTATCCCAAAACAGTTTACAGCCCTCGATTCAACAAGAAATGAATAACTTGAAACAGCAGCTGAACCAGGAGGCGCTCATTAGATTGTCGCTTACCAAACAATTGTATTCTGTCCTTAATGACGTTATTGAAATGAAAAAAGGAATGGGACAGATGGAATCTAAGATACGCGAACTAGAGATCTTTAAGAACTCAACCTTAGGCGATGATGTTGTAGCAAAACAGTTAGTAAACTTACAGAAAGATCTTGTGAATTTGACGTCAACGTGTACAACTGCAAGTCAAGGTAAGTTGCATTTGTATATGTAATATCGATTCTTAGATATAAAGTTTTTTGTCACTTTGTAATCGATTTCAATACTGCAATCAATAATGCATTCAATTTCTTTTTTATCCAGTTCCTGTTGCTAATAAAATACTGAATAAAATATCCGGTTTTTTTTTTTAAATAAAATTAATACTTTCATTGTTATTTTGATTGACATTATAGGAAAAGAAGCAATTGCTTTCAATGCAGTCATTTCAAAGACGCTCCTTTATGATAGAAATACCCCTGTGAACATTGTCTACGATACTGTATTGTACGATACTCACGGTGCCTACAGCTCTCAAAGCGGAGTCTTTACAGCACCCCACAAAGGTCTTTACATATTTACTTGGACAACTTTGGTCGCAGCTGGTAAAATTCTAGATACAGAACTTATCGTGAACGGAACACGAAAAGGTCTTGGCAATTGTAACAACGAAGGGAACCCTGGGTTTGAAAACTGTGCAAATACAGTTCCTGTTGTGTTGGAAGCTGGGGATACCGTCAATGTCCGATCTGTGACTGGGAACTACGTATATGGAAGTGAATGGTCAAGTTTCAAAGGCTGGAGAAACTAATGGTTGTAACAGTGATATATTGTATTTCCATTAAAGGCCCTTTATTGTTTATAATTATTTAATCTATTTAAGTCAGGTATCGTTTAACCAATATAGAGTAACAAAAAACTAATTTTATTGTAAATAAAAACATTTTTGGGAACAAATTTTGAAATTCATAGGATGAATGTGTCAACTGTATCTCTGTTTGTAAATCAAGCTGGCATTAGAAGTGTATAATAAGCAGATGTACGCATGCAGGGGGTATATCCATTAACACCCCATGGTCAAGTTACCCAGGTTGTTTGATAGTCTGTAATTTGCATTTGCGCACGACAGGGTCACCGAGTGTTAGGTTCTATCCCTGATGAACACTTTATTTGTGAGGTGGTGGTTTTTAACCACACCTTTGCAAAACTAATGTCATTTATTCAATGATTTTTTCATTATTTACTCTGTTGTTTTCATTTTTAAACAATACATATGTAATTCATTGAATAGACGACCTTTAATGCAATAACTTGTTCAATTTTCTCTGCAAATAAACTTGGACTCATTGGATTATGATAATGTACAAGTTTTTCTGGTGTATGGTGGATTTCCTTCGCTGGAAAAATTTGGTTGTCAAAAAGTTAGTTTTTGAAAATATTTGCGGAACATTTCAAAATGCGAATATCAACGAGTATACTTATTCAAATACCATGCAGTTGTAAGAATTGTTACAGGCAAACTCTGTAAATCATTTGTATTTTTCTATAAAGTAAAGAAATCAGTGCGTAGCTACGTTGTAAAAGAAATTTTATATAACCGACTGATGTTGATTAAAACAAATATACGATGGTTTTGCAAATAAACATATATTATAATTTCGCATAATTATATTATATTATAGTCATAATTTTGAAACTTCTAATAACCTATTAAGATATTGAAGAAAACTTTTTATCATGCTAAATAAACAGACACTTGATCAATTTAAACGGTTCGCTTTAATGCTGGCATACCGGTATTTTACAAGAAATTGCCATTCAATATCACTGTAAAGAAACACTTCATCTGAACTGGTGAAAAAAATAAATCATTAAACCAAATAAGTAATCTTTAAAAAGACCTATGGTCTTGATCAAATGCTAACTTAAGTTAAATATAACAATATAATCATATAAAGTGTATGTTGATGGATTTTTTTTAGTTAGAGAATATGAAGTTATATTTTTGTACCGATTATTAGTTGATCGGTTACTTTAGATAAAGTATCATATATGTAAAATTGACATGTACACAGACATTATAGATTTGAAAATATGCTTGGATCAAAACTTGGTTGTGAGAATGAACTTTTGTTTGTGATTTTGTTTTACAGATAATGCATTTTCTAGGGTGCATCTTAAATGTATTGCTATCTACGTAAACAACCAAGCAAGTCAAACCATACACGACATTGGTATCAAATAAAGCAATGATGGATTTTGACGTATTAGTAAATAAAAAGAGAAATCCTAAGATAATGAATCTGTGCATTAGTTGTTATTTACATCGTTTTGCATACGCTAAATCATTTTTGATTTTTTCACTGGTTTTCCGAAGAAATATTTTGTAAAAAAACAATTTTCAGCAATAAAAAAATCCATGTATCTATGATTCATGATTAATTTTGGGCCCATGTCTTTATTAAAAACGAATAATCATCGTTTTACTATTTTATTGTATGCATAGATATTAAAACCCACTTTTGTAGCTAAAAACATTTGATTTTTTTCCTCATCATTTTCTCAAAGTGATTCCATATTGGGGATTTCTAAATTATCAAGGTATTGCCATATACTTGAAACCATAGAAACACATTTGTCTTCTAAATTAAGACAAAAAATATAGTTGGAAGATCAATTATATACTCCACACCCTTTAAAAAACGATATAACCCTTTTGTCACTCCTGTAAGATTCATTAACCATTCAACATCACTTGCTGTAAAACCTATTTAGGAGATATGAAGTAAGTTTATAAAGAATTACGATTTTTGTCTTTATGAATATTATTTTATTTGATATGATAAAAAGTCGATTATTTTTAGTTCAGTAAGCTTATAAAGATTACAATATATTAATGAGCTAGATTTAAAAAAAAATAAAAAAAGCTTCATTTCAATGCTTTTTTTTTAAAATGAATTTGAATTTATTTTTTATGGTATCCAATTCCGTTTCATATTTTGAATTTGAGTCGTGATAATTTCAAAATGAAAAGGCTAACAGTGAATATTTAATCAAATGTCCTTTCATGTTTTACATAAGGAATAAAAAGAGCGGAGATTAAAAAAGTTATATTGATCGAAAATTAATTTTTCTAAATTCGTGTTTTTTTTCCAAACGTATTAATATTAGTTTTATCTAGGGATAATCTCCTGACTGTATAAAGTATCAAAGATTTCGGGGAGGGTTTTTAAATTATTTTTACTGAGAATAGAAGAAGTATTCTGCAGTGATTGCCTTCTAGTGTCACACTTAATATTTTATCGTTCAAGTGCTTACCTCCTTAATTAAAGTTTATTATGTGGAGGGATGGGGTCGTTAAAACAATCTTATTCCAAACGTGTATTTCTTTTACTTAGTTTTGAAAACATCTACATATTTACACACTACATTGCAACTTTCTCTATGTTGTTCAGCATCAAACAGAATATTTTAATTAATTAGGAGTTTATTGTAGCATTACTCTTGACACGATGACTCACGTGATTGTTCTAATGCTGGTGTTCTGCGGGGTCAGTGGATCTGCAACAACGGAAGCCCCCTTCTCACCAAACGAGCTGTCTGGAAACATTACAAACGCCGCAGTACAGGGGTTTTCTGAAAACATTACAAACGCAGTACCCTTTTACGATCCCTTCCCAGTGAATCAACAAGATATCGACAACTTCAGACAGCAGCTGAATCAAGAGTCACTAATCAGGCTGTCCCTAACAAATCAGATGTACTCACTGTTGAAGGACGTCATTGTGATGAAAAAACAAATGGGACAGATGGATTCAATCATACAAGAGTTAGCACACCGCAAGAACTCAGGTAATAACAATCAAATCACGAACTTTACAATCAGGAATTGAGATCTATTAAATTTGAGATTAAAATTAAGTAAGATTAAGTGTTTTATACAAGAAAGTACTCATAAAAATTGATTGAAAGTTTACATGATCACTTCATCTCCAACAATGAAAACATGATGAAAGAACAGTTTGTCTACTAATTAGAATCACGTTTTTCATGTCTTAAATCAGATAATTCCTCTATCAAATGATACTTGAAGCATTATAATTTCGATATTAATTAATGTCGAATGATATAAATTTTTATTTATGTGTAATGAGAAGAAACAAGATTTTAGCATTATCGACACGGTAAACGAAAAAAAAACCCTCTCCCTGAGGGATGCATTTACTTAGAGTGTTTATTCATTTTTTATTCAAAAATTAATCCCAACGAAAATCTGCTTGTTGTTTATAACTTATAAAGGAAAGACAGGGTGCACATGGAACCTGACTAGCAAAACCCCTACAATTTCATGATGGAAACTTAAGTTTAATTCGGCTTTAATACATATTCCATCAATCTACATGGTCTCCGGTGACGATCTACCCTTAGTTCGTTGTTAGTCTGTCTTTTTTTCTTACCTTAATTGCCAAATCTCTCAAACCTAACGGTCTATCCCTCTTTCTCATCGTCGCCATTGTTCTTGATAGACCGAGATGTGTCACGGGACCCATTTAGGGCGGGGTTATTCAAATCTTTTGTATTTCTTATCGTAAAAACATTAAAAAATTGTATTTTTTGTATTTTTATTATTCGATTGACTTATGCAGCGTAATTTATGTGAAAGTACTGTCTTTAAATAAAGTAATGAGTCAAATAATCAGATCTTATTAATGTTATTGATTTAAAGTACGCCACATATATATACCTTTTATCTACAATATATTTTCTTTATGCAGACAAGGAAGCCGTCTTTTTTCATGCCTCCATTTCTAAGCATCTTCAATTTGAAAGAAATACCCCCGTAAACATTATTTACGACACTGTATTGTCCGATTCACACAAAGCCTACAGTTTTCAGAGCGGAGTCTTCACAGCGCCATCTAGTGGGCTATACATATTTTCGTGGTCATCGTTAGTGGAGGCACAGAAAATCCTTAACACCGAACTTATCGCAAACGGATTAGTAAAAGGCCGTAGCAATTGCTACAATGAGGGGGGTCCTGGGTATGAAAACTGTTCTGGTACTGTTCCCGTTATCTTAAAAGCTGGAGATACAGTTAACATCAGAACCCATAAAGGAAATTATGTATATGGAGATGGCTGGTCCAGTTTCAAAGGCTGGAAAAACTAACCATCGTACAGTGATGATCTGTTTTATTACTGCTCGGAAAACATGTTGAACTTTACTTTCTTTTAGGTTTAACATTTCATGTTTATTATAAACAAATTTGATATTATTTCGCCTAATTACTGTTTTTTTCAATTTCGGCTTCTTTAAGACTAATAGTCAATTTCAAGTAGTTTTCATAGGTGAACAGTTTATGCATTTTCTGTTATTTTATAACTCAAGATATTTTAATGTTTACGTCATCCAATAAATTTCATAAGTATTTAAACCTTGCTTATATATATACGTGGTACAGATGCTGCGTAAAGTAACGTGACCTTGAAATTAGTTGATTTTGTTGAACAGAAAATTTAACACGCTTATCGCCTTTTATTGGACATTAAAATGAAGTTGAATTTGTTTTTAAATCACAGCAAACGACACCACGAAATGTAACTATTTAGAAACGAATGAAAAAAGAAAATAATACTCTAACAATACGAGGATTTTTAACTCAAAAATGTATTCTCTTGAAAATTTCAAGGAGATATATAACCATCTTGAACAGTTGAAAAATAAAAGTAAACATTTCTAGAACTGACTTGCTTGCAAAAAAAAAAACCTGACATAAACTGTTGTCAACATATAAAAAAGCAATCAATATGAGATATAATAGATATAAATAGAAGGTGATGAGTTTTAGGAATGCGAATGATGAAAGTAATGTATAATATTAATTTTATTTAAAAAATAAAAAAAATAAGAAAATTCTGTAGTTTTGGATACCTTATCTAAATAAGACGATAAGCTTACTTTAATTCTTATTTCGACCCTGGTATCGGTCTTTTGGTATCAAAAGGCAATGATCAATACCACCTGCTTGGCCTATTAGGATGGCTGAAATCAAATAATTAGTGTAATGTTCTTAGCATGCCAGTTTCCCAATTTGCAATTCTTATATTAGCCAAATGTGCTGAAGAAACGTTGAAATCGGGATAATCCATAGGTAAATGAAAAAAATAAAAGATACAGATGTATGTAAAACGATTCTTTATCAGATATAAAGGTCTTACGTCACCAGCAGAAGTAGGTGTGCTGCATGTTCAGACATACTAAATGTGCGGATTGAGACTCTGTAAAATTAGAATTCAACACAGTGAAGATTGCATTAACAAGTGCACCAAGTCTTATTAAACATTCTCGCATAAAGATTTCTGTTGTTGATAAAATGATGATCTATAAAATTAAAAAAATGATTAAACTTTTGTGATATAAAAATCTGTTTGCATTTAATTTCACTACAATGCTTGACTTATGTATAAAGTTGCGAAAACAAAGAAAGTTATCTCTCTTTGTTAACTAAAATTACATCCATGTCTGTGTTTTAAAAATATGACGTAATCATCCATTGAAAGAATTCATGTTTCTCTTATTCTATTGACTTGAAAATAATAATAAAGACTATTTCATATTTGTTTCATGGTTTTTTCATAAAAATCATTGACAAAATCAACACATCTGCTGTATTTTGCTGAACATGTAGAATTAACTGTTTTCATTAGAGCAAGTTCATTAAAAACAAAGATTACTATAAATTCTAGTAACTGATAGATCAATAACCGATCAGCAGATAAAAAAATAAGGTGATAAAGAACAACCTACGAGCTGAACTACTAAATATCAACGTTTTAAACTACTATTATCTGTCATAAGTTATTGCCCTCGTCAATTTTTGATGATTTGAAATCAAAATAAACATACCTGTCAATGAAGTACAACTAAAATCGATAAAATAAAGAAAACCAATCCCAGATTTCTTCATTGATACATCCACTGGTTTTTTTGCTGATACCTATAGAACTGGAGAATTTCACAGGAACGAAAAAAAAACATTGTAATAAGATTCAAAATGAGAAATGTTGAAATTTTTTCTCCATTCGAAGAACTCATGGCACCTCTCATAATTTTTTAACGTTATCATCCGGGGTACTTTTATGTATTTTGCAATGCAAAACCCTCGTAGTCTTCTTATATTGGACTGATATTAGCTCTAAAGGGTAGGGGGCGTTACAAAACAGATAATCTGAAAGTTTTGTCATTTTTGTGAATGGATGTTGTTTGGGCACAAAGGCATTTATGATTACATGTATCTAGATTTTACACAAAAAGTGGTGGAAGCAGCAGAGATTTGGGACAAAGTACAATAAGTGGAGGTGAACGTTTACCAAATATGTTATTGCATTTGGTTGATGGGTGTATTTTTATACTTAATTTTTAAAACAAACTGACCAGAATTTTATAAGAATTTCTTGGAAGAAAGGGAAATGTTACAACGATAAACACCGACCTGTTTATATGCATTTTTATGGTTTTATGGCTGATTATATTAAAGTAAATAATATAAATACAAGTTGTTCGGATCAATAGCTTATACAGGGTTGGGGTAATTTACTTTGAAATGGAATTAAATACTTTCAAAGACATTGATAATTTTATCAAATTACTTCTAATTACAGTTTCATAGTTTTTTAAAAATGTAATCCATTACTTCTTATTCAAATGTGATTAATAATTCTTGAGAACTTATATATGTAAAAAGAGCATTAAGATACACGAAGTTATATGTATGATAATGTTTTTAAAGGTTGGAGATTAGTTTTATCATCATATATAGCTTTTGCTCAACAATTTCCTGAATTTTTAAAGTTAAACTTTGGGTGGTATGTAAAATAGTAATGACAATAATTCACAAAATTGTAATTAGAATCCCTTGAGTCTAAAGTAATTGAAATGTAATTGAAAGGTAATTAAAATACATGATTTTCTCGGAATGTATTTAAATACATTCAATAACCTGTAATCAAAGGCAGACTTAAATACAAATAACTTCCAAATTCTTTGAAAAATGTAAATAACTACGTTAAATATTAAATACTTATTTTTCAATTACACCATCCCTGAGTCAATATTTTGAATCCATTTTCTGTTCAGAAATATCATATAACCGGTATAAATGTTTGTCATTGAATTTTGAAATTACAAGAGAAAGGTTTAAATCAAAACTTACAAACGAGTCTCGCTTTTTTTTTTTTTTTACAAAAACGTTAAAAAGCAAAGTACAGAACAATAAACCCGTAATTTACGACTGTAATAATTTGTTAAGATGCTTATAAACATGGTTTTGATTTTACAATAATCTTAAATAAGATATCATTTTGACACATAATGATGTTTCAAATTACATCGTACTGTATAACATGTTTATTACGTAATACAAATTTTGAATGGTTTCTATTGGTTTTCGTTACGGAGATTTACGTATGGTTAACGTTAAAAAAGCGCATGAGACAAGATGTGTCACATTTTACGTTTTTTAATGGCAAATGAGCTAAAAATATCAGGCCAATATGAAAAGAATCTATTTAAAGGCGGAACTTGAACCCATAATTTCCCTTTACCTACAATTTGAAAATCTGTACTGTTATTTAAATCTTTGCAAATGAAATGAAAACTGTAAGGATATCAAAAAGTTGCATGTTTCATTTATGTATTGTTGGTAAAGAATTTTTGATTTTTATAATTTTCGTTTGCAGATATGCAACAAAGATCTACCGAAACCAGATATTTTGTTTTGTTTAAATAGGTGCTAGCAAAATGCACTCAATAATGGCGGTTTCGTGTTTTATTTATGCAAATTAAGATTTCAAATAAAGAAATCATGATGAAATAAAGAGATTCAAAGATGTATTTTTGAACCCGTGTTTGTATCTTTTACAATCCAGGAGCAGAATCAAGGTGACATTAATAGTTAAATAAATGGACATCGTCCTACTCAGAAAGCTGTCTGTCTGTCAAAAGTCTGACACAAATAATTTTTAGTTTTTTTAAAGATTTTTTAAAAGAATCGCGTTTTGCATGACATCTTTACGATTCACCTGCTGATATTTCGGGGAGGGGGGAGGGTGTTCATTAAGATTTTTAAAAGAATTAAAAGCTTTGTAATAACGAGAATATTTTTTTTTGCAGTTTGACGCATTTAAAGTCATTTATTTAGTTGTCTTTTCGGTCTACATTTTTCGACGTTAAAACGTTTCTCCAAGTTATAATTTTGGAACACCAGAGGTAATTTGATATATTCAGTTCTACCTTTGGCCGATGTTTCCATTTTTGTGCTGTGTTATTTTTTCGGTTTACTGACAGTATTCACAATCTCTATGTTGTAACGTTCGAAGTTTTGTGTTGAGCGATTCATGGCATTGCCTACAGACTTGGCACAACTCCTGGTCCAGTTCGATCTTTTTTGTCCAAAAATCCATATTCTGAACAAATGGGCCCGATCAGTTGTAAATTCTTACCTCCAGCAATAAAAAAGAACTGGTTTGCATGTATTGATATTGTATTTACAGTCTTATATAGAAGTACTTTTATATAGAAGTGTTTCTTAAAGCATCAATCTGCATTTTAGATTTTAAGTAACATTATGCGTGCAGTTTTTTTATGTACGTTCTTTTAGTGATATTTACGAAAGCCGAGAAGGATCATTCGAGATTCGAGATTCAAAATACGAGATTCGAAATACGAGATTCGAGATTCGAAATTCGAGATTCAATATCTAAATTAACCAATCAAATCATGGATCTGAAACCTGTATCCTAGCAACATCAAACTGTTCTAAATAAAGATCATTCGTACATGCTCTTTCCTACAAATAAATGTCTTAATAGCTCTTATATAGTGGTTATAACATGGTAAATTAACATTGATGAATTAACCCCACACAGTATAAACAATTAAATTAGAAATAACACTGTTGGCTTTGCGAATCTAAGTGGTTTTGTTTGCCCTGTATGTATTTCCCCCCGAACAATTTTAACCCGAAGTGTATTCGCCCCAACTGTGTAAAAATCGGCTCGCGAAGAAAGATCTGTTTAATCTAAATGTTTTAGCTATGAAACGAAACTCAATGAAATAATCGACATGTCAAAAGGTTATGATGAAGTTTTAAACCATAGAAGATATAATGATTTACAACCTCAAAGACAAAAATCCAGATAAGAATATGTCGATATGAGAGAGAGAGAGAGACAGAGAGACAGAGAGACAGACAGACAGACAGACAGAGAGTTTTGTAGTGTCAAATTCAGTTTTGATTTAGAATTTGAAATTGATTTGATTTGTTACAGGCATATATGGACAATAATTAAGCCTCTAAAAGGAGAAAAGAGAGGAGGTAGCTAGGGTAGGGCAGACCAACAAGCAAGCTTTAATTTTAACGGTGTTAGCGCACCTGTGATTTACATCGACTCTCTCTCTCTCTCTCTCTCTCTCTCTCTCTCTCTCTCTCTCTCTCTCTCTCTCTCTCTCTCTCTCTCTCTCTCTCTCTCTCATCACCTAGCATTTCCTTTTCCGTGAGGGGGTTTGGGGTATTTGTGATGTCTTACATTAGCTAGCGAAAATGATAAAAAAAAACATGAAATTTTCTTTAAATTGTGTGCGGTTGTTGTACTCCAATAATCTGGGGGGGGGGGGGGGGGGGGGCTATAAAGTCCTAATTAGTTTGCCAGTTATTCTGTCCCCACTTTGTTTTCTCTTCGTTTTCCAGGTTTTTTTTATTTGGCTCGGCAAATTGATATAAAACTTTTTGTGTAGCTCCATAACGATGCACTGTAGATAAATTATTAGCACTCATCGAGTTCGACTTGCTTTCCTTTTTTTCATCCACTGGATTTAAAGCTAATAATTTTTGAAAATATTTTGAATTTATGGCCTGATTATATTTAAATAAGAGCTGCACTGGTGCATCTATTTACCCAAATGGACCAAAATATAACCAATGAATCTAAAAAATTTGACAAAGTTAGTTTTAAACGTACGACTCTTTTTCAATTCTAATCGGGTATGTCCTTTAGAAAAATCTTGAACCACACACATTTTAGCAAATAAAACGACAATTGTTTCATTTTTTTATGGGGAGGGAGGTGGTGCCGGTAAAGGACATGTATTGCTTGTGGCAGTTGTGCTATACTCTCATTTGTTATAATAGGTAATACTACATATTGATATAAAATGAAAGTTTCAAATTACACTGTACATAACTTCTATCATGCATTTTGACCCGTGCGATAGTTTAAAACAATTTTCAAAGCATTTAATGTAATTCAACCGATCATTTTTGAAATTTAATTTTCTGGATCCCCGCCTGATACGTCCGCCTTCTTGTGTACGTTGACCATATGTACACATTAACTTAATCGGCTATGCTATGGGACGATAGCATTTTTTTATCAATGTTTTTGCAGGATATGTAACAAATAGCAGTCTATTTGTGGGTTTTTGCACTGATTATTTGAGATAATTTTATAATAATTTTATGCATTCCACACACCACTCACAGTTTCTTTATTTGGTGTTCTGTGTGTATGGCGACAAATTGGTAAATTTGCACCACTCACCCCTTGTAGCTTCATCCTGATTACATTTGATCTGGCTAAGTGTAATGTAGTAGTATATTAAATACACACATCTTTGTTTGCAGTGCTTATTTACATCTTTAGAGATTTACTTACAAAAAAAGTAAACATTTGTATGACTTATATGTTATTATTGTCAATTTTGGTGCGGGGGGGGGGGGGGGGGTAGGAAACTACAGAGAAACTTGGCTGTGAAACATATGCTTTTAATCTTTCTTATTGATATATCAATGAATGAATTATAACAAAATACATGTACAACAATTACAACAAATATTCATGCACAATCAAATTTTTAAAAAGTTTTACTGTTCTCTGCACAAGAAATCGGCAATGTGAACAAATTGGCACCCTATCATCCCTACCTTTAATTGTAGAGAGTAGGTATCCTTCTATATTGAAAACAATTCCAAAAGTAAGACCCATAATAAGTTGTTTACTGAGGAAAAGGAAAATAAATTGTATTTATTAATAATTCCGTATAATGTAATAATATCTCAATGATTTGTTTATAATCATAGTACTAGTGTATCACTGTATGCATACATAAAAACGATAAGTAATGCTTATATTTATTAGTGAAACAGGACAGGTTATTTATATTTAGATTATTTAGATACATGTACTAATCTTCATGCGGGGATCTAGAAAGGAGGGGGTCAGGGGATCTGGACCCCCTCCTGGGGAAAATTGGAGCTTATTAAATTTACATAGTAAATTTTTTTTAAATTGGCCTAGGACCTCCTACAGAAAAAATTAGCTACGCTTATGAAGTTCTCTACCATAACCGCATTTTTACACAAAAGGGGTGAATAAACCCGGGTTTTAAACTATTACTGGTGGTGAAATACCCCAGGGTTCAAACGCATCAGGTGGAAATGCACCAGGGCAAACAAAATCACTTAGATCCGCGAAGCACACTGCATTATTACTAGTCTACTTAGATATTCTGTGTAAAAGTAAATAATTATTTAGTTAGGTAGAGAGAAGTGAACATAGCATTTATTAAGAGCTATAAAGACATTTATTTGTAGGAAAGAGCATGTACGAATGATCTTTATTTAGAACAGTTTGATGTTGCTAGGATACAGGTTTCAGATCCATGATTTGATTGGTTAATTTAGATATTGAATCTCGAATTTCGAATCTCGAATCTCGTATTTCGAATCTCGTATTTCGAATCTCGAATCTCGAATGATCCTTCTCGGCTTTCGTAGATATTTAATCATATGATTTATTTTTATAAATGGTTCAGGCGTGCATTAATTCAATTCGTTTATTTTACAAAAAGAATCTACCAGAGCTTTATTAATCTGAAAACCCAATTCATTGTACAGTTAAACTAAATAATGTTATATTTTTCAGGAGAAAAAAAATAAGAAAAAGTGAAAAAAGTTTAAATATTTTAGTCAAATGTTAGCGACTAGCAGCACTGTTATTGATAATTAACACTTTATGCACAACTTTCATATATTCTAGAATACTCATTATCTAAGTAAACTAAGACAAATTGATTAAGATGTCGTAGCGCCGTCGCCAAACTCTGCCTTTAGGAGTGCAGTTTTTGGAGAATAACTAAAGCAGGATATTTGTTACTTTTTTCTAAATCACATAAATGTCTTTTTTTTCGATTATTTAAAACATGTAAATTAGATTATATGTTTTAATTTTGTAGAAATACCAACATTCATTGTAATATTAGAGAATTGCTCCCTAAACTGTTAATCATTTTGACTTTTTATCGTTAACTTTGTTTTGTAGTGCCCTGGGTCAAACTCTGTCCAGACGCAAAAATGATGTGCACATTTCGTATTTAGTTCTTTTCAAATATTTCATTTATTCAAACTTAAAGAAATACTGGTAATACATGTAAATTCTTATTCTATATTCAAACGTCCTACATACCGAAGAAGAACTTGTTATGTCCAGCTTAATTATGCACAGAAATGACTAAAAAAAAACACACGTTTTACCAAATATATATTGTTGAACTAGCTGTTAGTCTGTAAAGCAAGAATACGGTGCCTGTTTGATATATATTAAGCGATATTAATAGCAATTTTACACCGGAGTTTTACGATTTGGATACAAAACCGACTGCATGTAATTATACATTTATAACTCATGTACCTACCATAAAGAACGTCCATCATTGCTGGAATCTGACATGTTCATAAGTACCTGTCTCCAAATTCGACTATCTTCTGACGTCTCCGAGGTATGCAGTATTATAATTTTATTATTTCTGCAAAGATTTTATTACCAGCCATTAAATTTCGATGATGGAAATAATTCTCGAAATGTCTTCATACATATTTAAAATTAAGATACAAAAAAAAACTTCGGGAATGTGTGTGACATGAGCATCATGCTCATATTTGGAATAAGCATTTCCTGTGTAAAAAAAAAAATAAACTTAACGGCTCTGAATATAAATAAGGGCAGTGACTGAAAAAAAAGTTTCAATAAAAATTTGAATATACGTGGTGAGAAAACAATAAATAGTATATTAACATCCAGCGTTTGTGTAAAATACGACGTGACTTAGGCGGACCTTGAATATTAATGTCACATGATTAACTCAAGCTTATAACTAGAAGCGCTCAGTTTCATTTCTCATAATTTCAGTTAACACTTCACAGGATTAACAAACGGCTGCTCTATAAAAGGCAAAATGGTAAGTCGTATCAATTATTAATGTTTGCTAGAGACAACAATTTATTCTTTATTTTTAAATTTTTTGTTTAAAAATTAATAACTATGTAAAACAATTGGGAAAAAGTGAACATTCATCTTTTAAAATGTTTTCACTTATCCTATTTTCAGTAAGTTTTACTTTTGTGTCTGTAAATGTTATGAACAAACTTGTTTCGTTAAAGAGAATACCTCATTTTCATATTTTTTGCAAATCTGAGTAATCGTTGTACCCTTAGAATAGATATTAAATATTGCAAGTCTATTTTTAAAAAAACTAGATTAGGCAGGCAAAACAAAACGTGTCTCCTCACAAAGATGCATTTGAATTATCACGAGGCTAAAAACCCTACCTTAGAATTCTATAAGAGTGGCATTTCAACGTTGGAATCCAACGTTCTCTTTTGGTTTTGAAACCTTTTTCTTTTGTGTTTTTGAATATTTAGAAATGCCCGTGTTTACATTTTGATTTGATATATCTAACTTTTTGAGTTTATTCATGAGATAATTATTTTTTAACAAACTCGTTATGCTTATTTTCAGGACAAAACTCTGATTTTCGTAGCTTGTTGCCTTTCTGCAGTCTATGCACAGTTCCCCGCAATTTGTGAACTGGAATGTGTCTCATCATACATCGGGGACATCGCAGAATGTCGCATTGAGTTCCCCTTTAGACCTGGAATGCCAAACAAAGACCTAAAACTGTGCTTAATGGAAGTTGAACACGATAGGAATGTCTGCATGGTGATGAACATTGATCCTATATGCAAGCAACTTGCACCAAGGGCCACTCTGCATAAGACTTTCGAAATGAATCTAAACCAGCCCGCCCCTACTACGACTACCACAACGACAACAACGACGACGACTACCCCACCACCAGCGGCGCCTGTACAGGTTGGACCAGCTTTGTCTCAACCATCACAGTCACAGAACAAATTGATTCAGTTGTATGTGGACCCAAGCAACTCTCCTTCGCCCTATTATCAACATCATGGACTCGTCGGAAAGCCAAGTTCCGCTTTCTTTTCTCCAGTTGCCATGGAACCCATGCCAATGCAGGCACCAGCCGGTCTGACAGCCGCCCAAACTGCTCGTCACAACAGAATCCAGAACATGATCCAGAGAAAGTTTCCGCAAAACAACCCCAGACCTAGTCCTTACCAACGACAGGTCACCAGCATGCAACTTCCGGGCCAGCCTAGAACTATGCCAAAGCAAATGCAACTGCCTGGTCAACAACCGGCAACACAAATGCAATTGCCTGGAAAACGACCAACAGTACACGGACCTCAGCCTAATGTTGCACAGCGCCCACAAAAACAACAGCAACCGCAGTCTGTTGTCAGGACAAATCCCAAGATCATTCAGAGAAGACTGACTGTTTTTAAACTGGCGAAACCCTTCAAACCTAGTCCCATCAACATGCCTGTACAGCCTTCATTCTCTGCGCCACGCTTTAATTACTTGGGATAAAATCGTTGCAAATGGGAATTTTTATTCCATTATTTCCTCCTGGAGTGGATAACCTGTTTTGTAGTGGCTGCAAAGATGAAGGGAAAATAAGTACTGTTTTGAACAGTGGTGACTGTTTAAAAAATTTTTGTCATTGTTTAAAGATTTTATCCATTTGGTTATTTTCTATTCGGAATATTGTTCAGTAAGATAAATTTATTACGTTTAATTAAATTTTCTCGGCGGTTTATCTTGCCACCTACTTTACATAATTACTTTTAAAAAAGGAAGCAAAAAACTCGAATTGTCAGCGAGTCGGGCTTGCTAATCCAACAAGCCCGTCAGAAACACTTGTCATAAAAATGATCTTTTAACATTGTGGTTTTTATTTTGCATGGCATTATCGTGATGCTGGCTAATTACGACAGTGTCTGTTTCGTACTTTCGACTGCGCAAGTTTTGGACAGCAATCTGCATTAAACTGGTGGTCGTTCTTAACACGATAGGACGAAGCAGTCTAACAACGTTTGTTTGCTATTCAAGCAGCAGCAAAGCTGATAATGAAATCCTGTCCATTTGGAATGAGTTTCGCCCCTTTTTTCTAAAATAAATACGAAGTATTATTTTAGAGAAACTTGTTGATTATGTGTCTTTTTCGCAAAAAAACCCCTCTTGTTTTGTGTCCTATGTCTCAGTTACATTTGATGAGTTGTTTTATTTATTTTGTTTATGTTTATGTTATAGATTATTTTTTCAGGTTTTTTGTGACCTCGAAAATAAAAGTAATAGAAATGTTAAAGAACATTCTTTTATTTTTGTATTTTGAAATCTGTAACTTGATTTAATTAGTTAAAGTTCACAAACACAGCAAAATACAAAAACTTAATTTATAAAGGTATTTCATTTTGAAAAGGAACGCTGGCCTTTTTCTTGTATATACTATGTATATCTAATAAAAGTCTGACTTATTAAAAAATGTTGAATTGTCTTGGAGTATAAATAGATTATCAAAGATGAAAGATTTATTATTTCTGAGAATATAATAGTCAAATTATTTGCCTCGCAAAAACTTGTATAAAATACACAGATGCACATTTTTTCTTCTTAAAACATGCAGTTTTAATTGTTTAAAAAAAATTAGATCGATGTTCTTTTTCTTCCATTGAAAAAAGATGGACACAAGACAAAAATTCATGAATTGTTTCAAATGTACTCGTTTGAAGACTTTGAGTCAGTTTAAGGACTGAAGTTGAAGGAAAAAATATTATTTCCTGCTATATGTACTGCTACCAGAAAACTTGCGTTCCGTTAAATTGGTTTTCTTTAAACCAAACAATGATAAGATTTTTTAGAAATATTAACAATTGCAAAACTTAGGTGTGTGTTTGATTCCAATCTGCAAATGTTAATAAGCAGTAGAAGCATTTGGTGCAATTCTCACAACACAGAAAAGGAAACAAAAAGGGACGTTTACTCTTATTCAATGACGCTGCAAAATGGATTTTACGTGATTTTTTTTTAAAAATCAGTTAGCGCTAAAATGTAAAGCAATCATCCTTCTACTTGAATAAACATCTAATTCATTTAATTCGATTTCTAAAAATATAATTAATACTCATATGTGCAATTTTTAGAACATGGTCTTTCTAATTGAATGTCATTTATTCGTCTCGAGTCCTGTCTATCAAGGAAAAAAACAATGAAACAGACTGCGAAATTTAACGTCTCTTAGTGCTAAGATGCAGAACATTTCGAAAGAAAACAAATTAAATTTCAAGTACGAATATTGCTTTGTTTAATATGCATTTTCCGCGTTTTGTCAGGGTAAATTTACATCTTAGGCGTACATGATTTAGAATTAAGACGGTTTAATATCAACGCGGAAATATAATTCATATCTTCCCTGTTAAAAATGACGAAAATAAGTTATCATTTCAGTCTGAAATAAAATCATTGGACCAAGACGATGTAATGGATGACCCAAAACAGGTGTTTCGATTAAGGTATCCCTCTAAAACAATTTCATGTTCTAATATGCGGTTTTTTTGTGACAGGTTAACAATTACGTGTATTCATCATCGTTTTATTATTTATTCTACTAATTTATACTAAAAGAAGCTACATCAATCAAATCAAATACCCAATTTTGTATCTGTACAGAAAATGTTACATTTATATGAAAATTCGATATGATATAAACATGATAGAGTGTTTGTTTCTGACATGTTGGTTATAGCTACAAATAACATCGTATTTTTGGTAATTCATAAAAGATATTTTGAAAAATGAAGAATAGAAAAATGTAAGATCACACTGAAACACAAGTCACTATTAATCACCATACATATTTTCCGTTGCATTGTTTTATCTTATTGCATCGTCTACTGAAAATAAGTCCTTTTGGTGAATTCACTGGACTAAATAAGTACCAAGGTTTCGAAACAAGTGCAAAACAAATTTAAATTAAAAATACAAGGTGGGACAGTTGATATGATGTAAGATAATGGCATTCTGCATAACATTATTTCGTTAACAAGTGTTTATGTTAAAACTACCCTCTCATAATAGATTTGCAACTTTCTGTAAGGTTTTTCCTAAATTGTTTTTGCATTATTTGGTGCTTTTGACCAGCAATTTATGGTTACTCTTCTTTAATAAGTACTTCTTAGAAATATGCACAAATAATGTAAAATGCACGTTTACAAGTAATACCACCTTAGACATAAAAAAGATGTTACTATTTCACAACTTTATACTAGATATTTTTATGCAATCGCACACAGGAGATGCTGAGTAGTTCAAGGTAAGTTCTTGTGCTCTTTAAAATGTTAATGTATTTTAAATGAGTATTTCAAAGTAGAAAAGTATGACATTTGGACGATTATTAATTTCTTTGAAAACTACGTCGTTTTAAAAAATGAAAACTAAAGAAAATTCAGTAAATCCCCCCCCCCCCCCCCATTTTATTTACATATATTTCTCTATTTTCTAAACTGGTAATTCTACACTTAGTTAGAATGGGACAAAACTGCTAAAAAACGTGATGGCAACATTTGTTTTCACTGACACGACAAATTAGTTTTAACTATGGACAAATGACAGCCAACTGTTCTGTACAACACTATGTTAATTAGACGCCATTATAGCTATGATATTTTTTCTCCTTATTTTGTCATAAAGGCATTTATAGTGCGAATTTTTCCATTTGTGTAAAGATCTTTTATTCTTTTTTAATTTAAATCTATCAATTGAGGTAGCATGTAGTAAAATTAATGTATGTGATAAAAAAGTTAACAAGGTTTTTCAGGGAAAGTATAGCCTTATCAGACGCTATACATTGAAAATTCTTGATCAGCATAAAGATCTATCACTGTTTCTTGGTCAGCATTCCACAGCTGTTGAAATTAATTCACAATGCATGTTTTACAGTAAAACATTGCTCATTACTTATGTTAAGGTTTCAATTCTATATCTTAAAAATATCTAGGGGTAACACTTGGATTTCTTATTTTGGAAAATTAAACAACTGCATTGTAACCATGGAAAGTCCAATGAAATGATATATTTTATTATAATTAACATATTTTTTCAATAATTTCAATATACCTTAAGATGTCTTAAAACTACCACTGGTATAGTAATTTCTTTTCAATGATGTACATGTAAACATAATTGCCTGGTATTTTTTAAGGCTGGTCGTTTAATTTATAAACTTTGAAAAAATAAAATATTATATTTATTATATGCAGCATTAAAAAATTCATTATAACATGTGTTTTGTAAATATACATTAAAAAATTTGTGTTAAAATTGTGCCTTTTTGATTTATTCAAATCAACGTGTAACGTTCCAAAAACCATTTTGCCTTGACTTTCCGTTTCCTAGCTACAATGTAGGTGTGTATGTAATATGGCCGTTTATATTGCAGTAAACATGCATACTTTTTGGTTTTAAAGGCAATTTGTATTTAATCTGTAAAGCTGTTAAATTACATATTAAATAAGATACATACAGATCGAAACAAACTTGTATTCTTGAATATAATTCTTAGTTATGGTGACTGCAATCATCAGGATCAATCGTAAAACGTGCCAGGCTAATTTTGTGAAGCGATGATTTTAGAACAATTTATACATACTCAGTAAAGTTTCGTGCGAGGCTAGACATTTTTCTCATTAAGCGGTAAACCAACCCCGATTATGAAATTAAAAGTGCCTGATTATCCCACAGATAAGTAATGTTATGCCCTCGTGTCCATACTTTGTGACACATATTTTCCAAAACGATGTCTTATACACGTAGAAGACGGCGTTTACATAAAAAATACATCCATAAAAGCTATCACGAGACGTTTTCTTTTAATAAAAAGCTGATAGATATAAATAGTAATACGAAAAGGAATGAAGCAATGTTTATGGCTGCATAAATCTTAACCTCATTTGGTCGTAAACACCCCCAAAATGTCAGGGATATGTTATTATAGTACTATTGTCAGAATTAAAACAGAGAAGTAAACTTGTTTCGAACATTATTGTGATCACTCTAAGTGTAAGAATGAAATTTGGTGAATATAACTTGCTACGGGTACTCAACCATTTCGTCCCAAAACATATTTTTTTAGTTCTAACTTGAAATCATTTCAAGCAAAACGCGTTGTTACATTTTTCAGAAAGTAGAACAAACAATATTTCATTTTCATTTTAAGTAGATCCAGTGTGTGATGTCATACTTTTTTTTGTAAAAGTTTGAATTCTTTAAAACTTGTCAATATAGTTTTATAGATTTTATGTGAATGTTATATATGGAGAGTAATTAGAAGCATAGTTAAGTTCAAGATAATTTTTGCAGCTTACTTTTATCCAAATTTCCGATTCTTCATACAATTTATCTATGCTGAGGGGAATTAACTCTTTTTAACTTTTCTTTCATATGTACTTCTAAATGCTTTTATTTTTCTTATCCTTACAATCAGTTTTAAAGTATGTTTGTAGGTTTAGCTTTTCTGATACAATTGACAATAAAATCAAACAAGATAAACAAGTTTCTACCTAAAAAGATTTTACTTTTAACAAAAAAGGTTTTCTGAAGCTAACATGAGAATTTAACGAGGATGTACTATGGAGTTACCTTAATGCACAACGGCAATGATTTTAACCCCACCTTTGCAAATTAATTTGTCATTTATTCAATGATTTTTTCTTCTTTAATTTATTGTTTTCAATTTTAACAATACAAATTGGGTTCATTGAATAAACGACCTTTAACGCAATATGTTGTTCTATTTCATTGCAAATGAACTTGGACTCATTGGAAGATTTTGGATTTAGTTACTTGTATTGCGTGAATTACTTGTAGCAACAAAGCTCAAAGTTGGGCAAAATTAATAAAAGTGTTTCTCTTGGAAATGCTCATGCATTATATTTATGGAAAAATTTGGTTGACAAAAAATGATATTTTATAATAATGCAAAAAATTAAACATGTTACAAAAAAGTTCAAATCGTAAATTTCCAAACTTAAGGTGGTATGGGAGACCCACGTATTGTGATAATCAAAATAAACAATAAAATCAAGTACATTTTTTTAATGCTTTAACACCATAATTGTTACCTTACAGCATTGCTTAATGGTTTTGAGCGATGTTTTCTTTTTTAGAAACTGTTAAAACATTTTTTGAGTTGGGGGAGGGGTTATTGTAATACTTGAAAAATTTAATTTCTTTAATTTAAAATAAGTTTTGATTATAATGTACTTTGATCCAAATCAATAACGACCGATGTCCCATACCATCTTAACTTTATCAATCAGGATTGTCATATTTAAGTTTTAAAATCTATGATTTTAAAACAAAAAAAAACTTAAAATGTTATGGTTCAGTTTAGAAATCTATGATTTTGAACTGCTAATGAAAATATTAATAGTCCTTAATTAATGAATGACTCCCTAATTATGGTAATTAGAGTTGGTCCTGTTTTAATGAAACTTATGAAATCTATGTTATGTGGTTTGAATGCGGTGAGATCACCTTTAAGGATCAAATAATTCTCTGACATTTTACTCTTTGCCAACTAGAGTGTAAAAAAGGACACAAAAATTTCAATTTAATCCAGAGGTTGACAACCTTATCTCTTAAAATAGACCAACAAACTTTAATATCTAACAATCTTCTGGTCCCATTCTAGTTGGTGTTGCATCGCCTGCATTCTCAGCATAACAAACCATTTTTGAAATGTGTTTTATTAAAACTTTTTTACCAAGGCAAAATCTACTTTGTTCTTTTGAAGAATATGGTTACCTGAACGGTTAAAGGAAAGATGGGTTTTAAAATATATTCTAGATTATATTAATTACATTATCCATGTTAAACGTTACATGAAGAAAAACTATTTTGTTGTATCAATAGAAACAAAACGCCAACAAAATATACAAAATATAAACTTTCAATACTTCATCTATTATTGGCAATTCACTGAAATTATACCTAAGATTTTTGTGGTCATTCGGACTTAAAGTCAATTCCTGGAAATTGTATTTGTATTTTCTAAATGAATTCTCCTTGTTTAACAAAAAAACCTAGACAAAGCAACAGCACGTGTATACCCAAATTCCTCATTTAGACAATAATATTCATTTAAATGATTTTTGACAATCCTTCATTTACAATATTATTATCCAGGTTAAAAAATAACATGAACTAGAGCAAAGCTCGTTGCAAAGCAACGAGTGGGTCTTCCGTTGATGTAGGAAGCAAAGCTGGCAGTTCCTGTAAGAAGAAGAGCTCTTAAACCAATAACAAGAGTAACTAAAATAAAAAGATAAAAAAAATCGAATTATTCCTGGTACGACTTAACAAAATCCGAATTATTTTGAGTACGAATTAACAAAAATCTTTTTTGATTTCAAGAACGACTTAACAAAAAAATCCGAATGTGTTCGAGTACGACTTAACAATTTTTTTTGGTACGAGTTAATTTTAGTTTGAACATTATGCTATTTTTTAAACCAAGAACACGGAATCAAAATTTCCGGAAAAATCAATTTTTAAACCCGGATATCTCTGTAATGAATCGTCCGATTTAAAAACGGTTTTCAGTTTCGTAATCAGCATGAAAATTACCGTCAGATACGTTTGTTTTATTTTTAAAATTCAAAAACATGAAATTTCAAAAAAATTGGTTTTGCTTCCGGTTTCGACCGGAAGTGTCCAAATTTAGTTTCCAGCCTTATGTCATAAGTAAATAGGTAGTTCTATATTCTCTGTTAATCTCAAAGCTTTTTCTCAAGTCGAAAATGAGAAAAGTTCCGGACAAAATCACTTTTTAAAACGTGAAAAACGTCAATATCTGACGAGTTTGATGACGTCATCAAATAATTTTTTCATATTTTAGAGATCTTTTATATACACATAAAACCTGTAAATTTCAAAGCAATCGATGCATGCGTTTTTGAAATATTTGAGTTGGAAAAAAAATAAAAAGAATAATAATAATAAGAACTAGAGCAAAGCTCGTTGCAAAGCAACGAGTTGGTCTTCCGTTAATGTCGGAAGTAAAGCCGGAAGTTCCTGTAAGAAGCAAAGCTCTTAAACCAACAACAAGAGTAACTAAAATAAAAAGATGAAAAAATCGAATTATTCCTGGTACGACTTAACAAAATCCGAATGATTTTAAGTACGAATTAACAAAAACCTTTCTGATTTCAAGAACGACTTGACAAAAAAAATCCGAATGTGTTCAAGCACGACTAAACAATTATTTTTGGAACGAATTAATTTTACTTTGAACATTACGCTATTTTTTAAACCAAGGACGCGGAATCAAAATTTCCGGAAAAATCAATTTTTAAACCCCGATATCTCTGTAATGCATTGTTTGATTTTCAAACGGATTTCAGATTTGAATTCACCATGACAAGTGCTATGAGACTGTAGTATTGTCTTATTTTGTTCAAAAAAATGAAAATTTTAAAAAATTGGAACTGCTTCCGGTTTTGAGCAAAATTGATGAACAAAATTTTAAACCCCCCAGTACATTATAGAATTGATACATCTATCATCAGTAAAAATTTCAAAGCGATATCTTTAAAGTTAATGGAGATTTCTTCCGGACAAAATCACTTTTTTTAAATTTAAAAATGGCCGCCAAACTTGAACGGAAGTGACGTAAACGCTGAAACTTTAACATCTTTGAGGCACAGTAACTTTACAAAAGCTCTGAAAATTTCATTGAAATCGGATGAAAACTTTTTGAGATATAAAGCCGAGAAGGAGTCAGAAAAAAAATAAGAAATAAAATAATAATAAAAAGAAACCGAAGAAAAACAAGAGGGTCTTCCGTTGGAAACGGAAGACCCTAATAAGAACTAGAGCAAAGCTCGTTGCAAAGCAACGAGTGGGTCTTCCGTTAATGTCGGAAGTAAAGCTGGAAGTTCCTGTAAGAAGCAGAGCTCTTAAACCAATAACAAGAGTACCTTAAATAAAAACATGAAAAAATCGAATTATTCCTGGTACGACTTAACAAAAACCGAATAATTTTACGTACGACTTAACAAAAACCTTTCCGATTTCAAGAACGACTTAACAAAAAAAAAATCCGAATGTGTTACAGTACGACTTAACAATTAATTTTTAGGTACAAGTTAATTTAACCAAGAACTTGATACTAATTTCTTAACCAAAAACGCGGAACCAAAATTTCCGGAAAAATCATTTTTTGAACTCGTATATCTCTGTAATGCATCGTCCGATTTTAAAACGACTTTCAGTGTTAGATTCAGCTTAATAAGCTCTATAAAACACATATTCATTTTTGATTTGATCAGAAAATTTATTTTTTCGAAAAATTTGATTCCCTTCCGGTTTCGACCGGAAGTGACAGATTTTCATTTCCAGCCTTATTACAGAGGTAAATCGATTAAATCATAACCATTGAAAATTTCAAGCCTCTATCTTAAAGTATTTTTGAGAAACGCCGCGGACAAAATGACTTTTTGAAAATTTTAAAAATGACGTAACGTAAAAACGGAAGTGATGTTTTCAAAGAAACTTCACAAACTTTGAGGTATTATAGTTGCACACAACCTCTGAAAATTTCATCAAAATCGGTTGTAAACTTTTTGAGTTATAAAGCCGAAAAGGAGTCAGAAAAAAAAATAAAAAGAATAATAATAACTAGAGCAAAGCTCGTTGCAAAGCAACGAGTGGGTCTTCCGTTAATGTCAGAAGTAAAGCTGGAAGTCCCTGTAAGAAGCAGAGCTCTTAAACCAATAACAAGAGTAATAAAAAGAAAAAGATGAAAAAAATCGAAATATTCCTGGTACGACTTAACAAAATCCGAATGATTTTAAGTACGAATTAACAAAAACCTTTTTGATTTTAAGAACGACTTAACAAAAAAAATCCGAATGTGTTTAAGTATGACTTAACAATTATTTTTGGTACGAGTTAACTTTACGATTAACATTATGCTATTTTTTAAACCAAGGACGCGGAATCAAAATTTCCGGAAAAATCAATTTTTAAACCCCGATATCTCTGTAATGCATCGTCCGATTTTAAAACGGCTTTCAGTGTTAGATTCAGCTTAATAAGCTCTACAAAATACATATTCATTTTTGATTTGATCGGAAAATTCATTTTTTCGAAAAATTTGTTTCACTTCCAGTTTCGACCGGAAGTGACAGATTTTCATTTCGAGCCTTATTACAGAGGTAAATCGACCAAATCATAACCATTGAAAATTTCAAGCCTCTATCTTAAAGCGTTTTTGAGAAAAGTCCGGGACAAAATGACTTTTTGAAATTTTTAAAAATGACGTCACGTCAAAACCGAGGTGACGTTCTCTTAAAAACTTTCACATTTTTGAGGGACGCCAACTTGCAAACATCTCTGAAAATTTCATCAAAATCGGTTAAAAACTTTTTGAGTTATGAAGCAAAAAAGGAGTCAGAAGAAAAGAAAAAGAATAATAATAATAATAACTAGAGCAAAGCTCGTTGCAAAGCAACGAGTGGGTCTTCCTTTAATGTCAGAAGTAAAGCTAGAAGATCCTGTAAAAAGCAGAGCTCTTAAACTAATAACAAGAGTAACTAAAATAAAAAGATGAAAAAATCGAATTACTCCTGGTACGACTTAACAATTCCGAATGATTTTAAGTACGAATTAACAAAACCTTTTTTTGATTTTTAGAACGACTTAACAAAAAAAATCCGAATGTGTTTAAGTACGACTTAACAATTATTTTTGGTACGAGTTAACTTTACTATAAACATTACGCTATTTTTTAAACCAAGGACGCGGAATCAAAATTTCCGGAAAAATCAATTTTTAAACCCCGATATCTCTGTAATGCATCGTCCGATTTTAAAACGGCTTTCAGTGTTAGATTCAGCTTAATAAGTTCTACAAAACGCGTATTCATTTTTGATTTGATCAGAAAATTCATTTTTTCGAAAAATTTGTTTCACTTCCGGTTTCGACCGAAAGTGACGGATTTTCATTTCCAGCCTTATTACAGAGGTAAATCGATTAAATTATTACCATTGAAAATTTTAAGCCTCTATCTTAAAGCGTTTTTGAGAAACGCCGCGGACAAAATGACTTTTTGAAAATTTTAAAAATGACGTAACGTTAAAACGGAAGTGATGTTTTCAAAGAAACTTCATAAACATTGAGGGATTATAATTGCACATAATCTCTGAAAGTTTCATTAAAATCGGTTGTAAACTTTTTGAGTTATAAAGCCGAAAAGGAGTCAGAAAAAAAAATAAAAAGAATAATAATAATAACAGAAAGAAACCGAAGAATAACAAGAGGGTCTTCCGTTGGAAACGGAAGACCCTAAAAAGAAACAATAGAATAACAAGAGGGTCTTCCGTTGGAAACGGAAGACCCTAATAATAGAAAGAAACCGAAGAATAACAAGAGGGTCTTCCGTTGAAAACGGAAGACCCTAATAAAAAGAAACCGTAGAAAAACAAAAGGGTCTTCCGTTGGAAACGGAAGACCCTAATTACACATTATCTTGTATTACTTTCTAACACGGTCAATCACTGAAGCATTAATCATAAAACAATGATGAATGAGACATTTATATTAATGATAAACATTGCGGTCAATATTTTGAACTTATATTGACTTTTTCAAATTAAAGGAAAGATTTATAAGGTATTGATTGCAAATTAAGTCCAGTCTAAACTAGCATTCATTCATTCATTCATACTTTCTCAAGAGCATCGTTATCCAAAAGTTTGTTGTTTGATGAATAATTTTCAAGGATGAGTTAACATTCTAATGATATAGTCGATATTGCTGTGAATGGTTTACTTAAAGTTCAACCAACATAGCTGAAAAAAGTATTGTAAGAATGTGTCAAGATGTGGTTATTGTGTTTTTTATGCTCTTTGTTGAATTGACTGTTCAAGTACATTGATAGCAAATTGACCATCATGTTTGCCCTGACACGTCTTAAATATGATGTTAATTAACAAATAACCAAGTCAGTTCAAAAAGTTCTCCTTGCATAATTCGTCTTTGTACATGAAACACAGTGGATTCAATTGAATTTAATGTTAATGTTTTTATAATGATAATTGTTTCATAATTGCCTTGGAAGTATTAAATCATTTTAGCCGATAGTTTATAGATACACATGTATACTACATGTGTTTTTAGTCACTTAATGAGTTTCAAATGGATTATGTCTACCTTCATTCTGACATTTCAAGCCATTGCGAAACGCTGAGATATATAACTTGAGACATTTTATGGATTATAAAATAAACAGTCGAAGATTTTTTCACCTTTTGATATATTGAATGTGTTTGAGATTTACAACTATTTTATTTGATTTATCCTTGTTTGCCTAATTTAATGCACATTCTTTTCATATTCAGTGTTGCGATCCTGGTATAAAGACGTACATTCCATGACGTCAGTTATTTAGTCATATAAGAGAAAATATACAAAAATAGATGTTGCAGTAGGGCTTACAGAATATAATTAATTATGAATAAAGCAAGGCAATCTTATTTGGTATAACAGGTATTAAAAAGAAACGTATCTTTCAGTTAAATGCATAAAGAAACAACGAGTGCGATTTAATTAATAAATACATCATAAAATGACGTAATATGAAGAAGTATCAATCAAGTCATTTACAGGAAATTTCACTTGCAAAGTCTTAACGATGGAACAGCTTGGGAGTTTTGAAAATAAAATATTAAATATTTTCTTAGACAAGTCATTAAGTATTAATTTACGAAGATGGGACTAAGAAGGGTCCTCGAATAATTAATGTGTGTATGAACATTTTTTTAAAACAGAAAAAACAAGACTTCCAAAAAGGAAGTGCAACAAAACTGTTACAACAAAGAGCCTAAGGTATACAAGTCATATATCTGCTTTAACCGGTTTATGTAGGCGCAACATAAAAATATATGACAGTTGCTATGAATTATGCTGCTGAGAAATGGAAAATGTTCAGAGATGACGTTTTAAAGCGTGCATGGCTGATCACGGTCTATATTGCAGTATCATAATTTAACTGGTACCAGATTCTTGTAATACGTTAATTTTGATTATTCATACAATTTAATTAGGTGTCGTTTATGACGTGGAGGCTGGGAAGTGTACACTCGGGATCACGACAGTTCATCTATACAGTCTCCTACGAACTGCATCAAATCTCACAATAATACATACATGTGTACGTACATTTTTCGTTTCCTTGTGGGCAGATATAATGCATGTGAGTTCACTGTCCACTGCTTGTACAGGAAATACAAGGAAGCAGAGGGGGAATTTCTTTGATTTATTAACCTATTAGGTTTTATAAGAGTAAGTGAATTATTTATGGGTGTTGCTTTAGATGGAGAATGTTTGTTTGTTTTATAAATTACGTGTATGTTTATATTGAAGCAAGCAGACGAAATCGTTTTCTTTTGAGAAAGAAGGAATTGTCTACCATCTCTTACGCACAAAATGACATCCATACACATTTTGTCAACAAAATTAATAAATTATAAATGTGAATTGTCTTAATAACAAATTTTATATTTTCTGTACATTGCCTATTGTAACAAACTTACATATAACAGTAAAAGACTGATTCATATCCATCATGCGCCATACAAAGCAGGTCTTAAAAGGTTTCCTACATAACAATTGTTACGTATATATTTTCCAAAACAAACAAAATTTGATTTAAGAATTGAAGACATCTCTACAATATCTAGAGAACAGCATACAGTCGAATCAAAACAAAAATTGAATCTTAAATGCTATCTGACTCATTTTGAATAATATTATTATGAAATTAAAAAAGCATTTCACATTGGACATTGCGATTTAACGTAACACGTTTTCTTATTTTTTTAACCAAACCAAATTTCATGAACGAATTTCATTTTCCCTAATTGCGTTGCATTTTAAACAATTTTAGATTCAAACTTTAAATTTCGTGCATGATCTAATGGCCCATTTCAAGGTATATATTAAAGAACCACACAAAGATTTCTTTTTCATCCAAAGATTTTATAACATTAACAAGCATGACACCCCCTATTTTGCATATATATTAAAAACAAAACAAAAGTGCGTTTATGCTTCCATCAAAACACTCTTTGACATTGAATCTAGAATCTATTTAACCAAAATTCTCAACTCACCTTACTTGAGAAATTGTAATGCAATGGGGGGGGGGGGTTAAATCATTTTCAAATCCTTTCACAATTAATAAATTATAGTATTTCCAAATCAAAGATTTAAACCCCAAAAATTACCTTTCTTAAACACATGAAGTTTAGTGACAAGTTGATAAGGGATGACGCATGTACATGTGTCTTTTTAGAATTGTTTTACCTTCTTAATTAAAGACTACATAATATGAAAAAAAATTCCATCAGCATCTGTCCAGACAAACAAATTAACTTCAAAATGGCGTGATACGTTCAATCAACACTGCATGTCCTGACGTCGACAAGATGAAACACTTTAACACTCCTCAATGTACGCAAATCTATAAATTATATATACATCAAACGATATCGTACTTTCCAAATAAATAAATGAAGCATTGGGTCACCGAGTTCCTGCCAGGACTAAAAGATTCAAAACAAGAGACTTTTCGAGAAACAGACATATTTCTCACCATAAAGCTAAGAGTTATGCAATCCTGCAAGTATTTCAAATATCAATCAAAGAAGCTTGTCCCACTTCTCGGGAACTCCATCCATTTTGCAAGGATTGGTTCAACAGAAAAGTAGGATTTCGTATAAACATGTACAATTTTTCGAGAAACAGACGTATTTCTCACCATAAAGCTAAGAGTTATGCAATATTGCAAGTCTTCTGAATGAAAAAAAATTCAAATATTAAAGAAGCTTGTCCCACTTCTCGGGAACTCCATCCATTTTGCAAGGATTGGTTCAACAGAAAAAAAGGGATTTCGTGCATGGTCATCTTTCATTGCCATGTCGTAAAATATGATGGGTGACGTAAAAGGGAATACAGGAATAAGTTTTTTTCACATTACTCACGCGACTCATTAATTTTCACACATAAAATTTCCAACACATTTTAATGCTTTTAACCCACGACAATCTAAAACCATGATTGGGAATTTTAAAATAAGAATTATCTTTATTTAAAAAAAGACAATACTACAAGTATGAAATCAGAGTTTCAATATCTACGTTAATTTTTGAGGCGATTTTTCGTTTCTTGAATATACTTTTCTAAAGATAAATACACCAAGACATCTGCAAAAAATTACAACTCCAAGCACTTCGTTTCCATATTTTTATTACAATATGCATATGTTCGTAATTTCACCACTTTTTCAGTTGCAAGCTTATGAAGGTTGCAAACATAGACAATCATCTTAACATACAGACAAACATACATACAGACATACATACACTTTTCAACTATTAGTTCCACTTGGCTAACTATGTAAAATCACAGATCTAGACGAAAAGCTTGTCATGTTAATATCAGCAGATGTAGCTATGAATAATTCAAATATTAAACAAGAGGCCCATGGGCCACATCGCTCACCTGAGGAACAATAGGTATGATAAAATCAGCTTAATGGAGTCATAATACAAACTATCTGGACAATGTACAACTAGAAGTACTGTGAGCAAGCTCACAATTGATACCCCCCGCTAAGAAAAAAATCATAACGCGTGTATTTTTGCTATTATAGAAAATATTGGATGAATCTATTTCACTGTCCATTTTCTATAAATAACAACTGCTTTATTTTTGAAAACTGTTAATTTTTAGCTTCTAATATTTCCATTAATACAAGACATGACACAGACAGAATTTAGCTTTTTTGAAACAATGACCTTGAACTTTCTCAATTGACCTTGGGTCAAGGTCATGACACACCCTTTAATCATAAGCAATCTTTGTGTAAAGTAAGAACTTCCAATGTTTCCCCATAAGAAAGATATGGACTGGACACGAATTTTGCATTTTTTCTGCCAGTGACCTTGACCTTGCCCAAATGACCTTGGGTCAAGGTCATGACACACCCTTAGGTCATAAGCAATCTTTGTGTGAAGTAAGAACTTCCAATGTTTCCCCATAAGAAAGATATGGACCGGACACGAATTTTGCATTTTTTCTGCCAGTGACCTTGACCTTGCCCAAATGACTTTGAGTCAAGGTCATGACACACCCTTAGGTCATAAGCAATCTTTGTGTGAAGTAAGAACTTCCAATGTTTCCCCATAAGAAAGATATGGACCGGACACGAATTTTGCACTTTTTCTGCCAGTGACCTTGACCTTGCCCAAATGACCTTGGGTCAAGGTCATGACACACCCTTAGGTCATAAGCAATCTTTGTGTGAAGTAAGAACTTCCAATGTTTCTCCATAAGAAAGATATGGACCGGACACGAATTTTGCACTGTTTCTGTCAGTGACCTTGACCTTGCCCGAATGACCTTGGGTCAAGGTCATGACACACCCTTAGGTCATAAGCAATCTTTGTGTGAAGTAAGAACTTCCAATGTTTCTCCATAAGAAAGATATGGACCGGACACGATTGCACAGACAGACGGACAGACAGACAGACAGACAGACAGACGGACAGACGGACGGACGGACAAGGTGATTCCTATATACCCCCCCAAACTTTGTTTGCGGGGGGTATAATAATACATGTTGATCCTGCATAAATAAAATCCATTTTCCCCTGGATATTCTTATGTTTATAATCATTAGTCCCTTTTCTAACAGGACGATTTTATAGTCATATCATATGTTGAGTATTGCAGTCTTCAAAAAGATCCTTAACAATTGTTTATATATGGGATATAAACGTACATCAACTCTGAACCTTCTTGTGAGGCCAAAGAATTGTCCTGGGGCCAAAGTCTTAACAATTATAAAGAATCATCTGGCTGATTACTTTCTGAGAAGAAGATTTTTAAAGATTTACCATATATATTCCTTTGTTAAACTTTGACCCCCCATTGTGGCCCCACCCTACCCCTGGGGATCATGATTTTCACAACTTTGAATTTACACTACCTGAGGACGCTTCCACACAAGTTTCAGCTTTCCTGGCTGATTAGTTTCTGAAAGGAAGATTTTTAAAGATTTACTTTATATATTCCTATGTAAAACTTTGACCTTCCATTGTGGCCACACCCTACCCTCGGGGGTCATGATTTTCACAACTATGAATCTACACTACCTGATGATGCTTTCACACAAGTGTCAGCTTTACTGGCTGATTAGTTTCTGAGAAGAAGATTTTTAAAGATTTACTCTATATATTCCTATGTAAAACTTCGACCCCCCCTTGTGGCCCCACCCTACCCCCGGGGGTCATAATTTTCACAAATTTGAATCTTCACTACCTGAGGATGCTTTCACACAAGTGTCAGCTTTCCTGGCTGATTAGTTTCTGAGAAGAAGATTTTTAAAGATTTACTCTATATATTCCTATGTAAAACTTTGACACCCCATTGTGGCCCCACCCTACCCCTGGGGATCATGATTTTCACAACTAACTGAGGACGCTTCCACACAAGTTTCAGCTTTCCTGGCTGATTAGTTTCTGAAAGGAAGATTTTTAAAGATTTACTTTATGTATTCCTATGTTAAACTTCGACACCCCATTGTGGCCCCACCCTACACCCGGGGGTCATGATTTTCACAACTTTGAATCTACACTACCTGAAGATGCTTCAACACAAGTTTTAGCTTTACTGGCTGATTAGTTTCTGAGAAGAAGATTTTTAAAGATTTACTCTATATATTCCTATGTAAAACTTCGATCCCCCATTGTGGCCCCACCCTACACCCGGGGGTCATGATTTTCACAACTTTGAATCTACACTACCTGAAGATGCTTCAACACAAGTTTTAGCTTTACTGGCTGATTAGTTTCTGAGAAGAAGATTTTTAAAGATTTACTCTATATATTCCTATGTAAAACTTCGATCCCCCATTGTGGCCCCACCCTGCCCCCGGGGGTCATGATTTTCACAACTTTGAATCTACACTACCTGAGGATGCTTTCACACAAGTGTCAGCTTTCCGGGCTGATTAGTTTCTGAAAGGAAGATTTTTAAAGATTTACTCTATATATTCCTATGTAAAACTTCGATCCCCCATTGTGGCCCCACCCTGCCCCCGGGGGTCATGATTTTCACAACTTTGAATCGACACTACCTGAGAATGCTTCCACACAAGTTTCAGCTTTCCTGGTCTTATGGTTCATGAGAAGAAGATTTTTAAAGATTTACTCTGTATATTCCTATGTAAAACTTTGACCCCCCCATTGTGGCCCCATCCTACCCCCGGGGGTCATGATTTTCACAACTTTCAATCTACACTACCTGAGGATGCTTCCACACAAGTTTCAGTTTTCCTGGTCTTATGGTTCATGAGAAGAAGATTTTTAAAGATTTACTCTATATATTCCTATGTTAAATTTCGATCCCCCATTGTGGCCCCACCCTACCCTCGAGGGTCATGATTTTCACAACTTTCAATCTACACTACCTGAGGATGCTTCCACACAAGTTTCAGCTTTCCTGGTCTTATGGTTCATGAGAAGAAGATTTTCAAAGATTTACTCTGTATATTCCTATGTAAAACTTTGACCCCCCCATTGTGGCCCCACCCTACCCCCGGGGGTCATGATTTTCACAAATTAGAATCTACACTACCTGATGATGCTTCAACACAAGTTTCAGCTTTCCTGGTCTTATGGTTCATGAGAAGAAGATTTTTGAAAATTTCTCGAAAATTTTCATGAATTCCTAATTATCTCCCTTTGCAAAAGGGCGTGATCCTTTATTTTCACAAATTTAAATTCCCTTAGGCTAAGGATGCTTTGTGCCAAGTTTGGTTGAAATTGGCCCAGTGGTTCTTGAGAAGATGTTGAAAATGTGAAAAGTTTACAGACAGACGGACAGACGGACAGACGGACAGACGGACGGACAGACAGACAGACAGACGGACGACAGACAAAATGTGATCAGAATAGCTCACTTGAGCTTTCAGCTCGGTGAGCTAAAAAAAAAGATCAACAAAAAATGAAGCTCCTAATCTAAATGAATTTGAGAGCTAGCTTCCGCACAACGATAGATGCAGTTGAATATGGCGTACAGAAAAGACAAAATTAACACAAGAACTTTATTTTCACAACAAAATTCCGAAACATTAATCCATTTAACGAATTCTGTTTTAAGTTATCATAAGATATGATATATAAAAATAGCACGCGCATATGCAGATGCATATGATTGATTGAGATTAAGCGGTTTTCTTGCTAACATTTTGATTATACATTGACGAAGTCAAATGGCACAACATTTTACAACAATTTAAAAAAAAGAAAGAAGAAACGTTGCAAGATATGTCTTCGTTGTATTATTCCTCGAAAATGAAACAAAATAATTTTTTGCAACTTCAACACATCCAATTAACGTTCAGTATTTTCAACTTTTGTTTTCATGCTCTAAAAATTTGCAGAGCAAACATTTGCGCTGTGGATTCAATGTATTCAAAACAAACGTGGTTCTGCCATGAATCTGGCAGACGAAATTTATGAGATGAGAAATATTACTTATGACGAACAAATTACACATCTGGTTGGAATTGTTGGCCAGTATAGTATGCAGATGACCCAAAATGTAAAAGTCGACGTCGTTTTTAGTTGAAAAGTTCTGAATTTGAAAAAAAAAAATTAACGACCTTTCATTTGATATTCTTCAGTTACTGTATATATCATTTTCAATTCTAAAACAATAAAATCATTATATCGGATAGGAATGAATATTTTCAATTGTAAAACGTTGATACTGATTAAATTCATTGTTATTATGAAGACGTGAACTAATAATGAACATATTCTTTCAAATAGGTATATTTGACATACCACTTTATCATTCATTAAAGTTAAAACAAAGAAATTTCAAAAAGGATTAAGATGTAACAGCAAATAAGAAACCCTGTTTTTGGACATAACACAAAGATTAAAAAATAAACATATAAATAATGTAATCATGGACGGATCATAACAAAGTTAAAATCAAATGGTGAGGATGCAAGATTTCTATCGAATGGTATGGGCGGATCAAAGATTTGATACAAGGAGGGAGATAATTGAAGACTGGGATAAAAATGAAACCCAACTAATAATTTGACAATGCTCACTTTTTGCTTTCATGTGGACTAATGGCATTAAATCTTGTATACCTAGTATGTTCTAGCACTATAAAAATGGCCCGATATCAAAATTACGCAGCTTTCTTACTTCTAGCGAAAGGAGTCAGTTTTTTTAAAGTAATATTTACCTCTTGAATAAGAGTTTGATTTCAATTTTTTTTTTTTTTAAATATATCACAGATAAATGAACTTTGGAAACAAAAATAACGAAACCCTTCCTAATCATGGGGTTTCTCATCTTATAAATTTTAACTAAACATATTACAATTACAGATGAAAATATAACGAAATATAATGAAGTATAACAATATAATTAAACTCCTGATAATAAAATCTAATATCTGTATCCATAGTAGTCAACATAAACAAATGAATTGGACTTGTTTAGAGCCTTGAGGGCGGAGAGATTTTTTCGCGTTTTTCGCGCTGCCTGCCGACTCATTCTGTGCTGTTGTTGCTCCATAAACCGAGCTTTTCGCGAATCTGAGGTCTTTTTTCTCAACCATCTGTAACAACAAACCGTATTAGTTAACAACAAAACAAAAGTAACACAATAACAACTCCAATACATTTCTTATTTCGTTTCTTTTTCTCTATCTATCTATTTATTTAGTATCACAGTTTCTCCACCGAAGACTAGTTATTTGATTCTCTTTGGGGAAAGCTGAAGAAACATAGCAACTCCTTTTTCCCTCTCTACAAAGCGAAAACTTTATGCCAAGATTTCATATCTCAAAATCATTGACTAAAGGTTTTTCTTTCCCTCGTCAGAAACGAAATGCGTCCGAAAACACAATAGCTCTACGAATGTTATTCGCCTTCCGGCTCCTTCTCGCCATTAATCTCTGAAGTTTGAGTTTCTGGCGTTCGTTAGCTCGACTTTTCCGAATTTCAGCATTTTTTTGTCTAAGCCACCTGCAACAATGAAACAATTGTTACCACAAACTACCAAAATATGGAAAAATTTTCTAACTGGAAAAAAAAATGTTTACACCTTTTTAAAAAAAATTCTATTACAAACAAAAGAGAACTCTTGTGTTAATAAACAAAACTATCATTTCACTCCATACATTTAATTTTTTTTTTTCAAACTCTACTTTCACTTCAAAAATAAAATCTAAAATTGAAAACAACTTCTTAAAACTGGCCTTTTCTGATTAGCTTGACGCTTAGTGGGATTTTTTAAAATCAAAGTTGTGGTAAGCATTGTTTCATTTTGTGCAAAAGTGGAGAAACTGTAATAACGAATCTGCATCTTGCACCCAAAAAATATTGAAAAAACCATTAAAACTGGTGAGTAAAAATTCCCCAGCAAATTTTATTTGAATGCTTTTAAAATACAAATGAATTATCGTGAATAACGTGAGATAAAACAATGCAGTGAATTTTGTGAATTGTTTATAAAAACAATGAAAGTTTAGAGAAAAAAATGGGGATTTTTGAAAAACGAAATTGTGAATCAATCAGGACATGCTCCAAAGCACATTAGAACTTTTCAGATTTGTATTGGGTCAACTATAAAGTACGAAATACAGAAAAGGCCATACCAAGAGCAAGGTATTAATAAAAACACGGAACTTAAAAAAAGCATGTGAGTATGAAATGATTTGGATCATATTTAGATAAAAACTCATGTGATGTTTCTTCAAGGTCTATCCTTTCATAACTTTAATACACAATAAATCAAATTTGTCCCCTAAACTATGCAAATTTCTAAAAAACATACACGGAATATGAAATTGCATGAGGATGAAAAGGAGAAACTAATTCTGTGGCGAAATTTAAAACTACTTTTAATTCGAATTTTCTCTGTTAATTTGTTTACTTTCATCATTAAATTGCAAGGCTAAAAGAATGTTATTTGAATAATAAATTACTTTAATAATCCAAAATTTCTTTGAAACTAAAATGAATTGTATATTTGATCTTTTCCAAGAAACTTACATTAAGATCAGACTTTCCGAGAAGAATTAACATTGCATGAACAACTGATGCATTTACTATAATTTTATAGGGGGTAATACCAAAGAGTCTCAGGCAATAAATACATAGGTATATAAGTGTGTTGGAGTAGGCAGCACACGGTTATATATACACACACACACACCGCACACAGTACTTACTGTCTGAAGGCCTGGTCGCACTCCTGTCGGCTCCGGATGTAGAAGCCCTCCGTCGACTCCATTTCCTGCCGCTTCTTCAGCAGTTTATCCTGCTTCTGTTGCTTCTGTTTGGTCTTCAGCCATGCTGAATACGCCTCCTTCACTTCCGCGTCCTGAAAATGCAAAAAATTTGGATAAAAATTTGGATTTTTTATCCCCAACTTTCAAAACCGTTTACAAAACATGTGCACACAACACACCTATTTGCTTCACTACTTTTAGCAGTGCTTACTGTTTGCGTAGGTAAGCTATTTTGCTAGCTCGTTGATGTTTAACCAAAAACTAGTTCAAAATTACTAGAGCTCCATCTATGATTAAATTTTCTGCACATTAACAGTAAATCTTGTTGATACATCATTAATTTTAATTTTTTGTTTTGGAATTGCATTTAGTATAATAATTAATGAATGTTATTAGAGGTAGGTGGGGGTTTGACTGGCTAATATGCTAAAATCTGCACACATACAGGTTTTGACTGAAAATAAAGTTAAACACTGGTTAATTTTATTTAGAAACCAAAAGTTCAAAGACAGCATGGTTTTACATGCATTGTTAAAGTACATAGGTTAGTACCCCCCCCCCCCCTCCAAAAAAAAAAAAAACAAACCAAAATCAAACTTTATTTCATGACTTCTGGATATAGATTTACTAACTGCAAACCATAGAAGGAATGCTGCAAAATCTAAATCTTCACATTAAAAGTGCACAAGGCACAATTACATAGTAAAATTTGCTTGTTTTATTCACATAAAATCAAATGGCCATTTTGCATATTATAAATGTACTAATGAGTAAAATCAATGATTTAAAACATCTTTTCAAGTCTTTAATTAATATTAATTTACTTCAAAATTTTATTTCAGAGTCATATAAATAAAAGAAAATTAAATATCATTTTTTTCATTCATTAAAAAAAAACTCAAAATAATTTAAAACAAGACCTCTCAGCTTTAAAATGACAAGTCTTAAAAAGAAAAAAACTGACAATCTTTATCAGCAGTTATGAAAACTGCACTGAAATGTCAAACACAATCTTATAATTAACAAACTGAGAATATAAAGTAGTCAATCTTTAACCTGTTTGGACATTTAATGAACTTGTTTCCCCTAATGCCATCAAATAGCATTAATTCCTTTAATAGTTATGCTAATTAAGCCTACATTACATGTTAATATTGAAATGTAATGTTTTAAGACAAATCAGTATGACAACTGCGGTTTGACATAAGTTCAAACAATGTCTATTTTCGGACCCCAGTATATATGTATAAGGATTTAATATTAAAATCAATGACTATAGAGGTTTTCTTTCCCTCTTTAGAAACGAAAAGTGTCCGAAAAACACAATAGCTCTGCGAATGTTAATATTAATTATATTTTTCTCGTTTTCCAACAATTTACTTAATATATAAAATGTTCAATTTTTGGCATTGTTTTTAAAAATGACTGTTTAGCATATTATGTCTTTATTTTGTTGCACTGTTATTTTACCATACATCCATAGGTCATTAAATTCTATTAAATTTTATACTTCAAGTCGTAATAGTGCATTAATTATCTCTGAGTGCAGTAGTTAACAAGAAGGGTGAATTTATCTTCAGATAGATCTGAATCAGATTAGTTTTGTGCCCCAACAACACTGGTGACAAAATCATTTCCAGCTTTCATAAACATCATTCTATAGACTGATTATTTTTCAGGTGCTATTTCGCAGTACTGCTTCAAAGAATGTATAATCATTTTTTTTTTATATACATATAGGGTCTAGACAAATGTTTCAATGTTACTAATTCCCCCAAAAGATGTGTATTTGTTCAAGAGATTTTTGTATTTTTTTTTCATACATTCATGTAATACTGCAGGTGGCATTGCATTTGTTTCCAGAGTAATTTCATGTTAAATGATACCAAAGGTATTAAAAATACAAAGTGAATTGTAAAGAGAGGTATTATAAGGCTCAGCCTAACAGTCAGAGTATATTTAGTTGGACAGTGAGTACATTTTAATAAGGTAAATACAAAGAGCTGCTAGTGAACATAGGTATACTCTGGACACCATATTAAGAGACTAGAAATGATTTTGGAAACAGATACTGTTCAATTCCCAAACATTCATACTATGCCTAAGCTCTTTTCCAAGTTGCAAACTACAGTTTTGCCAAACACTCTTTGCATCAAGCCTCTATTTCTCATAAAGGTATCTGTCCAAGGACCTTGCTGTGCATGAAATAAAAGCGTGGAAAAAAATCAATCTTGGCCAGATACTAGTAGATTTTTGTAGCAGTAAACAACTCCGATGGCCTGACCCCTAAAATACACGTTCATGCTCCAAGAGATTAATAAATTGCAATGGATGAAAATTTGGCCTTGATGAAGCTGATATGGAAATATGAACTTCTCCTCTTTATTTATAAAATTTTCTTTTCTTTTTGCTTGTCTGTCTGTTTATCTATCTGTCTGCCAGTCTGTGTTTATTGGTCATAATCTTGTCAAAGTATAACGTTCCAAATATCATTAATCAGACAACAGAGACATTAAATACAACAGACATAATTTTTTTTCATTCGAAGAATGATCAAGTCTTCAGGAAAACTCTAATCAATTACTTCTTGTAATATTCGGGATTGGTCATACATAATCTTCTTCCATGAAAAAATACTTAATTGGTATTGTGCATTAGGTGCAGTTTTTCTAGCCAAAGCCCAATATAAAAATGAAGACCAATGTTGAAACTGGCATTAAGTATGAGCCAATCTGCATTTCACAACATTTATAGTCACACATTCTGGCAAAAATTATGGTGCATTTAAAAGAGAAACTGAAATTCATTGCATACATCTTTCTATAGGCTTGGGATTATGAGTGTCCATAATTAGATTTAGATTGGAGTCTTAAGGACAAAAGAAATCAAATTGAAAGCTCTTCATAATTCATTTGAGAGAGTACAGTAATACTGCTAAACACAGACCGAGATACAGGTAAACAGCCTAATTAAAAGCATTAGAATTGGAAAATTAATTTAAACTGTTGAAAACACAATGAAGCCATATAACAATGTTGGACTCGAGACTGGCAGTTCAAGGTACCTGACATTTATTTTAAGTCCATAAACAATTTATATATATAAAAGGCAATTAAAAAGAATTATCTAATGCATTCCGTTTTACCGGTACATGGCATCCCCTCAAAGAAACTTATCGTAAACTTCAACATACGTCTAATTCAACAGAAAATTCTGCTAAACGTTAATTTTTTTTTAGTGATTTTAAGGAGAATTCACTACTCTCACCTCTGCTTATACTTCAAAGGTGCATTTATGAATAATTCTCAAGCATAAAAATTTAAATAAGTATGCAATAGAAAATAATATACTAGATGGGCATGCTAAATCTATCTATTTAAAGTTCCAAATTTGTCAGCTTCTAAACTTGATGAAATAAATTAACAGTATTTACATTTCAATGCAATGATAAAAAAATTCAATTACACTTAAGAATTTTCTTTGCATTTGAATATTTTTAATTTCAACTTTTTTTTTATATTAATTCAAATGACAATTAAACAGGTTGAGACCACTCTCCCAAATGGGACATAATAGCCCGTTTGGGGATATAATAGCCCGTTTGGGATATAATAGCCCAAATGGGATATAAATTTAAAGTGCAAAAAAAAAAAAAAATTTCATTTTAAATTTTTTTATATAAATCTGCATTAATGTGAATCAAATGCAACAACTTTTGGTTAATAAGTTTTTCTATATGTCAATAGTTTGTAAGATTGATCCCCAAGAAGTTTTGGATATACTGAGGGATCTATCTCCGTAATAGTACAGCTACAGAAAAAGTTGTTTACCAAAAGTTGTTGTATTTCATCTATTCTAATGCGGATTTATATCAAAAATTTCAAAATCAAAAATTTTCATTTTTTGCACTTTAAATTTATATCCAATTTGGGCTATTATACCCCAAACAGGCTATTACATGTATATCCCATTTGGGATATTGGTCCCAACCTGTTAAACTTTACCTTTGTCTCATTCTCTTACAACAACAAAAATATATGTCAGTCACAGTCATAAAATTCAACAATAAGTCCATTTCTTTTCAAAATTAATCTATAATACATCTCTTTTTTACTTATTAATAAAATGTGTTAATGAAGGCATCGTGAATTTATCCTTTTTAAAGAAATTAGCCTGATGAAGAAAACTAAAAATGAAAGAGCATTGAATTGGGGTGTTGTTCCTAACTCCTCATCAATGCAAATATTCTTAAGTAAAGTAATGAAATCAAGATTGGCTAAATCATATCCAAAAAAAAAAAAGTGTTTTCCTCATCTGTTCTTGCATATATCTAATGAATATTCTTTTATCTTCTTTTAACTTCTTTATTCCCAGAAAAATTCTATTCTATACAAGCAATTGTCAAGAGCGGAATTAGCTCTCTTTATTTAATTGGATTTTGACCTGAAGTCTAATCAAACTTTAAAGATTGCATGCTAGCAGAAAGAAATAATATCAGCACATGCAAATAAGGTTAATTGAGACTCTGTACACACAATTTTACATATCAAGAGCTCTTTGCTCGTTGGCCATTTTTATACATTGCCCTCCACAAAAAGTAAAATCATTGATAAGATAGCTAGATCAGACCTCCACTCCCCTGCTAGCACTAAATGGTCTAAAAAATCTATATCAGTAACCTGTGGATCAATGTATAAATCCTGGAAGGAGATCAAACCAATATTTTGGGTATTGTCCTACAGTAAAGGAAATATCATTAGATCAGCCAAAAAAGTGCCCTCTAATAAAGGCAATACCATAAAAGCATATATATAGATGCCCTAAGTACAGGTTAATGCAATATTATTAAGTAAAGCAAAAACAGAAAAAGGAAGTGATATTTTGCCCAAGTAAATATATCCTATAATCAAAGATCATGCTATTCAATACAGGATAAATTGCCTTTTGGTAACAGCAATATTAACAAAGCAAGGTAAAAAGAAAAAAACTATGTCAGGACTAAAATATCCCAACAAAAATGAATGAAAAAAGGCTCAATATGTGAAACAACTACGGTTTTTATTTTAATATATGATTTATGAATAATCTAAATTTGGTAAACACTACCTCGCAAGTACAATTTAGCTAAAGCTAACATTGCCTGGCCAGTGCAAAACATGATTGTTCCTCTTGCCTGTCTAAGAATATTGTTGTTAAAAATTCTAATTATCCTGTTTACCTAATTGTAAGCTATCATTTGATGTTCCAAAACAATTTACCAGGTAGTAAAACGGTAGTAGTCATGATTTCCATGAGAAAGTAATCTCCCTCTTTTAAACCGTTATTTTTTTGTTCCATTTTCTAGAAGTTTATCAATATCTTTTATCAAGACATGTCTTTAATTTGGATCATTATATTTCTTAAGTTTCATGTATAATTTCAAAAACATACTAAAATAATGAAAAAATATTTAATAAGTTCTTTTTTATCCCTAATAGCTATGATATTTTTTGCTACTGCATATTTACTTCCTTTGAATATAAAGTCGTAAGATGCAATGAAAAACTGAAAAATTTGAGTATGTATGTGAACATCTAAATATTAGTTGTCTTTTGTCTAAAAGGTCTTTCATGCCCTTTTCCTGATTTTCAAATCGTATCTATTTGTCAATGAATAGTTGGAGATCTCGTTCATCCAAACGTTTCATCAAAGGAACCATTCACAGCTCATGACTGAGAAGCTTGCAGATTTGGAGAATGTGATTGAAAAAAGAATTTATGAATAAAATATTAACTTCCTTCCCAAATTAATGGAGAGATATAGTTTAAAAAAAACCACACACACAATAAAGTTGCTTTATGCTTCAATAGGTACTTCAACATCAAAATATTCTGTTAAAACCTGCAAGCCTATGGAATGGTCTAATTAAAAGAGCATTTATTTCCAAGAGATTCAGAACTGATAGGCTGAGTATAAAGGAATAGTTTCTGATTGAATCCAAAGTGCGGACAAGACTGACTAATGAGAATTTGTCTTGAATTGTCTGATCTTTGTATTTTTTTGTCTGCAGTAATTTTACCTGGTCTTCGCTTTGGGGCAGGGACTCGTACGATTCCATGGTGGACGTGCTACCATTTACGGGCTAGAACAGAGGCACAAAAGAGACATCAGAGCACGCACACAAACAGACAGACGGACGCTCAAGACAGAGGTACAGACACACAGGCAAACACAGCAGCAAAACAGTCAAGGTAACATTAATATTGTTGTCAGCAGATTAATGCAGGAAAAAAAAATTTCTAATATAAAAATATAATATAAGTAAAAGTTTAATGATAAAAAAGACAGTACGTTGTGCATTTATGAAGATCAATTTATTATGACCTAATTTAGCATCCAAAAAAATGATGTGACAAATCAGAATAAATTCTTAAGTTTATATTATTTTGGCATACTAATTCTAAGCATTGATTGTCAATGAAATATAAAATGCAGAAAAGCAAAAGACTTTTATTTTCATTTTTCAAATTCCAAATAAACTGCATTCAAAATCCCCCCTCCTCCATCCCAAGCCTAAACAAGGCTAGAAATCTATTTAGAAAAAAATAATGGAACAGAGCTTTTGATAACTGGTATTTGGGCAAAATTCTGGTAAATGGACTACACATTAACTGTTTTTATGATTTTAAACATCACGATTAGTTGGGATTCAATGTCCTTCATCTCTATTCAGGTGACTAGATTCTATAATACATGTATCATAATTATGAGAATAATTAATCTAATTTAAGATCTTTGCATGCCTACTGAGTTTTCTATTGATCTAATCTAAAACTTCTATATATACATGCAAGATGGTCTATTAATAATTTAAAATAAATAGGTATTATACATCATAACAACAACACTGAAAAAATTAAATATTTTAAAATTATATTAATATCCCATCCAAAGTCCTGTTTAATTATGCATAAGTTAGGATGCAGTATATTAATTCCATTTCACCATTGGGTAAGATATGCTTAATTAATAATTGTTAAATCATTTTCCCCCTTTTTTTTTTTTGGATCAACATAAGCAAAGTTGAAAATTATATTCAAGGAGGGATAACTCCAAAGTTTATGTTAACAAAATACTGAGTCATAAACTATAGTGAATGAAGTCTGCAAATAAAATAACCTATGGTACACTGTGTATAAATATATAAATATATATATATATATATATATATATATATATATATATATATATATATATATATATATATATATATATAAAAAATATTCAATTACTGATGTTCCTAGTAGGACCCATTATTAAGTTCATTGTCAAAAACTTCTAAAATTTCGGAATTCTATTTTTAAAATATTCATTTCATTTTACTTTCTTTGCAATAAAGCATGATTATTTAGTATTTTTCTTTCATTTACAAATTTCACACTAAAGTCAAAGACAGGAGAAAAACCCACAGGGCATGCCAATATTACATAGAATGACACTATCCACACATTAGACAGACAGACAGATAGACAGATGGATAGACAGACAGGAAGACAGACAGAAAAACACATCCTTACCCTGGGACTCTGATTCTTCTTTTTCTTTTCCTCCTCCTCTCTCTCCTTCCGTTTTCTGGCCTCCTCCCTCTTCTGCCTGAGCCACGCCTGGAATGCGTCATTACTCTCTCTTTCCTGGTATTCTTTCTCCTGCTCCTCTAGCCGCTTCTTGTCGCGTTCTCGCTGTTCCCTCTGCTTGGCTTGTTCTTCCACTAGCTTCTTCTCCTTGGGCGACATTGCATAGGGTGAGTTGTAGTTAAAATCGCCCAAAACGAATCCGCGTTCTGTTCCTGCTGATGAGGCTCGCTGCTTCGACGAACCTGGTCGAGAACGGCGAGAATTTCCGTTGGCCGTAGAAGGCCTCGGTTGGGAAGGCGGGGCAGGCTTTCGATTGAATTCACCACTATTAGAACTCGAGTCTGTTGTGTTATTGTTTACATTTTCGTTTTCATCAATCAACACAGGCAGTCCCATGTCTTTGGCTCGGACATCATTTTCACTCACTAATTCAAACTTTCCGTCTCGCTCAATGAGAACTTTTTTACCGTTGTCCTTTTTTTCGGTTTCACTATTATTTGAGTTCTCCGATTCCTGAGTTTGCGGGGTTTCTGAGTTTTCTCGGGGCGTTTCTTCGTCGGGATAGTCTGGGGGTGGGGCCACTAAGTCCACTAAATTAGCTTTAAAAACAACCTTAGAGTTACTTTTTTCTACAGGTGTTGGGTCATTGGCAAGTTCTTCATTTAAAGTTTTTAATCGCTCTTTTACGTCATATTCAGGTGGATCTTCCTCTGAAAAAGAAAAATTATCATTCAAATATTTATTTATCGGTAACTAACTCTATACAATAATTTAAACATCGACATAAAAAATTTAACAAAATATAAGCTTAACAAGCAAAACAATTCACACACTTGCAAGTTGCCTCTGCTAAATGCTTTCCAAAATGAAATTGGTGATATTCTATCTTCCAGAATTTATATATACATCTGGACCTTAATTTATTCGAACTGATAAATGGTCAAAGGAAATTGATTAGATGGTTGTACTTGTACTGTTATACTTATCTTATTCAGTATGTATGGTATGATAGCATTCAATTTTTGACCCCACATGGTATACGCGATAAAAGAATGTGTTTGTCCATTTCTTGATTAAAAGTTTCTGATTTTGAATGGTAATTCAAGTGTATGTCAACATTATTATACGACTCTATACCAAATACAATCACCTACATGTACGTATACTTAAGTGTACATAAAAAATTCTATTGGACATACATACATGTACATTGTAATTTATTCAGTTTTGAATTTTATATAAAGACAACCAATCAAATTAATAAGACAAATCAAAATTTAGGTTAAAAATGTTTAAATATATCAAAATATATGTATAGTAATATTGCTAAAAGTAATTTAAATAAGAAATATTTTTTTGTGTTGCAAATGTCATGATACTGTGTACAGAAAACTTTATATCTCTCTTTTCTTTTTCCCAAACTATTTTCTAATCTTCTGAAATGATCGTTTCAACCCTATAGAACAAAAGAACTCTCATATATACAGCATTCAGATTCCTCTACCTGCCTATGAAAGAGACATGCATACCTGGTAAGCCCATCTCACTCTTCAGGTACTCAATTTCCTTTAGGGCGCGTTTCTGGTCCTCAGTCAATGTGTAGTCATCAGGCTCTGAGTCCTCATCATCCGTCCCCTTCTCCTTTGACGACTCCTCTTCCTTCCTCTCCGACATAGCAGACGATGGTCTGTTATCTCGCTCACCAGAGTCTGTTTCAACATCGTCATCTTTTTCACTCACAATCACCGTATTCTTTGATTTCTCCTTAATATCCTCTTCTTCCATTTTCTCTTCTTTTTCCACTTTCGTTTCCTCTTCTTTTTCCACTTTCGTTTCCTCTTCTTTTTCCACTTTCGTTTCCTCTTCTTTTTCCACTTTCATTTCCTCTTCTTTTCCTGTCTTCTTCACAGTCTTTTCTTCGTCTTCTTCTATTTTAGCATCCGTCACTTTTTCAGGAACAGTCTCTTTGCTCTCAGTTGTCGTCTGCTGCTGCTGTTGCTGCTTGTCTTTTTTCTCAGCCTCTTTTTCGTTGGGTTTCTCGTCCTCCGAATCGCTTTCTTCTGTGCTACCTGATCCGGTTGAAGAGCTATCATCCTCCTACAAGGATAAACAATTTATAATATGGTTAAATCTGAGTTCAATCAGCTTTGATACTAGACAATTATACCACTATGAAGGAGCATCTCTGACTTCTGGCTTTACTCGATTTACTGCAATATGCCCAATCAATAGTTCTTAGATCTTGAAGACATCCTTTCTAGAAACTTCAAGATCAGAAATGGGAGCATCTTGGGATAAAGTTAAATCTTGTGATTTATTGGAGAGAAGATAAACAACATGTTGTTCACACTTTTTCCAATCAAATGAACAAAACTAATAATAATAGGTAATCCACAGAGATTTGACATATCTATGAATATGTTTTATTTTGTACCGGTATACATAAATTTTCATTGCTTCTTGGTATTAAGTAAACTTAATTTTCTATCTCTAAATTTCTAATTAATAGACCCATGGATTAAACCTGTAAATATTTTTGGGAAAAGATGTTTTTTTTGGGGGAGGGGGGGGGGCAAAATATGATGGAAAGTCTTCATTATAACTATTTAATTATATCAAACATAATCATCCAATGATAACAAGTGTTTTGAACTAGAGTAAGAACATTAATAGCTGTAGGAATATATTTGTACCTTAAAAATGCCTATTAACTGCATGGGTTTTAAAAGTGATATCAATATGATATGAAGCCACTTTTATAACTGTATAAATAAAGCCAATATACTAACTGTATATAGTCAAAGGACTTTAATTCAGTATTATTCGCCAACACTTGGAAGTAATTTACTCGGACCACAGCAGTGGGCTTTTATGATTGAATAAAGTCCATGTGTCAACATCCATTGTACACACACAAGTTAGATTTTAAATTTACACATGATATACTTATGCCTAAAGAGCACCTGTCATTACACAGGAAAATATTTGGGTTGCCATGTTATTCTTCTTGTTCGCTTCGAGATTTTTTTATGATTCTCTGGGCACTGGGGAATGTGTAGCGAAATACATGTTAAAATTTAAAAAAAAAAAAAGGAGAAGAAAATTGGTTGACTTTAATTTACTATCAAATGGCATGCTTTTGAATTTTGACTGCTTAGCTAGAGTGTTAACAAGTTGTTTCAAATTATCTTCAACGTAACTAACAAACAATCGCGAAGCATGTCATTGAGGAGATTTAAAGAGAAACCTTTGATTGCTATAAAAATTAAATCAGTCCTATAGGGACTTCAAATATTGACACATCTATTCAGTTTCGCCATAGACCCTGTAAACAGAGGGGATAGTGTTCTCGCAGGGGTTTACATTAAATGGAGATAGCTAGGGACTCACTGAGATTCCAGCATATGTGTTACATGGCCCACTAAATTATCTTGCATAATGAACGGTTGGTTTTATAACGTCCTTCATGGAATTCATGCAGTTTTCCATTTTCAGCAAGCATATATAGAAATCATGTGCCACATTTTTTTTTTACATTTTTGAAATGTTATTCAATGACTGCTTTTAATTAGCCAGATCAAGTACCTTGTAAATTGATAAATTTACCAATCATTGCTATAATCAATTATTAATTGAACATACTAGTTTAATTTAAGGTCATCATATTACATGAAATATGACTTTTAAAAGAGGTTTTTTTTTTTCAAGGGGGTAGGGAATATAGTATGTCATTTGGTGCTGTTGCTGTCTTTTGTTGTTGGAAACATGATCTGAAAATCAATATTTTTAAAACAAATATCAGTGAAGATCAAAAAGTCGAATTATCAGTTAATTTGTAAATTACTTATGCATAAGTCACATCAGTGTCTCATTATGGTTGCTAAGGAAGATGAAATATAAATTCAATCTAAAACTGTTCCCGTAATGATTAATGAACTGTATCCCTTAAAATGATAATTGAATTTTACAAAACAAGTTTTACTGAAACAGTGTTGCAAATGCTTGCAAAAAATTAACATTAATTCATACTATCATGGGGGAATCGATACTTGAAAAATAAATGCCACTGTGTCTCGGTGGACTTAAACACAATTTTCTAACCTACTTAAACCTTAGTCCTAGTATGTTTAAAGTCTGTAAAATTTGATTTCAGAATTTGTATGTATAGGCATGTATGCATACAAATGTCAACTTAATCTTCGAGTAATCAGCTTCGAATTTAAAGACAATTTTTTATTCATTATATATTTATAAATTATTTCTGTCAAAAAAAAAATGTTCTTTTCAAAAGATTCTAAAAGAAGACTCATATTATAGCATTCACTGACAGAGGTTATCTAACATTACTTAAAGGCATCAATAATATCCAAGGGGAATAACTATATAAAGTTAACGACCAGGGATTCCTTGTAATTATACACTTTCACATATTCATAATAAAAAAAATACCAGACATTTTGCTTGATAGCATTCTTAGACTAGCAATTAAATTATCTTGTTTACTTTATTTCTAATCCATTTCTTTGATAAAGAATATAATCTTGTTTAAATGAATAGTTTAATATGGACGATATGAAGATTACGTACTTAGTAAAGCCAGTTGTTCATACCTCCCGTGAAATAGTTAATACACATGTATCAACATTTGACATGTGTTTAAATTAATAGATTTGAATTATGTAACATAAGCCATGAAACGTAATTTTTCATATTGCACCAAGACATGCATGTATACAATTAATCCCTTTTTTGTCAACACTTAATTTGCATTCATTAACATGGTATCTATGATGAATTTTTAAGGGGAAAAAAAACTTCTAATCTTACATTTTTAACTTTGGCAGGCATTAAATACCTTACCATCCTGAGTGCTACCTTAATTTTTATGAGCAGTTCATAATTTTGGTGGGGTTTTTTTCTCCCATTTATTGATCAACACAACTACACGATATGCTATAGTTGTAACTAGTATCATTCTATGGCAGATATCCAAAGTGATAAATTTCATTGTATATTTTTAAGTAGATCATTAATTTAAATGCTGCAGGCTCACAGATAACGCAGGGCGATCTTTGCACACAAAAATGGTGCCGCTTAATTCAAGTGCCGACGTTATCCGGCAATTTGGTCTCAGTTAAAAGAGTTTAATACCTGTGTAAACCTGAAATTGTTCTTAGCTAGGATTAGGAAAGTCAAAAGTGATCCCAAGACTCGGGAATTATTGCTAGCTGGAATTACTACGGAATATAATCCAAGATAATATTTAATGCATCGAGTAAAAAGTTGGGTTCATGAAATATCGCAAAGAATCATTGATAACAAATGCATAGATATACAAGGACATTGGTATAATCACTGGTTTGTTTAGAATTCGTATGTTTTAACCTTTTTCCTGCCCACCTCTCCCTCCCTCCCCACCCCCACCCTCCATAAGAAAAAGTTTCCCGCTAATTATCAACAGGTAGCATGTCAACACATTGCATCACATTTTATATTCATTTGACATGAAATAAATCCCTTGAAATCGGATGAAGTTAACAAAGAAGACAGCTGATGCTAAATGGAAAAATTTCCACAAATCCAAAAAAAAAATAAAAAAAAAAATAGATGAAAACATATCGAAAAACATTTGCACTTGATAGCTTTATTATTAATAGACCATATGTGCAGACTGCAGAGATTAATAGAATATAGGAAAACATAATAATACTGAACTCGTTGAACTTTTTTACACAGCAACCAAATTACTATGGACCTTTTCACCTCTCCCCAGCAAACAGGGCTAAATTAGGATTCTCTTAAGATGAGACCAATATTTCCTTTTATTCTTTCATTAAATATTGATAAACTGTAAGAAAATCAAGGGCCCTATAGATTAATTATCAGCTTAACAATTCTACCCCAGAATTTGATCTTTCAATACCTTAACATGCTTAATGAAATCAATTCACTGCTTTTCATTTTTTTTATTAATCAAAACTTTAAATAACGTACAATACAAAATTTAATAATGAAAAAGGAAATTTGTCAATTTTCTAATCTACCTGGCAAAAACTTGATAAAGATTAATTTTGAAACCCCAAGTTGGTAAACAAACTCTTCGGATAAAATATCATTTCTGGGCCTATGAATGCTGTTTTGCTTATTCACTCAATCTTCCAGTGCATTTATATATAAACACAATTCCAAGAGTGAAAAACAGTTAACATTTACCTGCATTTATTTGTCAAAGTCTCCGGTTATTGTGCATTTCCTTATCAAGAAATGAGTCAAGATGGCAATTGATAAATTTTTACACAAATGATCTAGAGCCACAGGAACACTTTTCAATTAGAAAGTAAAGTGACTCTCTATTTAAATAACATTAATATTCTTTCAAACTTTCAAACTGATAAGCAAATAAATCCCGATTGTTTGGTGGATTTTCTTAAACTATTTACTGAGTAGAAGAAGGAATCTGTCATTGACAATTGTTTGTTTTTTTAAGAAATAGCTGGAAGCTGTAATTACCAAGTACCGGCAAGTTCCCATGCCGTTCTCACCTTGCTTTCTTCATTTTTTCGTGTTTCGATAAACGATTCTAATTCCTTGTCGAAGTCATCCTGCTCTGGGACTTTCTTGCTCGTGTCGTCATACGACGTCACCTGGATCTGCGGCGACTCCATGGTCGTCATGGCAACCCGTCACTCTCTGAAAATGGAATTAAGAAGCAAATTTTTTTTAGCAAGGCTGTGAAACATTTCTTTTTTTTAAAATAAGAATTATTAGTCATATTGAAACATTAAAATTAAATACATGATTTTATATATATATTCTAGTTTTGAAATACCGGTACTAGTAGCTATAGTCCAAAGTAGACTTAGTTATCATTCCTTCTCTTTATTGTTGTATTACAAATTATCAGTAGAGAAGATCTGCCTACCATTTATTGTGAAATATTTATGGAGCCTATACCATAAATAATCATAACTCATACTAGCCCTCATATATTTAATAAACAATTTAAAAAAAATCAATATATATGTATCCCTCTAAAAAGTTCTAGAATTTAATTCATTAATTAAGAAAAACGAATGAACAGAAACTATCTCAAACGGAAAAAAGGCTGTAAAATTAAAGAGGGCATTTTCACTTAAATTGATAGGCTTATGTTCCAATGTGGTCATAAATGGCCCGAGTAAGGTTTGACCAATGATGAATTGATATTCCATGCCATGTGACAAACTGTGGACAAAAGTTCTTGCAAAATGTTATCTCCTCATCCATTAGTGGTCAATTTTGTCTGTTTGGACTTGAGTGCTATATCAATCAACGAGAGAGAGAGAGAGGAGAGAGAGAGAGAGAGAGAGAGATGCAATTTAAACTCATCAATCATTGGGCAGTTTTGTATACTTAGGAATTAAAAGGCTTTGGATGATCAATTTAAAAGAGAGAGAAAAAAAGAGAAAGAGAGTGAAAAAAAGAGAGAAAGAGAGAGAGAAAATGAAAGGAGAAAGGATAGAGAAAAGATTGAGAGAAGGAGAAAGGACATGCAACTGTCATTCTTGTCATTTATGTAATAGCCAGTCTATAACTCTGTATCTCTGTAAACTGGAACTACATGTATAAATCATTCATCACTATATGCAAATATTTCCTACTACAAGAGTCTTCACTCTCAATATTGAACAAAAATCAATATACGGAGGATTGACATGATAACAAATCAAGGGCCTACTTTCACTGGACTATCATAAACGCTATGGGCAAATTAATTCACATTTATCTTGTGTTCACGACACATACTTTATCACCATTACCAATAAAGCCACCGCTTCCTCGTGCATCCATTAAAATAATATTTAATAAATCCACATGTACAAGATTGTAGTCAGAAAATATTCATCGACCATTTATCATAATATTTTCCAGTATGCCTGTCAATATAATTATATACTAGATACAATGTAAATACTTGTCACATACTTTATTACGTACATCTATCTCAAAAAAAAAATTATTATTGATGACACTTAATTGACTTAACCTTAAACATACAACATCTCAGATTTTTTTTGACAAAAAATACAACAGGATTAAATACAGTTTACTCTGTACATTCCTATCAAAATGCAAAGAACATCAAATCCATATCATAATGCTAAATTGCGAGAAGCAGTGCCCCAGGGCTGCCAGTAGTCGCGGATTCTAAAATCTTGCTATTATTTTTCTGAAGGTTTGAACAAATAAAATTCTAATAAAAGTTTTTAGTTTATAATTTCATATTATCCTGACTTGATACATGACTTGATACAAAATGGTAAAATCCTAGAATTACCACTAAGTACTTTATAAAAATAAGGAATCTACGGTAGTACTGGGGGCGTACATACTAAGCTGAAAATGAGTTAAGCTTGCATCTTCATCTGTGTACATTTTGTATGTTATTATATTTAAATGTCATGCTGTAAGGCAAATGATAAAAAATAAAAATTTTATCTAGCAGCCCTCCCCTTTAAATAAAATTCAAGGTATTCCTACCTGTTTGGGGAATTAAGTGATATTGCTATATTTAAACATATTTTAGAAGTTCAATGAGTTTATCATTGTCTACATTCATTCACAATGACATTTAAAAGGCAAGGTTTTTTTCTTTCTTAAAATCAATGCCACGACACTGCATTGTTGATCCATTGTCATTTTGTTGACATATTACACTAATTTGTTTACAAACTCCTTTTATTCAATGGGCATTCTTCAATAATTCTAATGAAGTTTAAATCCTATTGAGATTAAGTGAACAAGATGTTCACATTGTTGCAACACTGAATTGAATATTTATTGTCCACTGAATCAATCAATGATCAAATAAATCAGATCATCGGATATTGACGTGATAATTTACTAGGAATAAACTCGCAAATTGATGCTATTTATATTTTGGTTAACCATTGGCTTTTCCTCTCTCTCCCTGAAAATATCACTATTTTTGTTGATTTAAGGAAGCTAAAAAGATGATTATTATAAACTATCACGACATGACAATTAAAGCATTTGGGGTGTGGACAACAAAATAGAATTGATAAAAGGCATTAAATGAAAATAACTTCCAGATTTTGAACTGTACGTATCATGTGATAATGAAAAGTTCCATTCAGTAGTTGGACCAATGCTACAGACCAGCAAACAAAATTGCATTTAATGTCAAGAAGTCTCTCAAATAAAGTATAATCTAAACATTCAAAAAAAGGGAAAACTAAAAAAGGAAGTATGCCTAATGGTGTTATGTCATTTCCATCAAATCAAGAATTCAATGTAAAAACCCAAATAGTGTTATAAAGAAAGCAAAAAGTTTGCACCAAAATAAAAAATTCTGGGCAAAACCTCAATGCTCATTTTGAAGCCATTTCAAAGGCGTACTATAAGTAAGTTATATATATGTATTACATGTACTACACAAAACACATTGTATATAAATAAAAAATATTAGTCCCAAGTAAAATAATTATTTACTATAGTGTTGTGAGAATGTACACATGGGATGAGTTCAACTAAATGTACAGTATGTTATGTGCATACTGTAAATTCCTTTTTTTTACGCTAGTACTTAATTGCGCGATTCCGCTGTTTTGCACCAAATCGCGAGAATATAAAATCGCGAGCACCAATTTTTTGTCATGGTTTCATATAGCTCAAAACTGTCTGAATAATAAGAGCGAGATTTTAAAATCAGTAAGGACTGCTTCTTGTGATTTTACGCGGAAATTAATTCCTTGCGTTTAATTAGGAATTTACAGTAATATGTACATGTTCTGTGATGTTTATTGCAAAAAGTGATGTGTACATGATGTCATGGATAGCTGCATTCGATACTGTTAATTACTGTGCTGATAAATTCAGTACATTTATATGCCATCGTTGTCAGCTTCCATGCATATGTAAAGAAAAACGATAAATGATGAACTGGACCAGACAGGGATTTGATCTGTCGGCTGCTACACAAGTTTCTAGTTGGAGGCAAAATGAGCTTTTTGATCAAACTCGTCTCAATGTCACACACATAAGTATAATATTTCAATATACTCTTAATCAAATGAAAGAGAATTAAGTGACATATATTTGGAATTTTATATAGCTACATCCTACATCCTCATATGCAGTGCATATAAAATCATGCTGTCATTAAACATGTAAACACAATACCCAGTATACTTGATATTCACATACGTGACAACCAATACACAATCTGATTATCAAAATCAAATGTCAACAATGATTTATAGCAAAATTTATCAGGTGAGAGACGTGCAAATAATGAATAATAAAATTCAAAAACTGAAAGAAACACAAAATATATACGATAGAAAAGCATATATCTTTGTACATTTTTAACAATGCCCTTTTATGCAATCAAACATAACAGGTAACTTCCTACATGAACTGAAACTACATGTTGTAGTGCATGTTTTGTCATGAATATAAAAGCAATCTACTGCGTATGTTCCAAAAAATAAAGCATATAAATCTTGTATGATTGAAATATATGAACAATTTACCTTTTACTACAAGAACTTCATCAATGAAATGGGATCGTTGTCTCAATACTAAACTGTAATGTGATTATAGTGCACGTTCTACAACACTGGGTATATCCACTGTTTGGGATTGATGCCTTGGCAATGCTTCCAATTTTACAAAACCGCATTTTCGTATTTACATTAGCATAATATTAACATCTTTGAAAAAACATATGGTGTAGATTTTATCAACATAATTAACAGAAATATAATGATAACTGACAATATTGCTAAAGCAACCAATTGAAATATTTATTCGTAGATTAAAACAGGTGCTCTCGGTGGCTCTACATGACACCGGAAGTCAACGTGTTCAATGGCGTCGTCCGTCAACATGCTGTTTTTCGGCATCGTTTGTTTGATTGCATGCACCTTCTGCGGGGCTGCTGATGATGACAAATGTCAGTCGTTTGCTGGTGGAAGTGTGTTCCCTCAAGAAACCAGGCGCACATCGGGTCATGCGATTCAGTGGAGCCAGGCAGTCAGTAAGTTCTGCATCCAACGTGCAAGTTTTCCAGTCTTAGGACTGAGTTGAAACTTGATCACTGTTTACGAAAGCCAACCGTTGTGTCAGTTATTGATATTTATGGCATTATTTTTATTTGCAAGAAGTATCTCTTTTGGGATCAATACATTTAGAAGAAACAGTTGTTTTTTATGTGTTTGTCTTCAAAAAATTGACCTGCATACACTGACATAACAATACTGCTGCTCATGTACGTATGTGTTTTATGGGACAGTGCCAATGCCTTTCTGATGTATATCTTTTTTTAAATACCTACTGCTCAGTTGATATGTATTCCACATTGCAATTTTACCAAACATGCTCATTTGGAACAGAAAGAAGCATAAGAGACTTTCTGTTATATTTTTTATAGAAATTGCACAGAAAGGTAAAAAATGGTGTAAGGCATAAATACAACTATCAAACGACATATTTTTAATTTCATTATGATATGTAGAGAAAAGAAAAGACTAACAATAAACATGTATGCATTTAAGTATTTTTATAGAATTTATTTAAATTACTTGCATGCAACCAATTCTCACCAAGGACCATTTCTCACCAGTGCATGGATGTTACATCATTTTACCTGCATAATTTTATTTTGTGTTGATAAAATGATGTAACAATCTACTGCTGAGAAATTGTCTTTGGCGAGAACTGGTCAAACACTAGTATAATTTCTTTTAAGAACTGTGAGATTTATTTTGCCAAAGAAAGAATATCAATGGCCTGTTCAATTTCATATTTTTTAAATTAGTCTCAGATACATGTAAAAATGATCTGGATTTGGTTGATGTAAAGCAAAACTACTTACTGTAGGTAGTTTTAAGGGATGATGATAATCACTAATCTTCTGCATTTATCACAGTTTCCAAGCCTGCACCTGACTTTAATGGAACAGCAGTCATCAAGGGGGAATTCAAGGACATTAAACTTTCCGACTACAAGGGAAAATACTTGGTCTTCTTCTTCTATCCTCTTGACTTGTAAGCAAATAAGATATCTCAATGGCTGTAGTTTTATAAATATTTGTAGGCATTGATATTCATTTTTTAAAACATGCATCCTTAAAGATTCGTAAACTCATGGGCAATGGTTCTGTCAAATTGTTGTCAAACTTTTTTTTTCTTCTATGAACATTTCATTTTGTCAATATGCTCAACAATGAATTGCAGGAAAATTTGTGCACAACTACTGTGTTATACCATACTGTAAATTCCTAATTAAACGCGAGGAATTTATATCCGCGTAAAATCGCGAGAAACACCCATCGCGGATTTTAAAACCTCGCCATTTTTTTCTGAGAGTTTGTAACGATAAGAAATATGGACAAATGTTCCGCGTTCGCGATTTTATATTCTCGTGATTTGATACAAAACAGCGGGATCGCGGAATTAAGTACTCGTGTAATATAAGGAATTTACAATATATATAATGTTTTATATAATATAAGAACATTTCCATGTTCATTATCACCACTAATATTCATTTTAGAGTTATAATTATTTAATGTCATTTATTTTGCACTGGTATTACATGTACTTATTTACTACATGTTGAAATATCTTTAAATGTCAATTCAACAGTATGACTACCTCTATCATGATCATTGTAAACATAGTTATTTGCATTGTATGGCTCAGGTAGTTTCATGTTTGTGGAACTTTCTAACTAAAGGTCATTGTATTCATATCACCTTTGGCTTTATTAAAATTTTAGAATCTTTGTGTTTCTAATGTCATGATAATAGATATGCATGTGAATGTTTGTGAAGATTCCGATTTAAAGATCATTGTATTCATGCGACCCTTGGCTTCTTTATATTTAAGCACCTTCGTGTGTCCCACTGAAATCATTGCCTTCAGCGACAGAGTCGGGGAATTTAAGAAGATTAACACAGAGGTGATTGCCTGTTCTGTCGACTCACAGTTCACACATCTGGCATGGTAAGGTCCACAGGGTCAACCTCTCTTCAACCATGAGTGATATTTAAATACATTCATAATTAAATTATGATAATTAGCATGAGTAGGTCAATTGATGATCATTTTATAATTAGGTCAGGCATATATCAGAGAATCTATAAATATGTAAACACACAAGAAAATCATTAAAGATGTGATAAATCAAACGTGTAAAAGAGACCTGTAAAAGTATATATTTATAAATATTTTAATTTTTTTGGTAAGATCTGTATAATTTTACCTGTACCTATAATTTTACCTGTGCCTGGAATTTATTACATGTGATGATATCGATATACTATGGTGTGAAAAATATTGAATTTATTTATTTTGATTTCATTTAATATTTTCACATAAATTTTATTAATATTACTCAGGATCAACACACCTAGAGCAAAGGGGGGTTTGGGACCCATGAATATTCCACTGCTGTCGGACATCACCCACGAGATTTCTAAAGCTTATGGAGTGTACCTCCAGGATCTAGGTCACAGTCTCAGGTAAGGAATGAAGTCAGTTTTGTGTGAGCCCCTTTACCTACACTTTGCATCTTACTATCCTGTTCTAATTCAGTTAGAAAGGCATGATGAGACTTATTGTGTTTATGATGATGGAAGCTTCTGCAAATTGTATGCCTGAACAATTGACAAGTTCAGAGAAATAAACTGTTAACAATGTATTAAATGCCAAGACGTTTGCGGTAAAAATTGAAACAATAATGGACATCTTTTTGTCAAGCTTTAGATCTGACTTTATAGGGTCTTTGTTGTTTTTTTTTCAGGGGTCTGTTTATCATTGATCCTAAAGGAACGCTGCGCCAGATCACCATGAATGATCTCCCGGTTGGGCGCTCCGTGGACGAGACGCTGCGATTGGTCCAGGCCTTCCAGTACACAGACACTCACGGGGAGGTCTGTCCTGCGGGCTGGAAGCCCGGGAGTGACACAGTACGTATTGAGTGTTAAATACATGTGGAGGATGTCTGTATTGATTATATGCCACATATAATTCTGTAAAAAAAGAAAAGAATAGGTAGTTTGATGCCTGTAATGGTCAACCTTTGTGATATTGTACAAAAGTGTATGAGGCATAAATCATACTTCAAAAGCTGCCTTTAAATGGTATATTTAGTATATTAGTTGATATGTGTACCTTAGACAGCCCATTCTGTAGAATTTCAGTTATGCACTGGGATGTACATTGATATCAAGAATCATTTCAGACTTATTTAGAGCTCAATTATATTAGACTGCCAAAGGTAAAATTTTAGACTGCAGGAACAAAATTGACATATTAATGGTTCTGCATCTCTAGATGACTGTGACTGATTTAAGGTGGTTCACTACATCTTGAAACAGTTGCTCAAATCAGCAGAATTTTACTTGTTTATGATAGATAATGTGATGCAAAAGAGGTGTTTAAATCAAATAGGTGAAAAATATGGAATTTTTTAATAAAAAATTGTTTTTCGAAACTTTAATCCAGAAATGTGAACAACAGCACCAGGCTGGATATTTTAACCACTGAGCTTTGATTATATTCAACCAAATCAACTGACACAAACAGTTTAACAAAACATTTAAACTGCCATCTTGTGACAACAGTAACCTAGTGTTTTTTTTAAAATATAAGTCATGGTTTAGTGAGGTACCCAAAGTTCTGCTAATCTGGGTTTCATATATATATATAAGTTGTCTCTGTTTTCTTCTCCAGATCATTCCTGACCCCAAAGAATCTCAGAAGTATTTCAGTAAACAGAACAACTGAGGACACGATTTCAGGGTGCTGATGTCAATGTTGTGGCGGTGAAGTGCTGCCTGTGGATGGGGATTTTTGTAAACATGCAAATTCAGGGCACAAAACAAATATTCTTTTGAATTTGTTTTAAATGTTTGAATTATTTTTCAAAAAAAAAAAAGTAATGTTTATTTACCGGTAGTTGATCAAAATTAATCTAAGCACCACCAGTTTTATTATATTGTTTTGATGTGATTATTTTTTGGGGAGGGCACTGCAGCATAAAAAATGATGTTTCTGTTCTCTCTTCCTTTCGCCTCTTCTGAATTGGTACAGAAAATCTTTAACTAGTCAAATACACTGTACTTTTAAATTCTGCTGATTCTTTCTAGTCTCATGCTAATATTTAAGTTACTTGTCCATCTGTGTGCAATTGAAACTCACTACTTTTCGAGGTTTTGGGAAAAACTTTATGTGCAAAATTACTGTTCGTATTTGTTCATGTGGAAAATAGTTACTTGTTGAGAATTAATATTCAGTGCTACTGTGTTTTCTTGTTATTATAAACTATTTTGTGTTCAATATTTTTGTATTATTCTTCTAAAATGTGGCATTTCTAAATTTTAAGTTTTCAATTGTTCTTTAATTTGTGCTGCAAAAGATATTTATATTTGTTAATGCATCGTATATACATGTAATACGAATTAACAAACTTATTTTGAGATCATTTTGTGTATGTTAATTAGGAATTCAAGTTTTCAGTAAAACATGTATTACTTGTATTCTTCAGAGCTACAAATTTTCTATTGCTATACAAGTTTATATCGAGGATAATGAAACAACATCATAAACATCTTTGGAAGTATGTTAAAAGAATACATTTTTCCTTTAGAATCTGGGTGTACAAATATGCTTGGAACTTGTATAGATCTGCAATGCAATATTTTGCCTTATGTCAAGAAATCCATTAAGAATATTTTTTTCAATCATTTGTCATATATATCCATTTTTTTTAAATGGGATACATATACATATAGACATTAATAATTTTGAAGCTCTTTGAAGGGACCACTGTAAAACTTATGAATCTGTTTTCTATAATAAAATGTCTCTTATACATACATGATTTTGAGAAATGACAATGCTGTATAATTGGATAACGATATATGTGGAAGCGATTTTGCTGTTGAAGACCTGATGCTATCTTATACAATGTGTGGATGTTCTCTATTGCATTTGTTTAATACGATGTAGTCTGTTTACTATTTACTTGTCCAAGGTGATGGAAATTGGGTATTATTTTTTTTTTGTGTTGGTTAAATGAATTGAAACTATGGTCAAATGTAAACAGACATAAATGCAGATACTAGTACATATATACATGTATAAGATGAAATTTTATGTAGAAAAAAAATAGCTCATTTTCATATATAATGTTTATGTAAATGTATTTATTATTTTTCCTGTGTCATAGAAACAATAAACAAGGGGTGGGGTGGTGTGGGGTAACTACATATGTACTAGTGACTGGTGTCTCATTCAAAGTAAATCTGTGACTCGCCTCTCATAAACATCACAGACACAGGAACAAAGACCATATATTATTTTGTTAACCAGATAACTACTATACTATCAGTACATACATTTATAGGGTACTAGTAAATTATTTTTTTTTTTTTGAAAAGTGTGATTGCACCTTTCACTTTCTATATTGCATTTCTGTTCTGTGTAGTGTATCTGGTGTGGATGTGGTATAAATGTTCATTGTGTAATAAACCATGACACCGGGTCTGGTTGTGCTGACTTATGTGACAAAAATAATAAAAAAATGTTTTAATAAATCTAGATTTTGTTTATTATTTTGTACATGAATATTCATATGATCATACTTCGAAGGCAGGGTGGGGTCATTGTGTGTCTGTCTGTCTCTGTCCATAGAAAATTTCTTTCGCGGTTTTCTCAGCAACTTCATCGCAGATGCTTGAAATTTTAACACACTCTTTGTTAAGGTGAGCCACATTATAGATTCATTTGCGAACCAATCAGACTTCTCCGTTCAGTTGTTTATTCTAAGCCCAAATTTTCGCAGGGTTTTCTTATTAACTATTCATTGCAGACGTTTGAAATTTTAGCACACCATGTATAGGCATGCCTTGCGATGGGATTCATTTTTGACAAATTTGATGTCAAATTCCTGCTAAGAGTCGATTTGCTTATTTTGTATATTCACATCAGAGGGGTGGTATCAGTAGTGAGCATTGGCTCACAGATATCTTGTACATTTCATTTACCTCATGTATTGGATGTGGCTGGTTGAATTATTCACTACACATCCAATACCACTGAACAATTGCATGGAGAGCTAGTGAGAGTCACTGACATCCATATGTACAAAATTTATGTATATATCTTGCATAAAGAAGCACGCACATTTACATTTGATTCCAACATGCGCTGTACATGTACAACAGTGTACATATATTCATGAGTTTCCGCCAATCTTTATTATAATAATCAGGTTTAGTATTGCTCCTTCAAGCGTGATTTCAAGGTACAATAAATTAATTACATTAAATTACAATATTTCTTTTCATAAGGGGGTCTAAATACATTTCTGTCGAAATCAGGCGTCAAATTGACATTTGATTATTTTGGACAATTTTTAATTTTTTTTTTAAATCCATATCGTATCCATCTTCAAATGATTTCCCGCTTCCACCTCAACAACAAAATCTAAAGTAAATGTATATATATTTTCTTTGGTCATCGCTCTTGTTTCATAAACTATAATTTTCTGAACACAAACATCTTTTTGCATGAAAAATTTCAATTTAAAAAAAAAAAATTTTTTTTGGGGGGGGGGGGTGGGGGTGGAGATTGGTATTTTTCCAAGTAATGTATGTTATATATTATCTGCTGAGTTCATTCATTTTTTTGACTTGTTTGTTGTAGTTAGCATGATTATTTGACGTAATTTTTTATTTTTGGAAAGGGTGGGGGGGGGGGGGCAAATCTACAAAAAAAAATATTAACAAGAACCCCCCCCCCCCCCTCCCAAGAAAATAAAAAATTACTTAAAAGTAATTTTGCAAAAAATATCTTTATACTTTTAATATCCGTATTGGGATGGAGTTTGTTAAATTTTATATATTGATAAGAAAAAAAAACAGCTAGAGAAATTAAGTTTAAAAAAAAAAAAGTATCCCGCCGACCACTGGCCTTGTGTGTCTGATTTTCTCATATAAAGAAGAAAATAAATAAGGTGTTCTAATTTCACGGACATTTGAAATATTTTAGAGTAACCAAACCAGTATTTCTTATTTTTTGCATGAAGTTGGTTGCCAACGTGCCTTTTGATCCGCGCCTTTTTTGTCTAAAGCGCGCGAAAGATACGGCAAATGTCGTAATTTTATCCCCTTCTTCAATAGTACATATGAAACGGTAGATTTTATAATATCATAAATTAAGCAATAATGAAATATCATACGGTAACACACAGTCATGCTTATTTATCAAATAATTTTGAGAAATAATCTCGGCAACCGGATGTGACATCACACATCATTTTGTTGCAAGAGAAAATGTCTATGTCTGTGAACTACAACGACCAAAGAAATGACCGATATATTCCTGTAGCACCATGTCACTCTTCGATGGTATAACTTTTTACATAGTTTTAGTTTACATTTAATGTTTCATTTAGCATTCAACAGTCATACGGGACGAAATAGTCGAAAAAGTTGACGAGAAAAATGGCATGCAGGCTTTTTTGTCGACATGATCGCTGCATGAATATCAATTGCGGTGTTATAATGTTCATATTTAGTGATGAATTGTCGGTTTCTCTAACACGAGTGGGCTCTTTTTGTGTCTATTTTCTTGAAATCCTTATTTTAGACAATTTGAAATGGGATATGTTGGAAAGGAAATAGATGCTCATATTGACATAATATTAACCAATTATAAGTTGAGCCAACTGCACGATTTGTGTCTATACATGTACTTGAATGAGTTAAAGGAATATATATCTATTGTTGAATCGAGTAATAGTGACTCCGAAAAGTTCTTCATGTGTTTTCTTCAAGCTGCGAGCATGCCTTTCATGTTCTTGTTAGGATAAAGGTCTTGGCATTGACAATGCAAAAGTGTATTTTTTTATATTTGGCAAAAAACATAGCATTTCCCCAACAATTTACACTGTTCACTTGGTCTGTTTTGATTTCCCCCTTTAATGCCCAGGGCTCGAAGTTGTATTATGTGACCTTGCAACTTCTGAATGCATGGTTACAAAGGTTTTTAAGGTTTAATAGACCCATTTGTTAGTATCAACCTCCACGATCACTCAGTTTACAACCATTGTCTTTAAACTTGAGGGAGTAGCATTATCATAATAAATACCTATAGAAGCTATGTTTTCTTATATGCCCTTACAGTTTATAGATAAGCTAAAAATTTTGATTCTCAATTAAATGAGAAAATGAAGTATGGATGTCAAGTCCATGCTTCCCAAGAATTTGTTATTAAAATTAACTAATATTATTTTTGAATTTGTCTTTCAGCTTTTGATGAAAAAGAGAAGTCACCAGACAAAGGATGGAGCCATTCATGCTTATTTTCCAACTCTGACTCAGTAGGAGAGAAAGACATTCCAACATCCAGTTCAGACACAGATCAACAATTGGATATCGAGCTGCAAGAAGAAACTGTTGTGATTGATTCGTCTGTTGAGGAAATCCCCCATGAAGTGTGTAGTGAAGGTACTCCACAAGTGTGTGAGGGGCAAGTGACAAGTTGTGAGGAGGCCATTGGGGTGGAGGCAGAGGGTGGGGGGACAGTGGAGATAGTGGACGGGAATTCTCAGGAGAGCAATGAAGGGGAGGTTCAAATAGTGGAAAATGGGTGTGATCCTTCTGTTGTTACAGAGACAGTGAACCAAGTGCAAGGTTTGCAACAGCTACCCATAAAACTACAGAACGAAAAAGGCCAAGTTTTGTTCACCATAACTGGGAATTTTGACAAACCTGAAGACAAGTCCCTGTTACAGAGACTCTTGGCCAATGGGGATTATCAGCAGTTGGCTAATAGAGCTAACTTACAGACTATTGTAACATCAACTGCAAATCATCAAACGGTTCAAACAGCACAATCGCCACAGGCACCAACAGTCATTAACAGCCCTTCTACAGAGCGGGTTCTTGCTCAGACACCTACCATTGTTAAAAGCCCTTCTTCTGCACAGGTCCTTGCTCAGTTAGTTTCACAGTTAGGAGCTGCCAGTGCATCAACTAATGCAGCAGATCCTCGGAATTTAAATCAAATTCTCAGCCAGACCAGAATATCGAAAGAGGATCTGTTAAAATTGATCAGAAGTAGTCGAGCAGGAACTAACCTGCAAGCCCAAGGCCAAAACTTAAATCCACAGCAGCCACAGGGTCAGAAAATTGGCCAAGTTCTGCAAAGTGCAGGCACAGGAGCTAAAACCCAGCAAGTGATAAATCCTATTCAGCTGTCTGCTGCCACACAGAAAGTTGGAACTGTTCTTTTCCCCAAGCAGTCAAGTGCAGCTACTTCCTTGGCAGGCCTGATTCAGAGTAGAGCCAACCAGAGTGCTGCTGTGGGAACCGTAACAACAGCCGGTCATAGAGTCAGTGTTCAGCAGCAGCAACCCCTGGACACTTCCGGTGTGAAGGTTATTCATGTGGCCCCGACTACACCTGTAAAGCAAGGTGTAAATGTTACTAACAACCAAATGTAAGTTTTTTTATTCCAAGGGAAGATAGTTCAATGCATGAACATTAATCAGGCCTGCTATTCCCCCTCTGTTTCTCTCTCTCTCTCTCTCTCTCTCTCTCTCTCTCTCTCTCTCTCTCTCTCTCTCTCTCTCTCTCTCTCTGTGTTTTGTGTATAAACAAACAAAAGTTCAGCAATTACTTTTCAAGTCAAGATCAAAAAAGAAAAAGAAAGCAGAGAACAAATGAGCAATTTTGATTTCAATTTCTGTTCCAGAATAAGTCCACAGAAAGTCCAGACGACGATTGGAAGTCCTCGCACTGCGACCTCGGTACATCAGACGGTCCTGTTACCTAACAGTGGCACTAAGTACTTTATTGTGAACCAAACTAGCCCTGTACAGAATACAAATAGCCAGCAGGGGCCACAGCTGTCCTCTGTGATCAACTCGCCAAAGACCGGGGCCACCAGTATCCCCACTGTAAGACTAGCTGGTCAAGTGACACAGGGACCTATACGAATCATTCAGACTGGTCCCCAGGCCACGCAGGTTCATACACGTCTTGCCAGTCCCCGTTTTTCTACTAGTCAGCCCTCTACTCAGAAAATTGTCCTCCCTCAGACTTTGTCTTCGTTAACGTCCATTGTCGACAATTCGAATATTACTGTCTCTCGAGGGAGACCAGCATCAGTGTCTCCTGCAGTTAATGTAGGTTCCCCCACCCCCCAGACCGGAGTGAGTCAGTGCAGGATATTGAGACCCTCAGGGAGGGGAAGGAGGCCCATCAAAAGGAATTATTTTGTGGACCCACAGCTTGTGAAGAATAAGACAGCCACCAGTTCTGTGTTAGTTGGGCCCAATTCTCAACAACTCATCACCAGTGGACCCAATTCTCAACAACTCATCATAGCAGGGACTCAGGACCCAGTACAAGTTTTGCAGGTTAATGCAGTTCAGAAAATGTTAAGTAATGGTAAAGGAATGGTGAATCATGCAGCAAATCACGCGATTGTTACTGTGAATAATATGGGTCAGAGAAACTCTTCTTCTCCTGCTCAGGGAAACACCTCCCTTGTTGAATACAGTGATTCGGATTCGCTTTCAACTTCTTCGGAAAAAGACAATGAATCAGGAGAGCCACCAAAGCTCCAAGCCGCCGCTGGTCCAAAATTATCGAATGGCGTCGTTTTGATGCCAAGCACCTTATCAGATGCGATAGCGAGAGCCAAACCCACCGAGAAAATTCCAGTGAACACTCAAAGCACAAATCTGAAGTTCATAAAGAACGTTGTGTATAATATTCCACTGAAAGGAGAGAAAAAGTTTTACAGATTTGATGGAGAATATCTTGTACCTGAACTGGGTAAGGAAATGATAAAGCAGGAGAGAGGGAAATTTTTTTTAGATCAATAGAAAATGAACTAGTATAAGAGGGTGGAAAAACCGGATGTACAAAAATATATACTCGTTCATGTGTTGTAAGATGAAACTACAGTTTTATAGTTATGATAAAGATGTTTAATATTTTTGAAGTCTCGTTGAACTGGATTTTGCAGGAGACTTCCATAACTTTCGACAATTTTCCACAGACACTGTGATTTTTGTCTTGTAGATGCAGGTGGGATGGTAGGAGGGGGAGTTGGAGAGAAGAAGGAAAAGACACTGAGGGGTAACGCTACAGGGCTACACATGAATACCCCACAGGCAAACAGGTGAGAGCAAAGTTTATACTGATATGCTGTCAGTTACTATGAAGGTGGTATGGGACATCTGACAATATTAATGTGGATTAAAGTACATTATGACTAAAATACTTTCACCGGTTTGGAATTTAAAAAATTTTACATTATTTAACCAAAAAATATGTTTTTAAAATGTTTGGAATGAAAAAATTTTAAAATCCTTAATGGGATTCAAACTTGTGACCTACAGTTTTGTAGTGAGCCTTCTAACCCACTTCGCTACGCTGTTATACGACAATTTTGGGAAAGAAACTATTTATAAATTTACACTTGATTTCGATAAATAGTGCATAACAATGTGGAGTTGTCCCATACCACCTTAATTGATTTTAAAGATAGTGTCAGCTTAGTGTCAGCTATTCATTCCTTTAGACTTTTGTATGAGAATGTAAATGTACATTCTGTAGTTATATAATTGATAAATCTAAAGGGATAATGGTGTAGGTCTACACATACATACTTCACAGACTAACAAGTGTTAACAATGTTTTTAATCATGATGAATATCAAAGTCATGGTACCAGATGAATATGGAAAAACTAAGAGTATTTAGTCTACCAAACATCCTTGAGGACTCAAAGCTTAAACAAGCTTACTTTTGCTTTAGTCTCACTTTTACACAGAGTATTCCTTTTATAAAAGTGAGACTTGGATCAAAAGTGAGGCTGATGAAGTTTTATGGCATTTGGGGCCAGTACTGTGAAGTCTAGCTGGTAAGACTGGTCCATTTTATGAAAGAGTCAGTCTACAGGTATTTTATAGTAACTGTTGCTGGTTTGTTTCAGTGCTACCCGGACTTTCATGAAGGCTGTAGAGGCAGTTGGCAGCAAAGTGTTCAAAGATGGCCGATTCTGGAAACACAGCACCGGACCTCAGGCTATAGTTGGCGGGTATAGAATACACTATTAATAGTGGATATCATATCTGTCAATCCCTTTATAGGCCTTCAATGACTGTGAACTAAATACATGCTGATGATTACTGTGGTTTCATTAATATTCAAGGGTGTCAATTTTCGTGGATAAAGTTAAAATCTCAGTTTCAAGGATACGTAAATTCATGGCCAATGACCCTAATAATACACAATGTTAATAGAAATTGCATTTCAATGATCATTTAATTTTGTGGATCAATATAAAGACGAAATCCACGAAAATTAGTATTAAAGGAATATTGATGAAACCACAGTAATTAGAGCTATGAAATTTTTGTCTGCTGTTATATTTTATGTTTAAGTTATTATTTGAGTCTCTACATGTAAATGAAAACTGAGAGGCATGGCAAGCATGAATTTCATTTACTCTCTATCCTTAACATTCAAGATCATTTTTTAATTGTAATCAGCTGATGCAATGTTACAACTTGAAAAATGATATGTCTGAAAAATAGATATTGGCCGTGAGGTTTGCGAATATGTGACGGTTTTATTTTTGTTGTTGAAATTTTATGCTTTATTCTTATAGGACGGCCACCACTATTTATGAAGATGGGCAAGGAGATACAGCAGGTAAATATTGAAAAAATCAGAATGTTTAGGTTTCGTTTACATTGCAGCATGCATGTATGTACTAGGATGATACAGCTTTTAAAGACTATCATAATGTTTTGTTTCAGACTCATCTAGTCAGGCAAATCAAGGAAGAAAAAGACCCATTGAAGTATGATTTGATTTTGTATAAAAGAATTTTTCTCAATACCTCTATCAATTTTTCTTTGATAGAATGCCATTTACTTTTTTTTCATACAAGTACAAATTATACTGCATGATTAGTTTACTGCAAAAGGTTTTGGACGAATATCGCATTCCAAATACTGAGTTAAACATGAATTACTAAGATGAATTAATTATTTATAACAAGTAGTATTTTACAGTAAGGTTCTGATCTGAAATGGATGGGAAATTCAGGCAATTGAATAAGTTACTGAGTAATTGATATGTTCCAGTAAAGAACAACCAATTAGCATTAAGTTTGTGTACCCAGTGATTTTTCAGTTATCAATCTCTGTACAGGATGTTTCTAATTTGCCGCCAATCAAAGACGACGAGGTGCGATTGGTCCACTGCAAGTTCTGCGGATACACGAGTTTCACGGTTAGGTCATGTGAGCGATGTCACCGCACATTCCAGGTGGACACCAAGATCGAAGTACAGAAAAAGAAGATGAAGCAAGATGAAGGCACTGTAGCCACGTCCACGATCTCAAAACAAACTTTTTACGGGAAACCCACAATGACCACCTCCACTCCTGTTCTATACAGTACTCAGGTGACTGGTAAGGACGGGAATACGATAGTGTTGAACTATGTCAATCAGGGAAGACGCGTCAATCTGGACGGAAAATCATACAGGTCCCCGTCGGTGATACGCGGCGGAAAACAGCCCAGGAAAACCTATACCTCAGAACCAGGTACATTAGAAAGTATTGTCATTAGGACGTAGTGTATGTTTTTTTGTAATGAAATTGTTATGTTTGGAGTGAATGTTCATAGGTTTCTTTTGAGATTTAATTGTGTTATTTTACAGTAACGATATCCATATCATCGGACGAGGAAGAAGAGCAGGAGAAATCTTCCGTCCCAGGATCCACTGCAACAGGAAGTGTCTCCACGCCTGTCGCAGAGAAGGACGACATCGGACAGCTACTGGACAGCATTCCTCAGAACAAGCGACCCGCCTCCCCGACCGCTCAGGTCGGCAGTAGGGTGGTCAAGATGGAGGATGAGGTATGTCTCTATCAAGCTAAAAAGTTCAATGATGTGTAACCTTCCAGGCTATAGTCATACAGATGATTCTTGTGTAGTATCCTTAGAGTTTTCATGTCTGTAACTTCTTGTGAAATTTCCTAAGAGGTATGATATATACATGTTTGTATTACCCTATGTTGTATATTTGTATACTCCATGTATCTTCAACATTGCATACTTCGAGAGCATGAATAATTTATTTTAATCAGATCATTTAACATTTTACATGTTGTATCGATGAATCTTTCACAGAAAGGAAAAACTGTGCTTATACGGAAAAGCGCAAGACGGAAATCCCCAACTAGACCTCCCTCCAGAGGGTCAACTACGAATAGTGCTGCTAATAATTCTTCACAATCTGTAACTTCCCCTGAACCAGTCGACGTTTCATCAGTGAACTTCATCGCCAAAGCCATACGTATTGGCTCTGTGCCAGCCAGTCCTGTGGAACCAGTGTTTCTGTCTGAGGATTCTATTTCATTTTATGTAGAATGTAAGTTCAAATACTTGATGAATTCTTTCAATTTAAAACTGTTTCACAAAAAAAGCAACACCTTGAGCTTTTAGAATATGTGTTTCAGTGATTTGCAAAGGTTTGTGAAGAAAAAAAAAAAAAAAAGAAATATTGAAAGAAATTTTGATGAACTAAATAAAAATTTTGTCTTATATAGGTGAGAACTCATCTGAAAGATTCATTATTAAACCAGATGAACTACAGCAATGTATGTTTTGTCTGGAGAACAAACCTGTGATTTTCCTTAAGACCACTCCCGAGTTTGCTGAGAGAGTCAGGCAATTGCTGAAGATTGAAGAAAAGAATGAAAACAGCTGGTTTGATCCCAATGATGCAGGTAGGATAATTTGTTTTGATAAATGAAAGGTAAGGAAAAAATGTGAGAATCTGGGTTTTAAAAAAAAAAAGTTCATTCCTTACAGAGGTTATTTTATGTTTGATTCTCTCTTTAAAAGATTGAAATACAAAATTCCCTTTTGATAGAATTTATCAATGAACAGTTTTGATGAAAATTTCTAATTCAGAGTACAGCAAAACTCGGTTATAACGAAGTCACGGAGACCTAAGAAATTACTTCGCTATATCCGTAATTCGATATAACCGTATAGGAAATTCATTAAATTTACATAGCTGGGGATCCAAGATGACTTCGCTATATCCGTAAATTTGCAATATCCGTGTTCGTACTAAATGAGTTTTACTGTATATATATATAGTTAAGATAGTTTACATAGTAGTTTTGTTTAGGTACCTGACATTAGTTTGCCATATATTTCAGCACTGAGGTACCAGTTCATTACTATAACAATGGTGGAGCTGGGATCCCTCACCTACCCCAAACTGAATAGTGTCCTCAGCAAGTACCCCCATCCCAAGGGTCAGGCCTTTCCCTTCATCGTGAAGATGACCGGGGAGGAGGCCCTGATTTACCGGAAGGAGATCCTGGGGGAGGGGGAGGAGAAGGAAGGGGAGGGTCAGGCAGACCCAGCTCCCACCACCCAACTCCAGCCCCAGCCCCAAGAGAGGTCCCCCTCCCCACCCAAGATACTATTCACGGGTCCAGTGGTCAAGTGAGTATCTAGTGAAGTCTTGCATGGAGTATGTTGTTGACCTAAAAATGACATGGATATCATAAGTGTAAAGAGAAAGTACATTTTTTTTTTAAATCATGCAATTTTGTGCACAAGTCTATACAAATATATTGCTCATATTTGCTCTCAAACATTTCTCTGACGAATACACTCCCAGAAATGTCAAAAACAGTCTTGTGAAGTCTTGTTAAAGGCCAAAAAATTTATCAATCCTTTATGTTGCTGCTTTCTGAAAAGAGCTTGTTTGCAGCAAGTGTCCTATAAGAGACAGATAATGTGTTAAGCAGCTATGTGTATCTTCTCAAAGTCAGAAGATCATTCTCTCCTTGTAATTCATTGGAAGCCATTAAACAAGTGTTGTCAATTTCAGATTAATAACATTCCCTCCACCCCCTGCCCCTGGGGGCATCCAAGTCACCAATGAAGATCTGTCCTGTCTAGAGGAAGGGGAATTCCTCAATGATGTCATCATCGACTTCTATCTGAAGTAAGACTTTGATGTCATAGTTTAGTTTTCAGATCAATAGTTAAAAAGCTTACTATTTTATATTTTAACTCTTTTGGTTGGTTTGTGGCTATAACTTGAAGACAGATGCCAGTGAACATATTATCTGAAAAGTTTTTATAAATTTGGGAATGGCTGTGTGAAAATTCTACGATGACAGAATTTTAGAAATTTTATAGATGTCTACCTAATATCGATGAAACTGTAAAGGTAAATTTGATGACTATCCATGTTACTGTAAACCAATTTTTATATGCGATGACTTTATTTCAAGATTAACCTGAGAAACATCCGGTCGCAGCGACTAATTTTCACGATCAAACCTTATTGACAATGGTGTTGTTATTACACCTATTGGCTGTGACTGAATTGTGATGAAGAGGCTCTTTCAAACGTTGTGAAAATTTCTTGCACGCAAATAAAAGTTGGTTATCAAAATTAAAAGGATATGATTAATTCTAGGTATCTCTTCCTGGATGTGCTGAGTGACAGAGATCGGGAAAGAACGCATGTATTCAGCTCCTTCTTCTTCAAGCGCCTCACCCAGCGACACGGTCAGAGGGGAGTGGAGGCAGACATGGCTGACAAAACGTAAGACTTGAGGGGATTTCAATTTTTTGGGTGTACAAAACGTCATGTTGATGGACAAGCATGTCCATGTAGTTATACTCATATGCAAATCATGGTGATTTTTTACTTAAATTTTCAAACCTTTCACTCCAAATTTATCGTAGTGTTAAAAAAATTTATGAGCTGAGAGGATTGTGGATATATCGGAAGTAGTATACATTTCAATTAACTACGAAATGTATAGCATATGATCTGGGATACACTATTAAATTTACTCAATGAAACAGGTGTAGGGACTTTGAACCCATTTCAACATGTCCGTGGTATTTAAGATATTAATGTTTCAAACACTAATGGTTTGCAATATTCTTAAATTACAATTGATTGACAAAGATTGTATTGTAATTTCTGTTAAAGACTGCAGTAACTGTTGAAATTCTGAATTCATTACATTGATGTAATTTTAATAAAACATATCATGTGACTAAGCGAGAATATACAAATGCACCTCTAAAATGTGTGTTAAGAAAACTAAACACATATCTAGTAACTGTTGGCATGTGTTATCAAACTCATGATAATTGAGAGTAGATTGCCTGTTTGACAATTTCTGTGTTGTTTTTTCTTTCAGACCTGCAGAAAAAAAGCATGCACGAGTCAAAAACTGGACAAAGAAAGTGGATCTCTTTGAGAAAGACTTCATCATTGTCCCAATCAATGAACAGTAAGTCAAGGGAGGAAATTACAAAAAATATCTGCATGTTTATTTTTTGAAAGAGGATACCATTCAGTTCTCTAACTGCAAGCAATAAAAGTTTAACAACAAATGAGGATTTTTAAAATTTATGAAAATCTTTCACAATATCAATACTTAGTTCTACCTGTTCACAATTATTATCCCCTTGGGCAACTTGTTTGGAAGGGGATATAGCATCGCTGTTGTGTGTGTATGTGTGTATGTATGTGTGTCTTCCTCAGCTTGGAAGCAAGATTTAAAGAAAAAGCTTGCACAGATATTTATCAAACTTCGTACACTTATTTGGCATGGTAAAAGGACAAACCCTGTTAATTTTCAAGTCAATTAGTTGAATACTTTTTAATCTATCATTAAAACAGTAATTTTATGTACGACTCGACAATAACTACTTCCGCTTTACTACTGTGAAACTAAAGTGAAAGTAAGCAAATCAACAACTTGATATTTTTGGGATTTAGATCTAGTACAGGTAAAAAAAACCCCAACTTTTTGTAGTAATGGAGGGTTAATACAATTTGGTCTCCTCAATTACATAAATGTATATTCCTAAATAATGCATCCCTCACAAAATGATTCATGTCGTAAAGGGATGCTCCGCTTAGCGGTGCTTGTCTATTATTTGTTGTACTTTGTTTACCGAAATCCACCTTACAACAAAGTGTATTGAGTGGGGTTGGATAGTATTAAAAAAAACATTTTAGTGACCTTAAAAATAGTATGACTAATTCAGAATCAGGTCAAGGTCAAAATGAACAAAAAGGGCTCCTTGGCTCCTTTTACGACATTTTTTTTTAGTCATTCATGAACAGTTCTCGTTATTTCAGGTTTAAGTTATCAATACTCTCTTGCTTCTGTTCCTAATGATATTTATTTGTTGCTTTTTATTCACATTGCTCTATTGCTTTAGTTTCTTATTATCTATACTACGTTGCTTTAGTTCACACTGGTTCCTGGCTGTGATATGTTTCCCGGGCCTCCAGTCCATCAAACGGATTCCCTACATACCCAAGGCATCCAACCTGGTCACTCAGCTCACGGTGGAAGTACAGACCTTGTCTACTCCCAAAGCCAAAACAGCAGAGGAAAAGGGGGCTAAACAGGAAGAGGGACCAGACAATAAGGGGGGACCAGGCAAGGATGGGGAACCAGCAAAAGAACCAGCACCAGACAAGTCTCTGAGATGGTACAAGATACCAAAGTTGACAAAAAGTGGGGATGATGATAAAACTAATAGTGAAAGTAGCAATGGCCCAGTAAATGCCGGGCAAGATGGGGAGAAGGGTAAAGATAAAGAAGACGGAGAGAATGGAGAAAAAACTGCTGAGCCCATGGAGACGGAGGAAAATGAGCTTTCTAATGAACAGGTTGGTAAAGGAATAGATGAGTTGATAGAGAAAAAAATTAACATTGTTCATTATAGATACTGTACATGTAGGTACATGTAATAACCTCTTTTGTTATCAAGAAAATGAAATGATACAGATAAAAAAGGTGGAGGAGGACACAAATATGATAATAGGACCATTATACCATTATACAAAGACAGCTGCTGATTATTTTGTACAAATACAATGATACAAAATAATGATTCATAATAACTTTGTAGAAGAGGGAGATAGAGGAAGATTCTGAGGAAATGATGGACACCAGTGAAGCACCAAAGAGTGAAGACAGCCAGACAGACAGTGAGAAGTCCCAGACTCAGTGTGACTCCAGTTCTCAAAGTGAAAGTCAAGCTAAAAGTGAAAGTCAAACAAAAAGTGAAAGTCAAACTAAAAGTGAAAGTCAGATACAAACAAGTACCCCAACCAAAGAAGTGATGGACAAGCCTGTCAAGCTTCACTTTAGAGCCCCGATTAAGGTACTGTACACAGGTTCTATTGGCACCCCTTGTCTTGATCTTCTCATAACAGAAGCAAACCAGTTAATGAATAAGTAGCACTAATGATTTTTTTTTTATAGAAATATTTAGTAAATAAAGGTAGATCTTTAGTCATTACATTGAATTGAAACACTGTGAAAGCTCTGGAATGATCAAAACTAAGGATGACAAAAATTGAGATACTATGGAAGCTTTGGGGGGGAAAAAATGAACGAAAGACTTCATCAATAGGAGAAAAATCTAAACTCTAATATTTCGTTGATGGTGCCCCTTTGATGTATATGTGTCGGTCATTATTATGTAACATAGATGATTATACAGAGTTTTGAGATGCATTAATTTTGCTGTAGGATCTACGAGGCACTGAGCTGACTGAGGAGCAGATGAAGGACCCTGAAGTCCTCAAGAAATGTACTCAAGGCTGTAGACAGTAAGTGCCGTCCAAACGCTCAATCAAAAACACAAACTACAGTAGATTTCTGATCAAACATAGGGAATAAGCAACCTTGTAAAATTGTGGGAAGCCCCCTTGTTGTTATTTTTCTGGCAGCTGTGAACTACATGTATATGAAATTGTAATAAAAGTTTGGCGTTTACAATTGTATATTGGTATAAAATTGCAGAATGGCAAGAATTAAGTACTCACATGAAAATGGGAATCTACATTACATGCATTCACAGTGAAATGCATCTGTTAAGCAAGTTTTACAAGACAATTTCATATTCTAGCAAAGTTTGACCAATATATTTCATATTCCAATAAAGATCAAGCAGCCATTTTCCATAAAGTATGTCATTTCTAGGTATAAATTTCATAACAATTCCAGCATGGAAAATGATATGGGTAAACTTTATATATTAATACCAAGTTGTTTTGGATGAATGATAAATTTACAAACATTGAGTCCAAATGAATGGTAATGATGCTCAAGTACATTTCTTTTCATGTTAACTTTTTGTTTTCAGGCCATGCATTCTAGTGTTTGATTCCTTAGCTGGACAGAACAGATCTCGAATTGTCTCTATTCTTAAAGAGTAAGTATTATCCATGTGGTCTAGGCTCATATGACAAACCAATGGTCTGGGTTGTTATTATGCTTTTTGATCGAATTGGTTATTAATATTGTATATTAAATTATTTTCATAAAAATTATATATTATCTATTTTGATAGATGCAACAAAAGTAACTTTAGATTGAAATTTTTGCTGATTTCATGGAATGTCAAAAATTTGAATTTCTTTTTAAAATATCCAGTGTTTAAATTTGAATGTATTTTTTTGTGTGACAGGTATCTCCAGGTTGAATGGGACACTAAGAAGAAGACTCCGTTCAACCTGAAGGAGAAGATCCGGGGGAGCACCGCCACTAAGGTCCCCCAGCAGACAAACTTCAGTGACTGTGGGGTCTACATCCTCCAATACGTGGAGAGCTTTTTTGAGGTATGTTCACTCCTTGTCAAGGAGTCTCAGCATCAAATTGACCTGTATCTTTGTGTGTTTCATCAGTTGACCACCCGCTGTTCACAATTGAATATTATCTGATATTCCTTGGCCTTGACCAGACTTTTTCAGTAACTTTGGTTTGAAATGAGAACTTGAATTGAATGGTGCAAAATAGTCCACATATGACTCTTATTTTCAATGCCACACACATTTTACATTTACAAAAGAAAAATTTCATTTTGATACATTAATGCTAAGATTGATTGACTACTACATTGCATCCACTGATCTCATCTCTTGCAGTATTGTCTTCATCTTTGTGTCAGTATACTTCAGGCACATTGTGTGCCCCATTCTTGTTTTGTGATCGACACAGATACCTCTTCCATAAGCTTGTCATAAATCACTATTTTATATTATGCTTAATGACTCCATCTTCCTAGCTGATAATCAGTGACTTTTGTTTTCCAGGACCCCATTCAGGACTTCACCATTCCCCTGAAGCCCCTGACGGGCTGGTTCACCGAGGAGAAAGTCACTGCCAAACGGAAAGAGATCAAGGAGCTCGTGATGAGACTGAAGGAAACTCAGGAGAAAGGCAAATCCTGACACCCACACTGGACCTAGACCCGGTCAGGGTTCATAGATCGATGCAAGGCATTATTATTGAGTCCCTGTGAGGATAATTTCATTTGTTGTATTGACACATGGTGCTACAGTAACAACCCCCCCCCCCCCTTTCCATCCATTGTTTGTGATCGAATGCAAGAATTCAAAGTAAAGGAAAAAGTGATCATTTTTCAAATTGGTGATTTGGGGACTTGTGACAGACTATTTTGATTTGGATGTGATGTACCATACTTTCAGGAACTGAGGATTTGTTTGTGCTACATTGTATTATATCACATTTTTGAACAAATTTCATTCAACTCTGATGCAGTCAAAGAATACAATATTTTGAAAGGCGCCTGTTCATACATGTATATTCTCTGTTTTGTTTCTGATTTTTTTGTAGTTATTTTGTTTATATGGAAAAGGTTGAAGATATAGTATGCAAGAGAAATAAATTATTTTGGAGGATTACCATTAGAATAAGTGCTAGTCTTAGTGTAGATGAATGTTAAACTTGTTGGGAGTTGTTGATGATTCTATGGAGTAGTTCTCATTTTGTTCAGATATTTTAAAACAAGAATAATGTGTTAAACACATTATTTCTTGAGGTTCAAGGCTGTTTAGAACCAGTAGCATTAGTTCATAAGCATTGGGCTTATTATGTAAGCTGTTGATTCAAAAATTAATCCAATTGGTACCCCAAATAATATACCGGTAGTGTGAAGTATTTGTGTGTCTGATTTTGAATTACAAGATGTACTTGTGAATATGTTTGACTGCAGAAAAAGAGTGTAAAAATGGAAACTTTGTGTTCATTCATTCCTATCTGTGGCTGAATTTTTGCAAATGTATAGATTTGTGGAAGAGAACTCTGCTACAGTACATAAGAGTTATGATCTTGTTTGCTTGATAACAAAAAATGTACATACATGTATATTTGAGCAGCCATTTGCTGTAGATTTTCATTATAACAAACAATTCAGAAATATTGAATCGGATATAAACAAAAATTATCTATTTCTTTTTTTTACCCTGAAATTTGAAAATTATGCAATCTGTATACTTTTGAAAATGTCGTTCAGTATGGATGTTGAGTGTTTCTAATGAACACAGATGCAGAAATATCTTCTTGAAGAATAATGCGAGTTTGTACCAACAGATTGTTAGCTACACATAATGTGATTGTTAACTGCCAAAACGCGTAGACATAATGTACCCAAAGGAAATATTGTAGTTTTGCAAACTTTAAAGCTTTTTTGATAAATAGTTATAAAAAAAGAAATGTTTGCTTTGAGCACTGATTTCCTTAAAAGTCCCTTGGTAATTCAAACTATAATTGTAATGCAGATTTAATTTTCATAAGTAATGAATTACACTGTATACAAAAGTTGTCTTAATAAAATTACCCCAAAAATATATATACTAAGTATATATTTTGAAAATCTTTCCCATTCTACAGTATGCTTTATTTTAAGTACATTTAAATACTTATTCGTTTGGGCAGTAACTTTCCTATATGGTGTTAAAAGATAATTCTCTCTCTCTCTCTCTCTCTCTCTCTCTCTCTCTCTCTCTCTGTTCATTAGAATTAGGTTGTCAATACTGATCTAAAATTCCAACTGAAGTTTGTTTTTTTCTTCAGCAGTTATTCTAATTTTATTCATCATTTTTTATTAATGTGAAAATCATGAACTGTCGGAATTTGTTGATATTGGTGGACGTTAGATACAGGAGATATTAGAGGAGAATTAAACAGCAATATTCTGTTCTTTGTTTGTTTGCTCACATGTGTATTTGTGTACATGTATATTAAAAATTCCACATTTGTATAGAAGATCATGGATCATTTCATCATTAAAAACAATGTTGCCTGTTTGTTTTGTTTTTTGTTTGTTTGTTTTTTGGGTTTTTTTTGTTATGCATTCCATACCACACATGATGCACTATAGTATGAAATTTACAAAAATCGCACTTGATTGCATCTTTTTCTAAACCAACCCAAAAAAGTAGATAGCAAATCAGAAAAAGCAAGATACTTAAATACGGTATGTACTTGAATATTATGTCAGAGCCATACACCCCTGTCCGAAAACAAAGCATGTTCTTGATCTAAGCAGAGAAAAATCGGACATCTAGCGAGTTGTTTTAATAATCAGTCCCTATGTTCGGTGAATACACCCTGTATATCTGAACGGAGATAAAAGAATTTTTTTTGTATGCCTTGCCCATTTTCAAAAATAATGCTGAGATCTATTTATGAATCCAAATTTACTTCTGTTGTGAAAGTGCAATGTCAAATGCTTGAGGGTTTTTTCGGTCGTTTGAATTTCTTTCACGATCAATTGGTGTTTTGGATATAATCTGCTAATTTTTCAGAAATTGTAACGTTTTTACAAGAGCTCAGTGCAGACGTACGTGCAACTATATATTATATTTACATTTACCGAGTATGATTCCCCTTTTTCTTACAGAAATTTATAGTTTTTTCAAAGCTCTATAGAAACAGCCAGACTGAAACATACACGCCCCGTTTATCGATTGGTCGAAATCTACGGCGGCTGAAACTGACAAGAAAGTGACAGGATTGAATTTGACACGCCCTGTTTATCGATTGGTCGAGACCTACAACTACCTAAGAAAAATCACGGACTGCACAAACTAACCACGATGATGTCAGACTCAAAGTCCCACTGGAGACGATTTGGCTGTTTCTTTTAGCTAACGTACTTATGTACATTAACAGTAATTTAGTGAATTTTACTTACTTTTTACGCTCAATTTATTAATTAGTTAAAATAAAGAAGTTAATATAAACAATAAAATGCTCACTTTGGTGATTCATGCGGGTTATGAAGGTAGCGATCATTGCAGGAAAAAATTTACATAACCCGCTGGTAATGTATTTTTTCTGCAATGTCGCTACCTTCATGTGATTGTCCCAAATGAATCACCAAAGTGAGCATTTTATTGTTTAAATTATAAACACACAAGCACACTGCGGCTGACAGAAAATCACGACTCGCTCTATATATTTCTCTGTCCATGTAGAATACGGATAAAATCACCATTTTCTTGATATATTAGCCTATTGTGTAAAGTTTTGTACAAATACGAGTCATGAACTATATACAGATGCTAGAAAAGATCTCGATACTCAAACCAAGAGTTTAACAAAACACGATCCAACACGTCGATGAAAGTTTCTTTCTTTTTACTTAGGTGGATTCGACTCCTTTCCAAGCACAGGCTAGTGCTAATGCTATAAACTACAAACCAGCACACAGCGAGTGCAAAGTAAGGTACGCTATGGTTACAGGTACAGGAAATTAAGGTACGTTTTAGGTACAGGTAAGATATTCGGGTCGTGAATATGGCACCTGATAACACAGCGGAGAGAAAAACGAGGTACCATTTTCTATAGATGTTAGATGATATTGATACTGCAGTCGAGTTTTTGGTTTCAAGATGTCCCAGCACAGGCTAGTGCTTGTGAATTTAGCGCATGAGCACAAAGCAGGTACTGGGAAACCAAATAACCATTCATGGTTCTCTCTTCTAGCACACGATTTTTTTTCTATACCTGAATCCCCAAATAGAAAAAATACATTAATATAAGTGCTTTTTCTAATCCTGAAGGATCAGATCAAACGGCTGTAGTTGGTTATCGGACTTAAACTGTCCCAGCACAGGCTAGTGCTTATGAGTTTAGCACATGAGCACACAGCAGGTACCGGGAAACCACAGTTCCGAATTTTTCTCTCGAGTCAATGAAACCTTCAAGCAAGCTTTACCAAAAAACCTCTTAAGAATTAAAATTGATTACTGCAAAGTTGTCACATGAAAAAAAATAATGTGGCTTCTAATATGAGAAAAACAGCCATAAAAGATGCCAGTATCAGAGTCTACTCTTCCAGCACAAGCTTGTGGTGAACCAGCACACAGCAAGTGCGAGGGGACGCGTTGTCAACTCACTGAACACAACCAACTAACGTTAGAGATATATACGATATAGCAAATCAAAAAAAATAGGAAATGAATTTAAAATAGCCAATGAAATATGCTAAACAATTAATGGAAGTCAAGTGGTTAAACAATAAATAAAAATTACTTTGTTAGCATGATAAATTCTTGATTAAAAAAAATAAGTAGAAACAAAATTTTCGTATGGTTCTGTTTTTATCAAATCGAATGTAGTGCTAAGAGAAGGGATTTCCCAGCACAGGCTAGTGCTTATGTTAATGACTGATAAGCACAAAGCAGGTACCAGGGAACCCGAATCCTCATATTTAACAGCACAAAAGTGTATCCAAGAATCTATCATAAAAACCGACCTGGAAAACTGAAACCTATGTATTGAATGATAATTTGACCTTGTATAGGAAAACTTTCATAAGAAGGCTCTGATTTCCCAGCACAGGCTAGTGCTTATTTTAATGACTTATAAGCACAAAGCAGGTACCAGGGAACCCGATTTCTCATATAAAATGGATCTGTCTTAATATGTCTAACGGCGAAATTCCAACTAAAAACTGTCATACATTGAACTCTCTCAGAAATAAAAAAAAAAACAATCTCAATCGACGATTATCGTTGAAAAATCAACTCCTTTCCAAGCACAGGCTAGTGCTAATGCAGTTTGATAACCAGCACATAGCAAGTGCGAGGTAAGGTTAACAGTTGTGGAAGAAACCATCTCACTTCCTGTACAATTGGTTTGTAACGTGAGCCCTCAGACTTCGTGAATATGTATCAGATAGGCTCGGATTTCCCAACACAGGCTAGTGCTTATGAATGTAGCACATGAGCACGTGGCAGGTACTGAGAAACCGAAACCTAATCATCGGAGAAAGAGTGGGCTTTTTTGACGTCCGAAAGACGTAAGAAAACGTTTATAAATATTACGTTCAGTTTACCATACTGTTAAATGAAGCGTAACTCTGCCAGTATATCGAAAAACTCACAAATGAAACAAAAAACATGAAGATTTTTAGACCTTTCTCTCCAAGCACAGACTAGTGCTAATGAATGTAGCACATCAGCACAAAGCAAGTACCAGGAAATTACAAGTCTTGATTTACCCCGTGATTGCGATGTTCGACCAACAATTTTCCCAAGCATGTACGTAAAACCTTAAACAATATTTACATGATTTTTATTGCTGGGTTTCTTTTGTATTCAGTTAACCGTCTATTCGATGACTGGTGGACTCCTCTCCCAGCACAGGCTAGTGCTAGTGCTAAGTTGTAAACCAGCACACAGCAAGTGCAGGGGGACGTTGTAAGCAGAAAGGGAAACGAAAGAAGGCCTATGCACTTTGATGTACGGTTATTTTTTTTGTAAATAGAACGTAACCGTATTATTCTTAATCATCAATCATGTGGAATATTATGACGTATCTTCTAAACTAGTGATAAGAGTAAAGCTAAGACCAAAATCATAATTTCAAAGAAATGATTAAGGCATCATTTGTGCGGTCGAGATGACTGATGAAGTGCGAAGAGGAGGGATTTCCCAGCACAGGCTAGTGCTCATATTAATGACTTATAAGCACAAAGCAGGTACCAGGGAACCCGACTCCTCATATTTAACAGCACAAAATGATACCTAATGATAAGTTACACAGGCCTAGAAACCTAAAGCCTATAAAAATTGATATGAAGACAGCTATCATAAGACGGCTCTGATTTCCCAGCACAGGCTAGTGCTTATGAAAGTAGCACATGAGCACAGAGCAGGTACCGGGAAACCAAAACCCACGCATTAAGGAAGAGTGGTATTTTATACCCTCAACTCAATACCATGGTAAGAGAACATTTTTTTCGATGACTGACGGATTTTTTTGTCTCCAAGCACAGGTTAGTGCTAGTGCTAAGTTGTAAACAAGCACACAGCAAGTGAGAGGGAACGATGCATGCAAACAGAACAAAAAAGAGAGCCTATGCAGTTTGAATTACACACTTATTTTTCGTAAATACTCGTAACCATAACTCACTGGTAGTAACCGTATTACATGTATATTTAAACATGTAGAATATTATGACATATCATTTAAACAAAAGATCAGAGTAAAGCTGAGACCAAAATCATGAGAAATGATAGATGCATCATTTGTGCGGTTGAGATGGCTGAAGTTCGAAGAGGAGGGATTTCCCAGCACAGGCTAGTGCTCATATTAATGACTTATAAGCACAAAGCAGGTACCAGGGAACCTCAATCCTCATATCAAATAGCACAAAATGATACCTAACGATAAATTACACAGACCTAGAAACATAAAGCCTATAACAAACTGATATGAAGACAGCTATCATAAGACGGCTTTGATTTCCCAGCACAGGCTAGTGCTTATGAGAGTAGCACATGAGCACACAGCAGGTACCGGGAAACCAAAACCTATAAGCATAAAAGAAGAGGGTTTTTTGTCATTGTGGTAATGTTACATCCTCTGCGATGACTATTGAATTCCTCTCCTAGCACAGGCTAGTGCTAGTGCTGAATTGATAACCAGCACACAGCAAGTGCAAGGAGATGTTGTAAACTTACTGAAATAAATCAATCAATGTTAGATAAATGCAAATAGAACCATCAAAGAAAACATTTGCCTTTAGATTACAAATATTCCACTGTACATCATAATAGATTGACACTTATGTTACAAACCTTTACTCAGTGACGGACGTCTAGAAGCACAAAATAGGGTCTCAAATCCTCAGACATATTCAAAAGTACAAAATAGTCGTGATAAATACTAATATATCATATGTACCAAGAAATACTGAAGCGTAAATTTTGTATATATTTAATTGGAAGATTTTTGCCGTAAAGTAGAATCTGGTTTCCCAGCACATGCTAGTGCTTATGAATGTAGCACATGAGCACACAGAGAGTACCGGGAAACCTAATTAAAACTCAAACTTCTAAAATATGTTTGAAATGAATACAGGTAAAATGAAAGCAATAAATCGCAAATAAGATCTGATTTCCCAGCACAGGCTAGTGCTTATGAATTTAGCACATGAGCACACAGGAAGTACCGGGAAACCGCAATCTTCACAACATATCAACATGTTAAATGGAAAAAGGAAACCGTCATGTGATGTTAAGTATTATGTTGTTGGGGTTATAATATCAGTACATGTTAACTATCAGAAAATCTAATGTCCCAATAATGTAGTCTTTTGTATCGTCGAATTTCCCAGCACAGGCTAGTGCTTATGAATGTAACACATGAGCACGCAGCAGGTACCGGGGAATCAAAGTCTTAATTCTCTCCATAACAGCTGTCAAATGTATATATCAGTCATATTAAATAATATAAAAGCAAAACAAACAAAAAATAATAATAATATGTAGAATCAAATTTCCCAGCACAGTATAGTGCTTATGAATATAGCACATGAGCACAGAAAATGTACCAGGAAATTTAAAACCTTGCAGTAATGACATTTATATCTTTGCTTTACCTAGAAATACAGAGTACATGTATTAGTAGTTGTCGCTAGGACCTGATTTCCCAGCACAGGCTAGTGCTTATGAATTTAGCACATGAGCACACAGAAGGTACCAGGAAATCATAGTCCTTACTTCTCTAATAAGTATTGACTGGATATCATATAAATCAACAGATCGTTTAAAGGATCAAACTTCCCAGCACAGGCTAGTGCTTATTATTTTAGCAAATGAGCACAAAAAATGTACCGGGAAATCTTGAGCCTCATACTTCAAGATGAACACACGATTGATATCAACACTACATAGAAATAAAAGTTGATCTTACAAGTTGTCATCAGGACCTGGTTTTTCCCAGCACAGGCTAGTGCTTATATGAAAGTAGCACATGAGCACACAGCAAGAACTGGGAAATGGCAGTCCCATATTCCTCAAATCACAATTCATATTACTTGAAATAAAATATTCTTACCTGCAGACAGCGAGGTCGTGCTTCACTCGTCCTTATTCCACGTCGTCGCAATTTTCTAGGATTACCAGCACAGGCTAGTGCTAATGTCCAATAACACATAAGCACACAGTATGTGCTAGGGATCCTTAAGTTTGTAAAATCCATGTGTTACAAAACATAGGAATTTCCAGGTTCTGCACATCAAAATATCATAATACCCCCCAAAATGCTGAATCGAAGAATTCAAATTCTTTAGACTATTGACAAAATTGGCCCCCTATCCCAGCACAGACTAGTGCTAGTGAGAATGTTAAATACTAGCACATAGCAAGTCCCAGGAAAGTAGGTCCAACATTAGCTATAGAGCACATACATTACTTACTAAAAAAAATCTCAATGAATGCAAGTTCTGCGCTTTAATCTTAGCACAAATAAGTGCTACCTGTCAATTCAAAGTAGCACAAATTCTGTGCCAAAATAAAAACACAAAAATACTTATATATTCACATCTTGCTGTGACGAAACCGGGTATTGTGCTGAAATATCGAATGACAATATAGCTGTTATATATTGTGTACAGGTGTCAATCATTTAGCTGTCAGGGACGAGTATTCTCGAGGTGACATCCGCGGAGAATAAACAAACCAGTTCACTCACACGTCATTGCTTAAGAAGTTAATTGCTACCGAGTAAAGAGAGACAATTGCAGAGTTTGGATAGTGTATACACAGACGTGTGTCACTCAACTATTAGGGAGTCATCACTAGATTTATTTACTGAATTTGGAATTTGAAATTATTTTTAAAATAAAAAAAAATTATCTAAGAATAAATCATTTTTAACATAAGAAACTTTAAGTTATGTAGGAATAAAAATGGAATTAATTCTTTGGAACCAAAAGAGATCCAGGCAATAAAATTCATCAAAAATATTGAAAATACTTATGAACATGATGAAAGAGACTTGGATGAAAAGGAATTGCCCATTTTGGAAAGTAACTTTTAACCTATCTGAATTGTGATTTATAAAAACGTAAATAAAGAATAAACTCACCAAAAATTTTATCAGCTACGGCTTGCACATGTGTTGACAAGTAGAAACTCGGGAAGTAGTATGACAATTTCAAATCCAGTTCCGTGCTATATACCCTGCTGGGAAGGTAAGTATTTCTCGGGTAATTTAATGATTTTTACAGATGTGCAATTAATCCTAATTAAACGAATTTGTTTTGGCAAGTATACAGGTGTGAAACCGCTACCTGCCGCTGGTAAGAGGACGCGACATGTTAACACCCTTTTTAAAACAATTAATCCAATTAACTGTCGAAGATAATTACCTCGGGCACTTTTTGGTCAGTTAACGGTAGCAATACTTAGAAGACGTATATAATTTATGATGTTTGATAATTAGTTGGTGACAAATGTGCTTCTGGTGGTATGTCTTAATTAATTTATAAGATTTCAATTTTTATCTAGTGATTAGACAGATTTGAGAATATCTTTGTTCACAACACGACAAACAGACAACACCAACAGCTAAATAAACAAAGAAAAAAAAACCCGATTATTAAAAACGCTAGAAGTTTTTGTTTGTTTCGAAGTTCTTTTAAATATATTTTATTATCCTGATATTTGAGAATGAGATCAAGTTTTACTGATTATTCCAAAATCATCTGCCCAAAATACAATTGAATTTAACATTTTTCAATTTTACACAGATCAATGTATGTTACAATAATATTGACAGATCAGGATCGAAATTTACGTGTAAAATGTAATAAACTATGTAACATTACTGTAAGCCTTCACAAGTTTCATGTTTCAAATTGTTCTTTTCTTAAAGCACTATGAGCTGCAATTTTCATGTTGGAAATTTTTTTTCACGAAAATGTTATTTTCTAGCTTAAAGACAAAAAATATCATGGCTTTTTTCTGTTATCCATATTTTTGTATAGGAAAGGACGTTGAGAAGCCTTAATTGGAACAAAATTGAATTATTGCCGTCCTTTACAAAAATTGATTTGCTATATATTCTTTAGAAGAGAAATCGTTCTTTTTACAAAACTTTATGGTTTGTTTTTAATCTTTTTTATCATAACAGTTCAAGTTACACGCACACTTATTATACTATCAGGTTTTTGCACTAAAATAAGTTATAAAAAATGCAGCTCATATTGCTTTAAATGCTATTAAACTAATTTAAAAAACCATAAATAATGTGTTGACCAATATATATATATATATATATATATATATATATATATATATATATATATATATATATATATATATATATATATATATATATGCAGGTTTTGATTCTATAACACGGTGGATCGATAAATGCTTTAATTAACGAATGTATATTTCTATAGATACTTTGACGACTTTTCATTGAAATATCAATTGAATATAAAAGCATTTTCTGAGGACGAACCAATCAAGAATATGAAACCTAACGGTTACAGATGTATGTTGATAAACTAACTACATAAAAGTTCAGAATCAGTCATGAAAATTTCAAAATTCTCAAAACACGTATCTCGTTTAACGAACGAATATTCTACTGTGCGAGTTAAAGAAATTGATCACGTGGTACCTCGTGAACATGGAACGAATAGGAAAGACGTTCCAAAGGTAAAAACATGTAATTTGATTTTTATGAGTGGTGGAGAAATATGTTCGAATTGTTTTATTATCACTTAGTGTTTAATTTGAATATCTGACTAAAATTCCATCACAACACGCAACATTTTAAGACAGTTCTTTATCAGGGACATGTATATGATACTTTATATAAAGGCCTATATTGGGTTTGAAATTTAGATTTGATCTAAACATGTGCATCTACATGTGATGTTGACCCTTATAGTATGCTGTACACAATACTAGTACACGGTCGCCTCAGCCAGAATGACAGGTATGTATATATACCGTTCATACATATTGTACTTATAACGTTACACACCATGACTGCCTGGCAATTTACAATTTTACACCATGATGCAACATAACTTATTCACCCCCTCCCCCCAGATAATTAAAAATATTCTATTGAATGCAAATACTCAATATTGATTTACATCCCCCCCCCCCCAAGAAATAAAATTTTGACTTTTCATATTTTAAGTTATGGGGGAAAATGAGAGAGAGAGAGAGATGGTACTTATAAAAATTCCACAACTACGATTTCTATTTTACAGATCATGAAATGGAAATTAGAAATAGATTTTACATTTTTTAATCTCATATTCTCAAGACAACTTACAAAATTAGTTTTTACTATCTATCAAAAGGCAATTCCTCCATCATTCAATTTTAATTGTTTTTTGAAGATCAATAAATATACAGGTATTAAGTTTTCAACAACAGGTGTACTAAAATATTAATATGAATTTATTTCAAACTGTGATATAATTCACTTCAAACAAGTACAACCTTATAAACTGATAGAACCTTTATAAATAGTAGGTGTCTGCATTTTTGCTAAAATCAGTGTTACTTTTGATGTACCAGGTAATAAGCTCTTGTAGAAATCTGAATCTCAATCTGTAAAAGCTATCATATAGGTCAGTGTAGCTCTTCATCGAGCTCCTTCATTGAAATAAAGTCCCTCATGGCGGGGGGTATGGGCAGTAAATGGAGGTGGTGGTAGAAAGCCAGGCCCAGGTGGTGCCGTATCCACTGGCGACTGAGCTGTTTCAAGGTCAGCACCCCCTCCGCATGAAGCAGCCACTGCTCGATGTCCGAATGCTTGCCGATCTTTTCTCTCAGTTCGGCTTCTTGCAGTCGCGCACGTAAATGTCCCTTGTCAAATCCTGTCAGAACAAACAGCTTTATGATGTTTATCATTCCCTCGGACAGAGCCAGTCGGACAGGGCAAGCCTCAGAGGGAATTGTGGGTAAGCACTGAAATGTGTCCACAAGAGCGTTGGCTCTTAAGAGGAGTTTCACAACTTCGAGTCGTTTTTGTTTGACTGCACACCACAGAGGGGTGTGGTGAAACTTGTCGTAAATGTTGACGTCTGCTCCTCCGAGAATCAGGTCATTGATGCAGTCAGAATGGCCTTTCCATGCAAGAATGTGCAGTGCCGTTTTTCTTGCTGAGTTGTTTTGCACATTGACATCACATTTTGCTTTCACCAGAGCCTTAACAACTTCGTCGAATCCTTCGCTTGCAGCCATGATGAGAGGAGTTATATTGTCCTGATCTCTGACGTTCGGATTTGCCCCTGCAGCCAACAGGAGGTTCACGCCTTGAGCCTTATGGCTGGCGTAATGTAAAGCAGTACATCCTTCTTTATTGGGAATATTCACGTCACATCCCGCCTTCAAAAGAATTCTTATTCCTTCGTAGTTTCCGTATTTTGTGGCGATGATCAATGGGGTATTCCCACAAGAATCGCAGCAATTAAGCTTAGCTCTGTGCGACACAAGAAGTTGAAGACACTCATTGTGGAAAAGTTTCGCTGCCAGATGAACTGGTGTGGATTGCCCGGGACCTCGTACATTAACATTGCACATGGATTCCAACAGAATTTCCACCAAAGCTGGTTTGTCATATTCTACAGCTATAAATAGAGGGGTTTTCCCATTGGTGTCCTGAATTTCAGTGTCTATCCCAGTATCCAGAATGCATTGGATACACTCCGGATGACCTAGTTTTGAGCTCTGAAGGAAGGCCGCCTCCAGTTCTCGTTTATTGATGGACTGTGGAACAGCCAACAGGACTCTCAGGAATCGTGGGTTGTTGTTATTCACTGAATCCAGGATGCTACAAGGAGACAAAATTGAAAAGTACATAATTGCAATCGTTGCAAAAAGTTAACAGTAAATAGCTTGTGGATTGACAAAAATTTTGAGTAGAACAAGTAAACAATTGGCATTTCAAGTAGGATGACAAGGTCTTATGATTTTTTTTTTCTTCAAATTCATACTTTGTGGACTAGTGAATTTCATGGAGAATTGTTTGAATTCATAAAGACCATCATGAACTAAGTAGTAAACAAAGTAAAAATAAGGATGTTTCCAAAGATTGGTACAATTATGTGTTTATAATTGTTTTATTTTAAAGGGTCTCAATATATGACATATATTATTCTATATATTTGAGGTAAATACCTGTACACTTAGACAGACAGATGTAGTTCATTCTAAATGATTAAGACAATAATTAATCTAAGTGCCCATGCAAAATAAAGAGTGATGAGTGTTGTGATGTCTTCACTGTGATTGTTTTAGTATACACCAATTTTTTTTTGTTGAATGTTTTGGTCTTAAATAAAGCAATTTACTGTGATATCATTAGAATTCGCGGTGGCTCAATTTTCTTAAATGGTATTCGTGAGTAGCCCTCCCCCATAAATTTAAATCCTCAAGGAAAACAAATAAGGAAGGAGTTATCTTTCTTTCTGAAACTGAAAACCGAGGCATCCACAAAATTACATGTCCACGAATAAGCAAAAAACCCACAACGGAATCCACAAAAATTAAAATTGGCAACCACACATATAAATGATTCAACATACTGCTTTTTGAAAGTATCTAAGTATATTAGAATACAGAAGACAGCATGGAATGGTTCTTGACAATGTCTGTAATGGAAAAAGGAGGACTCTAATATATTTGAAGCTGAATTAAGGGAGCTATTTCCCAAGCAAGTGTGAAAATGAGCACAGTCAAAGGGGGACAACTCTTTCCACTTTAATGTCTCTCCATCTCTTGTTCTCTCTCACTCACCCCTCTCTCTCTATCCCCTATTAAAATTTGCCTGGTTTTTGACCCACTTACACTAATTTCTTGTAGTATAATATTTTGAAACAACATGTTTATAAACAAACAGCCAATATTTCATATAGTGAGTTTTTGGGAAATTCTCTGTATTGTCAAATTTCAGGATCTTAAGTTTCTCATTCAGAATCAAAGGGCAGAAAAGTATAGAAGACAATACTTACCTCACCATTTTGTTTCTTACAGAGAGAGAAGAAAAGCTGCTATTTTTATCTTTGCAATGCAGCCTCCTTCACCCACAGCTGTAATTGATAATAATCTCCAAGAGGAGATAACTGAGTATTGAACTGAGGAATGTCAACCAGAGTTGTCTTTCTTGGCCTTATATCTCCCTTTATGACAATATGTACAATATTCATGACTTGTACTGATATCAATTTTTTCTATGAGTTTAGGGCAATAAGTGGGTTAAGGACAAGATGAAAGAATTCAAACATTTTCTTGGGGAGAACCAAATCTATCTCCATGATCCGGATTTCTTGGAATTTTTTAAAAAATAGTTCCTAACTTTCTTGATTCACTCGCAAATGGGGTAATTGTTTGTAAATGTCTTTTCTAAATCTGGATTTATCTGTAAGTTGATTTAAAAAAATTTAGAAGGTAAATTTCATTGCAAGCTCTAGGGATTATTAGTACGGTACATGTAATTGGACTCGCATTGATGTGGTATTACCCAAAGATTTGCTGTTAATTAAAATGAAAAGAAAAGTGTTATGACTGTGTATATGATGTATATATACTGGGAAATATTTGCCCTGTTTTATATTCTGCCCATTTCGCCTCAATTGTCAGTGGGCAAATTTAAGACTTGGTGAATTCCAATTCTCAAATTATCATGAAAACTGTTTGGAAATGTAGAGGGGCAAAAATTACACAGGGCGAAATTAACCCTTCATTAATAGTTACTGTAGTACAAACATGCAATATAGAGATATTCTGTCTCTGTGCACATTTAAAAATCATTTGTGTATGATTCTAAGGTACCGTACTACTAAACCAAAAAATTATGAAAAAAATTAAAGATTAAACATTATAATTTAGAAATTTGAAAACATTTTGTTGAATTCTCATTTGTATCTATATGGCCAAGTGGATTAGCAAGAATATAAAATTCTTCATGTCTATAAGGAATGTCCTTGATGCTCTGTGACTTATTCTTTATGTCAATACATCTCATTTTTAATCCATAATTGTGAACCAAAATGGCATAAATTGGGTGTCTCTATATTGCGCAATGGGTACAGCTTCAATGTACTAACACACACTAGGCTCCGAGTTTGAGAATAGGGGTTTTTGTCTTAATGAATAGCAATTATATTTTAAAGTTGATTTTGTCCCCAAAAATTTCTCGGTCATTTTAAATTTAAACATGTGCTAGAATTTCATATACCAGTATCTTAGAATACCGGTACATATGTAGCTTGTAATTATGTGAAACTTTTCTTTAAGGTGTGGAGGACTCCTAAGCTTTTTCTGTTAGATGACAGTTCTTGTCCTTGAAACTGAAACTTCAAAGAAAGAAAAAGAAAACCTTTAAATAAAAAAAAATGCAGTCCATTTTACCGATGAAATATGGACCAAATGTGTTGTGCTATTTACACTTAATACCCCGTCAGGATTTTCTAGATGTGCGAGACCCCGATATATATGTGTATATTGATGATCCGAGCATTAATATGCGGCTTAAATGGGGCCTATTTATGAGTGATTGATGTTGTTTGCTATCGATATTTTCTACTTTTGGATCTTTCCGTGAGAGAAGTGAATTCCTTTAATTGTGATTAAACACTCCAATACAGTTTGGACAAATTAATCTAGCTTCTTTTGATTTTAGAACCCTGCTTACATAATTTGCAAAACTCCCGTTCTGGGATGTTTACGTTTCTTTGTAAAACCGCGGAGAAACTTTTATTTTGCCCAAACGTATTGATGATTGTGTCAAAATTCCGAATGCCATACCAAAGAATTACAGAAAGTGTGAAATGGAGTTAATTAATTATCCGGGTATGCGACAAGGGTGCAAAGTCTTTGCTGACAAGTTATAGAAATGAGGGGTTTTGCCTTTATCTCTTGTTAGCCTTTGATCTGCCGTTTTCGGCAGATTCACTGATGGTTCTGTTTATAGACTCCAACGATAAAACAATGGCACTCGCATTTCGCAGGTGCGGGCTTTCACTTGACATTTTTGGGCAACGTAGCGGTCGCACGGATTAGTCAGGATAAGGCTCGCAGGGGATCAAAATAATTCCCGAATTTCCCACACAATGACCCAGCTGGCTCCTAGAACACCATGCAATTTGTATGATAGACACACTTTCCATTTTTGAAATTTTAACACCTCTGAGGTAGGGAAAAGCCATCAATCAACTGGCTTTCCCTTGAAGTCTGAGCTGGAAAGGTAAATAATATTTAGCCAAACAAGCCGATACTTTGGCCATCCAGATCTGCAAGAGTGTTTGTCCAATCCATTTTAACATAGAAACCAAGCCACTTGATTGACAGAGATTTTCACCCAGGATGTTTGGTAAGCCCAGCTCTATCTTTGCGATAGGGTATTAGGGAGAGATAATTGTATTTGAATCACGGCATTATCTGACAATAGCTTTCATTATTATCAGAGTAAATGCGAAATCATGAAGTCATCCGTCATTTACTTATCTGCTGATGAACTCCTCGAAATAAATGGATTAACTCCTGGTTGAGCAAAATGAACCCCTTCAGAGAGAGAGAGAGAGAGAGAGAGAGAGAAGGAGAGAGGAGAGAGAGATGAACCATTAGATCACATTTATACTGAATACATATTGAAATGATGTCAAATTTATAGTAAAGTTTTGTAATATAGACTGCAATGTTTGTTTCGAGTCTGTGATTGTTTAAAAAATCATAATTCCAAAAATGCTCATGCAATAGTCTCAACTGATATTATTCAAAAGAATTATGGGCTCAAACAGAGTTTGTGTTGGTGATATGGTTACAATGACCTCATGCAATGTCTTTTTTTGATGTTAAAATAATATATAACAGCTCATTTTCTAAATACTTTTTTCTCAATGGGATCAATTGAGATTGAAGAGGGTATGATATTGACATGCACATGCAGGCTTTAACAAATAACCTAATCTTAGGTTTTAGTTAAAATCTCTTTTTATAAAAAAAAAAATGAGTTGAGGTTGTCCTGAACATACTCAGATCGTGATAATCAACTTGCCCTCAAACATTAAACTGATACAAAGTATAGCTACTTTACAACAGAGCCTATATGGCTCAATTATAACTATAAACATTTATGCAAAGTTTGGTGCAGAACATTTAGCCGAGATAAGGAGGGAGAGCGTAAATGATTTCATCTTTCCAAAATAATTGCAATTGTTTGCATTAGCATTTTTCTTGATTGTGACTATCCTGCAAGTTGTTTACCATTTTAATGAAGTCCAATAATTTTTGGTCACCATAGTAAAATATAAAATGAAAGAGAATCATAGAACTAACTCTGTCAATGTTTCTTTTCTCCCTCTGTTGTCAAGCTCTGATCTTTGATTGTCGTCTGCAACCAAACTATGCCCAAGTCTTGCGCAAATGTCGACATTTCCTTTTCACACAGAGGCTGTTGACATTTTTTCAGTGGGACGATTTTAAAAATCTATTTTGTCGCTGACTTTCGCTATTTCCCGGCTCGAGAAAGCATATGTCAACAGTCAGAAAAATATTTCTGGCGTATGATCGGAATACACGGGATTAGGGATTCATTGATCCCGTTCTGGCGTCTTAACCCCCACTCCACCAACTTTTAGAGCCAGCCAAATCCCTCGCTGTCTTTTGATGTCCCAGTCCTTTTAAACCACACAGATATACAGCTGAGCAAATTCATTTTCTATTCTCTTTGCAGATAATCATTTAATATTGAGATAAAAAAAGCAAAAAAAAAGTGACGAGTATATTGACTTAGCTTCGTTGTTATCTGTTTCTGTTTATTTTGACTAAATGTATGGGTAGTTTTGAAACTTAGATCTATAAAAACACAATTTTTTTTGGTTTTTATGTTTTTTCTAGTAAATAGTGTACTTAAAGTATGACAAGCATTAGATGGAGAAAATAAAGAGGAAGGAAATCATAAGCCTTCAATATTTCTTAGATGCCATATTTGAAGTTGAACTCTTCAGACTTGAGTCCCTTAAATTGTTCACTGACTCCGTCTTGAAAAGAATTCACTCTTAGCCAGGACACCAGTGTCTTTTTGTGTGTATGGTATCATAGGAGGAGAAATTGGCTTTGCCACATATCTATGATCTTGTTTCTCTAAACGTAATTAATGTATTTCAACAAATTTATCTTTGTAGATGTATCTTCTTTTTTCTTTTTTTTCAGAGGCTTTGAAAATTTACCAATGTGGACAGAATAGCTGGTACACATTGTCTCATCTGGAAGGCTTTGATGACCAAACCAGTCACTATTGACAAACAAATAGCAACAATGTCTACATTCTGAAAATCGCTATGGTATATATAAGTTTTCCTTTCTTTTATATCTGTAATTCTTAAGGTACTCTTCTCACTCCTCTACTCGAAGAAGAACCAAACTCATCTAACATTTAGTACATCAAAACCGAAATTTGGTCTGGCAAATACACATGTACCGGTAACAAACATGATGACTAATTACAGAAGGAAGCTCAAATTTGAGTAATCTATATGTATCTTTTTTGAGAGGATGAACTTAAATTTTATTCATGCAGCAACTATCCTTAAGTAGTCATAATATTTATATTGTGATCCCATTACGACATTATGAGTACGATTTTTACTCTGTTTTGAATGCATACATGTGTATTTAGCTTAATGCCTTTTGGTTGTCTTTCAAAAAAAATATATCATTCAATATTTGATACAATTATCATGCTTCGATCATTAAAACCTTTGAAATGATAGATCAGAGTGCAAGCACCTTACATATAACAAATTGAATTATTTTTAACAGCTTGGTTTACTCAGAGGTGTTTGAAGTTCTTCTGAGTAATCGTGCTTAATTCTTTCAGTTATTTTAGCCTAAGCAAAAACAAACTATGCTGAAAGGGGTTAAAATATTGGAACATTCTTATGGAAAAGGATTTTTTGGGTGGGTTGGGGGGTTGGCGGATGAGCAAATTTAAATCATGATTTTCTTTGCCAGCAAGAAATGAAATTTTCTGTCTCACAATTTTTAAAATGATATTTAATGCTTGTATATTCCCCTTGATTTTTTTCCCCTCATTGCTCAGGTAGCCGATATTCCTGGGGTGTGGAGAGTTTTGTTGAGCAGTTGGAACCATGGCGCTACATGCATCGGCAGGGGCACTCTTTTTGATATGGAGTTATTAATGCCACCCCACTAGAAAGTTGACCAAAATTTATCACGACTCTGTTGTCGTTAATGGTGTAATCCCAGCATGATCTGAGAACAGAGAAAATTGTTGAAATCGTATTTTCCTCCCTCCCATGGGATGACCTCGATTAGGGTTTAGTACGAATGAATTGTCTATATATTGCAGGTTTTATTAGTGCTAGTCTATTTAAAGAATTGAAGATATTGGCATAAACTGATTTATATTGTATTCTTATCCGTCAATTTGTTCTATTTTTGTCATGTCATTTAATTCATATGTCATTTCGCTTGTTCAACTTAACTTTCAGAAATTGAAAAAATATAAAATCAATTTTTGTTGGGCGCAATTTTATAGTATTTTCTAATCTTAGGTGATTGTATGACCTGAAGTGTGCAACTATAATCACGTATTCCCCTAAATCCTAATGTCAAGAGAATCAAATTTATTTAGCTTTCCGATGAAAACAAAGTTAAAGAGTCAACTTTCTTGACCAAATGAACCCAGGGTTTAGAATCCCCGTACCTGGACTTTCCATTGTCCGTATTTTGTCCTCCAGCTGTTTTTCTTTCTTTTTTTTATGGGAAATGACTTTAGCGTGGAGGAAATCAAATTCCATGAATGACCTTACGCAGACAAATCGAGGGTCAAGTGATGTCATTTTCATTGGTTGGCCTCGCTGACCCCGGCCTTTCTCCCACTTTCTTAATGAATGGGAACATGCGAAGGTGTGGGCATGCACCTGTCCCAAGAGAGCGATTTAAATCACTTTTCATGGCAATTTTATAAATCATGTTTAATTTCACCAAATTATGAGGGAGAGTCTCAATACTCAGTTTTGCCATCACATCCTGGGCCGCAACAATGGACATTTTAATGTGAAAATACAAGCCCCTTCAGGCTTCAATGTCCTGTCCTTTTGACTCAAATTTTCCCTGTAATAATCGTATTTTTTTTTCTTCTGGAGGGATAACTGCAGACAATTTTACTTTTTACAAAATTAAGAATCTGTAATGCTTCAGAGCTTGATTCACAACAATTTTCACGCACTGTCAAAAAAAAGCGCGGTTCAAGCCATTCTAATTTTTAGTAACGCATTAAGATTTGTTTTTTTTCAGAAGAACGTACACAAAAATTTTTATTTGATAAAATATTTAAAGCAAAATAAAAAAGCCCCATGAACAAAACTTTAAAAAGATGATAAACAGAGCAACCAAACTCTATTTGACAGCTAAAACACATGAAAATTTCTGCTTTTTCATCTAACTAGCCAACTTTAGTACCACCAAATCCCATTTAACAATTTTTATCGGCCTCCATAGATTATAAAAAGTGAAACCCTGTGTCAAAAGCTCTTTAGAATTGAAGTCCCCTTAAATTTTACACCTAGTTAAAAGTAAATGGCAGGAATATATTAACCTATCATTAAGGTGTACAGTTTCAAATATTTTCATAGACAGTGTGAAAAGAGTTGACTTGATGAAAGTTATGGGCCATGAAATGATAATGCCTAAGTTCTCCTATATTTTAGATTTTGCATCCCAGATTCTAAATCTTGTAACTTTTTCACCTTTTTTCTTACAAATTTTGGACAGTTTTTCTCTTCTGATTGCACAGTCTTTGAAGAAAGTATGCAACAGCGTATACATGATAAAACACTTTGGTTAATGAAAGATTGAGATGAATTTTTTTATTTTGGAGTTAAAATAAAGTTGGGAGGTATTTCAAAGGACATTGCCTTGAATTCTATATATATGTAGATGTACTATTTCAATATACTGAAACAATCTTGTATACAAGGTCTTGTATATCTATTTCATCATGGGAATGTACAGTAACATTGTTCGCAACAATGCTTGTTTTTCATGCTTTCAATTTCCCAAAATCATTTGTGAAACTTCTGTCACATTAAAGAGTTTATGCCATCATCATTGAAATATTTACAGATAGGGATATATGATCTTTCCCTTTTTAGTGCCCTTTAGTCTTGGTAATTTGGACTATAGGATGTCAACTTCATTTCCTTGAAAACAGAAAAGGATCAATTTGATGAGAAAGACTTATAAGTAGAAGCTTTTTAGATCCAACTTGGCCAGGAGTTATTTCCCTTAGATTGTGCTCTCAATGCATCATTTTGCAACATCAGTCTTGCTTAGCTGAAAGAAATAAAAAAGATGTTTTTATGAGGGTTTTTTTTTGGATCAATTGATCATCACCTGTCTTTAATTAATGAGAATTAACTTTCACATGAAAAACACGAGTTGCATGACAAAAATTCATATTGAAGGAAATTAAACGCTTGGTCCATTGCTTTTGTGAAGGTAATGGGGAGCTTTAGATTTTACATGCAACCTTTAACTTCCTGCACAATGCCAGATTAAGAAATTGATTAGATTTTACCAAATCGTAAAAGATCTAATTAGATTTAGGCATGTAGTTTTAAATATAATCTCGGAGAAATTAACTCTTTAATAAAAAAAAAAAAAAATTCACTTTTTTATGACAGTCTGCCCACTACATCAATAATGTATGGTTTCTGTCGAAATGGCCGAAGAAAAGAAGTGAATGTAATTTGATCCCTGGCAATGAAAACTGTCCTCGTTTGTTGAGATTTCAGCATAGCCTTGTAAACAGTGTTAACAATCCATCTCGGTAGGTGCCATAAAAAGTTTACTTTTCCCGACTGTCACGTCGAATTATAAATGGAAAATAGGTGATCTCTTTTTATTTGAGGGTAGAAAGTGAAGTTTATCTCGGGTAATTTAGGGATGTGGTTGAATTACAAAGATATGGTGATCTTATTGTAGGTGAAAAGATTTATTCGTTGATGCCGATCGAAACTGAAAGGCGGATGACGATAAATTCTCAACAAACACTTTCAATAACTCAGCGTTTTAACTTTCACGGCAAATTAAGTCTTTTGATATCATCAAGGGCCTAACCAGCTGTGAAATTCCCCCCTATGAGTGTGGGGTAGTTTAACCTCCCATATAATCTATGTAAAGAGATTAAAATGAAAATTCAAACTCTAGAATCTTTAAACATGCACGCTTTCTTCTCTCATTTATTTTAAGGGGACTTAATTTGCACAAGTTAATATATTTTCTAAAGGGGTTCTCTTTGGAGGATAAGGATAGAGGGCAAGCCTTCATCTTCCCATCCATGTTTTGCTTTTGTAATTTTTTTTTTTACGAATTTGTTCTCTCATGCACAAATTAAGACTCTTCTGTTTATTTATCTGATGCAGAAAATGCGAACGTGACATCTTCATTTTAATGGCAGGAAATTAGGTTTCTATTAGAGGCTGATCCGTGATTTTCATTTTCTGTTGCAAAAAAACTCGAACAGCGACAAAGAAATCTTTTCAGGGGAAATGATATGGCCGTTTTGGTAATTAATGACTGCAGAAAATAAAGCTGCATGATTTGATTTGTCAAATACAGATATGACCTTTTTGAACTCTTGACATGTATCTTCTGCTCTCAAACAGGTCCCTAGAAAATTCTTTTTACAAACTACATGTATATCGGAACAATATTTGAGTCCTCGATTCCCTGGTAAGGAGACAAGTTTGTTCTAAAAAACCCAAATAAAAATTTAAACTGTCTTCTTTGTTCTGAAACTGATATAGTTATGTACAAGATAAATTAATATAATAATGAAGTGAATACATAGGTAAAAATGTGGATAGAAAAATGTCCCATTATCTTTAAGAAAGTGTTATTTTTCACTCAGAGAGCATTTTTGACTGCAGGTTAAATGTTTTATTGATGTGTCAATTTTGCTTCATTTTGCTTCATGACATCATCACATTTCTCTGCAGATGTTGATAAAGATGTGTATATCATATACCTCAGTTGCAATTATTCACAGTGAATCAAGCATTTCTGCCAGATTTTAGAAAACAATTTAATGTTTTCATTTCTTAAAAACACCTTTGAATGAATTTTTCAACAAAAATTAGTTTAAAAATCATGCACTTTTAGTATGTTGTTCAGGTATGATAATTTTAAGAATAAAAATTCTAGTTGTAAATCAGACAAAAAGGAAAAATGAATTTCTGAAATATTCACCTTAAAATTATTTTTTTTCATTATAATCATATAATCTTTAAGAGTGTCACATAAGTAATTAATATATATCTACATATGATGTTAGTATGTGGTAGGTAAAAATTTCTTTTTGGAAATTTTGTCACCTGTGGGTAGCTGATCTTCCTTAAAATCATAACGCCCTCTTTAATATCAGTTTTTAATCCTTCGTCCAGCACTAAAAGTCAAAGGTGTGGAAAAAAATGTACGATTATTGTGCGAAGTTTATAATCTTGTTTAATGCGATATGGTATATCTTTGAATATAATTATGAGAGATAACACAAGACCGCATTGAAAGGTTATATGATCAAATACTTCTGTTTTCACAGATTTCCATCATAGAAGATGGGCTTATCATTTACAATGGGACATTTACTGTGGAAAATTTTCTGTCCATAAATATCATTTTAATGCAGGACCCTAAAGTTTCACCTGTAGCATAAATTCTGTCTCTAATTTGAATTTCCTAAAAAGAATTTCCATTTATGAGCCCGTACTCTGTAATTTAGAAAGCTGATACAGACACAACCTTCAATGCAAGTTATCCGCAGTAAAAGTGTCGAGCAATTTCACGCAGGAAGCTGCGATTGTTCGGAGGGTTGGACTGTCTCGAGGAAAAACTCGCGGAGACTATGCATCGAAATTTGGTTTATTTGGGATGTCAGCCTCTAACGACTGACCTTAAGTAACCCACCCTCAAGCCTCCAAATTCATCTCTTTCAGGGACGTGAAAGGCGAGATGAAAGTGACAGGTGTAAATTTCTACCTGTCTCATTTCTCTCTCGAGATCTTAAGTTGGAGGTGTAACTTAATCTTAACTTTCACACAGTAATTCATGACCCGTCGGTGGGAAAGTGTGAGAACGGGGTAGAATGATTTTGGGGTAGTGCTTTTGAAATTAGGATAGCACTCTTAGTAAGCCTGAAACTGAACCCCTGTTGATGGAAAATATCTTGCTCATTTCGTATCATTAATTTGTCTGAGGCAAACTGATGAAAGTCTTGTCAGGAAAAAAAAATTGACTGACTTTTAAGTCAGGACACTGGAACTGTCCTGCATTTTCCACTCTGCCAAATGTTTGGGGCATATGAAAGTTGGTTAACATGTATATTAAGTCTTTGAATGTCTAAACATTATTTCCTGTCAGTAGATTATCATAGGTGGATTTTAAAACAGGTCAAGAAATTTTTTAATTGAAAATAAAAATTTTCTACCATCGTATTCCTCTACAATCCAGGAAATAATTCATTTACCCTTTTGAATTTCTTCTTTTAATGCAAGTGCAAAGTGAAAGAGTCTGTGACAGATTTTACTTGCCTCCTTTTCCATAATCATATACTTCATGCAGTCTGTAAGTCTTATAACATTTGAAAGTCATTAAAAGGCTTGGTTGGCAAGAACTGTCTTTGCCTTTTCATGCTGGAACTTCAATTTTTAATTCGATTTTTTAATTGGCAATTCTTCTTAATGATAATAAATTTATTCTCAGTTTTGAGGATAAAAAGCATTGCAAGAAAAAACCCAGAATGTGTATGAGCCACAATTTTTTTGCAATGATTGCTTAATACCTTCATAACTGCATGAACTGCCAAAAAGCATAATTCATTTTAAAACATATTTTTCTGAATCTCTCTTCAATTATCCATAAAAAGTGAGTAAAAGTAAGTAAATTTTGATGTTCATCATTACAAAGCATTTAAAAAAACAACAATTATTCCAAATAAGGAAAGTTTTGGAAGCAGTAATAAAGTTCCAGGAATGCTTGATTCAAATGTGATAAAATTGATTAAATTGGTTGAATGATGATTTGGTCTGTCTGTAGCTATAGACACAACCCAATTTCTTTAGACATACGAAGGAAATAAAATTATTTAAAGTACATTAACAGGAGTAATGTATCAGTGTCGCAGGGATTGAGACGTCTTAATTATCGGTATTATGGCTAATTTGGCACTGTCCGAAACTAATAGCTGTAGTAAAAACTCACTGGATGTCTTGGAAATATTTTAAGATCAGTTAAGAAATACATTTATATCTATACATTTAATTTGTCTTTAGACAGATATGGTTGTCTTGTATGGTGTGGTGTCTGATGTGTGGCCATCCTGTCCATTTATGGGTCTGTCCATCTTTTTATCCATCTGTCCACATCTGGAAGTATGCAAAGCATAAAACACAGTAACTGTAAAAGTATTATTATAATAAGCATGTAGAATACTGTAAACGTACTACATTTGGCTGTGTATTCTATTAAGCGCTTTTGGCGGAATGCAACTTCCGCTTAATCAAGTTCATCGCTTAATGCCATGCGCATATGTATAAGAATAGTCCCATTCAGGAATACGCTAATTCAAATCCACGCCAACTTGTTCAAAAACTAATTTCTGCCAAATAACGTACACACCAAATATAATACATTTACAGTAAATGGCAAAAAATCATTTTTAAAGTTACCATTGATTTGAATAATTAGCGTATTTCTGAAAGTGCCTATATGAATGGTATTTAGCAAAGTACTTGAGTTAGCGAAAGTGGGAGCTTTCCACCAAAAACGCCCAAAAGAATACACAGCCAAATGTAATACGTTTACAGTATGCCATAAGAGGTAGGGAGGATGATCATATTGGTGTAAAGGTCGCTTATTACAAGTGGAAAGAAGGTGTACTTAGTGCTTAATCAAAGGGGTTTACTTGCAAATTAATGCAGATGATACTGCAAAATTAAGGTTTGTAAAGTAGCATCTGTTGTTTTGATAAAACTGTTGTGACTTTCTGTAAGGAATTTATTTATGTTATGGTTAAAAATATTTTGCATGTATTTATCAAGTACCCCTTAATGATCAAGCAATTAAATTGTTTTGTTGCGTACTGCAGGGATATCAAAGGCTTTATCGAAAATATCAGACATTCTTCATTTTTTCCTGTTTTGAATTTTTATTCTTTTTCTTGGTAATGTCCTTGGAATAAGACCACTTTAAGATCTTTGTCTCCAGAAGTATGAAATATGAAATGAATATAAAACGGGATTACAAAGAAAGGAAAAAGGATGCAAATTATTCCAGTTTTTATCAGTTTTCCTTGTTTAGAAATGAACGTGAAGAACTTGCTGCATTTTGCTGTAATTCGAAATTATGGTACCTGCACTTTACTCCAAAATTTTGAACAGATATGCAAATTTATGATTTATGGAGTTTCCACTTAAATTCACCGAGTTCTCTTCATTTAAGATCTTTATTGTGTTTTAATTCAGAATATTTAATCTCTTAATCAGTGGCTTAGCCCGTGTTATCATATTTTACAGATTTGTTTAATCACTGCCAGTGCTCGGGTGTCTTTACTAGATGTTGAAAGTTACTTTTTTTTTCCCCCCTCTCCTCGGGACAACAATTATAGGGATCATATTTTGGTAATAATATTCTGTTGGATAAAGCTCTGCATTTAATCGGGTAATGCATTAATCTTAAGCATTATTGCAAAACATGATCCACTGTTACGCGAGTAGGTTTACACTTGTGCTTATGGAGCCACTGAGTGCTCGTCAGAATTTGAGCGGTCTTTGTTCGAATCACCGTTACATTACTGTCATATCGAGTGTTTCATCTTAAACTTGGCACGGCCTGGCCGAGAAAGCGCGATTTTCTCTCTTTCTTTTCCAGGCCGCATGCCCTTGAGCTTTCAAAGTCACTTTTTTGAGAGACCTTGCAATTTTTTCTTGAAATATAATATGGAAAGTAAAGATACCTCAGCATCATTTCTAAATGACCCGCGGGCGCAAAGTGTGGGGAGGTTAATGACGGAGTCTCGTTTTTACAGCGATATTTCACACCACAGATTATTCAATAAATTGTTTACCTGCAAACAAGACTGGAGAGTGAACAGATCACTTTCATGCAAGCAATGTCGTCCTGCAACATCATAGCATCTCATTTATTAGGGGTTACGTGATGTTTGTCAGCATCTCGGAGCAGAAATATGCCCACAATTTTGAATAAATTTGAATTTGAATTTTATTTCATGAATTGTTTGCAAGGTATTGCGATACTGCACCGAACCCGCTCAAGTTACCGTCAGCAAAAGAGACGATTTCAACAAGCTGTCAGCACTATTCAGGAGAATTGTCAAATGGTCACTTACAAGCCTTTCATCGAGCCCTCATGAAATCTGACCAAGTGACTGTTTTCTAACTATCGTGCTGTCAAAATTGGAAGACTGAAGATTGCAATTACATTACTAACAGGCTTTGTTAAAGAATGGTCCCCCCGTCTCAATGTTAAGGAGATGAACACTATGAAGTTACAGGTTTTTAATTAATGCATTTAACAGAAGTGAGGTTATTAAAAGTTTTATATCTGGGGAATGATATACTGTATCAAGCTTAAAAAATGCTAAGTGTTCAAGGAATTTTCATTGCAATATCGGTGTAAATCAATTGTGATTTTCCAAAGATCAAGAAATTTGGCTTTTCTTCAAACTTTGCTATATTGGTTCTAAGTTTATTAAGCAGCAACAATACTTGTGCAGATTTAAGATTTTTTTTTTTCAATTCGGTGCATTAATTCGTTGAAAAATGCAAATCTGTGATATATTTATATGAAACCCGGAAGCATTGTATTTTTTTTTTAAAAATGTATTCACTTGTTTCTAAGAATTTCACAAATGTTCAAGGTTATAATAAGAGGAAGTGAATGAACATATGAGTAAACAGAATACATAATTATATCAAATGAGCAAAATCTTTATCATATATATTCTAAAAGTATTGATGTTGTAAATAGACTCATAAGAAAGATTTATCTTTTCATTCAAAACATAATTCATGGCACTATAGATTTTTATTTATGTTTCTCTCACATCAGACGGTGTTCTAATCATAAAGTTCAAAGGCCTTGTCGAAACTCGAAGCAACTGGTGCTAGTTTCAGAAATGATAAAATTAAGTTTCAAAAAAAGATCAATTAATTCTCGGTTGATACACAGATAGAGAAATTAAGAACTTTCATATCTTGAGTATGTTAATTACGAGCTGTATTTATGTACAGCTAATTTGTTATCGAATTTACACTATTTTTACACCACGATAAGAAAACAAATTTCCCTTTGAAGCTTGTGGATATATTTTCGGAAGTTATATCAAAAGAGAGTTATGAAAACTTCACTTAAAAGTTGACCTGACCTTTATAAAGCTTCTGGGAAAAACGTAGTGTGAAATATGAAATTGAATGGGTCATAATGACTTCCTTAGTCAATCTCTCCCCCCTCCCTTCCTCCTGTCCCTTGAAATTGATTCCACGGTTGACGACAGGACCCATTGCACAAAGTACAAATTACCTTGATCTGCTCCCCCCAACACCCTCTATTTACCCTTGATTAGCGGACAGGGATAATTACAACCCGCTGAAGTGAAACTGACCATCAGACAGAAATTGACAGGGCCGGCCATTTTTCGGACAATTGGTCTCGGACATCTGATGGGGGCCATGGGAAGTATGGGAGACTCTGGCAACTTCATGATTTTTTTTCCCTGTTTTATTTTTGGCCTGCAACTTATGGGTCTGTTGTGTTTATTTAGGATTGACTGACTGACTGACTCAATTTTACAAGCCTGGGAAATTTGAAAATTGTAAAGCTTGATTTTTAAAGGATTTTAAGAATACTATTTTAAAATGAATTAGTATTTTGTTTTAAAAGTAGTATTTTGTTTTAAAAGTAACATTTAGCAACTTTTAATCATTAAAATTCATGCATTGTCTGAATAATATTAACATTTGATATTAAATATATTACCATATACCACCTGGATCAGAGAAAAACTTTATCCTAAGAAACTGATTCTCAAAATTTGCAGATTACCGTAGTAAAATGAGAGAGAGAGAGATAGAGAGAGAGAGAGAGAGAGAGAGAGAGAGAGAGAGAGAGACTATTGGTAACTACCTGTTGTTATTAATTAACACATTAAGAAGAGAAGTAATTAGATCAGTTTTAAAGAACTATGATTGCTTAAAATTGTGAGAGTTGTATTAAGACATCTGATATACTAGAGAGATGCAATTGAAAGTTTTTAATTTCTAGCTTAACTGTTAAGAAACCATCATCCAAAATGTCCTTAGGAACCTCAGATGTCCACCACTGGTAATTACTTAGATCTAATTGACCATTGTCAAATGAATATTGTCATGCTATATCTGGTAATTGTATTTTATTCTGGGAATCCTTTTCAAAAACGGATACAGATGAAACACTTTTTGGGGCAAAGAAATTTTGCTGGAAAGTCATCCTCAAAGGGTATATAGCTGTTTAATCAACAAACAGAATTATGTCTTTAACCTTAGCTTAAGGTCCATATCATTGAGTTTTAATGAACTAGAAGAGAAGATGTTTTAGAAAAATGTGAACTCAGCACTCTCTTGATGTTAAATCTTATCAAAGGGTTCAGTCTATTTGTCCAGTAAATAAAACTCAAACCTATAATGGAACCATCTGAAGATTGTCTCCAGTTGTGTTGGCCGGATTCTTTCTTGATCCATTTGGAAATAACATTTGTAACTCCATTTCATTTAATTTGAACTAAATTTAGTACTTTTCTTTAATTTGATAAAAAATTCTTTTGATACATGTAAATATTTTGTTCTTTGTTTGTTTGTTTATTTTTTTTATTGATTTATCACCTGGTCATTTTTAAATATATATTAGCAATTATATCATGCTTGAAGGTCATAAAAGGATATTTGTGTGGGTTTATAGATTGTGAAATTGAGTCTCTCGACTTACATTGTGATTAATTTCAATTGTGAGTATGCTAATATTTACAGATGCTTTGCTACCATGACCAGTCACGTCTGGCGCAGGAGATAACATTGTACACCATGTTTTTCAAAAGTCTGGGGAACCCAAGACGCACACGTATAACGGTAATTTCTTTTGTCGGAAAAGTTGATACTTTTGGAGACGTTAATGTTCATTACACATTAATATATTCACCTCATAAAGCATGTTTATTTTCCAACAAAGATATACCCATGAATAAAGAAGGTTGTTTTTCTCGTTCTTGAATTGTCGCTGAAATAAGTTTCGTCAGTTTCAGTTTACGGTACATTATTTCGGCACGTGCCTGCATGCACGTCGGGTTTTCCTTGTAACCTATTGGTCAGATGCACCTGATGGTAGGTAGTCCGTGATTCCCTTTGTCTGGTGTACTTTTGTAGCATCTCTGTTCGCACCTTGCACAATGCATGATTAGCATATAATGTAAAGTTATATAGTTATTAATTTCAAGTGAGGATTTTATCTCAAATAGTCTAAGCTTCTGATAATTGAAACTCGATGCTGAAAAAGTTACTAAAAGACACTTTTTTTGAAAAGAAAAGAGTTAACAAATACTTGCTAAATGCCGTGTCAACAGAATTAAAACTTTTTTAATTTCATTTTTAATTCCAAAAAAATTACTTTGGATTATGCCGCCCTACAAAATATATTAATTGCAGTCTTAAAATGTATCCATTTTTAGCCCTGGAGGGATTATCCAGTTTAATTTCATAATTTCATAATCTGGAGCCGATTCCAGTTTCTCTGAAGTTCTTTTGTGCTTTTTGTGCTGAGCTAGAATTTCAAGCCCGAACCAATTTTTACCTGTCAGACTGTTGAAAAATAATTGAAAGAACCATCAAAGTTTTAGGGGCCCCTTATTATCCAGATTTGTTTGTTTATACAGGTTCTCTATATTTTGAAAAAAATGTACGTGCTAAGATGAAGTGATATCTCCTGAATCAGAATGTCCACTGTTACAAACATATTCCATTATCATAGCAGAGAGATATCACATTTTACTTAAAAATAATCCCTTAAACATTTACATTTTCCTCCATATCTGTCCTTTTCCCTCATAAAAGCCATTTTTAAACCCAAGGACAATGTCTTGATCCCAAACTTAAAGTTCATGGTACCTTATAGGACAACATTCCCTCCCCCCCGAAAAGCTAGCAAGTACCTGTATCTTTAGTCAGGGGGACTTTCAACAATTGCAACCTCGTAATTGATAAGCAAGAAGCACTATAAGTTCCTTATTCTCAGAGGAAAGGTGATAAAAGGTAGATTGATGGCCCAGAGATATATGATTTTTCCTGATTATACAGCTTGTCCAAGATATGATATTCCATTCAATTCACCACATGAGGATGTTTTCCACACCAATCATTTATCATTTGTTCAGACAGAACAAATAACCAAACAAACAAAAAATAACAACATGAAAATTTGTATCGTATTAGCATGTGAGATGGTGGGCATTGCAGTCGGAGAGAACAAAATGTCCATTTGTCATTCAGGCGTGTCAGATTGTCCCCACTATCTTAGGTAATGCTAACGACTCGGAGCTGATAAAGTACGGCCATAAAGTTCCCCGACGACAGCGCTACAGTAAGGGGCCCATACTGTGCCCGCCATACAATATCTGTAAAAGATACTAACATTGGACTGTTCACTTCCTCACAATGATTTGTCCTGAATTCATTCATGGTTCTGTCTTATTTTTTTTTTTGTCGTTGAATTGAAATGAATGCACTTTTAGGTTGTAAGGTCAGCAATAAAATGCAATGTTAGAGTTATTAATTTGTTATTTATTCAAAATGTAGAGTTTTTAGAAGTTTTAACATACATATTTTAAAGAGGTGGATGTTGCACACAGAGAGAGAGAGAGAGAGAGAGAGAGAGAGAGAGAGAGAGAGAGAGAGAATATTCAAAGGGTATCAAAATTCCTAAACAAAAGTGTTTAATTTATAAAAGTTAGGACTTTTTCCAACTTTTATTATTCTTGTTTAATTATTAGTTCATGTTGCCATTTATTTTGGCAATTCGAGTTCACCGACTTGGAAGCAGTGCGTGTCACTTCTTCATTTTGCCTGACAATCCTGCCTTTGTTTCGATCATTTTGTTTTGTTTTAATGAAGAATTTACTGTACGAAATTTTGGCACCAATGTATCAATTAAGTCCCAACCCTTGAAGATCATAAATACAGTTAATAGAAACTGATCAAAGATAACAAACCCTAAGACAAAAGACGTAGGTATACATTTAAAGAAAACGGATTTGGAAGAATTGATTGAGAATATACAAGACTCCCCCAGAACGGGAAAAAAAAGGCCCCAATTCAACATGTAACAACCAGTTAGAATGAGATAGGATTAAACTCCCGAAGATGATATTCTCATTTCTTTTGTCACCGATTTCAGAGCCAGCTCTTTTCTCTCTCCCTGCGTCAGCGGTCAGGGCAAACAATGACACGATTCTACGGCCGATAAGAAAAAAAGGTAACAGTTTCCAAACACTTGGACAGAATTCTGCATTCGCTTCAACGCTCATCGATGCCGATCTCTTTAAATTCAGTCAGAGAAGAATTTTTGCCACATGCAAACTGTTCTTGATCAGATGTGATCAACTTACGGGCCCCGTTTTATTCAAAGTCATTGATGTAAAGTGACCTTATAGATAATAAATAATTTATCGTCATTTTCTATCATTTTCGGTAGCCTATTTTTTTTTTCTTCTTCTTTGAGTGTTCGTGAGACAGACTCTCGTCATTTAAAGTTAAATTCCTTTTGTCTTTTGCGTGAAAGATTTCGGATGAAGGTATTTGACCTTTAATAGAATTCAAATACCAAAACTGAGAGATTCCGAATCAGAACTTTGGAATTAAGAAATACAATAGTTTTTCTTCTTGTCTTTATTACCTATTTTGAATTTGGAATTTTCTCACAAGTATACATGCTTTCTAGAGTTGCAGCCCGAATGTTTTTTTCTCATCACTTTTCAATGGGTTACTAATGTTCTAAGCATTAGTCATTGACTCAGCTGATGTCAAAAGTACTGTTTACAGGTCTTTTCTTTTTGTCTGTGTGAGGTTTGAAATTGACAACTGGGCTCAAATACCAACTCATCTCATGAGAAGATATTTTATTCTAGCTAGTGCATGAAGATAGATTGAGGTTTATTTGAACAATCAAACTTTTACTGAATTTTTTCATTGCAAGATATATGTTTATTTGGAAATGTTTGGATTACATTTATATAAAACAAATGTAGTATGAAAGAAGCATGCATGCAAGTCAAAAGATAAATAAATGCTTATAAAATATGAATTTGCAGATTTTTTTTAAAGAATTGCTTATTATTTTACATTTACGTCATGTCATAAAAGATTTTTGACCTTTAGTCTACATTCGGAGTTGACACTTATTTTTGGCATATTAAATAATTTGGTCATATGAAGAAAGCCCATATCAAGATGGTATGGTATTATTTGGAACTTAAATGATTATAAACTTGCCATTCTTATGAATTTAACGGTAAAATTTGAAGCTCTTGCGATTAGTTACACTATAATGTAACACAACTGGCTAAATCTTTGAAGTAAAAGTCACGAAACGTTATGCTATTTCAACTGTCGCCACTAATTAAAACCCTATAATTTTCTTCTCTTAAATTCGTGCAGCAGAATCATATTGCATTATTTATCATAAATTATTCATTCCGATTTCCATAGAAAATGCAATGTAAAAAAAGGACTCAAGTTGTAAGGGGAGATTTGTTATTTTGTGGTTAAATTTCCCAAAATAAAAGTTGCTAAATATTTTTAGGTTTTTTTTCTGCATGTTTGTTCCTCCTTTATCCCCCTAGACAGATTTAATTTCACAAAAAGATCATAAATCATCGGCGTAAATAGAATCTTTTTTTTTCATTGTGATGTCATCACATGGTGTCTCCCTATATACTGCTAAAAATTATTTTAAATCATCTCTTTTTATATAATGTATAATTTGATGTTAAATGTGCACCTGCTTCAATTTTGTTTGTTTTTTTTCTTTCAAAGATATTTATCATTATCTCTTTTATTCAAATGCGGATATATATTTCTGACAGAATGCAATATCATGTTTGGTCTTACGTATAGTGTCCCATTTTATTGAACTTCATCAGGTTTACTGAATGTTAACTGTACTTTTAATTTAATCAAGATTTTTTAAATGCTAAAAAGTCCAGAAAATTCAGATTTTTTCATTTCAGAATTTGCGAGAAATTGTGAGAAAGTTCTAGCATGTTTTATTGGCTAATTTATATGGACATCTTTCAAGATTGCCCATGATCATCTAAGAATTGTTCGAAGACAAATGGGGAGAAATTTCCCATCACTTGATCCTTGGAGTCATAATCTGTTATCATGTTAACTTGTGTTCTCACAAGCCGCATCAATACGATACTGATTACTTCATACTTCGACCCCAGATCGCTACTCAATTTCCCAATGAATGTAATAGCCCGAGTTTTAACCCTCGTTCAGCTTGCATCTTTTGTACTGCTGCCTGTCATTCTCGGAGATTTTCCCAGTCCTGGGCTTTTCAAAAAAGAGCGAAAAGAAAAGAAATAAAAAAGCTGAAGAAAAATCAGAAGAATTAAGAGAAGATAGAGAGAAAAAATAGATAAACATCAGGAATAATGACTTTTTAAAATGGCAGAAAAGTCTTGCAGCGATTTTTCACACGGGCTCCGAAAAAGTTATTGTTTTAACGGTGACAGGGTTTTTACTCTGACAGTAACATGGGTGTTCTCCCAGGTGGGGAGGGGGTCAAGTTTCGCCCTGCCGATGAATCTGTGATGATATCTCAGAAGCATTCTTATGGTTGACTCTGTCACAATTAAAAGTCAGAGAAATTGTTACTCTAGCCATGAAAGAGTGGTGTCGGTTTCACAATACTGTCGATAATTATCGGGTGAAATCAATGAAATGCATAAACTGTTCTGAAAGTGTGATCATGGGTAGGTTTGTAGCGATTTAACCGCAGATAAAGCATGAATTATGGGATACCCATACAGTTGCTTTCACTTTTGTTGCACTCTTAAGACTTTGAAATATTTTAAAACGTCATATAGATCTCGAATTTAAAATTTCAAAATAAAATTGCCGGTATAATAGATTTAGAATATTATAATAGTTGATTTAAATATGAACATAATTTGCATTGCTCTCTCTCTCTCTCTCTCTCTCTCTCTCTGATGTTTTATGAAAATACACATTATTTTAATGCTATTGAATTAAGCTTGTTGTGAAAAAATCTTTTCACTGATATGTTTTTACGTGTTGTCTTTTAAAATTCTAACTTTCTGCTAATTCAAAAATGGTTGAACTTGACCAGATTAGCAAATATCCTTGACTTAATTGAAGTCTGTTTTTCATTTCAAGGTCATTTTATATAGCAACAACAAAATTAATTTGATACCAGCTAAAATTTATTGGTCTTGTATAAACATAATTATTTTGAAGAGCTGTTCTATGCTAGAAAGTGCTTCAAACTTCAAAATCAGCCAATGAACATCAAGAAGATTTAATTTGAATTAATATTTTTTCTTTTTCTGTTTTTTTCTTTAAGGTGAAACAATAAATATCTCTTATTTATTTGGAATTTTGAAATGATGATGTAAGAACAGCTGAATTATTAAGAAAATTTGATTGAATACTGGGAGATGTTTTTTAACTGGTCAAATTAAGATATGAATTACTACAAATTACTTAACATTGGGGCATAAGTTACCTGAAAGTATAATTACAATGAATTCATTGTCCAAAAAAAAAGAGAAGATTTAATTATTAATGGTAACCTTTAATTCTTATTTGATCATCATCTGGATAAAAATCCCCCTTAATGTTATTTTCAGACACTTAAGTAAAATTATGGGTCCTCTCTGTATGGTATTTAACTCCGAAAATTTGGTCTTACGTCTGTTTCTCCCGTGAAATTACGGCGATTTCCTAATAGCGTTGAAGATTTGGAGGAAACTGTTCCTATTATGCCCTGCCCTGTGCATTTGCAATTGATTGGAATTTGATTCTTGTTCGCAATTTGATTACCTCTGATTTCCGTTGAAACCATTTAATTACAGTAGGTAATGAAATTTTTCCATGGAAAACCTCGACTCATCACCTGAAAAAAAGGAACAAATGAGGAAAACGAGCCCGAGATCATCTTAAGATGGATTCTTTTTTCATCCACGACGGAATTATTTTTCTCTTCTCTGCTTGTGAAATAAAGAATGGCTTTTCCCTTCATAATGAAAATTAGTTGTATGGTGGTTTGTTTCTTTTATCATGACAGAAAATCTGGATAGAGACACATTGTAGGAAGAATTTTTTTTGTGTGTGTGTTGCGCCTTTTGTGTGCGCTCTGATTTTGTTTAGTGATATAAAATAAATTTGGTTTTTGATTAGTAATAGCGGTTAATTTTCAATTACTAGCAAGAAAAATTTTCAATTCATTTTTGCTCACTCAGAGTAGATAATACTTTTGATGATATCATCGTTTTAAACAAAAGCCCCCAAAAATTGAAAGATTTCTTTATTTCACATTAGGCACACGGAAAAAAATAAGATTTACTGGACTCTTAGCAAAATTATCTAATATATATAAAAATATGTGTTTTTGGCCCGAAAAATTCCCCTTAAATTGATATGCTAAAGTGATCATGGGAATTTGTTGAGTAAAAACCCTTGGAACAATGGATAAGAAATCGGAATAGGTAGACAATGGATAAGAAATTTGCGGGCGCATTGTTGCGGTCTTTTCCGTGTCTCAGTCGGATTGTTATCAAATCACTTATCATATATCCCAGCTCCAACTGTTTTTCTATGAAGCTCTATCTTTGACGCTATCATTTTTATATTAATATCATAAAACAGGAAATTTTGTTGTAAAAAAAATATTGAACAATTTATTACTTGTTGCTATCCCCCCCCCCCTCCCTTTTTTACATGATCACCTACTTCAGCTCTCTGGGAAAGTATTTTTATTTTTAAAGTTTATGAAGAACAATTTTTTTGCCATCTTTTATCTTAATAAAGGTGTATTGTGTTATTTGATGCTATTCTTTAAGATTATGTATTATATCTATCTATTCTATTGAATAAAATATGACTAATGTACATTTAAGATTTTGAGCATCAGTAATTTTTAGTTTAGAGATAGCAAATTAAAAATATAAAATTTCCAGCTGTTACTCTCTCAGTCTAAATGCCAAATTGAAAAAAAAATCATCAAAAATAGATATTGTTCCAATGACATTTGATTTGAAAAGAAAAGACATTTGAGGCAAAATTAAAAATCATGATGGATTCTGCGGACAATCGAATTGTGACTGTTGCCAAAGTTTGAGAATCTTGTGTCTCTTTCTTTGCCTCTTTAGAACTCATCCAAAAAAACAATTGCCTTCTCAATATCTGAACTGATTTAATAGAGACATGGGATCAAGTGAAGTAAAAATATCTTTTCTCTTTTCTGGCCGTACAGTGTTAAAGCTGAAAAGAAAGTTGTCGGGGAGAATCCATATCCCCCCATTGAGTATATCGATGTTTCGGGCTAGCCTGTAATTAAAAACAATTAGCTACTCACTTGAGCGCCATGCAACTTGCAAATATGAACCTAATTGACTTATTTCGGAACTGATTTTTTTCCCTTATAAGTAAACAAAATTTGTTAATTGTATCTTTTCAGGGGTTTGTTGAGATGGTATTGATGAAATGGAAAACAATTCTCGGTCCCAGCTGCTCTTTTTCCAGCCTCGTTGAGATTACACAGGTAATTTGGCATTTTTGACAATGACTTGAGAAGCTTGTCGGAGATGTCTGAACAAAATGAAGTTTAAAATTCTCAAATACTGATCTTTTGAAAACTCAACTCTTGATTCAAATAAACTCTCCCCTGCCCTTAAAAAAGAGAAAGTTTTTTTTTTCTTTAATGCAGTTCTCCATTTCTCCAAAAGGCCTACACCAAAAGTTTGTTCTCCATTGATCTAGTTTCTGTTTATTGAAATGGAATCAAAGTGAGATTGCAAGTTAATGATATAGGAAGAGGAACAAATATTTCTATACATTTAGATTCCAATTTTAAGGTTTTGCTTTTATTTATGAATTCAAAACACCTTTCAGTAAAGTTGTCACTACAAACAACATCAGTTTAAAAGCTTTTTTTTGACATCCTTTAAAAACATGATACAAGAGGTCAAAATTTTGAAGAGAATTAAGATTTGATGATACATGTAGTAAATACTAACCGGTATTTATGATCCTACTTTGTCTCAAAATTAACAATTAACATCAACAATCATAATAAAGATATCAGCAAGACAGATTTTAATTACTGAAGTAGAAAGTAACTTTTGAATTGTCAAATCATGCAAAAGGGAATGTAAACTCTTGTTCATTAATTTCCATCAAGTCTAAGTGTCATTATAACCAATGATGCCACTTTGTCTGTTCGTGATTTTTTGGCATGACATTGAAAACAAGTGGGTTGGGGGTGGGGGGTGCAGAAAAAATATACTCTTGAATAAAAGTGCCCCTTGGGAAGACATTGTCAAGGGATAAGTGTATGTATGTCACTGAAGAATCAATTTTTATTCCTTGAATTTGAAATCAACCTGTTTGCTTTTCCTTTGTTGAGTTGATGATAAGTATATGCAAATTGAACGGTAGGTCACTTTTAAAAAGAGATTGACTCTTTCATAGGGAGTTTATTGGGCAACACAATGTGAAAAGACGATACATTGTTGCCTGATCAGATCAGTTTTTAATGAGATTCATTGGAAAAAAATTTCAATTAAAAATTCATTGGCTCTTAAAATTGAGTGTTACTGTTTTGTTGGCATTGATTTGATTCGTTGAATGTGATCAAACTTGAACTATATCAGAATCTGTAGCCATCTCCAAGAAGAGGAAAGAAAAGAAATTACGTTTGTAATAGTTTGGTAGAAAAAATAAAGCGAGAATTGGATGCTGACATTTTAAAATTTGCATTTAATCTTGATGAAGCAAACTTTTCTATTGATCATCTGAAATTGTATTTATTTAGTATACATATCACTGAATATTAAAAAGAAGGGATTTTTTAGCAAGAAAAAAAAAAACGGTGAAGTGCGTTGGGGCTCGCAATTTTTATCTGTCGAGAGCTATCATCACGGAGCTTCGTATTTAAATCGTCAAAAGCCGTTATAATGAGTATACTTAGGGCTCCATAAAATAATTATTTACTCAAAATAAGGCATTTAACTGTAATAAAGATAAGATTGGTACCAATGTTATTTCAATGGTGTGCATTCAAGACTGTTTGTAGAACTATTTCTGGATATGATCCATATACAAATTATCATTTCATTTTACCTGACTTTGAATACTTTAAATGGTCATTGATAATTTTAGTATCAAATATTTGGGAGGAAGAGATTAGGAAGGGTTTAAGAGGGTGGGAATTTGGATGCTTTGGGAAGGAGATCGGCAGGATGTTAATTATGATGAAGATCTTTGATTTCATATGATGCAATTGGCTCATGATTAACTTAGGATGTGTTAAAGAAAATTGGCCAAAATCAGGCCCCCCCCCCCCTTCCTCCCCCCGAGAGAGAGAGAGAGAGTCAGAGAGAGAGAGAGAGAGAGAGAGAGAGAGAGAAGGAGAGGGAGAGAAGGAGAGAGAGAGTCATAAAGAGAGAGAAAGTCAGAGAGAGAGAGAGAGAGAGAGAGAGACTTCATTGGTAAACAATCAAATAGATTGATAAAACTTTTTCTCATTATGGATTAATTGGGTGATTATACAAATAGAAGTTCGTGTAACAGTTTGATACTAGGATTTGCTTGATCGTCCTGTTTGTAAGATTATACCTTACGATTCAGACACACTTTAACTTTTCAAGCATTGAATAACATTTCAAGCTAATGTACAAACACTTTGTTTTTCTTTTATTTCTATTATTTATTTGATACTGGCATCTTCCCAATAAGGAAGCAACACTGAAAAGAAGAAGGTTTTCCATTTTTTTGGTCTTTTTCCATTATTTTTCCTTTTTTCCAAGTAAAATTTTTGTTTTTTTGCTGTGCAACTACCGGGTTTGGTTTGACTTATATATTCTAACCCTGTGCAATTTTGCATTAGATGTATTCAATCTACAAAAAAAAGTGCCTGTATTCATAATGTTAGTTACCAGAATTTAACTCTTTGTTATGTTTTACCGGCTATTTAATTGAAGATCTGTTTTCCATATGCATTAAGAAGATTCAAAAGAGGCGGGGTTATATGGCTACAGTTGATCAGTGTTTCAGCTCGATAACAAAAGAATCAAATCGAAGAGACAATTGCTGCTACCCATTTCTGTTCATGTTCTTTCATGCAAGCTGAGACTTTTATCTATCATTCTGTATACAAAAAAAAAAAAAAATTAAGATTCTATACATTCTTTTAATTAGTAAGCTTAAAGAAACTGAAGAGGGTACCATTGAAATTTTATTCACCAAGTAATAAGGTCTGCAACTTTGTTGTTGATGGTCCTTAATATTAAGAACTTGGTGACAGTTTGAGTAGAGGAAGAGAAAACAAAAAAAGAGAAATTCGAATGTTGAGTAAAACAATGACTGGCTGTCAGTTGCCGGGTGAAAATGACCCCGTGGTTCACCAAGAAGACACAACAAGTAGGTCAAGTTGATTTTTTTTAAGAATTTGAATTTTTATTATTTTCAATTTTTTTGTGTTCTGAGAGAGAGAGAGAGATTATATTTTGGTAAATTAATGCAGCATTATATCATTTTTTTTTTGTTGTTGGAAAGAAGTATTTTTCAAATTTGAATTATTTAAATTTTAAAAAAAAATTGTTATTTAACAATGTTAGAAAGAAAAATCATGGTATTTTTTTTACTTTTTAGCTAAAATTAAATTACCAATCTAATTAGTTTAAATTTCAAAAAGTTCTTAACATCTTAACTCTGCATTCGCAACCTTGCAATATCTTTCAGACAAGATAAAGAAAACAAACTTTCCCATGTTCTCTTTTTAGAACTAAAGTTGTTTCTTTTGAATTTCAATTTAATTTTTTTCAAAAGAAGGTTAAAAACAGAGCTTTTGAACAGAAATAGAGTATAGAATAACATATTTAACCAGCCAAGCAAAGTTTTTTGCTTTTCTCCTAAACAAAAAAAATGAAAATCCGACACTAGCGATGGTGAAGTGATGGCTAAAGCCGATGTACCTCTTTTTAAAGGCAGCACTCAAAAACATTAAAACAAGTGAAAATTGAAACTATTTGGCTTGTCAGGAGTTATAAAGAGAAAAGTCCAGTGTTTTGTTTATAGAAAGGATGTGAAACTTTTCAGGTGGCAAGATGATACAATGGGAAAAAAGTCAGTTTATGTGGAGGATAGGTGTAGCGAATTTTCCTACGCACCCCGTCGCCTCTCTTTCAGCATGAAAGAAAAATCTACCACTCGATCTCTTGGGGTCTTTAAGAGTGAAAAATGTTACAAGAAATTTATCGGCCCTGTAATCTCAACTTGTTTTTCCTTGAGGTGCATGAGAGAATTCCTTAAAAGCGTGAACTGTTCTTAAAAGTTAGTATCCAAATGGACTGATTTATTGTCTCTGGGCTGCTTTGGAGATAGGAAACGTGTGATTGGATTTCACCATCCTTTACGCACTTCTACCAAGACTTGAAAATGCACATCGGATTCGATTTCAGCTCTGCGCACAATTTACCTCTTTGCCTGTCGCAATAAGGTGATTTTTCAACTCCTCGTTGCTCAATAAATACCTTTTTCCATTAAAAGAAAATTTGAATTTGAAAAAACACCTGAATTTTTTTTTTTTACTTCTTGAAGTGACGAAAATTTATGGTGAAATTGTGAGATGTTGAAATGCAAGCACTTTTCTTACGCCTGAAATAAAAGGCAGAGGAATAAAATAAATACATTATACAAATGACCAGCAAAGTTATCCCCCTTTTCATTATAGTTTAAGCGCACGAAACCGATTCAGATTTCTCGTCGGAATGTAATACTGTCTTTTGCTGGTCGTAGAAGGTGCTACTTGGTCCCAGCAATTAAAAGTAAAGAAAGCAATCGCAATCATCGCATACTTTTTTTTCGCTTTAAGCAAAGAAGGTGCAAAGAAATAAATAATGTACGTTAAAATTCGGGCAACAGTGTTTGATAGCAGATCATAGCCTCTGATATCTTACTGTAAAAAGACACAAAAAATTGTGAAATTCAAAATCGGGACTCTGATATTTCAATCCCCGTAAAAGTTTGGCATTGCTGTGCCCCTTTGTTCTCTTTGTTTTGAACAGTATGAGGTAAAAACTTGAGAGTAGAAGTTTGATGTTGGTATGGGAAATGATAATGTTTTACAAGATTTCATCTACTATAATATTTGTTTTTTTTACCATTTTAGACCCCCATAAAAACTGATGCTTTGGCTAAATTTTTCTCTTTTGATTCTTTCTTTCACCACCAGAGGCATCAGGTATAAAGGAAACTATTGTATTAAACAAAATTGAAAAGTCGAAAACGAGAATGTTAAGAAATAGAGAGATTTTTAGCAAAAAATTTGAAATATAAAATTGGATTCAATTTCGTTTACATGTACCATATTTAGGTTTGTCACAAGCTATTAAATAGACAGTCTAATGTTTGCTTGTTCATAACTATCACTGCAATTATGTAATTGACCAATTGCATAAAATCACTGTTTTGTCAAATCGAAGGTTGTTGGGTTTTTTTTTTTTCAAAATGAACCATTCATGCAGATTAACTAAGTCTTTAGTAAAAGGTTGAAATTATTTTTGTACCTCTTTTTATCAATGTGTTAAATAAAGCTTGCCAAATTTTGAAATTTGCCCATATATCTATAATTATAGGTATTTAACTGATGTTGTGATTCTTCATATCAGTAATTTGTGTGAAAGAGAGAAAGCTAAAAAAAAAGATTGCGAACTTGCGAGTATTGAAAAAAAGGGTGTAACACACTGACAGTGTCTTTTCGATCGGGTCTTCCCTTTCCATGCAATGCCCACGGTGTTGTCAAAACAGATAATTACAGAAAAATAATTTCACTGGCTAATTTCAATCAATTTGTCTGTGAATAAAAAAGGATTTAACTCTCCTTTTCTGAACCCGATGGTTGTTAAATTTTTCGAATGCCTTGAACTTGTAATTTACAGTAAAGTAATCCCTCTTCAATTGGCGAAGATTAACTGTCATATTTTCTGAAAGCTGTTGATATCATCTCCATAATAGGGCTCATTTTCTCCCCAAGTTTCATTTCAATTTTCAAAATGGATTTGGCATTGAGGAATTCTTCATGAGAATTCGATGCCTTTTTACTGATGTTTAAAGTCAAAGCAGACACTTCTCATTATGAACAATCATTGTTGAATTCATTGAAATTAAGAGTGATAAATTACCATTACTGGTGTGGGTTGTCTTCTTTTGTGACTTGCACTGTAAAAGGGTACATGTTTATTCAACTTCAAAGAGGTCATTTTTAATACGGAATATACGTTTTTGATTTTCTTCAGTGACCCAAATGTTAACATTGGAATAAAAGAAAAAGGAAATATGACAACATGTTAAAATTTTTTTGTTATTATTATTTTTTTTCTTTTCATTCATTGTATAGACTTATCATTTTGATAACGCCACAATTTAAAAGGTATGTTAAATACATTTAATTCGGCAAAGGTGAGTCTTTGGGAATTTTTCCTTTACAGCTTTTTTTTTTGTGTAAGATAATGTGACTCCTCACAAATTAGCAGCAGGAAAATAGTGGGCTTGGATTTCTAATCTTGCACCAAATTGACAAATAATTATACGGTCCCATCTCGAAAGTTGTGAAAGTGTCGCTATTCCAATGGCTTTAAATAAGAGAGAAGCAGACGAGTGTAATGTTTTCATTTATATAAAAAAAAACCCTGTGCCATACAATAGAATAAAATTACACTCAACCAAAATATTTTCATTGACTTTTGAAAAGACATAGCTGGAATTAAACAGGCTTTAGTCATAGATTGATTAAATTTATTTTCCCAGCAACTTGCAACTGTTTTCTGCAAGCCTTAACAAGATGATCCTTGATTTGTCATCGTGAGATTTTTTTTGTCCTCTCTCGACAATGCATCGAGTCAATTTCCATTCACTCATCTATCTATCGGAGCAAGCAGCGACAAAAGTCCTCGGAAATTTAACCTGCATCTCGATCACACCTGAGTGGCTGGCGAGAGACAAAAAGTTGACACACGATGCAGAAACACCGCTATTGTTCATGCCCCCTCTTTCTTCAATTCTATTTTTTTTTTCTTTCTCCTTTCTTTCTTCTTTCCCCCTCCCCCTCCCAAAAACAAAGTATAAGTCCACTAGTAAATGCAGCTTCCACTTTAAAAGGTTTTGAACAATTTCACAAGTCACATCCAACCTTTCAGAAGTTTTTCTTTTTTGAAGTTTCAAGAAGAGAAGATTTTTTTTTCTTCTTTTAATGAAGCCGTGACAAAGAGATTTTAGGAGAAAATTGTTTTCTTTGCCATTGAGAGCGTTTTAATTTTTATGATGCCTGACGCTATGGCCGCCTCTGATGTGGATGTGACAGACATTTCGGACAACGAATCTGAAAAGTCGAGTGATTCTGATTTTAGTAACACCGAAACAGGTCAGATAATTTATTTGTCACTTTCTTTGATTTAGTCACAGTACTCTTAAGGTCAAACAAAAGGTTCATTTTTTTTTTACTTTTACTTTATGAAGGAATCTTTCCTTAGGAAAGTGGAAATATGTAAGAAGGGAGAGGGGTTAAATGATAACAGATTAAGGGGTGTTTTAATAGAACTAATATTTAATTCTGTGTTAAAGGGGGAAAAGAGGTTGTCATTTTATCTCTATGAGATGAACTTGAAAATGAGGGAAAGTATTTTTATCGTTAGGTTGAATAAAGAGGTATATGGAATTGAAAAAGACCTGAACTAATTAATTAAGTTTTGAATGGGGGGGGGGGGAGTGTTTTATATAAATGATGAAAGTTGAAAGATTCTAAGTAGGGAAATCATGTTATCCTCCTTAATTCAAATGGGGAAAAGGGTGGGATTATTCAATAATGTAAAGAGGAAGCATTAATAGAGGAAATTATGATGAAAGAGAAATGGAAAATGTGAATATTAAGAAATATTACCAGGGGGTGGGAAAAGTGAATCCCTCCTTAAGTTTAAAATGATTATGAGCAGATGGAAATTATTTTTTTATTTAGTGCATTAGAATTTTTACCCCTGGCCAAAAGAAATTGTTGAATCTTCCTAAAAATTTCATTGACAATCTTGAACTTGGCAATTTTGATACAGTATTTTAAGCTCACGTTGCCAATGTCAACAGTATAAAGAAAGGTCATTGAAACTTTGCTTCATTGAACTAAAACAATCCCAATTACAGTTAAAAATTCTATAGATTTATTAGTAAAGGGATTTCAGAATTAGATAGAGTATATGGAAAAAAAAAATGTTGGCGATCCTTTGGTCTTTTTGAAAGCTGCATATTTTTTTCGGAGGTCCTTTTAAACTTGGAAGTTTTTATAATATATATCTTGATTTGCTTGCTATGATAATTTGTTTTATCACCTCCCATCTGAAACACTTTGTTGCTTATGTTTCTCAATGATCGTAGATCTAGTTTCTTTTTGATTGTTCACTACCTGCGACAAAAGGGCTTCCAAATTCGAACCTTTGCTTGCCCAGGATCAGTAAAATAAAACGTTTCATCAGATAAGGCCGTTTAATGGAGCCCCTGTCGACCATTGTTCTTGCTTAATATTAGTGTCTCAATTAGTATTGTCGGGCAGTGCGAGATGGCATCTCGGAATGAATTCTATCAGCTAAGGTGAACCATACCTCCAGTTTGATTTTATTGGGGTTTTTTTTTTTTGAGGAAAATATATTTTACTTTGACAAACAACTAATTGAACAGTGTCCAAATAACATTGTTCCATAAAATCCCATTCATTTACAGCCATTGTTATTGTGCACTTAAAGAGTTTAATTTTTTTTTTTTGGAAATGCACTGCAATCAAACTTTAAAGCTTATTAATACATTACTCTGAATCACCAATTTGGATGCTCCTATTAAGGTAGCATTTGAGAAAGAGCCATATAAAGTGATAAATTGAAAATTCTCAGGTGAAAGTCAAATTTTTCAACTTTTTGCACTTAGTTCTTTTTTTTTTTTTATCCTCTTTAGAAAAAAGAAATCGTAATGCATTGGTACTTATTGTATCATGGAAATTCCAAGACTTGAATTACAGCAAGGTGTTTATTTTTTGCCCATTTGATTCTTCTTTGGTAGCAGCCTGCTATGAATGCTTTTTTCTCCGATGATATTGTATCGCCCAAGATATATCTCCTTACAACTGTATCTAAATTGGAGGCTGCAGAATGCATTTTGCAGTGCTTATCTGATATTCAATGCATGCGACAGACACCGGTGCAAATGTTTCCATTATATCGCTTGGGGGGCATTTGCCTACGAAAGTTTTCAGTGAAACTTAATCGGGTGAATTGAATATCCATTTAAGAATATAATCTCTGTTTATTAACTTCTGAAATGAGCCTTTTATAACAGTGCCATATATGTAACACAATTCACTAGGTGTGGAAAACTTGTTGATTTCATCCATCATGTTAAGAAATGAGTAAATGAGAAGTCTTTTAAGTTGCACAAATGGTAGAAATTGCATTTCGAATGTTTTGAATGTAGAAATTTTAAATGAAAAGCGGTTTCAATATCATTTTTACATAATTATGTATTCTGAGAATGAATCTCTCTTTCTCTCTCTCTCTCTTTCTCTCTGAGACTGTCTGTCTGTCTCTCTCTCTCTCTGACTTTCTCTGTCTTTGTCACTTTCTTTCTCTCTCTCTCTCTCTCTCTCTCTCTCTCTGTGTGTGTGTGTGTCTCTCTCTCTCTCTCTCTCTCTCTCTCTCTCTCTCTCTCTCTCTCTCTCTCTCTCTCTCTCTCTCTCTCTGTGTAGGCATTCTAACATCATCATCACTGTATCCAACTCAGTGCAGAAACACCGGTTAAACAAAAATGAAACTAGATCCCCTCTTTATCGGAGTGTTGCCCCCACTTTCTTTTTCTTTTATTAAAAACTCAGTTTCTGGTCAATTACAATTTAACGAATCTGATAATATCCAATCGGTGTGCCTCTTGCACTCGCATACAGGGCCTGCTGATGCTGCCTGCCTAGAAAAGAAGAAAGTTTATCTTTATGAACTGAATAAATCTTTTTACAAATATCAAGAAATCAACAGAATCTATTTTGCTATCTTTAATTCAAGCTTGACTTTTGACTTTGATGCAAAAAAAATGAGAGGAAGTGTGGAGATAAGATGTATATAGGGGCATTACGTTATCGCCCCAAAAAATCATAAGCGCCGTTCGTTGGATCAGCACGTCGGGGTTGTTTATAGCGGACAGTGTGGAAGGAACTAACGACCAAAATGAAAGTACACACGAGGCCCCTGCAGTGGGACGACCAATTTTCAACAGAAATCGGCTCAGATCGAAGCCGAGATAGCACAAAACAAATAGCATCAGAAAACATTTATAATAAAAAATATACCCAGGGATGATGTATATTTATTTCTCTTTGGCATTTTGTTCAAATGTGTATCGCGATTGCGTATCATTCTTGTATAGGGGGTAGAGGAACAGGTGGGGGATTACGAATGGGGGAGGGGGTCGTAGACACTCAGGCTGGACAGATAAACAGATAAGGCTTCCTCTTCCGTAAGAACGTACCAGAGACTAATGACCTTTTGAAATTAACATCTGAAATTAAAAAAGAAAGATGATTTTTAGGGAAAGCCTTTGATTATCTTTCAATTCGTTGGTAGAGGGATTTCTGTAGCTTGTGTTCTTCCTACGTGGGGAACTGAACGTTTTACTCATTTACTCGGAATTATGAAAATCTTCAGATCAGCGATAAGCTGATTGAAACAAAATTTAATAAAGCAAATGGCAGATTATTTAATTTTCTGAAATAGGATGATTTCTTTAAGAGAACGGACTTCACTTAGTCATTCAGACTCGTGTCTCACTGATTCGTCTTTGATAACTCTTAAGTTTAATATTTAAAATGCAGTATAAAATGAGTCTTATAATCAAACACTTTGAAATCTTTTACTTTTTGATTTTGATAATACATATGTACTTAATTTATTTTTTAATCCAATAAAATGATGATTCATTGCTAAAACACCAATTTTGATTCAAATGAACAAATGATCATAAAAAGTTGTACAGAATTTTACAACAATGCTTTGTTCTAACAACAAGTTAAGTATTCAATTTTTTTTTTCTATCAGAATGCTAAATTTTTTGTGCTTGTTGATGCAGTTAAGTTCATACCCATTGTATTTTTCTATCCTATCTGATCACATGATCCTGAATGGCCTATCAGAAACCCTATCTGAAAAGATTTAAAATAAACTTTATCAGGCGAGATGTGCGATGCGACAGTGCTTTCTTATATAAATTCTGATAAAGTGCCGATTTGGGATCTTTAAATTTTTTACAAGAGGCAAAATTTTTATCACTCACATAAGATAGCATTCAACTGTCTTAAACTCCAAATGGGCTTCAACTTTAACAAAGTGTAAAAAAAAAAAAATCCAGAAAAGATAAATTATGAATTACATGAAACTGCTGAATTGATTTTTTTTTTTAGAATACTAGTAGGGGAATGAGTTTATTTTGTTAGAGTATTCTATTGTGTGATGAAAGTTACAAATGCAGTTAATGGTGATTAAAGTTTTCTAAGTTGCAGTAAAAATGCTCCGTGCATCATTAAGTTTAAATGCTTCTGAAACATAAACAGGGTTTTACGGAAGGTTAACTTTTATTGGGAGTTGGTGGCAAAGTGTCGCATTAATTCCTTTTCTAACTCGCACTATATATGGGTGAAAACATCGGCATCAATTAGAGAATTCAATTTCTCCATTGCTAGAACCCGAGTTAATTGCCGAAGCCAAATCTGTTTCAGTCCGAGTCATTAAAACCAGACAAAACAAACACGGCGGAGCTGTTGGAGAGCTCTTTTGTGTGCGAAACAATAGGAAGCGACATATCCGTGTTCCACTCTCCTCGGTGATGTGCAAGCTTCGGCAGTGAGTCCTCATCTCCTGGTCTCCCGAGCGTTTTACATGCTCCGAGTCATACGATCTCGCATCTTCACCAGTCTCCAAACCGCAGTCAAGTACTTGGACATTCCGGAAAGTTGTTTTTCTACATTAGTTTCTCGGGAGACCTTATCAGCCAACCTAATTGATTTCGTTTTGGAGGGGAGAGAAAATATCCCGATATGACAGAAACTCACCTGGTTTGTTTGTTCATATTGCGGAAGCCATCAGATAAAAATGATATTGATACTTTTATGTTTTTTGGGAGAGTGGTCTGCGACACTCCAAGGAGAATGGCCAAGAACTTCTAGCCCACCTGGTCCTGCCTGAAAACCACACTTGAGCAGACCGTCGAGTCCTCGATTCTCCTCTACTGAGGAATGGGGCAGCGAAATAACCACAAACCTATTAACACGAAGAGATGGATTAAGACATTTTTTAGTGGATTAGAGTTATTGAAAATCGAAAATGTAATATTGTCTTGATTCTTTTGTCTTAAGAGATGAAGGTTTTTTGTTTAAACAGCCCATACAATGTCTTTGACTTGCCGTTATTTCACCTGAGCAAGATTTATCGGGGTTTGCGGAGATAGCAGGTACTAAAACAATGATCTGCAGTTTAAACAAGCTAGTCCATCTTGAAAAGAAAAGGGCTGATTCGGAAATGTATATTGATGTCATTAACATGAGAGAACTGAACAGAGTTATTCCTCTCTATGCACCAAAAATCTGTACCACTGCACTTTGAAATGCAATTTAATAATGTTTACCCATTTATGAAAGAATAAAAATTGATTTTTGATTTATTAATATAAGAGCTTTTGATTCTTGACACATATAGAAAGTGCACAAACTCAAGAACTGCCTCCTTGAATATACAAACTAGGTTCATGTGGTCTAAAAAAAAAAAAGAGCTTGCATGTTAGCATGCCATATATATCCAAATGGCTGGTCATTTGAAATTTTTTTTTCAAGGATGGCACCCTCTATTCTGAGGTTCAATTGAAATACTCTAAACATTTGCCTGAATAATGGAGACAGTGTTATTGCCAAATATTTAAACAGGATGAAAGTTAGAGGATCTGGGAGAAAGTATAATTATGGGTTATCGAAAGTGATATAATAGATGATCATTTAAACCTGAGTGACTTGGGGGTTTATTCGACAAAGAGGGGTTTTCACAATTGTCGTGCTGTGGAAAACATATGAGAGCCAAAAGAGAAAAAAAATTCTGAAGGGGGGAGTCTTTTCAGAAGAAAAATCAGCAAGATTTCATTGAGGGCTGTAAATTTAATCTTTGTTAAAAAATAAAAGTCGGTTTGAGAAATTCAAGAGCTTAATAAAACAGTCGCCACCGATTGTCAGTATCTGCCGCTAAAAGCATTTAACTCTTGGGAAAAATAGAACGGCCAAAAAAAAAAAGGGGGGAAGCTCGACGGCACAGGAAGGAAGAAAGCCAATGACTTCTATCGAAATATAAAAAAAAAAATTATATATATATCGGTGTATCGGGTTTACTTCGGAGGGGGAAAAAAGTACTGGGTGTATAGGAGATACGATATCTTTCGTAAATCACCATGCTAATTGATACAAGCCATAATACGACGGTGTGTGGTAGGGATCTTGTCTCCACAGTGTCATGTGGTTCCTCGTAAATGTCAATATTTTACGGTCCACTTTATCATAACCAATCTAATGCAAAGCCAAAGAAACTGTCTTTCAAAAATCATCTCTCACCCCCGTCCATAGATTAAACTCATAATTGTATTCTGGGTAATTTCCTAAGTATTTATGTGTTTGGGAGGTTTTTTTATTGAGAAAGGAGCAAAAAAAATATTTTTATCTGAAAGATTTTCATCGGACATTAAAAGGAGAACTTTTCTTTTAGTGTTAGCTAAGTCAAAGATAGGCTCTACTTTGCTTTTTATCATTCAAGTGCTTTTCATCCCTATTTTTTGTATTGGTCTGATTTTTTGAATTACATAATTAACCTTTAAAAATGCTTCCATTCATTTGTGCTACAAGTTATAAAATTTTAAATGAGATGTCAAAGCATTTTATTTTAGATTTATTTGAATTTTGATAACTGATTTATATAATTATTTAGATGCAGAAAATTAAGGTCGAAAACCCTTTTTATAAGGCAGATCACTGTGATGAATTTTCGTATTAACCTGAATTTTACTTGGTCCAAAACCTAAAAACATGTGCAGAGAATTGAAAGGATTATGATGGTCATAAAAAATTGTTCCGGTATATGGTACTGGTGTGTCAAATGACCTTGAATCAAGGTCATTATTTCAGGTAAAGGTCAAAGTTGAGAAAGTTTTTCAGGTAGTATTTTGAGGACCACACAAAACTATTTAAAAAAAATATTTAAACAACTTGCAGCAAAAAAAAAAATAATTTTGTGAGAGAAGATCGAGTGTTTACTCATGTTTTGGACAGTGAATTAAAAATTTACCACCATACAATATGAACATCTGGGAATAATTTATCATAATTATTGACCAACTCTTCAAATATCTACTCATTAAAAAGGAAACATGTTGCCAGGAGAATATTGTATAAAAATTGTGTATCGCAACAAAAGAATAACAATAATCAATATTTGATAAACTGCACTCACTTTTCCAATTGGATCTTGTAGTTTGGTAACATGTGCATTTAACATAAAAAATTTTGGGGTGTTTATTTTCAATTATTAGCTACCAGCCTTCAGGAAAAGAGTTATTTACATTAATTGAATGAAAATCCCCAATTTTAGATCATTTGTTTCAAAGGAGCTGTCAATTTTTTTTTCAGTTGACATTTTAATATGACATATCATGAAATATGTTGCAAATGCTCTTGAATGACTTAATTGCATGGAGCCATTCTCTTCAGTTAAATAAACACATTTTAAAAGGTTATAACAACATGTTTAAGCAAATTATTGGCTTAAAAAGAGAGCTAATGTTTTTGATAAAAAAAGAAAGAAAGAAAATCCCAAAGATAAGTAAAAAGATTTTTTTTTCATTGTGAGTAAAGTAACCGGAGTGGAAAAAGAGGGGAGATGTTTAATAATTCTTACAATATGATAATGAAGAAAGACAGGGTGCTAATCCACCTTAAAAGATTTGTAACCTAATACTGTTTTAAGACCCCCAAAGAAAAACAAACCCCAGCCCTTTGATGTTGTAGGATGTTTGTCAAAACATACTTGTCTTGGGTCTTCTTCACTCTCAGCGAACAGGTGTTTTGGGGGGGGTAGGTATGGCTTCGATTCACCTGTGCTTGTTAACTGACCAGTAAAGTACTCCTTGTGTGTGCCCGCTATCCAAATCTGGAACTTATTGAGGGAAAATCAGATTATCTATATACTGTGGCAAAAGATGGCTACCTAAAGAGGGAAAAAAAACCCCGAAGTCAAAGTCTAGAGATTACAAAATTTTAATCTTCGATCCTCATGGTACTTGGCCACTATCAGAAATAAAGTCCATGCAAGTCAGTGCGACAGAAATAAGATGAAATGTGTTGGTTTCCCATGAATACCCACCCCCCTCTACCCCACAGATTAGATAACTATTAAGTTTTTTTTATCTCCTATACTTAAGATATTTTCACCTATCAAAAGTTCATACATGTTTTGAGAGGGATTTGATGTCATTTTCTGTGTTGAAGGATTTTTTTTTTTTGCGTTTATCTTGTTATGTTGAGTATCATTTTTTTTTTTTATCTGGAAATGAATTCTTTTATTGTCACGTCTTCTACGATTCTATGGCTTCTTGTCCATGTGCTGATTATCTTATACATTGCATTCGATCTGAATTTTATGCATTTAGAAAGGGGTGAAAAATAATACCTGCAGAAATAGAAGAGCTTCAAAGTATTGCTTTTATTCTTGCACAAAACAGATAAAAATCATCCGAAAATAATTCCGATTTCACGGAGTGCAGAGTTTCTAGAATCACAGTCAGGAAGACATTTATAGATAAATTTTTGAACACTCAATACTTTCGCCCGAAATTAAAAAAAGTCTGAAGAGAGGTAAAGAATTAATCTTTACTATCTCTCTCTTATTTTAAATCTTTAATTTTCATGCAAGAGAACTCTGGTATTTCTTTATTAAAAAAGTTAAATTCATTCTCATTGTCTAAAGTCTTTCATTTGATACACCAGTTAGACAACCTCCATTCAAAATGAGAGAATTTATGGTTTTTCCTGAGAAACGAGAGAGACGAAGGTACTGCACACATAAGCATATTAATGTGTATTCCAACAATACGCACTCGTGAAGACTTAATCCCGGGGATTAAGCGGACAGTGGATGACTTCACTTCATGGGGATTAAAAGTGAGAAAACTTCAAGATTAAGATATAAACATTGGGGTTAATTGAAACTAAAAGTAAATTTAATTTCAAGTCTTAAAGACGAGGTTCACAGTCGGGGATTTAAAGAGAATGGTTATTCGTACCTCCGCTCGGAAACCATTCACGGAGGAGATTCTAAGCCTACAATAGGAGGATTGCAGTGTAGTCGAGAAGTTACGCATTTTGTCACTAAGTTGTTTTTTAATCATGAAAGCGTCAATTTCATCTACATGCATGCAGAGTGCAAATCCTTTGAACAGAAAAAAAAATTCTCACTCCTTTTCACCCCCCCTTCCCTTCTTTTTACCTGTTGAAATACACAATTAAGTGTATAGCAGTCTATCGGCTGATTTGATTGGTCAGAGAGGGAGTGTGCATTGCATTCTTATTGAATTGTTGCCCCCATCAATGTGTCGCTTCACCTGAGGCTTTGACTAATGGAGGTGATGAGAGACTCCTCCCCCCTGCATCATCTTGATCAGTCACGGAAATGATGTCAAAACCCACTGTGAGGCCGTAAAGGATGAAGAAATCCAAATAAATAATCAGAATCAATTTAATCTTTGTTTGTTTAATTACTTCTCATTAAATAAACAAAAAAGCAAAAATATTACAAAAATTCACATGCAGTAAGAAAGATTTTTTATTTAATTCAGGTAAATTTTTTTATTGGAAAATGAGAATTTTTAATAGAAAAAAAAAATTGATAAATAATACCTCAGGTGAATTTTTTTTTCTCTCTATCATGTTCTTTGAAAAAATAATAGAATGGACTGGCCCCCTTGGATCGAAGAAGCCATATCATACATTACAATAGCAAAAGGGTCCAAGGGAAGGACGGCCAGGTAAAAACACTGCATGGAGATAACTAAGGGGGTAGCCTATCTCTGTATCACACCTGAAGAAAAACAATCTGAGAGCGAGTGTCAATCATTGTGGAGTTTGTGTGTCTCTGTCCGTTATAACACACCTGGATTATCGTCTGAGTGAAGAAATTTGTTGCAATAATATATACTGCATCTCTTGGAAGAAGAGGAGGAGGCTTGGGTTTTTTAAATACTTCACTGCTGCCACCCTGCCTCGGGTTTTTAAAAAAAACTGCTTTATTTGAAAAGAAAGCTTTTATATTACTTACCTGTGTTATCCGTCTGCTACAGCAGTTTCTGAAAATGCTATTTACTAAAGATCCCAGAAGATTTCGAAGTGAGTTGAATATGGCTTTATTTTTATTTTTTAAATTCAATAACTTAAGATATTTTAAAGATTTTATTGATGATTTTGAATTGGTCATTTATTTTGATTTCTTAATTAATGTAAACTTTTGAATATTTTAATTTTTTTTCTGTTTTTATTTTATGATACTGTCAGTGAAAAAAAAAGATATATTTGTTATAATTGTTAAAAGATTATTTGTAAAGGTAAATAATTTTTAACTTTAAATATGAATTTTGAATTTAAATACCCAGCTCTTGCTCAGTCATGCAAGAAGGCCAGGGGAAAATAGTTTACAGCAGGTAATAAAAAGTTTAAATGAAATATTAATATGTGTGCATGATGCTAATTGATACTGCAATTTTTGGTATAGAAATAACAGATTAGTTGATTGTAAGTTGATCTCAGTTGTTTATTTTTTTTTTTCACAAAGATGATTTGTCCTTGTTGATTTTTCTGATTCAATTCTTTTACATTTATTGATTAGATTTTTAAAAGAAGACCAGAACTCAATTTTGGTCAAATCAGAGTTAATTCATTTTTGTTGTTGACATTTTCTCATTTTATTAAAAAAAAAGTTTCTGATATAATATTCATGAAAATAATTAAATTTGCAGCTCTGGAAAAACCTTGTTTTTTTTCTTAAAGATTTCAATGAATTTTTCTGTTTTCATTTCATATTTTAAAGTTTATCCCAAGTTTTGATTAATTTTTCTAATTGCAGCATTATTTAAGGTGTATTTTACATTAAGAGTTTTACTTTCATTTTCCAAATATATATAAATATTTGCCTTATTTACATAAGGGCTGCAAATGATAGTAAGTAAACAGATTGTCTCAGTACTTGTCTAGTATCTATCCTGTATCGCACATTCACTGCAGCGATGGAGTTTTCATTGAGCATAATTCATTCAGCAGTGTACAAGTACCTGCACTAATCCCTACTACAGTTTACTTCGAGTCACTTCTTTATCGAAACATAAACATGTGATTTTGTTTTTATCAATCGTGCTATAAGCTCGTAATTATATCAGCAAAGAGGTTATTTACAATGAATGGTTAGTGTGGTTTAAGGCCATCGTTGCATGGCTTACAGATTATCCCAAGATGATACTCCGCAGATAAAGACAGAGATTAAAAGGGTTTCGCTCAAATTCACTTTTCCATTCATGATAGATGTGTAAATTGAAATGTACCATACTCTCTAATGTGTGTGTGAGAGAGAGAGAGAGAGAGAGAGAGAGAGAGAGAGAGAGAGAGAGAGAGAGAGAGAGCCTGATACACTAGAGAAGCAATTGCTAATACATGTTGAGAGACAGAGAGAGAGAGAGAGAGAGAGAGAGAGAGAGTAAAAGAGAGAGAGAGAGAACTGATTATAATATATATTTAAGATTAGAATTTTCAATAGTTAAATGCCCTCACTCTATATTTTTCTCTTTCTTTCTTTCTCTCTCATAAAAAATATATTGCAGCAGCAGTAGCAGCATCTTAGAGATACATTTGTAATTTAAATGATGATCTCTTATCTGACCAATGATTAGTAAATACATCTTTTTTCCGGGTCCAATCTGTTACCAAAGCAATCATTCACTTCCCAAATGATTTTTGATCTGTATCGTGTTTTTCCCTTTATAGGCCATTGAGAGGGAGAGAGGTTAACGTGGTCCCCATTTCCCCTTAATGATTTATAGGGTCGCTCCGTATGTATATTCTTCAGAACACTGTATGTGTAATTTGATCGCACATTAAAAAGAAAAAAAATGCTCGCTTTTCCCTAATGAGCCCAGCAGTTGTTGAATAGATAATAACTTCCCTAATTTGGTTAAAACACATTTTTTTTTCTTTTCTCTTATTCTTGATGGTTATATGAAGGGCTGTTGCACCACAGGCTTTGACATTAAATTTGTATGAAAAGTATTTTCCCCCTTATTAATTTGTTTGTTAGTTTTTTACTCTGGAAAGGAGATAAAGACGAGAAAATGTGTTACCTAAGTTATTGACAGAGCAGAAAAATGCTTTCTATCATTTCTTTTATTATGAATTGTTCTCAAATCAATTTGCAATGCACCATGTTTTTGGGTCTATTCAAAAAAGCTGCATATATGTTTATTCTAAACAAATATATATATGAAAGGTACTGTAAACTTGAGTGTCAAAAATTATAGGTAATTTTGAGACAGTTTGGTAAAAGTATCTATTCAATTAATGTGACAGTCTTCTGGGTAATTTATAAAATTAATTTTTTTTTTATAAAAATAGAAATACTGATAAAATTTAGTAGTTACTTAAAAAAATGAATTGATAAAAAAACTCTAAAAGGTGGAAAAAGTGAGATATAGGGATATGGCTTGTTTTTGTTTTTTGTTGTTTTTAATTTAAAAAAAAATGGGTGTGGGAGAGGAAAAATTGCCAGAATGTATTAATCATATAGGAACATATTAATCATAAGGGAACGCATATTAATCATAGAAATATGAGAGGAGTGTTGGCCTTCAAAGATCGGGACTGCTCTCTTTGTGAGTAGTATCAAAAATACATTCGCTCTGATTTCAGGGGAGATAACTCGTGTTTGTTTGGAGCGGAGAGTTGTTTGAAGTCTGGGGTTCTTATAGATGCAAAGAGATCAGACTATGCACTCTAACTCTTGTTTTGAATGAGCTATAATTTTTCTTGAATTAAATACTTGAGCCTATAAAATTCTTATCTCTTTTTACCCTCTTTAACCCATCAGGAAGAAAAAAAAAAGGAAATTTTGTTTTTTTTGCAAGTAAAAAGTGAAAAGATTGTTACAACAGCATGGGGGCTCAACCACATGCAATGCTGACATTTTCTATTTTCAAACAACGCGATACCAACATTCAAAGTGTTTATTTTTGTTTCATGTTCATTAAATCTTTGAAACTCCGAAAAAGATAATATTGTATCTGATAAGTGTTACGACCTATTTCAGTCTATTTACTACGAAATTTTGTTTTCCACCTCCACCCCACTGGGATGGGGAGCCATATCAATTCGCGGATCGTGCTAAACCATTTGCTCATCCGTTTCAAATATATTTATTAAATCTGTAATCTTGTCATAGCGTAGACCTGTTAAATCATGTCGGGACACAGGGCCTCATTAAATCAGCTCTTGTAAACTTCACTATCATCGTGTTTTTTTTTTTTTTTAAGAAGACGTCACTTTGCGATGTCTGAACTAAAAGAGAGAGAGAAAAAAAATACAATGCTTAAACAGGATCTCGACTGCGGCTTTAAACTCGCTTCCCCCTGGACTCTCCCTCCGGGAGACGCGCAGATAATGAATGAAAAATTATGCTTTTACAGATAATACGTGAAATATCGCAGTACTTGACACTTTAATATGGAACAACTCAAGTCATCAGTCTTTCTGATTTTAGCAAACTGACTGATTAGTTGGGAAAAAAAAGTGGGGTGCACAGAGAGAGAGAGAGAGAGAGAGAGAGACAGACAGACAGACAGACAGACACAGAGAGACACAATAACGAAGCTGAAATGAAATCAAAATCTAATGAATTTTATCAATTAATGGCTTTTTTTTTGTTTTTAGGGTACCATTTCAAGTATCTTTTAAGAGCTATCTAAGAGAGAGAGAAAGAGAGAGAGAGAGAAAAAAAAAGAAAAGAAAAGAGAGAGAGCTAATAAAATGGGTGAATGTTGAAAGTTTTGATTCTGGGTAACAAGTAGCTAGAGAACTAGAGTAATGTAAATAGAGGATAGGTCTTGGCTATCATGGTTTCAGCCAATGATAACTCTGTACAGGGACTGCATGGGGGAGAGAGAGTTATCCTCGTCAAGAGGCAGATGTGGAAACATGTCGGGAGAAGTTTTCTTGTCGCCGGTGTTTGTTTTGCGATAAAACAAGTACTTTTCCCTGTGTATAAGCTTGATAAGTCCGCAAGTCTGTACCAAATTTGTCAGGCCCCAAGGGCTTCTTCAGTCGGCGGAGATAGAGAAACTGACCGGTATCAAGTGTTTTGCTGAAGTTTGAACCTTTTGGAGGACAAACTTCCACAGTATTTATCAAATTTCCAGGGGGAAAAGCTGATAAAACTTTCATAATTTGACAGGGCTTAAATTTTGATACTTCAGATTATACAACATGATTGTCTCTTCGTATGTACATGCAGGCCTATTCAAATTTTCCACAACCAGGTTCAATTTTTCTCAACACTCCAGCAAATGTGGGGAGATCAGACTTTGCCCCAATGTACTCTCAGTTTGAGAGCCTGAGTACCTCTAAAATGATTCTTCGAATTAAAGTTTAATGAAATTTGAATTTTGTAAATAAACCCTTCCATCCACCCTTTCAAGGTCAACAAAATCATAGGCTTTATTGGGTACAACAATGGCACAAACTCTTAGAAAATGAATTGACAGTTTATTAATTTTTTAGTATCTTCTCGTTTTTATAAAACTGTTTGTGGAGAAACATTTACAGATCTTTTTGAGATGCATGGAGTATAGATAAAATTGAAATTAAGTTTGCAAGAGCAAAACTATAATTAAATTCAAATTTCTTTTATTTGTAGATTTAGAAGAATGCTGGGATAGCTCAAACCTGAAAGAGGATGAGTTCGAGGAGTTTTCCGTGTACATCGTTCATGACCGGGCATGCGATCGAGTGTGTCCAAACCGTGCTCAAGCCTCCCTACCCAGAAACCTGACCCTGAAGCCCTCACAGAACCAAGTTAACAATGTGAGTTATAGTTTTGAGCCGAGTCAATATATGAGTAGATTTAGAGTGTTTTGTATAAGCAGTTGTGCTGATATTATCAGTCTGTCTAAGTACTCATATAGGAAGGAAATTAACAGATGTATCTTCTTTTATTCTTTTTATTGCTATTTGATTTTGGAATTGACGGTTATTGACATTTTGGTTTTTAGCGAGATGATTTAATTAACTCTAATTGTTATTCTTTAAAAAAAAAAAACCAAGTATAAAAAGGCAAGATCTGGTAAGTTTTTTTTAAGAAAGGTATAATGCTGATCTGATTATTTTGTTGTTTTTGAAAAATTTGAAAAGTTGAAAATCTTGTCAAATTTGTAAGATTTAATGTCAATTTACAGAAGGTTGATTAATCTTAGAAAGATGTGTTCAATTTATTAAAACAACTTAATAGGTATGGGTCTGTAGAAAACAAATTTATCTATATTCAATCAAGCATTGTTACAATGATTTTTGTTGAAAGGCGGCACATGTATTTTGATATGTGTACAATGGTTACAGTACGGCACTTTCTTTATAAAGTTATATATAGGTCATCCTGCGTTGTGGAAATTCCTAAAAACTATACAAATCATGAGGAAATATTCATTTGTTGTTTCTCACAATGCTGTGAACTTTCTTAATATCAAGAATGCATAAGAACTTTCAATGTATAATTATAGGTTTATCGTCAGTGAAAAAAAAAAGATACAGGAAAAGTTTGAGGAACTAATTCCTGTGTATTTGAAAGTAGTTTTTGAAGTGTTTTCTTTTGTTCATTTCATACTTTTTTGTCATAAATGCAAACAAACCTTTTTAAGGAAAGAAGAGAAAATTATAGACTTTTATCTCTTGTATTTCCGCCCTTCTCTGTATTCGTTTCTCTGTGGGGGTAAAACTGTTTGAACTAGTCGCAAAAGAAAAGTCTTTTTTCTTCAAGATATTTTAGCTCAGAGAAAATAGGAACAAGACAAGAAGAAAATGAAAGCAAAGAGAGAAATCTTTTTTGGTGTTTAAAAGCGACATCTTTAGATTAATATATCAAAGTCCGGGTTGAAAGGAGGGGGAACCGTTATATTGTGTTATTATACCGCAACTGTAAAAGGCCTCAAAAAACGGACAGCGTTCAACTCTTTTGAGAGGTTTTCATACAAACTTGTGAGAAAGCAAGATCAGAGTTTTTTTTTACCCTTCAAAGAAAACATTTTTTTTGGCAGCTGTAGCGGTCCCTTTTGGATTTTGTCTTTTTATATTGGCTTACTGATTGTCCCTTCCTTAGTATCTTCAGCAAGTCCACTCCCCCCTTCTAATTACATAAAGGGGAAACTTTATACACAAAAGTTTTATTCAATTTGAACATTTTTGTAAACTTACTTTCCAAAAAAAAAACACCCCACAATGGTAGGTGGTTTAGAGTGGAAAAAAATGGCATTCAAAATTCATACTATGATTTTTATTTTTTTTCTCTCTTTAAATATGGACCTTAGTCCTTGGAGGCATCATTTCACTACCAGAACAATATGGCACTTGTTGACATTTTACAGAAAAAGACATTTTGAGAACTGCAAGTCCGGCTCAATCAAGGGAGGATTTCTCTCTACTCACAGTGCATACTGAATGACAGTCGGTTACATGTCACAGTTTTGTTACCATTTACTCAAATGCTTTTTTATTTTCGATACATAAAATCCTTATTCTCTCTCCGTTTAATAGAAAGTTGATCATTGCGAGATCATAAAAAAAAACGAGAAAAAAAAAAAAACTGTTGCCTAATTCCAATGAAGTGAAAAAGATTAGACAACTTAAGTTGCACTTATTATCTGCGTTTAATATAAAAGCCTCTATTATTGACGACAAAGTAGCGATTCACTTATATACATCTTCGTTTTTAATTCCTATTTAAATTTTCCGAAAATTATTTTTGAATTATTAATTTTTTTCTTTCTGTGACGAGATCCCATACTTGTTTTGTGGTTAAGTAGAGAGCAGTGTCTTTATACAGTGAATGAAATTTCATCAAGACCTTTCAAAGGACTCGATAATGATCTTCACTTGAAAGTAATGGCGAAGAGTAGAGACACCAAATAAATTATAATTCTTTGGTCGGCCTAAGGGAAGACTCTTCTATTTTGTTCTGGGTTTGCTTTGAAATGATATACTAATTTCCTTTTAAATTCCATTTTATTTTTCTCTAGCTCCCTCTCTATCCTATCTCTTTTTCTCTGTCAATGAAATTGTTACTTTTGATGTGCATTTACCCACAAAATGAAATCTTTGGTCAGGGTTTGTGTGTATAAAGTCATCAGATATTGGTTTCTAATATTTAATAATTTTCATTTTTTGAGGTATATATTTTGTATAAATGAGTTTCCAGATTGAGAATAATGTCATTATTTTTTTTTTCAATATATAGGATAGGTTAGACAAATTAAAGAGGTTTGTAGATGTTTATAAATATTTGTTTCTAATTAAATCCATGAGGATATCGCTAAAAAATCATGAAATATTATGGGGAAAATCACTTCAATCATAAATAGACTGTATTTGTTACAGATAAATTATATATGAGCAATTTAATATATTAAAAAAAACTTTTTTTTGGTATTCATTAATTAGCTCTATGTAATTTCCGAATGGAAATAACTTTTTTAGTGCTTTTCCATACTACAAGATATACTTTTAAAATTCAACAAGATATACTTTTGAAATATGCCTGTTGGTTTGTAATTCTGCAGGTACTTTATACAACATGCAATAATTTCTCCAAGTATTTATCTTTAAATCTACATCTCTAAACTTGTTCTACGATATCGATGCAATTACAGTTTGAACAAAATCTTATTCCTTAGCTAATTATTTCAATTCAATAAAGCTCAAACATTTATCTATCATAAATGGGTCAACTTAAACTCCACAAAACTTTCAATTTTCTTTAGAGATTATCCCAAGTAGCCTGCTATCTGCTTTGCTCCATCCATCGGCTTACAGCCTTTTGATCTCGATTTACTGCTAAATCCCAAATTTCCGTGAATACAGACAGATGGGTCGCGAGTATAATTCGTCGTATTAGCTGATGATGATTGCCGACCATAGATTTTTTATAAAAACAGAAATTTTAAGTTTGGAATAAGGCAAATTTTATCACCTCTTGAAAATCAGGAGCCAAAAACCCAAGGGGGGAGGGAAAAAAATGTTTGATGCTTTTTCATTCAGCGTAAGTAAATAGAATTAGCGAATTAAGGGAGATGTTAGCTTGATCCGAGAGATTTGAGGTTTCGATAAACGAGATAAGGACCCATGATACACAAGTCAATTACACACTTTTCCGAGTTTGAATTTGACTTTTTTCGTCATCTGTATGCATGTAAAATTTTTGCCAGTTTTCATGTAATTCCCGTTTAAGATACAGAAGTGAGAATCGTTCGATAAAACCGAAGGTAATTTTCAAACAGATTTAGAATTTTACATGCTATTTTGTGCGAAGGTGTGTATTATATTAGTTTTAGTAGCTTATTAAATAAAGTTCTTCTGAGTTGAAACATGTTTCAATTGATTGTGAACCACTTGGAGTCAAATCCTTGGAATAACTGTTTCATTAAATATCCTCTATAAACTAAAGTTGATATTGGCTGAAAGTGTATATAAACTTTCTCCCTTATCTTTACTCTTACTTAATCCGTGCAAACATCAGCCCATTAAAGAGGCGAATAGTATGCGAGAATTGTCATGAAATACCAACAGATGGGTTGGGAATCCTTGACCATATCAAACCAACGCGAAAGAAAAACCTGCCGAATTATGACATTGTTTTCCCCCCTTGTCACTCTCTATCAAGAAAGTGATAGTATAATCCATGTTAATCGCGGCAAAGGTGTCTCCAAATCCTGCTAGTTTATTGATCTTCACACACCGAGGTTTGTTTGTCAATAACATTTCTGTCATTCCTGATTCCGAAATCATAGACTGCCGATGTAGGTCCGTAACTATGTAATGAAGACATCGCCTACCAAAAGACAGCACGAAATCGCCCAGTCCCGATGATTCATATTTATTCAATCGAACAGAAAAGTTTGCCCAGATTATAATCTAACTGTGAAATCAAATTCATCGGATCTAGACCGCAATAACGAATTGACCCTTGCGGAGGGGAGAGAAAATCTTTTTGTCTTTACAAAATTCACAAACATTTGTCAGAGGAAAACATTTTTTCTCAGGAGTTTTACTCCTCAAACCTTAGATTACCTTCCTAATTCTATAAATACCATTGATAAAATCTTTTTCAGAGAGTTATCTTATTTAAAGTTGTTTTTTTTTTTTCATTCAATTATATTTTTTCCTTTCCCATGTAAAGTAATTACTTTTGTATATCTCCGTGCACAATGTGGATATCTCTTTAAGTCATTGTGCGCCTCTTTACATTGTCACTTTTTGGCGTTACAATGTTGATCACATAATGAGATCAAGACATTTAATCTGCTTTGTATGTTATCGACGATACGATCACACTTCCATCATGGGAAAATGATAGTTATATGTCTCGGAAAAGGCAAACGTTGAACCTCCCCTTATAAACTTCTAAGCCCTCTTTACCACAAAAAAAACCTTCTGTTTTGTAATTTCATCAATTAAAATTAACTTGAATTGAAGGGAAAATAAGAGTAAAATATTTGGAGATTTTCATTGAATTTCTATAAATGGAGGGTTCTGTTGACACTTTTTTTGTAAAAAATTAGGTTTACTCATATATGATAGCTAGTATTTAGATTTTGGAGTAGCATTTGCTACATTTTACAAGCTAGCATTCTTCACAGAAAGTTAATTTTTTTTTTGGACAAATAATAGAACATTACTTGGTTTTCATCTCATGATCTTGGCTTGGCTATATAAATATACATATGTATTTGATACACACATAGATAATAACTTTAAGTAGTGCAGACATTGTAATTAGTGGCTCCTTGGGGATATTGCAACCAGAGACAGCAACACTGCAACAAACAAAAGCAACCCCCTCTGAAGCCAGAGACAGAGCGTTGGACAGAGGCCGACTGTTAAGAGAAACCTGTGATTTGGAGGGACTTTCAGACAAAATTTTCTTTTCTTTCAATTTCTCCAAACATCAAACCACTCCTATGTGAAATTGAAATTTTGAACAAATTTTCATTTCAATAAACAAACCTTAGAATGGTGTGAAAGGCATAAATTGTTTGCATACATCTGAAGAGGGGGCATTTTGCTTTAGAAATCTTTTTTTCTGCAATCTTTTTTCTACAAGTCTATAATTTGAATCCTGCCAAAAAACAATTTTTTTTGTCAAAGTTCAGTTATGAAGTAGAGAATCAGTTTGTCTTGTGCTTGTCATTTTCTGTCGATTTCAATGTCTTCGTTTGTTTAGGGGAAGACATAATTTGGGAATTCTTTTTAATTCCAATAACGGGCATATTTTTCTTGCAGACAGTTGATAAATAGGAGGGCTGAAGGGATACAAAAAAAATAGCGTTGATTTCTTTCCTGTGTGTGATTTCAACTTTCAATTGCCGTGAAATATCACCAGCTAAGCTTTACCTGCAATTACGTCAAGAATTAGCGGAGCAGATAAACTGTATCCATTGAAAGCCTCTCTTGTTAGAGAGACTCTCCTTCCCTCCCCTTGTGTCAATCACTCACGCCCCTCTTCAACTGTAATTGTCCAACAAGCGACTTTTAGTCAATTTTCTCGCTAAAATGTTTTGTCGATTCGTCTGATATGTATTACTGCTGACCTTCGAGAGGGCCTAATTTCCTTATTATTATTTTTTTCCCAATAGCAATTGACTTTCACCTTGCCTTGGGTTTATCCGCTTTTGAAAATTAAAATATTTTTGTTTTTTTAAATAGGCATTTCAGCCGAACAGCAGATAAATGCATCTTTTGTCAGTTATACAAAAGAGAAGAGATAGGTTACCATTATTGAATTGGGTCTATCATAATAGAGAAAAAAGTTCACATGAATGCAAGAACTTAATGTTAAATATTTAAATTATGACCATCACTCTCATACAATAGGTGTAGTGTTACTGGAATTAGGTTCATATGTATTAAATTTAATCGTCACAGCTAATTTGCATATAAAAGTGAAAGGTGTGGCGACTGCACGGTTTGGAGGTCCCAACCAAAACGCCGTTTAAAAAAAAGAAGAAAAAAAAGGGAGGAAAAAAGATATCGCCCAATCTTTTTCTATCATTTTGAAAGTAAAAGAACTAAGCAGAGGAAGGTCATTTTTCTTTAAGAGCTCAATGTATGAAGATTATCAAGTTTTGAAGATGCAAATCGAAAGAATTATAAGTGGGTATTTAAGCAATAGGAAATGAAATTCTAGATCGGGGCAAACAGCCAGTGGTTATCAGAACAGTTGGATCCATACGGTGAAACTTTACTGCTTCGTGACTCTGTGGTCATTTTCACGGATAGGGGAGTTTGGTGTGAATTTTATCACTAAAATCCGCAGGTCAGTGCTACATAGATAATCTCCTGAAAACTTTTATGAATGAAAGATCAGAAATGATGCATGGTAGCTATTAAAAGCCCATCCATGATCAATTTGTACGACAGGGCTATTTGCAAGGATCATCTGCTGGTTTTTAACATTAATCAAAAAATGCATATTTGTGTATTAATCTTATTGATAAAATCAAAAATGTTGTGATTATGATAAAAATGATTATTTTGTCTCTCTCTCTCTCTCTCTTTCTCTCTCTGTCTGTCAGATGAAAAATGTTCATTGAACTTTTGATCTAAAACGACTGAGCATTAATGATCAATTTATCAGATGCAAGGGGGGCTTTTGAGATTAAAAGAAATTATGTTCTTGCTTTTATTTCATTGGCTGTTGAAGACATGCACATGCAAATGATTGCCTCAGAGTGCTTTTAGGGGGTATTAAAAGAAGGTTTCAGTACAGATCAGAACTTTGTATTTTAATAGGAGCTGAGTAGATGAATTTTTGGTAAATGTTTTCATAGTGAAAAATATCATTTGCAGATTTGCAGGTGTGAGTTAGTTGACTGAATTTTCACTTTTCAAGTATTATCGAATTAATTAAACCATCCATTGCTCCACAGAGTGGCTTTTCAGCTCCGCATTCTGACGAGTGTGTTGACAGCTTTCGAAAATTTCCTTTGAAGCACAAGGACTTATTCACTTTCCTTGTCCCGTCGATGGCTGAATTTCAAACTCGGGGGGAGTACTTTGGCTTTCGTCAAGTAGGGGGCTTTTAAACAGAAGTGTTTTTTTCTTCCTGTACTCAGTTCCTTCTTTTAAAACCAAGCCCAGATTTCTTCTCATCTTGTGGTAATTGCATGGACCATGCACAGGGACTTTGTTTTGTCTGAATCTCTCTCTTTCTCTCTTAAATTCTCCCTCTCTTTCTGTACATGTCTTTATTTTCACTAATTTTTTTTTCATCTGCAAAATTGTGAAGTGAGTCTTGGGTCTATTATTTTAGAGAAATGTGTATCGCCCCCTCCCGTGGAGATTTTCTAGTGGCTTCGTTGTTATTATAGATCTCTATCATACTCAGGACCCACGTGTTCCTCAAGGGTTGCACATGCATGTTGAATTATCTCCCCCTTCTCACCAATGAATTGCATGCAAAAAATGATTTATTATTAAAAGATTCCTATGAAAAAGTTAAAAGTTCTGTTAATATTATGATATCATAATTATTAATAGACTCTATGCATTGGCTTTGAACACCTCTCTTCCCTTTTGAATATTTTGAAGAAAAACATTTTTATTTGCTGAATTAGTCAATCATTCAAAAGGTGCTTTGACTCCTCTAACTGTATTGATAAAGACATATACATACCCTTTGAAAACCTTAAGAGTCAAAACCACCCACCTTTTTCTAAACTAGCTTGAATCTGGTCATCCCTTGATGGGAACAAATTTGGTGATGATGATCAATGAACAGATCTCTTAGAACATCAATCGTCTGAAGAGGGAGATTCTCATTGGATAAACACTTGTCGATTTGACAGCTGTACACACTTTTGCAAGTTCAACCCGATGGGCCCCGTAGCTCTCTCAGTATTTTCGTTTTTCGTAGCCTCTATCAAGAGATTTTCCTTTTTTACACACCCCCTGGGTGGTGGTATCAGTAAAACGAAGCTGCTGAACTTACGAGGGTCATTGGAGGCATCAAAATATTAGATGTAATTTTTTTACTGACGACTCGTGTGAGCGCCGCCGCATATATATGTATATAAAAAATCCCTGTCTCTGCTATCTCTTGGCGAGTGGTAGGGGGTCCAATCTATAATTTATATCTCTACCAAGCCTGATTTAAAACCAGAGGATCTTTAGCCTTTTTCTTCATTAATACAAACTCTGTGATAGAAGGAAAAAGTTCCTGTCATTTAAAGAAAAATAATATAAAAAAGATTCCATAATTCGGCGTATTATATAGTTGGAGCTTGGCTGTGCAGAAGTCTTGTGTGTGCTTTTGAGAATATAATTGTTTGAGAGGTAATGTTTCCTGTTTAATTATTCGATACTTGACTCAAGAACTGGCCATTCTTGTTCATTTGTTTGTTTGTTTGTTTGAAGACTAAGAAAGCTAATAACATTGAGACTGTTATCACAGTTTCAAGTATAGGAACATTTCCTTGTTGGTTTGGTTTTCTAATTTTTTTGTTTTTGTTTTGTCTTATTTTAATTTGATGTCTGATGACTTATTTTTTCCTTTCTTCTCTCTCTCTGTCCAGGGACTTGGAGTTTGGAGTCTCGACCATATTCCTCGGGGAACCAGATTCGGACCACTTGTTGGAGAAGTCTTTTCCCGTGAACCATATAGCAGGAAGGAAACCGACAGAATTTCTCTTTGGAAGGTAAAAATATTTTTTTATTAAAATTTTAATTGTTGTAATTTCTCAACTATTTGGGTTTTTTTCTCTCTCTTTTTTCTATCTCTCTGTCTCATTGAAAATTATTTACCACTTCACCTAGATTTTGATGAAATTTAGTTCTTTAGATTTTTGGGTCTCTCTCTCTCTCTCTCTCTGGTTTTTTTGACTCCCCGATTTTTACACCATTTACAGTCATGCAGGCCTTTAAATTGAGTGACAAATTGATTTTCAGTCTTTGACAGATAATATTCTTCCCCCAATGCTGATAAAGATTTAAGTTGTTTTCATTGATATTTTTTTTTTACAATTCCATCTCTTTAATTGAATTTAAAAATGTTATTTTAATAATGAAGTGAAATGAAAAGGAAATAATAAAAGAATTATGTATTATAATGGCTTACAAAGAATTCAATTATGGTTTTTTCCTTTAAAAGATGAGAGACCAAAAAAGAAAGAAAGAGAGATAGAGTGAATAATTTTTATTCAAGCTTTATTATGCATTAGAATATTAACATATCCTATTAAATTGAAATAAGGAAAATTTTTTTAGGAAACTTTGCATAAACAAGGTAATTAAAGATGGTCAAAATTGAAAAGATATTAAACCTCTCTGACTTCTTCTCTGTGGAAGTGAGAGTATATAGAAAAAAATTAAGTGCATTTAATTTTTAATTGATTTTTTTTTTAAAACCACGAGCATTTCCCTTACTGAAAGTCAGCCCCTATGAAGAAATCTCTGATAAACATCTGTACAGCAATAATATCTTCTATTTAGGTTACTTTATATCTTTAATTTTGCCTGTGGGTAATTTAGATACCCAGTATCTGTTTGCAGATGTATTTTACTTTCATTTGATCCCAAGCATTATAAGCCTCTCCGATAACCCATCTAAAACTAAAAAGCAGTATCAGTTCGAGTATTGTGTACGTGAGTACCTATAGCCCCCTATGCTCTCGATCACATACTCCGAGTAATGGCCAGGGAAGGTTTGACCGAGAAAGAAAGAATTTGAAAGAGAAATTTTAAAAAAACCCATTTTTTTTTTTATTTTGGGATAAATATTTTTCTCCGTCTAACCTTGCAGCATTGTACAAGTTTTGCCTGCCTGTTCTCACGTATTAGTTTCATCTATAAATCGTTATGACTTTCTTTTCAAATTTTTCTCTTTCAAACAGTGCCCAGATACATAAATGAGATAACTACAGGATTTACTTTCAGATAGGGAATTCTGCGTTGATAAAAAGTTCAGTGGTCGTCGAGTTGAGTTTCGTATTTTTGGGGGAGAAATTTCATTTTGTTTCTTATGTACATATAGACACCCCAGTATGAATGCATTTTAAGTATTAAGGAGCATGCAAAAAAAAACTAAGAAATATGAGAAAAGTTTTTCATTTCTATGATGTCATTTCACAAGTATGAACAATATTGTATCTGATGGCAATCTCTTTTATGACTGAAAGTAAAACCCAGTGAAAATATCTAAGGTATGTCCATATGTTTTTCTTTAGGTTTTTAGGGACGACTTTTCAATTACATTTTATACGACTATTGAGAAATAGATATTTTTATCAAAGCATGTGTTTCAGTTAAACCTTATCTTGTAGATTGAAAACTAAGATTTTTTTTTTACTTCAGAAAGTGAAAAGATAAATTTCAATTGACAGATGTTATCTGATGGTTGATCCAAGGCATTTCAGAATTTCAGTGTAAAATGTGTTGACACTTTAAAATCATTGCAGAAGGAAATTGCCCGTTTAAATAGATTCATTGCCAAGCACTTGTATGATAAAGGCCCCAACGGCTCATGATTTTGAATATTATCAAATGTATATAAAATATGTCATAATTTTTACCCTAATAATCTTTGAAATTTTGAAGAAAAGAGAAAAAAATTAAGAAGAAAGATCTGGGAAATCTCTTCATTCATTTTTCGTAGTGCACTTTTGACATTTGTAAAAGTGATTACATCCAAAAAACCAAAAAAAACCTTTATATATTTTTCGCCATGTTACCGAAATGTTATCATAACTGTCTATACTCAATATGGCTGGTTTTTGCTCAGAGAGAGAGAAAGGCGAGATAAGTTGATCTTATCTATGGATAAAAACCTGCTAACACTTTGTAAGAGCAATATAATTTTTTTGAATCCTTGTCTCTCCTCATTGGACAAACTTGAAACATCCCCCACGGACAAGAATCAAGTTCTGTACTCGAATAAAAAATAAGATTATCTGTCGGCGCATATATATACCGTATATATTTGAAGAAACAAAAAAAATAAGTCGAAAGAAGAATTGCTTATCACTACATTTTCGGTAATGTTATATATATCTACGATTCTGTCAAAGTGACACATGTTTTATAGTACGATGAACATTACCATTGCATTAAGATGGAGGCGATATCGGGATAATAACTCACTCGGAGCGCCTCGCTTCCTGGACCCCCTAACGCAACACGGAATGACACGCCGACTATTTCAGTAGCATGAGTTATATTTAATTCTGATCGTAAACCAATTTTTTTTTTATGTTTTTTTTTTAGTTTCCTCTCTTCATTGATAAAAATTTTTTTGGAAACAGGTTTTTTCCCCCTTAAATATGACTTTCAACCAAAGGGTCGTACAAGATCTCTTGTCATTTGAATCATACAGATACTTTCCTCGTATGTTTTACTAAACAACTTGTTGAAGAGTGAACACCTGGAAGTAACTTAAAATCTTACAGTTTTGTGTTTGATTTTCATTTTGTTGGCTTCAGTCAAAATTAGTTATGGTCTTATTTCTGTCTTGATGAGATCTTTACACATGCATAGATTTTGATTATGTCTTAATTATGTTAATTAAATTATATCATGAATATAAAAAATAGATTATTTTTAATTGAAATAAAAATCTATGAAAATTCTACAAATTTTGAAATGGTGGTTTTTTTATTTTGCCTTTTTAGGTTTTCAAAAACAACAATGTCTACCAGTTCCTTGACAACAGCGATGTGACGCGCAGCAACTGGATGCACTACACAAATTTCGCCTACACGGCAGCCCAGCAGAACTTAATCGCGTGTCAGATAGACTTCAATATTTATTTCTACACGACGAAGCCCATCCCCCCCAACACGGAGCTCATGGTGTGGTACTGTAGGGAGTATGCTGACCGCCTCAACTGCCCCCTGACAGGGGAGGAAATGCTGCAAAACTGGAGTAAGTTACAGTTATTTCCCCTTCTTAAAAAAAAAAAACTTTGATTTTGTTACGTTTACGGGCTTTTTAATTGGTAAGTAAAAGACTTAGTCTTTCACAAAATGGGTGAAAAAAAAATGTGTTTTTGGTTAGACCTTTCAATTTTCTTTTCCTAGATGAATAGCAATTTTTTGGACCACATTCCAATATCTGTTTATATTGAAGTATTTTTTGTTTGTTTTTTTTACTTTTATAATTAAGCTTTCATTTACTGACAATAAAATGAAGGTGCAATATTGAGGAAACATGTTAAACTTAATTGATAGTTTTGTTGAAAAAGGATATTTCGGCTGATTAAATGATTTTCTCTTATTTTAAGATATAACAGATTGAAAAGAACAAAAGAATTCTTGGTCAAATATCTTTTTGTGTCGGAAATTCAATGATCTTTTATATATATTGGAAGTTCTCTTGAAAAGCTTTTTCTAGGAAAATAGAAAACAGAAAATAATTACTTTGTTGAAAGCTAAAAAAAATCATGGATTTTCATTAAGTCTTGTTTAGAAATAATAAATCGTTAACCTTTGTTTGTTGTAAATAAAGCTGGCTTTTATTGTCTGCTAATAAGTTTAATTTTCCGCAGTCACTTTGAAAATGGAACCAGTCTGAATGAGAAATAAGACATTTCTTCTTGGGTATTTTTCTGATATTAGACATGTCTTTGTGAATCTTGGAGCCTGCAAGGCATAATCAAAAGTTGACTTTTCCCGAGTTTATTGTTATTGAGAAACCCCAAGGAAAATGCCTGACAATATTCACAGACACTTTTTGAAATCGTAGATAGCTAGTGCAGGGACGTTGGAAACATCTTGATTTTCAAAGATGGCCCCATGTGATTAAAGTGGGAAAAAACAATAGGTTCGCCTCCAAGGAGGTATTTTCTCATGAAGTTCTTTGCACGCAAATATGAGAATTTGAAATGCGATCAGGAATGTCGGAGCAGCGACGAAGCGAAAGATCAGTGAAGCTCAATAGGGATAATCTCAATGATCGCCTTAATTCATAGTCAACTAGCAAATCATGATCTTTTTATTTTAAATTGTTGAATCTTGATTGCTATACACAGGACCAAATTTGAAAAATTGCCAGTGAAAAGAAAGATATCTTTTAAAGGATAAAACAAAAAAAAAACCAATTCATTGTCATTTTAAACCAAACCCTCTAGGCATTTGTTCGTATTAATGTAACAAATTTGAGGTTGATACATTGAATTGCATTTGGGAGAGAAAAATATGGCAAGAAAGAAATTGATGTAACATCTGGTTTGTTTGCATTGATTAATAGATAATGATGCTTTCACTGTCCTCGTAAATGCCCGGAAACCTATGTCTAGCTCAATCTTAATTTTTTTGGTGTCTTGTGATAAATGAAAAGCATAGTCGTAATCTACCATATCGTTTTCACTTAATAATGAAATTTTTCAAAAAATATTTATATCAGCAGATCTAGACTTGGTCACCTTTTTTAACGATTATAGTGCGTTATAATTAGATCTAAAGGCGGCCTTTATTTTGTACATGAAACAGATAAAGAAAAATTTTATTTTCCCTAACAGAAAATGAAATCTGATAGTATAGGTACATTGTAGATATCTGCTTGAATATGAAGATTGTGTCTTGAATATACTTTTAAATATAATCATTACGGTATTGTGACATTCCCATTTGACACTTTCAAAATAAAATTGACAGCAAATGCTATGGTCTTTTTATGCAAGATAGACCAATTATGTAAAATTGTACCATAATTTAGCATGTGAAAATGATTTCTGAATAGAAAATTTTGCTATATTTTGGAAGTTAAGCATATCGTTTACACTGGTGTCGGAGATTTTAAATCATTTTTACACTTCCTAAGACTGTTATATTTTGATGATGTGTTAATGAATGGTAAATTTGATATCTAATTTCATGCAAGGAATTTCGATGTATTTGTTCATGTAGATTTAAATTTAAAACTATTGAAAGCATAATTATAAATATCTTATATACAAGATATAAATATTATTTTCTTTACATATAATTTTAAAGCAAAACACTTTTTACCCATGTCAATATTTTATATTTTACTAGCCTAAGTATCTTACATAACCTATTTATTTTCTTTTTAGATTATTTAGATGAATTTATTTATAATTATTTGATAGAATCAGAATTTCAAAGAAAAGATTTTTTCTTTCTTATTAATAACTGTATTACTTTAAAATAATTAATTGATAATTATCATAATTACAAATCATGATGAATTCCATTATTAAATTCATATCTTATGATATTATCCATTTGAAATATATCCTATTGATTTTTCAACAGCAGTATTTTTTTTATATATACTTCATCTAACAATGTATCTTTAATTAGTACACTGTTCGAATTATTTTTTCAACTTTTACTGCAGTTTGTCGGTGCATATCGTTTAACTGACGTTTCCTATCATCACCGCTCGCCCATTACCTCTTTAGATTTCCTAATTATCGAAGCCCAAATAATAAGAAAAAAAAAATTCATTTTTTTTTTATTTTTAACAATTGGCAGTTCCCTAAATCAGTGTCTAATTATAGGATAACTAGGCCTGTATCAGAGTGCAGAAAAATTATCACGTTGTTTGAACTCAGCGTTTTCCTTTCGAGACTTTGTAATGAGAGCAAATTACTTTCTCCACACTCAAGTGTTGAATCAATCGATTCGGTCAACTGCTGGGGAATGTCAAGAGTCGGGCAATTAATCGTCGCAGGGTAATCATTCGATTAAATAAACAACTTTTACATCAGATCACAACTGTTTTGCTAATTGAAGGGCTGTTAACACTTGATTTGATTTTTCTTCGCAACAATTGATCAAGTGGCTTTATATAGGATCTTGTGGGATTTCTGTGTAGTTTAAAAGTGGTTGATTTATCTGTAGTTTTCTTTTTGTTTGTTTCTTTTATTTCTCTCTCTCTTTCTCATACATTCTCTCTCTCATTCTCTCTCTCTTATTCTCACTCATTCTCTCTCTTATTTTTGATTCTGAAGTCATTTCGCCATCTCGGTCAGTGAGAGAAAAATATTTTTACATCAGTAATTCCAAATGTTTATTTGCATGGATTTGTGGCATTTTATATTCTAGCTGAGCCTTTCGTTTACAAATGAAAAGCGAAGCCTTGATGTTTAAACAGTATATCATTTCAATGGCTTAGATTCCCCACTTGGGATCAATGAAAGTGATTTTAGTAAATATCTGCTAAAGCTTACAGCCATCTCGGATTTCCTTCAAAAGAATTACCACTAATGACTTTCACCATTTTGTAAATTTTACACCATTAAATTATTAATCTATTGCCTCAATTTTGCTTTCAAGGTTTTCAATTAAAAACACATTTTTCTGCCTGTTGGGAGTCAGGTTTGACAGTTGAATGAAATGAAAATCAACAAATGAAAATGTCAAAAATGTCATATAATAAGAATGTTTTTATAATACATATTGATGTTTGCCTTTGTGCTGCTAAATCAAGTTTCTCGTTTCTGAACATGTAATGAAAGCTGCGATTTAGAAAAACTGATCATTATAAAAGTTAGAGACTTTTATAATGGAGGTCAAAGAACTTTCATAAATAAAAACTTGTGAAAACATTTGACAAGTCTGGCAATTTTTTCCATGAATTGATGAAATCTGGTTGATAGAATTGACATAATGTTAATATGGTCAATAAATAAACCTATACTTTGTTAATACTTTTTGTAAGGATTTTTTTTATTAAAGGATACTTTTATTTTACTTTTAACAGGGCGGCAGTATATCGAGCGACAGATCACCATGCCCAAACCTTTACTTCCTCTTCCTATCTGTCACAACGCATTCAAACCGGACCTGAGCGATTCCAAATTCTGTCCAGAAAAACTGACGAAGGAGTCCAAAAACGAAAGTAGTGACAGCAGTCGAGACGATGGCTTCGCCATTGATTACAGTTTACATAAGAGAGATGGTTCGCCCACTAGCGAAGATCTTGAGAGGAGTCGAGAGGAACGCAAAAAGTCAGAAAATATGGAAATTATCCCCTCCCCCACTAAGTCTCCGCCCATCAGTTACTTGAGGGATAGGCTGTCGCCAATGTCTATCTTTCAGGCTAGCTCCACACCATCTGCTTTCCACCCAAAACCGGTCATGGCACACAGCACTCCAAAGAAATCATCGTCCGGTGCGGTGTTTGATAGTCTGCTGATGAAGAAGATGAAAGAAAATGGTGAAGATGTGCCAGACAAAATGCTGAAGGGAGATATGTCTCCACTTGACTTTAAATCACCCAATGAAATCAAATCACAAATCTCACCTGCTCATGAGCCGAAAATCAAAACCGAAGAATCTAGTCCCAAAGATCTGAAGGATCGTGCACCTCATCCAGACCAATTCAACCCCTTCAATCCATTCTTTTTCAAGTTCATGCAGCCAAACCCGATGATGGATAAAAACAACATGCCTATGCCTCCATACATGGGCCGTCCAGAAGAAAACAAATTCATGTCCAAGATGCCTCCCCATTCTGGGCCCCCCTTGTATTTCCCCACCCCATCCATGCCCTATCTTCCAGCCATGTATCCATTTGGCCCATACCCAGGAATGCCCTGGCAAATGTTTCCGCCTCCTTTCCAGCAGATGGGCAACCAGCAAGCACCGATGCCATTTCCACCTCGACCCATGATGCCTCAGCCAGAGCAGGTCCTCAATCTCACAAAACCAAGAATGGAGGGGGTTCACGGACGGGGACACAGAAGTCTGCCCTATCCTCTGAGAAAGAAGGATGGAAAGATGCACTACGAGTGTAATGTATGTTATAAATCATTCGGACAATTGTCAAATTTAAAGGTGCACCTTCGCACTCACACTGGGGAAAGGCCATTTGTCTGCCAGACTTGTGGCAAAGGTTTCACCCAGCTCGCTCATCTACAGAAGCACCATCTTGTCCATACCGGCGAAAAACCTCACGAGTGTACAGTCTGCGGAAAGAGATTCAGCTCAACCTCCAACCTCAAAACTCACATGCGCCTACACTCGGGGGAGAAGCCCTTTCATTGTAAACTCTGTCCAGCCAAATTCACTCAATTCGTCCATCTTAAACTTCATAAAAGACTGCACACCAATGAACGTCCGTACGAGTGCCCTCAGTGTAACCGCAAGTACATCAGTGCGAGTGGACTCAAAACTCACTGGAAGACTGGCAACTGCATCCCGCCCGGTTTGAACATTGACTACAACACGCTGTTAGAAAATACTCATCACGAGGTCATCAGCCAAGACCGGCAAGACGGATACAACGAAAACATGGAAGGCGAGAAATTCGAAAAATACGACCAAGAGCTGGACGAGGACCTCTCCAATCAAAGTCATTTAGACTCTTTTAACAATAACGCAGACAGTCCTAGTGCTAACGGAAGCTTAAATCATTTACGTTTGAACAGTTGTAGTAGCAGCGTGATTGGAAGTGACGAAGAAGGGGAAAAGAACCCTCCCTCGCCGGCTTTCTCTGACCCTGAGAACAGCAGCACCAGTGTGTTTGAGAAACCAGTGGAGTATACCATGTCACCCTCACCCCCAAAACTGTCATCCCCACCCCCCATCTCAAACCCTGAGCCCGTCTCAGTTTAATCAAATTAAACTATAGTGACAGATTAGAAATTTCCTAGGACCGTTTTTTATGGTTGGAAAATACTGTATTAAATTATACATGTAAAAGATGCATAATAACAAAGTAGAGCATGATAATTTAATATAAACACATTCAGACCTTATGTAGAAGAGTTGCATCCCTTGATAGATTGTGTATTTGATTTGACAAGAACTTAGTGTGATGATGATAATGATATATATATCCATGACAGGTCAAATATGACTTTTTTTTGTTTGCTGAATATTTATATTTCATGTTATTTAAACAGAGTTGAATTGTTTTTGTATAATTTATTTTTCTTTCTTTCTTTTGAGTTGTGATTTTTAAGGTACATTTTTTTTTAGGTTATACCAGTCTTCTTTGTAATTTAAGTGTACAGCTCAGCAGCCTCTGAAAACAATTTGTATTTATTTATTTTTTTCATGGATTTTTGATTTCATAACTTCCTGCTACATGTATTAAATGCTAAAGCACTATATTCTTTAACCCTGTTTTAAAACATAAATTTTTTTTTTTTATGAAACCTGACTATGTTGAAAATTTTGAATTGAATGACTTTAATGGCAGCAAGGAAATATTTATTTTCTGATATCAGTGAAACTAACAAATTTTTGCTGTGTGTTTTCCCACTAATTCTTTTTTTAAGAAATGTGAATTTGTACCTGTTGTTCTTATAATGGCTCTTGCATTTTGTGAATGTCATCATGTTATGATGACGTTTTGTTTTTGTATGATTTTTTTTTCCTGGCATTTCATTTGCATTTATGTCTATTGACAATCATTTTTAAGAGTATTGCTAATGAATATACTTATTCAGTTCAATGACTGTATTGAAATGGTTAATAAAACGTGCTCCCAAAAGCATAAGAACTGTGAACAAAGAAATTTTGTTAATTTAAGAGGGATTTTCAATGGAAACAACATTACTTCTAATGAAATGTTATCGTCTGATGAAATCCTTTTTATTCTGCTTTCAATGAGATACAAATTGTTTATCTATTTTGGTCCGTTATGGGGGATCATAATGTTAATCCTTTGTTTTCAATGTTTACAATAGGGAAAAGTCTTCATGTATGCTATAAAATTGACTACAATAGGCCGGATTAGAAATGGCATTTGGGCTTCAGAGAAAATTCAGCGTCACTGATGCTCTAGGAGATAAGATAATGTATTGGTAAATAAAAGGTTTTTTCTTAAATTTTCTAAATCAATTGTCATGATTATCTCCCTTGGCACGAGTGCAGTCCCTTGGCGCATCGGCCATATCGTCCATATCACAGAGAAACGAGATTGGGAGTTATTAATGACACCGGAATGGTCCGGAGCTCTCTGTCAAATTAACAGAGCCGTTCTACGTAACTGTATAGTAAACGTGTTTGTTTAATAAATTCCAGGAGACAATTTGGGAGTCTCCGGGCGCTCTGGAATCGTCTTACTTAGACTTTTCAAGCGTGTCCGCTCTAATCTACACAATCGTCGGAGTAATTTTCAAAATCGCTAGACAACCGTCATTTCCCTTTGACTCTTTCTCTCTGGTGAATTATAAGATTTCTATGCAAATTCTCCTCTGTGGCCATGCCAGGGAATTAACAGGTTGACACCATATTGAAATTAGTGAAAATCTTTATCTGGAGAGTTCGAAGCATTGTTCTTAAATGTTGGCCCCCATTAGCGAAACAAATGATGCAGAGAACGCATCATCTAACAGGTCTCTTTAACTAATGATTTAGTAAAATCAACCGGCAAATAAAAAAAAAAGCACATTGAATTAAGCTCTTGCATCATTTGCATGTAGTCGTATGCCGCGATTAGATCTCGAACGCAAATTGGCAGTTGAAATTGACAGGCATAGATAGCGAACGGTTATCGTGGCTCAATGGAGAGAATTGATTGTGAAAGTTTTCTGTCAACACTAGAAGCGGAAATGTTTCGCTTTCTGTCGAAATTTGTGTCAATATTTATCAATTAAGGGATGCTTTACGACCGGTCGGTTTAAAGCGGTGAAATAGAAAACTCTAATAGTTAGATCTAAATGATAGGTGGTACGTTTCAGAGGTAAAACAAAAGAACAAAAATCTAGAGAAAAGAGAAATTGTTCTTAAATAGAATGTGCGCAAGTTGATAGAGATCATTGGGTTTTTGAAAATAGCACACCTTTATGGGTTTTTTTTCCCAACAAATTAAAATAGATTGTCTCCTTTAACAGTCACAATTCTCCGACTGGTACGGACATCGCAATTGATATTGGAAAACATGTTAATATATTGACAAAAAATATTTTTCTGCCCCCTCTTTTTAATTCCTGAAAAAAAATTACGAAAAATAAACCCCCACTGTTGAACAAACAATATTCTAAATGTAAAATAAAATGAACTGGTTATAATGTTTGTATTTCGTTTTCCTTTTTGAAGACTGTGAAATGTTTTAAACTTAACTTGTTTATGTTTGAATATTATTTAAAAAATAAAAATATATATACACAAACAATTCATTTGGGATTTTTTTCTCGTTTTATTTAAATTACGATTTCTATTTTTGAGGCACCCCCCCCCCTCCAAAAAAAAACACAACAACCTAAAAACAAAAACAAAAACCCAACAACAATCAAAAAGGTATATGAAAAACATAAAAGGCACTGAAAACCTTTAAGTATATGTTTTTATAACAGTAGTATGATTATGACAGATGCAAACTGGGCTTGTATTGCATTCATGCAATCATAAATTGTTATGTCCTCTTTACAAATTAATTTAAATTATTTTTGTTATAAATGTATTCTTCAATTCTATATTTTACATTATGTATCAAAAATACTTTATATATAGGAAAAGCAATCCGAAAGTGAGATTTTCTACCTGTTGATTTATCGATGTCGAAATTACACAAAACTCTTAATGCTAAATATACATGTACCTATGTTTCTGATACGAAGCTTACGACGGTAAGAACTTTTGACATTTAATAAAGAAAATTCTCAACACGTAATATATTTTCTATGAAATTATGTATAAAAAGAAAAAAAAACAACAAATTAACATTGATAGAATATACATGTGTATTTTTCAATGTTTTATCCAAAATATTTATATTCATATATGTTAAAAAGGCACTGACCAAATGCGCATTTGTTTCAAACGTTAGGAAATTTTTTTACCTGAAATCGTACGTCACGTGATTTGCGTTTGAATATTTCGTGAAACAAATAATTTTATTAAAACTAAATCTTAATACAAGGAAACATGGACTTGGTCATATTGTTTTTTTATGATTCATATCATTCATGCAACACGTGCAATTTTTCAATGAAAAAAGGAAGGGGGGTATTTCCAAGGTCATATTCTTTCCACAAGCTAGCGTATTATTTTAGAGGACAAAGAAGGTGAAAGGCTGTTCCTTAATGTCTGCTTAAGATAGCGATCACAGTTTCCATTGCAATTAAAATGCATGTGTTAAAAAGAATTTATCCCCGCCTGACAATACGATAAATCTGATTTATGAACTGATTAAAATATTAAGTTCATAATCTCCAGTGGGCTGCCAGTGAAAAACGTTCTAATTGGTCACGTGACCGAAGCTCATTTAAATATTACAAAAGATTTTTGGCAGTTTGAACCAAAAAAAAGATAGACGCGTTGGATGACCATTTTGCATAAAATGGGATAAGAAAGGGTGAATTCTAGCCCTCCTGAAGATAAGGATTCTGAAATATCAGCAACTGAGGGCAATGTACTGATTTCAAACTTTTACAATTTTCCCCGATTAGAACTGACCCCGCGTCTGTGACTTCCTCTGTTAATTCTATTATATCTCTCTCCCCCAAGTACAATACTCACTGCACTGTTCCTTCGGCGACACTGGATAATAATTGCATCACTTTCTGCAGTCATAAAACGCTTGAGAAAGAGTTCATCGCTCTTGTTTCAGTGCAAAAGTTATATGTGACATAATTATGTTAATTTGCAGGCAGATTGCAACGTTACAATTGCTGAATAAGAGAATACAGTGAATGAAAATTAAAAATACTGAAAATAGTACGGGGGTCGTTCTTTCAAGAGCCCAGTGAAGCTTTTTGTACTTCCTTTGATCTTTCAGAAATAGACTTTCGATATATATTTATACCACGCACAATTTAATAATAGTCTACTACTCTACTTATAGCAGTATTTGTACATTTCGAAAAGTGACGAAGATTATTTTTCAAAATCTCGCGAACTACTAGTATATTACATGTTGTTATTACTTCTATGCCCCACGAACTATGCTACATGTTGTTACAATATATATTACTTTTTTGCCCCAAAATAATTTCACTTATGTAAACATGTTATGCTTTTTACCAACAAATAAAAGGAAAAATCTTGACATTTGTCCAACTTGAAAAACAAGCTCGGAGTCGCCATAGGTTAAATCTGAATACAGTGAATTTTCCTCCTTCAAATGTATTACTTTCTTTCTTTTAACATGATTCGCAGACGACAGTCGCCATTACTAAAAAAACACGTGTTTAAATTTTCCGGGTGGCATACGGATATCGGCTCTCACGGCGTGGTTACTGATAGGCTTAACTCAACATCGGGGTCCCATCACGACAACTTGCAATTGCCTGACCCCCCGAAAAGATAAATCCTGACCCGGAACCGAAGTTGGAAAGACGAGCCTTCCTCTCGAGTATTTTCTTTACCAACATGGCTTCCTCAAGGCGATCGAGAGGAAAAATGAACATTTTTCATTTTTTCTCAGTTTCGGCCCTCGGTAGATGTCGGTTTCACTATCTGGAGTATCCGGTTAAGATTTCCTTGTTAAGGCACAATAGAGCCAGGGAACTGATAAATCTGTCTGGGCCTTAAATACTATCTACCCTCTCATCTGTGGCCACTCAATGTCGTGGAAGTGTTACATATACCTGAGGTACATAATACGGGTGAAAACATTACATATTGTCCGCTACAGTGTAAAAAAAACCCATTTTTAAAAGATGGGAAGATGTGATAATAATGATAAAACCCCAAGGTCTCTGTTCACACGCGTACAATAAGTAACAACTTATTGGCTTCAACTTTCTCCAATCTCCATTTCGTATCTGTTTTGAGTTTTAAACAACAAAGCTTAATACCCAAACCTATATAGCGTCATGACCTAATAATTTCAAGGTCATGTGAAAAAAAGGTCAGAGTAGCACTTCAAAACTTTTTTGTTTTCCTCCTTTGATGTATTGACGTTTATACTTTATATGCAACGAAAACACAAACAGTTGAAACCTCTCACAGAAATTTAAGAGGCCTAAACGAAGGCCACATTGTTTATATTACTAAGAGGACTAAACAGGGCCTCATATCACAATTGATATATAAAGTAAAAGTGTTTTTGTCCAAGAGATATTATGAAAACCCAAATGTTATAAAATTTAACGAGCTCATGAATATTTTTAATACAGAAAAACTAAAAAACTTGTCAAGATTTAATAAGAAAATTTTCAAAGTCTGTTCTTCCAGAAACCAACTTTAGCAACCAACTGTATTGTAAACTTTACCTTTTTTTTTTTATCAATATTTCTCCTACTGTACATGTGATCCTTGACCGTGTTTGTGTACATTTGTATATACTGATTTTGAACCTCAAATACCAGTGAACTGGTCTTGAGTGAATAAAGAATTGAATTGAAAGTGAGAATACTTTTATAATAATAATAATAATTTATATGTAAGATAATTCAACTTTTGAAAAAATTCCGATGTCAAACACTAATTAATGGTGGATCCGTTTTTATCTATTAAAGAGGTGTTAAATTTTATTCCTATGAAATTGGGAAAATACCCGACAAATGTTTTTTTTCTGTTACAAAAGACAAGCTTTATTTTGCACTAGAAAGAAATTACTTTGAATATACAAATCTCGGTCTATACAATGCATGCTGCATAGCGACAACATTTGAGCCATGAAGCCTACTACTTGTCCACTTGAATCTGGACTGCGCACCACAAGGGTGGTTTTTGCCAATTAGTTTTCTAGCAAGTTGTAATGAATGTTGAGCTTTAGACGAAGGTAAAATAAAACTCTCTCCAACATTCGTATAGAATGTTTGAGTACATGCAATTTAAAAAAGGAGCCATATGTTTTTTTAAAATAATATTCTTAACTTTCTAAAATTGGTTCCAGATACAGCATGTACGACGTACATCGCATTGTAAATAAGCCAGTTATTAAAATTGTTTATTTTTTACCACCACAATATTTCTGAAGTCGTATCTGGTAAATTCAGAAGCCAATTATGAATCATGACTTGAAAATCTGCATTGTTTATAGATCGCACAAATGACAGTTTATAGATATTTCCATTGGCATTTTGTTTAGTTTTGAAGATTCAATTTTTATCAATATATCCTCATATTATTCTTGACATGTTTCGTCATTGAAATGAATTGAATAATAATATCAACACCGATATCATCTTAAAAGATAAATAAGAATATATATTTACATTTTCCAGTGTCCTTGCCTGTGATAACACTACGTATCAATTTTGTACTATATAACTCATAAAGCCAAATTGAGGCGCCAGCGGGGTTTGCTGATCTATATTTAAATGATTAATCGTAGGATGGTTTAAAATTATATAAATATAAGTAATAAGGAATCATTCTTTGAATATAATGAGGTGATAATTTCGGTCGGGGCGTGATCAAATCTGTGTTGGATTTGACCACGCCCTGACCAAAATTATCACCTCATGATACTCAAAGAATGATTCCTTATTCCTTATTAAATATCAATTATCACGTTTAAACTCGGCTCAGCCTCTTCCCTACCGAAGTTGGCTGGGGGGGGGTCTATAAAATTAGAAAAAAATTAGAGAAACGGCTTGGCGCAGGATGATGTAACCGGGAAAACGAAAATACATGAGCATTCTTTTTTTTTTAAATGCATGTAATATATTTCTTTTAATTTGTGTTCTAATTTTTATAATCGTCTCTTCATTTTGTTGCCGTTTTTTTCTTCGATGTAATTTTTTTTCATACATATGTAATTTTTTTCGTACATATGATGAAGAAACACGGGGGAAAATAAATGCCATTTGGCTAAGGATAGTAGATGCCTACTTTGCACTCTGAACCCATGAAATTTAAAGCGAGATTCTTCGGAGAAATAGAAAATTTACGAAGATAATGTCATAAAAACGTACATGTATACTTTTATGCAGACAACTTGATATGGAACAGATTAAAATAAGAATGGGCTTATTACAAAACAATACATAGTATGTTTGAAACAAATTTAAGATTCAAAATTATGCTGAGTTATCATTTTTAAGTTTTAAATACAAATTATAGAAAATTCAAAATATGTTTCAGCTTTCTTTTCTTCATTTGAAAAATGTTGGTCATCTTTGGAAAATATTATTGATTTTTTAGTGTATAAGTCAATATATGATACATGTATGTAAGATTAAGACAACCTCTTGGCTTATTACATATCTTTTTTTTGGGGGGGGGGGGTGAATGAGTGTAGTATGATAAGGGTAATAATAAAAAAGCACAAAAACATAATACATTCATACTTATACAGTTATGGATACATTTGTGTGTTCTTAAAAAAAAAACAAAAACAAAACAACAAATAAAAAAAAAATCAGAAAAGGCTCAGCTGATCCGGTGTAGTATAGGAATTTCTATTAATGTCATCTTTACCCCCAAGGAAAACAGGCTATACAGTAGCCCCCCCCCCCCCCCCCCCCCGAAAATCTGGTTACATAACAACTTTCTCTAATAATAATACAGCTTTCTCCTCGTTTCATAGCCAGATTTCTTCGTGAGAATTATAGATATATTTTCTAATATTTTTGAAGATGTGAATATGTACTGCTATCAATACATTTTATCGCAAACATTATGTGTGCATCTGATGCAATAGCTTGTAGATTTCAGCTTTATTAACATGGCTAGCATTAAAAATATTTGCGTTATAAAATAATATTACATTTACATGCGTGAACTACTGGAACCCCCTCATATGTAATATTAGTCCACTTTTAACTCTCTTTAACCCGATCAATTAATTGTAAAATGTACTGTCATCACAAGAGGAAACGAGAAAAAACATGGAGATCTTCATTCCCCAGGTTTCGGCAAATGCCAATTTTTGTCTTTGATATAGTAATTTAATTTCTTGCTTTTATTTGGAAAACCATCAGCGAAGTCTTAAAAAATGCATGCACACATACAATCGTGCAGTTTCTTGTTATTAATTTTTTTCATATACTTTTGTTCTGATTGACATATTGTCATGTTGTAAATTTTGAATTCAAAATTAATATGAAAGCCAAAAGCTGAAGTACCATTATTTTGAAAATCATAGAAAGTTGATATTGTTTGTATGGGTGATATTCTGAATTTGTGAATATAGTATTTTCGTTCTGAAAAGATTGGATGAACATTTTGTTCTTTAACCACTTAATTGCTATAATAGTTCTTATGCCCAAAAGTACGTCAACATTTTTGATAATTAATACTAACAATGGATTTGTCTATTGTTGTTGAAAGAAGATGGGTAGATAAGTCGTGTAAATTGGCTTCATAAGAATGAAAAGGGATCTGAAAAGCTAAAAAATATTAACAAATCTGATATTTTTCGTTTAAAATCATTGAAAATAATGTATGTGATGTGTTAACCTTTATTTATGAAATGTATCTGTACAATGCGAGGTAACTCTAATTAGATATTAGTCGATGGTTTGTATTCTCCTTTCAACGTGGCTCCAATCAAATATTATGAAAAGAAAGAGAACTCCCCCATAAAAAAAAATAAAATAAAATTAAAAAAAAAAAAAAAAAAAAAGGACAAAACAAAAAACAAACAAATATAATTTAATCTACAAGTTCCGACTGAATGAAGAAGTACCGATATGGCATTTTCTTTTCTCTGTTTTTTTCCTTATAAAATCATTTATTCATACAATATCAATGATAAAAAAAAATCAAAGAAATTCCATGAGTAGCAAAATTTTCAATTAATTAAAACATGCTGCATTATTTATTTATCAACGGAATATTCTCATACTTATGAATTGAATTAAAAGAATATTTGAGATCTACAAAACTCAATTAAAGAGGCCGGGTGGTAAAAAAATTACCTCTTAGATCTATGTTTAATACTTAGATATTACAAGATGTTTTATTCTTAGCTATAAACTATAATTTTAAGAAAAATTCCATATTATATTTAAATAACTTTCCGTATCTTTATGCATAGCTCTTCTCCATCGGAAGAACAATTTCTTTAAGGTGGCTCACTACACCTTGAAATATTTTCTCAAATTAGCAGAAAATTACTTGATTATGATAGAAAGCATGATGGATAAGAAGTATCATATGTCATGTCAAATAGGCGAAAAAATGTGCAATTTTGGATAATGATATTTTCAAAAATTTCATTCAGTAAACATAAACAAAAGCCCAGGCGGCTCACAAGCTTAAGCCAGATACTTTAACCACTGAGCTATGACGATATACACCTAAATCGATTGATACAAACAGTTTAACAAAACATTTAAATCGCCATCTTGTGACGTAGTATCTTAAAAAGTATAAGTCTTGGTGTAGTGAAACGACCTTAAATCGATATACATGAAATCACTAACTATATTATTTCTCTTACATATTTTGTTTCTCTAAAATTAAACATAGCATTGTAATAAACATATGCTTGCTCTCTGAAACCACTTGGGTTCATCCCAGTAAACGTCACACGAGCATCCAATATGGCGACGACCCAACAAGGCATAAAATTAAAAATAAATCTTGTTTGAACTAATTAGATATACCTTGTGGATTGCATGTCTCTTTGTTAAATTTTGTCAAATATGTGCTGCGTTCCTTCCTCATAGGCAACAAAATAATCAATTATTCGATGTATATAATAGTATCCTATTCCTTTCTGATAAATAAAAAAAACAGTGTATGATACTGGAATTTTTTTTAGAGAGTTCTATATTTTTCTTCCAATATCTAGTAGTCTGGCCAGGGGATACTTTAAAACCCAGCCTGGCCTCAAAGTTGGCCTGGCCTCACTTTTGGCCTAAAAAATGGATTGGCCCGAAATTTTGGCCTGTCAGCAAAAATTGGCCTTGCCTCAAATTTGGCATATAAACCAACATTCTTTGCCTCAATTTTATTTTTTGATTTTCTTTACATATTAGATGATTTTATTGATTTTTAATTGATTTATTTAAAATACACATTGCTGATTCAAATTTTATCGGAGGAGCAATGTTGCAGTCATTCGCAAATGACATTAATTGAATTAAACGAGTAGAATGTAAAACAGCAGAGAGAGAGAGAGAGAGAGAGAGAGAGAGAGAGAGAGAGAGAGAGAGAGCTACAGTTTAACAGGATATATGTACGTATTCAATCATTTTACTTTAACTAAATAAGAAAAAACCAAACAACAATGGTTGCTTTGTTACGCTGATCTTGATTTTTAATTGTATAAATTGCATTGTTAAAATATGGCATACTCTAAAACCTGGCCTGGCCGGGTCAATGGGGCCAAGCAAGGCCAGGCCAGGTTTTAGAGTATGCCTTGAAATATTTCAACATCGCACATGTTGAATAATTAATGTAAATGACAAACTTTAAAAAAACAAACAAACGAAAAATATGCAATAGTATATTGTATTTGTTTTTGTCGAAACGATGCATCGATGCCGTTAGTAAGTTTGTCAATGAATCGATGTTTTTCTATAGTAAAAAAAATATCATCTCCCCTTATGAATATTTCATAGTTTTTCGTAAAATTTAATATGGGTTCTCAAAATTCTTAACTCAATTTGTCAAAAATTGTTACACAATTTATAGCAAAACTTGAGATGAGTAATGATTTAATTGGAGGAATGACATTTTGTATTGTTGCTTAAATGTTTATTTCAACAAAGTTAGCTGCATGGTTTTAATATCAAAAACGGTCGATTTTAAATCCTAAATTGCAAATCCCCTCAGCATTACTTATTTTCATCAAAAATGGAAAAAATACAAGTTCCATGTAAAACCAGTACACTGTTTGATATAAATGTATACATATTGTATAGCATTTTCGCGAATAGCATTAACACCAATGTTTCGCAGAAAAAAAAATGATATTAGTAATAATTGCAACGCAACGTGGACCCCTTCTAATGATAGAAAAGAAAAACTCATTCAATGTTTGCAAATAACTCCGACATCTTCGGAATGGACACAGTTATGTGACGTTAAATAGCCACAGTGCAACATTGTTGCCTCATTCGATACACAACTTACGTTATCCATTAATATATATAAATCAAACTGCTCTCAGGATTGGACTTTATTAATGTAACTCTTCCTATATTAATGACTTGTATGAGAAAATGACAATAAAAAGAGGCTAATATTCATTTATTCTAATCAACATCAAAAGTTACAAAATGTTTGACGTTGTTCAAATTCTGATAATTCCCCACAGGAGGAAAATTCTTTTCTTAGTATACAAACAAGATATGCATGAAAACCTACTCTGATCAAGAGGTGATCTATGATAGATGGCCATTCATTTGATGAATCAAATTATATCGAAGAATGCAATGTTGTAGTCATTCATTGTGTTACGTTGATGTTTATTTTAAAGTGTATCAATTGCAATGTTAATATATATAAAAAACATCGCACATGTTATTTAATTAATGTGATAGAAAAACTTAACAAAATACAAAAAAAAAAACCCAAACGAAAATGTGCAACAGTATATTGCATTTGTTTTTGTGTCGAAACGATTCCTTGATGCTGTGAGCAAGTTTGTCAATAAATCGATATTTTTCTATAATAAAACAAAATCTCATCTCCCCTTATGAATATTTAATAGTTTCACGTAAAATTTAATATGGTTTCTCAAAATTCTTAAATCAATTTGTCAAAAATTGTAAGTTAACTTATAGCAGAAATTGAGATGAGCAGTATTTTAATTGAAGAAATGACATTTTGTACTATTGATTACATATTAATATCTACGAAGTTAGCTGCATGTTACAGTATTGAATTACATTTTAAATCATAAATAGCAAGTCACCTAAACATTACTTATTTTCACCAAAAATGGATAAATACAAGTTCCATGTAAAACAAATACAATGTTTGATATATAGCATTTTCGCGAATCACATTATCATCAATGTTTCGCAGATAAAAAATGTTATTAGTAATAATTGCAATGAAACGTGGACCCCCTCTCATGAAAGAAAAACTCGCTCAATGTTTGCAAATAACTCCGACATCTTCGGAATGGCCACAGTTATGTGACGTTATATAGCCACAGTCCAATATTGTTGCCTCATTAGATACACAACTCACGTCATCCATTAAAATATCCCCGGTGCCGCTTCCATATTTATGAGTTACCTGTAATGCACTGGAAAGAAAATATAACGCATCAGATACAGCATCATGTCGAACGTGATCATATATATTGACCAAATATGTTAAGAGGATAAAACACAATTAACGATCTCCGATCCCCGGCAATGTTAGATAACTCTTAATTATCAGGATTTTTTTGTTCGTATAATAAATCTGCCTTTGACATTGACAAATTTAATTAGTCTTGAAGTGTTAATATTACGCAAAGTAGTTCAACGAACTGCTTGGCTTAGAGGTTTCACGGATACCTACTATATAGAGGTCCAAAGGTTCGAACCACCGATGCACCGTTGCAACCTTTTTTTCTAATTTGGTCTCTACTTGTATACGTTATTTATTCCATTTTATTCATCGTTACCAAATTTGCAATAACTTCGTAAAATGCATGGATACCATTAAAAAAATTCTTTTGATTTTATTTCAGTTATAAAGTTTGAAGGGTTAATAACATTTTTCTGATGAAAAAAAATTACTTTGAGGCTGTGGATCGGAGAACCTTAAGTTCTAAAAACTTATAATAGTTATCTTCTTAATACTTACATTATATATTACACTTTCTGCCCTACAAATTACAGTGTAAGTGACAAAGATATAAAATTCTTATTTTGAACGTCTTTAATAATTATTATTTGTTTAAGCAGAATTATAATAGAGTCTTATAAGAAAAAATGCCAATACAAATATTTCACAATGACATTAGGCCTAAATATTTCATTTTTTAAATTTTTTTTATTAAATATGGAAAGAAGAGAAGAAAAGAAAAGTTAATATTTTCAAATGGAAAATTTTCTTTTACTTTATAAAAGTTCATGCTTTAAAAATTATACATAGAATGGTAGATCTGACGGACAATTTAATTTGTTGACGATCCAGTCTTATTCAAGAAGCTTTACTTACCCTGGAAATCCCAAACTTCTACAAACGACATCTGCCTCCGACATTCCAAAAGAATCATCACATACAGTTCCCCAGGATCCAGACCTGTAGACTTCCACTCGTCCTTCAAAGGACACACTCGAACCAACTAGCCTGGTGTAACCTAAGGTAAGATATAAGCATGTAAAAAATATTTCGAAAGTAATATGGCACTTGAACAGAATGTTTATTATTATTGCAAAAAGTTTTGCAATAATTCTTTGAATAATTGTTACAATCAATGAATGTATTGCTAATTAAAACTTGTTATTATTACTGTGTTTATTCTTTTTTTGTAAAATGAAACTGTTATTTGGTTTTATACGTAAATAAAGTATATAAGTTTACTTTCTTTCTATTTTTTAATAAAACGGCATAATTTAATTTTCTTCTACGTTTTCCTTCTGATTCAACATTGTTGTTTTCCTGTTTATTTTTAACAAAGGACAGAAAACACTGGAAAAAATTCTTTAACCATATCACCAAGTTTCTCAAATCACACTGATAAACTGTAAATAGGGTTATTTTTGCGCAGTGTCTTTTTTCGCCCTTTATAACTTGCAAACGATTTTCTTAATTCGCCCGACGCAGTTTGAAATAGATACTCTTACTGAAAAAACACAGTGATATTCTTTTGTATGCGCAGTTTTAAATCGCCTTCTGACAACAAATGCAAAACGGGCGAAAATAAAATGGAGGCGAATATTTCCCAGTATACAGATGCTTGGTAACATTGATTGGTTATTTACAAACTTTCAATCTATCAAACTAAAAAATAATAGGCATCCGTAGGATATGACTTACTTCTCATAGTTAACATATAAAAAACTATTTGGGACATTGTAACATATATACCATCAAACTATGCAAAGAAAGCACGATTAATATTACTTGCAGAATACCGTATATATTTACTGTTTTCAATAATTTATGTATCAACATTTTGGTTATACAGTATAGAAATCAGTTAAAATGTGTTACTTACTGATTGAACAACGGTAATCTAGAGGTGACCAACCCCAGCCTACAGTACAATTAATGGTTTGTTTGGAACCCACAGGATGAAGCTCTGCCATTCAGTCAACTGAATGTTAACTGAATGGTCTGGAAAGGTGACTGAATGGCACAGCTATGCCATTCAATCACATTTCAGTTACCTTTCAGTCACCTTTCAATTGACTGAATGGCAGTGATTCATCCTGTGACCATGACTGATGTAGTTTGGATTACAACCATAAGTAATTGACGCCGGAGAATATGTCCGCTGAACAATATTTCCGTTCGGTATTACTGGTGTTGTTTCTGAGCAATTTTCTTGAAAATAAAATGGTAGCAAGTAATACATAAACAACTTTATAATCAATTATCAGCATGAAAGGTTAAATAATTAAAAAAATGAATTAAAAAAATTTGAGACTATGCTTAATGTCTAAGGCAATTTTAAACACGATCAAATTTAAATTCCACAACAAGTAAATTAAAAAGTTGCTTACTATATTCACATCGGTAATCAAGAGGTGACCATTTCCCGCCAATAGAACAGTTAATGGTTTGGGTGGTACCATAACCGATGAAGTCCTTGTTACAACCATAAGTAATGGACGCCGGAGAATATGTCCGCTGAACAATGTTTCCGTTTTTTATTACTGGTGTTGTTTCAGAGCAATTTTCTTGAAAATAAAATGGTAGCAAGAAATACATATGCAACTGTATAATCAATTCTCAGCATGAAAGGTTAATTAAAAAAATCAATAAAATTTGAAAAACTGATCTTTTTTTTACAGTTGAATAAACATGTAAGAATAGTTTGTACATTTTAACTTGTGAAATCAAAGTTTAAAATCCAAGGTTTTTATAAACAAAACCATGAAAAAAGCTAGCGATTTTTAAGTTTAGTTTTCCAAAACAATACTTTGTTTTAGTTTCAATATTGTTTCCCCCGGTAACTTAAACAGGTTGCGTGGTCTTCTGTCATGCATTTTATGACACAAATAAAAGATTTTTTGTCAACCAAATTTTTCCATAAATATAATACATAAGCATTTCCAAGAGAAACACTTTTATTAATTTTGCCCAACTTTGAGCTTTGTTGCTACAAGTAATTTACCCAATACAAGTAACTAAATCCAAAATCTTCCAATGAGTCCAAGTTCATTTGCAATGAAATAGAACAACAGATTGCGTTAAAGGTCGTTTATTCAGTGAACCCAATTTGTATTGTTTAAATTGAAAACAATAAATTAAAGAAGAAAAAATCATTGAATAAATGACAAATTAATTTGCAAAGGTGATGTAAAAACCGCCAACTCACAATAATTCAAATACTCAATGAAAGTTATAATAAATAACAAATTACTTTGCAAAGGTGGGGTTAAAAACCGCCAACTCACAATAATTCAAATACTCAATGAAAGTGAAAACATCATTTGACTATGATAAAAGATTATTTGAGTCCCCTTAATATTTCATTAACAAAATTTGAGACTATGCTTAATGTCTAAGGCAATTTTAAACACGATTTAAATTTAAATTACACAACAAGTAAATTAAAAAGTTGCTTACTATGTTCACATCGGTAATTAAGAAGTGACCATTTCCCGCCAATAGAATAGTTAATGGTTTGGGTGGTACCATAACCGATGAAGTCCTTGTTACAACCATAAGTAATGGACGCCGGAGAATATGTCCGCTGAACAATATTTCCGTTTGGTACATGTATCTCTGGAGCTGATTCGGAACAATCTTTTAAATTGAGTAAAATTTTACACGTATTATATGTACAACAAAGATAAAGTCAATATGATCAAAGTTTAAAAAGAGAAATTTTTTTTTACACTGTTCATAAAGTATTTACAGGTTTGAATATTTTGAATATACAGGCGTATTTTCGCTATTACTTTTGATATTTATATCATTATATTTTTAATAACATATAAATTAAAAAAAATGTATTTAAATCATTTTTCCCTTTTTTGTTTGTATTTTATACAGTACAACTCGCAGTTTATGATACCTGTTTCAATGCAAACTTTCCTATTCCCTGCCATTGTAACACATGTGGAGTAGTTGTTGCAAATCGTATCGCCACAAACATTACTCTGATGGTCTGTCCTCTATTGAAGAAATAAGACGGCGTCATTTATTATTATGAATAGATAAATGAATTATTTGAGAAATGAACAACGTTATTTAGTGAACATGGCGTTATGAATAGCAATTGCTCCGCTAGCATATTCCATGATGCGCGCTAGCGCATCATGGAAAATATGCCAGCAGAGCAGTTGCTATTCATAACGCCATGTACACTAAATAATCGTTGTTTATTACTTATATCTGCATTTTACCACTCGCAAATACCCTGTATTAGCCTAGACCTTAACTTTTAGCTATTGCATCAAAATTAATCATTCAGACTGTAATGTATCTTTTTAATTCACATAGATTTGTTAACAGAATCAATGATATGTTATAACAGTAATTCTTTTAAAATATTATTATAAGACAGGTTTTGACATTAAATACATCAATTTTATGGAGTTGGAGAAAAACACATCATGTATCGTATAGTTGTTTAAATCTATAACGTCATGGAAAAGTATATATAACGTTACACCTTTATGACGTCATAGTATACTGACAGAGCAATTGCGATTATAGAGAAATAATTGCAACTCCTTCGTATGGGCTTACAGTGGGAAAGAACAATGGAAATGCAAATATAGGAAAATCAATTTTTTTTTGGTCATATCTAAAACAAAATTTTTAAAAACGTTAATGACGTACTTAATGGAACAAACCGGATTTAAATCTATCAAATGTATGTTACTTACAACTGTTTCAGCATAAAAATAGCTATCATCGTCCACTAGATCATTTGTGTCATTTTTCTTCCTCTCATTGAGCTCACACTCCAACAAAACACGATTAAAGTTAATGGACAGGCAATAGGACATCGCCTCACATTTTCTTAGACACATTTGGAAACCAATGTTCTTCTCAACTCTAGGCCACTTGACAGGCAGTCTCTTTCCTATTACTTTATCTTGCTTAACTGGGCAACTGCCAATTTCGGACATCACAACAGCAAGTTCTCCTATTTGAATAAGAATTATAAAAGCTAGCATAATTAAGCTTGCCAAAATTTAGTTTGATAATAAGCGATGCGAAAGCTCGTGTAAGAATGACAGCCCGAGTTTAAAGCAACCGCATAGATAGTAAATCTAAGATGAATTATTAATATCCGTGCATGTGCAATTAATGGTTTGTCTTCTTTTCTGATATATTACTAAATTTGACAAATAAATTGTGAAGTGTAAAATCTTGAATATTTCTCGTAAAAGTTTAAAAAAAAATGGTATATGGGTATAAATGTACATGTACAATGTGTGATGCTTATTTAAATTGCACTTAATTCAAATTGTACTAATAACAACAGAAAATGACAAAGATATCAAATGTAAAGTATATTCATAAAAACTTAAAATTATAGTTTTAGTCAAAAATTTTAAGTAACCGTTTAACTGAACATTTTGCTGGAGCATGTCTATCTATTGAAATAATCATGCAGTTTACAGCCAAAATATGCAAACGTTCACAGCACAAATGCCACAGAAAAGATTAAATCAAAGTACTGATAGTATTGTTAGACGGTGGCGCCGTTTGAAAGTGGCATATTACATGTATGATATTTAGTAATTATGGTTGTCGAAAATCCAAAGCCACTATCCCATACATGTACTAATACTTAACGCTTACCCGCATAACTGGTCGTGAGTTTTCTACATGAATAATTCTGTGGAAATTGTAGTTGTGATCACAATCCACACTTTACAAATGTTGTCGTCTCTCTTTATCGTCATCTTTTGAGGAAAACCCATAGATTTATCACAGTAGCCTTTGTAGTATAGAAGTTTGTATCTTTATGTTTGTATCTATATCAGTTGACATTAAAACTCCGTTTTAGGTAATACATGTACTACATGTTTGTATTTTGATTGCCCCAGAATGACTTATTAAATATGTGGGTTGCCACCACATATTGAATGAATAATTAAAATCAAATCCAAAGCGATTTCATCACAGTACGCCCAAATATTTGATTGTATAAAGAAGGGGATTTTTGGGGGGTTTTCCCTTTTGACATTTGGGTTGACCCCATAAAGGGGAACAACTTTTGAAAAGTGTGGATTGGATATAATAAATGGATAAAATACTTATCAGGTTTTTACTGATTATTTGGTAGACATGTAGTATGTTTATTGTCCCTCTCGACAGCATTTTCCGTTAATTTCTTCACGGGGAAAAAGTTGCAGTTTTGTGAACCATCAACTTGCTTTTGTCTTCATAGTCAGTTGATACATTTAGGTGTAAAGAAAACAGAATAGTTTACAAGAACCTGTTTGATAAAACTGGTATTGCTTGTCATCATGAAACAGAAGAGTCAATCAATATTTTATCTTTGACTTTAGTGGATCCATTTGCTCACAGCGAAAGCGAATAAAAATTTGAAAAAAAATATCATACAATAGACAGTCGCGGCAGTTTTATTAATCATTAATTGTATTTAGCTATAGATTCATTCAAACCATTTGAATGGATTCGGGAAAGTCACATGTATATTTTATCGCTTCTCATTTGTTCACAGCGAAAGTGAATAGAAATTCAAAAAAATATCATACAATAGACAGTCGCGGCAGTTTCATTAATCATTAATTGTATTTAGCTATAGATTCATTCAAATCATTTGAATGGATTTTCGAAAGTCACATGTATATTTTATCGCTTCTCAGTACACTTTAACTCGCATAATTTACTTGCTACATTAAACTCTTCTAGTAAACTTACAACAAATATTGATTAATTATTCAAAATTAGTTTTCAAAAAAACCAAACAAACAAAATCCAAGTTGAACGCATGTTTTTCTGACCGTACAGCTGTGTATATAAATATCATTTTATTCTTTGCATGTACTATATACACTATATCTAGGGTTCGCAAATCCCAGCAATATTTCCGGAAAGCTATAGTTCTGTAGCCCAGCGGAAAACAACAGTCATCTATGAAGCACATTTTTTGCCTTCATGTTTCATTATTTATCGCAAATATAGCATGGATGTATACGCAATGGCTGATGTAGCATTTCGTTGAGTGATGACACTTTCTAACCGTTGTGTATTTCGATTGCGAGTCGCAACAAACTGGCGCATTTATATATAAGGCCTGCCTATTATGGAAACAAATGTCGAAGAAAGCTCATAATAGAGTTGTACTCGCGAGATAAAAATTATTTGAGAATAAAAGGGGCGATATTTACGTACATGTGTAATAATGTTATCTGTTAGTGAAAAAATCCCCCCAAAACCAAAGAAAAGGTTCTCTAATAGCAGAGACGTCGACGGGCGCATATGGATTAAAGTCACAGAATGAGATTGTACTTCGCTCATCAAATTATCGTCAGAAACTGGTTAGTGAACAAAACTATTATCTCTTACATTACTGTTCACAATGTACAATAAATGTATATGGAATATTGCATGAGTTAAACCGATTGTTTTTTCTCACAAAAAAGCTAGCGTTTGCTGCAAATTATTTAGAGATACACGAGCTGACACGCCGTGAAATCCATAAGACGTTTTCAGGCACGTAGCATCGTTTTTGAAAGTGGGGGGGGGGGGGCAGACTCATCCAAAAAAATCTTGACAAGCAAAAAAAAAAAAAAAAAAAAAAAAAAAAAAAACGGAAGCTTTTAAGTTTCCCAAAATTTTCAAAATCCTAATCCGGGGGGGGGGGGGAACTATATAACTTCATTTTCACTACTCATTTCCTTATTTTCATATCAATTTTTTACATATTCCCACAAACAAGTGGGGGGGGGGGCAACTCCATGATTATTCCATTTTTTATATGTAAATTTTTAAAAACTTGTTGCTGCGAAAAAAAGTGGGGGGGGGGGGGGGGGGGTATGCTACATGCCTGGTTTTACAGCATATGTCTTCAATCCCTTATTTGCTTACAAAAAATCTGAACTGAAAATCTTTGAAACATCGTAAAATGTGGTTTGTTTAAATATGTAAAATTGTAAAATGGCGACTCGGTTTGCACGTGAATTTTACAATCCGAGGTCGATCGATTAGCGTGTTTGAGAAAAAGTCAGTAGCAAGTAAAGCGTCAAATTCAGTAGTAAATATTGTCTGATGAATATTGAGGTTCCTGTAATAAAATTGATGTTCCTACAGACTGAGTGGGTTACAAAATAAGGTTCATGTAAATCACAGGTCAGTCCAAAATTAAACACATTTGTATCGTAAATTTCAAGTTTTTTGTATGTTTGAAAACACATGCACATTTGTAGAAGAAAGTGTGCCATTGATCGGTTGAAGTTCAATAAAATGTAATTTATGTAATATTTATTGTCAGTATCTGTTGTGAATTCTTTGGAATAAGCTACAACAAAATAAATATTCTGCCTCAACTAAAACTAATGCGTTGAAAAATTGCTTGTTTAAATAGTGTGTTTCTGACAATTGTTTACATCATAAAAAACAAGAAGCGATTATTGTGAAATCTCTTAGCAAATTATCGCAGTTATATAGTTGATGCAGCCCTGATACAGAGTTTAACGTCACAACTGGCAGTTGGTGCATAAATTATCTGTTACATTAAAAGTTTAAAATCGAAGATTTCTAAACTTATCTATAAGATTGTTATAGATAAGTTTAGAAATCTTCGATTTTAAACTTTTAATGTAACAGGTTATCAATTTAAAATTTACAAGCTGCTATAATAACTGAAGGTTTTTTTTCTCTCAGATTAATTACGCAATTGAGTTTGTAACAAAAAAAAGAGGAAATAACCAAACAAACGGAGATGCTTTCATTTGACAAAAATGTTAATCCTCTTGACACTAGTCTTTGATATCTTCTTTACTTAATCTCCAGGCAAATTAAATAATTGTTGGACAATAGAAGTGTGAAATTATCGTAACAGCTAGATGTGTGAATGTTTATTTTTCTGGCATGTCATTACCATCTCTTTGTCATCGAAAAAAAAAAGCAATGCCTGTCAAAAAAAAAATAATTGTAACAGAGAATGGTTTAAGATCTGGAAGAGAATGGTTGGGCTAGCTGTGCTGGAACCCCGCACGTTAGCATAAAGTGATATGTTGGGCTAACTGTGCTGGAACCCCGCACGTTAGTGGAGTGTGTGTGATATCGGGCTAGCTGTGCTGGATTTCCGCACGTTAGTTTCGATTTTGTACAAAGAATTATATCGGACTGTCCGTGCTGGAATCTCCGCACGTTATCAAGTTGTTATCTCGGAACTCCGAGAATCGGTTTTCATTGGAATACCATGTACCGTTATTTCATCAACTTAAATACAACTTGTTGAACTTTTGTTTCGTTTTGGAGTTTTTATTCAGCGTAAACTTGAGCGAGTGTAACGAATTGAGCTTTCCCCTGAATTCACCATATGGATTTTAAGAACTTTTACATGTACAATTTACAGTCTAGAATACAAATCAAATACAAGATACGTTCGTGAAAGTTGGGTATTATTTTTAGTAGAAAGCCGATTGGCATGCTACCGGGCTAACCGCAACTTCACGGAAAATTCGCGATAGGAATTTTACATTTAAAATTCAATGGTAAAAATTGGTGTGAGAATCGAATTGTTCCCCGTCCTCTCAACAGAGCGAGTGATAGAAACTCTAACGTCACGATGAATCAACAAGTGCGACCGTCAATCCGCAAAAAGTCCGAAAAACAGAAACTACGGGACAGGAATCGTATGCAGCAGTTTTTGGATAAGAAATTCCAGGGATCTCCGAACTCTGTGTCTCCGCCCGCTACTAACGTTACCATCATAACGACGCATTCGGAAGAAAATCCAACGCAAGCTTTCCATGCGGATTTGGAATTGACCACCATCACTCTCTGTCCAGCTGATGTAGTGGAAACCCGTACAAACACCGTGGACGAAATAATTAAAGAAAATTCCAAACTGAGAGAACTTACAAAATCTTATGAGAGAAATATTAAAGACCTGAATGGACAGTTAATTATATTACAGACCCTGTTACAAAAACAATCGAATTGTGCTGCCTTACAGAGCAATTTATTAGACGCTAAATGGCTTTGAATTAACTTATATTGTTAATTTTTGTCAAATATGTATGTTTGCATTGTTTTTAAAGCTTCAATTTTGTTTCAAAGTAGAACTCTGGGACAGAGTTCATTAAGGCTGTGTGAGATATTGTTATAGATAAGTTTAGAAATCTTCGATTTTAAACTTTTAATGTAACAGGTTATCAATTTAAAATTTACAAGCTGCTATAATAACTGAAGGTTTTTTTTCTCTCAGATTAATTACGCAATTGAGTTTGTAACAAAAAAAAGAGGAAATAACCAAACAAACGGAGATGCTTTCATTTGACAAAAATGTTAATCCTCTTGACACTAGTCTTTGATATCTTCTTTACTTAATCTCCAGGCAAATTAAATAATTGTTGGACAATAGAAGTGTGAAATTATCGTAACAGCTAGATGTGTGAATGTTTATTTTTCTGGCATGTCATTACCATCTCTTTGTCATCGAAAAAAAAAAGCAATGCCTGTCAAAAAAAAAAAAAATAATTGTAACAGAGAATGGTTTAAGATCTGGAAGAGAATGGTTGGGCTAGCTGTGCTGGAACCCCGCACGTTAGCATAAAGTGATTTGTTGGGCTAACTGTGCTGGAACCCCGCACGTTAGTGGAGTGTGTGTGATATCGGGCTAGCTGTGCTGGATTTCCGCACGTTAGTTTCGATTTTGTACAAAGAATTATATCGGACTGTCCGTGCTGGAATCTCCGCACGTTATCAAGTTGTTATCTCGGAACTCCGAGAATCGGTTTTCATTGGAATACCATGTACCGTTATTTCATCAACTTAAATACAACTTGTTGAACTTTTGTTTCGTTTTGGAGTTTTTATTCAGCGTAAACTTGAGCGAGTGTAACGAATTGAGCTTTCCCCTGAATTCACCATATGGATTTTAAGAACTTTTACATGTACAATTTACAGTCTAGAATACAAATCAAATACAAGATACGTTCGTGAAAGTTGGGTATTATTTTTAGTAGAAAGCCGATTGGCATGCTACCGGGCTAACCGCAACTTCACGGAAAATTCGCGATAGGAACTTTACACTTAAAATTCATTGGTGAAATATCGATACCGCGTAAGCAGACAGGGTAACGGCCAATTTAAAATAAAACACAATTTCATAAATATTATTTAAACATATGTACAAAATAATTAGCAGCTATAATGCTTAAAATATCTGATGAGATGAAAATTAGTTCTCATACTGAAATCGACACATAGATAAAACATTGTCTGTAACAGAGTTATCGTTCCTTATCCGCTAGGGTCCCTGTGAGAAATACTCTTCCGGTCAGGACGGTAGCAATAGACCGTGGCTATTTATAGCCACCGTCTAAAAAATAAATCAATTCTCGTTAAACTAAACTATATAACACCCGATATATTCAGGGCTAAAATCATAACTAATTCAAAATCACACATTTTCCGACATGACAGATCGATAAAAGTCGATAAAAATCTGTAATTTTTTTGGCATCTATATGGATGAAATTTTACAATTTTTTTCGATTCCATTTTATTGAATATCACTTTAGGATTGATTGGCATGAAATATTCACGTATAGGAATCAAATCTGTATTTATATTTCTAAAAAAAATCAAATTAATGATAATCCATTGAATTAAATCCTATCTGTTTAAAGTTTTTCATTCATATTTGTTTTTCAAATTGTTTATCTCGATTAATTCTTGTCAGTATTATTGTAGAAAAGGTTAAAAATATCTCTTCTGTACAGGGAAAAATACTTCTGACTTACAAAAAAGCTAAAATTAAAAAAAAAATTCTATACAAAATAAAACAACGTTGTTTATTTTGCAAGAATGTTCAATCATTTGTTATGGCCTTGCACTAAAATCATTCTAACTTATCTTCAGTTGCATTCGCTTTAAAGGCATGTACATCACACATTAGGGGTTTTCTTTATCATAGCGTAATGACAGAGTATTTTAGATTCTAGCACTATACATGTAACAAAGGTCCATATGTATTACTCGTACGTTAAGTCCATATAGCAACGTAAATATTTTCAATCAATCTTACTTTGCAAAATGTACAATAAACACAATGCTTTCTGAATACAGTATAAACGGTTTTAATATATGCAACAATCAAAGCAAAATGGTTTTATTTTCAAAATGAGAGTTTCTGTTTATTGTCTTGACATTGGTTAAACATTGACACATTGTTAAAGTACATAAGCTGATAATTGTTCTCCAAAAGTGTGCAGGTGTCAGCATTTCTTTGTATTCTATATCATGTCAGGGTATAAATGAAATGTCTAAAGGCAATAGATATGAGAGTACTTATATTTTTGTCGTCTATGGTTTTTATAATCAGCTGTTAAAGAAAAATCAGTCTTTTGTTTTCACCCTTGTGTTTGCTTACTTCATGTCGCAATTCGGACTTATGCAGTTCAAAGAAATTGTTTATAACAACATTTTTACATGTATTCATTGTGACTGGTGCTTGGTTCTTAAAAATTTTGCTCTCCGAACTCATAGACGCATGTCTCTTTCTCTGGATCTGAAATCAGGCGGTAATGATTACCTACTACAAGTCCAAGCATATAAACAGGTTAACCCTTAGCAGAGACAGTCACTGTGTAACACCTTATGCAGGACGGACAATGTACTACCTCTAATCAAAGGCGTATGGCAACCCTAATACCATAGCGACGTATCAGCGACGACAACTCTAAGAGGACAGTCTCTACAATATCTAACACTAGTTATCGGCCTAACACGACTTGTCTAATATTACAGGTATTAACGCGGCAAGCCTCTCTTTCGAGGCAATCCACCTACCAGTTCGAAAGTCTCGCAATTACTCTCTCTTCTATTCTTCTTGAAAGCGGTAGAGGAATGAACGCTGCAGCTCTGATGCGCTCATTTATATACACTTTGTGGGTCACGTGGCAATCTCCGCTGGTTGCTAAGTGACTATACAATCTCAATATTCATAGACCGTATGGCATAATTACATAACATATAATCGTTACAATAATACCTTTCATCATGTTTCATACCTGTAACAACTTTTACTATATCCCAAGTTCAGGACCAATTTTACCTTACAAAATAAACGCATTTTTTCAGTTGTTTGAACCAAAAATGATGACTGTCACACATTCTGTATTTTATGTTGGATAATGGAATAATAAGGCCAAAAATGATTTATTTATTTTATCACGCTCAATCATTAACACTTTTTTTCATTTCTTTAATATAATCACGCGATTTTACGCTTAAATAATCTAAATTGAAGGACTAATCAGCCTTCTTACGAGGAACCGATCCAAAACGAAACCATAGTTGGAGTGTGAGCTCAGTGACCACAGGAAAAATGACAAAATCAAGTGTATGACGATAACTATTTCTGAACTATGCTGAAACAATCGTAAATTCATTGAATAAATCAACCAAAGAACATCAAAGCGACCAATTTCCTCTTGAAAGACAATCAGTGCGCCGACTATTATTATAAATCATGAAATTATATTTATTACAATCAGAAAAGTTAAGATTTTTAGTAAGTAACGTTGCTGATAGGGCGATAAAGCGATTGTTTGTTATAGCTAGTCCATACAAGTTACACTGCTAAATATGAACTTTTTAAATCTAATTATATAGAACAACTTGCATATCTAACTCTTCTTTTTTAAAAAACGTGTGTAGACAAGAGATTTGCAACAATTACTCCATCTGCATCACTTTTTAGGGAAAAGAAAAGGTTGCAATGAAACATGTATTAAAATAGCAACAATTTACGCGGGTAAGTTCATTAAAAAATATGTTGCCGAGATATCAAATCATTTAAGTCGAAAACGCGCTTTGTGTTTTTTAAAATTTCGACAGTACGGTGTACCGACCAAACACAAACACCAAAGCAGACCCACAACGGTGACCTGGGTCTGCTATGTGTCTGCTCGGAGTCAAGTCGGGGTCTGCCTTTTAATTTTTCCTCTGGTTTGGGTCTGTTCAGGATCCGTGCGGGGTCTGCTATGGATTTATCCGGGGACAGCCCTTGGGGCCAGCTTAACCCACTGAATTCAAGTGTGAAACTGATCCATTTGTTTTTCTTACGGCCTGAGAGTCCGTCCCGTGTACATTCAAAATACATGTGTAGAGACATTTGGTTATTTTTCAGTAGTGATATGGGTCTGCTTTTTAAATCGGTGTCTTCTTTAATTGTCGGCTCTAGGTTAGCTCGCCATGGCAGACCTGAAATAGACCTTAAACCTTGTTTGGGTCTGCGTTCTGTTAGATTGGATCAGGTCGGTACAGTATGTACCAGGCAAATTTTCCTCCCAAATAACTTAGATTACAATTATCAATCCACAAATTCATTGTTAATTAGAAAAATATTTCACAAAATGTTCACTTACATGATTAACTTTTGGAAAAATCTTTGACCTATGATACCACATATCTTTAAATCAATGTACCACACATTGTTACTAAAGGTAAACTTATTTTTTTTCTAAATTATATTGTTATTTTTTTGCTTTGGTTCATTTAAAAAAAATGATTGTTATTTTACGTGTTTTAAGAAATATGACGAACAAATGCAATCAGTTTGAAAGTTGGTAAAATAAATATATTGAAAAAAAGGAAAGAAATATTCGATAATAATAAATGGTATTTAAAAGATGTCTTGATATCAGTATTATTAAAAAAGGCATTGTCATTGCATTTATCAATTTTTGTTCAATGTGAAACGTAAATATTGATCTCAGTTTTGCGCAAATGAGGGTTGATCATTTTTCATCATAAGAGAGTGAATTATCCCACCCTCGCAAAGAAAATTGTGCATGTATAGATTAATTAAATGATTTTTTAAGGATTGCTTTTAATTGCTGCTTCCGCGCAGGTATATAAACCATAGCGTCACTATTCACACTTATAAGATATTTTTTAATTGATGAATACCTGTCCTGAATGAATATTTTGTTTTCAGTTAATGGTTTGTCCTAAATGAATATTTTGTTTACAGTTAATGGTTTAGCTTGAAAATACTGCATCTCAGATACGTGTAAAAATTCCAACTTGGATCTTGGAAGTATTTTTATTCCGGATAGTGTTTAATACATGTTTACTTTTTAATGAATCAAACACTTTAAATATATAAGTAACATACATTCTTAGAATATACTTTATCATACGTCTGGCGTTGTCACAAAAGCAAAAAAAAAATCAAAAACATTTTTATTAAAAATATATTTATGAATATATGATTATTTGTTTGCAATAACTTAACTTATAAATGGCCCTCGAGTATTTTCTAAAAGACACTGGAAAAGGTACAATGTCATCTATGATTAGTATGGTATTTTAGCTTGATAGAAAGAGGTGATAGAAGGAGGAAATTAAACAATTAAACCGTGTCAAATTTGGTATAGATGATAAAATATTTTGATCCAGTACCTGTGTTGGCAAGGTCTTGCTTACTGAATTGCTATTCGTTGTAACCATGATACATTTTGGCAGGTTTAAAGTGATCATAAGTGATGATTAACATTTTTTGTTATTATATTTTTGTTGAGATCAATTCAAAATGTAATATTGCAAAATGTTATAAATATCCATCGGGGAATGCATTTTTATTTTCCGAATATCTAAAACACAAACATTTACAATAATATAATTTCAAAACGAAATTGAAAGATCTATGATTGTCGTTAATATTTCCCGATACGCCATGGTTGATTTGATTATGTTAAATGTTATTACAATTCGTTATGACAACCGGATGAGCCTTTGTTATCTATTTATCCAACTGAATGAAACTGAAAGGTAAGGATGACTAAATAGCACAGCTTCTTTCAACTGCAAGCACAAATTGCCTGTAAACATGCACGTAGACATAAAAGATCAATATCAAAATGTTCCAGTCCGTGGAAATTAACCAAAATAAATCACAAACAATGTAGGATGAGGATTTCAACGAAAGAAGTCATTTGAAATATTCATTTCATAATGAACTTTTTCGTGTTAATGTGTACATCAATCATAACCAATTTCAAATTATTTTTCTTTATGAAATAATAATTTGGTAATGAACCGGCCTCCCATATGAATATAACATAATGTACCATTCCGTGAAAGTCAATTAAAATGGTGTAGGGATTGTGACAAAACAGGCCTCTGACTTTTAAGTTACACACAATATGTTTTTTCTGTATAAAATATTGATATCGTAATGTACTATTCCGTGTAGATCAATCAAAATTAATGCAAGAAATTGCAATAGAAGACTTCTCTGAATTTTTATTAAAACGCAAAATGTTTTTCTGTATAAAATATCCATTTCAGAAAATAGACTACCATTTGATGTTGATTATTCAAAATTAATGCAGGGAATTGCAATGAAAGAATTATCTAAACTATAAGCGAAACAAATATGTGTTCTCTATATAAAATGTCAATCTAAATTTATTACTCCGTGTAGATCAATCGGAATAAATCACAAATGATACGGATGACTGCAATGAAGAAAAAAAAATATCGGACATTTAAACAAAAAAGCAATCTTTTCTGTTTATCAAATGACAGCAATTTAGAATAAGAATAAGAACATTTCCGGACGTTGTTCATTTTACATGTTTTCTTTAGATTTTGTGATTCCCTTCTTACGAATGATAGCAATTTAAAAGCAGTGTTGACTGTTGCATTATACTTGAACGTTTCAAATCGAGCAAAGTCAAATTTAATAAAGTCCAGTTAAACTTTATATGTACAAAATACCACTGGCAACGAATGAATAAATATTGCTAAGGAGACATATGATTAAAACCCCTGAAATGGTACCGATAACGACACCTTTCTTTTCATATACTTGAAATATTTCATAGCATACATTGTTATATATAAGATTTCGAAAACTTGATGGCATAATGAAGCATACCATATTCAAAGAAAGTCTTTCAACTTCAAGCTCATTGCTAGGCCTAGGCGTTAAGATTTGCTCATTGCATATGGGACAAATGATAGGAGTTAACATAGCACCCTTTTTCGTTCTTCGATTGTTTAAGAGATAATTCTAGTACTATGTATTTAGTATCATGATACGAACTTTATAGTCTGCAGAGTATATTTTGGTGTGGTGCAAAACTTCATGAACTAAAATTATGTGGTTTTACTGAACCATTGTTGCAGAAATACATTCCCAACCACTATTGAGATAATTTATTTCAATAGTGGTTTTATTTCAATAGTGGTTGCAACAATTATACTTTATATACAACGAAAACACAAACAGTTGAAACTTTCACAGAAATATAAGAGGCCTAAACGAAGGCCACATTACTAAGAGGACTACACAGGGCCTCATCTCTCACATGGCTTCACAAAGATTTAAATATGAAGTGAGAATACTTTTATTATTATTTTATGTGTAAGATAATTCAACTTTTGAAACTTCCGATGTAAATGAATTAAGTAAAATAATAATGTTGTTGTTGATTTACAAGTGTGTACAAAAACTTATTAATGGTGGATCCGTTTTTATCTATTAAAGAGGTAATGAATTTTATGCTTATGAAATACGGGGAAAAGCCGAAAAAAAATTCTGTTACAAAAGACTCGCATTATTATGCACGAGAAAGGAATTACTTTGAATATACAAATCTCGGTCTATACAATGCATGCTGCATAGCGACAACATTTAAGCAATGAAGCCTACTACTTGTCCACTTGAATCTGGACTGCGCACCACAAGGGTGGTTTTTGCCAATTAGTTTTCTAGCAAGTTGTAATGAATGTTGAGATTTAGACGAAGGTAAAATTAAACTCTCTCCAACATTCGTATAGAATGTTTGAGTACATGCAATTTAAAAAAGGAGCCATATGTTTTTTTAAAATAATATTCTTAACTTTCTAAAATTGGTTCCAGATACAGCATGTACGACGTACATCGCATTGTAAATAAGCCAGTTATTAAAATTGTTTATTTTTTACCACCACAATATTTCTGAAGTCGTATCTGGTAAATTCAGAAGCCAATTATGAATCATGACTTGAAAATCTGCATTGTTTATAGATCGCACAAATGACAGTTTATAGATATTTCCATTGGCATTTTGTTTAGTTTTGAAGATTCAATTTTTATCAATATATCCTCATATTATTCTTGACATGTTTCGTCATTGAAATGAATTGAATAATAATATCAACACCGATATCATCTTAAAAGATAAATAAGAATATATATTTACATTTTCCAGTGTCCTTGCCTGTGATAACACTACGTATCAATTTTGTACTATATAACTCATAAAGCCAAATTGAGGCGCCAGCGGGGTTTGCTGATCTATATTTAAATGATTAATCGTAGGATGGTTTAAAATTATATAAATATAAGTAATAAGGAATCATTCTTTGAATATAATGAGGTGATAATTTCGGTCGGGGCGTGATCAAATCTGTGTTGGATTTGACCACGCCCTGACCAAAATTATCACCTCATGATACTCAAAGAATGATTCCTTATTCCTTATTAAATATCAATTATCACGTTTAAACTCGGCTCAGCCTCTTCCCTACCGAAGTTGGCTGGGGGGGGGGGGGTCTATAAAATTAGAAAAAAATTAGAGAAACGGCTTGGCGCAGGATGATGTAACCGGGAAAACGAAAATACATGAGCATTCTTTTTTTTTTAAATGCATGTAATATATTTCTTTTAATTTGTGTTCTAATTTTTATAATCGTCTCTTCATTTTGTTGCCGTTTTTTTCTTCGATGTAATTTTTTTTCATACATATGTAATTTTTTTCGTACATATGATGAAGAAACACGGGGGAAAATAAATGCCATTTGGCTAAGGATAGTAGATGCCTACTTTGCACTCTGAACCCATGAAATTTAAAGCGAGATTCTTCGGAGAAATAGAAAATTTACGAAGATAATGTCATAAAAACGTACATGTATACTTTTATGCAGACAACTTGATATGGAACAGATTAAAATAAGAATGGGCTTATTACAAAACAATACATAGTATGTTTGAAACAAATTTAAGATTCAAAATTATGCTGAGCTATCATTTTTAAGTTTTAAATACAAATTATAGAAAATTCAAAATATGTATCAGCTTTCTTTTCTTCATTTGAAAAATGCTGGTCATCTTTGGAAAATATTATTGATTTTTTAGTGTATAAGTCAATATATGATACATGTATGTAAGATTAAGACAACCTCTTGGCTTATTACATATCTTTTTTTTTTTGGGGGGGGGGGGTGAATGAGTGTAGTATGATAAGGGTAATAATAAAAAAGCACAAAAACATAATACATTCATACTTATACAGTTATGGATACATTTGTGTGTTCTTAAAAAAAAAACAAAAACAAAACAACAAATAAAAAAAAAATCAGAAAAGGCTCAGCTGATCCGGTGTAGTATAGGAATTTCTATTAATGTCATCTTTACCCCCAAGGAAAACAGGCTATACAGTAGCCCCCCCCCCCCCCCCGAAAATCTGGTTACATAACAACTTTCTCTAATAATAATACAGCTTTCTCCTCGTTTCATAGCCAGATTTCTTCGTGAGAATTATAGATATATTTTCAAATATTTTTGAAGATGTGAATATGTACTGCTATCAATACATTTTATCGCAAACATTATGTGTGCATCTGATGCAATAGCTTGTAGATTTCAGCTTTATTAACATGGCTAGCATTAAAAATATTTGCGTTATAAAATAATATTACATTTACATGCGTGAACTACTGGAACCCCCTCATATGTAATATTAGTCCACTTTTAACTCTCTTTAACCCGATCAATTAATTGTAAAATGTACTGTCATCACAAGAGGAAACGAGAAAAAACATGGAGATCTTCATTCCCCAAGTTTCGGCAAATGCCAATTTTTGTCTTTGATATAGTAATTTAATTTCTTGCTTTTATTTGGAAAACCATCAGCGAAGTCTTAAAAAATGCATGCACACATACAATCGTGCAGTTTCTTGTTATTAATTTTTTTCATATACTTTTGTTCTGATTGACATATTGTCATGTTGTAAATTTTGAATTCAAAATTAATATGAAAGCCAAAAGATGAAGTACCATTATTTTGAAAATCATAGAAAGTTGATATTGTTTGTATGGGTGATATTCTGAATTTGTGAATATAGTATTTTTGTTCTGAAAAGATTGGATGAACATTTTGTTCTTTAACCACTTAATTGCTATAATAGTTCTTATGCCCAATTCAATTCAATTCAATTTATTTTCACTCAAACCGTCAACATGACGGTACATGAGGTACACATATATATATATAAATATTTACAAATGTATGTATAAAGTCAGAGGTACATGTACAGTACAAATTAGAGAGAAAAAAAAAAGTATGAGAAAAAAGTACAAATGTTCAAGGAGGACAGACTGATTCAAAAATTTCATTTATAAATAAACAGAGTTTTTTGAGTTTTTTAAGTTTTAAAGTGGACAATAATTCACAAAATTTAAAAGTGTTTGGTCTTACACAAAATCTAGGTTCCAAGTATTTTTGTCTAATACATGAAAGAGCATTACATTCTAATATAAAGTGCATTTCATCGGCTATTTGATTTTTATTACATAATGTGCAACATCTTTCATTAAGAGGAATGCCTAACCATCTACCAGTTTCTACAGGAAGTCGGTGATTCGACGTACGGAATTTAACAAGAATTTTTCGAAGTTTTGATGGCAGAATACTCAAATATTTTTCATATCCAAAAATAAATTTGAAAGTTCTATATATATGACCTTTTGAAGAATTTGCAATATCAGCCGACCATTTCTGCACAAACTGGTCTTTAAGCCTTTGCTTGACAGCATTTGTAATCCAATTAACATTTACAGTACATTGTTCATTCCAAATGTTTGAAAAACCACACTTATTAAAAATAGAATGTATAAAATCAATCCATGGGTTTTTAGAAAAGTCATTATTACATTGATTCAATAAGTATTTGTAAAGTATATGAACAATTTTATTTTCTGGCCCGGTGAACAATTTTGCCCAGTATGAAACCATTCTAGTATATATATTAACAGATAACGGAAACCTTCCGGTTTCTCCATAAACCATGTATGATGGGGTACAGCTTTTTAAATTCAGTATATGTTTCAAAAATTTCAAATGAATACGTTCTATAGTTTCTATATTTTCAAAGCCCCATACTTCACATCCGTATAATAATACCGGCATTACTACTTTATCGAAAAGGTCTAACTGACACTCGACAGGTAAATTAAATTGCCTTATTTTCCTAATGACCCCATACATAGCCTTCTGTGCCTGTTCACAGAGATGTGTTTTTGCCCAAAAGTACGTCAACATTTTTGATAATTAATACTAACAATGGATTTGTCTATTGTTGTTGAAAGAAGATGGGTAGATAAGTCGTGTAAATTGGCTTCATAAGAACGAAAAGGGATCTGAAAAGTTAAAAAATATTAACAAGTCTGATATTTTTCGTTTAAAATCATTGAAAATAATGTATGTGATGTGTTAACCTTAAATACCTTTGAAATATGTATTACATGTATCTGTACAATGCGAGGTAACTCTAATTAGATATTAGTCGATGGTTTGTATTCTCCTTTCAACGTGGCTCCAATCAAATATTATGAAAAGAAAGAGAACTCCCCCATAAAAAAAATAAAATAAAATTAAAAAAAAAAAAAAGAAAAAGACAAAACAAAAAACAAACAAATATAATTTAATCTACATGTTCCGGTGTAACGAAGAATTTTGACCCGGGTTGAAAATTGACCCGGGGGTCATTTTTCCACGTTGAATATTGAGACCAAAGGTGTTGAATAAAGACCCTAATCCGTTGAAAATTGACCCGCATCGTGGAATTTTGATCATGAAACCGGTTCAAAATTCAACAGCAAAGAAGCACAAATTAACGAATCAATATTATAACTTGAGTTTATTTAATTAAAAATTATCACTTTTTATATATTTATTCTTTAGATTTACATGTTCACATGTTTCAACGGGGGGGGGGGGGGGGGGGAGGATTAAAATGAGACTTAAATAATTATTTTTTGAATTTACATAGTATCCCTTTAAATATGTACATGTAATAACTATTTTATTCATAATAAACTTTTGCGCGTATAATTGGTTTTACGTTCACCTAGTAAATTGAAACTTTGATATTGTTCATTGTAAATTTTCTGAGTAGGTGTAAATAGAAAAAATTACAGTATGTCATATTGAGATTTTTGTGTTTGCACCCACTCAGTTGTTAAAACTGTGACTATCTGAATTTTGTATTCACACCTATCCAGCCAATAACAGTTTACAAAATGATGATATGCTAACATGATTGTACTCTTTCATGAACAATGCTGTAGTAACTATATCTTGAAAGCCGATTTTTTGTGTTTTATTTGTTCCGTTAGAATAACTTTTGATGTAACTAAATATCATCAAATCGCTAAATTTTCTAGGCATTAACAATTCTGCTTCATGGAAGCTATAGCAAGTTAGCAATCTAATTTTTGTACAGGATGACAATAGAATTTTGCTTTAAAGTTTCTAAATTGCTTTGATCACAAAACTTTATCATAAATTTAGTAACAGTAATTGTTTTCGTCAATAAATTGGTAAATTGCATTTTTTGAATAGAAATAAGTAGTAGAAGATCATACAGCAGCGTTGGAGTAGATGATTGATCTTCCTATCACAGCCACCTACATATTTAATTTAATTTAAACGTGTTAAATGTGTATATTATGGTATATAAGACATGAGGTACTTGAATATTAAATAATTATCTGAATATTTATCATATATGATTGTATGACATATTGTTGGTAGACATGTTCACCCACACCTATATTAACAAACATATCACCTTCATACCTGCAGAGATACAATTAAACATAAGAATGAGATTTTCATGATCCAGCCCATTCGAAAAGAACAGTAAATAAAAGGGAACTGTATATTTAGTAAATGTACAGGTATAGTACTTAAATTGGTTTAAACAGTGTACCCCAAGAGAATCAAAAACGCTTTCGAGATCTAATATAAGTATAAACATGGGAAACAATTTTACAATTTTATCTATATGAAAAATCAGAACTACCATAAAGTATATAGTTCATATAAAATGGTACACTAATGTCAATAAGTTGTTTAAAAAGTTCGTCTCTTTTTTGAGTGTATCTTGGATATCCAGGGGGAAAATCACATTTCCTTCAGATTCAGACCCACAGTATAAACATCGACTCACATCAGATAAAAAAATCCTTAAATGAGTAAACTTAACTAGTTTTATTCCGTAATTGACGAAAAATTATATTTCCTATTGTCTTAACTGAAAGGTTTGTAAGCTCTAGGTAAGTTTTGACTTAAAAGAAAGATAAAGTTGATGAAATTTGCTTTTCTGCATGAAGATTATTCCTCAATTTACATGTAGAGGGAGCAATTAAAGCTATTGTAATAAGTATATAGATAGTAAAAAATCTAAATAGATAGTAAAAAAGCTATTGTAATAAGCTATTGTAATAAGTATATAGATAGTAAAATATATATATATATATATAGTAAAAAAGCTAATTCGATCTATGAATTTATGCATGTTCAGTAAGACAATATGATTGAATTCAATCTAACATATCTTGTGGTGCTAAACCACTTATATTCTTGTAGAATATAATTAGTTTATGGTTATCCCTTCGAGATTTCGAGGTTTCCAAATTAAGCTCACTATATAAAATTATTTTAGAAGAATTAACTCTGATCCCTGTCACTGTCCTGGTTGCTTCAATTTGTACATGTTAAAAGCAATTCGGATTTTTCCTTGATACAGCTGCTCAAAACAACATATCTATCAGTTGTATACTTTTTGCATACCTTTACATGATCAACCATCCTCCGACTGTATATTTAGATGCAAACCTACTTTTTTTTAAATTGATAACATTTTTGCTGTAGAGGGTATATGTTTTTAATTTTGAGAAAATATATTACGTCAGTTGCCTGTGTTTCTAATTTACAGGTAAATAATAGAATTGAAAACTCAAAATAATAGAAATAAATTGCATTTCTAAGAAGAACCATGACTGTATATGCAGAAAATTGGATGGTGCTTCAATAAAGTTAATCAGACAAGTTTATGAAAAATCGTAAAAAATTAAAAACGTGTAAATATGTATATGCTGTATTTATACGCATAAAAAACCCAGTATATATGGAAAAAGGATAAAAATATGACAACCAATCATTTATTATTTTGTCAGTGAAATATTCTGACTTTTTCAAATTAAGCATAGGTATCTGACATTATATCCTTTTGTCTTGATATAAATATATATACCCTTTACCCAATAAAGCAGTATAGAGGTTATATATTTTCAATTATTAGAAAAATATACAACGTCAGGTGCCTGTCGAATAGAGCTCTGTTGAATTGCCTTAAACGTGACGATAACGGGCAATATGTTTGTTAGATATATTTATCAGAGATTGTGACAAGTTTAAACTTTAAATTCTGTCACATGAGGGAATGAAAACCATGTCATCTATGTCAAAAAGTATTCTAGCCCTACTCGCCTGCTCCATTCCGAAACAAACGGTCATCTTCTTAGCTTTTATACATAGTATTGTAATAATAAATGGATATCATATTTTCAATCTAAAAACTAAATGATTAATTGGACATATCAGCCTAAAAGAAATTAGTCACGTCCGCATATGTATCGGACAGTATGTACATTTTAAAACTGAAACTTTCAAATATGTGCATGATTGTATATTTAAACCGTGTAGAGTAAGTTTCAGTTCAGATCAAAACTCTGAGGTTTGGGTCAATTCTCAACAGGATCAATTTTCAACGGGTCGAGGTCATCAGAGTTTAGAAAAATCTTTCTCATACCGTTGAAAAATGACCCCGGGTATAAATTTCACGATTTTGGTCTCAATTTTCAACGTTGAAAAATGACCCCCCGGGTCAATATTCAACGTTGAAAAATGACCCCCGGGTCAATTTTCAACCCGGGTCAATATTCTTCGTTACACCGGCCGAATGAAAAAGTACCGATATGTCATTTTCTTTTCTCTGTTTTTTTTTCCTTCTAAAATCATTTATTCATACAATATCAATAATAAAAAAATCAAAGAAATTCCATGAGTAGCAAAATTTTCAATTAATTAAAACACGCTGCATTATTTTTATTAATCAACGGAATATTCTCATACTTATGAATTGAATTAAAAGAATATTTGATATAGATCTACAAAACTCAATTAAGGAGGCCGGGTGGTAAAAAAAATTACCCATTAGATCTACGTTTAATACTTAGATATGACCATATGTTTTATTCTTAGCTATAAACTATAATTTTAAGAAAAATTCCATATTATATTTAAATAACTTTCCGTATCTTTATGCATAGCTCTTCTCCATCGGAAGAACAATTTCAAAATGGCCGCGACCATCCAGCTCTTTAAGGTGGCTCACTACACCTTGGAATATTTTCTCAAATTAGCAGAAAATTACTTGATTATGATAGAAAGCATTATGGGTAAGAAGTTTATATGTCAAATAGGTGAAAAAATGTGCAATTTTGGTTAAAAAATGATATTTTCAAAACTTTCCTTCAGTAAACATAAACAAAAGCCCGGGCGGATTCGAACTCATGATCTGCGACTCACAAGCCTGATACTTTAACCACCGAGCTATGACGATATACACCTAAATCGATTGATACAAACAGTTTAACAAAACAATTAAATCGCCATCTTGTGACGTACGTATCTTATTATCTCGTAGTATCTTAAAAAGTATAAGTCTTGGTGTAGTGAACTATTTTGTTTGTAATTAAACATAGCATTGTAATTAAGATATGCTTGCTCTTCCACATAGGCAACAAAATAATCAATTATTCGATGTATTTTACGCTATCCTATTCCTTTCTCATAAATAAAAAGTGCAGTGTATGATATTATTACAAACAGTAGAATTCTTTAGAGGGTTCTATATTCTAGAAGTCTGGCCAGGACATACCTTAAACCCGGCCTGGCCTCACAATTAAGTGGATTGGGCCGAAATTTTGGCCTGTCAGCAGAAACTGGCCTGGCCTCAAATTTGGCATATTTATAAACCAACATTTTTGGCCTCAATTTTATTTTTTGATTTTCTTTACATATTTGATGATTTTACTGATTTTTAATTGATTTATTTACAATACACATTAAACATCCCACTTGGTGCTTTAGTGTCTTATAGCGATAGTCTATTTAAAATTAAAGTTACAATTGAAGATATATATAGTACAAGCAATGTATTTATAAAATTTTGATTCAGTCTGTTTTAAATTCTAAAGAACTTAGGAAAGTGATTTTGCCCTGTCATTGTATAGCCATGGCGTGTTTTTTGACAGTTTGTTATTGTCATTTTTCATTTAATCGCTCAAACTGCTCTCAGGATTGAACTTAACTCTTCCTATATTAATGACCTAATGAGAAAATGATAATAAAAGAGGCTAATATTTATTTATTCTAATCAACATCAAAGGTTACAAAATGTTTGACTTTGTTCAAATTCTGATAATTCCCCACAGGAGGAAAATTGTTTTCTTAGTATACAAACAAGACATGCATGAAAACCTACTCTAATCAAGAGGGTGATGCATGATAGATAGATGGTCATTCATGAAAAAATTATATCGAAGAATGCAATGTTGTAGTCATTCATTGTGGTGACGTTGATGTTTATTTTTAATTGTATCAATTGCAATGTTAATATGAAAAAAACATCGCACATGTTAATTAATTAATGTGATAGAAAAACTTAACAAAAAACAAACAAACAAACGAAAATATGCAACAGTATATTGCATTTGTTTTTGTGTCGAAACGATGCCTATATGCCTGGAGCAAGTTTGTCAATGAATCGATATTTTTCTATAGTAAAACAATATCTCATCTCCCCTTATGAATATTTTATAGTTTCTCGTAAAATTTAATATGGATTCTCAAAATTCTTAAATCAATTTGACAAAAATTGTAACTTAATTTATAACAGAAATTGAGATGAGAAATATTTTAATTGGAGAAATGACATTTTGTACTATTGATTACATATTAATATCTACAAAGTAAGCTGCATGTTACAGTATTGAATCACATATCGATTTTAAATCCTAAATAGCAAATCACCTAAACATAACTTATTTTCACCAAAAATGGAAAAATACAAGTTCCATGTAAAATCAGTACAATGTTTGATATAAATGTTACATATAGCATTTTCGCGAATCACATTATCATCAATGTTTCGCAGATAAAAATGTTATTAGTAAAAATTGCAACGCAACGTTGACCCCCTCTCATGAAAGAGAAACTCCTTCAATGTTTGCAAATAACTCCGACATCTTCGGCATGGCTACAGTCATGTGACGTTTTATAGCCACAGTCCAATATTGTTGTCTCATTAGAAAAACAATTCACGTTATCCATTAAAATAGCCCCGGTGCCGCTTCCATATTTATGAGTTACCTGTAATGCACTAGAAAAAAAATATAACGCATCAGATACAGCATCATGTCGAACATGATCATATATATTGACCAAATATCTCAAGAGGATAAAACACAATTAACGATCCCCAGCAATGTTCGATAACTCTTAATTATCAGGATTTTTTTGTTCGTATATTAAATCTGGCTTTTACATTGACAAATTTAATTAGTCTTGAAGTGTTAATATTACACAAAGTAGTTCAACGAACTGCTTGGCTTTGTGGTTTCACGGATACCTACTATATAGAGGTACAAAGGTTCGAACCACCGATGCACCGTTACAACCTTTTTTTTCTAATTTGATCTCTACTTGTATACGTTATTTATTCCATTTTATTCATCGTTACCAAATTTGCAATAACTTCTTAAAATGCATGGATACCATTAAAAAAATTCTTTTGATTTTATTTCAGTTGTAAAGTTTGAAGGGTAAATAAAATTTTTCTGCTGAAAAAAAAAATACTTTGAGGCTGAGGATCGGAGAACCTTAAGTTCTAAAAACTTATAATAGTTATCTTCTTAATACTTACATTATATATTACTATTTCTGCCGTACAAATTACAGTGTAAGTGACAAAGAAATAAAATTCTTATTATGAACGTCTTTAATAATTGTTTGTTTAAGCAGAATTATAATAGAGTCTTATAATAAAAAAATGCCAATACAAATATTTCACAATGACATTAAATATTTCATTTTTTTTTAAATTGATTAAATATGAAAAGAAGAGAAGAGAAGTTAATATTAAACATTAAAGTTGCAAATGGAAAATTTTCTTTTACTTTATATAAGTTCAAGCTTTAAAAATCATACATAGAATGGTAGATCTGACAGACAATTTAATTTGTTGACGATCCAGCCTTTACTTACCCTTGAAATCCCAAACTTCTACAAACGACATCTGCCTCCGACATTCCAAAATAATCATCACATACGGTTCCCCAGGATCCATACTTGTTGACTTCCACTCGCCCTTCAAAGGGCACATTGGAACCAACTAGCCTGGTGTAACCTGAGGTCAGATAAACATGTAAGTTTTATAAATTTTTCTTTGAAAGTAATTTGGCAGGTGAAAGGAATTGTTTGATGTTATTGCAAATCGTTTTGCAATAATTTTTTAATTGATTGTTGCAACCAATAAAATGTATTGCATATAAAAGCTTGTTATTATTATTGTGTTTATTTTTATTTTTTTTTTGTAAAATGAAACTGTTTTTAAGTTTTTGTAGCCTACACGTTTTACGAATGAGCAAACTCTTTGTTACTGAATCGATCGTTGAAACTCATCTCATATCACCTATTTTTACGTGAATAATGTATATAAATTTACTTCTCTTCCATTTTTTTAAAAATCAAACGGCATAATTTAATTTTCTTCTACGTTTTCCTTCGGATTCAACACTGTTGTTTTCCTGTTTATTTGTAACAAAGGACAGAAAACACTGGAAAGAATTCTTTAACAATATCACCAAGTTTCTCAAATCACACTGATAAACTGTAAATAGGGTTATTTTTGCGCAGTGTCTTTTTTCGCCCTTTATAACTTGCAAACGATTTTTTTAATTCGCCCGACGCAGTTTGAAATAGATAATCTTGCTGAAAAAACCACACATTTTAACTTGTGAAATCAAACTTTAAAATCTAAGGTTTTTATAAACAAAACCATGAAATAAGCTAGCGATTTTTAAGTTTAGTTTTCCAAAACAATACTTTGTTTTAGTTTCAATATTGTTTCCCCCGGTAACTTAAACAGGTTGCGTGGTCCTCTGTCATGCATTTTATGACACAAATAAAAGATTTTTTGTCAACCAAATTTTTTCATAAATATAATACATAAGCATTTCCAAGAAATTTTGCCCAACTTTGAGCTTTGTTGCTACAAGTAATTTACCCAATACAAGTTACTAAATCCAAAATCTTCCAATGAGTCCAAGTTCATTGCAATGAAATAGAACAACAGATTGCGTTAAAGGTCGTTTATTCAGTGAACCCAATTTGTATTGTTTAAATTGAAAACAATAAATTAAAGAAGAAAAAATCATTGAATAAATGACAAATTAATTTGCAAAGGTGAGGTTAAAAACCGCCAACTCACAATAATTCAAATGCTCAATGAAAGTTAGAATAAATAACAAATTACTTTGCAAAGGTGGGGTTAAAAACCGCCAACTCACAATAATTCAAATACTCAATGAAAGTTAAAACAACATTTGACTATGATAAAAGATTATTTGAGTCCCCTTAATATTTCATTAACAAAATTTGAGACTATCCTTAAAATCTAAGGCAATTTTAAACACGATCAAATTTTAATTACACAACAAGTAAATTAAAAAGTTGCGTACTATGTTCACATCGGTAATCAAGAGGTGACCATTTCCCGCCAATAGAACAGTAAATGGTTTGGGTGGTACCATAACCGATGAAGTCCTTGTTACAACCATAAGTAATGGACGCCGGAGAATACGTCCGCTGAACAATATTTCCGTTTGGTACATGTATCTCTGGAGCTGATTCGGAACAATCTTTTAAATTGAATAAAATTTTACACGTATTATATGTACAACAAAGATAAAGTCAATATGATCAAAGTTTAAAAAGAGAATTTTTTTTTTACACTGTTCATAAAGTATTTACAGGTTTGAATATTTTGAATATACAGGCGTATTTTCGCTATTACTTTTGATATTTATATCATTATATTTTTAATTACATATCAATTAAAAAAAAGTATTTAAATCATTTTTCCCTTTTTTGTTTGTATTTTATACAGTACAACTCGCAGTTTATGATACCTGTTTCAATGCAAACTTTCCTATTCCCTGCCATTGTAACACATGTGGAGTAGTTGTTGCAAATCTTATCGCCACAAACGTTACTCTGATGGTCTGCCCTCTATTGAAGAAATAAGACGGCACCGTCATTTGTTATGAATAGATAAATGAATTATAGGAAAATAAATTATGAAATTTTTTTTTTGGTCATATCTAAAACAAAATTTAAAAAAAAGGTTAATGACGTGCTAAATGGAACAAACCGGATTTAAATCTTTCAAATGTATGTTACTTACAACTGTTTCAGCATAAAAATAGCTATCATCGTCCACTAAATCATTTGAGTCATTTTTCTTCCTCTCATTGAGCTCACACTCCAACAAAACACGATTAAAGTTAATGGACAGGCAATAGGACATCGCCTCACATTTACTGAGACACATTTGGAAACCAATGTTCTTCTCAACTCTAGGCCACTTGACAGGCAATCTCTTTCCTATTACTTTATCTTGCTTAACTGGGCAACTGCCAATTTCGGACATCACAACAGCAAGTTCTCCTATTTGAATAAGAATTATAAAAGCTAGCATAATTAAGCTTGCCAAAATCTAGTTTGATAATAAGCGATGCGAAAGCTCGTGTAAGAATGACAGCCCGAGTTTAAAGCAACCGCATAGATAGTAAATCTAAGATGAATTATTAATATCCGTGCATGTGCAATTAATGGTTTGTGTTCTTTTCTGATATATTCCTAAATTTGACAAATAAATTGTGAAGTGTTGAATCTTGAATATTTTTCGTAAAAGTTTTTAAAAAATGGTATATGGGTATAAATGTACATGTACAATGTGTGATGCTTATTTAAATTGCACTTAATTCAAATTGTACTAATAACAACAGAAAATGACAAAGATATCAAATGTAAAGTATATTCATAAAAACTTAAAATTATAGTTTTAGTCAAAAATTTTAAGTAACCGTTTAACTGAACATTTTGCTGGAGCATGTCTATCTATTGAAATAATCATGCACTTTACAGCCAAAATATGCAAACGTTCACAGTACAAATGCCACAGAAAAGATTAAAAAAATAAATCAATTCTCGTTAAACTAAACTATATAACACCCGATATATTCAGGGCTAAAATCATAACTAATTCAAAATCACACATTTTCCGACATGACAGATCGATAAAAGTCGATAAAATTCTGTAATTTTTTTGGCATCTATATGGATGAAATTTTACAATATTTTTCGATTCCATTTTATTGAATATCACTTTAGGATTGATTGGCATGAAATATTCACGTATAGGAATCAAATCTGTATTTATATTTCTACAAAAAATCAAATTAATGATAATCCATTGAATTAAATCTTATCTGTTTAAAGTTTTTCACTCATATTTGTTTTTCAAATTGTTTATCTCGATTAATTCTTGTCAGTATTATTGTAGAAAAGTTTAAAAATATCTCTTCTGTACAGGGAAAAATACTTCTGACTTACAAAAAAGCTAAAATTAAAAAAAAAATTCTATACAAAATAAAACAACGTTTATTTTGCAAGAATGTTCAATCATTTGTTATGGTCTTGCACTAAAATCATTCTAACTTATCTTCAGTTGCATTCGCTTTAAAGGCATGTGCATCACACATTAGGGGTTTTCTTTATCATAGCGTAATGACAGAGTATTTTAGATTCTAGCACTATACATTTAACAAAGGTCCATATGTATTACTCGTACGTTAAGTCCATATAGCAACGTAAATATTTTCAATCAATCTTACTTTGCAAAATGTACAATAAACACAATGCTTTCTGAATACAGTATAAACGGTTTTAATATATGCAATAATCAAAGCAAAATGGTTTTATTTTTAAAATGAAAGTTTCTGTTTATTGTATTGACATTCATTTGGTTTAACATTGACACATTGTTAAGGTACATAAGCTGATAATTGTTCTCCAAAAGTGCGCAAGTGTCAATATTTTTTCGTATTTTATATCATGCCAGGGTATAAATGAAATGTCTAAAGGCAATAGATATGAGAGTACTTTTATTTTTGTCGTCTATGGTTTTTATAATCAGCTGTTAAAGAAAAATCAGTCTTTTGTTTTCACCCTTGTGTTTACTTACTTCATGTCGCAATTCGGGCTTATGCAGTTCAAAGAAATTGTTTATAACAACATTTTTACATGTATTCATTGTGACTGGTGCTTGGTTCTTAAAAATTTTGCTCTCCGAACTCATAGACGCATGTCTCTTTCTCTGGATCTGAAATCAGGCGGTAATGATTACCTACTACAAGTCCAAGCATATAAACAGGTCAACCCTTAGCAGAGACAGTCACTGTGTAACACCTTATGCAGGACGGACAATGTACTACCTCTAATCAAAGGCGTATGGCAACCCTAATACCATAGCGACGTATCAGCGACGACAACTCTAAGAGGACAGTCTCTACAATATCAAACACTAGTTATCGGCCTAACACGACTGGTCTAATATTACAGGTATTAACGCGGCAAGCCTCTCTTTCGAGGCAATCCACCTACCAGTTCGAAAGTCTCGCAATTACTCTCTCTTCTATTTCTTCTTGAAAGCGGTAGAGGAATGAACGCTGCAGCTCTGATGCGCTCATTTATATACACTTTGTGGGTCACGTGGCAATCTCCGCTGGTTGCTAAGTGACTATACAATCTCAATATTCATAGACCGTATGGCATAATTACATAACATATAATCGTTACAATAATACCTTTCATCATGTTTCATACCTGTAACAACTTTTACTATATCCCAAGTTCAGGACCAATTTTACCTTACAAAATAAACGCATTTTTTCAGTTGTTTGAACCAAAAATGATGACTGTCACACATTCTGTATTTTATGTTGGATAATGGAATAATAAGGCCAAAAATGATTTATTTATTTTATCACGCTCAATCATTAGCACATTTTTTCATTTCTTTAATAAAATCACGTGATTTTACGCTTAAATAATCTAAATTGAAGGACTAATCGGCCTTCCTACGAGGAACCGATCCAAAACGAAATCATAGTTGGAGTGTGAGCCCAGTGACCACAGGAAAAATGACAAAATCAAGTGTATGACGATAACTATTTCTGAACTATGCTGAAACAATCGTAAATGCATTGAATAAATCAACCAAAGAACATCAAAGCGACCAATTTCCTCTTGAAAGACAATCAGTGCGCCGACTATTATTATAAATCATGAAACTATATTCATTACAATCAGAAAAGTTAAGATTTTTAGTAAGTAACGTTGCTGATAGGGCAATAAAGCGATTGTTTGTTATAGATAGTTCATACAAGTTACACTGCTGAATATGAACTTTTAAAATCTAATTATATAGAACAACTTGCATATCTTGAATTAATTGTGTTTTGCAGTGATAATAAGGCAAATATACAGTAACGACGTTTTACCATAAAAATATGATAACAATTTATATTTCATAAAGGCTTACGCTTGCTTACAGTTTACGAAAGTAAAAACTGACATTAAATCCATTTATGGATAGCTGATATTGTGGTGCTCCGTTTAACACATGTGTAACACCACAACACATAGTTTGAGAAATTGAAGTGGTTATTTTTTTTAGCTAATAAATGACAATGTTGGCAAAAAGGAAACAAAACCAAAAAAAAAAAAGAAAAGAAAAAACCCCGAAAAACAACAACAACAACAACCCCCCAAAACACCAAAACAAAGGAAAACATACAAACAATGTAAAACAGTTTAGAATACAACAGACAAAAAAGAACAATACCATGGTTCGTTAGAAAGGATTGTGAGTAATTAAACAATCAAAAGTTGTCACAATCCTAAAAAAAATAATTTAAATAAAAAAATTCATAAACATAATATTGTAACTAGAATCGACCTGGCATATCATTTCTACACAAAGTGTCAAAGATGGGATATGTATCTTAGATCTATATGGTCACAAAAAAGTAAACTTGTGTCTTTATTTATTTTCATCAACTGAAATATGTTGTTTATAGTTGTAACAAAAGAAATTTAAATTTTATTAATCTTAACTTATCTGTAGTTCAAATAAGTTTTTAACATTTAAATAAAAAACCTCATCACGCTCAATTACAAAATCGGGTAAAAAACTCAATCTAGTGTATGCTAAAGACATCAATAACCTTTTTTACTATCTGTACATGTACTATCATTCATATATGTAAAAAACGATAATGTACTTTCAAATATCAATATACTTTACTTTTAAATTAAAAATGAAGTGGCACCTTCAAACAAGAATCATTGCATGTCGATAGAAATGAGTTTAATTCTGCACACAAGCAATATTCATAACTTTTGTACGCCATCGTCTAACTGAAGAGGCTGTTCAACAAGTTTGGATAGTTGCAGTGTAGTGATATGTTAAGGTCTCCATGTTGAAAACAAAATTGGTCTTCCCTTTCTTGTTACTGTACGTAGCTGATCATCAAACTCTCTCTCAAAATAAATATAAACAGATATCTCTTACTTTCACTTTGTGCAAACAGTAACATGTATAGTAATCCCGCCGGGTTTATGAATCATCTGTAACTACTCGGCCATATCTGTATGCGCAGAACTTTAAAAAGAGGAAGTATACTAAAACACTGCAATTTTCACAACAAGAAAAATGATGCTTAAACAAAAAGAAGGCAAGAAACAAAATTCATTTTTGCTGCCTTAAAAAAGAGAATCAAGAAGCGTAAGTCAATATTTTCACATTTCTGTTTATCTACTTTAATGTTTAGAATTCTTAAATAACCAAAGTATTTTTAGAATATTCAACAAAAATTTAAATGCCATTTGTCGTGTTATAAGAGACACACAGAAGTCACAATTATTTGTTATGTTCTATATACATTAAAAGAATGGGGTAATTTGAACAGTAAACTTCGATGATGAAATATTATTGCAAAATAATATGTTTTATGTCATCATTGTATCGCTAATTCTATTTTTAGAAATTCTAATTTAAGTTCCGGTTTTTAATTGTTATTTTTAGCTAATTTGTCCATCATGTACCTATTTATAAATGCCTGTGCTTGTACCTTGTCATTAGCCAATGAAATGAGAGTATTTCGATCACGTGTATATCACTTTTGTTTTAAACTCAAGTGTGAAAAGGACGTGTTTTCGTAACATAAGATATTGATCTCTTTGTAAAGTTCAAATTCACGGCCATGTACTTTCCGATACTTTAAGAAGTATTGGACGCGGGAGGATTTGCTTTGGAACTTTGTTATTTAGTAAGTGTTAAAATCAGTGTACTGTGTAAGTTTTTACCATCGGCGCCCGGGGTATGTACTGACATTTTGTAAACAGTCAAAATGGCGGATCGAACATCAGTGTGCATTATTAAGGGTTTCTGCTGGGAGCGGAAAACCGTACTATTATTCTGAAAATTTTTCAAATTTCTTCTTATTTTTTTTTCTTCTAGACGCCAACTTTGATCCTTAATATCTCGCTCGTTTGTTCACCGATTGCTTTGAAATTTTCAGGACTGATAACATGCCGCGTGATGTTGTCGTTGCATATTTTAGTTGAGGGAAATTCCTAAAAGTAAAATTTAACAACTCCTTTTGTCCAGGGGGTTTTAGCTGTAACGATGACTGACAGAGTCTCAAAGATGGGCTGGTTTGGAAGCTAATACATTGAATTTGTGCGAGATATATTTTATTTATTCTTTAAATGTAAATAAAAGGGGTGGTATAGATTTTGAAACAAAGGTGAGGAAAAAAATCAAATAAAGAAAGTGAGCGCACAAGATTGTAAGTTTGCAGGAATCCTCGACACGAATCAATTGGGGTTTAAATGTCTATAACCTCGAAAGGCTATGTACAGGTTTCAACAAAAATATATTATGTTGAGAGTCGAAGTACATGGCTATTCCGGTTATTAAAAAACTCACAAGCTTTCAAAAAATGGCAATGAGAGGTAAACCGATAACTAGTTGGAAATGTTAATGCAAACATATTTTAATGAAGTTATATTGTGTATATCCTAAAAAAGCTAGTAATTAGAAAAGAAAATAGTGTTCATTCAGCAGATCTAGAAATCAATAACAACAAATTAAAATATACCGGCATATTATAATTCAACATCATGTTATAATGACAAACATTTAAAACAAAAAAGTTTAATTTTTTTAAAAAAGACCACCAGTTGGATTTGAACCCAAAACACTGAATGTTTGTATTCACTAGTCCAGAACGAAACCACTGAGCCATGCGAGACTTGTCAATATGCTCTATAAAGTACTGTTTGAAACAACATTGTCATATCAATGGACTTTGTTTTTTATCCTTCAAAAAATAATTTGAAAAAGTACATAATTAGTCATCTTTGGGTCATCTCTCCATCTTTTTTTAAAAAGCGACATTTTTAATGTTGAAATATGTTATATTTACACGTTTCAAATATGTGGAGAGAAGACCCAGAGACAACAAAATCATTTAAAAACAGTTGTAAATAAGTAGGATTTTGCACGAAATGCATCGTGTTGCTATATTTAGACCCATATCATGATAAAACCTTTTGCATTTCAAATATTTTTCCACTCATTCCACATCCAACAGAAACCAAATAACGGTTATAATTCGAAAAATATTCAAAATTAATTGATGATATTTTCACTCTCCTTGTGCGCCCAGATTCCTGCCGAATGTACATCTTAAGCGCCCACTTTCTTTGTTATAAGATGTATTTTAAAAGTTCTTGGTCTTACTCAGACCTTTCATTCGGTATACCGAAAAAGGGGCTGGCCATTATAATTAGGGAGTAAGAGGCGTCCAAATTTCTTGCCAATAACTTGAAAAGGAATAAAAATTTCTAATGCATCATTGAAGCAACGTTGTAAAGAAATTGATTTTGAATCCTTCTATAGTATTCAATTTAATGTTTTCGTAAATTATAGTCAGTATTTGCAGAATCAATTGTTGTCAGTTCGGTCCATTTTTAATTGGGGTGCGCACGTTTATGGTCTTATTAAAGGGCTTCTTGTAATGCACTAACTGATACATGTAGCGCGCAAAAATAATTCCACTTAAAATTCCCAAATGTTTTTATTCATATGTACATTTTTAATTTCATATAGATGAACCTCTTTGACCTTATTTTTGTTGTTTGTTTCATAACTATGCCCCTGTCTATATTTAGATGCATTACGAGACTCAGGTAACCGATCGATAGGAGAGTCGCTAGCTGTATTCAGGCCGTCGCCTAGACGACAGTGCATGTGGTTTTAGGGCTGGATGTACACGTTTAACGCCGCACTGTGTTACTGTAACAGAGACATTTTGAATTGTTTCAGTACTGGGAGATGTGTTAATAAAATGGTTCCAATGCATGGTAATTAAACTCAACTTTTCTACAATACATGACAAATGTACGCTGGCAATTTAAACGAACGCGGAATCGCTCCCGATAAAACAATTCTTTTAAAGCAAAAACAAAATACTGATTTGCGATGGATATAATATAATTATCATCGTGGAGATGATTTTAAAAAGTGAACTTAATATTCGTATACGATAACATTTGAATCCAAAGCCGCTTGTTTTAAGTTACGGTTATTAGGGATATTAATTATGACTTGCCGAGCGGCGTTTCAGGTTTTTTACTTGCAAAACATCTACAAACGAAAAAACTAAACAACCTTCAGCAGCAACTTATAAATTATTTATTCCATACACAATTCTTAAGAGGTAATTAAATAAATTTTAGAAATGCTTTATATTGTATTCGCTATCTTCCATGGAAAAAAGTGGCATGGAAAAAATGTTGTTCAGTGTTCATCAAATACGCTGTAGCCTTAGCAGTCGAACATAATTAACAAACTGCATATTGATAAATTGACATATCAACAAACATTCAGGCCCGCAATGTGTTTTTTTTTTTACAATTTCTATATATATAAAATGTAGACTCAATGACTAAATTCTTTACCGTTTTCCGTCTGGGTTATTTTGAATCACGTGTGTACGTTATGAGTAGCCATATCGATTAACACTAAGTGTTTTTAAACTTTTTAAAAGAAATTGTGCACATGCAGAGCAATGCAATGCTAGGACAATTAAATTCCAACAATGTATATGGTGAGGTCGGTCAGACTGATACTGGTTCTGCTTGTTCTACAAATAGCGAATGTAAGACGAAGTATTTGGGTATTATTTTTTAAACAAATATAAGTATTGCTTTCTAAAAAGCTTGCATTACTCAACAAAGTATTTTATTGGAATCATTCTTAGTTACCTTAGCTGCATATATGTACCACTCGGTCTGTATCCCGGAAAAATTGACTACCATCCGAAATTTTTCATACAAGGTCTACAGACTTGCAGCTAACATTACCCTTTAAAAATACATTTTAGAATTTGCCGTTGTTTATAAATTCATTAAAGCTATACACGCTATAATTTACGTCAATTTTGAATGACAGTGAAAACGCATGTGTTTGTCTACTTATAAAAGTTATCCTTAATCTGTAAATTACAATGGTGAATTCCATCTCGTTACAAAGATATAGATTTTTAATTGTTTATTTTCCTGCCAGGAAAATATACCTTTTGATGAATATTAATAAAGGAAGAGCAAACCGACCTCATTGCGCATGTCCGCGGAGAACTATAAAAAAAAAGTAGTCGTTATTGTTTGCCTAATTAAATATCCAACTTGATTTTTAATATGCTTAACAGTTGTTAATTTGAAATTCATACATGTATAATGAGTAAAATAGGTTTGTCATTCACGATACCCTTACTTCTGCATTAACACTTATAGGATCTATAAATAGCACATAGGGGAAAAACACAGGTCTACGTCATTTTTTTAAAGGCAGTATTTATATCTTCTCACAGGCTTGTATTTTTTTCTTTTGATTGTACTCGTATATCGGACAAATTTATGCCTGACTGAAAAAATCCTTTCCTTTGTGAAACTATCACAATTATGAAGATGTTGACCCTTCACCAGTTTTGGTATGATAGGCTAAATTTAGCTGTCGATATCACGTGATAGATTGATATTCACGAGGAGGCATTACTTTCCTGGCAGGAAAATAAATATTTTTTGTTTGTTTAATATTTCATATATTTGTTACGTGATCGAATTGAGCCTTATAATTAACAGCATAAAGGTAACTTTTATTAGTAATCAAACACATACATTTTCCCCTTTATTCAAAATTGACGCAAATTATAGCGTGTATAGCTTTAAATAGACGCACAGAATCAAGTGGTAATATGTCGTTTGATATGGGATTTATGACGTCTATTTATATTGTTTTCATTAAAATTATTTCATTATTTCAGGCTTGTGGGTGGAATGAAATCAGTTTCACATGTTATATGACATAAAGATGTCCTCTCCCCACTTTTTCTCGCAGCAACTATTTTTTTAAAATTTACATAAAAAAATTGAATTATCATGGAGTTGCCTCCCCCCCCCATTTTGGTAGCATGTAAAAATAACGGTATGAAAATCATGAAATCATGAGTGAAATTTTAAACATTTTGGAAAATTCAAAAAAAAAATTCTTTTTTTATTTGTCAAGATTTGTTGGATGAGTTTGCCCCCCCCCCCACTTTCAAAATCGATGCTACGTGCTTGGAAATTACTCATTTCTTTATTCCCCTCTTTAATAAACAAAACAAACTAACAAACATAACCGATCCAGATAAATATAATTACATGCATCAAAAATAACTTCAAAAACAAACTACACATTCATCCTTCACCCACAATATTGCCTTTTCGATATTTGTCATCGTTGTAGACCCGTGTAACAATCTGTTAAGTAGGTGCTTGCACGACAAAGAACCCCTTGCTGATCTACATTTTCATAAACGCATACAAAGAAAAATTATATTTTGATTTATTTTTGAATTTCTTTTGATGTAAAAAAAAGAGAAGAAATTGGTTTTCAGTCTCTCTTTATGCCTGTTTGTTAGCGGTTAATCCAAGTTCATTTTGAATATCCTTTTGTAATTTAAAAAATGCGATGTAAAATTTTTTCATGCAATATTTCGAATAAAGCAATGAAGAGTTGTTTCTTGAAATTTTATTAGACCATAAAATTGTAAAATGCTAGCATTGAAAATTGTGCCCGATTTCTTTCTTTTTTTAAAGGTAAAACTTTATTGATTTAAAAAAATGATTCTTTGAGACAAACAAATTGACATAATCAATAAGAGTTTGACAATCTCTAACTGCAGGTCTGTAGCTTTTAGTCAGAAAGAGAATCAGATGGACGACCTAAGACACAGATCTAGAGACAACGTGTTAAGATCTGTATTTGCTTATAAACATGTAGTATCATCGTGCAAAATGCACTGTTCAATTATAATTTTTTTTTTTACTTTACTTGTAAAATTCAACATCTGTTTCGTAATTTTTTCTCACAGTTTATTTCTTACAAAGTTACTTTTTTATTTAGTGATTGACACTTTTCAAACTTTATATGTGATTTCAAAGAGACAGTGTCATGTCTCAAGGACTGTTAATCTTAAAACAACATTGTGCAATTATCAGATATTCATTTCTTGGACATCAAAGACTCATTGAGTTTATTTAATTATTTTATATCTGTGAACCTTTTACTCAGCTTACTTATATCATTACCTGTTAATTTATACTCATTTTAAGATTCTTATAAATAGTTATGTACAATTGTCAATGCGCAGTCTGGAATACGGCGGCCAGCCCCGGCCACGTCCGACTCTCCCAGAGTCTTGAGTCCGGAAGCCACTACTGGCCACGTACGACTTGTTTGTAACATGTCTGTCTGTTAAATTGTTATAATGTTGCCATCGTTGAGTCTCGTCCAATAATGTGGAATCCTGCATCAATTGCCTGTTTATTTTCCTGGAACTGTATACTGGTGGACCTTCGGGAATACGGCAAACCTACCTTCGTTTTAGCTTACGGCCCACAGCGCGCCACAACCTTATACCTTATACACTTTACGCCAACATTCCCTCACCCGGTTCGTACTGCACACAACCGATGCAGATCCAGACGAATTCTCTATCACCGTAAACTCTACGCGGTCACAGAAATATAATACTTTCTTTCTCAGCGTTTACGCATCTTAATTGTACTATGGTCAGCTATCAATATTTTGTAATACGTCACAAGTATGACGCAGCTACGACGGAAAACCTACTCGTTGCTTGCAACGAGCTCGTCTCTAGTTGGACATTCTTATTTACATTTTCCAGTGTCTTTGCCTGTGAAAACACTAGGTATCGATTTTGTACTATATAACCCATAATACAAATGACTCCAAATTGAGGCGCCAGCGGGGTTTGCTTATTCATATTTAAATATTCAATCGTACGATGGCTTAATATTATATAAATATAAGTAATAAGGAATCATTCTTTGAATATTATGAGGTGATAATTTCGGTCGGGGCGTGATCAAATCTATCATAAAGCCCTTCGGGCTTTATTGGATTTGATCACGCCCCGACCGAAATTATCACCTCATAATACTCAAAGAATGATTCCTTATTCCTCATGTAAAACGATTGGAACGATTTATTTTACAAAACCCTGTGTATGAAAACTTGGGTCTCGATGAAGAACAAATTAATGCGTGTTTTCGGGGCCAAGGGGGTTTGTCTATTTACGGACTTGCTAACTCGTCCAGATTGTGCGCGTTTTCGGCAGTTCCTACTTTATGTGTTCTTGAGATAGGGGGTAACGATGCGACGACTCAACCAGCACATGTCATTGCACAAGACATTTTTTCATTTGCGAACTATTTGATACATGGATATGGTGTAAAATCCGTGATCATTGGTCAACTGTTGCGCCGCGACCCTCGAAAATCACCGATTGGATATAACGAGGAAGTCATCAGTATAAACAAACACTTGGAACATTTGACAAGTAGTGAGGAGCATGTCTATTTCTGGAAACATAGAGGATTTTGGACTAATTTGGCATACCTTGTGCGCGATGGAGTTCACCTTGGGGTAGATTCGGATGGATGTTATCCAGCACCCATGGTCAAATACTTGAGGAGCATAAAATATGCAGTGCATAACAGAGTTCAAAACTCAAGGCCAGTAAATTAACATCACTTTGTCAAAGAAAATTTAAAAAAGATATTTTAAATGAGTATAACTTGAGTTATTTTTCAAGAAATTGAGTATGCATACCTGACATGGTAAATTTTTGTTTACATAAGCATAAGGAATAAAATTTTGGAAATATTCTATAAAGATATTTTAAGAATATTCAATTCAATCTGTACAGTACAGTACAGTACTGTAATCCTCTTTCAATGTAATGCAGGAATAGTACGAATTTTTAGATTGATACAGAAATAATTGCGAGAGTGGCCAACAAATTTAAGTTCATGTCTATTATACACACCTTTATCAAAGCTGAGACATGATTGGATGGGCTATATCTAAGTATGCCATCATCTGTTTTTATGGATATATATGTAATTGAAGAAATAAGAATTTAAAATATATGATTTCTGCTTATGGGAAAGTTGTCAGAATTCTAAGTTATATTCTGATTAAAGCCCTTTCTTAGTTGAAGCATGAGCAGATTGGCTATATCTAAGTAAGCCATCATCTGTTTTATGTATGTGTTTATATCAAAAGAAATCAGAAAACATATACAAAGTCTAAGATTTTTAAGTAACTACTTGGATACAAAGGTGTATCACAGAAGTCAAGTCATGCAAGTTTTTAAAGATGGTTACATGTTTTTCAAATATAAGTTACAACCATCCATGAAAAGAAACAAATTGTCAATTAGCCCTCAAAGGCTAATACTCTGGTAGTTAAGCATGTCTATTAATAAGTATAAAAATTTACCTTTTCATTAGCCAATGAAATAAGAGTATTTTGAGTGTGAGAAGGACGTGTTTTCGTAACATAAGATATTGATCTCTTTGTAAAGTTTAACCCACAACCATCCCCATCTAACCGTCCAAATAATTTTATAATTTAAAACAGTCATAATACCTGACCACATGGATTGCGCTCTTTATGAATTTGGTAACGTATAAATATTTTATTTTTCAATTATTAAGGTCTTCCGTTTCCAACGGAAGACCTTATTGTTATTGCTTTGTTTCTTTTAAGGGTCTTCCGTTTCCAACGGAAGGCCCTCTTGTTATTCTACGGTTTCTTTTTCTTTATTAGGGTTTTCCGTTTTCAACGGAAAACCCTTCTGTTATTCTACGGTTTCTTTTTCTTTATTAAGGTCTTCCGTCTTCAGCGGAAGACCTTACTGTTTTTCTACGGGTTCTCATTCTTCTATATTATTATTATTTTTCTCCTTGGTAGACACCCTTAATTTCTCAGGCATTTCTCAATCGATTTTAATGATTTTTACAGGGATAATGTCTTTGGTGAATATCTCTTTGCATCCCACTTCCTGTCTGAAAATTCGCTTCCGCTTCTGAATTATCTCCCTTTTTCCTGTATTTTGGAGCATGATGTTGTCCACGCATCTCCTCAGGAACCGTTATAGTTAGAGACTTGAAATTTATATGCAAGACAGAGTGGTAATGGCAGATATGCTTGCTTGTTTTAGATTTGTCAAGAAGCCATTTTCCTTGAAACTCGCCTGGACCCGAAAATTGGGATTAAAAAAAGTTATAATTTTTTGTGGTTTTCTTTAATTATCTAATTTCTGAAAAATATTTTGTTAAGACATGTAACGTAAAAATAGTTTCTATTTACAAGACCTTTCTTTTAAAATCAAGAAAAAGGGGCTGGCCCCTCAAATTAGGGGACTAAACGGCTCTAAAGTCTTTAATCTGTAACCCTTTACTAAACGATATTTTGTGAATTGTTGTATAAGCAAATATGTTCATCTCACAGTTATGTATCCAGGCAATGTAATGGTTTTTCCATGTGTTAGGTAATTAAGGGTTTTTAGGGGCCAAAAGTCCAAAATTTTGATCACCCATATCTCAGAAAGGAAAAATATTTTGAAATGCAGTACAGAAGAAAAGTTGTTCAAAATGATGTTTTTAACAATATTCAACCTTCAAAATTTCGTTAAACGGCCCCTATAAGGAGATAAGGGACCGGCCCCTTAAATCTTCTTTCTCATATATCTCCAGAACGGTAACGAATTTGTAAACACTTGTTGAACAAAATGTGTTTAGAATTAAGTGACCTTTTATTTGATATCAAGAAAAAGGGGCTGGCCCCTTAAATTAGGGAACCAAAGGGCTCTAAAGTCTTTTATCTATAGCCCTTTACTGAGGGATATTTTGTAAAATGTTATAGAAGCAAATATGTTTATCTCACAGTTATGTATCTAAGCGATGTAATGATTTTATCATGTGTTACGTAATTTAGGGTTTTTAGGGGCCAAAAGTCCAAAATTCTGATCACCCATATCTCAGAAAGGAAAATATTTTGAAATGCAGTACAGAAGAAAAGTTGTTCAAAATGATGTTCTTAACAATATGCAACCTTCAAAATTTCGTTAAACGGCCCCTATAAGGAGATAAGGGATCGGCCCCTAACACCTTCTTTCTCATATATCTCAAGAGCGGTAACAAATTTCTAAAAACTTGTTAGACAAAATGTGTTTAGAATTAAGTGACCTTTTATTTGATATCAAGAAAAAGGGGCTTGCCCCTTAAATTAGGAGATCAAAGGGCTCTAAAGTCTTTTATCCTTAGCCCTTTACTGAGGGATATTTTGTAAAATGTTATAGAAGCAAATATGTTTATCTCACAGTTATGTATCTAAGCGATGTAATGATTTTATCATGTGTTATGTAATTAGGGGTTTTTAGGTCCAAAATTCTGATTACCCATATCTCAGAAAGGAAAAATATTTTGAAATGCAGTACAGAAGAAAAGTTGTTCAAAATGATGTTCTTAACAATATGCATCCTTAAAATTTCGTTAAACAGCCCCTACATGGATATAAGGGATCGGCCCCTAAAACCTTCTTTCCCATATATCTCAAGAACGGTAACGAATTTCTAAACATTTGTTGACAAAATGTGTTCAGAATGAAATGACCTTGCATTTGATTTCAAGACAAAGGGGCTGGCCCCTTAAATTAGGGGATCAAAGGGCTCTAAAGTCTTTAATCTATAGCGTTTTACTAAGAGCTATTTTGTGAAAGGTTATTTAAGCTGAATTAGGTATAATACGTTTATATATCCTAACAATATAATGATTTTCTCTTGCGTTACCTAATAAGGGTTTTTTAGGAGCCAGAGGTAAACAAGTTTAATCTTTCTATCTTATTTTGAAGAAATGCAAGTATTTAAAAAACAATATAAGAGAAGTTATGTGATACAAAAAGCATTAGTTCTCCACTCTTTTTTCCATATCATGTTTTTTTTGTCGAAAATTAAAGTCGATGATGTTAAATTTCCTTCTAAAAATCGGACGGAAGACCTCCTCGTTGCTCGCAACGAGATCGTGTCTAGTTATTATACTTTTTTTTCTTTTTCTGACTTTTTTGGATCGTTATTTCTCAGAAACTATTCAACCGATTTACACCAAATTTTTAGGAGTTATAAAGCATCAATGTCGCTATTGATTTTTAAAATTTCAAATGATTACGTCACTTCCGGTTTCAGATATGGACGATTTTGTAAATTTTTAAGGGTCATTTTGTCCACGCATCTCCTCTGAAACTAATCATGATAAAAGCTTGAAATTTGCAGGGATTGTAGATGAATGTCTGTAGATTTCCCTCCATGCTTCCAATTGCGGAAAATGCGTAAGGCCTAGAAGCTCGCCTGAACCTGAAAATTAGCACCAAATTTTTTCACAAAATTTTCGCACATTTTCCGTAATATCTTTTGACGTATAAATATTTTGTTAAAACATGTAATGCAAAAGCTGTTTCAATTTGCACGGGCTTTTATTTGATATCAAGAAAAAGGGGCTGGCCCCTCAAATTAGGGGCCAAGAGTGCTCTAAAGTATATTTGCAATAACTTTTTAGTGAACAATAATTTGTTATCAATTATAGAAGCAAAAATGTTCATTGTACAGCTGTTTATCTATACAGTACCATACTTAAGTCATATATTACGTAATTAGGGGTTTCAAGGGGCCAGAAGTTCAAAACTTTGATCATTAATATCTGAAAAAGGAGAAATATTTTGAAAAGCAATGTAGAACAAAAGTTGTTCAAAATAATGTTTTGTACAATATGCTACCTTTAATGTTTTTGTTTATGACCCCATTTAGGAGTTAAAGGGTCGGCCCCTAAAACACATTTGTACAGATATCTTAAGAACGGTAAACATTTTGTTTACACTTGTTAAACAAAATATGTTTATATTTACAAGACCTTTCATTTGATGTCAAGAAAAAGGGGCTGGCCCCTCAAATTAGGGGCCAAGAGGGCTCTAATGTCTTCTTACAATAACTCTTTACTGAACAATATTTTGTTATTAATTATAGAAGCAAAAATGTTCATTGTACAGCTGTTCATCTATACATTACCATACCTAAGTCATATATTACGTAATTAGGGGTTTCAAGGGGCCAGAACTCAAAACTCTGATCATTAATATCTGAAAAAGGAGAAATATTTTTAAAAGCAATGTAGAACAAAAGTTCTTCAAAATAATGTTATCAAAAATTTTGTTGTTAGTGGCCCCGGTAAGGGGTTAAAGGGTCGGCCCATAAAGCGCATTTGTACAGGTATTTCGAGAACGGTTTACAATTCATGAACACTTGTAGAACAAAATATGTTTATATTAGCGAGACCTTTTATTTGATATCAAGAAAAAGGGGCTGACCCCTCAAATTAGGGGCCAGAAGGGCTACTAAGTCTATTCATAATAACTCTTTTCTGACCAATAATTTGATATTAATCATAAAGCAGCAAAGAAGCTTTTATTAAGTTTAATTTAAAACCAAAACCCGTTTTAAAATCGGACGATGCATTACAGAGATATCGGGGTTTAAAAATTGATTTTTCCGGAAATTTTGATTCTGCGTCCTTGGTTTAAAAAATAGCGTAATGTTTAAAATAAAATTAACTCGTACCAAAAATTATTGTTAAGTCGTACGTGAACCCAATCGGATTTTTTTGTTAAGTCGGTCTTGGAATCGGAAAGGTGTTTGTTAAGTCGTACTTAAAATCATTCTGATTTTGTTAAGTCGTACCAGGAATAATTCGATTTTTTTCATCTTTTATATTTTAGTTACTCTTGTTATTGGTTGAAGAGCTCTGCTTCTTACAGGAACCTCCAGCTTTACTTCCGACATTAACGGAAGACCCACTCGTTGCTTTGCAACGAGCTTTGCTCTAGTTATTCTTTTTTTTCTTTTTCTGACTTTTTTGGAGCGCTATTTCTCAAAAACTATCCAACCGATTCGCATAAAATTTTCAGGACGGATAGAACATGATCGGCGCTACATATTTTAAAATATCTAAATGATGACGTCACTTCCGGTTTCAGATATTGCCGATTTTGTAAATTTTTAAGGGTCATTTTGTCCACGCATTTTCTCTGAAACTAATCAAGATAGAAGCTTGAAATTTTCAGGAATTGTAGATGAATGTAAGTAGATGTACCCCCATGCTTCCAATGATTAAAATTGCAAAAGGCCTTAAAGCTCGCCTGAACCTGAAAATTGGCACCAAATTTTTTCACGAAGTTTTTGGACATTTTCTGTGATATCTTTTGATGTATAAATATTTTGTTAAAACATGTAATGCAAAAGTTGTTTCAAATTACACGGGCTTTCGTTTGATTTCAAGAAAAAGGGGCTGGCCCCTCAAATTAGGGGCCAAGAGGGCTGTCAAGTCTTCTTACAATAACTTTTTACTGAATAATAATTTGTTATTAATTATAGAAGCAAAAATGTTCATTGTTGGGCTGTTTATCTATACAGTGCCATACTTAAGTCATATGTTACGTAATTAGGGGTTTTAAGGGGCTAGAAATTCAAAATTTCGATCATTAACATATGAAAAAGGAAAAATATTTTGAAAAGCATTGTTGAACAAAAGTTGCTTAAAATAATGTTCTGTACAATATGCCACCTTAGAATTTTTTGTTCATGACCCCATTTAGGAAATAAAGGGCCGGCCCCTAAAACACATTTGTAAAGATATCCTAAGAACGGTTAACATTTCGTGAACACTTGTTGAACAAAATATGTTTATATTTGCAAGACCTTTCATCTGATATAAAAAAAAAGGGCTGGCCCCTCCAATTAGGGGTCAATAGGGGTCTTAAATCTTCTTACAAGAACTCTTTACTGAACAATAATTTGTTATTAATTATAGAAGCAAAAATGTTCATTTTACAGCTGTTTATCGATACAGTTTCATACCTAAGTCATATATTACGTAATTAGGGGTTTCAAGGGGCCAGAATTCAAAACTTTGATCATTAATATCTGAAAAAAGGAGAAAGATTTTTAAAAGCAATGTAGAACAAAAGTTGTTCAAAATAATGTTCTGAACAATATGATACCATAAATTTTGTTGTATGTGGCCCCGGTAAAGAGTTAAAGGGTCAGCCCCGAAAGTACAGTTGTTTAGATATCTCGATAACGGTTAACCATTCGTGAACATTTGTAGAACAAAATATGTTTATATTAGCGAGATGTAGCGAGATGTGTGTTTTGTAGAGCTTATTAGGCTGAATCTAACACTGAAAACCGTTTTAAAATCGGACGATTCATTACAGAGATATCGGGGTTTAAAAATTGATTTTTCCGGAAATTTTGATTCCGCGTCCTTGGTTTAAAAAATAGCGTAATGTTCAAAGTAAAATTAACTCGTACCAAAAATAACTGTTAAGTCGTACTTGAACACATTCGGATTTTTTTTTGTAAAGTCGTTCTTGAAATCAAAAAGGTTTCTGTTAATTCGTACTTAAAATCATTCGGAATTGTTAAGTCGTACCAGGAGTAATTCGATTTTTTCATCTTTTTATTTTAGTTACTCTTGTTATTGGTTTAAGAGCTCTGCTTTTTACAGGATCTTCTAGCTTTACTTCTGACATTAAAGGAAGACCCACTCGTTGCTTTGCAACGAGCTTTGCTCTAGTTCCCTATTATTATTCTTGTTTTTTTTTTCTGACGCATTTTTGTGCAGGCGATTTCTCGGAGATGGCTCAATCGATTTTCATGAAACTTTCAGATCCGATAGATATTAATTTGAACTAAATACTTTTTTTTTATTTTGATGACGTCACTTCCGTTCTTGAGATAATGACGTTTTAGCGATTTTCCGAGGGTCGGCTTGTCCAGGGATCTCCTCCTAAACGGTAAAAGATATTGAGTTCAAACTTTTAGGGATTGTAGACAAGAGATCGTAGATGTGCTATTTGGCATTCATATTTGTCATGCTCAAACGGCGTTAAAGCTCGCCTGGTCCTGAAAATTGAGACTAAAAAAACGCCGTAATTTTTCATGGTTTTCTTAGTTTATCTCTTTTCTGAAAAATATTTTGTTAACACATGTAATGCAAAAAAAGTTTATATTTAGAAGACCTTTCACTTGATATCAAGAAAAAGGGGCTGGCCCTTAAAATTAGGGGACCAAAGGGCTCTAAAGTCTTTCATCTGTAGCCCTTTACTGAGGAATATTTTGTGAACACTTATAAAAGCAAATATGTTTATCTTACAGTTATGTATCCAAGCAATGTAATGATTATATCATGTGTTACGTAATTAGGGGTTTTTAGGGGCCAAAAGTCCAGAATTTTAATCCAATATATCTCAGAAAGGAAAAATATTTTGAAATGCAGAGAAGAAGAAAAGATGCTCAGAATGATAAATTAAATTATATGCAATTTTCAAAATTTCGTTAAACGGCCCCTATAAGGGGTTAAGGGATCGGCCCCTAAAATATTCTTTCCCATATATCTCAAGAACGGTAACGAATTTCTAAACAGTTGTTAAACAAAATGGGTTGGGATTTAAATGACCTTTTATTTGATATTAAGAAAAAGGGGCTGGCCCCTATAATTAGGGGACCAAAGGACTCTAAAGTTTTTTATCTGTAACCCTTTACTGAGGGATATTTTGTGAACAGTTATAGAAGCAAATATGTTTATCTTACAGTTATGTATCCAGGCAATGTAATGATTTTATCATGTGTTACATAATTAGGGGTTTTTAGGGGCCAGAATTATAGAATTTTGATCACCAATTTCTCCGAAAGGAAAAATATTTTGAAATACAGTAAAGAAGAAAAGATGCTCAGAATGATGTACTAAATAATATGCAATTTTCAAAATTTCGTAAAACGGCCCCTATAAGGAGTTAAGGGATCAGCCCCTTAAACGTTCTTTCCCATATATCTCAAGAACGGTAACGAATTTTTAAACAGTTGTTGAACAAAATGTGTTGAGATTTAAATGACCTTTTATATGATATCAAAAAAGGGGCTGCCCCCTAAAATTAAGGAACTAAAGGGCTTTAACACTTTTCATCTGTAGCTCTTTACAGAGGGAAATTTAATGAAAGGCTATAGAAGTAGATATGTTTATCTTACAGTTCTGTATCCAAGTAATGTAATGATTTTTTAGGGGTCAAGAGTCCATAAACTATGACCAGCTATATCTCAAAAAGGAAAATATTTTGAAATGCAGTGTAGAAGAAAAGATGCTCAAAATAATGTACTATACAAAATGCAACCTTCAAAATTTGGTTCAGCGACTCCAATAAGGAGGTAAGGGACTGGCCCCTAACACTTTTTTCTCAGATATCTCAAGAACGGTGACGAATTTCTAAACACTTGTTGAACAAAGCTCTTATCCCTGAAACAAAATAGTATCTGGCCCCTAGAATGTAGACCCCGTTTTTCTATTCTAAATCATGTTTAGCTATTAAATAGCAAAATCAAGATCGAACATATATCTCAAATTCTAAAATCAGACGGAAGACCTCCTCGTTGCTCGCAACGAGATCGTGTCTAGTTTTTTCATATATTTGCATACCTTTTACAATTAAGTTAAAATAATGAATGATTTAAAACATTTTACAACTTGTAATTCATTTACACAAAACTACTTTTGGTTTGAGTCACAAAGAAAAATAAAACCCACAGTTTCTTATTACTGTGGTTCTATCACGTGATGTACTTTATTATTGCTCTCTCAAATAAAGTAAATTGATATTTTTTGTTGTAAATGGATCATTTTAATGGACCAATTTAAGTTTACCCTTTTCTTCATCGTGAACAGATTCAGGAAAGAAGCCTAAAATCAGATCCAAGATTAAGGGGAATGCCAACTATCCTACTTAGTTGGAACGAAATACCATGGGGAAAAGGCAAGAAGAAACAGAAAAGGAAGGAGGAGGAGAGAGCAGACAAAAACGTTTGTTCGATGGCAAATTGGAATGCAGTGGTTAAGTTTGTTCATGTCAATACAATAAACAAAGTACATGTGACAAAAATACTAACTTAAAAGAGTTCAAAGACGATACATTTTGTTAACATGTGTCGTTGTCTTAGAAAATAATTGTCGGTATCGGAGATCCAATGTACAGGTCGCATATACAATTACGTATGATATATATGACATCTCTTTACCTTACAATAGATTCACATTGTTTAAATTGACTTTAGTGAATAGGAAGATCTGGCCCCTGGGCCATAAAACTTAGACAAGCGCACTTTTGATATCGATCTCACTTTTCCATTACATGTTCCTTTTGTGAGACTAAGATCAAAAGTAAGCTTGCCTTAGTTTTATGACCCCCATGGCCAGAAAAATTGCAGATTCCTTTATACAAAGATAATACCATTTTATTTTAAAAGTTTTGTGTTGTTTTAGGGAAAAAAGGAGGAAAGTTCTCGAGAATAAGTCAGTAAAAAGCACATTTAACATTTGTAAGATCAAAACCGAACAAATAAATATTGTTGGTACATGTATATACAAGACTAATGCATTACCAACCAGTACTATCAGATTTTGATCAGGATCTATACGTTTAGATTTGCTCATATACAAAAATCAGGGAGTTTTATAATCCTGTACATTCAATAGTATAACTTTACATTATGGCCTGGAGTTTGTTTACAAAATACATAGTACACATAATGTAATATCTTATTCAAAAACGCTATATTTACAGAGGAAGACTTTGAAAAAACAACCTGGTAAAAGAGTGAAGAGAAATGCTTCTGGCCATAGGACTCCAGTCAAGATATCCAGAAAAGACATCGGAAATCAAATCAGGAGAAAAGACTTCGTGCATTTGCAGAAGCACGGGTGTAAACAAGTAAGTTTTTGTTCGATATATATAAAATACATTAAGGGATGACAAATTGTAATAAGGACTGGTGATTTTTATAGGAAGGCCCAATCTATTTTTATTTTTAAACGAAACAAATCTTAATTTGTTTTAATTGACAAATAAAAGCTCAATTAATGTATTCGAATGGTATTTTTTGAATTAGTTGTTTAAGTTTGAGTCTCCAACAAAATTTTACTTTTTCGAGAAAGGGAAGAATGGATAAACTGATTTTTGCAAATACAATTTAAATATAAATGTAAAAACGCTATATGTCTGTTATTATGACTGCATTAAACACTATAAATGTTGAGCTGCGTTTTCAATAACGTGATTTCTGATTTGTATTGCAGCCTCAGCTCGAATACTTCAACAGTGACGCTCTTCCAGATTTTTTGACCGCAAAGTATCACCCTACTCCTACCCTTGAAGATGTTGGTCTTAACAGCTATTTGTACAGTCCCCTATCAACGCCGACATATCTGTTACCAGCTCTGAAGTCTGAGAAGTCTTTGTCAACAGCCCATGACTAGCAGTCAATATCTTATTAACTTAAAAATACGAAACAAAACAAAAACAAGAGGCCCATGGGCCACATCGCTCACCTGAACAGCAGTTCCTTGTAACATTACATTTCGTAGCATATGCTTTTTCTATTTTAAACATTGAACCCCTTTCTGGGGACCCAGTTATGGTCCGAGGTTTATGGTTGGCTTGAACAACATAAATAGTAACATAGGAATGAAAATGTGTAGCACTGCGATGGATCCGCACGTACACAACCTGAAAAAACTTAACGTAGCAGAGTTCCACTTCAAGAGGAATAACTCTCCGACTATACAGAACATCAAGAAAGATAACTCTTGGTTCAACTACATTAGAGTTTACACATTTTGAGGATCCTTGCATAGTAATCTCACAAACTGTAGCATTATAGTTCTCGAGAAAAACTTTTTCAAAACATTTTCAATATATCTTTCTATGTTAAACTTTGAACCCCTCTTGGGGCCACAGTATTAGTCCAGTGCTAAAGTTTTAATTATTTGGAATCTACATTATTTAAGGATGCTTGCATAGTTATCTCACAAGCTGAAGCATTATAGTTCCCTAGAAAAAGATTTTTCAACATTTTCCCTCTATATTTCTATGCTAAACTTTGAACACCTCTTGGGGCCCCAGTATTAGATTGAGGTCACGGCTTTTATAATTTCGAATCTACACTATTTGAGGGTGCTTACGTAGTTATCAGACAAATTGATGTATTGTAGTTCTCGAAAAGAAGATTTTTAAACATTTTCCATATATACCGGTACTTCTACATTTAACTTTAAACCCATCTTGGGTCCCTAGTATTAGTCCAGGGGTCACTATTTTAAAACTGTCGAACCTTCATTATCCAAGGTTGTATGCATGATAGTAATCTCACAATTTGAAGCATTGTAGTTCTCGAAAAGAAGATTTTTTAACATGTTACCTTTATATTTCTATAATAAACTTCGACCCCATCTTGGGGCCCCAGTATTGGTCCGGGGGTCACGATTTTACCAATTAGGAATCTACATAAGCGAAGGATGCATGCATAGAAATTCCACAAACTAAAACATTGTAGTTCTTGAGAAGAAAATGTTTAAACTTTTCCTTTATGTTTTTTAAAATGTTTAAATTTTGAACCCCTCTTGGTGCCCATCAATTGTCTGGGAGTTACAATTTTTTGAATCTACATTATTTAAGGATGTACATGTATGCATAGTAATATCCCAAACAGTTGCACTATAGTTCTTGAGAAGAAGATTTTAAAACATTTTCCTATATATGTTAAAATCTAAACCCCTACTGGGGCCCCACTATATATACAACCTTTTGTGTATGTATTGGCATTTTTGGTGAAGTGGTTCTTGAGAAGAAATTTTTTAAACATTTTTCATATGTAGTTCTATGTTAAACTTTGAACCCCCCTGGGGCTGCAGTTTTGGTCTGAGGGTCACGATTTTTACAATTTAGAATCTTCACTATGTATACAAGCTTTTGTGTAAATATTGGCATTTCTGGTGCAGTGGTTCTTGGGAAGAAGATTTTTAAAATAATTTCCTTTGTATTTCTATGTTAAACTTTAAACCCCGCCTGGGGCCCCAGTTTTGGTCCGAGGGTCACGATTTTTACAATTTGGAATCTTCACTATATATACAAGCTTTTGTGTAAATATTGGCATTTCTGGTGCATTGGTTCTTGAGAAGAAGATGTTTTAAACATTTTCCTTATGTAGTTCTATGTTAAACTTTGAACCCCGCCTGTGGCCCCAGTTTTGGTCCGAGGGTCACGATTTTTACAATTTAGAATCTTCACTATGTATACAAGCTTTTGTGTAAATATTGGCATTTCTGGTGCAGTGGTTCTTGAGAAGAAGATATTTTAAAAATTTTCCTATGTATTTCTATGTTATATTTTGAACCCCGCCTGGGGCCCCAGTTTTTGTCCGAGGGTCACGATTTTTACAATTTAGAATCGTCACTATATATACAAGCTTTTTTGTAAATATTGGCATTTCTGGTGCAGTGGTTCTTGAGAAGAAGATTTTTAAAGACATGCACCCTATACTTACTTTTTCGCAATTATCTCTTTTGAAAAGGGCTGTGCACTTTATTTTAACAATTTATAACATCCTTTCCATAAGGATGCTTTGTACCAAATTTGGTTAAATTTGGCCCAGTGGTTTTTGAGAAGAAGTTGAAAATGTGAAAAGTTTACAGACGGACGGACAGACAGACGGACAGACGGACGACGGACAACGGGTGATCAGAAAAGCTCACTTGAACCTTCGGTTCTCTTTGTTTCTAGACACACATTTTTGAAAAACAAATTGATTACACAATCTATACGACTGCATCTTTATCATGTAAATGTCTGTTTATGAAGAAAGGTGAGTTTTTCAATGTAACTTATTTCTTACGACCACATTTATCAACTGATACGAAATAATTCACTAGCTACTGGCTTAACATATATTTTGAATTGATATACTTTTTGTAAGAATTTATCTTTCTAAATGTGAAAATTTTATGAACATTTGCACATTTGGTTGTTATATGACCAGTTTAGTTTCATCTTGGCGCATGTTCTTCACATTCATCAATGAGCATATCAGAGGCGCTCCCAAGCTAATTACGGAGAAAATAGGCCTAGTTAAAAGATGAATTGAGACAATTAATCCATGTAACCATATTATTGCTGAATGTATTAAAATACCATACGATAATTACTATAGGCAGAAATAATTAAAGGAGACAGATTGAATATCAGAAATAATTATTTTGTGGTTTTTAAATCATTTTCTTATCATGTCCTTAATTTCTTGCATTGTAGTATGTTTACTACATTTTTTTTTACCATTAAAGAGCAACTTTTTCACTTGCCACTGAAATTATTGATTCTATGTGAACTATAATATTGCTTGTAGTTGTATATTCAATTAACCCTTTTTGCAATTTTGTCTAATTTTATTCATTAAAATCCTTTCAAGAACAACAACGATTATTATATATTATTTAGAAAGAAAGAAGCATTTGTACACTTGTTTTTAAGAAAGACACACAAAAATTATACAAAACGATACTTATGATATGAACTGCCAGTTTTTCTTTCAGGGATAATATCCGAACATGGAAATCATTTGCAGTCAATTAAAGGATATGTTGTTTGGTACTGACGTTGAATAACTTGTAAAATGCTTTTTCAGGTGTAAACAGAATTCAATATGGTATCTTATTGTTACACGGTACATTTTCATGAATATAAACAATATGTGAATTTAAGTTTTTTTTACTTACCACCCATTGCTGTTGTCTTCTTGAAGTCGCAAGAAAAAGTGACATTGGGAAATCAAACAATATGTACATGTAGTTATAACTGGCTTAAGTCAATAGTTAAGGAAATATTACAAAATCAATTTGTACAAGATTGGAGGAGCATAGTAGATAACTCACCAAAATGTATCAATTATAGAATTTTTAAAACAAATCTCAATTTAGAAAAGTACTTGTTGATTTTACCTACAGATCTACGGATCACGTTTACAAAATTACGAACATGGTATCATCGATTCCCCATTGAAACAGGTAGATGGTATAATATTGAAAAACATTTCAGAAAATGTACAATGTGTGATTCTAATAGTATTGGGGATGAATTTCATTATGTTTAGGAATGTACACATTTTGTAAACGACAGAAATTGTTTTTACCCAAGAGATATTATGAAAACCCAAATATTATAAAATTTAACGAGCTCATGAATACTTTTAATGTAGAAAAACTAAAAAACTTGTCAATATTTATTAAGAAAATTTTCAAAGTCTGTTCTTCCAGAAACCAACTTTAACAACCTACGTATTGTGATTTTAACCTTTTTTGTCATTATTACTTCTATTGTACATGTGATCCTTGACTGTATTCGTGTACATTTGTATATACTGATTTTGAACCTCAAATACCAGTGAACTGGTCTTGAGTGAATAAAGAATTGAATTGGAAGCCCATGTGTTGACAGGGTCTCTTCATTTACATTAACCTCCTCATAATTAGTACCTCACCCCTTCTATGTGTACGGGTAATACACCGTCTAATAGCACCTGGTAGCCCCTTCCATGTATACTAGGAATACCCCGCTGTCATCTTGTTGTTTTAGCAATTTAAACAAGGTACACACTGGATAACACATGCTTAAGTACATTACCTTTGATGTTGTGTATACGTAATTATATTAATATGTTTACAAATCTACCTTATTTCTTCGTTTTTATACTTAATTATTATATTAATCATAAGTATCCTCTTTGTAGTTAGTTGTTTTTAACTGCTTTTATTCACGGAATACGTGAAATTTTTATTTGTCACAATTGCATCATGGTTTTGTGTTTCTTCGATGTTTTTTTTTTTATATCTGAGTTATGATAATAAAAAAATAACAAGGTTTTGTATTTCTTCTATGTTTATTTATAGTTATGATAAGAAAAAAATATCGAGGTGCCGAGTTCACCAGATTCCTGATGCCGAGTTTACCAGGTGTCGAGTTTACCAGGTGCCGACTTCACTATTTACGCAGGTGCCAAATTCACCAGGTGCCGAGTTCACTTGTTACCCTTATCGAGGGGTGTCAATTTCAACAGTTACCCTCACAAACAGGCACTATTTATTTCATTGTACTGAATGTCTTATTTTTAAAGCAAATTTTATTGCTTTTATATAGAAATGAAGTGAATTCTACGGCGAACCGTCCGCGGACAATTTTAGCGCATGTAACAATTCGTTGTGTTACCCGTTACCAAGTGTGTTGCTAAACCAATCAGATTTCAGTATTTTAACATGAAAGTATAATAAAACCTAATATATTCAAGTTGAGCACGTATATGTAACCTATATCATACCGACTTTAGATTTTCTCCTCACCATGAACCTGTGTAGCATATCATATAACACGACTGACCCAGTTCAAAACCGACGACTGAAAATACATACATGTAATTGTACAATATGTTGCTCGATATGGTAAGTTTATTTTAAACTTAAAATTCAGTCTATTTCAGAAGATTGTAAACAATCACTTATAATTTCATCTGGTTTTAATTTTTACTATTATACATATATGATTGCTTGTTTTTAAGTTAGCAACTAAGTATCCACAATCACTAATTTTGATGTAAATGTATTTAGAAGCATTGTTTCTCAAGGAAATTATATATAAATACATTGGCAATAGTCAGATTTTAAATGGAACAAACAATTCAGATATTTCTGGTAGTCGTATGTATTCCTACACCAAAGTTGACGATTGCTTTGATACAGTTTTTCAGAAATGTTTCATAATGCTTCTTTGTACGAAAAAATATGCGTAATTATTTAAATATACATAATTATATAAGAAACTAATTGCCATGCAAAATTACATGTATTTGATTTTAAAATGAGCAATATTCAATAAAACCAACTCCCGTCAGTACTTCAATACTAGTAGTTGAATGTGTCGGTTTGATCTACCAATTAAGTTTAATATTGGTAAAGTACTTTAGACGATAGTGTGAAGCAATCATTTTTTGGGATACATCAGGATGTACTGAAAATTGCAATATTTACAACAGTGAAACAAAAAACTTATATAAACAATAATAGAAGATTATATAGTAGCTTAAGTTATCATTAATTTATTCTGCCCGAGAAAAAATCTATTACTTCCAGTTTGTGTGTTAATACAGCAAAACCAGTCTTACAGTGAACAATTCACATCAGATAGAAATATATTGTAGATACCACGAGGCTAGTTGGTTCCAATGTGTCTTTCGAGGGACGAGTGGAAGTATTTTTCTAAGAACAAATACATATTACCATCAAGTAAATAAATGAATCAATAAATGATAAATAAATAAATATATAGATAAAGTAACTACACCAAATAGAACAAAGAAGCTGTGAATTCTTACAATATTCTTTTATTAAAAATCCAAATTTACTTACGCAAAAGGAGCAAACCTATCTAAAGCTGCGTTTGCTTAGGACATGTTGATATTATATACGTTTGCTATTTCTTTCGTACAGCATTTAAAACATTTAAAAAAACATTTAAAAAAAAGATTTCAGCGCCTTTTAAAGATATAAAAGATACACATATATTACATAAAATTCAGTATTTACCAAGAGGCAAGTATATTATTTCTATCCATTTTCTCGTATAAAATGTACTATCTTTTATTGTACTATCGTCATCTCAATGATGTAGTGACATCACTAGTCGTTAAGTACCTTTTATGGATTCCGCTGTTAAGCAGATCAACGAAATCATTTCTTTATCAAAGTAAAAGCAATCATGAATTTGTATTGCTTATATCATTAACAACTTGCATTTGTCCTCTAAAGCTCGTTTCAACTGTCTTTTACGTGTGATGTAATATGCTTCGGTAAATGAAATGCTTAAATTTTGTTGATTAAGTAGTGCTCTAATCAATGTTTAAAGATATCTTTAGAAATTAATAACTGATAGTCGATAGTCAGATGTTTTAATAATGTTCATACTGAATTCCCGTGTCATTTTTATTGTAATTTGTGAATAACCCTTACTACAAAAAGAAATGACCAGGTAAAAAGCAAGTATTACATCTAAGTGTTCATTGCACATGTATAACACGAACATAATATATATATGATATATATTCTCATTTCAGTGCACTGCAGGTACGTCCACGTGCTGCATTTGGAGCAGGTAGCGGGCAAATATTGATGGATGATGTGACTTGTTTCTCCAGCGAGACATCAATACTGGAGTGTGCTTATCATTATTGTCTTCATTCAGAAGACGTTGGAGTTGTTTGGGAACATTAAGACGATTAATTCTTTCCCTTTGTTCTCGGGAGAACCCAAAGCATGACATCACTGCAATGGATTTTAATTTGAGATAACTATCTTTTACGAGTAATGGGTTAGTGACAACGTTTTAACAAGCTTTCGCGATTGAGGTGTCATTACAATTATCAATTTCTTCATACGTATAGTGGTTCGTTGTTTTAATTCACATTAACCTACATTTGTAATTCCTTAATTTGTTTTAAATATCTATATACGATATAACCTAAATAAAACGCATCATAAATTCTCACTTTTTGCATTTACTTATTTCTATGATTGCTCCAATTTACAATATACATACATGTAGTTTGAATAATCAAAACAACATATAATTCCAATCAACTATTAATTTCTTTTAAAAGGTGCATGTGTAGGATTTCATAAGAACATTTTCAAATGCTACTAGTATTGTCTTTACTTGATATATGTATATAATAAAAAAATATGACTTTTCACATTGTCATCCAAATTTTAAGTCTTAAGATTTAAGCGATATCCAGAAGCATATTAATACTTTTTTTTTTTATCTAAACATGGTTCTTGTCGTGTTTTTGTTTACATTTATACCGACGACTAAAAAATAACATATGGTAAACAAAGTAAGGAGAATAACTGTAAAATTATGTCTTTCATTTTTGTAAAAAAAAAAAATCAGTAAAACGAAGCTTGGATCTGTTTATACAACAAAAGTAAACAAATCATGGCACTATCCGTAACTCACTAGTTAATTGTCGTATGAGAAATATCGACAGTTGGCCCATGGTCATCTTGAAATTGACTGCTGGCATTCTAAACCTGGAACATAAAGGTCTCTGTGCATACATACATGTATTAATAAATATTTTAGGAATTTTGAAAAAAGTTGTGGGGATATCTGGATGGATAAAGAGAATGAAAATAAATGTTGGACTGTATCCATAGTACTGCAATTAATTGTGACCAGTTAGAACATCTCCAAGCTATTTGCGAAAGTTAAGCTGTGAAAAACTGGATGGATAATCATTCTAAAATTTGTGATACATTTTTAAACTGCGACATTGTCAACGTGTTTTTGATAAAGTGTCGTGATTGCAACAGTAATGGTGATATAATAACATGATTTGACGCAATGTAATCTTAGATTAAAACTGATAATTGATAAATTATTGAATATTGCAAGAAAAATGAAGTGAAGCAGAAAGATCGTAAACGACTTTCATCGGTAATTAACAGATAAATATTTAAGTGAGTTATAAGCCTAAAAGTGTATATTTTATTGCATAGGCTCTTACATCATATTTATGATAAGATACGTTATGTTTCAAATTTAAGGAATTACTTAAATTTTACAACTGGGGGCCCCCTGTTTATGAGATGTTGTGATTACGTGTTTTGTACACATTATAGAGATAGGTTGTTTATGAGCGGCCTCCCAGTAATTTGTAAGTACAGTTTGTCATTTTAAAACACATGACATTTTTGGTGTATAAAACTCATGTTCAGATGATTTTGGGCTTATGTTAAAAAATAGAAAAAAATACAAGCTTCATCGACGGCAGTAGTTAAGTTTTAAGATATATACATGTTGAGATATCACATATATTGGTGCTCCATTTTTCTATAAAACAAATATTTTATAAAACGAAGAGTTTTACTTTGAACTTTTGCATGGGATGACATCTAGACACAGCTTATTATCAGTATATTCGTGTACAAAACAATTATCATTATTTTGAGTATAATAGTCGTTATATTTTCATTTAGGGCTTAATAAGAATAGTTATAATAGAATAATCATATATTTAACTAAGGTTGGCTTCACCATCAAGGACCAATATCGTATATCCATTTTTTTTCCGTGTCACAAAAATTTTCAAATATCAGGAAAATGTATAATATGCTTTATTTGTATTAGTCAGTTTTAAAGTTCGTTATCGCAAACAATATCAGATATATTTGCGATGTAAAAATGATTGCAAAAATACAAAAAGTTGGATAATCGCGAAAATTACCGGATATACTTTATTAAACTGCTTAAATAGCTATAAATATTTATAATGGACCTTTTTTTATTTTTGTGAACTCTGATTTAAATGGACTTTGAGCACGTATTATTTGAAACAAACAATGGGTGCATTTTTCTCATTGTCATATTTGTCGGCATATTACTTTTAGATTTGCTGTGCCTTTTGCAAAATACAAATAAACGAGATTTAAAAAATTCACCTCAGATTTTGTCATGCTTGTTTCTATAATAATGATATCATTCATTATAATGCAATAGGTGGTTTATTTGCTTTTTCATAACAATTTTGTTTGCTTAAACTAAATCGAGTTATTGCCCTTAGAGTGTACATTAGCTACTCCCTCTGTGTGTTAATATTTGGGTTTTTATGCATAATTTGTGACAAACAAGAATGGCGTAGTTCATGGATAGCACTTGCCTTTATATAACATTTCTTTTTGTTATACTTTCATGTTAAACACTGAAATCTGATTGGTTTAGACGCAGTTCATAATTTTTTCTATTACCCTCAGCGTAAGCAACGCACTTGGCAACGGGTAACATTAAAAATTGTTACATGCGCGAAAATTATGCGCGTACGGTTCGCCGTTGAATTCACGTTATTCCTATGTAAAAGCAGTTGAGTTTTCTTTAAAATTAAGACATTCAGTATAACAAAATAAATAGTGCATGTTTGGGAGGATAACAGTTGAAATATGTGTTATAATATGTAATCTTCGTAGCAGAGTGAGTCACTTAACACTTTCATATGGTTCGACCATATTTTGAAATGAGAATTCTTACTTGTACGCATTCGTAATTCTAATGTTGTTTATTTATAATCACTAGACTTTGACCCGTGCGTTCACGGGTTGACATTGCATATGATTATCGGACATATACATACATCGACACACCGTATTGTTGACATTTACAAAACCAAACTTTAAGTCTACAACAATGCTACATGTATTAGTTTCACTACACTCTGCTTAGAATAATATGTGCCTCGGGACAGGCCTTCACCTCAGTTAAAGTGCCTCCCATATACCCGTAATGTAGCAGAAATTTCAGAATCGCTCCGAAACGATTTTAGAGAAAATTAATGAAGTTGCATTGAAAAAAACAAACTAAACAAACAAATTATTTATGACAAACAATTTTGAGTCTGTGAATACCTTCCATCTAAAAATTATTCTATTACTGTAGAATTCAACACTTTTTCACCCACGTTCATTTACCCCCTTCAAATTTATACACCATGTTGACATTCATGATTTTTCATAGTAAATCCACTGTGTTAGAGTTATCTCATAGCAAATTTACAATGAAAATTTAGTCATATTTGTATTATCGTTTTTTTAACTGTGCAAAATGTGATTTTGTTGAAACATAAACTAAAGAGCCTTCAGTGATTTAGCATGAAAGTAATGCGCATGCGCAAGATTGTAAAATCCAAAAAATCTAAATGATTTCCGGATTTTTTAAAGGAAGTTTTGTTAATTTAGCAAAGCTTGATTGAGAAAAAAACCAAATTGTTAATCTTCAAGTACCAATGTTGTTTAAAATTAATAAAACAAAAGACAGCACTCTTCTGATTTATCGGTATCAAAACCCAAAAATTCGAGTCTATTATTTTAATATAGTAGTATAGTTAGATTTAAATATTGAGTAGAGTATATCTTTCAATAAATTACTTTGAATATGTACGGAATCCATGCTTTACCTTGAATTTCAAAACCAATAACAGGATTTTAACATGTGATATAGTAAAAAGCTAAATAGAATATTAAGTTAAACCCACTTGTCAAATACATAGTCACTTCACGTCTTGATGTCGTTTTGAGTCGTGAAACACTGAAAAAATGTGTCCACCTAGCTAACAGGGATGTGTTTAAGATTTTCATTTAAGAGCTGCTGAAACAGACAATCCAAGATTGATTGGCGAGTTTATAAGTCATTGATCTGTTTTGTTTGTTTTTTTTTAAATTCGAAAACTCATATCATACAGTTACACGAAGATAAAGTGTTCTTCTTTATTCTCTTTTTTTTACTCTTCTCTATTAGGACATTTATAAATCGGCAAGGTAACTGTTGTTTGTAAAAGAATAAAAGTAGACTTGAGCAAACGCTGTTACAAACACAGGGCGAAAAACCATCTTTAAGCAAGTCCTTAAAGGTGGCTTAAAGGTGACTTAAAGGAGCTTAAAGGCTATACAACCTTTAAGCCGCCTTTAAGTCACCTTTAAGCAAGTGCTTATAGGTCCTTAATGTCCAAACTTCTTTAAGCCACCTTTAAGTCACCTTTAAGCATCTTTAAGTGGCATTTACGCTCTCTTTACACTGCCTTTACACTGTCTTTAAGTGGCCTTTAAGTCAATATTGATCAAGCTGAACAATAAAAACATATATTAAATGCAAAAGCTCTTTTATAGAGATGGGAGGGGGTCATCCGAGTGATAATATAATTTCCAAGGAAGGGGGAGGGGTGTTCCAGGCGGTTTTAATCGTCGCCCCATTAAACGCAGATCGCTATCATCAGCACCGCTCCGATGGACACAGATTGCCGTTATAAAATTCTTTATAATATTTTGGGGGTTTCAAAATTATTGTAGGGATGAGCGCAGTCTCTGTATCTTAATATGTGCATAAAACTAATTTAAGTATGTTTGTTTTCTATTATAAATTAATCGGTGAAAAAAATCTCTCTCTCTCTCTCTCTCTCTCTCTCTCTCTCTCTCTCTCTCTCTCTCAGTTCATCCGGTTATTAAACAAAATAAAGATAATGAACCAAAAATGCATGATTTAATTTGTTAATCGGTTGAAGGTTTGTATTTTTTTTTTCAATTTTCATTATTTCTAACTCTAGATCTGCTAGATACATGTTAAAGATGAAAAGGCTCTCAACTGTCTTTGTTATATCGGGCAGGATATTACTGCTTTGTTTGTCTAGACATAGTTTTGTTCGTTTGTGTATATCTAATTAGAGTCTATTGTTTGTCCAACTTAAGAAAACCCCTGGAACTAACACAGAATATACAAGATATACACAACAGTTGTGTCGTGTGCCCAGGTGCATGTTTGTGTATATCTAATTAAAGTCTATTGTTTGTCCAACTTAAGAAAACCCCTGGAACTAACACAGAATATACAAGATATACACAACAGGTGTGTCGTGTGCCCAGGTGCACGTCAGGGTTTCTAAAGGCGTTGAATCTTAGTATGTACGAGTATACGATAAGTCTAGTGAATAAAAGTTAATTTACATTTGTAATTCATTTTCAAAGTATTATTTCCTAGCTCTGGGTTTCAAAGATGTTACGTCTACAAATTAACGATACATGTATGTAAGAGTAAAATCTTGAGGCTCATTAATTAATGTACCGGTGATCATAAATAGGGGTTGATTATTTAAATATATGTATAAGGGTAAATATGTCAAATATACCCGGCCTGGCACATCATACAATGGTATGTACAAGTCATTTGCAATTGCCACATGCAGTAAATACGTCACCGGTAATTGGTAATTTTGTTTGTTATAGAATTGATAGTTTATAAATCATGTACATACAATTACATGTAAATATTTAAACATATTGGAACGGCGCCGCGATCATGAAAACCGGGAAATTGCGGGAAATTGAACAAATACCCTAATAGTATCAATGCATTTAATAAAAGAAATGATTTCATTTTCTTTCTTACATTTTTATAGCTATAAAAAAGATGAACGTATATCTACTCGGTTTAAATTTATTAACTACATGTAAGAAAGCCTACTATAGTGAACCTAACGGTTTCCATTTAGGTATAATATATTTTTGTTCACTGAAGACCAAGTTCCGTATTTCATTCTAAATACATGCATGCTTGTAATTTATAAATTAGATATAATTGATTGTTTCAAACTGAATGGTTTGTCAAAATCTTTTCAAGTAAACACATTCAATACAGTGATTCAATATCCACTGATATATAGGATATAAAAACGCTCGTATATATGTAAGTTGCCGTGGCGCTTAGGATGTGTGGTGATGCTAGTAAACTAAGGGTCCCGGGTTCAATTCTCGCCGTGGCCGGTTTTTTGTTTGTTTTTTTTTTCATTTTTTTTCTAGAACAAAAACCGTTTTAACACCTTTTCTTTCATAAAGTTAATACATTTTGTTGGAAATTAAGCACAATATTGAATTAAAAGATGGCTTAAAGAAGTTTGGACATTAAGGACCTATAAGTTGTCCTTAAAGGTGGCTTAAAGATAGTCTTTAAGCTGCCTTTAAGCCATCTTTACGCTTTCTTTAAGCCACCTTTAAGCAATACATACAGCTTAAAGGTAGCTTAAAGGAGGCTTAAAGATCGTCTCTAAGCTACCTTTAAACACCTTTAAGCTATCTTTAAGGAGGACTTAAAGATGGTCATTCATCCTGTGAAACTAACGTTTTCACAGGATGAATGACCATCTTTAAGTCCTCCTTAAAGATAGCTTAAAGGTGTTTAAAGGTAGCTTAAAGACGATCTTATACCGAAATTGTCGTAAGTAGAATGAATACTATAACTGTAGTTTGCTTAAAAATTATTGTTCTTTTTTATGTTAAAATATCTCTTTAATAAAACTGTGAACCAAGAGCAATATCATATATCAAAAAAAAATTACCTGAACTTTATTTATTTTACAACGATTGATAAACAAGTTCTACAACTTATATTATTATCTCTCGTTGGCATGGATATTAAAGCGAGGAAGTCATTAATGTGGGAAGAAGCCGGAGTACCCAGAAAGAACCCATGTGTCCAAGCGGGCGACCGCCATATCCTATCACATACAACCACCGTCGATCACGGGGATCGAACTCGGTTCGCAGCGGTGAAAAGCGAGTGCATTGTCCACTACGCTACTTGGACACATATATCCAAAAAAAGATTTTCAGATTTTGTAATGTGTTGTTTAAATATTTTTCGTCATGAACACAATAAATGATTTTCGATAGATGTTCTTTGTAGATAATTGGGATTGAGTACGGCGCTTTGAAAAAAAAATCCTTAATATATATGGGCTAGAACAGTATGTTTAATTCTTTTATAGAGGACAGGCCACCACAGTAACCTTTGCGGAGAAGAGATTTGCAACAATATCTCCACATGTATTACAATGCCCGGGAATAAGAAAGTTTGCATTGAAACAGGTACTGTAAACGTTTTACATTTCGCTGTGTGTCTATTTAGTGGTGCTGGCTTTCGCATACTCTAGTACTTTGCTAAATGTCAAACATGAACATAAATACATGTAAATAAACAAATAAAGAACTCCGGATATAAAATCCCGAGCTAATTCGTTGCAAAATCATTTCTCTCCCAGTATTGTAAACGCTAAATATAATACGTGTACAGAATCCAGAAATACATGCATAATAAAATTAATATTGTAAAAAATAAATAAAATGAAGTCAGTCCAATTTATCATTCTTTAAGGAAGTGGATCTTAAAACAAAATGTGCAAAGGTACTATATACGATCAGGAATATACATGCATCACAGATTGAAAGATTTTACAAACGTACCTTTTGATTGTTAGATCATGAGTGAAAGACAGTTTAATTTTGCTATCAATAGAATTATAAATGACATTGACGTTATACATGTATATTGATAAAACTGTAAAGAAATGTATATACAAAAGATATATTTCTATGGACTGTGTAATGTTTTATTTCTGTTAGAATTGATATTGAATTGAACTGTATTTCATCTCTCTATCTCAAAGACCGTGTCGCGTGTGACAGTGTTCATATTAAGCAAGTGTTTCTTTTTGTGATCGGCTTCGACCGATTACAGTTGTGTCCATATGAGGCATCAGGCAAATGCTTCCACGTGCGCACACATTCTGTTTGCATAAGTAGTTGTTATAAAAACTTGAAATTGGTTTAGTGTTCATAATATAACATTTTACTCCGTTTTATTTCAATTCATTTACCTTTAGAGATGCAAACATACATAAAATACAGTTCGACCTCTTAATTCAAGAATACACATTTTGTCTCAGGCGTAAGAATTGTGATCAAAAGATTCATTCAGTAATGCAGTTGACAATGACCTCAATCATAAGAAGATGCTCCATGAACTGACCTCGACCTATTGATGTTGCATAATAGCAGCTAGGAAGACGGCTTGATTTATAAACAAGGTTACGTTATAATGCGACCTCAATAGCAAGTTATGATGGCATTAAACGTATTTAAGTCGCATTACATTATTTTAATACAACTCTTTCTTTGTATAAGTGTTAATACTCTTTGAAAAGCCCTACCTAGTATTCTGAAGATACATTAACGTTTAATAATTATGTTAAAAATATAAAACTAGACAAGGAGTTTACAAACGGCTTTTCCAAAATTTATTTCAAAATTTGAAATTATGGTGTACAGATTCAAAATATTCTATATATTTTGTAAAAAAAAATACACATCTTTGCTAGCTAAGAGTTTTCGGTGCACTTTGCTCCCCATTTATGGGGAGCAAAGTGGACCGAAAACCCTTGGCTAGCGAAATTGAAAAATAAAATACTTTTTTAATTATTTTACATCAAACTGATCATGTTGATTGCTTCTAGCTATCAATATATCATTATTGCCGATCATTCCTTTAAAGGGAATACTTGTTTTTTGTTTGCTTTCATACAAGACCGGAAGATTAGCATGCTGTCCGCACACTGCTTAGAAGAGTGAGTTCATCATGTCGTCCTTAGCTAAAGATTTTTGATCTCCACCTTCCTCACGAACCCCTTGCTTATCGCGCTATTAAAAGTCTGGATATTTTTGATTGAAACTGTGCGAGCAATTAAAAATGCAAAACATATTTAATTTAATCGACAATGTTTTCGTACTGTTTATTCACAATCGCTGTAATCCATTTTTCCCCAGGTGATCCTTCTGTTTGCGACTTTATGATACCGTAGAAGGCAATGGCGCAATTACAAGTGCATTTGATTGTGTATCACTAGGGACATGCACTCATATATTAAGGATTTGCTGCTCATAGTCTTTGAATAGATTAAATCTGTAAGGAACATTCGCATTATTCCCATTTATTGAACACATTTGGCATTAAATTCTACTTTCAACTTGTCGACTTATAAATTGGCAAATAACATGACGAAAAAAAAACAAACCCTCATGACTTTTAATAGCACGGTATGCCAGTATATAGTTCGTGAGGAGCGGTGCAGATCAGAAATCCTTGGCTAGCAGCTCAAAAATGATTAATATTTCGCATTATTTTATATTCATAAAGATTGTTCCCAATCAGCGCCAGGTATACCAAACGGAAAAATTGTCCAGCGAACTTACTCTCCAGATATAGTTACCTACAGATGTAATGGTTTTATCCAAACCACATGTTGCCCTCCTGGCGGGAAATGGGAATCTCTTGATTACCAATGCGAATGGCGTAAGCAAAAATTAATCTTTTGCCAATGAACAAATTACATATGTACGAAATTACTATTGAGGAAAATGTATGATAAAAAATCCAATAATTCAATTATTTATCTTTTTATAGACTGTTCAAAAAGATACACTGTACAGTGAATTAAACCAGCGATTTTATAATTCGTGTTTTTTCCATATCAAATGAACCCCCCTAAGATATTGAAAAGCAGTTATTGTTTTACCGTATTATATACAAAATGCAAAAGTTTTGCGATATAACACGACAGTTTGGCATTAGTTGGCGATAGTTACACGTTTATTCGCAAACATTTTGCGTTGATTAGCGAAGGTATGGCGATTATTCGCGGCGAGAAGTGTCGCAAAAGTTTGCAAAAGTTAGCGTTTATTTGAAAATGTTTTAGCATTGACATTGAGCTCAAGGGACAGGAGATTAAATCGATAGCAACTAGTTTTTAATAACCTTCGCAAAGGAATTAAATTGCATCCTAATGACTTTAAACTTTTTGTTTTTCTTCTGTCATAAAAACTTTTTAGACTAATACAAACTACTGCTGAAATACTCTTTACCTAAGAATCCCAAGATGTTCTAAGATTTAAGAATTTAAAGATAATGCTGAACATTATCCTTTAGAAACCACAAGGCTAGTTGGTTCCAATGTATCCTTCGAGGGACGAGTTGAAGTCTACCTAAATGGATTCTGGGGAACTGTTTGTGATGATGAGTTTGATATGGCGGATGCCAATGTCGTTTGTTCGAGTTTGGGATACCCCGGGTACGTGTTCTTTAGCGTTTATTTGTCTTGAATGCGTGATTTTGTTAATGCCCTGATCGATTCACAATATTTACCAATCTGCACTTTCTTTTTTAAAACAGTGTTTGTTTGCAAAGCAAGTTTTTCAAATGACAACAGCTACAAATAACTGATATATCTTTTGAACGATTAAAACAACACAATAAATAAATGACTAAATCAATATTCTAAGTAACTACATCAAATAAAAAAAATCGAAGCAGTGTTTTTTGCAAAAATCTGTTAAAATTCCAAATTAACGTAAGCAAAATGAGCATTTTTATCTAAAGCTACATTTGCCTAAGGGCAACGTGCTATCACGTACAATTTATTTTTATTTTTTGAAAGCATGACATTAAAATTTTCTATCCTATACCTGTATATCAAATAAAAGTACACACATATGGCATGAAATTCAGTTTTTTAAAATAACAAAGACACAGTTTCAATTTCTTTTCTAAACTACAAAACTTTCTACAAAATTGAACATTTTATGCGCTGTTATCCAAATTACATACTTTCACTTCGCTATTGTTAATTTGTACTATGGTTTCATTCCTAGTCCTTTAGCATCATGAAATATATTTGGTTTTAATGAGATCAACGATTTAACGTGTCCATCGAAGAAATAACATGTGATGAATTTATAGAGCAATTATCCTTATATGTTTTAGTTTACCTTTGTTTTAGCTCACATGTGTTCTCCAAATGACGTCTTTTTTGTGTAATGTAATATTCTTGTGTGAAAGAAATGTCTAAAGCCAGTACTAGATATAATAGTGCTCCAACACTTGTTGATAGATAGCTAAAGAGTGTAACTGATAGTTGATAGTCAAATATTGATAATGATACATAAATATGAATTTGTGAATAACTTTCAATGCTAAAAGGAAAAACCGTTTGAAAAAAAAACAACAAAATTATAATTTCTAAATGTATATTGTGCAAGCATAACACAAACATACATTGACAAATATTTTCCTATCAGTGCATTGCAGGTATGTCCAGGTGCTGCATTTGGGAATGGAAGCGGGCAAATATTGATGGATAATGTGGCTTGTTTGTCCAGCGAGATATCAATACTGGAGTGTGATTATGTTGACTCTATTGCACAAAACTGCGGCCATTACGAAGATGTTGGAGTAATTTGCGAACGTTAGTTTGACGAATTTAGTCAAACAATTTTCATCTTTAGCACAATTCTTTGCTCGTTGCTAATAAATACTGATATTGCAAACAACGTTGTTTTAAGGACCATTGCATTTATTTCATAAACGTATGCTTGTAGACAGTGTCTTTAATGACAAATATAATTTCGAACTCTCGAGTGGTGCGACTATTTCTCTTCGTGAATTGTATTATGTAGATCTTAAATTTACTGGCGGGACAAATTCTTTAATAAATAACTTTCATAGATGCTTACTTGATGTTGTTATTTCCATGTATTTAGTATAAATGTGGAAATACAGGTAAAATTTATTTTTCTCATCAAATTTCATACATTAAAAACTCACTCTTACAAAATGAAACCTTTCTTCTCTGTTAGTTGAAATGGCGTTGTGTTTTGTATTCACACTGGTTTATTTTATATCATAATCAAACTGAAAAGGCCCAAAGAAATATTTTAACTAAACATGTTTATACTTTTTGACAGGTTTTGATTTTGTGATAATTCGACGCAAAAATAATCTAAGAACATGTTTCACACCACAAACAATGAAATTTTGCTGATTCCAAATGAATTCCTAATGATTATAAAAAGCAAAACTTTTCTCGAACACCATGTTAATATTTGAACGATTCTTCCATATCTTATATATTCTGGTCCAAACAATGTGAACTTGAAAATGACCAAATCTGAAAAAAAGGTATTGTACTTAGAATTTGAATACAACCCACTCCAGTTAACTGTTTTGGTGACAGAGAAGTTTGTCATATGGAATGCATTAACACTCAACATTACCAGAATAGGTTGTGGAGACAATTGTCCTTTTTAAATTAAATAATATAATCATGAACAAATGATAACTAACAAAGACTAATTGAGAAATACTTTGCACTAAATCTCATGGTACTCGGGAAATGTTTTCAAACATATACTTAGATTATTGTTTTTGGTAACGTTGTAAAAGTGCAAGGTAACTGATAAGAAGCAGAACGACCGAAAAAATATTCACGAGAAAAAAACCCATAGAAAATGTTTAAAGTAAAACTAGACTTTGACCAGTGCGTGCATGGGTTGACATTACATATGAAATCGGACATTTACGACATAGATACATCGATACACCGTATTGTTGACATTTACATAACCAAGCTTTAAGCCTATAATACTGCTATTAATTTCACTATACTATGCCTAGTTAGAATAATCTAATTGTGTCTCGGGACAGGCATTCACCACAGTTTAAATGCCTCCCATATACCCTTAAAGTAGAAAAAATTGCAGAATCGCTCCGAAACGATTTTGGAGAAAATTAATGAAGCTGCATTAAAAATAACAGTCAAATTATTCACAACAAACCATTTTGAGGCCGTAAATACCTTTCATCTAAAAATTTAATTCATATTGATGAGGAAATCTACACTTTTTCACCAACTATTTTTACTCGCTTCGAATTGACATTCGGAACTCTCGGGATTTTTCTTATTAAATGCACTGAGTTATAGTTATCTTCCGTATTTCTATTTATGAACAGATTATATGACAAATTTTCAATGAAAATTTACACGTATTTGTAAAAAAGTTTCTGAGTTTAACAATGCAAATGTGATGTTGTGGAAACATAAACTAAAAAGTTTCCCGTGATTTAGCGTGAATATAATGGACCCTCCTCCAAGCATCCTTTAGGATGTAAAAGGATGAGGGTCATTCTATGTAATGAGTCTGAGGCTTAAGAGGGTATCATGTAGCATTATCTCCGAGTGCAGCTAGGCGTTACTCAATTCAAAAAAGTTAAAAATGACCTGTGTGAGGTAAACACACCTGTGGTCAGTGGTATATAAAGCACAGCTCCACTTGCCGAAATCATTCTTGAAATCTTGTTTGTGACAACCAAGAATATAAATTGTGAGGGTAATTTTCCTCAAAGTTTTATCAATTCGGGTTGGGTACATGATACCATCTTGAGCCGCAGGCTCATTACATAGAATGACCCTCATCCTTTACATCCTAAAGGATGCTTGGAGGAGGGTCCATTCTATTACATATCGCCTTTCGGCTCTACAAGGGTATCATGTAGCATATTTAAAGAGTTGGTCACAAACAAAATATTTAGAATAAAGACATTATTTAAAAAAATTCAATAATTATTTAAACATAAAATAAAAGTCGAAAGAAACCACATTTTATTCAATATCAAAATTCATACGTATCATAACCTTACAATGAGTAATTTTTTATTACAATTTTAATTAATTTTATCAACAATGTAAAAAGAGTACACCATCATCAAACAGTCAGTTGTTTATCACTGTATTCACAAAATGTCCATCAGTATCACATCCAGCTATATTCACTTCTTTATAGTAAAACTTAAAGAATGTCTTTGATGAGGACCAATTTGCTGCATCCATAATTTCTTTTATCGATACACCTGACGAATAAGCCACCGAAGCGGAAGTTCCACGGAAGGAATGTGCAGTAAAGTTCATAATTCCTGACAGTTCTAGGACATTTTTCAGCCATCTTGCTAACGTACATGTACATGTTGAAACAGGATTGAATGTTTTGTAGAAAACAAATAATGTAGATGATTTTCTATTGTTTTTGGTTCTTTTTAGATATTCATGTAACGTGGAAACCACACAGAGTCTGTTATCAGAAAATTTATGTAAAACAACTCTATGTACAGGAGTCCCAGGTTTACATGTCTTCAATAACTTCTGAATTTGAAAAATAACCTTATCGGCAAACACTGACATATATCTCAAATCAAGAGCCAAACGTGTCTGGGCCCTTGAAGCTGTTATAAGCGCAATAAGAGCTATTAATTGAAAAGTTAACAAACGTAAAGATATTTCATGTACTGGCATTAAATTGCGCAAAAAACCCCCACAAAACCTTTGATACATCCCATGATGTTCTCACTTTTGGTCTACTTGGATTCAAATTAAATATCCTTTCATTAATTTTGGAAGTAATAATGGTTCCTTAACCCATAAAACACCAAAATATGGCAAAGTGTTAATCAACATTGATTTATGAATATTCAAAACAGAATATAAAACTTTATTACTCATCAAAGAAATAAAATTTTTTACAACTATTTCTTCAGAGGCTGAAAAGGGATTGGTTTTCCATTTAGAATACCAAAGTATCCATTTTTGCCAGCAACATTGGTGTTATTTGTTTGTGGCCAGACGTAAGGAAGTAAGAATGATGTCACTATCGAATCTTGCCAGTCCTTTGTCATAGAGGGATCTCCTGATACAAGACAGGCGGTTAGAGTTATCTTGCGGAGTGGACGTAGCTCTCCTGAGTGTGGCATCACTAAGAGATCCTTGTGTCGAGGAATTCTAACAGGAATAGAAATCAAAACAGACATAAGTTGCGGAAACCAAGTTTGAGTTTTCCATAACGGAGCAAAAAGTATTGCCTGTCTAACTCTATCTTCTAAAATCTTATTAATTATCCTACCAATTAATTTAAAAGGTGGAATAATATATGGAAACAGACTTTCTCATTTGTCTATTTATACGAAAAGCAATAAGATCTATGTCTGGATTAAAAAATTGTTTACAAATTCTCACGAAAATATCATGTTTTAACATCCATTCTGTAGAATCAGCAAATTGCCTAGAAAGTAAATCAGCATAAGTATTTTCACATCCGGGCAAATATTGGGCAGAAATGAAAATTTCTCTTTTTATGCACCAATTCCATATTTTTCCTGAAAGATCATCAAGTTATTTTGAATGCATGCCACCCTTTGCGTTAATGTAAGGAACGACAGTTGTATTGTCCGTTTTGAAACAAATATGTATTGAACTGTATTCTTTAAAAAATGATTTTAGTGCAAAATACACGGCCATTAATTCTAAAATATTGATATGATATGATGATTCCGAATATGTCCATCTACCTCCTGTCAATTTGTTTTCAAATCTAGCACCCCAACCTTGCAAGGATGCATCAGTTTCAACCCCAAAATCAATTGGTCTTGATCTAATATCTTTTCTATTTAGAGATTGTATATTTCTACACCACCATTTTATCTCATTAATACTTTCAACAGAACAATTCATGAAAGAATTATAATCATCACAATTCAATTTTACATTTTGATCAATATCTCTTTCTAAAGTCCTGTAATGCAAAAGTCCTTCGAAAACTGCATTACAAGCATGAACCAATAAACCTATCAATGAGGCCAATTGCCGGATTTGAATTCTTGGATTAGACAAAATTAATTGACTTTGTCTTAAAATCTTTTCAACTTTTTCATCTGTCAAATAAACTTTGAATTCAACTGAATCAATTATAACTCCAAAGAAAACAATTCTCTGTGAAGGAATGGTTATAGATTTTTTATCATTTATTGTGAAGCCAAGATTGTTTAATTCTGACATAACTATATTTGTTCGTTCTTGACATGTAGAAAATGTTTGATTCATGATCAGGGAATCATCAATATAATAACAACATCTTACGCCATTTTCCCTAAAAATGCATAAACAGGTTTCAATATCTTTGTAAATATTCTCTGACATGATGTTAATCCGAAAGGAAGTACTACAAATCTGTAAAATTTTTCATTCCAAGAAAAACTTAGAAATTTCTTGTAGTCTGGGTGAACACTGACACTAAAATATGCATCCTTTACTTCAACTGAAGTAAGATAATCATTTTTCTGAATCAATTCTAAAGCATATGTCAAATTTTCCTGTTTGAAATGATAATGTTCAACAAATATTTCAGGTTTATGATTGGCCTAAGATTACCATCTTTTTTCGGTACAAGGAAAATATTTGAAATGAAAGCATCCGAAATATTTTTTACTTCTTCAATAGCACCTTTATCAACCAACTGTTTTACTTCTTTTGATACCATTTCAGATTCTACTGCATTAATTGAATTTGTTTCGGAAAGAATGTTTGAAGAGGTTGTTGAAAAAGTTCTATTTTATAACCTGGTTCAATTATATTTAATATCCATTCGTCTTTTGTAAATTTTTTCCAGTAAGGTTTATTCAGTTTTCTCACCTTTACTTGTTGTAACAGTATTGCTTTTTCATTGCACGTCTGTACTGGAATTGTCCCCTTTGGCCTCTGCCTCTCTGGGAAGGGTATGATGAATACTGGCGGTTTTTGCCTATGTATGGGTATTGGATGGGTTGATACCCTTGGTTTGACATGTAGTTTTTTGCTTGAGTTGTATTTTTAAATTTTGCATCATAGTTCGATTTCATTCCAATTTGTTGCTTAGTTATATCACCCATTTCTTTAAGTTTGGAAACACAATTGTCTCCAAACAAGTGATCAGGAACCGGGATTTTAGAAGAAGCAATTTTGCATACCGAAAATTCAAAACGTTTTATATTTCATTTCTTCTTTTCATAGAGACATTGTAGAAAGCATTGCCAAGCATACTTATTGAATCAGCCAACATCGTTTTACAAATCTGGGGCTCAAGTTCTTTTTTATTTACAAGCATATCAGCCATCTGTATTAAAGGTATCATACCCGTGGCTACGCGGGGGTGTTAAGGAAGCATATGGGCAATTTACCGTCTTATTTTGACTGTTTTATTCAAAATCGTACAATTAAATAATTATTTTGAATAAGATCAAAAAGTTAGTATTGTCCTTTGAAATAGATGTCAGTGCAGTAAAATCGGGTAGTACATTACTGCCACACTGGTGCATTATCACGTGACAACTATAAATAGATTACGTATATTCCTTAACATAAAATGAGATAGAACAACACTACCCCGCGGTTTCCAAAATGAAATAAACATACCAAATGAAAGCACAAAATCTCAGTTTAATCAAAACCGCTGCTAAAATCCTATGTTTTTCCTTATCATAAAGTTATTAATCCGGTTTACATAAAACCTTCCCAACTTTTATATAGTTTGCACGGAAAACGGCAAATTGCATCAAAACAACACACAACATGGGATTCTAGCAGCACTTTTCAATTTAAGCATTGATTAAACTGACGATACGTATAAAATTTCAAGTTCCATATATACGGGGTAGTGTTGTTCTAGTCGGTTTTTAATATCGTAAACAACGACAGAGGAAAGCCTGGCCGAGAAAGAAAAGCAAATTTACATACCTTTTAGCAAATGATTGATAAAACTAACATATCCCCCAGTATTTTGATGATCAATTCTCAATAAATCACACCACAATACTTTATTAGAGTTCTTAGATTAGTTATATTTTGAATATGTTTACAATGCTTTCCGATCAAATTCACACGGCATTCAACTTTTAGTCATGACGTCATCAATGTGTAAATCTACGTAATACCAACTAATTTCTGGAAAAAAATTGTCTACAGTATTTTTTATCTGTTTTTGATCTACGTTTCGTTGCTTAGATATTTGAATATGTACATAATAACTAAGATTTGTGATTTCACGGAATTACATGTAACTCAGATTCCATATGCTTCCTTAACACCCCCGCGTAAAGAGTTTTGTATTACTTGCAAAGTGAGATCATCTGAATGGGCCTGCTTGTTCACGGCATCCCACATTTCTTTATTGATCCGGGGAACTTTCAATAAATTACAGTTTTCTGGTCTGTTATATTATTTCTCTCAATCAACCATGCTTTCTTTGCTACATTTAATAGAGATGGCTGCATTTACAGCTTTTCCAAGTGCTTCGTTTACTTTTGGATCAGTTTTTTTCATTTGCATTTAATTGTAGGATATCCAAATCATTGTTATCAATTGTTATCTGGATTGATTCATCATTCAAAAACCCCTTAAAATTTTTTTGAGGGTCAACACCTTCAATAGAAGGAGAAATTTGATCATTCAAATAAGAAAAATCAAAGTCAAAATCATCGGGGGTGTCATCAAGAGTCTGTCGTGAATCATAATCAGGTATTTTTACCAAATTTCTTAGCGGTCTATTAGGTACATTTTGTGTGGAATTACCGGGAGAATTATTACCCGAAGTGCGCACCGTAGTTTCGGTTGACCGCATGTCATTTACATTGCACGCATTACGTGCCATACTATTGAAACTACCCAACTGTTTTACAGTGTCAGTGAGGGAAGAAATAGATTGTAAGATTTTATCTATCCCTAATTGATTTTTGAGCTCGTCAACATTAAATTCTTGAACACTTTCAGACTGAGTTTTTGATTTTTTAGATTGTTTTGTCACCCGTGGTGGCAGTGCACTTGCACTCGCTGAAGATAAGGTCTGCGCTTTGCGTTTCTTTTATTTGTTGCATTAGTTATTGTGTCCTCCGTAACACTTCGTGTCCGGGGTTTATCGCCAAACAATTCATCTATATCTGAGTAATTCTCATGGTCGCTTCCCATGAATGACAGGACATCGTCCTGATTTTCCGTCAATTCGGTAAAGTACACAACTTTTTATTAACTTGCCTTACCAGTATAACGTTACGTAGATGAAAGTAAGGTAGCTGTTTTACAGCAGAAACAATACAAGAAACTTGAACAACGTTTTAAGTTTTAATACACACCGCTATTAGATTTTTACCTGTTGTACAGGTATAAACACACGCCGCTCAGAGAAAAAGAATGATTTCGGCACGTGGAGCTGTGCTTTATATACCACTGACCACAGGTGTGTTTACGTCACACAGGTCATTTTTAACTTCTTTGAATTGAGTAACGCCTCGCTGCACTCGGATATAATGCTACATGATACCCTCGTAGAGCCGAAAGACGATATGTAATAGAATGCGCATGATTATAAAATCTAAAAAATCCAGATGATTTCCGGATTTTTCAAAGGAATTTTCATTGATTATTATTTAGCGAAGTTTGATTGAGAAAGATAAAAACATATTGGCAATCTTCAAGTTCCAATGATGTTTAAAATATATTAAAAAAAGGACAGAACTCTGCCGATCTCTCTCAAAATTCGAGTCTATTATTGCAATATAGTAGTAAAGATGTCTCGTGTCGTCCAATTCATGACATTATGAACAGTGTTCGCCTAAGACCAACATTACCTCCTATGTTTCACCGAAAAGCATTTCCAAACTAACTTGATGAAATCGAAAAGTTACAGTGAAAAAAATAGGAAATCAACTTGTTGAATATGTAAACATGTCTTCAAAATTGATTTAACAATAATCAAATTATAAAGTAGCAACGTGTATTAAAACACCTATAATAAATAGTTACATTAACGGTAAGTTATTCTATAATGTTGAGGTTTACATATGGTTTGAACATATTTTATTGTATATTTACATATCCTTACCGGATGTAGCTTTATTGTAAAAATAATGCTACCGTCAAGCCATAAGCGCCTGCTACAATCAATGTTAAATGAAAATAAAATGAATATAAAACATTCCCTCAGAATTGAATGTTTTCGGTACTCCATAAATTCATGTAAGGAAACATATTTGCTAATGTAAATATTAATAATTGTTCAGGGGGATGTGCGGCCATCGTTTACATTTGAGAAGAAAAATGTCAACATTTTCTAAACTGGTTAGTTTTTGTCCAAAACTTGCTAAAACTGTTGTCAAAAGATACAAAAGCAATAAAGACTGTCCACATGTTATTTTGTATGCAAATTACGCAACCAAAGGGAGAGCAGTGCATTTTCAAATTCCTTTTAACTGCATGTTGTTAGACTAAAATTTTAGATTAAAAAATATGAAAAAATATGAAAAGAAGCCAATAGCGTTCACTCTACAACCATTTGTTGATCAAAGCTTGCTTGCTTATTTAAGTTAAGACTTTCTCTCAAATGAGGGTATCCTATTCTTAAAATGAATCTCAAAAACCATTGCAAGAGATATTTTTGTCTGTGGCTATGAAGGTATATTAGAGCTATAATTTTATTGAAAAATATATGTTTATATTTTCTTTAAATCAATTAAATATCTGCTTAGTTCGACAGCTGTCTTAAGTGATTAAAAAGGCATTGGCCTGTTCTTTTACGCATAATTTGCATACAAAACAACATGTAGAAAATTATATTCAGTGCCTTTATATCTTTTGGCAACAGTTTTTGTCAGTTTTGGGCAGAAACAAGCCAGTTCAAGAAATGTTTACATTCTTATCTTCAAATGTAAAAGATGCCCGCATATCCCCGTTAACGAATGATTGAGTTCTTATTTTTCAGAATACATCACTTTCTACGAGGCCTTTAGTCTAAGTTTCGCCTTACTTACAGCAAGAAAGGAGTAGGAAAGCACATCATCAAAACAAGGAAAAGTTATTTCTAACCATATGGTTAATTTGAAATTCCCTCTGCTTCAGATGAAAGGCTCTAACTAATATTGTAGAAAAAAACAACTTTGGAAAATTGACAATGTTCAGTTGAATTTCGAACAAGTTAGTTACTGAATGTAACGCAACATAAGTTGAATCAAAAGGAATATTTCAATAGAAGTTTCTTTAATTAAGTTCTTCTTTTAATTTGTTCGTGTGAGGTAACCATTGACTGCATTTTGTTTTTAAAATCATTGAAATATTAGTTTCAAGTTTAAGAGAACTTAAGAAAGACTACAATGAAATAAATAATATTATATTAATATGATAAAGTAATCTTTGTGATGCATTTTCATCTTTTATATAGACTTTTAAAGGGAAAAAAAATCAAAGAAGTTCAGTCTGAATAAATCCAATTTAACATATCTAACAAATAGCATTTGAAAAGTGATTATTTTATTTTGAAACTTTGTTTTAAATTTTTTAAACATTAGGTATTCGTCCATGTTTCCTTTTATGGAGGAATTAAAGCTCTTTTGGAACCAAGGCATGGGAGTGATATAAAAGAATGAAAAAATTAAACTACAAGTCTGTTTCCATGTACAAAAATACGAAACCTGGAAATGGTCTATTGTCACGAAATACAATAAATGTAGAATATTAGTATAGTGCATCATGATATATTTTCTAGAGGTGCGCTGGAACGATTAATCGCTAGTTATTTCAGTTGAACCTGTCAATGAGCGGACATTTTTGGTAACCGTTTTTTTCTTCACAAACTTTCAGCTTGATAATCTGCATAAAAAGATTGATTTAAAAAATGTAAATGGAAGCTCAAGACCTTTGATAAAGCTTCAGTTTACGATTTTATTTCAAGTCTGTCAAAAAATTAACTGGCGAGATTTGGGGAGCGGTAAAAATCAATTGTCAATGTGCAGTTCTTAAATTAGAGTTTCTGCAATATATTTATAAAAAAAAATTCAATTAAAAAAAGGTAAAACCCTTTTTACCTGTTACGTTAAAAGACAGGACCAAATGGTTGTAAACAATTTGAATTTACGCAGAAAATGTCTTAAAATTTTGCATGATTTTTTTTACATTCCCCCCTTTCATTTTCATTTTTTTTTCCATTACAAAATTGTCTTCTTGGTGTATCTTTTGTGTAACAGAAGGAGATGTGTAGTTAAGATAAGATTTTTTTAGCATTGATATTCGTTTCGTTGTTCAATGTAAGTATTTTTTACATTTCCATATTAAAAAAAAGATCAAAAATATAACACCTATGATAAAAAAGAAGCAATCGATAAATTTACACTTTTGGATACAGTTTTTGTCTTAACAGGCATGGCTATTCTGTGCTTGTCCAATTTCCATTGGTTCCTTACATTTTTAATTCATCACACAATAGTTTCATGTTAATTATTCAATATAATAAATAAATGATAAACTTCCTCTTTGAGCGTTACATACATGTAACATGTTTGATTAATGAAAAGTCCTGAAGTCATGTTTGAAAAGAAAATCAATGGGACGATAAAAATACATTCATTGTTCAAAACACATTGTCCTCTCAATGTCAGCTCGCCATAGCAGACCTGAGTTAGACCTTTAACTTGTTTGGGGTCTGCGTTCTGTAAGATTGGATCAGATCGGTACAGTATGTACCAGGCAAGTCCCCCACCTTCAAGAATACTTGGATTACAATTATCAATTCACAAATTCATTGTAAATTAGAAAAATATTTCACAAAATGTTCACTTACACGATTAATGCTTGGAAAATATTTTGACCTTTGATACCACATATCTTTAAATCAATGTACCACACGTTGTTACTAGAATGATTGTTATTTTACGTGTTTTAAGAAATGTGATGAACAACTGCAATCAGTTGGACAGTTGGTAAAATAAATATATTGAAAAAAATATTCGATAATAATAAATGATATTTAAAAGATGTCCTGATATCAGTATTATTTGAAAAGGCATTGTCATTGTATTTATTAATTTTTGTTTAATATGAAACGCATACAATGGTCTCAGTTTTTTTGCAAATGGGGGTCAATCATTTTTCATTCATAAGAGAGTGAATTATCCCACCCTTGCTAAGAAAATTGTGCATGTACATATCAAATGATTTTTTAAGGATTGCTTCCGCGCAAGTATATAAACTATAGCGTCACTAGTCACACTTTAAGATATTTTTACAATATACACATATACAACTCTGATGTATTTATATGAAAGGCAGATTTTATACTTTTCTATATAGCCGAGTGGATAACGCTCTTTGTTACAACAAACTTTTTTTTCAAAATGCGTAAAGTTTGAACCAAGTCAACCAACTTTGAACTTTTCAAATTGCGTTTAAGGCGACAATTACGCAGTTTGAAAAAAAACTGTGCACGATTTAGTCAAAATTGTAAAGACTCTCAAATATGATAGGTAATTGATTAAACCTATTTAGCTAAATGAGACACTGATATGAAAACCGATGAGATTTTTACCTATCCTGAATAGCAAATCCGCAATGAAAAAGCATGTCGATAAGATCATTTAGTTTAATAATATGCGCATTAAGAACCACAGTTCGAACGTTGATTGAACGTTGCATAGTAAAATATCACATGAGCTGCACCAATTAGCCGTTAGCCGTCCTTCCAATTGTTTAAGAATCGTTTTACTTGGTGAATATCAACTCTTTGAAGAAAAGGGAGAATGTTCAATTTTATGGGAATGGTTGACCAATAAATGACGTTTATAAACTGATGAACAAACATGATGAAAAAGCATGTTATTTACAATACTAGTATGGTATTTTTTGGAAAATTAATGCAGTATGTGTAAATGCATTCAATCAATGTTTTGGCGATGAAAAGAATTTGTTATGGCAAACAATACCAATGTTGTATAATGCGCGATGTAAAGGTGATCGCAAAAAGCCAAAAATTAGATCATCGCAAAAATTGTCGAATATACGTTATTAAACTACTTTGACAAAGGCTATTAATAGGTCAAAATGGGCCCTTTTTATTATCGTGAACTCTGATGTAATGGAATTTGAGAGCGTATTATTTGAATCTATGTTGTTCGTGGAGGTATGCTCTTTGTTACGTTTTTGACATATTACTTTTAGATCTGCTATGCATTTTGCCAAATACAAATAAATGAGATTAAAAAAAAATAACTCAGATTTTGTCATGCATGTTTCTCATATAATACCGGCATTAAGTTTTATAATGCAATGGGTGATTTATTTGTTTTTTATTTATATAACGATTTTGTTTGCTTAAACTAAATCGAGTCATCTCCCTTAAGGTGTATATTAGCTATTACCCACATCGCAGGTCGTGTAATTTTTCAGGAATGATTCCTTTACTCATGTGGGCAATGATCCACAAATGCAGCACATCAGGATCCAGAATTTCTCTCTACTTTTGCAACTGTATACCCTTATTTTAGATTTTTGAAAACTGAATACAGTTGGTTTTGACAATTGTCATTTGTGCTATACGTACTCCTCGCAGAAGAGTGAAACACTTTCATATGGTTTAATTCTACCCTATTTTGAAATGAGAATTTTTACTTGTACGCATTAAAAACCTATAAACGATATTTGGCGATCGACATGATAAACAGAAATTATTTGATCTGTATTGTGGAATAACTTAGTAATTTGTATTTCTAATATTGTTTATCTATAATGATTTGAAAAATGAGTAGATATATCTTAAAATAAATACCTTTGTACGGAATCCTTGCTTTGCCTTGAATTTCAAAACTAATAGCAGGGTCTTCACATGTGACATAGCAAAAAGCTGCATAAAATATCAACCCATTTGTCAAATATATAGTCACTCCACGCCTTACTGTTTGTTTTGATTCAAGTGCCCACAATTTAGATAAACGGCATTATAAAGACAACCTTTTCCCGCCATTTTTGCATTTTAGCATAAAAGAGCTTGTTTTCAAACAGTTTTTCTTTCAGGAACATAGAGCGGATGCTTGGACCAACAAAATATTTAATCAGAGATGTATCGGGATAAGTTTAATAAGTGACAAAAAAATTGTCCAGGTTCAAGCATGCGCTCTATATATCCCACTCGTAAAAAGAGAAGAAAAAGGTCAATTTTCGTCTGATTTTGATTGAATTATGGAAACAGCGTTACTTCTGGGGTCATATACAGCAAGTGAGTGCAAATAAATCAAACAAATGTGTGAAAAATATTTTTTATATCAACTCTTCTAAACATAGCCTAACATTTTATTGTATCCGAAATACTTTAAAAAATAGTGAATTATAGGGGCCAAATTTAACTCTTATCATATATAGTTCTATTACTATCATTTTTATACTAGAATTTAAAATTTTAGAATTAATTGTATATCAAATGTTTATGTTCATATTCTACACTAATATGCTTGTGTTTTTATAATAAAGAATAAACTGTAGAACAATCTAATACATATTGAAATTTATCACCTATTACATATAGATTGAAATGAGCACATATTCGTTTATATATCGGCTTTACGTCAACTTTCAGACATTAAATGTTAATGTAATCAAAATTTTATTAAGCAGATCAAACAAATTCAATAAATAACAGAAATGAATTATCATTTTGATAGCAAATTAATACAAAATGGTATTTGATTTTATTTTGTTATCGAAATGGTGCTATGATGATGTTATCAAATTTGTCATTTAGTCAATTTTCCCCCAATAATGAAGTAAAATTTTATCTCATTTATGAATATTTTATAGTAACTGTTGCTCTGACAATTTAATAAGAACTTGTCAAATATATTTCTATAACAAAATGTACCACATATATTGACATGAGTAATGATTTACTTGTGAAAACCACATTGTTCTTTTGATTTGTTTATTTTTTTTTGTTTAAGGACAGCTTTACACACAAATACAACTTAATTTAAATGAAAGACATATTTTATACTTGTCCATATTGCCGAATGGAAAACGCTTTTTGTTACAACGAACTTTATTTTCAAAATGCGTTACATTTTGAACAAAGTCAACCAACTTTCATTTTTTTTTCCAAATTGCGTTGTTACGGTCGATAATACCGCAGTTTGAATAAAAATGTGCTCGGTCCAGTCAAAATTTTTAAGACTCTCAAATATGATAGGTTATTGATTTAACCTAGTTTAGCTCAATGAGACATCAATATGAGAGCCTATGAGATTTTTACCTATCCTGAATACATGTAGCAATCTCGCAATGAAAGAGCTCGTCGATAAAACCATCTAGTTTAATCATTCACACATAAAGAACAACAGCTCAAAAGTTTATTGAGATTTGTTCTTTAAAATATCACATGAGCTGCACCAATTGGCAGTAATTGTTTAAGAATCGTTTTACTTGGTGAATATAAACTTTTTGAAGAAAAGGGAGAATGATCAATTCTATGGAGAAGGCAGACCTTTAAATGGCGTTTATAAACTGATGAACAACATGATGACGAGGTATGTGAGATACAATATTAGTTTGGTATTTTTGGAAAATTAATGCAATATGCATTAATGCATATTATGTTTGGGAAGGCAATATGTGGGTGTGTTTTTCAATTTATTAATTTTAATAATTTATTTGTTACAAATACGTGTTCTAATCTTGGATCAATATACATGGAGGATTTTTCAACTTTGTAGAAAAATAAGATGGCAGGTATGGGAATTACAGTGATCAAATCTAATTGATTACTAGTGCGGAAACGTGTAATTGGGAGTTGATTTTAATCAACTCTCCTATGCACTTACTCGGGCAAACCGAAAGTGAAACAGTGTTTGGACCTAAGCACAAATCAATACCGCTGACAACACTTAGTTCCTGAAAATAATCGATATATTCAGATGCAATATATTCTGAAGCATTGTTTTTCAAGAAAACCTATTTATTAATACCATGAAAATAATAAGATTTTAAATGGTACAAACACGTAGATATTTTTTGAAGTCGTATGTATTCATATGCTAGACTTCAATATACTAGTCTCGTTCAACCAGACGCTCGGATGTCTCCGTTAATATCCAACAAAACAAAGAGTCTCTCTTGCTTGTCGGAGAAACTGGAGTTCAGTCTTGCCTGGATCCATCCAATTTCTCAGAAATATTTCGATTACTGATTCTACATGCCATGCAAAATTACATATCGATGATTTACAAATAAATGATGATCGATAAAATCAAGTCCCGGCAGTACTTCAGTACTTTGATTTTTTTATCGCATTTAAAAGGTAAGACACGTGATGCGCAAGGCTAATGCATAGAATATCTATGCGCTTTTATTGCAAGAGTATCAAACAGTGACTACCATCTATTTCAGTCACATTCCATCCAAAGTATGAAATAGAACTGAGTTTTGTAACCACCAAGATGTTAGATGTTTTAGTTTTTTGTCATCTTACAGCACTTGGTGGTGTGATTTCAGGAATGAGCAACTGTCCAGGTGTCCTAAATAAGGTTATGGGAAAAAGGTTGCCCATCAGCTGGCCAAGAATTGAAAAGAACATTGGTTTCCAAATGTGTCTCAGAAAATGTGAGGCGATGTCCTATTGCCTGTCCATTAACTTTAATCGTGTTTTGTTGTAGTGTGAGCTCAACGATCGGAAGAAAAATGACACAAATGATCTAGTGGATGACGGAAACTACTTTTATGCCGAAACTGTCGTAAGTAGAATGAATACTTTTACTGTATTTTGCTTAAAAATTGTTCTTTTTTATGCTAAAACATCTCTTTAATAAAACTGTGAACCAAGAGCAAAAGCATATATAAAAAAAACCCACCTAACTTTATTTATTTTATAAAGATTGATAAACAAGTTCTACAACTTATATCATTATCTCTCGTTGGCACGGATGTTAAAGTGAGAGATTCATTAATGTGGGAAGAAGCCGGAGTACCTGGAGAGAAACTACGTGTCCAGGCGGGCGACCGCCATACCCTATCACATACAACCACCGTCGATCACGGGGATCGAACTCGGTTCGCAGCGGAGAAAAGCGAGTGCATTTTCCACTACGCTACTTGGACACATAAATCCAAAAAAAGATTTTCAGATTTTGTAATGTGTTGTTTAAATATATTTCGTCATGAAAACAATAAATGATTTTCGATAGATTCTTTTTGTAGATAGTTGGGCTTTTGTAAGGCGCTTTGAAAAACAAATCCTTAATATATATGAGCTAGAACAGTATGTTTTATTCTTTTATAGAGGACAGACCACCACAGTAACCTTTGTGGAGAAGAGATTTGCAACAATTACTCCACATGTATTACAATGCCAGGGAATAAGAAAGTTTGCATTGAAACAGGTACTGTAAACGTTTTACATTTCGCTGTGTTTCTTTTTAGTGATGTTGGCTTTCGCATAATCTAGTCAAACATGAACATGTAAATAAACATATAAAGAAATCCGGATATAAAATTCCGAGCGAATTCGTTGCAAAACCATTTCTCTCCCAATATCGTAAACGCTAAATAAAATACGTGTAGTGTCTAGAGTACATGCATAATAAAATAAATAAAAGGAATAAAACGAAGTCAGTCCAATTTATCATTCACAATTACTGTGAAAAATTTGCGACAATTTAAAAAGGAAGAGGATCTTAAAACGAAAAACATACCTCGTAATTGTTTGATCATGAGTGAAAGGACAGTTTAAATTTGCTATCAATAAATTTTAAATGACATTAACGTAATACATGTATATTGATTAAACTGTAAAGATATGTACATGTATATACAAAAGGTATATCTCTGTGCATTGTGTATTGTTATATTTATAGAATTAATGTTGAATTGAAAAGTATTTTATCTCTATCTCAAAGACAGTTTAGTGTGTGACAGTGTTCATGTTATAAAGTTTTTTTGAGTGGATATGCGCTGTATGTACACTGTTAGAAGAGGGAGTTCAACATATCTTCGTTAGCTAAGGATGCCTGACCTGCACCGCTCCTCATGAACCCTTGGCTAATTGCACTATTAAAAGTCTGGATATTTTCCCTTGATTTCATTGGAGTTTACTGAAACTGTTCGACCAATCAAAAATGCATAACGTATCTGATTTAATCGACAATGTTTTCGTACTGTTTATTCACGAATGTCTCAAACACGAATCGCTCTAATCCCTTTTTTCCAGTCGATCCTTCTGTGTGCGCCTTAATAATACTGTGGGACGTAAAAAGATGACGCAATTAAAATTAAGTGCATTTGACTGTGTATCACTAGGGACATGCATTCATACATTATGGATTTACTGCTCATAGTCTTTGAATAAATTTGATCTGTAAGGAACATTTCACATTATTCCTATTTATTGAACACATTTGACATTAAAGAGACAGTACGGCGCATCTTATCAAAAAACCGACTTGAAAATTTTTTCCGATCGGGTTCGGTATTTTTGTACTACTCATGAATGTATAAACTTTCAGAAAATTACAGAGTACTCCATGAAATAAATCTAATTATTTCCTTAAAATTAATTATTACGTATAACCTATCACATAAATACATTGCAAGGTGTTCGGGGTTCAGCCCTCTATACTATTACGCATGCGTATTTACTGTAAACAAAACACATGCAGGGCTCGCAAAGAATCTCCTGGACAGATTTGTAGATAAAATATGTCTTTTCTACTTCTCATAGGTAATAACTGTTCAAAGTTTTTAAAATAACCACAATTATTATTTTGTAAGCATGTGTTTTTCGTGTTTATCATAGGAGTTGCTACAACCTAAATTTATTTTTATACATGAGGCCCCTTAAGGGGTTATTTGACATATATATATCTATTCATTTTAAAATGAACCTGAATTGGTTAACCATTTATAAATTATCGAGTAAGAAAGGATGTGTTTCATTTAAAGATTCGCTTTAACCTCGTTTTCCATATGCATGATGACCGTAGTGGGACAAAGATCTTGTAGTTTTCAGCACGTGTCAATTACTGTCAATCAAAGTCCACGTGGTACAAATACACGATATAAGATAATTCCCGTTTGTACGACCCTTGACTTTCCGGAATCTCATAATTATGTTAATTAAGTATGTGAAATGAATTTTCATGTATTTCAACTATTACAATAAACGTTATTTCTTATTTCCTAACTATACAATGTGTAAATCTGAAGTTATTCACACATGTGTTTTCAGCTGTACTGTCTCTTTAAATAGCACTTTCATTTTATTGAAATAAATCCTTACGAATGTTGCCATTACTGCATTGTGAAGATAAAGGTCGGCATCCCTCATCATTTCGCTGACTTAGCCTGGGAGATAACGTAAGAAAGAAAATAATAAATCATGACTTTTACTAGCATGCCAAGGGTTCGTGAGGAGCTGTGAGGATCAGAAACCCTTGGCTACCAGTTCAAAAACTGATTAATATTTCGTATTATTTTATATTGAAAAAGATTGTTCAGAATCAGCGCCAGGTATACCAAACGGAAAAATTGTCCAGCGAACTTATACTCCAGATTTAATAACCTACAGATGCAATGGTTCTATCCAAACCACGTGTTGCCCTCCTGGCGGGAAATGGGCATCTCTTGATTACCGATGCGAATGGCGTAAGCACAAATTAATCTTTTGCCATTGAACAAATTACATATGTACAAAATTACTATCGAGGAAAACGTATGATAAAAAAATCCAATAGTTTAATTATTGATCTTTTTTATAGACTGTTAAAAAAGATACACTGCAAAGTGAATTAAACCAGCGACTTCATAGTTTGAGTATTTCTAAATATCAAATTAAAAAAATCTTAAGATATTGATTAGTAAAGCAGTTATTGTTTTACCGTATTATATACAAAATGCCAACGTTTTGCAATATAACATGAAAGTTTGGCATTTTCCGCGAAAGTTACACGTTTATTCGCGAACATTTTGCGTTGATTAGCGAAGTTAACGTGATTATTCCCGAGAAGTGTCGCGTTCATTAATTCCTGAGAGTTGCCTTTATTCGAAACTGTTCTAGCATTGGACATGAGCCCAGGGACTTGTTTAAAAAAAAAGAAAGGATTAAATCAATAACAACGAATTTTTGATAACCTTCACATGTGATTTAATTGCATTGCAATTGACTTTAAACTATTTGTTTGTCTTCTGTCAACAAATCTGTTTAGACGAATACAACCTACTGCTGAATTACACTTTACCTAAGAATTCCAAGATGTTAATTTAAAGATGATGCTAATCATAATCCTTTAGAAACCACCAGGCTGGTTGGTTCCAATGTATCCTTCGAGGGACGAGTGGAAGTCTACTTAAATGGATCCTGGGGAACTGTCTGTGATGATTATTTTGAAATGACGGAAGCCAATGTCGTTTGTTCGAGTTTGGGATACCCCGGGTACGTATACTTTAGCGTTTAGTTGTCTTGAATGCGTGTTTTTGTTCTAGTCCTGATCAAATCACAATATTTACCAAACTGCACTTACTGTTTAAATACAGTGTTTGTATGCAAAGCGAGTTTTCAAATGACAACAACTACAAATAATTGATACATCTTTTGAACGACAAATAAACCAATAAATAAATTACCAGATCAATATTTTAAATCAATGAAAAAAGATCGAAGCTGTGTTTTTTGCAAAAATCTTTTAAAATTCCAAAATAACGTTAAGCTAGCAACATGAACATTCTTATCTAAAGCTTTATTTGCCGAAGGGCATTGTGCTATCACGTACAATTGCTTAATATTTTTAACAGTATGACATCAAAATTTTCTATCCTATAGCTGTAAAAAGTACATATATGTAACATGAAAATCATTTTTTTTAAGTAACTAAGAAACCTTTTCAATTTTTTCTCTACACTACAAAAATTGTACATTTTACGCGCTAAATTACATTCTTTCACTTCGCTATTGCCAACTTATACTGTGGTTTCATTCGTAGTCCTTTAGCATCATTAAGTAGATTTCGTTTTGAAGGAGATCAACGATTAACGTGTTCATCGAAGAAATAACATGTGATGAACTTGTATTGGTAGAGCAATTATCATTATACATGTATATTTTAGTTTACCTTGCATTAACTCACCATTGTTCTCCAAATGGCATCTTTTTTGTGTGATGTAATATTCTTGTGTGAAAAAAATGTCTAAAGTCAGTACTAGATATAATAGTGCTCCAGCCATTGTTGATTAATAGCTACTGATAGTCGATAGTCAAATCTTAAAATTAATATTTAAAGTTGAAATTTACGGCATTTGTATTGGAATTTGTGAATACTTTTAAATGCCAAAAAAAGGTGACCCCCCCCCAAAAAAAAAAAATCATTTCTGAATATACATTGTGCAAGCATTAAACAAAATACATTTACAAATATTTTCCTATCAGTGCTTTGCAGGTACGTCCAAGTGCTGCATTTGGAGAGGGTAGCGGGAAAATATTGATGGATGATGTAGCTTGTTTGTCCAGCGAGATATCAATACTGGATTGTGCTTATGTTAACTCTAGATCACATGACTGCGAACATTACGAAGATGTTGGAGTAATTTGCGAACAACAGTTTGACTTAGTGAAACAATTTCTTCCTTCGGACAACTGCAAAAGAATACTGATATAAAAAATAACGTTGTCTTAAGAAGCAACGATGTCGATTGAAATTGCGACAAACCATTCTTTGCAGTTGCTGTATTATTGCATTTATTTAATAAACTTATGCTTCTAAACAGTGGATTTAATGACAAAAATAATTTTGAACTCTCGAGTGGTGCGACTATTTCTCTTCATGGATTGTATTATGTAGATTTAACATTACTGGCGGGACAAATTCTTTAATAAAATAACAGTCATAGATGTTTACTTAATGTTGTTATTTCTATGTATTTAGTATAAATGTGAAAATACAGGTAAAAAATTAAAAAAAAATTAAGTTTGGCATCGAATTTCATACATTGAAAACTCACTCTTACAAAATGAAACCGTTCTTCTATGTAAGTTGAAATGGCATTGTGTTTTTACTTACACTTGTTTATTAGTCCCCTACCGGTTTTCACCGGAGGGGACTATAGCTTTCCTCTGCGTCCGTCAGTCCGTCTGTCCGTCCGTCTGTCTGTCCGTCCGTCCGTCTGTCTCACATCAGTTTTCCACACTTTTTTCTTTATGCGAGGAATAATATGAAATTTGTTGAACAGCTTCAAAATGTCAAACTACAGATCAAGTTTATACTTTTGTAGTGTCTGGTTGACATATTTTCGAGAAAATTTTTTTTTATATCCCAATTTTTTAATGTTCGGGTTCGTTATCGGGCTCGGTGTGTATTGAATAAATGAGGAAAGTATGTAGTAAGTAATAGTATCGTGCATTACTTGGACCATTCCTTTTATTGTTTCTAACAAACAAAAAGGTTCTGTAAAATAGTGTCAAGCATTGTGTTTTAAATCTAATCGACGGGATTTTTTGTATTATTACAATCGGGTTCGTTATCGGTTTGGTCTGTTGATTCGGGGTACAGAAGACGGTAAGAAATGATATTCTGCATAACAGTGCATTGTTTTCATAAATTTCTACAAACCGGTAGGGGACGTGCGTTACTTATGCAATACTCTCAGATTGCTTGTTTCATATCATAATGCAAACTGAAAAGGCCCAAAGAAATATTTTAACTAAACATGTATATACCTTTTGACAGGTTTTGATTTTGTGATGATTCCACGCAAAAATAATCTAAGTACATGTTTCATACCACAAACAATGAAATTTCGCTGATTCCAAATGAATTCCTTATGATTATAAGATGCAACACTTTTCTCGAACATCATGTTAATATATGAACGATTCTTCCATATTTCATATATTCTGGTCCAAACAATGTCAACTTAAAAATGACCTCATCTGATAAATGTATTATACTTACGATTTGAATACAACTCACTCCAGTTAACTGTTTTGGAGACAGATAAATTTGTCATATGGAATGCATTAATACTCACCATTACCAGAATAGGTTGTAGAGACAATTGTCCTTTTTAAATTAAATAATATAATCATGAAAACTAACAAAGATAAATTGAAAAATACTTTTCACTAAATCTCGTGGTACTTGGAAAAAGTTTTCAAACATATACCTAGATTATTGTATTTGGTAACGTTGTAAAAGTGCAAGGTAACTGAAATGAAGCAGAACGACCGAAAAAATATTCACGAGAAAAAAAAACCCATAAAAAATGTTAAAAGTAAAATGCCTCGGGTCGTCCAATTCATGACATTATAAACAGTGTTCGTCTTATAAACGTTTCACATAAGACCAACATTACCTCCTATGTTTCACCGAAAGGCATTTCCAAACTAACTTGATGAAATCGAAAAGTCACCGCAAAATAAATAGGAAATCAACTTGTTAAATAAATAAACATGTCTTTAAAATTGATTTAACAATAATCAACTTAAAAAGTGACAACGTGTATTAAAACACCTATAATAAATGATTATATCAACGGTAAGTTATTTTATAATGTTGAGGTGTAAATATGTTTTGGTTTGACAATATTTTATTGTATATTTACACAATGGGATTTACATATCCTTACCGGATGTAACTTTATTGTAAAAATAATGCTGCCGTCAAACCATAAGCGCGTGCCATAATAATTGTGAAATGAAAACAAAATGAATATAAAACATTCCCATAGAATTGAATGTTTTCGGTACTCCATAAATGCATGTAAGGAAACATATTTGCTAATGTAAATATTGATAATTGTTCAGGGGGATGTGCGGCCATCTTTTACAATTGAGCAGAAAAATGTCAACATTTTCTAAACTGCTTTGTTTTTGTCCAAAACTTGTTGTTGTTAAAAGATACAAAAGCAATAAATTGACGTTCCACATGTTATTTTGTATGCAAATTACGCAAACAAAGGCAAAACAGTGCATTTTCAAATTCCTTTTAACTGCATGTTGTTAGACTAAACTTTTAGGTTAAAAAATATGAAAAAATATGAAAGAAAGTCAATAGCGTTCACTCTACAACCACATGTTTACAAAATAAAATCAAAGCTTGCTTGCTTATTTAAGTTTAGACTTTGTCTCAAATGAGGGTATCCTATTCTTAAAATGAATCTCAAAAACCATTGCACGAGATATTTTTGTCTGTGTCTATGAAGGTATATTAGAGTTATATTTTTATTGAAAAATATATGTTTATATTTTCTTTAAAGCAATTAATTAGCTGCTTTGTTTGACAGTTGTCTTTAGTAATTAAAAAGGCATTGGTCTGTTCTTTTACGCATTATTTGCATACAAAACAAAATGTAGAATATTATATACAGTGCCTATGTCTTTTGGCAACAGTTTTGGTCAGTTACAAGCCAGTTCAAGAAATGTTTACATTTTTATCTTCAAATGTAAAAGATGCCCGCATATCCCCTTAACGAATAATTTAGTTCTTATTTCTCAGAATACGTCACTTTCTACGAGGCCTATAGTCTAACTTTCGCCTTATTTACAGCAAGAAAGGAGTAGAAACGCACATCATCAAAACAAGGAAAAGTTATTTCTAATCAAGTGGTCAATTTGAAATCCCTTCTGCTTCAGATGAAAGGCTCTAACTAATATTGTAGAAAAAACAACTTTGGAAAATTGACAATGTTCAGTTGAATTTCGAACAAGTTAGTTACTGAATGTAACGCAACATAAGTTGAATCAAAAGCAATATTTCAATATAAGTTTCTTTATATTCTTTTAATTTGTTCGTGTGCAGTAACCATTGACTGCATTTTGTTTTAAAATCATTGAAATATTAGTTTCAAGTTTAAGAGAACTTAAGAAAGACTATAATGAAATGAATAATATAATATTTTAATATGATAAAGTAATCTTTGTGATGCATTTTCATCTTTTATATTGACTTTTAAAGGAAAAAAAAAACAATCAAAGAAGTTCAGTCTGAATAAATCCAATTTAACATATCTAACAAATAGCATTTGAAAGTGATTATTCTATTTTGAAACTTGTTTTGTTTTAAATCTTTTAATCATTAGGTATGCGTCCATGTTTCCTTCTATGGAGGAATAAAAGCTCTTTTGGAACCAATGCATGGAAGTGATATAAAAGAATGAAAAAATTAAACTACAAGTCTGTTTCCATGTACAAAAATTTGATTTATTGATCTAACGAAACGAAACTTTGAAATGGTCTATTGTCACGAAATACAATAAATGTAGAATAATGGTATAGTGCATCATGATATATTTTCTAGAGGTGCGCTGGAACGATAAATCGCTGGTTATTTCAGTTGAACCTGTCAATGAGCGGACATTTTTGTTAACCTCTATTTCTTCACAAAATTTCAGCTTGATAATCTGCATAAAAAGATTGATTTAAAAAATGGCAAATGGAAGCTCAATACCTTTGATAAAGCTTCGGTTTACGATTTTATTTCAAGTCTGTCAAATATTTAACTGGCTAATTTTGGGGATCGGTAAATATCAATTGTCAATGTGCAGTTCTTAAATTAGAGTTCCAGCAATATATTTTAAAAAATTCAATTCAATAAAAAAGAAAAGGAAAACCCCTTTTTACCTGTTACGCTAAAGGACAGGAATAAATGGTTGTAAACAATTTGAATTAACGCAGAAATTTTCCTAAAATTTTGCATGATTTTTTTCCCATCCCCCCATTTCATTTTCAAGTTTTTTCCCATTACAAAATTGTCTGCTTGGTGTATCTTTCGTGTAACAGAAGGAGATGTGTAATTAAGATAAGATTTTATTAGTATTGATATTCGTTTCGTTTTTCAATGTAAGTATTTTTTACATTTCCATATTAAAAAAGGTCAAAAATATAACACATATGATAAAAAAGAAACAATCGTTAAATATAAACCTTTAGATACAGTTTTTTTCTTAAAAAGCGTGGCTATTCTGTGCTTGTCTAATTTTCATTGGTTCCTTACATTTTTAATTCATCACACAATAGTTTCATGTTAATTATTCAATTTAATAAAGAAATGATAAACACCCTCTTTGAGCGTTACATACATGTAACACGTTTAATGAATGAAAAGTCCTGAAGTCATGTTTGAAAAGAAAATCAATGGGACGATAAAAATTCATTCATTGTTCAAAACACTTAACCTCTTGTTAATTGTACAATAAAACTCAATATATTGCCTCTTTGAGCATGACATCTTATGCTGAAATAAAATTTGTAAAGAAACAAAGCACAAACAGAATTTCATGTATCTGTTTTACCTTTAACAGAAACACTGAAAATTTATAACAGTTTTAGAGGTTGGATAGAGCTTTTTCTTTTTTAACATTTTTAACTTGTTTTGCATTAAAATCGATAGAATTGCAACCACGTGATTGTACATCTATGTTGTGCCAGTAGTACATCAGAATACACTAACAATGGTCAGAACAAGCTTGCATTTTCTAAGATCGAAGTGAAACTGTGCAATCATTATTATATTAGTGGCTTTAGTTCTGTATTATGTATAGTAGTATGTGAATTAGCATCTCTCGGTTTTGTGACATCCAAGTTGAACTGTTTTCAACCGATCGAAAACGAAATCATAGGAAAAAAGGTTGCCTATCAACAGGCCTAGAATTGAAAATATCATTGCTTGTCTCAGAAAATTTGAGGCGATTGTCTTCTTGTCTGCCTGTTTAGTTCAATCATGTTTTGTTGGAGTGTGAGCTCAATGACCGCAGGAAAAATGACAAAATGGTTAAGTGTACGACGATAACTATTTCTATGCTGATACAATCGTAATTTCATTGCATAAATCAACAAAAAAAAAAAAACTCATCAAAACGACCAATTTCCTCTTGACAGACAATGACTGCGTCGACTATTATCATAAATCATAAAACTAATATTCATTACAATTGGAGAAGTCAAGATTTTCAGTGAGTAACTTTGCTATCAGGGAAATAAAGCGATTGTTTGTAATAGATAGTCCATACACTGCTGAATATGAAATTTTAAAATCTAATTATTTAGAACAACTTGCATATCTGACTCATCTTCTTCTATAAAGAACGTGTGAGGACAAGAGATTTGCAAAAAATTACACCGTATGCATCATTTTATAGGGATTAGAAAAGGTTGCAATGAAACGTGTATTAAAATAACACTATTTTACGCGGAGGAATTTCACTTTTTATGGAATAAAAAAAAGTGCAATGAAAAATGTATTAAAATAGCACCAATTTACGCGGGTGAGTTTATGAAAAAAATATGTTGCCGAAATATTGAATCATTTAGGATGTGTTTAAAATTCGACAGTACCAACCAAAAACAACCTAACACCAAATCTGACCCCAAAAGATGACCCTGCTCAGTGTCTAGTCGGGGTCTGCCTTTTAAGAATTTGCCTTTGGTTTGGGTCTGTTTTGTATCCGTTCAGGGTCTGCTATGGATATATCCAGGGTTAACCCTTGGGGCTAGCTTAACACACAGAGTTTAAGTGTGAAGCAGATCCGTATTTTCAAAATACATGTGTAGAGACATTTTGGTTATTTTATCAGTAGTTATATGGATCTGCTTTTAAAATCGGTGTCTTCTTTCATTGTCCGCTCTAGGTCAGCTCGCCATAGCAGACCTGAAATAGACCTTTCACTCGGTTGGGGTCTGTGTTCTGTTAGTTTTGGTCAGGTCGGTACAGTATGAACCAGGCAAATTTTCCTCCAAAACATACTTAGATTACAATTATCAATCCACAAATTCATTGTTAATTAGAAACATATTTCAGGAAATGTTCACTTACATGATTAACGTTTGGAAAATTGGAAAATTTGACCTATGATACCACATATCTTTAAATCAATGTACCACACGTCATTACTAAAGGAATACATATCTTTTTTTCTTGATCATTTGTTATTTTTTTGTTTTGGTTCATTTTAAAAATATGATTGTTACTTTACGTGTTTTAAGAAATGTGACGAACAACTGCAATCAGTTGGACAGTTGGTAAAATAAATATATTGAAAAAAAGATCAATATTCGATAATGATGAATTTTATTTAAAAGATGTATGATATAACTATTATTCAAAATTGCACTGTCAAATCATTTATCAATTTTTGTTTAATGTGAAACGTAAAGATCGGTTTCATTTTTTCGCAAATGAGGGTCGATCATTTTTCATTCATAAGAGAGTGAATTATCCCACCCTTTCAAAGAAAATTGTGCATGTACATATTACCTGTCTTCTCTGATAAAAAATAAAAGCAAAAAAAAATGTTTTCAGTTAATGGTTAAGGTTGAAAATACTGCATCTCGGATATGTGTAAAAATTCCAACTTGGATCTTGGAAGTATTTCTGTTCGGAATAGTCTTATAACATGTTGACTTTTTCATGTATCAAACACTTTAAATATATAAGTAACATACATTTTAAGAATATACTTCATCATACGTCTGGCGTTTTGTCACAAAAGCGGTAAAAGTCAAAACATAATGAATTATCCCCCTTGAATTTGACATTTGCTGCAGCTCCCAGTGAAGGAAAGAAGAGAACATCTCAAATAATGAACATGAAATTGAGCAACCTATTGGCAAGCACTTGTCCACATAATATGAATTTAAAAACTTGAAACCTAGCAAGCAAAAATCTTCAGGACAGACTGGCAACAATTTAAAAGCACTCGAAATGTCCATTTTGGTCATTAATGCACCCCCCCCCCATCTCCTGAATCAGTGACAAGGCTTGATCAATTGTAGAGTACGACACCGAACAATATTGCTGATCAATGTGATCATTGATACTATTACCCACTGGGTGTGATAAATTAGAAATCATACGCCAACCACCTTGCTTTTGTTGGGAGGATGCCAATAGGATTACACCACAAATTCGAAACAAGTTGACAGGGAAAGGGGCTTAAAATTCTACCAAATTTTATTTCTTTATTTTTTCATGTAACTCAACAGTATGTTTTTCTGCAGATATCATGTTTTTAAATTAAACCTTTTTTCTAATGCCTGTATTTTGAAGCAAAAACCCATTTTTAAACCCAGTTGATAAAACTGTTGCTATATCTTTATTTTGGTAATATGCCAATAAAGAATCGAAGATAGATGTATTGATTGGATATGCCATAACTTATGTAACAAGTTAAATGTTGCTTTGCCGTCCTGTGGTTTGTTGTTGGAATTAAAAAATTTCGAACGAGCAGGTGCATTTTTGGGAATTTTATTAGATTGATTTTTCCTGAAGCAGTTAATGGAAGATTATATGCATTACATGTAATGCACTGATGCAAATACTCGCAATATTGTTTCTGACAAACACCTTCATAATTGTATGCATAACATTTCAAATACCTACGAGTTGTCTGATTTGACAATTTGGTTTTATTAAATGTTTGCATATAAAACAACCACAGTTCAGCATCAATAGATCCCCAGCTTAAAGAGGAGTCTACAGACTTCTTTAAGCAAAATTGCACATTATAATCCAACCAATTAAAATATTAACAAATCTGATATTTTTCGTTTTACATCATGGAAAATAATGTATGTGATGTGTTAACCTTAAATACCTTTGAGATATTTATTATCTGTACAATGCGAGGTAACTCTAAGATATTAGTCGCGATGGTTTGTATTCGCTTTGTTCCTTTCAACTACCTACTTTCACAACCCCATGCACACAGTGGCTCCCATCAAATATTATAAAAAGAAAGAGATCACCCATCCCAAAAAAAAGAAAAAAAAAATCAACCGAAAAAACCAAAACCAAACAAAACAAAAAAACCCCAAAACGAAGACCCCAACACCCCCCTCCCCCCCCCAAAAAAAAACAAAAACAAAAACAAAACAAAACAAAAAGCTAACAAATATAATTTAATCTACAAGTTCCGGCAGAATGAAGAAGTACCGACATGTCATTTTCTTTTCTCTGTTTTTTCTTCCCATTCTAAAATCATTTATCCATACAACAACAATAATAAAAAAATCAAAGCAATTCCACGAGTAGCAAAATTTTCAATTAATTAAAACATGCTGCATTACTCCTTAATCAATGGGATATTCTCATACTTATGAATTGAATAAAAAGGATATTTGACATCTACAAAACTCAATTGAGGAGACTGGGTGGCCACAAAATTACCAATCAGATCTATGTTAAATACTTGGATATAACAATATGTTTTTTCTTAGCTATAAACTATTATGTTAAGAAAAAATCCATATTAAGGTAACTTCATACTCGTAAAAATCTCTGATAAAATTTGAAAAACAGAACTGATTTAAACTTAATAGACTTAAATTTCATCAATTATTAGAAAAAATATACATGTCATCACACTTTTTGAGATGTCTGATAAACATAAACTAGATCATATTTTAGCATCATAAACCAATACTTTTTTTTGTTAAAAGTAAAATCTTTGTAGACAGAAACTTGTTTATCTTTTTAAATTTTATTGTCAACTGTGTTAGAAAACTAAAACTACAAACACATTTTAAAATTAGTTGTTGGATTTAGAAAAATTATAGCATTTAGACATACACATCAGAGAAAAGTCAGAAAAAAGTTATTTCCCCTAAGCATAAATAAAATGTATAAAAAATTGGAAATTTAGAATAAAATTAAGCTGCAAAAATATCTTAAACTTAACAGCATTTTAATTACCTCCCTGTGATTATATTCACATAAAATAAATACAACTGTCTTAAACAAATTTTAAAGAATTCAAAGTTTTACAATAAAGTATCACTTTATCTACTTTGAATTTAAATAACTTTCCGTATCTTTATGCATATGCATTCGAACTCATGATCTGCGGTTCACAAGCCTGATACTTTAACCACTGAGCTATGACGATATACACCTAAATCGATTGATACAAACAGTTAAACAAAACATTTAAATCGCAAACTTGTGAAGTAGTATCTTTAAAAGTATAAGTCTTGGAGTAGTGAAGTACCTTAAATCGATATCCGTGAAATCACTAACTGTATTATTTCTTTTACATATTTTGTTTGTCTAAAATTAAACATAGCATTGTAATTAACATATGCTTGCTCTATTAAACCATTTGGTTTCATCCCAGTAACAGTCACACGAGCATCCAATATGGCGGCGACCCGACAAGGCAATTAAAATTAAAAGTAAAAATAAATCTTTTTTGAACTAATTAGATATACCTTGTGGATTGCATGTCTCTCCATTAAATTGTGTCAAATATGCGCTGATTTCCTTCCACATTAGCAACAAAATAATCAATTATTCGATGCATGTATTTTACGCTATCCTATTCCTTTCTCATAAATAAAAAGTGTAGTGTATGATATCATTACAAACAGTAGAATTCTTTAGAGGTTTCTATATTCTAGAAGACTGGCCAGGACATACTTTAAAACCCGGCCTGGCTTCAAAGTTGGCCTAAAAATTGGATTGGCCCGAATTTTTGGTCTTGCAGCAAAAATTGGCCTGTCCTCAAATTTGGCATATATACCAAAATTTTAGGCCTCAATTTTATTTTTTAATTTTCTTTACATATTTTATGATTTTATTGATTTATAATTGATTTATTCATAATACACAATAAACATCCCACTTGTTGTTTTAGTGTCTTATAATGATAGTCTATTGAAAATTAAAGTTACAATTGAAGATATAGTACTAGCAATGTAAATTTAAAATTTTGATTCAGTCTGTTTTAAATTCTAAAGAACTTAATAAAGTGATTTTGCCCTGTCATTATATAGCTTTGGGGTGTTTTTTGACAGTTTGTTATTGTCATTTTTCATTCAATCGCCCAAACTGCTCTCAGGATTGGACTTGATCAATGTAACTCTTCCTATATTAATGACTTCTTTGAAAAAATGATAATAAAAGAGACTAATATTTATATATTTTAATCATATTCAAAGGTTACAAAATGTTTGACTTTGTTCAAATTCTGATAATTCCCCACAGGAGAAAAATTGTTTTCTTAGTATACAACGACACATGCATGAAACCATACTCTAATCAAGAGGTGATGCATGGTAGATGACCATTTCTGAATCAAATTATATCGAAGGATGCAATGTTGTAGTCATTCATTGTGTTACGTTGATGTTCATTTTTAATTGTATCGATTGCAATGTTTATATGAAAATACATCGCACATGTTGAATAATTAATGTGACAGAAAAACTTAACAAAAAACAAACAATCGAAAATATGCAACAGTATATTGCATTTGTTTTTGTGTCGAAACGATGCCTTGATGCTCTAAGCAAGTTTGTCATTGAATCGATATTTTTGTATAGTAAAACAAAATCTCATCTCCCCTTATGAATATTTAATAGTTTCACGTAAAATTTAATATGGATTCTCAAAATTCTTAAATCAATTTGTCAAAAATTGTAACTTAACTTATAGCAGAAATTGAGATGAGCAGTATTTTATTTGGAGAAATGACATTTTGTACTATTGATTACATATTAATATCTACAAAGTTAGCTACATGTTACAGTATTGAATCACATATCGATTTTAAATCCTAAATAGCAAATCACCTAAACATTACTTATCTTCACTAAAAATGGAAAAAATACAAGTTCCATGTAAAACCAGTACAATGTTTGATATAAATGTTACATATAGCATTTTTGCGAATCACATTATCATCAATGTTTCGCAGATAAAAAATGTTATTAGTAATAATTGCAACGCAACGTGGACCCCCTCTCATGAAAGAAAAACTCGTTCAATGTTTGCAAATAACTCCGACATCTTCGGAATGGTCACAGTTATGTGACGTTATATAGCCACAGTCCAATATTGTTGCCTCATTAGATACACAACTCACGTCATCCATTAAAATATCCCCGGTGCCGCTTCCATATTTATGAGTTACCTGTAATGCACTGGAAAGAAAATATAACGCATCAGATACAGCATCATGTCGAACATGATCATATATATTGACCAAATATGTTAAGAGGATAAAACACAATTAACAATCTCCAATCCCCGGCAATGTTCGATAACTCTTAATTATCAGGATTTTTTTGTTCGTATAATAAATCTGCCTTTTACATTGACAAATTTAATTAGTCTCGAAGTGTTAATATTACGCAAAGTAGTTCAACGAACTGCTTGGCTTAGTGGTTTCACGGATACCTACTATATAGAGGTACAAAGGTTCGAACCACCGATGCACCGTTGCAACCTTTTATGCTAATTTGATCTCTACTTGTATATGTTATTTATTCCATTTTATTCATCGTTACCAAATTTGCAATAACTTCGCAAAATGCATGGATACCATTAAAAAAATTCTTTCGATTTTATTTCAGTTATAAAGTTTGAAGGGTTAATAACATTTTTCTGATGAAAAAAAAATACTTTGAGGCTGAGGATCGGAGAACCTTAAGTTCTAAAAATTTATAATAGTTATCTTCTTAATACTTACGTTATATATTACACTTTCTGCCCTACAAATTACAGTGTAAGTGACAAAGAAATAAAATTCTTATTTTGAACGTCTTTAATAATTATTATTTGTTTAAGCAGAATTATAATAGAGTCTTATAAGAAAAAATGCCAACACAAATATTTCACAATGACATTAAATATTTCATTTTTTTTTTTAATTTGATTAAATATGAAAAGAAGAGAATAGAAGAAAAGTTAATATTAAACATTCAAGTTTCAAATGGAAAATTTTCTTTTACTTTATAAAAGTTCATGCTTTAAGGTATCCGACCCATATTAGGACCAAATTTTTCCAACCATGAATATCCATCATGTATTAAATACTTTGACATTTTTTAAAGCATTTAAGAGTAGAAAAAGAATTACCGAGAGAAATTTTCAAAAATATTATTAACTAAGCAGTAATTAATTAATGAAGATTGCATTAAGGTATATGGAGACAAGTACATTTTATAAAATAAAAAAGTAATTACTAGGAATATCAAAAAATGCTTTGGTTGAAAGATGTATTTTATCATTAGGAATTCAAAAACTATTGAAAATAAATTTTATACCGTGTAGATTTTTTTTAGAATTAATTTTCATAGAACTAATGCAAAGGTGGACAACTCTTCAAAAAAAGGAAGAGGTCATTAATTAGGTCACAATCCACTCTTACATAGTGATACTTAAATAGGAGAATTATGTCCAAGTATACTGAGTATTTGGCCCATACATATCTGTTATGCACCCAGGTTCATTGAATCTGAGCCTATTATGGATCGGATACCTTAAAAATTATACATAGAATGGTAGTTCTGACGGAAAATTTAATTTGTTGACGATCCAGTCTTATTCAACAAACTTTACTTACCCTGGAAATCCCAAACTTCTACAAACGACATTGGCATCGGTTATTTCAAAATAATCATCACAGACAGTTCCCCAGGATCCATATAAGAAGACTTCCACTCGTCCTTCAAAGGGCACATTGGAACCAACCAGCCTGGTGTAACCTAAGATCAGATATAAGCATTTAAGTTTTATAAAATTTTCTTTGAAAGTAATTTGGCAGGTGAAAGGCATTGTTTGATATTATTGCAAATCGTTTTGCAATAATTTTTTAATTGATTGTTGCAACCAATGAAATGTATTGCATATAAAAGCTTGTTTTTATTACTGTGTTTATTTATTTATTTTTTTTTTTGTAAAATGAAACTGTTACTTGGTTTTTTGTATACGTTTTATGAATGAGCAAACTGTTTGTGTTTGTTACTGAATCGATTATTGAAACTCATCTCATATCACCTATTTTTAATTGAATAATGTATATAAATTTACTTTCTTTCTATTTTTTTTTAATCAAACGGCATAATTTGATTTTCTTCTACGTTTTCCTTTTGATTAAACACTGTTGTTTTCCTATTTATTTGTAACAAAGGACAGAAAAGACCGGAAAGAAATCTTTAACCATATCACCAAGTTTCTCAAATCACACTGATAAACTGTAAATATGGTTTTTTTGCGCAGTGTCTTTTTTCGCCCTCTATAACTTGCAAACGATTTCAATCTGTCTTAATTCGCCCGACGCGGTTTGAAATAGATATTCTTACTGAAAAAACAGTTATTCGATATTCTTTTGCATGCGCAGTTTTAAATCGCCTTCTGACAACAAAGGCAAAAAGGGCGAAAATACAATGGAGGCGAAAATGTCCCAGTGTACAGTAGCTTGGTAACATTGATTTGTTAATTACAAACTTTCAATCTATCAAACTAAAAAATAAAATGTATCCCTAGGATATGACTTACTGCTCATAGTTAACATTTACAAAACTATTTGGGACTTTCTAACATATATCCATCAAACTATGCAAAGAAAGCACAATGAAAAGATAAAATATTTAATTAATATAACTTGCAGAATACCTTATATATTTACTGTATTCAATAATTTATGCATCAACCTTTTGGTTATACAGTATAGAAATCAGTCAAAATGTGTTACTTACTTATTGAACAACGGTAATCTAGAGGTGACCAACCCCAGCCTTCAGTACAATTAATGGTTTGTTTCGAACCATGACTGATGTAGTTCGGATCACAACCATAAGTAATGGACGCCGGAGAATATGTCCGCTGAACAATGTGTCCGTTTGGTATTACTGGTGTTGTTTCAGAGCAATTTTCTTGAAAATAAAATGGTAGCAAATTATATATATACAACTGTATAATCAATTATCAGCAAAAAAGGTTAAATAAATAAAAAAACCCAATAATTTGTTTTAGTTTCAATATGTTTTCCCCTCTGTAACTTAAACAGGTTGCGTGGCTTTCTGTCATGCTTTTAATCATATATGATATAAAATTTTAATAGGTTGGCAAGGAAAATGCCATTGATAACAAGATATGACAAATAAAAAACTATTTGAGTCCTTTTAATATTTCATTAACAAAATTTGAGACTATGCTCAATGTCTAAGGCAGTTTTAAATACAATTAATATATTTATCCACAAAATGACGTACACGTATATTTGCACATTTACTATTCAAGATATTTTAAATTTTAATTACACAACAAGTAAATTAAAAAGTTGCGTACTATGTTCACATCGGTAATCAAGAGGTGACCATTTCCCGCCATTGGAACAGTAAATGGTTTGGGTGGTACCATAACCGATGAAGTTCTTGTTACAACCATAAGTAATGGATGCCGGAGAATATGTCCGCTGAACAATGTTTCCATTTTGTATTACTGGTGTTGTTTGAGAGCAATTTTCTTGAAAATAAAATGGTAGCAAGAAATTCATATATAACTGTATAATTAATTTTCAGCATAAAAGGTTAGCTATATAAAGCAAAGTTCTGACGTACTGACGGGAGTTGATTTTATCGATCCTTATTTATTTTAAAATCAACTTATCTTGCGTGGCAATTAATTAATTTTTAGTCTGTATTTAAATTATGCACTTTTATATAATATGAATTTTGATTAGACTTTTTTCAGACAAGAATTTAGAGAAACCTCATATGAATCATGTTATGTAATATTTAAAGATAGATCTCAAACTACTGTAGTTTCATCAATATTCGTTGAATACCAATTTTCGTGGATTTTGTTTTTAAGTTGATCCATGAAATTAAATGTTCATTGAAATGCAATTTTTATTAACATTTTGTATTGATGGGGTCATTGGCCACGAATTTACATACCCTTGAAAGTGTGATTTTCACTTTATCCACGAAAATTGATACCCTTGAATATTAATGAAACCACAGTATGTATTAGTAATCGAAACAATTCTAAAAATTGTATGGATCCAAGCACTATTGATATTTAACTCCAGTCTCGTTCAACCAGACGCTGAGCTGTCTCCATTAATATCCGACAAGCAAGAGAGCACATCTGTTTGTCGGAGATTTACGGAGACAGCCGAGCTTTTGGTTGAACGAGATTATATTAAACTCTGGCGCAGAGACTACATAAATATCTAAATTGTTCGTATTATAAATCTTACTATTTTCAAAGTGTTTATAGATAAGTTTCCTTGAAAAACAATGCTTCAGCATACATTACATCGAATTTTTCCATTATATTCAAGAACTAAGACTTGTCAGCGGTGATGATTTGTGCTTAGGTCCAAACACTGTTTCACTTTCGGCTTGCCAGAGTGACTGCATAGGAGAGTTGATTAAAATCAACTCCCAAAAATCAATAAAAATTGAAAAACTGATTTTTTTTCCAGTTACTAGTAAATAAACATGTAAGAATAGTTTTTACATTTTAACTTGTGAAATCAAAGTTTAAAATCCAAGGTTTTTATAAACAAAACTATGAAAAAACTAGCAATTTTTATGTTTAGTTTTCCAAAACAATACAATGTACTTTGTTTTAGTTTCAATATTGTTCTCTCCCCTGTAGCTAAAACAGGTTGCGTGGTCTTCTGTCATGCTTTTTATGACACAACGATAACAGGATATGACACATTGATAACAAGATTTGACAAATAAAAGATTATTTGAGTCCCTTTAATATTTCATTCACAACATTTGAGACTATCCTTAAAATCTAAGGCAATTTTAAACACGATCAAATTTTAATAACATAACAAGTAAATTAAAAAGTTGCGTACTATGTTCACATCGGTAATCAAGAGGTGACCATTTCCCGCCAATAGAACAGTTAATGGTTTGGGTGGTACCATAACCGATGAAGTCCTTGTTACAACCATAAGTAATGGACGCCGGAGAATATGTCCGCTGAACAATGTTTCCGTTTGATATCTCTGGAGCTGATTCGGAACACTCTTTTCAATTGAGTAAAATGTTTACACGTAATACATGTACAACAAAATAAAGTCAATATGATCAAAGTTTTAAAAGAGAAAAAAAAACCCTTTCACTATTCATAAAGTATTTTGAATATATAAGCGTATTTTCGCTATTACTTTTGGTATTTTTATCATTATATTTTCAATAACATATCAATTAAATAAATGTATTTAAATCATTTACCCTTTTTTTGTATTTTATACAGTACAACTTGCAGTTTATGATACCTGTTTCAATGCAAATTTTTCTATTCCCTGCCATCGTAACACATGTAGAGTAGTTGTTGCAAACCGTATCGCCACAAACGTTACTCTTATGATCTGTCCTCTGTTGAAGAAATAAGACGGCGTCATTTATTATGAATAGATGAATAAATTTTCGGAAAATAAATTATGAAAACAACAAATTTGTCATATCTTAAACAAAAATTTAAATAAAGGTTAATGACGTAATGGAACAAATCGGATTTAAATCTATCAAATTTATGTTACTTACAACTGTTTCAGCATAAAAATAGCTATCATCGTCCACTAGATCATTTGTGTCATTTTTCTTCCTCTCATTGAGCTCACACTCCAAGAAAACACGATTAAAGTTAATGGACAGGCAATAGGACATCGCCTCACATTTTCTGAGACACATTTGGAAACCAATGTTCTTCTCAACTCTAGGCCACTTGACAGGCAATCTCTTTCCTATTACTTTATCTTGGTTAACTGGGCAACTGCCAATTTCGGACATCACAACACCAAGTTCTCCTATTTGAATAAGAATTATAAAAGCTAGCATAATTAAGCTTGCCAAAATTCAATTTGATTATAAGCGATGCGAAAGCTCGTGTAAAAATGACAGCCAGAGTTTAAAGTCAACGCATAGATAGTAAATCAAATATGAATTATCAATACCCGCGCATGTGCAATTAATGGTTTGTCTTCTTTTCTGATAAGTGCGGTTTTATGCAATTTTTGCCCCCCCAAAATCAAAGTTGTAGAAAGAGCTTTAAAATAAGATGAAAGATAGTTAAAATCATATTGGAAATAAAAGTGTAAAAGATTATCAACACAGTGATGTCATAACGTAGAAATGACGTCATGAATATTGCATTATTTTGATAAATTGATGTTTTGTAGCAAAATAAGGGTGTTTTCCGATGGTTTTTCGACTGGGAAACATCGAGCGCAGGCTTGCTCAAGTACCATTTTTTAGTATAATATGTATAACTATCTGAAGAAAAACATATGTTAAAATTGCACTTGAGCAGACCTGCGCTCTATACTTCCGAATGCAAAATATTGAGCAAAAATGAGAATATCTTCATTTGTTTGCAACTTTGCGGGAATTAAGTCGCTTAGATGACGTCATAGATAAAAAGCGAGTGAGCAATAATGACTAAAATCAAGATTAAATTTATAGGCATCCTCTTTACAATGATTTGTGAAGATTTCATTCTTATACGATACTATTTAAAAATTGGTTGAAATCGGGGGCAGATATTTGACCAAACCGCACATAGTCCTTTGACAAATAAATTATGAAGTGTAAAATCTTGAATATTTCTCGTAAAAGTTTTAAAAAAATGGTATATGGGTATAAATGTACATGTACAATGTGTGATGCTTATTTAAATTGCACTTAATTCAAATTGTACTAATAACAACAGAAAATGACAAAGATATCAAATGTAAAGTATATTCATAAAAACTTAAAATTATAGTTTTAGTCAAAAATTTTAAGTAACCGTTTAACTGAACATTTTGCTGGAGCATGTCTATCTATTGAAATAATCATGCAGTTTACAGCCAAATTATGCAAACGTTCACAGTACAAATGCCACAGAAAAGATTAAATCAAAGTACTGATAGTACTGTTAGACGGTGGCGCCGTTTGAAAGTGGCATATTACATGTATGATATTTAGTAATTATGGTTGTCGAAAATCCAAAGCCACTATCCCATACATGTACTAATACTTAACGCTTACCCGCACAACTGGTCGTGAGTTTTCTACATGAATAATTCTGTGGAAATTGTAGTTGTGATCACAATCCACACTTTACAAATGTTGTCGTCTCTCTTTATCGTCATCTTTTGAGGAAAACCCATAGATTTATCACAGTAGCCTTTGTAGTATAGAAGTTTGTATCTTTATGTTTGTATCTATATCAGTTGACATTAAAACTCCGTTTTAGGTAATACATGTACTACATGTTTGTATTTTGATTGCCCAAGAATGACTTATTAAATATGTGGGTTGCCACCACATATTGAATGAATAATTAAAATCAAATCCAAAGCGATTTCATCACAGTACGCCCAAATATTTGATTGTATAAAGAAGGGGATTTTTGGGGGGTTTTCCCTTTTGACATTTGGGTTGACCCCATAAAGGGGAACAACTTTTGAAAAGTGTGGATTTGGATATAATAAATGGATAAAATACTTATCAGGTTTTTACTGATTATTTGGTAGACATGTAGTATGTTTATTGTCCCTCTCGACAGCATTTTCCGTTAATTTCTTCACGGGGAAAAAGTTGCAGTTTTGTGAACCATCAACTTGCTTTTGTCTTCATAGTCAGTTGATACATTTAGGTTTAGAAAACAGAATAGTTTACAAGAACCTGTTTGATAAAACTGGTATTGCTTGTCATCATGAAACAGAAGAGTCAATCAATATTTTATCTTTGACTTTAGTGGATCCATTTGCTCACAGCGAAAGCGAATAAAAATTTGAAAAAAAATATCATACAATAGACAGTCGCGGCAGTTTTATTAATCATTAATTGTATTTAGCTATAGATTCATTCAAATCATTTGAATGGATTTGCGAAAGTCACATGTATATTTTATCGCTTCTCAGTACACTTTAACTCGCATAATTTACTTGCTACATTAAACTCTTCTAGTAAACTTACAACAAATATTGATTAATTATTCAAAATTAGTTTTCAAAAAAACCAAACAAACAAAATCCAAGTTGAACGCATGTTTTTCTGACCGTACAGCTGTGTATATAAATATCATTTTATTCTTTGCATGTACTATATACACTATATCTAGGGTTCGCAAATCCCAGCAATATTTCCGGAAAGCTATAGTTCTGTAGCCCAGCGGAAAACAGTCATCTATGAAGCACATTTTTTGCCTTCATGTTTCATTATTTATCGCAAATATAGCATGGATGTATACGCAATGGCTGATGTAGCATTTCGTTGAGTGATAACACTTTCTAACCGTTGTGTATTTCGATTGCGAGTCGCAACAAACTGGCGCATTTATATATAAGGCCTGCCTATTATGGAAACAAATGTCGAAGAAAGCTCATAATAGAGTTGTACTCGCGAGATAAAAATTATTTGAGAACAAAAGGGGCGATATTTACGTACATGTGTAATAATGTTATCTGTTAGTGAAAAAATCCCCCCAAAACCAAAGAAAAGGTTCTTTAATAGCAGAGACGTCGACGGGCGCATATGGATTAAAGTCACAGAATGAGATTGTACTTCGCTCATCAAATTGCGTTATTCAGTTTATTGCGAAAAAAATCGTCAGAAACTGGTTAGTGAACAAAACTATTATCTCTTACATTACTGTTCACAATGTACAATAAATGTATATGGAATATTGCATGAGTTAAACCGATTGTTTTTTCTCACAAAAAAAGCTAGCGTTTGCTGCAAATTATTTAGAGATACACGAGCTGACACGCCGTGAAATCCATAAGACGTTTTCAGGCACGTAGCATCGTTTTTGAAAGTGGGGGGGGGGGCAGACTCATCCAAAAAAATCTTGACAAGCAAAAAAAAAAAAAAAAAAAAAAAAGGAAGCTTTTAAGTTTCCCAAAATCTTCAAAATCCTAATCCGGGGGGGGGGGGGGGGAGGGACTATATAACTTCATTTTCACTACTCATTTCCTTATTTTCATATCAATTTTTTACATACTCCCACAAACAAGTGGGGGGGGGGGGGGGCAACTCCATGATTATTCCATTTTTTATATGTAAATTTTTAAAAACTTGTTGCTGCGAAAAAAAGTGGGGGGGGGGGGGGGGGTATGCTACATGCCTGGTTTTACAGCATATGTCTTCAATCCCTTATTTGCTTACAAAAAATCTGAACTGAAAATCTTTGAAACATCGTAAAATGTGGTTTGTTTAAATATGTAAAATTGTAAAATGGCGACTCGGTTTGCACGTGAATTTTACAATCCGAGGTCGATCGATTAGCGTGTTTGAGAAAAAGTCAGTAGCAAGTAAAGCGTCAAATTCAGTAGTAAATATTGTCTGATGAATATTGAGGTTCCTGTAATAAAATTGATGTTCCTACAGACTGAGTGGGTTACAAAATAAGGTTCATGTAAATCACAGGTCAGTCCAAAATTAAACACATTTGTATCGTAAATTTCAAGTTTTTTGTATGTTTGGAAACACATGCACACTTGTAGAAGAAAGTGTGCCATTGATCGGTTGAAGTTCAATAAAATGTAATTTATGTAATATTTATTGTCAGTATCTGTTGTGAATTCTTTGGAATAAGCTACAACAAATAAATATTCTGCCTCAACTAAAACTAATGCGTTGAAAAATTGCTTGTTTAAATAGTGTGTTTCTGACAATTGTTTACATCATAAAAAACAAGAAGCGATTATTGTGAAATCTCTTAGCAAATTATCGCAGTGATATAGTTTATGCAGCCCTGATACAGAGTTTAACGTCACAACTGGCAGTTGGTGCATAAATTATCGATACCGCGTCAGCAGACAGGGTAACGGCCAATTTAAAATAAAACACAATTTCATAAATATTATTTAAACATATGTACAAAATAATTAGCAGCTATAATGCTTAAAATATCTGATAAGATGAAAATTAGTTCTCATACTGAAATCGACACATAGATAAAACATTGTCTGTAACAGAGTTATCGTTCCTTATCCGCTAGGGTCCCTGTGAGAAATACTCTTCCGGTCAGGACGGTAGCAATAGACCGTGGCTATTTATAGCCACCGTCTAAAAAATAAATCAATTCTCGTTAAACTAAACTATATAACACCCGATATATTCAGGGCTAAAATCATAACTAATTCAAAATCACACATTTTCCGACATGACAGATCGATAAAAGTCGATAAAAATCTGTAATTTTTTTGGCATCTATATGGATGAAATTTTACAATTTTTTTCGATTCCATTTTATTGAATATCACTTTAGGATTGATTGGCATGAAATATTCACGTATAGGAATCAAATCTGTATTTATATTTCTAAAAAAATCAAATTAATGATAATCCATTGAATTAAATCTTATCTGTTTAAAGTTTTTCATTCATATTTGTTTTTCAAATTGTTTATCTCGATTAATTCTTGTCAGTATTATTGTAGAAAAGGTTAAAAATATCTCTTCTGTACAGGGAAAAATACTTCTGACTTACAAAAAAGCTAAAATTAAAAAAAAAATTCTATACAAAATAAAACAACGTTTATTTTGCAAGAATGTTCAATCATTTGTTATGGTCTTGCACTAAAATCATTCTAACTTATCTTCAGTTGCATTCGCTTTAAAGGCATGTGCATCACACATTAGGGGTTTTCTTTATCATAGCGTAATGACAGAGTATTTTAGATTCTAGCACTATACATTTAACAAAGGTCCATATGTATTACTCGTACGTTAAGTCCATATAGCAACGTAAATATTTTCAATCAATCTTACTTTGCAAAATGTACAATAAACACAATGCTTTCTGAATACAGTATAAACGGTTTTAATATATGCAATAACCAAAGCAAAATGGTTTTATTTTTAAAATGAAAGTTTCTGTTTATTGTATTGACATTCATTTGGTTTAACATTGACACATTGTTAAGGTACATAAGCTGATAATTGTTCTCCAAAAGTGCGCAAGTGTCAATATTTTTTCGTATTTTATATCATGCCAGGGTATAAATGAAATGTCTAAAGGCAATAGATATGAGAGTACTTTTATTTTTGTCGTCTATGGTTTTTATAATCAGCTGTTAAAGAAAAATCAGTCTTTTGTTTTCACCCTTGTGTTTACTTACTTCATGTCGCAATTCGGACTTATGCAGTTCAAAGAAATTGTTTATAACAACATTTTTACATGTATTCATTGTGACTGGTGCTTGGTTCTTAAAAATTTTGCTCTCCGAACTCATAGACGCATGTCTCTTTCTCTGGATCTGAAATCAGGCGGTAATGATTACCTACTACAAGTCCAAGCATATAAACAGGTCAACCCTTAGCAGAGACAGTCACTGTGTAACACCTTATGCAGGACGGACAATGTACTACCTCTAATCAAAGGCGTATGGCAACCCTAATACCATAGCGACGTATCAGCGACGACAACTCTAAGAGGACAGTCTCTACAATATCAAACACTAGTTATCGGCCTAACACGACTGGTCTAATATTACAGGTATTAACGCGGCAAGCCTCTCTTTCGAGGCAATCCACCTACCAGTTCGAAAGTCTCGCAATTACTCTCTCTTCTATTCTTCTTGAAAGCGGTAGAGGAATGAACGCTGCAGCTCTGATGCGCTCATTTATATACACTTTGTGGGTCACGTGGCAATCTCCGCTGGTTGCTAAGTGACTATACAATCTCAATATTCATAGACCGTATGGCATAATTACATAACATATAATCGTTACAATAATACCTTTCATCATGTTTCATACCTGTAACAACTTTTACTATATCCCAAGTTCAGGACCAATTTTACCTTACAAAATAAACGCATTTTTTCAGTTGTTTGAACCAAAAATGATGACTGTCACACATTCTGTATTTTATGTTGGATAATGGAATAATAAGGCCAAAAATGATTTATTTATTTTATCCCGCTCAATCATTAACACATTTTTTTCATTTCTTTAATATAATCACATGATTTTACGCTTAAATAATCTAAATTGAAGGACTAATCAGCCTTCCTACGAGGGACCGATCCAAAACGAATCATAGTTGGAGTGTGAGCTCAGTGACCACAGGAAAAATGACAAAATTAAGTGTATGACGATAACTATTTCTGAACTATGCTGAAACAATCGTAAATTCATTGAATAAATCAACCAAAGAACATCAAAGCAACCAATTTCCTCTTGAAAGACAATCAGTGCGCCGACTATTATTATAAATCATGAAACTATATTCATTACAATCAGAAAAGTTAAGATTTTCAGTGAGTAACTTTGCTAATAGGGCAATAAAGCGATTGTTTGTTATAGATAGTTCATACAAGTTACACTGCTGAATATGAACTTTATTAAATCTAATTATATAGAACAACTTGCATATCTGACTCTTCTTTTTTAAAAAACGTTTGTAGACAATAGATTTGCAACAAATACTCCATCTGCGTCACTTTTTAGGGAAGAGAAAAGGTTGCAATGAAACATGTATTAAAATAGCAACAATTTACGCGGGTGAGTTTATAAAAAAAATACGTTGCCGAAATATTAAATCATTTAAGTTGAAAACGCGCTTTGTTTTTTTTTTTAAATTTCGACAGTTCTGTGTTACCGACCAAACACAACCTAACACCATAGCAGACGCACAACGGTGACCTGGGTCTGCTATGTGTCTGCTCGGAGTCAAGTCGGGGTCTGCCTTTTAAATTTGTCTCTGGTTTGGGTCTGTTCAGGATCCGTGCGGGGTATGCTATAGATTTCCGGGGACAGCCCTTGGGGCCAGCTTTACGCACTGAATTCAAGTGTGAAGCTGATCCATTTGTTTTTTTTTTTACGGCCTAAGGGTCCGTCCCGTGTACATTCAAAATACATGCGTAGAGACATTTGGTTATTTTTTCCGTAGTTATATGGGTCTGCTTTTAAAATCGGTGTCTTCTTTAATTGTCCGCTCTAAGTCAGCAGCTCGCCATAGCGGCCTGAAATAGACCTTTAACTTGGTTTGGATCTACTTTCTGTTAGATTGGGTCAGGTCGGTTCAGTATGTACCAGGCAAGTCCCCCTTCAAGAATACTTAGATTACAATTGTCAATCCAAAAATTCATTGTTAATTAGAAAAATATTTCACAAAATGTTCACTTACATGATTACTTTTTGGAAAATTCTTTGACCTATGATACCACATATCTTTAAATCAATGTACCACACGTTGTTAACAAAAGAAAACATTTTTTTTCTCGATCATATTGTTATTTTTTTTTTTTTGGTTCATTTTAAAAAAATGATTGTTACTTTACGTGTTTTAAGAAATGTGACGAACAACTGCAATCAGTTGGACAGTTGGTAAAAGAAATATATTTAAAAAAAATTAAGTACTCGATAATAATAAATGATATTTGAAAGATTTCCTGATATCAGTATTATTCAAAAAGGCATCGTCATTGCATTTATAAATGTTTGTTTAATGTGAAACGTAAATATTGGTCTCAGTTTTTTGCAAATGGGGGTTAATCATTTTTCATTCATAAGAGAGTGAATTATCCCACCCTTGCTAAGAAAATTGTGCATGTACATATTAAATGATTTTTTAAGGATTGCTTATAATTGCTGCTTCCGCACAAGTATATAAACTATAGCGTCACTTGTCACACTTTAAGATATTTTTAATTGATAAATACCTGTCCTCTCAAGTTTTTATTCATTAAGTTTGGGATATTGTCTTTTATTGTTATTATCTCGCTCTAGATACCTCATTTAAGGATATTCGAGGCGAAAAATAATATCATATGCTTATTTTAAATAAAAGGAAAAGCGACAAACAGTTGAGCAAATATCTTACAACAATCATTTTGCTTTTAATAATTTTGTTCACCTCTAGTTTTAAAATTCTGCACCACATATTAATTTTATAATCATATTCTACAATGCTAAACTATTATCATCAAATTAATATTGTTTAGCAGCTGCATTTGCAGAATTCTAAGACGTCACGATTTTTATAATATAAAACCTTTTTCAACCAAAAGAACTGAGAAGGCAAAGTAGAAACTGATTAAGTATTCTATCTGATACTCCTTTTAGCCAACAGAGGAAAAGGCATAGGGGCATGAAAATGCATTTAAAACAAAACTATTTCACATACGATTTTGTCATTAATGGTTGAAGTTAATCAATTAATGCAATGAAATTTATATCAATAATTATGATCAATGGTAGACTTTTTGCGGATTTTTTAAAATCACTATTGGATATTTAGACTTTTGACCCTTAATGATATAATTTCGAAATTGTATCAGTAATGGAGGATTAGTAGCTCTTTAATTAAACAATAAAATCATTAATGGTTAAGATTGTGACCACTAATACAACAGTATATCATTAGTTGGTATTGTATCAATAGTAGTTGCTACAATGCATTCTATTATTCAGATGATGTCTTGTATCTCCACCCCGACTCCCCGGGATATTAATGTATTAATAAGCTTGATGAAACTGTAAACAACGCACTGTTTTCGTATAGCATTTTTTATGTCATGCAGAATTCAAAATTCCATGTAACTTAGCAAGACTTAGTGACAATTTTTCAAATTGTTATTTCTTTGTTCGTCACCACCACCACCAACACCACACATTTTTAAATTTCTTTTTATTTTTCTTTTAAATAAATAAAACAAAACCCTTATGAATTGTCATTTGAAGATACACACTGTATAACTGGTCGTATATGGATAAATGTTTTAAAAGATTACACTATATTTTTTTTCGATTTTTTTTGTTCGTGATCTCATATTAGATCCAAAAATGAAAAAAAGGAATGATTACTTAGTACCGATCCGTTTTTTTCTTAAAATGAATAAAATTTGAATTATTAATCATCACTTCTTGTTGCACTTTTTATAAAAGTTTTATAAATGCATCTAGTTAACTTTCAATATTTCCACGGCTAAAATTAAAAAAAAACAATGCATACTTGATTTTATCTACAAAAACAAACATAATATCAATGTCCAATTTTAACCATTGGATTTGATCGTAAAATCTAAAAAAAAAAAATAGGTTACAAGTCGGTATTTACAAAAAAGAAACAAGGGAAACCGGGGGGTTCTATAGATCTATTCTGTCTCTGTCATTTAACAAAACATGTAGTCTTATGTTATTATAATTTTATACAATCATTTTTACTTATATTATCATACTAATGAAAGCTAATACTCACGTAATAGTTTATTAATTATATAGGAAATCATAGTAAATAATAAAATTTTAGAATTGTTTTTAGCATGGACGTTGTTTTAAATTAATATATGCAATGTTTATTCTTTGAAATGTTAAAAATTTTATTTTTATCTGGATTAATCGTTATGATATAAATATTCAATGAACTAAATTTCAGTCATAATAGTCAGTGATGATTAAAAAAAAATACCGAATTTCTTCAAAGATTTATTTTCTGTACAATGCGAGATAACTCTAAAATCTGAAAAGCCTCCATCTACCTTACCTCTTAGACCCACTCACCTGCAAATCAGTTTTTGATCAAAATAAAACAGGGAGGAATCGACATTATATTATACTAAGATGACTTCTTTTCCTCTTTCAATGCATCTCCAGTGGTATGTAATCAATTTTTAATGAGATATTCTAATTAAAAACAAACATTTCTTTCGAAATTGTGTACATCTATTACCAAAGAAATTGATATGTCTTGTAAGGGTTTCTATATACTTTCATCGTGAAAGTTTAAAGTTCACTTAAGGAAAATATAGCATTTTAGTGAAAATGTACACAAAACAGTATTTCCCATTAGTATTTCAGTTCTTTGTATTCGAGTGAGTAACGTAATTCATATGCAGTTAGATAAGACTGCCTATAATGATAATAAACTAATGTTTTACATGTAATGTGAATTCTCGACATTGAAAAGAGAATCAATGTTTAACCATGAAAAATGGTAAAATATGATAATACCAATAAAGAAAAAAAATCTTATATGAAAAGTATATAGTTTCCAAAAATCGAAAAATAACAATGTTAACTTTTATGAATTGGCATCAAAACTGAAACATCTAGTTTGCTAAGATTGAACATTGGAGGGTCACATATATGCATGTATTTGATAACATTTAAGGTATTATCGGATAAATCACAAGATATCACAGGGTATATTAGCCTAGGTCTGTACTTTGAATGTACTAATCCATACTAGATATACTTAGTTCTGAATATTAGAACTTACTGCTTTTGAAATTCATAGCAAAAAATGTTATTATTGGTCTCTAAATAAAGGTTAAAGCTCAAAGTGAAATTTGGATTATATTTTCCAAATACATGGTAAACTTGCAAGTGTGAAATGGTTATAACCAATTATTAAACCTTGAATTAATTGTGTTTTGCAGTGATAATAAGGCAAATACACAGTAACGACGTTTTACCATAGAAATATGATAACAATGTATATTTCATAAAGGCTTACGCTTTCTTTACAGTTTACGAAAGTAAAACCTGACATTAAATCCATTTATTGATAGCTGATATTGTGGTGCTCCGTTTTAACACATGTGTAACACCACAACACATAGTTTGAGGAATTGAAGTGGTTATTTTTCAGCTAATAAATGACAATGTATTATGCCAAAAAAGGAAACAAAACAAAAAAAAAAAGAAAAAAAAAGAAAGAAAAAACCCCCGAAAAACAATACCCCCCCCCCCCCCAAAAAAAACCCCCAAAACAAAACAAAACATACAAACAATGTCAAACAGTTTAGAATACAAGAGACAAAAGAGCACAATACCATAGTTCGTTAGAAAGGATTGTGAGTAATTAAACAACCAAAAGTTGTCACAATCCTAAAAAACAATTTAAATAAAAAATCATAAACACAATATTGTAACTAGAATCGTCCTGCGTTTATAAGTCCTGAAAATTTGGCATATCATTCATACACAAAGTGTCAAAAATGGGATATGTATTTTAGATCTATATGGTCACAAAAAAGTAAACTTGTGTCTTAATTCATTTTCATCAACTGAAATACGTTGTTTATAGTTGTAACAAAAGAAATTGAAATTTTATTAATCTTAACTTATCTGTAGTTCAAATAAGTTTTTAACATTTAAATAAAAACCCTCATCACGCCCAGTTACAAAATCGGGTAAAAAACTTAATTTAGTGTATGCTAAAGCCATCAGTAACTACTTTTATTATCTGTACATGTACTATCATTCATAATTGTAAAAACGATAAATGTACTTTCAAATAGTAATACACTTTTATTAACTTTTAGAATTCAAAATGAAATAGCACCTTCAAACAAGAATCATTGCATGTCAATAGATGTGAGTTTAACTCTGCACACAAACAGTATTTATAACTTTTGTACGCAATCGTCTAACTGAAGAGGCTGTTCAACACGTTTGGATAGTTGCAGTGTAGCGAAATGTTGATGTCTCAATGTTGAAAACAAAGTTGATCTTCCCTTTCTTGTTACTGTACGTAGCTGATCATCAAACTCTCTCTTAATAAATATAAACAGCCATTTCTTACTTTCACTTTGTGCGAACGGTCACATAAGTAGTAAATCCCGTCGGGTTTATGAATCAGCTGTAACCACTCGGCCATATCTGTATGCGCAGAACTTTAAAAAGAGGAAGTGTACTAAAACGCGGCAATTTTCATAACAAGAAAAATGTCTCCTATAACATATAGAAGAGAAGAAACAATATTCACGTTTGCTGCCTCAATGATGAGAATTAAGAAGCGTAAGTCAATATTTTCATATTTCTGTTTTTCTACTTAAATGTTTAGAATTCTTAAATAACCAAAGTATTTTTAGAATATTCAACAAAAATTTAAATGCCATTTGTCGTGTTATAAGTGACACACAGAAGTCACAATTATTTGTTATGTTCTATATACATTAAAAGAATGGGGTAATTTGAACAGTTAACTTCGATGAATAAAATTATGAAGTCGGGTAGGTAATTATCATTGACAAAATAACATTGTGTGCACATGGTACTGCCCTTTAAAGCTATATAATTACCTGACCACATGGATTGCGCTCTTTATTGAATTTGGTAATGTATGAATATTCTATTTTTCAATTATTTTTTCATATATTTGCATACCTTTTACAATTAAGTTAAGATAATGAATGATTTATAACATTTTACAACTTGTAAGTCATTTACACAGAACTACTTTCGTTTTGAGTCACAAAGAAAAAAAACCTCCCACAGTTTCTTATTACTGTAGTACTATCATTTGATGTCCTTTAATAATGCTCTCTCAAATAAAGTAAATTGATATTTTCTGTTGTAAATGGATCATTTTAATGGACCAATTTAAGTTTACCCTTTTCTTCATCGTGAACAGATTTATGGAAGAAGCCTAAAATCAGATCCAAGATTGAGGGGAATGCCATCAGTGGACGTGTATATGAGGATGTAATATCCTTTTTCCTACAAAGTTGGAACGATATATCATGCCGAAAAGGCAAGAAGAAACAAATAAGGAAGGAGGAGCAGAGAGCAGACAAAAACGTTTGTTCGAAGGTAAATTGGAATGCAGCGGTTAAGTTTGTTCATGTCAATACCATAAACAAAGTACATGTGACAAAAATTCTCACTTAAAAGAGTTCAAAGACGATATATTTTGTTAACATGTGTCGTTCTCTTAAAAAATAATTGTCGGTATCGGAGATCCAATGTACAGGTCGCATATACAATTACGTATGATATATATGACATCTCTTTACCTTACAATAGATTCACTTTAGTGAATAGGTAGATCTGGCCCCTAGGCCATAAAACGTAGACAAGCGCACTTTTGATATCGATCCCACTTTTCCATTACATGTTCCTTTTGTAAAAGTGAGATTTAGATCAAAAGTAAGCTTGTCTTAGTTTTATGACCCCTAGGCCAGACAAATTGCAGATTCCTTTATACAAAGATAATGCCATTTTATTTGAAAAGTTTTGTGTCGTTTTGAGATAAAAAGGAGGAAAGTTCTCGAGAATAAGTCAGTAGAAAGCACATTTAACATTTGTAAGATCAAAACCGAACAAATAATTATTGTTGGTACATGTATATGGAAAACTAATGCATTACCAACCAGTATTATCAGATTTTGATCAGGATCTATACGTTTAGATTGGCTCATATACATAAATCAGGGAGTTTTATAATCCTGTACATTCAACAGTATAACTTATCATTATGGCCTGGAGTTTGTTTACAAAATATAAAGTACACATAATGTAATATATTATTCAAGTACGCTATATTTACAGAGAAAGACTTTCAAAAAACAACCTGTAAAAAGGGTGAAGAGAAATGCTTCTGGTCATGGGATTCCCGTCCACATTTCCAGAAAAGACACCGGAAATCAAATCAGGAGAAAAGACTTCGTGCATTTGCAGAAGCACGGGTGTAAACATGTAAGTCTTTGTTCGATATTTATAAAATACATTAAGGGATGACAAATTTGAATAAGGACTGGTGATTTTTATAGGAAGGCCCAATCTATCTTTATTTCCAAATGAAACAAACCTTAATTTGTTTAAATTTGCAATTTAAACGCTCAATTAATGTATTCGAATGGTATTTTTGAATTAGTTGTTTAAGTTTGAGTCTCCAACAAAATTCTTACTTTTTCGAGAAAGGGAAGAATGGAAAAAACTGAATTTTGCAAATACAATTAAAATATAAATGTAAAAACGTTTTCTGTAAAAATTCTATCCTAGAAAGCCCTATTTCTGTTATTATAACTACATTAAACATCATAAATGTTGAGCTGCGTTTTCAATAACGTGATTTCTGATTTGTATTGCAGCCTCAGCTCGAAAACTTCAACAGTGACGCTCTTCCAGATTTTTTGACCGCGAAGTATCACCCTACACCTTCCCTTGAAGATGTAGGTCTGACAAGCTATATGGACAGTCCCCCATCAACACCGACATATCTGTTACCAGCTCTGAAGTCTGAGCTGTCTTTGTCAACAGCCCATGACTAGCAGTCAATATCTTATTAACTTGGAAATACGAAACAAAACAAAAACAATAACTCCAACAATCAAAGTACCGAAGAACTGACGGGAGTTGATTTTATCGATGTTTATTTGTTTTAAAATCAATGATATGTCTTTTTTGTATTTCTGGAAAATTTATGGATCTAAGCAATATTGAACTCAAGTCTCGTTCAATCTCCGACAAGCAAGGGAGACTCTCTCTTTGTCGGAGATTTACGGAGACAGCCGAGCGTCGAGTTGAACGAGACTATATTGAACTCTGGCGTAAGAATACATACGACTACAAAAAATATCTTAATTTTTGTACTATTTAAAATCTGACTATTTTCAATGTTCATGTATTTATAAATAAGTTTCCTTGACAAACAATGCTTTAGCGTACATTTTATCGAATTTATAAGTTATTTTCAAGAACTAAGTCTTGTCATCGGCGATGATTTGTGCTTTGGTCCAAACACTGTTTCACTTTCGGTTTGTCAGAGAAGCTGCATAGGAGAGTTGATTAAAATAAACTCCCAAAAACTACAAAGATATCGTTTTAAATTTACGTAAAAAACTGTAGGATCTCAATTAAATGTTCTATCATGTTATACTAGCTCTGAGAGTTGATCTTTTGTAACATAATATAAATAGTGCCTGTTTGTGAGGGTAACTGTTGAAATTGACTCCCCGAGAAAACTAATGTCAACCGACGCGAAGCGGAGGTTGACAGTGGTTTTCGAGGGGTGTCAATTTCAACAGTAACCCTCACAAACAGGCACTATTTATTTTATTATACTGAATGTCCTTTTTTAAAGCAAATTTTACTGCTTTTATATAGAAATGAAGTGAATTCTACGGCGAACCGTACACACACAATTTACGCGCATGTAACAATTCGTTGTGTTACCCGTTACCAAGAGTTTTGCTAACGCTTGGGGTAATAGAACGGATTGCCAACTGCGTCTAAACCAATCAGATTTCAGTATTTAAAGGACATATCGCATGTTTTTCAATTTTCGGAATTTTTTTTTTAATAAAATCAGTCTAAACTCATTAAAAATGAAGTTTATTATCGTTTTCATTAAATAATCTGGCTAATTCTTGAGTTTGAAAGCGATGAAATTCAAATGTTGCGATTCGATATTTTCTCTCTCGATCTACCCGCCATGATGTGTGACGTCATATGCGACATCGAGCGAGAAGGTGCTGTTAGCCATCTTTGTAATTGGATTAGATTTAAACGACAATTAATCTAATTATCACCCATTAAATTGCCAATAACGGGACATGATGGGCTTTTGTGCCTCCTGCGGGTGTTCTAGCCGTCAAAAATGGGGATCTGGACTGTTGTTTTTTAAAGTTTCCCTTACGAAAGTATGCGGAAATTTTGCGACAAATAGGGGTCAATCTGTCAACGAGAGTATTTATAAAAAAACATTCAATACGTATATTATTATTTATATGGTATATTTTTGTAATTATAGTTTCATAAATAAATCGTATTTATTTTTCAAAGAGAAAAAGTTTATGCACAGGGGCCTGTGTACAAAACGCAAGTTCATCGGAGAAAAAATATAACAAGAGAGGACGCCATCTTGCAATGGATACCACGTCGCTTCATTAGCTGTTTTCTTATTTTTATTGTTAACTGAATGTTTACGAGAGATATCGAGTATCGACAAAGTTTTATGATATACATTTATACGTAAATGGATTAAAAAATACGGAGATTTGATCTTACAGAAAAAACAATAATAAAGGAAAACGTTCTTGCCTGCTTTTATATATATTTATACAGTGTAATTTGAAGTAAACAACCTTAGAAACTTGTGACCAGTTAAGGCCGAAGAAAAAACTCCTTATGCACCACAGGTTTACAATGATAAACATCCCGAGTCGTTAGGAACGCCAAAAAGCAAGACTGTTGTAGATTTTAATATAATAAACACCTTTATCCGATTTAATTGAGCTAAAATCCTTACTAAGTTGTGTTTATAATGTTTACACGTCGATCAATTTGATCGTTATTGCCGACTTCATCGTCGCTTCTTCGGCTATATCATCGTTTTTTATCAGTACTGGTGGCTCAAACATGTACGACTGAATAATCAGATTCTTTTAATTTAGTCAGCATGTAAAAAAACCCCAACGTACATGGTGAATAAATGTCAAAGATTTAAAGAAGATAATGCTAATCCTACAATTTGTTTACAATCAGCTGTTCGAAGAAGGTCGCATGTGACGTCACTGTACCACGTGACCCGCTATCTAATAAACGATCAGGGTTATAGTTTAAATTGATATTATGGCTTATTGCCGCTTTTCTACTGTTAACAAACTGTTTGAAGTAATTAATAGATACACAAGGAAGCCCAAAAAATGTAAAATGTCCCATACTTTAGAAACATACGATATGTCCTTTAACATGAAAGTATAATAAAACCTAATATATTCAAGTTGAGCACGTATATGTAACTCATATCATGCCGACTTTATGTTTTCTCCTTACTATTAACCTGTGTAGCATATCAAATAACACGACTGACCCAGTTCAAAACCAACGAATGAAAATACATAATTGTACATGTTGTTCGATATGGTAAGTTTATTTTAAACTTGAAATTCAGTCTATTTCAGAAGATTGTAAACAATCACGTATAATTTCATCTGGTTTTAATTTTTATTATTATACATATATGATTGCTTGTTTTTAAGTTAGCAACTAAGTATCCACAATCACTATTGCTTTTGGTTCATTTATTGTACTGCTTCTCGCTGACTTCTTTTAAAGCGCAAAGAGGAGCTTCTTTTGAAAAGAAAAGTAGGTAGAAAGTGGAATTAAAATAGTCATTATTATTCAATCAAATGATATGCTCGGAAAACGCTAAATTTCCCACTCTATATCATTTATCAAATGGACTTTTCAAGTCAACTGTAAAACACAATGACGGACTAGACATTTACTAGCATTTCTTTAAGGCATATGTACAAAAAATATTTTGCATCTACCTACATGCAACTTCATATAGGGTCGGGCTAGAGGAAATAATATTTTATATATGAATTACAATTTAGGTTAAAGCAATGTATAGAAATCTTAGAATAAGTTTATATTTGCATCAGTATTTAAAAATACTAAATCAACGGTGCTCTGACAGAAAGCGATTTTTTAGAGGCTATAAAAGAACGACGCTCTATTCAATGTAGTTCAATTGGCAGATAGCTGCAGAGACGAAAGGAACTCTACGGGTAAGAATTATAGGTCTCATTTGCGGTGTCTCAAATTAATGCAGACGGACCATTTAAGATTTATATAATCTTCGGTACTGTACTAGTAATGAATACAAAGCCAAGAGTGTGAATTTAGGCAATATGTTTCGGACTGCGGCCTGGGAGGCTTTTGATCAGCATACTTGCTGGAACGTAGAGTTTCAGACAAAAAAAGTTCCCAAGCACAGAGGGTTAGAGTGAAAATTTATTAATTATATCATTCAATCTTATTTGTGATCAATTAAGTGAAGTGATTATTTTGTTAACTATAATAATCAAAGCAAACGTAAAGTAACGTTAAGAAAAATTAATATCATTCGTGGTTAGAACCCACAAAACACATTACAATTGTAAAGATCAATTTAACGCAGTTGTGTTTTTGCTTCTTAACATCACGGGTTACTACCAAGTGTTTTATTTCAAATAAAAATATCATGATAATCAACATTTAAATCTGCTGCAACTACAAAATATGAACAAGAATGCATGTTTGTGTGAAAAAATATACATATAATTATCTGCTAAACATAGTATATTTTGGGATTCTTCTTGAAATAAAAAAAAATACATCATAAACTATTCTTCACAGTTATAGTATTTGTGTTGGATTCCCGCTTCTTTAAATTTACTTGATGTTCCTCAAATTTAAGATAGTAAATATTCAAATGGAATGATGGAATCGCAACCATGGAATAAAAATGATTAGGAATAAAAAATGTCTTCGATAGTTTATGCAGAAACGGATATTTGTTTTGATTAAAATGGTTGTTATTTATACATTTAACTAACATTATCACATTTGATAACGTCGATGAATCTTCATTTTAAATGGTTTTCAAAACGATGGAAGTGTGAAACCCAACGCAATTTTTTTCGGATGTCGCAATGTTGGATGACGGCTACATCAGAAAAGTTGGTGAATGCCATATAAGTTTCTTCTATGGCAATTTCGTCGAACCCATCTGTCTTTTAAGACCAGACAAATACAACTTTCTATTAGAAAAGTTCAACTGTATTGAACGCGAAATCCCTTTTGTCAACCAAACTTTTCCATATACACAGAACATGTATATCAGAATGTCCAAGAGAAACACCTTATCTATTCCAATGAGTCCAAGTTCATTTGCAATGAAATAGAATAAAAGATTGTGTTAAAGGTCGTTTATTCAATGAACCAAATTTGTACTGTTTAAATTGAAAACAATAAATTAAACAAGAAAAAATCATTGAATGAATGACAAATTAACTTGCAAAAGGTAATTCAAACATGCACACATTTATTATTTTACAAGCTTGACTTACGAAGAGATATTAATAAAACACACACAAGTATATTATTACAAAATTAATAAACGAGAAAAGGGTTACGTTGTGTATACTAAAACGTTTTTCATTATTTTGCTAAAAGTTTAAGCCACAAACTTTTCATTAAAAAAACCCCCCACAATCTGAAGATTTTGCTTTTTTTTTAAAGATCAACTAAACTGATGCTATTGTTAAATAACAGCCCATAGAAATATGTGGGTGAAGAAGGTTGACTGTGACAGGAAACGTTTCATGCATGGATTACATAAAGCACCAACAATAGTAAATTGCAAATGCACCGAAAGACAGTAAAGATATGATCGAATTTCCTGAGAAGTTCAAAACATGATTATTGTCAAGATTATTATGAGAGTTGGTTTAGATTGATTTTTCTAATCACACTATTATACGTCTACTGCAATTAAAGTGAAAGGTATGCATTTTTAAAATGTCTATAATCACATATCAAGTGAAAAAAACCCCACATTGAAAGTTTTAATTAGTATCAGATACAATAAACAAATCAAAATAGAATCTTTAAACGATGACTATTTTTGATTTATCGGTGCAGTTTCAAATCGATTCTTTTAATATTATCATATATACTATTGAGTATTCTTTCTAAAACGGAGCAAAATATGATATCTGTAAATATATATTTCAAATTGCTGTCAAAGTGTAATATTAGCTTATCAAAAACCTTATGTAATTTGATTCAAAAGAGTATCGATTTTTTTAGGGTAATAAATGTCATTCTGATTTTATTATATGATAAACTGACATGGTATGAAGAAATACATAAATGTTCATTTTTTATCTTAAATGAATGGAAACCAGATACACGTACTAAATATGAATGTTTTCTATAAATACCTCTGAATACCAACCTCCAACGTATACAAAAGATCTGTCCAAACAATTATTATGCATCACATCTCGATTATACTCTGAGAAAAAAAAACATTATCGTTAATAACATGTGCAAGAGTTGTGACAGAATTTTTACGAAGATAACACTTTTGTTTACATCATTTTATAAGATACTGTTATTTTCAAAACTGATGGCGAAGTTATTTGAAGCAACTTAGGCCTCTTACTGCCAAACTGAGAAAATAGGAAAATGAAATTATCAAGTTATCAAAGAGTGTTCTTAAATTGAAACAAATATACCCCATATATACAAAGTATTGAAATATTGAAGGTGTGTTAATAAACAAGAAATAATTGTGTTGGTATTTATTTCGATAAAAACTTTAGAACTTCATATCATACTAATAGACAAGAATGGAGTATTCTTTTTTGATATATTTTAAATCATGACAAAAATGAATCGGGATGCCTTCATATATTTAAAAACAAACTGTGATTGAAAACAACATAAAGCAATAATCGCATCATTTCACTGAATTTCTACTAAACTAAACCCCCGGTATGAAAATGCTGGAACTGTCTTTGCTGAATAAAGTGAATTTTACTTTTAAGGCGATAGGAGAGAGAGAGAGAGAGAGAGAGAGAGAGAGAGAGAGAGAGAGAGAGAGAGAGAGAGAGAGAGAGAGAGAGAGAGAGAGAGATACATGAGATGTGTATTGGTCTGATCGATCTTAAGAGAATAAATGTGCGCGCACCGATACGGCATTTTAATGTGTTAATTATGTGTTTAAATCAAATTCGGATTACCACTCGTCATTACAAACATACAATGTATAATTTGTGCAACAAATCATAAACTAAAAATGTTAGCTGTTCTGACTCTTTGTCTAGGAGCAGCAGTTGCTGGCGTGCTGTCCGAAACAAACAGCTGTACTGATATAAAAGATAAAATAATAGGAAAAAGATTACCTATTAGCTGGCCAAGAATTGAGAAGAATATTGGATTCCAGATGTGTCTCAGAAAATGTGAGGCGATGTCCGCTTGTTTGTCCATCAACTTTAATCGTTTTCTGTTTGAATGCGAGTTAAATGATAGGAAGAAACAGAATTTGAATGAGTTGACAGACGACGATAACTATATGTATGCAGAAACAACCGTAAGTAGGATAAATACAGAATTATTCGAAAATGCTTTTTTTCTTATTAAGAACATGAACTTGATAACAAAAATCTTCAAAGAACCGGTATATTCAAAAACAATAATTTTAGTGAGATTAAAAGTTCAACATTGAATTGATAATTGCAGCTTCAATAATATTCAATAATAATATTCAATTTTTTTTTACATGAATGTGTTTCTTTCTTTGAATGTTTTTGTTATAGATGAATATAAATTTTGTTCGACAATGATAGTTCATGCATAATCATATGTATAATAAACCTTTCACCTTTAACCTAATATATATATATCAAAGATAATAGTACTATTTAAAAAACAATTATTTTCTTGGTACATGTAATTTATGCGGAATATAAAGGTGGCGACAATGCACTAAAATTATATAACCCGCGATAGCGTGTTATGCAATTTTTTTCTGAAAGAGAGCATTTTATTGTTTATTTTCACATCATCCTTTTAACAAATTAGTAAATTTTTAAAAAGTAAAAAAATAACAAATTAATGTTAATGTAAATCAGTTTGTTTGATAAAAGATCTAGAAACAGCCAAATTGGTTTCGATGGGAATTTGAGTCTGACATCATGATTATTTCGTGCAGTTTGTGATTGTTCTTCGATTGCTGAAGGTTTTGACCAATAGACAAACGTAGCCTTTAGATATCAGTCCTGTCAGTTTCTACAGAGCTATAAATTACAATCGATTTTCGTGGAGAAATCATACCTGGTGAATGTATAATTTTGCGATGTATTTCTATTTCTGTAGCGGACAGATCATTTCGATAATGTCTGTGGAGGGGAAATCTGCAACAATTATTCCACATGCATTACTATGCAAGGGAACTCCAAAGTCTGCATTGAAACAGGTACAGGTAAAATAAAAATGATGTTTGTTCCTAGTAAAAGAAAAAAAAATACATAACCAAATTATATTTTTGAACTAAAAGTTAAAAAAAAATCATTTGCATTCGTTGTCTTTAGGAAACAAAATTTTGAACATGTCAATTGATTTTTGATTAAAAAAAACTATTCAACATTTAAATAATAATTATCAAATATAGATTGCTCCGAATTGGCTCCAGAAATAATAAATGAACAGATTGTTCATCGAACCTACTCCCCAGCATCCATTACTTACGATTGTAAACCAGGCTACATTGGCATTGGTTCCATCACAACCACCAATTGTTCTTCTGGCGGGAAATGGTCATCTCTAGATTACCGATGTGGACTGAGTAAGTAACAACGTTTTGTAAATGATCAGTGAATAATACTAATAGTATTGTTTTTAAAATGATCGAATACAGCGTTATAGTAAACATTAATTATATACTTGTAAGATTATGATTTTAATAATTTGTTTTTATAACTATTTCAAAGATTCGGTTTATTAATATTTGCTATGTCCATTAATTAATCTTATTTCAGATGTAGCCCCATTTACAATTTCTTATACATAAAACCCTTTTACTTAATTCTCTATCTTTCAATGTACATAGCTTATTTGTGAGTTTTTAATAAAATGTGAAAATGCTTTACCATTATAAAATATAACATCTAAAAGAACTGGTTTCCTCATAAACATTCTACATAAACCTGAGTAAAGATTCTCCACTTTTTGAAAGCTTGCCCAATTAGTCATTCTTTCATTTTATACATTGATGGGCTGATAGAATTTCTGGACTGGGCTGTTTTTCTCAATCATTATGGCGAGCGTAATAGGAATCCCCCATTGGAGGATAAAAAAATCAACCGTTTAAAAAAGTATCTGTTTGATTGAATGAATACAGATGTCAATTTTTCTCTTTCGGTGGTTACACTCAATAAAGATTCTGAACAGAGATATTCAAATATTATCCGCATTATCTCATAAAACGGATTTTTTTTAGCTGAAAAATTTTCCAGGCGAAAAATTTATAGTTAATCAATTTTTTCTTGATTATTTATTAACGATCTTTTCAATAATTCTACACAGAGGTATGGTTACTGAAATCAAATCCATTAACAAGATATTTCTATATGTAAAATTGTTTTTAAAAATTAACGATTAAAATAAATTGAGTTGATATGCAATGCTTATAATTGTTTTTTATTGTGAGTTGATTTTAATCAACTCTCCTATGCTGTTACTCTGGCAAACCTGGAAGTGAAACAGTGTTTGGACCTAAGCACAAATCATCACCGCTAACAAGACTTAGTACTTAAAAATACTCTAAAATAATGTACATAATAATTGATGTACATGTAATCAGAAGCATTGTTTTTCAAGGAAATTATAGATAAATACATTGGCAATAGTCAAATTTTAAATGGAACAAACAATTCAGATATTTCTGGTAGTTGTATGTATTCCTACACCAAAGTTCACGATTGCTTTGATACAGATAAAGATATAAAAGATACACATATATTACATAAAATTCAGTATTTACCAAGAGGCAAGTATATTATTTCTATCCATTTTCTCGTATAAAATGTACTATCTTTTATTGTACTATCGTCATCTCAATGATGTAGTGACATCACTAGTCGTTAAGTACCTTTTATGGATTCCGCTGTTAAGCAGATCAACGAAATCATTTCTTTATCAAAGTAAAAACAATCACGAATTTGTATTGCTTATATCATTAACAGCTTGCATTTGTCCTCTAAAGCTCGTTTCAACTGTCTTTTCCGTGTGATGTAATATGCTTCGGTAAATGAAATGCTTAAATTTTGTTGATTAAGTAGTGCTCTAATCAATGTTTAAAGATATCTTTAGAAATAAGTAACTCATAGTCGATAGTCAGAGGTTTAATAATGTTCATACTGAATTTCCGTGTCATTTTTATTGTAATTTGTGAATAACCCTTACTACAAAAAGAAATGACCAGGTAAAAAGCAAGTATTACATCTAAGTGTTCATTGCACATGTATAACACGAACATAATATATATGATACATATTCTCATTTCAGTGCTCTGCAGGTACGTCCACGTGCTGAATTTGGAGCAGGTAGCGGGCAAATATTAATGGATGATGTAGCTTGTTTGTCCAGCGAGATATCAATACTGGAGTGTGCTTATGGTAACTCTAATTCACATAACTGCGGCCATTACGAAGATGTTGGAGTAATTTGCGAACATTAGTTTGAAGAAATTAGTCAAAAAATTTTCACCTTTAGCGTAATTCTTTGCTCGTTGCAAATGAATACTGATATTGCAAACAACGTTGTTTTAAGGATCAACGATGTCGATTGAAATTGCAACGAACCTTTTTTTGCGGTATCATTGCATTTATTTCATAAACTTATGCTTGTAAACAGTGTCTTTAATGACAAATATAATTTCGAACTCTCGAGTAGTGCGACTATTTCTCTTCATGGATTGTATTATGTAGATCTTAAATTTACTGGCGGGACAAATTCTTTAAAGTTATCATCATTATAATTCTTTCTTTTTCCAGAGAGACATCAATACCGGAGTGTGCTTATCGTAATTCTAAATCACATAATTGTCTTCATTCAGAAGACGTTGGAGTTGTTTGCGAACATTAAGACGATTAATTCTTTCCCTTTGTTCTCGGGAGAACCCAAAGCATGACATCACTGCAATGAATTTTTATTTGAGAATACTATCTTTTGCGAGAAAGGGGTTAGTGACAACAATCTTTCGCGATTGAGGTTTCATTACAATTATCAATTTCTTCATACGTATAGTGGTTCGTTGTTTTAGATCACATTGACTTACATTCGTAATTCCTTAATTTGTTGTAAATATATATATACGATATAAATCTAAATAAAACGCATCATAAATTCTCCTTTTTTGCATTTACTTATTTCTATGATTGTTACAATTTACAATATACATAGTTTGAATTATCAAAACAACATATAATTCCAATCAATTATTAATTTCTTTTAAAAGGTTCATGTGTAGGATTCCATAAGAACATTTTCAAATGCTACTAGTATTGTCTTTACTTGATATATGTATATAATAAAAAATTATGACTTTTCACATTGTCATCCAAATTTTAAGTTTTAAGTTTTAAGCGATATCCAGAAGCATATTAATACTTTAAAAAAAAAGGTTCGTGTCGTGTTTTTGTTTACATTTATACCGACGATTAAAAAATAACATATAGTAAACAAAATAAGGAGAATAACTGTAAAATTATGTCTTTAATTTTTGTAAAAAAAAATCAGTAGAACGAAGCTTGGATCTGTATATACAACAAAAGTAAACAAATCATAGCATTATCCGTAACTTACTAGTTAATTGTCGTATGAGAAATATCGACAGTTGGCCCATGGTCATCTTGAAATTGACATCTGGCATTCTAAAACTGGAACATAAAGGTCTCTGTGCATACATACATGTATTAATAAATATTTTAGGAATTTTGAAAAAGGTTGTGGGGATATCTGAATGGATAAAGAGAATGAAAATAAATCTGGGACTGTATCCATAGTACTGCAATTAATTGTGACCAGTTAGAACATCTCCAAGCTATTTGCGAAAGTTAGGCAGTGAAAAACTGGATGGATAATCATTCTAAAATTTGTGATACATTTTTAAACTGCGACATTGTCAACGTGTTTTTGATTATGCGTCGTGATTGTAACAGTAATGGTGATATAATAACATGATTTAACGCAAAGTAATCTTAGATGAAAACTGATAATTGATAAATTATTGAATATTGCAAGAAAAATGAAGTGAAGCAGAAAGATCGTAAACGATTTTCAGGGGTAATTAACAGATACATTTTTAAGTGAGTTATAAGCCTAAAAGTGTATATTTTATTACATAAGCTCTTACATCATATTTATGATAAGATACGTTAAGTTTCAAATTTTAGGAATTTCTTAAATTTTACAACTGGGGGCCCCCTGTTTATGATATGTTGTGATTACGTGTTTTGTTCACATTAATGAGATAGGTTGTTTATGAGCGGCCTCCCAGTAATTTGTAAGTACAGTTTGTCATTTTAAAACACATGACATTTTTGGTGTATAAAACTCATGTTCAGATGATTTTGGGCTTATGTTAAAAAATAGAAAAAAATACAAGCTTCATCGACGGCAGTAGTTAAGTTTTAAGATATATACATGTTGAGATATCACATATATTGGTGCTCCATTTTTCTATAAAACAAATATTTTATAAAACGAAGAGTTTTACTTTGAACTTTTGCATGGGATGACATCTAGACACAGCTTATTATCAGTATATTCGTGTACAAAACAATTATCATTATTTGGAGTATAATAGTCGTTATATTTTCATTTAGGGCTTAATAAGAATAGTTATAATAGAATAATCATATATTTAACTAAGGTTGGCTTCACCATCAAGGACCAATATCGTATATCCATTTTTTTTCCGTGTCACAAAAATTTGCAAATATCAGGAAAATGTATAATTAGCTTTATTTGTATTGGTCAGTTTTTGGCAATTTTGAAGTTCGTTATCGCAAACAATATCAGATATATATTCTGCGTGTTGGATAATTTGCGATGTAAAAATGATTGCAAAAATACAAAAAGTTGGATAATCGCGAAAATTACCGGATATACGTTATTACGTTACTGCTTAAACAAAGGCTATAAATAGTTATAATGGACCTTTTTTATTTTTGTGAACTCTGATTTAACGAGGCCGGGTCTAATTTGTTCTGCCCTAGATTTTTGAATGAAATTTTTAACACGAATTTCTACTGATATAATTATTATTTTAAGATAAAAAAATAAGACATTTACCACACCTTTTGTTTAAGGGGTCATCTCAAAGTATATTAATTTTTAACATAGGACCCTATGGGATTTTGCCTGAAATGTATCAATTTTGCACATTTTTTTAAACTTCTGCCCTAGGGGTTTCTTTTTCTGTTCTATATATTAAAGTTATTGCTAAAAGGCATCAAATGGTCAAATAAAAAAACCCTTTTACCTCCTGGTTTGTTCCAAGGGTCTTATCAAAGGTGTTTTTGTATGCCCAATTTCCCAGATTTGTCAGATAATTGCTATTTTTTATTTGACAACGGCGGAAATGGGGATCTTTATAGTATTATTAAAACATTCAGACATATTTAAGTAATAAATAAATATATAACATCACATATTAAGGGTCATTAATATAAAATACACGGTTACTGTCTTGAAATAAATGAATTAAGCTATATTTAGGCGGGTTAAGAAAACGTGACAGAGGGCTAGGCTTGCTGAACCCTCTTCACGTTTTCGACCCGAGCCCAAATATAGCTTATACTTCGAAACATTTATGTTTATTCCACAATATAATATCAGTTTTACGCATCAAACGAGCTATTTTCAACAAATTTCGCTGAATATCTGCAGTTGAAACTATCACGCCATGGCGTCAACAAAGCAAAAAGATGACGTCACAATGCAAATGAAACGCTGCGCAAAAGCGTGCGTACTCGTTCTGTACTCGGCCTCGTTAAATGGACTTTGAGCGCGTATAATTTGAAACAAACAATGTTGTTCCTGGATGCACTTTTCTAATTGTCATATTTGTCGGCATATTACTTTTAGATTTGCTGTGCATTTTGCAAAATACAAATAAACGAGATTTTAAAAAATCACCTCAGATTTTGTCATGCTTGTTTCTATAATAATGTTATCATTCATTATAATGCAATAGGTGGTTTATTTGCTTTTTCATAACAATTTTGTTTGCTTAAACTAAATCGAGTTATTGCCCTTAGAGTGTACATTAGCTACTCCCTCTGTGTGTTAATATTTGGGTTTTTATTCATGATTTGTGACAAACAAGAATGGCGTAGTTCATGGATAGCACTTGCCTTTATATAACATTTCTTTTTGTTATACTTTCATGTTAAACACTGAAATCTGATTGGTTTAGACGCAGTTCATAATTTTTTCTATTACCCACAGCGTAAGCAACGCACTTGGCAACGGGTAACATTAAAAATTGTTACATGCGCGAAAATTATGCGCGTAGTTCGCCGTTGAATTCACGTTATTCCTATGTAAAAGCAGTTGAGTTTTCTTTAAAATTAAGACATTCAGTATAACAAAATAAATAGTGCCTGTTTGGGAGGATAACAGTTGAAATATGTGTTATAATATGTAATCTTCGTAGCAGAGTGAGTCACTTAACACTTTCATATGGTTCGACCATATTTTGAAATGAGAATTCTTACTTGTACGCATTCGTAATTCTAATGTTGTTTATTTATAATCACTAGACTTTGACCCGTGCGTTCACGGGTTGACATTGCATATGATTATCGGACATATACATACATCGACACACCGTATTGTTGACATTTACAAAACCAAACTTTAAGTCTACAATAATGCTACATGTATTAGTTTCACTACACTCTGCTTAGAATAATATGTGCCTCGGGACAGGCCTTCACCTCAGTTAAAGTGCTTCCCATATACCCGTAATGTAGCAGAAATTTCAGAATCGCACCGAAACGATTTTAGAGAAAATTAATGAAGTTGCATTGAAAATAACAATCAAATTATTTATGACAAACAATTTTGAGTCTGTGAATACCTTCCATCTAAAAATTATTCTATTACTGTAGAATTCAACACTTTTTCACCCACGTTCATTTACCCCCTTCAAATTTATACACCGTGTTGACATTCATGATTTTTCATAGTAAATCCACTGTGTTAGAGTTATCTCATAGCAAATTTACAATGAAAATTTAGTCATATTTGTATTATCGTTTTTTTAACTGTGCAAAATGTGATTTTGTTGAAACATAAACTAAAGAGCCTTCAGTGATTTAGCATGAAAGTAATGCGCATGCGCAAGATTGTAAAATCCAAAAAATCTAAATGATTTCCGGATTTTTTAAAGGAAGTTTTGTTAATTTAGCAAAGCTTGATTGAGAAAAAAACCAAATTGGTAATCTTTAAGTACCAATGTTGTTTAAAATTTATAAAACAAAAGACAGCACTCTTCTGATTTATCGGTATTAAAACCCAAAAATTCGAGTCTATTATTTTAATATAGTAGTATAGTTAGATTTAAATATTGAGTAGAGTATATCTTTCAATAAATTGCTTTGAATATGTACGGAATCCATGCTTTACCTTGAATTTCAAAACCAATAACAGGATTTTAACATGTGATATAGTAAAAAGCTAAATAAAATATTAAGTTAAACCCACTTGTCAAATACATAGTCACTTCACGTCTTGATGTCGTTTTGAGTCGTGAAACACTGAAAAAATGTGTCCACCTAGCTAACAGGGATGTGTTTAAGATTTTCATTTAAGAGCTGCTGAAACAGACAATCCAAGATTGATTGGCGAGTTTATAAGTCATTGATCTGCTTTGGTTGTTTTTTTTTTAAATCCGAAAACTCATATCATACAGTTACACGAAGACAAAGTGTTCTTCTTTATTCTCTTTTTTTTACTCTTCTCTATTAGGACATTTATAAATCGGCAAGGTAACTGTTGTTTGTAAAAGAATAAAAGTAGACTTGAGCAAACGCTGTTACAAAACTAACGTTTTGGTTTAAAAATTGTTGTTAAAACGACTGATGTTTTTAAACAAAATATATAAAAATTAATGTTATGTAGTGATTGTGCAAGATTAACATCAACAGAAAGGCGATAATGATAAAAATAAGTTATGCGACTTAACATAAATAGTCCCCACTATTGATTCTAAGCGTCTATATCTTTTTAGCAAGATGTTTCGTTATAAACTGCAACAGACAAAGCTTTCGTGTTTTGTGCTTTTATTATAAATTGTTAATCTATCATTTTTAAACTAGAATTTAAATTTTCAAATCTAATTGTATATTAAAGGTTGATTTCCATATTTTAACCTAATTTGTTTGTGTTTTTATAACCAAGAATAAACTTTATCACGATCTAATACATAATTTATTTACCATTCTACTGCCAAGATCAAAGAGATGCCGCAGACATTATTCTCCAATATACCACGAACGTCATCAGTAAATTATCAGATCAGAAATACCTATTTGTCTCGCACTGATCATGAAAGTACAACTTCAAACCGTACAAAGTTTTAAAACCATATCAATTTCATTTCATATTAGGAATATAATTCAAAGATATTTTATAAACAAGTGAAGAGTATTAAAAATCCAAAGAAAAATTCTGTCGTCTGCAAGTGATTCCTTTGTTCGATACACATGTAAACATTACTAAATAAACCGTTGGGGTTACACGGAATAGCTGTCAAAATGACCTAGATCATCTCTCTTTAGGAGAAACGATCTGTAGAAATACTGGGCTGTTAGCAGAATAGAAATAAAGTTCATGTTTTCGTGAATACTCGGTCTCGAAATGTTGTTTGAAATATAAAAGCCTCGGCTAACGCCTCGGCTTTTATATTTCAAAGCAACATTTCTCGACCTCGGAGGTTATTCTGCAACATTCACGAAAACTCGTACTTTATTTCTTAATTACATATAGATTGCAATAAGCTTGTATTCTTTCATATATTGGCCTAACGTCCACATTCACATATCAAAAGTTAATGTAGAAAAAATTGTATAGGCAATTGGAAAAAATAAATAAATAAGAGAATAAAACAATGATTTTGATAAGAAAATAAAAATTAGTATTTTATTGTACTTTTTTTTTATCGGAACGGTGCTATGATGATGTTACCAAATTCGTCATTTAGACAATTTTACCCAAATTATGAAGCACTATTTTATCTTATCTCTGAATATTTTGTAGTTACTCTTAGATTTAATCTGATTTTGTCAAATATCTTTATATAACTAGATTTACAACAGTCATTGACATAAAAAATGATTTATTTGTGAAAACCACATCGTACTTTTGATTTGTTTATTTTTTTATTCAAGGACAGCTATATACACATATACAACTCTGATGTATTTATATGAAAGGCAGATTATATATATATATACTTTTTTACATAGGCCAGTGGATAACGCTCTTTGTTACAACGAGCTTTTTTCCCAAAATGCGTTAAATTTTGAACCAAGTCAACCAACTTTGATCTTTTCAAATAGTGTTTAAGTCGATAATTACGCAGTTTGAAAAACAATCGTACACGGTTCAGTCAAAATTGTAAAGACTCTCAAATATGATAGGTAATTGCTTTAACCTAGTTTAGCTAAATTAGACACTGATATGAAAACCGATGAGATTTTTACCTATCCTGAATAGCAAATTCGCAATAAAAAACCATGTCGATGAGATCATTTAGTTTAATAATTTACGCATTAAGAACCACATTTCAAATGTTGATTGAACGTTGTATAGTAAAATATCACATGAGCTGCACCAATTAGCCGTTAGTCGTCCTTTCAATTGTTTAAGAATCGTTTTACTTGGTGAATATCAACTCTTTGAAGAAAAGGGAGAATGTTCAATTTTAAGGGAATGACTGACCAATAAATGGCGTTTATAAACTGATGAACAAACATGATGAAAAAGCATGTTATATACAATACTTGTATGGTATTTTTGGAAAATTAATGCAATATGCATATGATGTTTAGGAAGGCAATATATGGGTGTTTTTTTAATTAATTTGAATAATTAATTTGTTGAGTAAATGTCATTATCTTGGATCAATGAACATGGAAGATTTTTGAACTTTGTAGAAAAATAAGATGGCTGGTATGCAAATTACAGTGATCAAATCTTATTGATAACTAATGCGGAAACGTGTAATTTTTTTCGCATTGAAAAGGTAAAACACGCGATGCGCAAGACTAATGCATCGAACATCGATGCGCTTTTATTGCAAGTGAATCAAATATTGACTACCATCTATTTCAGTCGCATTCCATCCAAAGTATGAAATAGAACTGAGTTTTGTAACCACCAAGATGTTAGGTGTTTTAGTTTTTTGTCATCTAACAGCACTGGGTGGTGTGATTTTCGGAATGAACAACTCTACAGGTGTCCTAAATAAGGTTATGGGAAAAAGGTTGCCCATCAGCTGGCCAAGAATTGAAAAGAACATTGGTTTCCAAATGTGTCTCAGAAAATGTGAGGCGATGTCCTATTGCCTATCCATTAACTTTAATCGTGTTTTGTTGGAGTGTGAGCTCAACGATCGGAAGAAAAATGACACAAATGATCTAGTGGATGACGGAAACTACTTTTATACCGAAATTGTCGTAAGTAGAATGAATACTTTTACTGTAGTTTGCTTAAAAATTGTTCTTTTTATGTTAAAATATCTCTTTAATAAAACTGTGAACCAAGAGCAATATCACATATCAAAAAAAAAAAATACCTGAACTTTATTTCTTTTACATCGTTTGATAAACAAGTTCTACAGCCGGAGTACCCAGAGAGAACCCACGTGTCCAAGCGGGCGACCGCCATACCCTATCACATACAACCACCGTCGATCATGGGGATCGAACTCGGTTCGCAGCGGTGAAAAGCGAGTGCATTGTCCACTACGCTACATGGACACATATATGCATAAAAAGATTTTCAGATTTTGTAATGTGTTGTTTAAATATATTTCGTCATGAACACAATAACAGATTTTCGATAGATGATCTTTCTAGATAATTGGGATTTTGTAAGGCGCTTTGATAAAAAAAAATCCTTAATATATACGGGATAGAACAGTATGTTTAATTCTTTTATAGAGGACAGACCACAGTAACCTTTGCGGAGAAGAGATTTGCAACAATATCTCCACATGTATTACAATGCCCGGGAATAAGAAAGTTTGCATTGAAACAGGTACTGTAAACGTTTTACATTTCGCTGTGTTTCTATTTAGTGATGTTGGCTTTCGCATAATCTAGTACTCTGCTTAATGTCAAACATGAACATAAATACATGTAAATAAACAAATAAAGAAATCCGGATATAAAATTCCGAGCTATTTCGTTGCAAAATCATTTCTCTCCCAGTATTGTAAACGCTAAATATAATACGTGTACAGAATCTAGAAATACATGCATAATAAAATAAATATTGTTAAAAAAATAAATAAAATGAAGTCAGTCCAATTTTTTATTCTTCAAGGAAGTGGATCTTAAAACAAAATGTGCAAAGGTATATAATAAATAAAAGGAATAAAACGAAGTTATTCCAATTTATCATTCACAATTACAGTGAACAATTAGCGACAGTTTAAAAAGGAAGAGGATCTTAAAACGAAAAATGCAAAGGTACACATATAATGTATTGACCTATTGATGTTGGATAATAGCAGCTAGGAAGACGGTTTGATTTATAAACAAGGTTACGTTATGATGCGACCTCAATAGCAAGTTATGATGGCATTAAATGTTTTTCAGTCGCATTACATTATTTAAATACAACTCTTTCTTTGTATACGTGTTAATACTCTTTGAAGAGCCATACCTATTATTCTGAAGATACATTAACGTTTAATAATTACGTTAAAAATATAAAACTAGACAAGGAGTTTACAAACGGCTTTTCCCAAATTTATTTCAAAATTAAATTTGTTGACGGTTTATAATGATGAAATTATGGTGTACAGATTGATTGCTTCTAGCTATCAATATATCATTATTGCCGATCATTCGTTTAAAAGGAATACTTGTTTTTTGTTTGCTTTCATACAAGACCGGAAGATTAGCATGCTGTCCGCACACTGCTTAGAAGAGTGAATTCATCATATCGTCCTTAGCTAAAGATTTCTGATCTCCCCCTTCCTCACGAACCCCTTGCTTATCGCGCTATTAAAAGTCTGGATATTTTTGATTGAAACTGTTCGAGCAATTAAAAATGCAAAAGATATTTAATTTAATCAACAATGTTTTCGTACTGTTTATTCACAATCGCTCTAATCCATTTTTCCCCAGTCGATCCTTCTGTTTGCGTCTTTATGATAGTGTAGAGGGCAATGGCACAATTACAAGTGCATTTGATTGTGTATCACTAGGGACATGCACTCATACATTAAGGATTTGTTGCTCATAGTCTTTGAATAGATTTGATCTGTAAGGAACATTCGCATTATTCCCATTTATAGAACACATTTGGCATTAAATTTTACTTTCAACTTGTCAACTTATAAATTGGCTGGGAAATAACGTGACGAAAAAACCCCAAACCCTCATGACTTTTAATAGCACAGTATGCCAGTATATAGTTCGTGAGGAGCGGTGCAGATCAGAAACCCTTGGCTAGCAGCTCAAAAATGATTAATATTTCGCATTATTTTATATTCATAAAGATTGTTACCAATCAGCGCCAGGTATACCAAACGGAAAAATTGTCCAGCGAACTTACTCTCCAGATTTAGCTACCTACAGATGTAATGGTTTTATCCAAACCACATCTTGCCCTCCTGGCGGGAAATGGGCATCTCTTGATTATCAATGCGAATGGCGTAAGCAAAAATTAATCTTTTGCCAATGAACAAATTACATATGTACGAAATTACTGTTGAGGAAAATGTATGATAAAAAATCCAATAATTTAATTATTTATCTTTTTATAGACGGTTCAAAAAGATACACTGTATAGTGAATTAAACCAGCGATTTTATAGTTTGTGTTTTTTCCATATCAAATAACCCCCCCCCCCCTAAGATATTGAAAAGCAGTTATTGTTTTACCGTATTATATACAGAATGCAAAAGTTTTGCGATATAACACGAAAGTTTGGCATTTTCCGCGATAGTTACACGTTTATTCGCAAACATTTTGCGTTGATTAGCGAAGGTATGGCGATTATTTGCGAGAAGTGTTGCGTTTATTTGCAAAAGTTAGCGTTTATTTGAAAATGTGTTAGCATTGTAATTGAGCTCAAGGGACAGGAGATTAAATCGATAGCAACTAATTTTTAATAACCTTCGCAAAGGAATTCAATTGTATTGCTACTGACTAATAACTTTTTGTTTTTCTTCTGTCATAAAAACTGTTTAGACGAATACAAACTACTGCTGAAATACACTTTACCTAAGAATCCCAAGATGTTCTAGGATATAAGAATTTAAAGATAATGCTGATCATAATCCTTTAGAAACCACAAGGCTAGTTGGTTCCAATGTATCCTTCGAGGGACGAGTTGAAGTCTACCTAAATGGATTCTGGGGAACTGTTTGTGATGATGAGTTTGATATGGCGGATGCCAATGTCGTTTGTTCGAGTTTGGGATACCCCGGGTACGTGTTCTTTAGCGTGTATTTGTCTTGAATGCGTGATTTTGTTAATGTCCTGATCGATTCACAATATTTACCAAACTGCACTTTCTTTTTTAAAACAGTGTTTGTTTGTAAAGCAAGTTTTTCAAATGACAACAGCTACAAATAACTGATATATCTTTTGAACGATTAAAACAACACAATAAATAAATGACTAAATCAATATTTTAAGTAACTACATCAAATAAAAAAAATCGAAGTTGTGTTTTTTGCAAAGATCTGTTAAAATTCCAAATTAACGTAAGCAAAATGAGCATTCTTATCTAAAGCTTCATTTGCCTAAGGGCAACGTGCTATCACGTGCAATTGATTTTTATTTTTTGAAAGCATGACATTAAAATTTTCTATCCTATACCTGTATATCAAATAAAAGTACACATATATTGCATGAAATTCAGTTTTTTAAAATAACAAAGACACAGTTTCAATTTCTTTTCTAAACTACAAAACTTTCTACAAAATTGAACATTTTACGCGCTGTTATCCAAATTACATACTTTCACTTCGCTATTGTTAATTTGTACTATGGTTTCATTCCTAGTCCTTTAGCATCATGAAATATATTTGGTTTTAATGAGATCAACGAATTAACGTGTCCATCGAAGAAATAGCATGTGATGAATTTATAGAGCAATTATCCTTATATGTTTTAGTTTACCTTTGTTTTAGCTCACATTTGTTCTTCAAATGACGTCTTTTTTGTGTGATGTAATATTCTTGTGTGAAAGAAATGTCTAAAGCCAGTACTAGATATAATAGTGCTCCAACACTTGTTGATAGATAGCTAAAGAGTGTAACTGATAGTTGATAGTCAAATGTTAATAATGATACATAAATATGAATTTGTGAATAACTTTCAATGCTAAAAGGAAAAACCGTTTGAAAAAAAACAACAACAAAATTATAATTTCTAAATGTATATTGTGCAAGCATAACACAAACATACATTGACAAATATTTTCCTATCAGTGCATTGCAGGTACGTCCAGGTGCTGCATTTGGGAATGGAAGCGGGCAAATATTGATGGATAATGTGGCTTGTTTGTCCAGCGAGATATCAATACTGGAGTGTGATTATGTTGACTCAATTGCACAAAACTGCGGCCATTACGAAGATGTTGGAGTAATTTGCGAACGTTAGTTTGACGAAATTAGTCAAACAATTTTCATCTTTAGCGTAATTCTTTGCTCGTTGCAAATAAATACTGATATTGCAAACAACGTTGTTTTAAGGATCATTGCATTTATTTCATAAACGTATGCTTGTAGACAGTGTCTTTCATGACAAATATAATTTCGAACTCTCGAGTGGTGCGACTATTTCTCTTCGTGGATTGTATTATGTAGATCTTAAATTTACTGGCGGGACAAATTCTTTAATAAATAACTTTCATAGATGCTTACTTAATGTTGTTATTTCCTTGTATTTAGTATAAATGTGGAAATACAGGTAAAATTTAAGTTTCTCATCAAATTTCATACATTAAAAACTCACTCTTACAAAATGAAACCTTTCTTCTCTGTAAGTTGAAATGGCTTTGTGTTTTGTATTCACACTGGTTTATTTTATATCATAATCAAACTGAAAAGGCCCAAAGAAATATTTTAGCTAAACATGTTTATACTTTTTGACAGGTTTTGATTTTGTGATAATTCGACGCAAAAATAATCTAAGAACATGTTTCACACCACAAACAATGTAATTTTGCTGATTCCAAATGAATTCCTTATGATTATAAGAAGCAAAACTTTTCTCGAACACCATGTTAATATTTGAACGATTCTTCAATATTTCATATATTCTGGTCCAAACAATGTGAACTTGAAAATGACCAAATCTGAAAAAAAGGTATTGTACTTATAATTTGAATACAACCCACTCCAGTTAACTGTTTTGGTGACAGAGAAGTTTGTCATATGGAATGCATTAACACTCAACATTACCAGAATAGGTTGTGGAGACAATTGTCCTTTTTAAATTAAATAATATAACCATGAACAAATGATAACTAACAAAGACTAATTGAGAAATACTTTGCACTAAATCTCATGGTACTCGGGAAATGTTTTCAAACATATACTTAGATAATTGTTTTTGGTAACGTTGTAAAAGTGCAAGGTAACTGATAAGAAGCAGAACGACCGAAAAAATATTCACGAGAAAAAAACCCATAAAAAATGTTTAAAGTAAAACTAGACTTTGACCAGTGCGTGCATGGGTTGACATTACATATGAAATCGGACATTTACGACATAGATACATCGATACACCGTATTGTTGACATTTACATAACCAAGCTTTAAGCCTATAATACTGCTATTAATTTCACTATACTATGCCTAGTTAGAATAATCTAATTGTGTCTCGGGACAGGCATTCACCACAGTTTAAATGCCTCCCATATACCCTTAAAGTAGCAAAAAATTGCAGAGTCGCTCCGAAACGATTTTGGAGAAAATTAATGAAGCTGCATTAAAGATAACAGTCAAATTATTCACAACAAACCATTTTGAGGCCGTAAATACCTTTCATCTAAAAATTTAATTCATATTGATGAGGAATTCTACACTTTTTCACGAACTATTTTTACTCGCTTCGAATTGACATTCGGAACTCCCGGGATTTTTCTTATTAAATGCACTGAGTTATAGTTATCTTCCGTATTTCTATTTATGAACAGATTATATGACAAATTTTCAATGAAAATTTACACGTATTTGTAAAAAAGTTTCTGAGTTTAACAATGCAAATGTGATGTTGTGGAAACATAAACTAAAGAGTTTCCCGTGATTTAGCGTGAATATAATGGACCCCCCTCCAAGCATCCTTTAGGATGTAAAAGGATGAGGGTCATTCTATGTAATGAGTCTGAGGCTTAAGAGGGTATCATGTAGCATTATCTCCGAGTGCAGCGAGGCGTTACTCAATTCAAAAAAGTTAAAAATGACCTGTGTGACGTAAACACACCTGTGGTCAGTGGTATATAAAGCACAGCTCCACTTGCCGAAATCATTCTTGAAATCTTGTTTGTGACAACCAAGAATATAAATTGTGAGGGTAATTTTCCTCAAAGTTTTATCAATTCGGGTTGGGTACATGATACCATCTTGAGCCGCAGGTTCATTACATAGAATGACCCTCATCCTTTACATCCTAAAGGATGCTTGGAGGAGGGTCCATTCTATTACATATCGCCTTTCGGCTCTACAAGGGTATCATGTAGCATATTTAAAGAGTTGGTCACAAACAAAATATTTAGAATAAAGACATTATTTAAAAAAATTCAATAATTATTTAAACATAAAATAAAAGTCGAAAGAAACCACATTTTATTCAATATCAAAATTCATACATATCATAACCTTACAATGAGTAATTTTTTATTACAATTTTAATTAATTTTATCAACAATGTAAAAAGAGTACACCATCATCAAACAGTCAGTTGTTTATCACTGTATTCACAAAATGTCCATCAGTATCACATCCAGCTATATTCACTTCTTTATAGTAAAACTTAAAGAATGTCTTTGATGAGGACCAATTTGCTGCATCCATAATTTCTTTTATCGATACACCTGACGAATAAGCCACCGAAGCGGAAGTTCCACGGAAGGAATGTGCAGTAAAGTTCCTAATTCCTGACAGTTCTAGGACATTTTTCAGCCATCTTGCTAACGTACATGTACATGTTGAAACAGGATTGAATGTTTTGTAGAAAACAAATAATGTAGATGATTTTCTATTGTTTTTGGTTCTTTTTAGATATTCGTGTAACGTGGAAACCACACAGAGTCTGTTATTAGAAAATTTATGTAAAACAACTCTATGTACAGGAGTCCCAGGTTTACATGTCTTCAATAACTTCTGAATTTGAAAAATAACCTTATCGGCAAACACTGACATATATCTCAAATCAAGAGCCAAAAGTGTCTGGGCCCTTGAAGCTGTTATAAGCGCAATAAGAGCTATTAATTTAAAAGTTAACAAACGTAAAGATATTTCATGTACTGGCATTAAATTGCGCAAAAAACCCCAACAAAACCTTTGATACATCCCATGATGTTCTCACTTTTGGTCTACTTGGATTCAAATTAAATATCCTTTCATTAATTTTGGAAGTAATAATGGTTCCTTAACCCATAAAACACCAAAATATGGCAAAGTGTTAATCAACATTGATTTATGAATATTCAAAACAGAATATAAAACTTTATTACTCATCAAAGAAATAAAAAATTTTACAACTATTTTTTCAGAGGCTGAAAAGGGATTGGTTTTCCATTTAGAACACCAAAGTATCCATTTTTGCCAGCAACATTGGTAATGTTTGTTTGTGGCCGGACGTAAGGAAGCAAGGATGATGTCACTATCGAATCTTGCCAGTCCTTTGTCATAGAGGGATCTCCTGATACAAGACAGGCGGTTAGAGTTATCTTGCGGAGTGGATGTAGCTCTCCTGAGTGTGACATCACTAAGAGATCCTTGTGTCGAGGAATTCTAACAGGAATAGAAATCAAAACAGACATAAGTTGCGGAAACCAAGTTTGAGTTTTCCATAACGGAGCAATAATTATTGTCTGTCTAACTCTATCTTCTTAAATCTTATTAATTATCCTACCAATTAATTTAAAAGGTGGAAAAAGATATGGAATGGACATAACTTTGACCAAAATAAAGTAAAAGCATCAATATGAAAAGCGTCAGGATCAAAACTTCAGGAAACAAACTTTCTCATTTGTCTATTTATACGAGAAGCAAAAAGATCTATGTCTCGATTAAGAAATTGTTTACAAATTCTCACAAAAATATCATGTTTTAACATCCATTCTGTAGAATCAGCAAATTGCCTAGAAAGTAAATCAGCATAAATATTTTCACATCCGGGCAAATATTGGGCAGAAATGAAGATTTCTCTTTTTATGCACCAATTCCATATTTTTACTGAAAGATCATCAAGTTGTTTTGAATGCATGCCACCCTTTGCGTTAATGTAAGAAACGACAGTTGTATTGTCCGTTTTGAAACAAATATGTATTGAACTGTATTTAAAAAAAAATGATTTTAGTGCAAAATACACGGCCATTAATTCTAAAATATTGATATGATATGATGATTCCGAATATGTCCATCTACCTCCTGTCATTTTGTTTTCAAATCTAACACCCCAACCTTGCAAGGATGCATCAGTTTCAACCAAAAAATCAATTGGTCTTGATCTAATATCTTTTCCATTTAGAGATTGTATATTTCTACACCACCATTTTATCTCATTAATACTTTCAACAGAACAAGTCATGAATGAATTATAATCATCACAATTCAATTTTAGATTTTGATCTTTATCTCTTTCTAAAGTCCTTTAATGCAAAGGTCCTTCGAAAACTGCATTACAAGCATGAACTAATAAACCTATCAATGAGGCCAAGTGCCGGATTTGAATTCTTGGATTAGACAAAATTAATTGACTTTGTCTTAAAATCTTTTCAACTTTTTCATCTGTCAAATAAATTTTGAATTCAACTGAATCAATTACAACTCCAAAGAAAACAATTCTCTGTGAAGGAATGGTTATAGATTTTTTATCATTTATTGTGAAGCCAAGATTGTTTAATTCTGACATAACTATATTTGTTTGTTCTTGACATGTAGAAAATGTTTGATTAATGATCAGGGAATCATCAATATAATAACAACATCTTATGCCATTTTCCCTAAAAAATGCATATACAGGTTTCAATATTTTTGTAAATATTCTCTGACATGATGTTAACCCGAAAGGAAGTACATGTACTACAAATCTGTAAAATTTTCCATTCCAAGAAAAAGTTAGAAATTTCCTGTAGTCTGGGTGAACACTGACACTAAAATATGCATCCTTTAATTCAACTGAAGTAAGATAATCATTTTTCTGAATCAGCTCTAAAGCATATGTCAAATTTTCCTGTTTGAAATGATAATATTCAACAAATTCATTTAAATATTTCAGGTTTATGATTGGCCTGAGATTACCATCTTTTTTCGGTACAAGGAAAATATTTGAAATGAAAGCATCCGAAATATCTTTTACTTCTTCAATTGCACCTTTTTCAACCAACTGTTTTACTTCTTTTGATACCATTTCAGATTCTACTGCATTAAATTGAATTTGTTTCGGAAAGAATGTTTGAAGAAGTTGTTGAAAAAGTTCAATTTTATAACCTGGTTCAATTATATTTAATATCCATTCGTCTTTGTAAAAAAATTTTCCTGTAAGGTTTATTCAGTTTTCTCACCTTTACTTGTTGTAACTGTATTGCTTTTTCATTGCACTTCTGTACTGGAATTGTCCCCTTTGACCTCTGCCTCTCTGGGAAGGGTATGATGAATACTGGCGGTTTTTGCCTCTGTATGGGTTTTGGATGGGTTGATACCCTTGGTTTGACATGTAGTTTTTTGCTTGAGTTGTATTTTTAAATTTCTGCATCATAGTTCGATTTCATTCCCATTGGCTGCTTAGTAATATCACCCATTTCTTTAAGTTTGGAAACATAATTGTCTCCAAACAAGTGATCAGTAACCGGGATTTTAGAAGAAGCAATTTTGCATACCGAAAATTCAAAACATTTTTTATTTCATTTCTTCTTTTCAAAGAGACATTGTAGAAAGCATTGCCAAGCATACTTATTGAATCAGCCAACATCTTTTTACAAATCTGGGGCTCAAGTTCTTTTTATTTGCAAGCATATCAGCCATCTGTACTAAAGGTATCATACCCGTGGCTAAAGAGTTTTGTATTACTTACAAAGTGAAATCATCTGAATGGGCCTGCTTGTTCATGGCATCCCATATTTCTTTATTGACCCGGGGAACTTTCAATAAATTACAGTTTTCTGGTCTGTCATATTTTTTCTCTAAATCAACCATGCTTTCTTTGCTACTTTTAATAGTGATGGCTGCATTTACAGCTTTTCCAAGTGCTTCGTTTACTTTTGGACCAGTTTTTTCATTTGCATTTAATTGTGGGATATCCAGATCATTGTTATCAATTGTTATCTGGATTGATTCATCATTCAAAATTTCCTTAAAACTTTCTTGAGGGTCAACACCTTCAATCGAAGGAGACATTTGATCATTCAAATAAGAAAAATCAAAGTCAAAATCATCAGGGGTTTCATCAAGAGTCTGTCGTGAATCATAATCAGGTATTTTTACCAAATTTCTTAGCAGTCTATTAGGTACATTTTGTGTGAAATTACCGGGAGAATTATTACCCGAAGTGCGCACCGTAGTTTCGGTGGACCGCATGTCATTTACATTGCACGCATTACGTGCCATACTATTGAAACTACCCAACTGTTTTACAGTGTCAGTGAGGGAGGAAATAGATTGTAAGATTCTATCTATCCCTAATTGATTTTTGAGCTCGTCAACATTAAATTCTTGAACACTTTCAGACTGAGTTTTTGATTTTTTAGATTGTTTTGTCACCCATGGTGGCAGTGCACTTGCACTCGCTGAAGATGAGGTCTGCGCTTTGCGTTTCTTTTATTTGTTGCATTAGTTATTGTGTCCTCCGTAAAACTTCGTGTCCGGGGTTTATCGCCAAACAATTCATTTATATCTGAGTAATTCTCATGGTCGCTTCCCATGAACGACAGGACATCGTCCTGATTTTCCGTCAATTCGGTAAAGTACACAACTTTGTATTAACTTGCCTTACCAGTATAACGTTACGTAGATGAAAGTAAGGTAGCTGTTTTACAGCAGAAACAAGACAAGAAACTTGAACAACGTTTTAAGTTTTAAAACAAACCGCTATAAGATTTTTACCTGTTGTACAGGTATAAACACACGCCGCTCAGAGAAAAAGAATGATTTCGGCACGTGGAGCTGTGCTTTATATACCACTGACCACAGGTGTGTTTACGTCACACAGGTCATTTTTAACTTCTTTGAATTGAGTAACGCCTCGCTGCACTCGGAGATAATGCTACATGATACCCTTGTAGAGCCGAAAGACACTATGCATCAGAATGCGCATGATTATAAAATCTAAAAAATCCAGATGATTTCCGGATTTTTCAAAGGAATTTTCATTGATTATTATTTAGCGAAGTTTGATTGAGAAAGATAAAAACATATTGGCAATCTTCAAGTTCCAATGATGTTTAAAATATATTAAAAAAAGGACAGAACTCTTCCGATCTCTCTCAAAATTCGAGTCTATTATTGCAATATAGTAGTAAAGATGTCTCGTGTCGTCCAATTCATGACATTATGAACAGTGTTCGCCTAAGACCAACATTACCTCCTATGTTTCACCGAAAAGCATTTCCAAACTAACTTGATGAAATCGAAAAGTTACAGTGAAAAAAATAGGAAATCAACTTGTTGAATATGTAAACATGTCTTCAAAATTGATTTAACAATAATCAAATTATAAAGTAGCAACGTGTATTAAAACACCTATAATAAATAGTTACATTAACGGTAAGTTATTCTATAATGTTGAGGTTTACATATGGTTTGAACATATTTTATTGTATATTTACATATCCTTACCGGATGTAGCTTTATTGTAAAAATAATGCTACCGTCAAGCCATAAGCGCGTGCTACAATCAATGTTAAATGAAAATAAAATGAATATAAAACATTCCCTCAGAATTGAATGTTTTCGGTACTCCATAAATTCATGTAAGGAAACATATTTGCTAATGTAAATATTGATAATTGTTCAGGGGGATGTGCGGCCATCTTTTACATTTGAGAAGAAAAATGTCAACATTTTCTAAACTGGTTAGTTTTTGTCCAAAACTTGCTAAAACTGTTGTCAAAAGATACAAAAGCAATAAAGACTTTCCACATGCTATTTTGTATGCAAAATACGCAACCAAAGGGAGAGCAGTGCATTTTCAAATTCCTTTTAACTGCATGTTGTTAGACTAAAATTTTAGATTAAAAAATATGAAAAAATATGAAAAGAAGCCAATAGCGTTCACTCTACAACCATTTGTTGATCAAAGCTTGCTTGCTTATTTAAGTTAAGACTTTCTCTCAAATGAGGGTATCCTATTCTTAAAATGAATCTCAAAAACCATTGCAAGATATATTTTTGTCTGTGGCTATGAAGGTATATTAGAGCTATATTTTTATTGAAAAATATATGTTTATATTTTCTTTAAATCAATTAAATATCTGCTTAGTTCGACAGCTGTTTTAAGTGATTAACAAGGCATTGGCCTGTCCTTTTACGCATAATTTGCATACAAAACAACATGTAGAAAATTATATTCAGTGCCTTTATATCTTTTGGCAACAGTTTTGGTCAGTTTTGGGCAGAAACAAGCCAGTTCAAGAAATGTTTACATTCTTATCTTCAAATGTAAAAGATGCCCGCATATCCCCGTTAACGAATGATTGAGTTCTTATTTTTCAGAATACATCACTTTCTACGAGGCCTATAGTCTAAGTTTCGCCTTACTTACAGCAAGAAAGGAGTAGGAAAGCACATCATCAAAACAAGGAAAAGTTATTTCTAACCATATGGTTAATTTGAAATTCCCTCTGCTTCAGATGAAAGGCTCTAACTAATATTGTAGAAAAAAACAACTTTGGAAAATTGACAATGTTCAGTTGAATTTCGAACAAGTTAGTTACTGAATGTAACGCAACATAAGTTGAATCAAAAGGAATATTTCAACAGAAGTTTCTTTAATTAAGTTCTTCTTTTAATTTGTTCGTGTGAGGTAACCATTGACTGCATTTTGTTTTTAAAATCATTGAAATATTAGTTTCAAGTTTAAGAGAACTTAAGAAAGACTACAATGAAATAAATAATATTATATTAATATGATAAAGTAATCTTTGTGATGCATTTTCATCTTTTATATAGACTTTTAAAGGAAAAAAAAATCAAAGAAGTTCAGTCTGAATAAATCCAATTTAACATATCTAACAAATAGCATTTGAAAAGTGATTATTTTATTTTGAAACTTTGTTTTAAATTTTTGAAACATTAGGTATGCGTCCATGTTTCCTTTTATGGAGGAATAAAAGCTCTTTTGGAACCAAGGCATGGGAGTGATATAAAAGAATGAAAAAATTAAACTACAAGTCTGTTTCCATGTACAAAAATACGAAACCTGGAAATGGTCTATTGTCACGAAATACAATAAATGTAGAATATAAGTATAGTGCATCATGATATATTTTCTAGAGGTGCGCTGGAACGATTAATCGCTAGTTATTTCAGTTGAACCTGTCAATGAGCGGACATTTTTGTTAACCTCTATTTCTTCACAAAATTTCAGCTTGATAATCTGCATAAAAAGATTGATTTAAAAAATGGCAAATGGAAGCTCAATACCTTTGATAAAGCTTCGGTTTACGATTTTATTTCAAGTCTGTCAAATATTTAACTGGCTAATTTTGGGGAGCGGTAAATATCAATTGTCAATGTGCAGTTCTTAAATTAGAGTTCCAGCAATATATTTTAAAAAATTCAATTCAATAAAAAAGAAAAAGAAAACCCCTTTTTACCTGTTACGTTAAAGGACAGGAATAAATGGTTGTAAACAATTTGAATTTACGCAGAAAATGTCTTTAAATTTTGCATGATTTTTTTTTCACCCCCCCCCCCATTTTATTTTCAAGTTTGTTTCCCATTACAAAATTGTCTTCTTGGTGTATCTTTTGTGTAACAGATGGAGATGTGTAGTTAAGATAACATTTTTTAGCATTGATTTTCGGTTCGTTGTTCAATGTAAGTTTATTTTTTACATTTCCATATTCAAAAAAAAAAAAAAAAAAAAAATCAAAAATAGAACACATATGATAAAAAAGAAACAATCGATAACTATAAACCTTTGGATACAGTTTTTTTTCCTTTAAAAGCTTGGCTATTCTGTGCTTGTCCAATTTCCACAGGTTCCTTACATTTTTAATTCATCACACAATAGTTTCATGTTTATTATTTAATATTATAAATAAATGATAAACTCCCTCTTTGAGCGTTACATACATGTAACATGTTTGATGAATAAAAAGTCCTGAAGTCACGTTTGAAAAGATAATCAATGGGACGATAAAAATACATTCATTGTTCAAAACACATAGTCTCTTGTTAGTTGTACAATAAAACTCAATATGTTGCCTCTTTGAGCATGACATCTTATGCTGAAATAAAATTTGTAAAGAAACAAAGCACAAACAGAATTTCATGTTTCTGTTTACCTTTAACAGAAACACTTAAAATTTATAACAGTTCTAGAGGTTGGATAGAGCTTTTTCTTTTTTAACATTTTTAACCTGTTTTGCATTAAAATCGATAGAATTGCAACCACATGATTGTACATCTATGTTGTGCCAGTAGTACATCAGAATACACTAACAATGGTCAGAACAAGCTTGCATTTTCTGAGATCGAAGTGAAACTGTGCAATCATTATTATGTTAGTGGCTATAGTTCTGTACTGTGTATAGTAGTATGTGAATTAGCATCTCTCGGTTTTGTGACATCCAAGTTGAACTGTTTTCAACCGATCCAAAACGAAATCATAGGAAAAAAGGTTGCCTATCAACAGGCCTAGAATTGAAAATATCATTGCTTGTCTCACAAAATTTGAGGCGATTGTCTTCTTGTCTGTCTATTTAGTTCAATCATGTTTTGTTCGAGTGTGAGCTCAATGACCGCAGGAAAAATGACAAAATGGTTAAGTGTACGACGATAACTATTTCTATGCTGAAACAATCGTAATTTCATTGAATAAATCAACAACAAAAAAACATCAAAACGACCAATTTCCTCTTGAAAGACAATGACTGCGTCGACTATTATCATAAATCATAAAACTAATATTCATTACAATTGGAAAAGTCAAGATTTTCAGTGAGTAACTTTGCTATGAGGAAATAAAGCGATTGTTTATTATAAATAATCCATACACTGCTGAATATGAAATTTTAAAATCCAATTATTTAGAACAAGTTGCATATCTGACTCATCTTCTTCTATAAAGAACGTGTGAGGACAAGAGATTTGCAAAAAATTACACCGTATGCATCATTTTATAGGGAATAGAAAAAGGTTGCAATGAAACGTGCATTAAAATAACACTATTTTACGCGGAGGAATTTCACTTTTCATGGAATAAAAAAGTGCTATGAAACATGTATTAAAATAGCACCAATTTACGGGGGTGAGTTTATGAAAAAATATGTTGCCGAAATATTGAATCATTTAAGATGTGTTTAAAATTCGACAGTACCAACCAAAAACAAGCTAACACCAAATCTGACCCCAAAAGGTGACCCTGCTCAGTGTCTAGTCGGGGTCTGCCTTTTAGGAATTTGCCTCTGGTGTGGGTCTGTTTTGTATCCGTTCGGGGTCTGCTATGGATATATCCAGGGTTAGCCCTTGGGGCTAGCTTAAGGCACAGAATTTAAGTGTGAAGCAGATCCGTATTTTCAAAATACATGTGTAGAGACATTTTGGTTATTTTATCAGTAGTTATATGGATCTGCTTTTAAAATCGGTGTCTTCTTTCATTGTCCGCTCTAGGTCAGCTCGCCATAGCAGACCTGAAATAGACCTTTCACTCGGTTGGGGTATGTGTTCTGTTAGTTTGGGTCAGGTCGGTACAGTATGAATTAGGCAAATTTTCCTCCAAAACATACTTAGATTACAATTATCAATCCACAAATTCATTGTTACTTAGAAACATATTTCACAAAATGTTCACTTACATGATTAACGTTTGGAAAATTGGAAAATTTGACCTTTGATACCACATATCTTTAAATCAATGTACCACACGTTATTACTAAAGGAATACATATCTTTTTTCTTGATCATATTGTTATTTTTTTGTTTTTGTTCATTTTAAAAATATGATTGTTACTTTACGTGTTTTAAGAAATGTGACGAACAACTGCAATCAGTTGGACAGTTGGTAAAATAAATATATTGAAAAAAAGATAAATATTCGATAATGATGAATGTTATTTAAAAGATGTATGATATAACTATTATTCAAAATTGCAATGTCAAATAATTTATTAATTTTTGTTGAATGTGAAACGTAAAGATCGGTTTCATTTTTTCGCAAATGAGGGTCGATCATTTTTCATTCATAAGAGAGTGAATTATCCCACCCTTTCAAAAAAAATTGTGCATGTACATATTACCTGTCTTCTCTGATAAAAAATAAAAGCAAAAACAAATTGTTTTCAGTTAATGGTTAGGGTTGAAAATACTGCATCTCAGATAGGTGTAAAAATTCCAACTTGGATCTTGGAAGTATTTCTGTTCGGAATAGTCTTATAACATGTTGACTTTTTCATGTATCAAACACTTTAGATATATAAGTAACATACATTTTAAGAATATACTTCATCATACGTCTGGCGTTTTGTCACAAAAGCGGTAAAAGTCAAAACATAATGAATTTTCCCCCTTGAATTTGACATTTGCTGCAGCTCCCAGTGAAGGAAAGAAGAGAACATCTCAAATAATGAACATGAAATTGAGCAGCCAATTGGCAAGCACTTGTCCACATAATATGAATTTAAAAACTTGAAACCTAGCAAGCAAAAATCTTCAGGACAGACTGGCAACAATCTAAATGTACTCGAAATGTCCATTTTGGTCATTAATGCACCCCCTCCCATCTCCTGAATCAGTGACAAGGTTTGATCAAATGTAGAGTACGACACCGAACAATATTGCTGATCAATGTGATCATTGATACTATTACCCACTTGGTGTGATAAATTAGAAATCATACGCCACCCACCCTGCTTTTGTGGGGAGGATGCCAATAAGATTACACCACAGATTTGAAACAAGTGGACAGGGAAAGGGGCTTAAAATTCTACCAAATTTTATTTCTTTATTTTTTCATGTAACTCAACAGTATGTTTCTTTGCAGGTATCATGTTTTTAAATTAAACCTTTTTTCTAATGCCTGTATTTTGAAGCAAAAACCCATTTTTAAACCCATTTGATAAAACTGTTGCTATATCTTTATTTTGGTAATTTGCCAATAAAGAATAGAAGATAGATGTATTGATTGGATATGCCATAACTTATGTAACAAGTTAAATGTTGCTTTGCCGTCCTGTGGTTTGTTGTTGGAATTAAAAATTTTCGAACGAGCAGGTGCATTTTTGGGAATTTTATTAGATTGATTTTTCTTGAAGCAGTTAATGGAAGGATTATATGCATTACATGTAATGCACTGATGCAAATACTTGCAATATTGTTTCTGACAAACACCTTCATAATTGTATGCATAACATTTCAAATACCTACGAGTTGTCTGATTTGACAATTTGGTTTTATTAACTGTTTGCATATAAGACAACCACAGTTCAGCATCAATAGATCCCCATCTTAAAGAGGAGTCTACAGACTTCTTTAAGCAAAATTGCACATTATAATCCAACCAACCTGAATTGTTACTAGCTGCTCCCTTTTAATTGTTGACATAAACATGTACCTCAAGAGTGAAATGGCTTGTAGTGGATTTTTTTCTAAGTATATAGAAGCATATATAAAAAAAGCGTCCATCCATTGCGAGAAGTTTGAAATTTTCGTTTCTTTTTGGTTTAACCTGAAAAACACCCCCCCCCCCCCCTCGAAAACGGTTTGATTTTGCATTGGGCAAGGCTCTTAAAGCAACAATTTATTTAAGCGAACAAATTCGCCATTCCAAATTTTGTCTTTGAGAGCTTGGGACACATGGGATCCCAGCATAGAAGTAACACTGTTAAATGTGTTTGGCGTGTCAATATTATTTTTCTAAATAATTTTTTGTACCTTGATTCCTGTTGGTGGGAACATGTGACGACAACGCACTTGGTGCGCCCGGGATGGGGTTAACTATGGGCGAGAATTTAGTTTTATCATACGTCTGACGTTTTGTCACAAAAGCGAAAAAAAAATCAAAACTTTTTTATGAAAAACGAAAAATAAAAAGTAAAGTAAAGACAATGCGATCAATCTGCTAATTTATATGGACACAAATTTATTAGTTAGTTAAATCCTTCTCCGTGCAATGAAGCTGCAAGAGGCGGATGCTTATTCCCGGTTTCCGTGTTCCTATGCGGATGACAGCCGTCATTGAAAGAATTTCTTCAAATGTGTATGGAACGTTTTAGCTTTTTAAAAAATTATTCTAAAAATACATTTACGAATACATTATAATTTGTTTGCAATAATTTCACTTATAAATGGTCCTGGAGTATATTTTAAAGGACACTGGAAAAGGTACAAAGTCATTTATGATTAGTATGATATTTAAGCTTGATAGAAAGAGGTGATAGAAGGAGGAAAACAAGAAAACCGTGTCAAATTTGGCATAGATAATAAAATATTTTATCCAGTGTCTGTATTGGCAAGGTCTGGCTTACTGAATTACTATTCGTTGTAACCATGATACATTTTGGCAGGTTTTGAATAATCATAAGATGAGTGATGATTACATTTTGTGTTATTATATTTTCGTTGAGATCAATGCAAAATGTAATATTGCAAAATGTTATAAATATCCATCGGGGGATGCATTTTTATTTCCCGGAAATATAACACACAAACATTTACAATAATATAATTTCAAAACGAAATTGAAAGATCTATGATTGTCGTAAATATTTCCCGATACGCCATGGTTGATTTGATTATGTTAAATGTTATAACAATTCGTTATGAGAACAGGATGAAACTTTATTATCTTCAGATTGAAAGCAAATTTTAAACATATGGCGTTTTAATCAACACTTAAGACTGTAACCAAGATTCTCTTTTATTTTCATAAAGGGGAAATATGAGTGAACACTTTCTGTTATCGAACTTGTTCAACCAGATAATTTTCAAGTCTTTTGCCAGAAAAGTGACCGTTTAGTGTATGCAACACCTTTAATTTTTGACTTTGTATATTGTTGAAATCAATAACATCAACAGTAATTTCTAACAAAGGATAATATTTGTTAGGTCAGGCGTTTCCTTTTTATAAATCTAGTAATACCAAGTACTTTAAATTATTTAGCTTTTGTTGTTGAGCAATATTAATATGATGTATAAAAAAGAAACACGTATACACACACCAATGTTAGTTGCAAAATATTTCCACTACAATTAATCAAAACATTGCTAGAATATTTCGATTAATCTAAAATTAAATGAGAAAAAAAATAAAGTTGTCAATATATCTTAACGAATTACGCCCAAATAACGAATTGAATAGATAAAAATCAGGTAAAAAATACAAAAGTTATTAAAATAACGCGCTTTATGTTTTGCACTTTTCGAACGACGTTATGGAGTAACATCATATGTCTGTTACGTTATTTTTCTGTTTTATCAAAAGTGCCATTAGACCCTTTTTTGACTGGTGCAATGATATATTATTGCCATACTTGTATATTTGTAGAAATAACATTGTAGTTACCTTGGCTAAGATATATCATAACATTTCAATAACGACACATCATGATTGTAATCTTCTAATACAAAATAATGTATTGAATTAAAAAAATGCAAACTAAAGTTGTTTGTTATTTGTTTGCAATCAATTTAGAAATTCAATATTCCCGAAAGTAGGCTTAACTTTCTGAGATGATTAAAGAACATGCTTAATTTTCAATCACAGGATGAACCTCTGCCATTCAGTAGACTGAATACATTGTATTAACTGAAAGGTCTGGAAAGGTGACTGAATAGCACAGCTATGTCATTCAGTCACTTTTCGGTTACCTTTCAGTCACATTTCAGTTAACTGAATGGCAGAGGTTCATCCTGTGAATCTGATCAGGCTCCGGGATCATCAAACAGTCTTTATTCTTAAGTCAGACTTAAATCATTTTAATCTGCACTTAAATTTTAAGATTGTTCTTAAAGTGGATCACAAAAAATGACTTAGAGTTGAGTCTGAAATACTGTCTTGAATATTAAAACTGCTGTTAGTTTAAAAATTGTTACTAAGTAAATTCAAGACGGTGGCACTGGTTGGGTTTTTGCAAAAGATTCATCGGAGTTTTGGCGACCGTTTGAACCCACTGGAGATGGGAACAGATGATGAACTATACGAAAGGTACCGTTTTTCGATCCATAATCATCTTTCTCTGTGACATGATTGCCGACAGAGTTAGTAATGTGACGAGAAGGTCGATGGCTTTGTCACCAATGCTGCAACTACTAAAGTTTCTCAGGTTTGTAGCTATTGGGGGTATTTGACCAGCTTCTTGTCGTGCATGTATCGAAGACGACAACTGGACGAAGAGTGGCTTTGGCTTTCTCCGATTGTGCCTTACGATTCACTCGCTTTCCAATGAACAGGAGGCCCTAAACCTAGGACATATCAAATAGAATTGAACGTCTTAAAATTTGATCTATCTTCATGGAAATAGGTTATCCTTTTTATTTTTGGAAACAAAATGATGATATTGTTCTATCTCTATGTCACTGTTATAGAGATGATCAAATATTGTCTATTTATAACAGGGATGAAGTGACACTTGGGTTTCTCTCCAATTTGAAAGAAGTCATATCTAAGAATTTCTTCATCTTCTTGAAGATAAAGATTCCAGACATAGCCACAAGTAGAGCCCCAGTGATACAAACACTTATCAACATGGCTTTGTGCTTCAAGTCAAGACCATCCCAAAACGAACTGGGAGAATGGTTCTCTGTCAATTGACGAAAACAATGAAATTTAAAATCAAATTTATAATATTGAAAACATAAAATATTACGATGTTTAATCTTATGTTTGTTGTTAATTTACAAATGTGAGTTAGTTGATGTGTGTTGCATATGATTATTAACCATGTATGTTTTATTTAGAAAATAACGAAACAAAAATCAGTGCGTCGATGTTATAGCTCAATTTAACAAAATTAAGTATGTTAGGTTTTAAAGATATCCTTATTTTCAGGAATGAATTCCTACTTAATAATAAATTATTATGATTTTACAAACATAAAAAACCTAAGAAAAAGTTCAATACCTTCAATCAGAAATTCGTTGACATAGTAAAAAATGCTAGCATTCGATGCGATTTCCTTTTCTGAAACAGCGAAATGACAGTATTGATATCATTGAAAAAAAAATCAAATGCATGGACTACGTAGTTCTCAAACTGTTTGTTATTGGCAACTATCCAAACGTAAAAATAAAATGAAATAGGGAAACTGAAAAGATATACCAGATGAAACATTTGTACTTCTGCATCCAAAGATATGATTACACTGTTGTTCATCACAATCGCATTCTGACTGACATTCAGGCCCGTAATTAGGAAAGCGACAAGGTAATGTACAGTTTGGTCCATAGTATCCCAATAAACATGCTAGTAATCAATGGAGTAGAATTAATTATAGTATAAATAGTCCTAGTAGGGTTTATGTTGTAAAAATGAGAAATTTATGAATGTACATATATAGATGTTTTAAAATCGATATCTGTTGTACGTTAACTTTAAATAGCTTGTTTTTGTAATATAAGAGATTATCATCATCAAAAAGACAATAAAACCACCGATATCATACAAATGCAACAAGATTTTAATCGAATTGTTTCTCTTAATAAAACTGTTTATTAACTATAGAATATAAAAATCATCGGATTGTTATTAACATTCCTGTGATAAATGATTCCTTGATAACTTATTTCTTACCTCCACACTGATTAGCTTTGGTATCCAATTTATTGTCATCACAGCAGAGTGGAAATCTGCAATATCGCAAAGAAACAAACATTGTGAACAAAAATAAAACTTTTATTATCATTTCAATAATATGTCATATCAATAATCAATCTCGGTATAATTATCATTACAATGTAATTAAACCTGCAAATTGCTTTATCCTGACTTTGACTGCATTTCAAGTCCAAATAAAACATAAAAACTTGAACACTAATGAATGTCCTTTTGAAAATCATGGCAATCGCCATTTTTGTGTTTCTCGACCTGCATATAATGATGATTTTAAATCATTTCCTCCTTTTGAACAACAAGAGGAAATTCGTCTGGCATTGAAAATTATCTCACACAAATGACAGATTTAGAAATTCAATTGGTAAATTAATTTAATGAAAGTGGTTGTGTATTGGGTAGATTGCTAGAGGATATAATTGTTGAAAGCTAAATCTCTGTGGTTTTCAAATACATGATATTGTACATGTACACCAGGAACAAAAACGTTTTAATGCTTATTTCAAATATATGCATTGGTACCTCTTCCGCGTTTTTATTTAATGATTGGTGTTTTTTTTATCACTTCAAGGTATGCGACCCATATTAGCACCTATTTTTTTTTACCTGGAATATCCATTATGAATTAAATATTCTGATATTATTTCAAAGCATTTTAGAGTAGGAAAAGATTTATCGAGAGAGATTTCAAAAATATTGTTAACTAAGCAATAGTTAATAAATGAAGATGCATTAAGGTCTATGGGGACAAGCACATTTTTTTGAATAAGAAAGTAAATACAAAGAATATCAATAAATGCTTCGGTGGAAAGATGTATTGAATCATAAGGAATACATAGTACAAAAAACTATTGAAAATAAATTTTATTTTGAATACAATTTTTTAGAATTAATTTTTTATTATTAAAAGCAAAGGGTGGCAACTCTTTAAAAAAAGGAGAAGGTCATTTATTAGGACAAATTCCTCTCTTACATATTGATACTTAAAGAGACAGTACGGCGCATCTTATCAATAAACCGACTTAAAAAATTTTACGATCGAATTCGGTATTTTTGTACTACTCATAGATGTATACACTTTCAATGACAATGACAATTTCTTTATTCTCTGAACTGCATAAATCACAGTGTTGAGAAAAATCACAAAAAATTTGAACAATAATACATATAATACATACATTGCATGCATTGGAGTGACAATACAAAAGTGAAAAAAAAAGGAAAAAAGAAAAAAAGTATGATTAGCAATTAACCTAGAGAGCTAACTCTCTCAATTATAACTTTAATGAATTTACACAGATTAATCAACAATTTGTTATTATTAGTATTAAAGAGTTGTTGAAATTTGTAAACATTTGGTTGTGTGTAGAAGTATGCAGGTATGTATAAAACTCTTACCTTTAATTGTTATATCTGTACAATGAAATAGATAATGAAATTCATCTCCTATCTCAATACAGTTACATATGGTACATATACGGTTTTCACGAGGTATATCATACCATCTACCTCGTTCTATAGTCAATTTAGCATTACTTGTTCTAAAAGTACAAAAAGATTTCTGATATTTGGAAGGCAGGTCTATAAGTATTTTTCCAAGGATAATGTGGTTTTAAAAATTCTGTAGTTAATAACTTTTGATGAATTATACATTTCTCTATTCCATGACTGCTTGAATTGGTCTAGAAGTATATGAAAAACAGTTTTCTTAAGTCACTGGATATTTACATTTTGTTGATACAAAATAAAAGATAGACCACAAATATTCAATATTTTAACAATAAATTTAAACCAGTGTCTGTTCATTTTACCTATTGCATATTGTAGTTTTGACGAAACTTTATTTTTTTTTGTGTGTAAAGACAAGTTTACTCCAAAATGCTATCATGCGGACTTTAACACTAATTAATAGTTGGTATCGTCCAAGTTCCCCATAAACCATGTATTTGGTGTTGAAGACTTTAGGTTTAAGATATGTTTACAAAATTTCAGATGTAACTTTTCAACCAGTGCTATATTACAAAATCCCCAAATTTCACATCCATTTAGTAAAACGGGTTTTACAATTTTGTCAAACATATCACAATTATGATTTTGTAAGCATGTATTTTGCGTGCTTATCATAGGAGTTGACTACAACCTAAATTCATTTTTTGTAATTGAGGCCCCTTGAGGGGTTATTTGACATATTTATGTCTGTTCATTTTAAATTGAACCGAAATTGGTAAACCATTAATAGATTATCGAGAACGTGATGATGTGTTCCGTTTAGACGGTCCTTTTTACCTCGTATACCATGATGATCGTAGTCGGGCGAAGATACGACCCTTGAATTTCTGGAAGCTGATAATTACATTAATTAGGTATGTGGAAAAGATTGTTATGTATTTCAACTGTTACAATCAATGTTATTTCTTATTTCCTAACAATACAATGGGTAAATCTGAAGTTATTTACACATGTTTTTTAGCTGTACTATCTCTTTAATTAAACATGAAAAATATGTCCAAGTATGCAGATCATTAAACCTACATGTATGCACATCTGCTATGCATTCAGATTCATTTAATTTGGTGCTATTATGGATCGGATACCTTAAAATCTCATAATCAATTAGGTATTTTAAAGGTTAATATAAAGAATACCACAAACAAGAACAATGTGGGGGATTGGGGGCACCTTGTGCGTGAATACCATGTGTGTTTAAGGAGGTGGTGCACAAAAAGCAGATGTTCGTCCATAGGACTTAAAAACAAATCTTAACCTCCTTCCTGTGTAACATCTGTGTGGACGATCTCACGTTCTATGCTATTTATCCGATGAAACCACCTCACAACAAACAAATCCAAATGAACGATATCAATAGAAAATTAATTTGTTCACGATGTTTTACTAAGCGAGACCCGTGCCAAATAAAAAACATCGCCCTTCTCCGTAGAAGAAAATTTAAGATTATCTCTTTTGTATTTTTTATACTAAATTGATATATTAATACATTGATATTTATCTGCAATTTATACGTTTGTCTTTCCTTGAGCTTGCTATCAAACAAGATGTTGGAGTCAATAGTAAACTGTAACTTGGGATGTGCATGAATGTCCAATGATAAAAATACTTAATAACACAAATGTTTTGTGGTCATTCATAGATGTATAATCATACAATAGATTCTAAAAAAGTATGAAACTAAATCAAATTTAAAGTCAATTGTTTGAAATTTTTTTTATGTTTGTACCACAATTTGATTCTATTAGAACGGCCGTAAACAAATATCGGCTACTAGATTTTGTCTTTTTAACAAATGAACCAGATTATAATTTGAACAGAATATGTAAATAATGAGCAATAACTCTTAATTTGAAATTCATATAATTATACTGAAGTTATCTTTCCCAGTAAAATCCGAATTTCATGTAGATACTCATTGATAAATTCTCATTCAAAGCATCACTCCATTCCGAATTCGATAGAAGGACGTTTCTGATTAGGGAAACAGTAAATTGTACTCGTTTGAAGTACAATTAATTTATTGCTGTAACACATCCAACATTCCAAAAAATCTTTTTGTCAACATGTAATTAACCCGTGTTTTTTATTCAATTATTTATCGATTATAAACCGATGAGTAATATTTTTTTTATAATCATGTAGGTGACAAAACATACTCCGAATCAACGAGTCGTGTTCCTGGAATAAACCATATTTTGTCAAGAACATTGATCTCATAATTATACATGTAACAATACTAACATGTAGTTATTAGTCAAACAACGCATATTTATTGTAAGGTCACCGAGAAATAACTTTTAATTAAAAAAAGTTGTTAACAAGAATGCAGATGAATTATTAAACTACTTTTTTTAATTAGTCAATAAACTGTTCACAGAGTTCTAAATTTGATACTAAATATGTTATGCAAGCGGTGCATCATTTGCATAGCATGTTTAATAAACAGTCAAAATATAATTTTAATTTCAGATAATATACATGTATTATTCATCTTTAAGTTACAGCAATATGAGCTGCAATCTTCATATTGATTTTATTTTCGAAAGTGTTATTTTCTAGTAAAATGACAAAAAATATTATAGCTTTTAAATTTCTGTAATCCATACTTTTGTGGGAAAAGCCTTTAAAAAGCTTTAATTGGAATAACATTGAATTATTGTCGTCCTGTACAAAAATTGATTTGCTATATATCCTTTAGAAAAGAAATCTCTATCTTTTGACACAAATCAATGATTTATTTAAATCTTATTAATCATAAAGGTTCAAGTTACATGCATACTTATAATACTAGCAGGTTTATGCACCAAAATAAAATTATAAAAAATACAGCTAATATTGATCAACATGAGTATCTATCCTCACAAAGAGAAAAACAAAGAGGATATAGGTGATTTAGACAAAATCACACGTTGCCATACGTTCTATACGTTAAACAACTATAGACAGGTAAATACATGTCTACATATATACAATTAAACAATATATTTAAGTTGTTGAAGATGTTCAATTTAAGAGGTAAGGTGTAGTTTTTTTTTTACTGTTTGTAGACGATACGAAACAGTCTCTAAAATAAAATCAATATATGAATATATAAAAATCAGTTTTGATACATGAGTTTTGCCTCTTTTTGCGTTTTTCTTTTATACATTCTGTTTCGTTATCACCACTACAGATATACCGATGATGACCAAAAGAAGAAATCCAAATACGGAGAAACAGATCAGCATTGCTGTCTTCCTTGAATTCATACAAGACCATTGGCACATGTAACATTCGTCTCCTGTAGCTGCCAATATAATTTGGTATATATACATGTAATTGATAAGGTCAATAGTTGTAATAAAATCTGCAGAGTAAATACACGCTGTTTTTATTTGTAATAATCGATTTTGCGGACCATATATTTCGCATTAAACGATAAACAAGATTAACAATATATTTTATAGAACTAAGCACAAAATAATTATTTTATTTCTGAAGATGGTATTGAAAGCATTTGTACACAGACCGATATAAAAAAAATACGTATAATATCCAACACAAAGCGTCAATAATTATGATTTATGTAATTCCTTCCAATCATAAAACACTTATATATGGAATAAAATTCATAACTTATCACGATAATCTTTTTGTTTGGTTCGCAAATTTCATTAACATTCAATTCTAATTAACATCTCGCTATCAAAATATAATTGTGGAGTTACATCCTAGTGTAATAATCATTCTTTGAAAAATAAGCGACCCTTGTTTATTGATGATATAAAATTATAAAACGTGCACATACTTGTATTTGATATAACCTGTATATTCGTATACAAAAGAACCATACTAACCAAAGAAATATCACTATTTAATGTCTCGTTGACCTTGGATTCATTCCCACCATTACTCGCATTCAATACACGTGGCACTGCATTGGTGTTTACATTAAGTGGAACACCTGGTAAAAATTTTAATGTATTTATTAAAATCATTCTTTTGAGAAATGTAGATTTGCATTCAATATTAAAAAGTGGTCCTGAATGTTTTTTCTACTTCAAATTTTACCCGTTTTTAGATGTTTGCTGCAATATGATGGATCATTCAAAGCACCTGTAGTTCTTTTATCCAGAGAAAACTCAGCTGAAAAAAATTAGACGTGTTCTATTTACCAAATGGGTCGACGATGACACTGGTCCGATGATTTACAAATTGAAGTATTTGTGCACAAATGATTATGATTTTTTTTTTCATTTTTGCAATTGATTTGTTTTATCTAATATCATACATAAAACAATTTAGGATGAATACATTGGATACTTGCAGTTAAGTGTTGAATTTAGATAGATAATATTTTTCTATTTACACTTACTGGATTTTCTAGTAGCAATAAGCAATGATTTTGATGCTAAAAACCCACAAATCAGACATTATATATAGCAATACATTTACATCAATTCAAGAATATAAAATGCAAAAGAATATAGTTGCTGAAATCCGTTTTGTACTCCTGGGTAGCTGTTTGGTATACGACTCATTTTGTAGAAAATGTCCCGAGAGTATCACTCTAGCAGTAACACTTGTCTGTATATCTGAAAAAATACATCGATATAAAATTCCTCTCCGTAGTTACACCAACAGTTTTAGCGGAAAATTATTTCTTTGATATAAATACGTGTAAAGCAAAAGAACAAATTCAAGGGGCCAGCGGGCCACATCGCTCACCCCACCATAAGCAAGAAATATCAACGGTGTTCAACTGTTTAATACAATGACTAGAATTATCTGAGGCAACAATAACCTGGATGTTGGGCATTCCGGCATGTTGTCCAATCCAGCGAAATTATTCAGACCCATGACATTTCCTTATCATTTTATGCTTAAAAAATGTTATGCAATCTGGATCGTGACTATTTTGTAAACTGGCCGCGATGAAAAAAGTGACTGTCTGCTTATAATTAATAGGATTTATCTCCCGTAATCCGGCCACTTATCGATTGTCCTTTTGCGGGGTAATTACTTTTCAATTATCGATCAATGTTAATGTCGTATTAAATCCATATTAAACTAGTAACTCATTTCAGTTTATACCGAAAAGCCTTGTTATGAATACGCACTTTTCTCAGCCAAAATTGATCAAAATGGTAGGGGGGAGGGTTGTGTATCATACTTCACCTCATTATTTTTTCAGGCCGTGATTCTGGATACCGTGGAGGTAACACTGTCTCTATCGTTTGTAATGTGCGGTGTATGGTTACACTTATAGAGTTACATTTTACTCTGTCAATATTCTCCATTCTTAAAATTTACTAAACTCCCGTTTATTTGAATTTTTATCTATTGTTCCTTGCACCGAAACAGTTCTCGTCATTACGTTATCAGCCACCTGTTGACTTGTCGCAATCAAATTGTGATACCCACATGATTTCTTTAGTGTAAACTATAACGAGTGTGAACCCTAACAAAAATAAACGGATCTTTCAAGTAGTTTTGGGATTTTCCTAAGTATATGTTTCTATCTTTTCATTTAACTCTTCCCTGTTTTTTCTTAATACAGGAACTGCTCACTAAAAATCATAAATGATATCAAGTTGGAGGAGGGTGAAATTCCACTTTTCGTTCTGATGCTTTTCCCGGCATGTAAAATATTAAAATCGTTAAAAAAGCAATAGAAAAGTTATATATTTTGGACTAGAGATTGCATTTTTTAAAAATGTTGCGCAATTCGGATCTTGTCTATTCTGTAAACCTGCCGCGATGAAAAGAGCCGACTGCTGTTATCTTCCGTAATCCGGCCACTTATCAATCGGCCATACTGCTTAATTATCGATCAATTTTACTGTCGGTGCCATTGATTTAAACAACTAAAATATTAATCCAATCTAGCAATTCATTTCATTTATACGGTTAAGCCTTGCCATGAATAAATAAGCATTTTTCTTTTCATAATAAATAATGTAATTAAAACAGCTCTATGAAGTCATGTACAAACTATTAGAATAAAATGTTTAATTAGATCCTGTATAAAAAATTCCCGTGCATATAATTATGTTTATCATTGAGCCCCTTTCTAAAAAGATGATTTTAAAGTCATATCACATATTGAGCATTGCAGTTCTCGAGAAGATTTTAAACAACTGTACATGTTAAGATATGGATTTTAAACCCATACCAAACTTCGAACCCCTTGGGAGGCCCAAGAATTGGCCACAGGCCAGATGAACCTCTTGTGAGGCCCAAGAATTGGCCAAAGGCCAGAGTTTAAACAATTTTGTAGAATCAACAATGTGTCAAAATGCTTGCATATATAAGTAAATCCATATATGATAACATTTGAGATTTTGTGAATAATCAAAATGTTTTCCTTTGGAACTCCCCCACCCCGTGTGGCCCAACCCTACTCCTGAAGATTATGTTTCTGACAAATTTTAATATACACTATTTGAACTGAAGTTACAGCTCTTTTAGAAAAATTGTGTTTTAGAAAATGGCTTCTAAAGATTTGAGCGACTCAGGTGACCTAAAAACCCCAGGGTCTTAAAGTTGTTTTTTTTGGAATGGGCGAGGGTGTTTATTACATACAGGCACACAATAACGCTCATCATTACAATATTCTCAAAACTTCAAAATTGATATCTATTAGTTTTGTAGTTCTTTTCATAATACTATATTTGACATTTGTGTGAAGATACAAGGTTTTCTGCAATGTTTTTATTAGTTTCATATCTAACATATGTAATAAAGTTTTCTAGAGAAACAACCACCTCTGTAAGACTACGTGATATAATATTGCTAGTTTACAGGATTTATGGGAGCTGTTACAGCATGGTCAATAGGGGAACAGCATATTGTCATGTTTGCATGGTTTTGATATGGTTTTGATCACTTTACAGGTGGGACTGCTCTATAGCACTATACCCATCATGTCGCAGACATGCCTCACAGTTCATATCGTATCACCATTGGCACAGCTACAAGGGTATCCTTTTCCACTGTCTCTCAAAGTGTTCCCTTCATTCACAAGAAAAACAACATCCGCATTAAAAAGTATATTGGGTGGTGCCTCATTTCTTACAGCTGCTGAAGCTTAAATCAGGATGAGAAAATCTCTTCTCTTCTCTCTAATATCATACAAATTGAATCATTATCACAATTTATCAACTTGTTTGACCCTTGTTGTAACATGCCTGCCAGTGAGTTCTTCATGTTTTGTGGGGAGATTTTTCATCTGTTAGAGCGGCAGACCCACTTGCTATCATCAGATTCTTGCAGGTGAAGTGAATACAGAGAACGGGCGTGGCCTTGGTAGCCCAGGAACCAATCAGGAAACCTGTGCTGTCATTCCTACAATTACATGGATACTTTATCATCAGATAGCTAAAACCCCTACATTTATGTATCAGTAAATCCTCTCATGGAATAAATCACACTGTATTCAAACAACAGGTCTATGGGACCACATCGCTCACCTTTATATGTACGTTCAACAAATATTGTCCCGCATGGCTCCTTGGTAGAATAAACAAAGATAAATATTGTAAAGTATTCCAATTTTACACTTATTTTTGCATACACTTAATCTTTGACATTGTACATTAATGGAATACCATTTTACCGAAAAGAAAAATTGCTATGCAAGATAAAAAACTAAACTTTTGGTAGGTGTAAACTGTTAACTTCCAATTCCCTACATTATCATTCTGCCCCTCATTCCCTCCTACCACAATATAGAGCGATCAAAATATTTGAGAGCCTATAGGTACATTTTCTTCTTCAGCTACTTACTAGTAATTGCATTAAAAAAAATATAATATTAATATAATATTGTATTTATTAAAAAAAAATCCTATAGATGTGAAGAATAAAATTGTAACCCAATGCGCTCATTTTTTCAAATTAAAAATATTTAAAAATTTAATTGGTCTTCCCTATTATGAACGACTGTTGATTACCTGGCTTAAACTCGTGTGACTTTAATAACTTTACTCACTTGATTGATGAATACACTCAAATGAAAAATGTTGTCACGTGACATGTCAAAGAACTATTATCATCAATGTATTGACAGGCATATAACTCTATTTTATTGAGGCCCACCCATTATTTTCAATTTTATTAAAAAACAACAAATGGCTACAAACCTGGATGATTTTCCGCTGTGATATTTTCTTAGGAATAGCGATAATGCCTTTATTACCGTAACAGAAATGTGTCAGAACTATGGAAACTGTTTTAACGGTGTCGTTTTTGTTTACTCGTTTTGAAAAACTATCAAAATTGATGTAGATTCTGTATAATAATATTCATTGTATAAAGAGGGGCCCCCAAAGAGTAGTTACAGCATATCATCCTTTAATATTTTTTGTACAAGTATTCAAGTTGAACGTTTAGCGAGACATTTGAAATTATCAATCAAAATTTCAGCTTCAATCGTAGAATTATATGCAAGATACAGAGCTCACAATTCTGCAAGGTTTGAGTCATAACTATAGATTGATAACATGAGTTTATAACATTCAGCTTTAATTTTTTAACTTGGAATTTCCTATTCAGCTTTTAAAATGTAGACCAAAAAAAAAAAAAAAAAAAAAAAGAATGGCATCAGATCTGTGTACAAACATAGAATTGTGAGCAAAGCTCTGTATCTTGCTTATAATTCGAAGATTAAAACACTCAAATATGGTTAGTAAATAGAAATTGTAAACAATTAAACAGAAGAAACCTGTAATAAAACTAATAAAGATCACAATTTATTTTTCAAAATGAATCATATATATATATATATATATATATATATATATATATATATATATATATATATATATATATATTTATACACACCTTTACCTACATATTTCCCTCAACGATATTACACTATGTTTAAACTGAATAAACTCGAGAAAATGCTAAGCATCTCAACAAACACATTGCATTAATCAACCATTATGCAAACGATTATACCGAATTACCAATAGCATGACTTGTATTTTAGTACTCTGCTTATACATCAGAGTCTGCTTATTTTGCGCAGGTAAACAGTCAACTGTCTGACTTACCGAAGTCTCTGTTTGATTTGATACGTAAAAATACAGGCGATAGTTCCTCAGGTTACAGAGTATAAATAGTGAAAATAAAACAAAAATCAAAACGAGCTAACAAAACACCACCGTCAACGCATTAAGATATCTAACCTCAATTTACTTTACAAAATCGGCAACAATGTATCTTGTATGTTTCAAAGATTACCTCAGCACGTGAACTATTGCACAACAAAAAAGTCATCTTTGTCAGACCGACCCGTTTATCATGCGTCCAACATGTCTGCTTTAAACAAAGAACCTCGTTTAAGAAGTATGACATACCGAACCCAAAGTTATAAACTGATTAAAACACGCTCTCCTTTATTATATTCTTTTTCGTAATAACTCAGATTTGAAACAGAGTTAGCCCATAGTTTTTCCTTTCCATAAGGATTATTTATGCTAATTTACGTTGAATTTGATTCTTGAGAAGAAGATTTTTAAAAAATACACCCCCTTTATCTACAGTTTTGAGGTTTTCTTCGCTTGAAATAAAGATCGGTCTTTCTTTTCCGCATTTTATATTTGCCTTCCCATTAGGGAACTGTGCCAAATTTGGATGGAATTCGTCAAACGCTTTTAGAGAAGAGGTTCAAAATTTAAAAAGTTTACAGAAGGACGGACAGACGGACGAGGGACAAAATGTGATAAAAATAGCTCTCTTGAGCTTCCAGCTAATGATCAGGTGATCAAAAAGTAAAACACGAGTATTCAAATAATATGAATTTTTACAGGTAAACCATAATATGGCAAAAAAGCTATTACCGTCACATTTTGAAATATCATCACACTTTTGATCATAACAATATAAGTACTTACCAATCAGACATGAACATAGACTCCGTAGTTTGAAAAGCGGTATGGTTGCCACGACGCAAATTGGGGGGGGGGGGTGTATATTTTGTCAAAATAATAACAACATAATCAAAAAGGTATATACACCCCTGTAAACAGTAAATAAAATTTATCTGATATTCAACAAGATGACAAGGGAAAGACAGAGGATTTCTTGATTGACAATGAAACTCGATAAAAAAAAGTTCCAGATTCCATATTAAGTTTACATTTCTTCATTGCTGCTATACATGTATTTATTAAATACCTTGAAATATCCGATTGTTGTTGTTGATTATCATAAATCATATCTAAATCTCACTGATTAATTGTCATACTTACCGGCCATAAGCATAGGTCGGTTGCATGATATGAAAGTAAAGGGTAGCTTTACATTTCTGCGGAGATATCATGAACGTCTTGTTCAAAGAGACGCGCTTTGCAACGCAGCTTTGCTTAGAGGAAGCGTGTAATTAATTGAGATTAAATATGAAACTATTTTAAAAAAATATTAAAATATAAAATAAAATGCATTATCGAAATATAGTATTATGTTAAAAAATGCAAATGTCAGATTTACATGTAGATGTACATAACTTTGTTCATATGTCTGAAAATGGATTGATTACGTATTACACAATTTTTTTTTTCAATTTAATCACTTCAAATATCTCTTGCTAAAAAATGGTTTACGGCAGTTCTTTGACGCTTTTGTTGCTTTTTTTGTTGGTTTATGTGACTTTTAACAAAATAAAAATTATAATTAATCACAGAGAGAGAGAGAGAGAGAGAGAGAGAGAGAGAGAGAGCGAGAGAGAGATCATCAACAAAATGCGTTCTCTTTTTTAGATTTCAATTAGAATTAAACAAATGACATAAAATGTGGTTATTTTTTTATTTAATATTTAATGGAAGAGGTTTAAATACCTTACCAATTTCTGATAAGGGGTTGAGGAGATTGAGAGATAGAAAAAGAAAAATAGAGAGGTGGAGAAAAAAGTTGCTTCAGAAACCGCAATAAGTGTACCTTCCTTCGTTGAAACTGAATTTGATGAACTCTCTAATATATGTGATCGGTCTTTAACAGCGTAATCATCCGTCACGGTCGAATCTATATCATTAATAAAAGATGATTTAATATTTATCTAATAAATGGGCTCACAAATGGATAGAGCAATGCAGAGAATTGGATATATAATCGAATGTACTGATAGACAGACGGAAAACAGAATGACAGCTGAATAGACAGGATAGCTTTTCTCCACATCAGTTGTGCAATCAGTTACACGCTCTTGTATCTCAGATTAAATCGAATCGCGGTGTCACTTACACAACACAAGCTTACATCCAAATTGTTGATGCTTAGTTACACAATCAGTGAATTAGTAATAAAAAAAATTATACTTTTAGTTTTCAACGGTTTTCAAATCAGGTAGAACGTACATTAGCCCAAATTGTCTCATAATAAGAATTGCATACACAAAATTAAGAAAGGTAGCAACCAATAACAATTAAAGATACTAATAATGAATAAGAATTAATCAGTTAGTCATGAATTTGATTTAAAAAGAAACGCTAACGTTATTATCTAGTAGACAAAAACTCAAAAGACACGTAAGTACTGACTTATTAGATAATTGTTATCACCAAGCGTTGTAGTCTGGATTTATTAATAATATTAAGATTTATTAATAGTTGTTGTACCTTAAACCTAAACCAGACATTGATAATAAACAAGGTCATAACGAACGTTCTCGAAAGTCAAAATTGACATATAAGATACAGAGGAATAATAGCCTTTTGAAATTATATATCAGTCTTTTGCGTTGACATGTTTCTCAAATTTTACTAGTATTTTAGATTCAAAAATATCTTTTTAATAATTTCAGTTACATAATATTTGATACTGTATAAAGGCATCCGCCAGTAAGACACCCGGCTAGGTAGAATTCGTCTCGATGATTATAATTTAGATAAAGTACATGCAATGCAGATCCCGTATTTATGTGGAAACCGTACGTAAACGCGATCCCTCATGCGTTTAATAAATATTTCAGCATTTTTACTCCTACATCAGAAATCTATAACAGAACTGACTCCAGGATCATGAAGCAATTTCAGGCTTAAGTTAAAAATCGTACACTGTCTTAATATTTCTTAATTAAAAACATGAAAAAAATTGAAATGCCATTAAAAGTGTCTTGATATAACGTTGTTAATTACTAATAATAAATTCCATTTAATGATAATCAATCATTTTGTAACTGCCTGAAATTTTAACTTAAGTTTGAAATTGCTTCATGATCCCAAGGCCTGGTCTCACAATAAGAAGTAGAAGTTTTTCTGGTTGTATTTTTAGGGTAATCTGTCTCTGATGAAGAAGTTGGTGATGAGCTTTCAGCTTGTCTTGGGGCTGTAAAAAATAAAAGTTTTATACAGTGATGCATATTCAAGAGCTGGGGATAGTTATTGTTTTCCGAAATATTTTCTCTATATATTTGGTTTACATATGTGTTCGTAAAAGCGAAAACGTTTACTTCTGTTTGAACGTGTTTGTGACATCACTATGATCATAGCACGCGCTTATCGCTTAGATTATGGTAAACTTAAAATCTGTGTAATTTTAACAGTTCTGAACGATTTGTTTTTTTTTTTCAAACGTAAATATAGGTAATAAACAGCAATATAAAAAAGTTGGTACATGCTCAAATCTACTGAGAAGCCCTTCGGGCTTCATATGATTTGATCACGTGACCAACAAACTTCATATCCCGGTGAACTTTTTAAATTGCCGTTTATTTCTTAATTGAACCACATTTTAAGTTCGTGCTATGTAACAAATAAATATTCATAGCCAATTTATACAGTGCTATTCACAAAAATATGCAGATGGCAATTTGCTGACAAAATGCACATTAAAACCATCCACTCCAATTTTTCACCTGAATCCCTCTCAAACGGAATTAGTGTAGCAGTTATGCATACGTGGGTCAAGAAAAACTTTACAAAATCTTTCCAAGACGGGGGGGGGGGGGGGATGGGGGGGGGGGGAGGGGTAAGGATAACTTTGTTTTTCCAGGGGGGCCTAAAGCTAATCTTGTGTAATTTATTATTTTAATTTTCCAGGGGTGTCTCGACCCCATCCCCGACGCTTTTCTACATCCACGCATGGTTATAAACTCTGATGACATTAATAAAAAATTCTACTAGCCATTTGCTTTACATTCTTTTCCATTCATATGTTCGATATTGTCTGGACAAGTGCAGGAAAAGCCATTGACATTATATTCTGTTGGGGTTGGAAGGCACATATGAGAGCAACCCCCATTAGAAAGTCCGCACTTGTTTGGACCTGTAAAAGAAAACAGAGTTTGCATAAATACGCAAGCAGATTAAAAAAGAAAATATTTCTTATATTTTAACATATTAGCTTACTTTGCAACTGTCTTTGTTTGTGATAAACTTTAATGTCCATTAGTGATACCAAACCAGGGACCAGTTGTCTGAATTGTTCCCCTGTGATTTTGTGGACTTTACATATGGCCTCTGATAACCAATCCGTCCAGTAAACATAGTTCTGGAAAACAAAACAAGCCGAAAATTAATCAAGGCAATGTTATATTGAATTTAATGCCCCAATGACAGGCAAAATTTAGAAAATATACATTGGAATAATTGCCTCAAAAACAGTTAAGGAAAAAGGATGAAGTATTTGTGCAGGGTTATGAAGAATTATCCTGATGTTGCTTCCATCTAGTTCAGCATTAAAAATGCTCTTCAGCTTTGCATCAATCCAGTAGAGTTTTTTATTATCATAGTCTCAGCATAATCCATTTGGCCATTTAATATTTTTGTTCACAATTGTAGTTCTGCTGTATATGTTACCATCCATTCCAATACGCTCTATTTTAGGAGGATAGCCCCAGTCAGAAAAGTACAGCCATCTATTTGATAAATAAAATCCAATTTCAATGTCATGTCTTAATTAAACACTGATTAGGAATTATCACAATGAAGAAATTTCATTAGCTAACATACCCATTTCTTGGATCTACGGCAATAGCTCTGGGTTCCTTTAAATCTGTGTCTACAAGAATCTTTCTCATAAATCCATCGACTGAAGCAACTTCGATGGTGTCTACTCCGGCGTCTGTCCAGTAAATATTTTGATAGATCCAGTCTACAGCAATTCCATAGATATAATTCAACCCAGTGCTTTTAAATGGTATCCCGGTACCATTTACGTCGCCTTTAGTACTCATATTGGCTCTAATTATAAGAAATAATAATTAAATAATAGAAAGGAAACATCCTAATTCTACATTGACACTATTTTCTAGCTTGCTCATAATATCCATCTTAAACTGTAAATATACTTTGTTTAGTTTTACTCTTACTTCATAATTCTTTTATCGGTAGTGTCTGACCAGAACACTAGTTTGTTGTTATAGTCATAGTCAACTGCGGTGGCACTTTGCAATTCACTCACGACAGTCTTCATAGTCATAACATCTAAATCAAGCTTTCTGATATCATGTCTGTTGGCAAATAACAACCAGGCCTTTTCATCTAAGTTACAAATAAGAGTAGTAGCATTTTGAGGACAACACACTGACACAAACAGAAGTACCTTGTATCAGTAATGGTTCACGTACCAACTTTGTTGGTTGCCCCAGGTTTAGAAAATGCAACCACAGGTTGCTCGAGGACTTCAGGCCGTGATTTTGTAAACCCTCGAATCCAGGTTGAATCAGTTGTCATTGTTCGTCCAGTTACTCCTAAATTGATATTTCCACAGTAAAGTATTTTACTAGTTAGTTTTCAAAGGAAGATTTATGATTTAAGTTTGAAAACATTTTATAAAACAAAAGTTCATTGCAATACTTCTGTCTTAAAAAAAATATACACATATTTCTTTATACATGTAACACATTCATTACCCCTAAATTGATATTTTCAACAGTAAAGTATTTGACTAGTTTGTTTTCAAAGAAAGATATGTGACTGAATTTTGAAAGCATTTTATAAAACAAAGTTAATTGTGTGGTAGAGTCAGGTATATGGCATTCCTACTAGCACTGGCTAATGGGTTAACCCTTTAGCTCGATCGGTAGAGTACTAGACTGGCGTGCTAGAGGACCTGGGTTCAAACCCAAGCAGATGCAATAAATGTCTCTGTTACATTTGGTGCCGACGTTGGGACCTTGGTATTCTCTGGCGGGTGAGAGAGATTGTTTCCAGAACTTTGCCCCACAGGCATTGGCACTCCAGGAAAGTCGGGACGCCTCTTTCCTTGGAGGGGGACATTGTGGTAGAGTCAGGGATATGGCATTCCTACTAGCTTTGGCTATTGGGTTAACCCTTTAGCTCGATCGGTAGAGTGCTGGACTGGCGTGCCAGAGGACCCGGGTTCAAACCCCAGCAGAGGCAATAAATGTCTCTGTTACAATTGCAACACTTCTGTCTTAAAAAAAATATGCACATATTTCTTTATAACACATTCATAAGTTTTAACATATAAAAATCACAGTGACGGATTATGGTTGATGTACAAACTTCTTATCACAATATATTAAGATTAACGTCTTCTGATGTAAAATGATATGTGAAATATTAAAAAAATGTTCAATATTTTACAAAGAAAAATGTACATAAAAGATAAAAAACAATAACGACGTTTAAGATAAACAGATGTCACGATGCAATATATACAGTCATAAGTCATGAGCGGTTTTGAAGCAGCAGGAAATTTGATAGTTATTTGATAACTTAAGACAAATCATAAACTTGTACATTTTTTCTGGCCATTATACTATTGCAACAATATTTTTTAAAGAAAATTAAATATATAGATAATTCATCATTTACCTCAATGATAAAGTAATGCTTTTTAAAGTACTATGCTGTTGAAAAATGAAAGACCACCTTATATTTGCAATAGTGAATGAGCATACTATACTATCTAAATAAATATCAGATTCTATGTAAAAATCAAAGTTTTATTGATCGGTATGAATAGTCACTAATTTCTTATAAATTATACACATAGATATGTGTAAAACCCATCAATATGATTAGTTGCTAAGGAGTACCCTTGTCATGGTTAACCAAGTTTTAAGAGCCATTAAGGCGCACAAAGCCGGTGCTAATCTCTGATTTCCCTGATGCTAATCTAATGAGAGTCATAGACTGTGGATGGGAAACAAGTTAATCGTAGGTTACACATATGTCGGTAAATTTTGCGCTGGGTAGCCTTCCACAAAGTAGATACAGTGCGTTTTCTAAGGGCACAACACACAACATTAACAGTAGCTCAGCGGGGCTCGAACTAGAGAACTCTAAGCTACTGATCTTAAACTTATGATCACTTAGCCGTAATTAATTCTTGTCATGGTCACCATGCAAAACTAAAGATGGTAAAAATGCAAATTTTATCTACAAGAATCCATATAAAAAGATTTTGCCACCTATTACAATCAATCAAATGGGAACTCGAGTTTTGTTAAATCATATTTACTTTTTCACATATATGTAGTTAGAATAAAAGTACTTATTTAATTTTATAAATCTCTAATTAGTAATTGTCGTATCACTCTAAAAATTTGCATTTCTCAACCATATTTTCTGTGTAATTCAAAAACTGGCATTTTTGTTTTAAAAAATAATTTAATCTCAAAACCCTTTATTGCTTTCGTTATTCACAATGTGTCCTCAAATAAACTTTTAAGAGTTTATTTTTACCTTAAGGCTCTTTAATCAGTGCAACTGAACCATATCGCAACATGTTTCTAAATAGTGAACTTATCACAGCAAATAATGATATAAGGTATAAAGAAAATCTTTGACCATACGTGGTTGCCGAACTTTGAATAAAATTTATCTTAAATATAATTATCTAAAGACTTGCATTACATTCCTTTAGTTTTACCTGTGCAATTCTTCGTTTGGCCAATAAAACAGCATACTAAAGGCCTGAAATAATATCGATATTCGAATTTATAAATTAAAGTATGAACCTAATATGTTTTAAAATATTGCTTATATGATATACATGAACTATGATATTCATAATATATGTATATATTTACATTTTTTTAGTCTGATTCCCTCAATTTCTTTTTTTTTATATAGAAAATGATTGTACATTGATAGTTCTGTAAAAACTGACAGGCCCATTTTATCAATTGGTTAAAACCTTTAGCAATCTAAGGAAAAACGGAATGCGGGAAAAATCATGCTGTTGTCAGACTCAAATTCCCATTGAAAACAATTTGGCTGTTTCTTTTATTTAACGTACTAATGTACATTAAAAATATTTTAGTTAATTTTTCTTACTTTTTCTGATTGCTTTACGAATTGGTTAAAAGAAAGTTGTAAATGTAAACAAAAAATGAAAAAATCTACGCAACACGCTAACGCAGTTTACGTATTTTTCTGCAATGTTGCCAGCATGAATCCCAAAAGAAAGCATTTTTTGTTTAAATAAATTAAAAATATATAGCCTCTAGAAATACTGACCTACAAGTTAAAGTCTCCTGTGCATTTACCTGTGGAAGATTGCGTAAAACATAAATCAAGACAATTACACTTGACAGCATACTTTGAAAAGAAATGTTTTTCTCCATTTGGTCTATTCAATAAAATTTCAGTCCATCAGTCCTGAAGATTATAATACTATAGGGAAATGTCTTACTTCCAAGATTAAAAATAGCGTTATTGAATGACCGTTTTCCTGAAATTCAGTAATTAACAATTTTGTCACTTCCTTCCACTTTACATCGATCTCGAAAATGTTGTGTGATTTTTCACATTTGCAAACTTACTAGTACTTAATTTGTGGACAATTTGTCGACAAAATATCTAGTAATTCTAAATGAGTTTCTTATTTTGTGAATAGCAGATTCATTAAAATTATTGTAATTATCAATTTTTTGAAGACATTATAGTGATAGAGCAGTTGCATAACTATAATTGTAACGTTGGTAACGTGGTTGCTCTTTATATCTCCAAAATGTTGATTGCAAACAAAAACCCTATCTTCCTAAACATTATGACATTTCATAATGTTATATTTACTTAGCATTTACATAAAACTAACGTTATACATATCAATTTGACACAATACATACTTTCAAAATATGTCTTTACTTTACTTTAATCAAGTCATTTCAATGATATGTAGAATTTCTGAGGAGTCAGTTTTCAGGGTATAGTCGACAGGTTATTGCAGATTATGTCGGAGTAAGATAAGGATACATAATATTTAATTCCAACACTGATTTAGCAAAATCGGTAATACAAAATCTTGTTAGACATATTGTGCTGATCCTTTTCTATGTGGACCAGTTGATTTTATATTTTGCTCAACTATCACCGTTTGTCTGTCTGTCTATCACAAGGTATTACGTCTTAAAGAACAAAACATGAACACCTTATGAATGCAAATTGAAATAAAAGTAAATCAAATTAAATCAAACAAATATAAACTTACGTGCTGAAATATTAGATGCATCATATATTATTTATTACGATAAATTGGCTTTAAAATGTATCTTGTATCATACGTTACTTTATACAAAGCGTGAATCAAGCATGGAGCATTCGTAATTGAGTAATTGTAATCGATCGAAATATTTACACTTTTTCAGGTAATCGACAGTAATCTGTAATCGAAGAAAAAAATTAAATGGTAACAGTGTTCATCAATAAATTAAGTTAAATATGTGGCTTTGGTCATGATGTTGACATTCTTGATGTAGTTGGCTGAGAAGTAGACTGAATTGCAGAGCTATCCCATTCATTGAAGGAATTGAAAGCTATTGTGACATGGAATGTTAAAAATGTACGCTTAAAGTTATAACAATATCAATAAGGTTTCAAATTTGAATAAATATTTGGTCACTGATAATTGTTGTAATCATGAGAATGAAATTGTATGAAATATCTAATAATAAGGGATAGTTGCTGAATTGTTTGATATAAATCGTAAGCAAAGTTCTTTGTTGTTTTAGCCAGCGTTATATCAAAAGTTACCGGTAAACTAGTGTCCAAGATAGAGAATATCAGTACAGCAATGAAAGCAACTATTTTATATCTTATCCTAGTTCTTTTGTACGCTTTCTATCAATGATTGAGAATGAACTGGGTTTTTTTTTTCATACAGATTCTCTCATGGATGATTCTTTGTTTTCTTGGTATTTTAATCCTCATATTTATCCTATTTTTTCTTACACGTAAGTAAAATAATATATCCTTAAAAATTACATTTTTTAATTAAAGCAGCTATAGAATATAAAAAGCATAAGATAACTATTAATATTTCTACGGTGAATGATTGCATGATAACTTATTTCTTATCTACACTGATTAGTTTATGGTTCTAGTTTATTGTCATCACAGCACAGTAGAAATCTGCAAAATTGCAAATAAACACACATTTTGAACGAAAATAAAATTTTTTATTTCAAAATAATGTCATATTAATAATTCATTTTAGTATACTTATCGTTTCAATGCTATTAAAACCTCTAATTGCTTTATCCTGACTATGTCTGCATTTCAAGTCCAAATAAAGCATAAAAGTTTGAATACTTAAAAAAAGTCCTTTTGAAAACCATGGCATTCGCCATTTTTGTCTTTGTTGACCTTCATACATGTATAATGATGTGTTTTAAATTATTTCCTCTTTCGGAGCAAAAAGGGGAAATGCGTCTGGCATTGCAATTATCTCACAAAGTGACTAATTAAGGTCTTCCGTTTCCAACGGAATACCTTATAGTGATTGTAGTGTTTCTTATTTTTTTCCCCTTTTTTTCCACAAGATTTCTCAGAGATGGCTGGATAGATTTTCTTGAAATTTTCAGGACTGATAGAGACTGATAATATATCGGTCGTCCGTTTCCTGTCCCGCAATAAAAAACATTGTTCCCTCAAAATCTCAGAATCGGCAAACACTTGAACATTTAAACTTTGGTGGATGATAGACCTATGTATGTAGATGTGTTTAAACTATTTTGTTCTGTTCGTCGTAACTTCCGGTCGTCACCGGAAGCACTTCAAAAATAATTATTTTTAATCATTAAATTCCTTTTCCATATGATAAATATGTAAGTATATATCTATACATAGGTTATATATACGATGTTATATCAACAACAAAAATCTACTACTATTTGTAGTTAGTTCGATGAAAAATAATGCACAAAAATCAAGTGTACAAGAAATATTTAATACAATTTACATTGAGCACTTCTGTTTGTCCGTTTCCTGTCCCGAGACCAATAAAAACTTATTTCGACGAGATCTCAGAAACGGTAACGACTTCAACAGCCAAACTTTGTGGAATGATAGACCTATGTATGAACATGTGTTAACACTTATTGTTTTATCCGGCGTATCTTCCGTTCGTCACAGGAAGTACACCTTATTTTGATTTTTTAAAAATAATTTGGTTATTTAGCATGGAAGTAACATTTAAGATAAAGAATTACAAATAGTAATCTACACATTGCAAAAAAAAAAAACAAAAAAAAAAAGAACACACACAAAAAAAAGTTCTTCTAGTGAGACGTCTCAAATAACTTAGACAGCCTTCTTTTTTAAAAACAAAGTACCCACAAGATCTCAAAAACTATGAGAGATCAAGACACAAAAGATATATGGATAATTGACATTTAATTGGACATGTGTTTAACTGGTTTATTTGGTCGTACGTCACTTCCGGTTTTCACTCGAAGCGTTCAAGCGATAGAATTTTTTTTAAAAACATTTTTTAAACATTTTTTTTCAACGTGATGAACAGTGTGTGAATGAACTGAAATGTTTTCTTTTGATTTCTTAAATCGATCACTTAAGTTTGTTCGTTTCCGGTCCCGAGACAAAAACCTTTTCTCAACGAGATATTATAACTAACAAAAACTTGAACATCCGAGCTTTCAGGAAAGACAAAACAATGTATGATGTTATGTTTACTATGTTCTGTATAATCCAGCGTAACTTCCGGTCGTCACAGAATGTCCTCAAAAATTGAAATTTTGTCTTTTGGATTTTGTTTATTCCTTGGGAATTCCTTTACAGTATATATAATATTCATTTTCTGTTTACAAACGAAATGTATTTTTTGTAAAGATTAATAAATGAAGAACGGAAGACCTTTTTGTTGCTATAGCAACAAGAATCTAGTTTAGAAATCCGATTGGTAAATTGATTTTATGAAAATAATCGTGTATTGGGTAGATTGTAAGAAGATATCATTGTTGAAAGCTTAATCTCTCATTTTTAGATACATGAACACTAGGAACAAAAATGTTTAAATGCTCATCTTGAATATATGCATGAGTACCTCTTCTGCGTTTTTTATTTGAGGATTGGTTTGTTATTATCACTTTGAAAGAACAAGGGACGTTATTGACCGAAATTTGCCGTGTTTCAAATATGCACAGCACCAAACATTTTAAAAAGCCTTGAATTTATCAAATCCAATGGTATATAACTTATATATGTCACTTAAACATATATATCATGAAATTTATGTTGAAAACTGTTCCATTTTTAGCAAGACGTCGAAATTTTAAACGTGACGCCGTGCATATTTACGGGAGAAGTAACTCTATCTGTGTTGTAAAACATACCGGTATCTGTGCATGAGTTTCGGGCTTGTGAACCGCAAATAACAAGTTTAAATTTGCATGCGTTTCATTTCAATTTCATCAAACTTTTGAAATTATAAGTGTTAAATACAAAATTGTATATATTTTCGCCTATATGACTTACATGTATATACTTCTGATGCATTATGCAACATTGCATCTTTTCTAATCAAGAAAATTTCTGTTGATTTGAGACTCTATTCCAAGGTGTAGTGAGTCAGTTACATGTAAATACAAGTACCTTACGGCTTCCATTGGTTATTCACTAAAGTACAGAAAGCAAAAGCTTTCATAATATTTCTGATAACAATTCTTAATTTTAAATGCATGAACAATAAACTTTCATAATATTTCTGATAACAAGTCCTAATTTTAAATGCATGAACAATAAACTCGAAGAAGGTAGGGGAAAAGGGGGAGGGGGGTCTTCGACTCTCTGAAAGTTTGATAAGCAATCTCAATTAAAAAATATCATTGGATGAAAAAGAAATGGAAATGGGAATGATTGGACTGGACTTGAAAGATGTTAAAAACAAATTAGATCTGTTCATGTTTCACAATATTGTTGGCACTCAAATCTACACTCAGAGAGAGAGAGAGAGAGAGAGAGAGAGAGAGAGAGAGAGAGAGAGAGGGGGGGTTTACACGTGTAGTTTTCTGCTTAAATAACGTAGTATGTAAACAAATCAACTTTCACACATAAAGTGTGTAAGAATCATATTATACATTAAAAATACTTTATTGTCAAGCATATTTCTATTTTCTTTGGACTTGAAAAACTTTATCATGGAAAGAGCACGATGTGCAGCTCGCAAGCTATCACGGTAGAAACTTTATTTAAATGTTTAAATTGTCTGATAAAGATGAAGTGAAAATTTTTAAGACAAGATCATGGAAGTAACTCTATGTAAGTGTTTAAAAAGTCTGATAAACCTTAAGACAAGATCATGGAAGGAACTTTATCTAAACCTTTAAAGTGTCTTATAAAGATTAAGTCAAAAACTTTAAGACAAAATCACGGAAGGAACTTTACATACCGATCCAATGATTCTACGATTCCTTCTATAAAAACTAATATACCACATGCACAGTGTAGGAACGGAAGTGTACAGTTATGGGCAGCGCTGTTTGTCGAAGCAAATACACAAATAGAAGAGGTAGCTCTGCGAACAGTCGAAGATTTTAATCAAACGAATTGATAAATGGATGGAAAAAAAACTTCCTTAACAATTCAATACGTTATGGTAAAAAACTGGCACAAATATCAACAGTTGTATTCCTTTTGCAACATGATTTTCAATGAACTTTTTGACAATCAATAATCAAGGTCACATTCCAAAATTGAAATGATTATTTTGTAGGAAATACAATCATTTATATATTACGATTGAATAGGGGATATGTGGAGGTAGATGTATACTTTAAGAGAATAATCTGATAATTTGATACCATTGCAAATAAAATTAGAAAAAATCCTCAGAATATCATGAGTTGTCATTATTTCATACTGTACTCGTAACGCAATTTTAAGCATATATTTAGAATTTTTACTTTATGCGTAGTTCTATAATTAAGCATTGGTTTGTAATGGTAAGTTAACTCAATAGAATGACCATTGTATGAATGAACTCATCACTTCAAAAAATTTCAATGATGAAAACAAATATTTTTGCTGCAGTATTTTGTAATTAATAGTTTTTTAATCGACATTGCACATCTTTTTACATAGCTGCCATATGTACACGAGTGCTATTTTGAAAACAACTATATAGGTTTTGGATTAATAAGATTTAAAAACGGAGCCCTAGCACAAATATTGGATTCAAGTATTTATATTGAAAATTGGAACTAGAAACTTTATCTATAATATACTTACAGTATACGCAATTGATATCAAAACCTTTAATATAAAAACTAGACTTAGACCCGTGCGTGCACGGGTTGACATTGCATGTGATATCGGACATTAACGTATTGTTGGCATGTACATAACCAAGCTTTAAGCCTACAATAATACTATTAATTTCACTACACTCTACCTAGTAAGAATAATCTAACTGTGTCTCGGGAGAGGCCATCACCACAGTTAAAACGCCTCCCATATACCTGTAATGTAGCAACAAATTGCAGAATCGCTCCAAAACGATTTTTTGAGAAAATTAATGAAGCTGCATTAAAAATAACAGTCAAAATTATTCATAACAAACTATTTTGAGGCTGTAAATACCTTTCATCTAAAACTTTATTTATATTAACGAAGAATTCAACACTTTTTCACAAACGTATTTTAATTACTCGCTTCGAATCTCCACACCATGATGACACTCGGAACTCTCCGGATTTTTCATATTAAATGCACTGCATTGAGTTAGAATTATCTCCCCTATTTCCTTTGATGAACAGAAGATTATAAATTCCTAATTAAACGCGAGGAATTAATATCAGCATAAAATCGCGAGAAACTCGTCTCGCGAATTCTAAAATCTCGCTTTTAATATTCCGACATATGTAAACTACATGAAACTATGATAAAATTTCGGCACTCACTATTTTATGTTCTCGCAATTTGATGGAGAATCGTTGAATCGCGGAATTAAGTACTCGCGTAAAATAAGGAATCTACAGTATTTGACAAAGCTTCAATGAAAATTTACACGTATTTGTAATATCGTTTGAGTTTCTCCATGCAAATGTGATATTGTGGAAACATAAAGTAAAAAGCCTCCCATGATTTAGCGTGAATCTAATGCGCATGCGCAAGATTGTAAAAACCAAAAAATTCCAGATGATTTCTGGGTTTTTAAAAGGACTTTTCGTTGATTATTAATTAGCGAAGCTTGATTGGGAAGATATAAAAACAAATTGGTAATCTTCAAGTACCAATGATGTTTAAAATATATAAAACAAAAGACAGTTCTCTTCCGATTTCTCGGTATTAAAGCCCAAAAACTCGATTCTATTATCTTAATATAGTGGTATAGATAACTAGATGACATCCCGCGCAAGCGCGGGAAATAATTTCACAAATCAGTGGGCTTTGGTTTTTTTTTATTTGTATACCTTTGTGTCCGATTTTTTTCTTAATTGTTTTTTTTTTACCCCTTTTAAAAAAAACGAGTCTTACAAAACGTAATTTCAGTCAACAAAAATAATATAGCTCATTGTAATGTTCGAAGCTACGCATACAGATATTCATCTGCAAATCAGACCTACCCGTACATACTTATAAGAGCTACGCGTACAGTGAGCAATATCGAGGCATGGTAACCCCCCCCCCCCCCCCCCAAAAAAAAAAAAAACAAAAAAAAAAAAAACAAAACAAAACAAAACAAAAAAAACCCCAAAATAACCCCTTCAAATTTAAAGAATGTATTGCTTCCTTCATATATGTTGTTTTTTTTTTCTGAAAGATATCGTATTGGGGAAATATTTTCAAAACAAGAAACTACACGTTTTGTGAAAGAAATGAGAAACACTTCTCTAGAAATTTTGATTCGATTTCTTATTGAATGTTTGCACTGTTTTGATCCAATAAAAATATATTCCGAAGATATATTTTAAGATTGAAATGACAAGCATTAAGATTAACTTTTTCTAGTTAACAATTAACCATATATAAATCGCGATACTGTCCCTCCAGACATTAGTTATTTACGTATTTTCCGTCTATAATGTACATTGTACGATCAAAATACTGTTCGCAGCGCTTTTTGTTCTCTCGCTTCGACAAACATCACTACCTAAAACTGTACACTTATGTTCCTACAATGTGACATGTGCATGTACATCACAAACATGCATTATAGAAAAATAAAATAAAACTAGAGCAAAGCTCGTTGCAAAGCAACGAGTGGGTTTTCCGCTAAAGTCGAGAGCAACGCTAGAAGTACGTCTAAGAAGCAGAGTTCTTTTTCTAGTAACAAAGAAACCTAAGTACAAAAAGATAAAAAAAATCGAATGATTCTTGGTACAACTTAACATAATCCGAATGTTTTTAAGTACGACTTAACCAAAAACCCATAATCATTTCAAGAACGACTTAACAAAAAAAAAACCAATGTATTTAAGTACGACTTATTTGACTTCATTTTAGGTACAAGTTTACTTTACCTTGAACTAACATCTTTTTTCTTAACCCAGAATGCAAAATTAAAATTTACGTAAAAAATCAATTTTGTTTAAAACATAATTCTGAGCAACTTTTTCTCTTCACTGCTTTTCAAAGGGTTGACCTTTCGTACTGTGTGCTCGTTGCGTCATTAATTGTCAGGAACTTATCGATGTAAAGTTTACTTTACTGTACCTCTGTGAATATTTTCTATGTAAAATTACTATGAACCAGACAACATTGAAATGGTGAACATTTCAAAGGGCCCCGCTTATGTAATTTCAGAGAATTCTGCTTTGACCTTGACCTATAACTTGAAATTTTTCCAGCTGGCATAGAACTTTTAATTCAATTTCATTCCTCCTAACATACATGCATTTTTGTTCAATCTGACCAAGATTAAGCATATTTGGAAAATAATCTACTGTCTAAAACTAATTTTAAAAAGATCTGCTATGACCTTCCAGGGCTCTACATTAACTTTTTTTCCTACTTGTCCATTCGGACAAGTGACCAAAACATTTACTTGTCCGAACTTCAACTTCACTTGTCCGAAAAATTTTCAATATTAAAGATCAAATATTGTCAACTTGAGAACTACAGTACTCTATTACTAAAATAAAATCATTTATTGATTAATACTCTAGCTATAATTAATAACCTGACTTTTTAAATGGAAACTTAAAGTGTCTTTCCTATAATTATGTACATGTATTTGTTCTATATAACATTAAACATGATTTGTCAGCTGTAGCTTTGTCATGGCAAATTACAAGACATCTTAAATTTAGCATCAGGTTTAAAAATACATGTAACTGTTATATTGATTTCTCAGCTGTTTTTTAAACTAAACATGGAATGTCATCATAGTCTATCAATGATGAATGAAACCTAAAATAAGTTACATTTCTTTCCATAATCCTTTATCTTTGCTACCTTTTCTTCCTTTCTTTTTCTTAACATATGTGTTTGGTACTTTGTAAGAACTAAGATCCACACCTTGAAAGTTGTTTGAAATTAGTGAACTTCAATCCCGATCAAGAGTAACTCAATTGCATTGCAATTTGATGTCGGGATCGAAATTCAAAATAACTAATCGATAAACTTATAACGAGACTACAGATAAACTTATCACAAAACTTTCTTTTCTTTTTTAAATGTTGGAGACTTCTTACTATAAAAAATGCACTTGTCCAGTCGGACAAGTGGCCAGCAATATTCACTTGTGCGCATATTTTTTTAACTGGTACCGGACAAGCGGACAAGCGTTAATGTCGAGCCCTGCCTTCACATTGACAGACTTGGTTCAAGGTCACTGCACGCCATTAACCAATAAACTCTGTAAAGGTAAAATATTAGCCAAATTGGGGCTAAAAGGAGAGTATATCTATGCTCTTAAAATATGGATTTTTGTGTGATCTGATATGACCTTGACTTTCATCTACAAATATCATTCGAGGTCATTGCATATATTTTGATCAAAGGCATCATGTGGGTGAAGTATGAGGCAGAATGGAGCAAAGGGAGAGAAGATATACTCCGGACAAGGATTTGTAAAAATATAATTCTGCTATGACCTTCACAGTTTCTTTTCACTGAAAATAGGTTCAAGGTCACTACACACCCTTTCACCCTTTACTCAAACGCTCTGCTTATGTGAAGTCTGAGCCAAATAAGGGTTAGTAGAAATTATATATGCTCTCAAAAAAGGATTTTTGCATGATCCGATATGATCTTCACCCTTTACCTAGAAATTTCATGCAAGGTCACTGCACATCGTTTAACCATAGAGACACTCTGTGAGTATTAGCCAGATTGGACCAAAGGGAAAAAAGATATGCCCCAGACAAGGATTTTATATATATAATTCTGCTATGACCTTAACCTTATACCTAAAAACATGGTTCAAGGTCACTGCACATCCTTCAACCAAAGGAACCCTGTGGATGAGGTATGAGCCAGATTGGGCCAAGGGGAGAGAAGCTATGCTCCTGTCAAGCCATCTCGGATGGACAGACGGACAAATTGATCACTAGAAGGCGCCCGCATAAACATGCCTTTTTATCTAATTTAAAATAGTATCCATGCTATCTGCCCATGGTGAATAGTCATCAATATTTACAATATTTAACCAAAAAATAGCTTTTAAAAATATTTGAAAAGGTAAAAATTGTAAAAACCCCAGCGGGATTCGAACTCATGACTTACAGCTTCCTAGTAACCCTCTAACCCACTGTGCTAAGGAGTTATGTGACCATTTTTGAAAAGAAACTACATGTACTTATATAATTACACTTTATTTTATTGTTTATTTCGATAAACAATACGTCACAACATGGAAGTGTCCCATATCACCTTAAACTCGGAACACCTCTGACCTAATAAGATCGCATCATTAAATACAAAGTTTGATTTAACTCTAATTTGTTTATCATCAAGAAATTGTGCATCGCTGACAAATAAAGTTTTCTTCTGTATAATGAAATACCAATTAACTGACTATTCGGACAATAGCAAGTTTATTGTCCCACTCCACAGCAACTATTTCCCTTGGCTTTGCCTCATTAAATAGTTGCTGTCTTTGGGGACAATAAACTTGCTATTGTCCTCATACCCAGTAAATACTAAATAGGCATATAATATCCCATCCACCTACATTTCATGTTATATAACCTCCCGTTTGTAACCTTCAATTTCACTGTAAAGTCAACATATCTGTCATAGCCGCAAGTTTCACAATTTATTTCTGCTTCTCATGTACTTAAAATCAGGGGCCTTAATATTGCTTACCAATTCCAACAAGAGACATCCCTCTAACTATTGATAATCATTAAAATTCATTTCATGAATCTACGCAACAATGATAAACCTTCAAGTACAGTCACTCTCAATTTTACAAAAATATTGACGGTACTTTATCCGAAACTGTTTCTTGTACCTTTAACTTAGTACACTAACATTTTTATGAAAAGACTAAGAAAGCTAATGCAATTTTGAGAAAAAGAATACCACATATTGCCAATTCCATTGAGGTTTAATAAAAATATGGCCATTTAAGTGAACCCACCATTTCCAATTTCCTTTAGTAAACACAGATTTACAGGGTTCTCCATAGTAAAACATCTTTACCTGACCTTTTAGAGGTCAACTTTTGTTCAACCACCTTTAAAAAGAAACCTTATTCAATACAACATACCCCTACATGATATAATCATGATAAAAGCTTCACATCACTTAGAAATACCCTTACATGTATACCCCCCACCCCCCAATCTTTTGATTTTCATAAAAAGTCATGGTTTGAAATGTTTTACCTAATTTTATGAAACGTGTGGCAATTTCCTTGAGTAATTTCTCACACATATGAAAACAATCATCAATGATTCTAAAATTTGATCTTTATTTGTTTATTGTATGATTTGTACCATTTTAATTAACAAATAGACAGCTGTCCTGCTTGTGATTTCTTGTTTTCATGAAAAAAGTAAGCTAACAATCATATTTAGTGAATATCTAATCTATTCTGATTTCTAGTCTCCTTCTAACCATGCTAAAACAGTAAGTTACAACCTACAAGTAAGACATCTGCCTCAAATTAAAATTAAATTCAAACACACCCAGGTAGCTGGAGACAGATCGAGTTGATTTCAATGAAAAATTTTCAAATTTGACATGTTTTTCTACTTTTTTTTATGCATATATACCTTAGAAAGGTAGAAATAGGTTGTTTCTTGTTCATTTCAAAAGTAATTATCATAGCAGATGTTATTTCAAAGTCAAATGTACATTTACATATCCTACATGTAATCTTAATGCAGACAATTAAATAGAGGGGGGGGGGGGGGGGATTTTTCAATTATGTAAACACATCTAAATATCTTTATGAAATAAAAAATAAAGGAAACATAATTGCATACTTTTATTGAAAAACAAATTTTCACAGCAATTATGAATTTCTTTATAAACAGCCTTAATTTTGTTTTCATAATTTCTTATCAAACACAAACCACAACATGGCATGATGCTTTCTTCAAGTTCCATTATTGTTTATGCATTATTAGATTTAATTTGAATTACCGGTAAATAGTCTGTAGAACACAAGGAATATGCATGTGGATAGAGGTGACAGGTTAATCTCAGGAGCTGACCCACAAGAATCAACAGGTACCGGTAAAAGCCATGTGGTAACAAGAGTCTGTTTTGAGCTGAAATAAAAAAAAAAAATAATTAGCTGTGTTTACATACATGTACTAGTAATAGCTGTGTTTACATTAACATATGCATAGTATTTCTGGAAAAAATACACTGACCATGCAGTGTAATAGGTATGACATATCCCAATACATGACATAACATTTAGGCAGTACAAGATCAAAAATTTGCATATCAAGTCATAATATAATATAAAAAAATTTTCATAGGTATAAACACTTATCAAATTGAGAGAGAGAGAGTTTGAGAGAGAGAGAGAAAGAGTTTATTACCGTACTTGTAGTGCAACAGTCAATATTTCAATTCGTAAATTACAAACGAATATTACCCACTGAACAGCGTCAAAGTACATGTACTGGTATTAGCTTCTGGTATACCATTTTTTATCAATTCTACTGTGTTTTTTTTTTTGCAAATAAATTTAGCAAGGGTTTTTGCTTATTTTCTTATAAATTACATGTTTTAAAAACAATACTATGTGTAATAAGCATAAAACATGTATGAGTAAACTTAATGAAGAATTTTTTATAAATTATTTTTCACAGAATGTGGTACATTACATGTATGTCAATCTTTATAAAACTAGCGTATATTTCGTGCGCCATAAATTGCAAGTTTTTTGTAAATATCATTTACTTGCATGATAGGTATATATGGTCTAACCAAAATTTTCTTCACAAAGCTACAGCTGTATGTACCACATATATGTTTTGTCACAAGTATACATTTAAAAAAAAACAACCCCAAATTCCAACAGTTGAAATAAACTCAACTCATTCTCTCTCTGATAAGTTCATTGTGTTTTGTGCGTGCATATCTTATTTGTCTGCTGCAACAGCAGCCAATCAGCGGTAAGCTGAATCCACAAAAAGAAAGTTTGTGTTTTAGGAGCGGGTAAATTGTTTATGCGACACTGTCAAGAAAACCACACCAAATAATAACAGGAAACATAAATATTCACTTATATGTATTGTGTTGTAAAGTAAAGGTTTTTAACACTTATTGCATCTTGCAAAACATGTGATGACCCTTAATCATCTGTCATATATCTGATATACATGTATATGTAAAAGATGGGAGAAATAACGACGGAACAAACTGGGATTCGAACCTGGCCCTCTGAATCTCTAGTCAAGTGCTCTACCAACTGAGCTACATGTATCTGGCACCGGTATTCAAACCAGTCTGACCGTCACATTCCTTCCCCCTTAAATGATCTTCACCCTCGAAGATCACCCCTGGCAGGAGTTAACCTGTTAGTTCCAGGGGTTGGTCACAACACCAATATTGTAACAGGATGGGAGGAATAATGAAGGACCAAACCGGGATTTGAACCTGGGCCCCCTGAATCTCTAGTCAGGTGCTCTACCAACTGAGCTATCTGGCACTGGTATTCAAACCGGTCTGATCATCACATATATAAAGAATTATTTTAAACAATGTTGTTCAATAAAAAATAACACGCGCAACCTTCAGTTTTTGTCTGTAATTAATCAATATTGGCGTGCGATCAGTTCTCTCCGAGTACCATTTCTCACCAGTGCATTGTTACGTCATTTTATCAACACATAAAATTATATACGAAAATATGATGTTACAGTGCACCAGCGAGAAATGGTCCTCGACGAGAACTGCTCGCAGGCCAGTACTGCCAGTAGTCAGATTAAAAAAAAAGAATAAAAAATTACATTTAAAACATTAACAAGGACAATTTAAGTACACATCATAACTGCTAAACAAGAAAAATTATGTGAACTGGTAGAATAGTACGCATAGTTCTAACTTGTAACCTACATGTACAAGTACATGTACCGGGTACCCGTTGGTCTGCTAAACCTTTCTAATGATACAATGATTGGCATCATAAAGATATTAAAGTCATGTTTTAACTGTGAAGTCTGAAGTATACAATTTTATTTACTTGAAGTTATGTCTACAGGATATTCATGACTACATTTGGAGTCTTCTGCACAAGAATATATGATATGTTTCTAATTAGACCGCATAGTTCTAACTTGTAACCTACATGTACAAGTACATGTACCGGGTACCCGTTGGTCTGCTAAACCTTTCTAATGATACAATGATTGGCATCATAAAGATATTAAAGTCATGTTTTAACTCTGAAGTCTGAAGTATACAATTTTATTTACTTGAAGTTATGTCTACAGGATATTCATGACTACATTTGGAGTCTTCTGCACAAGAATATATGATATGTTTCTAATTAGACCCTGCTTTGAATTTTGAGTTGAAAATTCACAATCTGTTATTTTTTTAAATAGATAAATTCAGTTACCCTTTCCAGTCCCCCATGAACCTCGAGCGAGTCTAAACATCCATGAAACATGTAAAAATTACACGTTAGCCTAGTAAACAAACACCCACACCATAACAAAAACAAAGGGTGATACTAAAACAAGTCCCACGGAGAAAACAAGTCCCACGTAAGTCCCACGTAAGTCCCACGGCAAATGCAGCTATATATCGATATAATTATGATTGATTATAATTAAATGTGATAAAATAATATTAATTCACACAACAAAATATTTTTATAAGCTTTTATTACGGATTTATCGACGAAAAATCAAAGATGGTGGTAAAGATAGATAACTCGTACGTAGAATTCATACGGCAGTAGAAGAAATCTGTATACCCACCGTTTATTGATGGATAATTTAAATGTTCTTTAACAAAATAAAATCAAATAGCAATAAAAAAAATGACTTTATATTCATTAAATAACACAAACTAAGTAAAAGTTGGGTAAGTAGACAACTCCTACGCAGAATGCATTCGCCCGCCGAGAAAAGAGCACACCTGTCGCTTACCTGATGGGCGATCTTAATGTTTTACTTTTATTTTCTAACTTAAAAAATGATCATATTAATATTAATAAAAAAGAATACCACATTTATTAATTAACACTCACTAAATTAGTAAAAATCATGAAAGTAAAAAAAAATTTATGCAGAATCCATAATCTAAACAACTTATTGCTACTTTTTTTCATTTTATTTATTTATTTTTTTTTGTGGTACGTTAGTCTTTTATTTCATTGTACTTAAAAATGCATAGATAAAATTATTAATTTCTTTACGCAAATTTAGAAAAAAAAAGCGCGAATGACTTAAAAATAAAGGGAAAACTCTAACACAGAATTCTTACGACTGTGGATTTAAAATGCACGCCTGCCATTTATAGTTATGTCATTTTATTTGTAAATTATTTCAGATGGCTATAAAGTTAGCATTTTGCCTTATGATTATGTTCAGAAGAGAAGTTTACTTATTACTGTGATTAATTTATTATATTACATGAAGTTGGGTGATACGAGTTTTATATAGTCCGTATATCACACCTTTTAAGTTTGACCCAGTTCTGTTCTCTCTAAGAACTGTCATGTTGTAAATTTTGAATTTACTGAGTGGGTTTAAATACAAAATTTACACATGTTGGAAATTTGTATTTACACCCACCCAGTAAATTCAAAATTTACAACATGACAGAACCATGCGTTCATTCAGGGTATTTTTGGGGGTTAGGGGGGTATTCAGGTTTGTCGGGGGAGGGGGGTCGAGGCATATTTTTGGTCATTTTACGATGAAAATTTACGAAATTTGATTTTTTTTTCCGGGGGGGGGGGGGGGGGGGGGGGGGAATTCCACCCCATCCTCCGAATCCCATCTAGATTAGCTCATGAAAAGTATGTTAGTGGTGAAAATCTTCCTAATAGTCAATGAAAAAATCTTGCATCTACTCCAAAAAAGAGAAGAAAAAAAAAGAATGATGACTAAAATAAATATTTGATGGAAGTTCATGAGTTATACTAACATATACATGTATTGTTATTAAGTTGTTATTGTCAGCAAGAACATTCTAGTCTACGGCAGCTTACCGTTCACGAGACTGTTCCACGATCGTTGGGTCTAAAGACCAACTCTGTTTTAAATGTTTTTTTTTCTACATAATGAATGAAAAATCGTGTTTCAAAAATAGAAACCAGCAGAGATCGTCATATTTTTCGAAACCCTTATGATAAAAGAGAAGGCTTTGAAAACATGTATAAATAATAGTTGTTTGCTTGTCAATTTTCAGCAAGGAATCAAGCTGTTTTCTCGAGATTTCCATTATATTCCCCCAATTTATTCGGAAACCTATGGAAATCTATACATATGTTAAAAGTAACTTTCTACTGAAATAAATGTTTTCGACTTCTTATTTTATCGAATTACTCATAACTGCTAGAATCACACAAGCGTATATGTATACAAGTATGTATATTTATAAACATGCATTTCTTTCTCTCTTTCTTTGTCTTCCCTCCTTCTTTCACTTCATCTCTTTCTCCGTCTTCTCCATCCATCTTTCTCTCTTTCTTTCTCTCTTCATGAACGGAAAAACCATAAAAACATCGAGAGAGAAAAATACTTATAAATATATATATATGTAGTTGAACCTGCGTTTAACTGTTCTAGTAAATGTATTTTTTCAATACAATTAAAATACATTTATAGAGAAAACTATCAAGCAAACGGGATTGAATGTGTAGAAAAATAAATAAATAGCTATAGGACATGCACAAAAAATCTGTGCCAATATATCAATCATTTTCAAACTGATAGACATATTTTAATATTTTTGCAGCGAGTCAGTAAGAGTTCCACTGCAATTCACATTCTAAATGTTCGAAAAGCAAATGTCATTCCGACAATTTTAATGAATCACACTGAACAGAATGAATCGAAGGTCGAGAAATGTTTTACATTTGATAAAAACAGGGACGTATATACTAAGTATATACTAAGTATATACGTCCCATATAAAAAGAAAGTCAAGAATAATGCAAGAATAATTCATGGCTGCATTACCAAATATTATTGATTTTTTAACGTATATACATGTATATTTATTGACATGTGCATATGTTTTTCATACGACAAACAATCATTCACTTCACTTTCCCTCAAACGGTTACACGCAGAGTTTTGTATAAAAAAAGAAAAGAAAAAAAAAGCGGGACCATTGTCACAATCTGAACACGAACACGAATTAATGTATCTTTTTATCTCTAAAAATCATGTACTAATTACAAAATAACTTGCTCATTATTTCCTTTACTACTTTACTGTAATATTTAGGGCTAGTGGAGGGGGGGGGCTACATGTCCAAAGATGATTGGTGATCGTTGGCTCTACCTATACACGTGTATATATACACGTGTTAGTTTCTTGTGTATTGTGTGAATTGAATGGTTTTTTGTCGCTTAAGAAACAATAGACCTTTACCTACCTGTATATTGGGAGACGACCGTGAAGCAGACCGTGTACACAACCCCACCCCATCTCTCTCTCTCTCTCTCGCTCTCTCTCTCTCTCTTTCTCTCTCTCTCTCTCTCTCTCTCTCTCTCTCTCTCTCTCTCTCTCTCTCTCTCTCTCTCAAAAGTTTTAGGTGACTAGGAAAAATAACAGTTATGAACGAGTAGATCTATGAAACGCAAAAAAGTTATGTTTCAAAATACTATGCAGTCCACTTTTATTATTTCCGTTGATAGAGCAAGGTCGCTACAAGCAACAGAATTATCAGAGTTTCTGACACCCAATTAAAACTTAATTTTTCTTTGGCTTTGTAGATGATTTTCGATCACATACTTTTCATGAGCTGAATCTAGATGGGATTCGGGGGTGGGGAGGGGGAGTTGGAGTTCCGCCCTCCGTGGAACAAATCAAATTTCTTAAATTTCCTCGATCCCCTCCCTTAACAAACCTGAATATACCCCTCAAAAATATTCTGGATGAACAGATGGTTTTTATTACATTTTAATATTAATAATAATCATGTCTACGAGGGTTATTTGACTTGTGAACGGACTATTTACATGATACTAGCGAAACTTTTCAGATTTAACTTTTATTTCTAAGAAATATGAAACGATTTGTTTGTTTTAAATGCACCATAAAAAATATACAGCTTAATTATTTGATGAATATACTTCACGAAGCATGTCAGGTTTTTTTTTAAATTTTTTATATTTTGTACACATTTTTCCTTATTAAGAAAATGTACCGTTGAAGTGCATAAAAATAAACGACATTTCATATGACATCACATTAACTTATGAGGGTCATTTTATGAAAGTTTTAAGTTGAAGAATTTCTGACCGTTTTATCGCCGAACTTGGACGAACAACGCTTGAAAAATGAGTCAAAAACTTTGACGTCTGTTATATTTATGGACATCTTGGAGCACCGGGCCGTCATTTAATTTTGTGTGCACGCAGGAAAATCTCCGATGGAGACCAAAGGGTTCTTATATGAATGCTACTATTTTTTTTATAGGAAAAAAGTTTACAACTTAAATCACAGAGGTTTAAAGATGGAAAAACTGGGTTTTTTAGCCCTTGCAGCACCCCCCCCCCCCCCCACCCCACCCATACAGCCGGGATCTTGCACTTATAGATTTCGCTTATTTACCTCATCTAAAGTCGAAACTACGTAGACAGAAATTTTTGGATCTACGATATGCCACAAAAGGCATTATACAAAAGCTTGACAAATAATGGTATGAACGTGCATTTTATAAATCGGTTAAATGTCTTAAAAAGTGTGTGGAACTGAAAGGTGTTTACTTCGAAAAAGAGTAACATGTTTGACTTTCAGTTGTTTGACGTCACCTGACTTCGTGGAAATATGAAATGTTGCTCCGTAAATCTAATTCACGCAAAGTAAAAATCACTGTATCTTTTGGGAAAAAAAATTAAATTCATATGATTTTTTGCATACTTATTTTCAAATGGTAGTCATTTAATAAAACATACGCCATCCTACAAAGTTCACAGTAATTTTGCCGTAAATCACTGTCCGCGAAGTTTTCTAACAACCCTCGTACGTACAGCTGATTAAAAAAAAAACAACTAAGTAATGAAAAAATCATATCCATTAATATAGATAAGTATTCGACAAGGGTATAGACTAGTTCTTAAATCTTTCACTGTATTATAATTTATCATAAAAGCCTCAAGTTCAAGTTCTTTATTCCAAGAGACAAATGTCTCATAGGTTATACATATGAACATATATATATTAAATAAACAGTAAGAAAAACAAAGTGTACATAATCAATTTGGATAATTCACACGGAGAGTTCGTTGCTTGTTTGCATAATATAAATATTTACCTAAATTACACAGTTCTTTAGTATTAGAGGTAGATAATAACTGTATAACTTTATAGACACTTGATTTTCGGGAGTAGTATTTTTTAAAATACTTATCCCTTAAACTACCAAGTGATGGACAAATAAGTAAAAAATGGAACTCATCTTCAATTACATTTAAGTTGCAAGATTCACATTTTCGACAATCACGTGTTAAAGCCTCAGTGACAGGCATAATAATTTTTTTTTATTAATATGACCATTTTAAAGTTAGAAAATATAAAACATTAAATTAACCCATCAGGGAAGCGGCAGGAGTGCTCTTTTCTCGGCGGGCGAATGCATTCTGCGTATGAGTTGTCTACTTACCCAACTTTTACTTAGTTTGTGTTAATTAATGAATATAAAGTCAACTTTTTACTGCTATTAGATTTTATTTTGTTGGAGAAAATTAAAATTATCCATCAATTAAACGGCGGGCATACAGATTTCTTCTGCTACCGTATGAATTCTACGTACGAGTTATCTATCTTTACCACCATCTTTGATTTTTCGTCGATAAATCCGTAATGAAAGCTTATAAAAATATTTTGTTGTGTGAATTAATATTATTTTATCACATTTAATTATAATCAATCATAATTATATCGATATATAGCCGCATTTGCCGTGGGACTTACGTGGGACTTACGTGGGACTTGTTTTCCCCGTGGGACTTGTTTTAGTATCAGCGAAAACAAACAGTGTGCACGTACTTACATGTACATCTATACTATATACTAAATTTTAACTTTAACTTTTTTAAACTTTAAAAGGAGTAAAAGCCTCACCTTCTTCAGTAACATCCACATAAATCACACACTTTAATGTCCATCTTTTCCCCTGTATTACTCGTAGCTTATCAACGGCTGATCGTCGACAGAAGTGTGGCTGTCAGAATTTCCTCGTAAACGATTCACACGAGAAAAATATCCTCCTTAAACAAATATGTAGTATTGTTCCCTGTGCATGCTCATATGTTTCACAGTAAATTGAAAATGCATTTGTACGTCGAAAGAATACACAACTTCTCTTCTGCATTACGGCTCTCTCTTTTCTACAATGCCGTTCGTTAGATTTACATTCGGCGCGCGCGCGGGGGTTACAAACAGGGGCGCCCCGACAAATAGTTGCACATAGAACGTTAAAATAATGTGTGTTCATTGAATTCATAAATGATATAAATGAAAAAAATGAAATTGAATCACAACTATTTATCTAAGACGCAACACAACGTAATGCAGTATATGCCTGGGCCTTAAAGTGGCATTTGTTCGCTTGTGTGTCTATGTAGACAAATTAACTCGTTCATGTAACGTTACGATTCACACATATTTGTTTTATGAAATTTGAAAAAAATAGGGCACAGAACTTTTTAAATTTGATACCAAATGACATTATTTAATATATTAACAATAACTGAATTAATTTTTTTTCATAAAATGATAACGATTTTTGCTATCAGAAAAATACGTGTATGAGCTGCTGACCCCTAATTATAGGGGCCAGCCCTTTTTCCTTAATTTTAAATGAAAGCTCTCGTTATTCTAAACAACTTTTGTTCTATATGTATTAACAAAATATTTTTAGTTTAAAGGTTATAATACAAAAAGCAACAAAATTTCAGCCCCGAAAAAATCTTAAACTTTGGCGACAAATAGCTCAAAAACTAACAAAGAAATTACCAAAATTTTCATGCCAGCAAAACTATAAAATGTTACCGACAATTTCGCCAAATTTCATGCATCTATCATCTGTAGTTCCCGAGATCAACTCTGGACAAAAGACCCCCCAATTTTCAATTAAAGGGCAATAACTCATAACCGGAAGTAAAATTATAATTTGAAAAAAACGTCTAGAGATATTAATATCATCTACATACCCTGAAAGTTTCATAGCAATCAGACAAAAAATGTTCGAGAAATCTCGTGCACAAAATTTGCGGGAAAAAAAAAAAAAAAAATAACTAGAGCAAAGCTCGTTGCAAAGCAACGAGTGGGTTTTCCGCTAAGGTCGAAGGCAACGCTAGAAGTACGTCTAAGATGCAGCGTTCTTAATCTAGTAACAAAGAAACCTAAGTACAAAAAGATAAAAAAAAAATCGAATGATTCTTGGTACAACTTAACATAATCCGAATGATTTTAAGTACGACTTAACCAAAAACCCTTAACCATTTCAAGAACGACTTAACAAAAAAAACAATGTGTTTAAGTACGACTTAACAAATTTGACTTCATTTTAGGTACAAGATAACTTTACCTTGAACTAACATCTTTTTTCTTAACCCAGAATGCAAAATTAAAATTTACGTAAAAAATCAATTTTGTTTAAAACATAATTCTGAGCAACTTTTCCTCTTCACTGCTTTTCAAAGGGTTGACCTTTCGTACTGTGTGCTCGTTGCGTCATTATTTGTCAGAAACTTATCGATGTAAAGTTTACTTTACTGTACCTCTGTGAATATTTTCTATGTAAAATTACTATGAACCAGACAACATTGAAATGGTGAACATTTCAAAGGGCCCCGCTTATGTTATTTCAGAGAATTCAGCTTTGACCTTGACCTTTAACTTGAAATTTTTCCAGCTGGCATAGAACTTTTAATTCAATTTCATTCCCCCTAACATACATGCATTTTTGTTCAATCTGACCAAGATTAAGCATATTTGGAAAATAATCTACAGTCTAAAACTAATTTTAAAAAGATCTGCTATGACCTTCACATTGACAGACTTGGTTCAATGTCACTGCACGCCATTAACCAATAAACTCTGTAAAGGTAAAATATTAGCCAAATAGGGGCTAAAAGGAGAGTATATCTATGCTCTTAAAATATGGATTTTAGTGTGATCTGATATGACCTTGACTCTTCATCTACAAATATCATTCGAGGTCATTGCATATATTTTGATCAAAGGCATCATATGGGTGAAGTATGAGGCTGAATGGAGCAAAGGGAGAGAAGATATACCCGGACAAGGATTTTTAAAAATATAATTCTGCTACGACCTTTACAGTTTCTTTTCACTGAAAATAGGTTCAAGGTCACTACACACCCTTTCACCCTTTACTCAAAAGCTCTGCTTATGTGAAGTCTGAGCCAAATAGGGGTTAGTAGAAATTATATATGCTCTCAAAAAAGGATTTTTGCATGATCCGATATGATCTTCACCCGTTACCTAGAAATTTCATGCAAGGTCACTGCACATCGTTTAACCATAGAGACACTCTGTGAGTATTAGCCAGATTGGACCAAAGGGAAAAAAGATATGCCCCAGACAAGGATTTTATATATATAATTCTGCTATGACCTTAACCTTATACCTAAAAACATGGTTCAAGGTCACTGTGCATCCTTCACCCAAAGGAACCCTGTGGATGAGGTATGAGCCAGATTGGGCCAAGGGGAGAGAAGCTATGCTTCAGTCAAGCAATCTTGGATGGACAGACGGACAAATTGATCACTAGAAGGCGCCCGCATAAACATGCCTTTTTATCTAATTTAAAATAGTATCCATGCTATCTGCCCATGGTGAATAGTCATCAAAACCATTCATCAGCAGAATTTGATTTCCCTCCTTTTTAAGGTGGTATGGGACATCTGTCGATATTAATGTGGATTAAAGTACTATATAATTGAAAAATTTTCACCGGTTTAGAATTTTCAAATTTTACAATATTTAACCAAAAAATAGCTTTTAAAAATATTTGAAAATGTAAATATTGTAAAAAACCCAGCGGGATTCGAACTCATGCCTTACAGGTTCCTAGTAAACCCTCTAACCCACTGCGTTAAGGAGTTAGGTGACCATTTTTGAAAAGAAACTACATGTACTTATATAATTACACTTTATTTTATTGTTTATTTCGATAAACAATACGTCACAACATGGAAGTGTCCCATATCACCTTAAACTCGGAACACCTCTGACCTAATAAGATCGCCGCATTAAATACAAAGTTTGATTTAACTCTAATTTGTTTATCATCAAGAAATTCTGCATCGCTGACAAATAAAGTTTTCTTCTGTATAATGAAATACCAATTAACTGACTATTCGGACAATAGCAAGTTTATTGTCCCACTCCACAGCAACTATTTCCCTTGGCTTTGCCTCATTAAATAGTTGCTGTCTTGGGGGACAATAAACTTGCTATTGTCCTCATACCCAGTAAATACTAAATAGGCATATAATATCCCATCCACCTACATTTCATGTTATATAACCTCCCGTTTGTAACCTTCAATTTCACTGTAAAGTCAACACATCTGTCATAGCCGCAAGTTTCACAATTTATTTCTGCTTCTCATGTACTTAGGGGCCTTAATATTGCTTACCAATTCCAACAAGAGACATCCCTCTAACTATTGGTAATCATTAAAATTCATTTCATGAATCTACGCAACAATGATAAACCTTCAAGTACAGTCACTCTCAATTTTACAAAAATATTGACGGTACTTTATCCGAAACTGTTTCTTGTATCTTTAACTTAGTACACTAACATTTTTATGAAAAGACGGTTTGTCTTAGAATAAGAAAGCTAATGCAATTCTGAGAAAAAGAATACCACATATTGCCAATTCCATTGAGGTTTAATAAAAATATGGCCATTTAAGTGAACCCACCATTTCCAATTTCCTTTAGTAAACACAGATTTACAGGGTTCTCCATAGTAAAACATCTTTATCTGACCTTTTAGAGGTCAACTTTTGTTCAACCACCTTTAAAAAGAAACCTTATTCAATACAACATATGCCTACTTGATATAATCATGATAAAAGCTTCACATCACTTAGAAATACCCTTACATGTATACCCCCCACCCCCCAATCTTTTGATTTTTATAAAAAGTCATGGTTTGAAATGTTTTACCTAATTTTATGAAACATGTGGCAATTTCCTTGAGTCATTTCTCACACATATTTGAAAACAATCATCAATGATTCTAAAATGTGATCTTTATTTGTTTATTGTATGATTTGTACCATTTTAATTAACAAATAGACAGCTGTCCTGCTTGTGATTTCTTGTTTTCATGAAAAAAGTAAGCTAACAATCATATTTAGTGAATATCTAATCTGTTCTGATTTCTAGTCTTCTTCTAACCATGCTAAAACAGTAAGTTACAACCTACAAGTTAGACATCTGCCTTAAATTAGAATTAAATACAAACACACCCAGGTAGCTGGAGACAGAGTTGATTTCAATGAAAAATGTTCAAATTTGACATGTTTTTCTACTTTTTTATGCATATATACCTTAGAAAGGTAGAAATAGGTTGTTTCTTGTTCAATTCAAAAGTAATTATCATAGCAGATGTTATTTCAAAGTCAAATGTACATTTACATATCCTACATGTAATCTTAATGCAGACAATTAAATAGAGGGGGGGGGGGGGGTTTCAATTATGTAAACACATCTAAATATCTTTATGAAATAAAAAATAAAGGAAACATAATTGTATACTTTTATTGAAAAACAAATTTTCACAGCAATTATGAATTTCTTTAAACAGCCTTAATTTTGTTTTCATAATTTCTTATCAAACACAAACCACAACATGGCATGATGCTTTCTTCAAGTTCCATTATTGTTCATGCATTATCGGATTTAATTTGAATTACCAGTAAATAGTCTGTAGAACACAAGGAATATGCATGTGGATAGAGGTGACAGGTTAATCTCAGGAGCTGACCCACAAGAATCAACAGGTACCGGTAAAAGCCATGTGGTAACAAGAGTCTGTTTTGAGCTGAAATAAATAAAAAAAATAATTAGCTGTGTTTACATACATGTACTAGTAATAGCTGTGTTTACATTAACATATGCATAGTATTTCTGTAAAAAATACACTGACCATGCAGTGTAATAAGTATGACATATCCCAATACATGACATAACATTTAGGCAGTACAAAATCAAAAATGTGCATATCAAGTCATAATATAATATTAAAAAATGTTCATAGGTATAAACACTTATCAAATTGAGAAAAAGAGAGAGTTTGAGAGAGAGAGAGAGTTTATTACCATACTTGTAGTGCAACAGTCAATATTTCAATTCGTAAATTACAAACGAATATTACCCACCGAACAGCGTCAAAGTACATGTACTGGTATTAGCTTCTGGTATACCATTTTTTATCAATTATACTGTGTATTTTTTGTTTGCAAATAAATTTAGCGAGGGTTTTTGTTTATTTTCTTATAAATTACATGTTTTATAAACAATACTACGTGTAATAAGCATAAAACATGTATGAGTAAACTTAATGAAGAATTTTTAATAGATTATTTTTCAAAGAATGTGGTACATTACATGTATGTCAATCTTTATAAAACTAGCGTATATTTCGTGCGCCATAAATTGTTCTAAGTTTTTTGTAAATATCATTTACTTGCATGATAGGTATATATGGTCTAACCAAAATTTTCTTCATAAAGCTACAGCTGTATGTACCACATATATGTTTTGTCACAAGTATACATTTTAAAAAAAAAATACCCAAATTCCAACAGTTTAAATAAACTCAACTCATTCTCTGATAAGTTCATTGTGTTTTGTGCGTGCATATCTTATTTGTCTGCTGCAACAGCAGCCAATCAGCGGTAAGCTGAATCCACAAAAAGAAAGTTTGTGTTTTAGGAGCGGGTAAATTGTTTATGCGACACTGTCAAGAAAACCACACCAAATAATAACAAGAAACATAAATATTAACTTAAATGTATTTTGTTGTAAAGTAAAGGTTTTTAACACTTATTGCATCTTGCAAAACATGTGATGACCTTAATCATCTGTCATATATCTGATATACATGTATATGTAAAAGATGGGAGAAATAACGACGGAACAAAGTGGGATTCGAACCTGGCCCTCTGAATCTCTAGTCAAGTGCTCTACCAACTGAGCTACATGTATCTGGCACCGGTATTCAAACCAGTCTGACCGTCACATTCCTCCCCCTTAAATGATCTTCACCCTCGAAGATCATCCCTGGCAGGATCGAGTTAACCTGTTAGTTCCAGGGGTTGGTCACAACACCAATATTGTAACAGGATGGGAGAAATAATGAAGGGATTTGAACCTGGGCCCCCTGAATCTCTAGTCAGGTGCTTTACCAACTGAGCTATCTGGCACTGGTATTCAAACCGGTCTGATCGTCACATATATAAAGAATTATTTTAAACAATGTTGTTCAATTAAAAATAACACCTGCAACCTTCAGTTTTTGTCTGTAATTAATCAATATTGGCGTGCGATCAGTTCTCGCCGAGTACCATTTCTCACCAGTGCATTGTTACGTCATTTTATCAACACATCAAATTATATACGAAAATATGATGTAACAGTGCACCAGCGAGAAATGGTCCTCGGCGAGAACTGCTCGCACGCCAGTACTGCCAGTAGTCAGATTAAAAAAAGAGAATAAAAAATTACATTTAAAACATTAACAAGGACAATTTAAGTACACATCATAACTGCTAAACAAGAAAAATTATGTGAACTGGTAGAATGGTAGGCATAGTTCTAACTTGTAACCTACATGTACAAGTACATGTACCGGGTACCCATTGGTCTGCTATACCTCTTTAATGATACAATGATCGGCATCATAAAGATATTAAAGTCATGTTTTAACTCTGAAGTCTGAAGTATACAATTTTATTTACTTGAAGATATGTCTACAGGGTATTCATGACTACATTTGGAGTCCTCTGCACAAGAATATATGATATGTTTCTAATAAGACCCTGCTTTGAATTTTGAGTTGAAAATTCACAATCTGTTATTTTTTTAAATAGATAAATTCAGTTACCCTTTCCAGTCCCCCATGAACCTCGAGCGAGTCTATAAACCCATGAAACATGTAAAAATTACACGTTAGTAAACAAACACCCACACCATAACAAAAACATCTAACAGTGTGCACGTACTTACATGTACATCTATACTATATACTAAATTTTACCCAGTTAACAAGAAACTTTAAAAGGAGTAAAAGCCTCACCTTCTTCAGTAACATCCACATAAATCACACACTTTAATGTCCATCTTTTCTCCTTTATTACTCGTAGCTTATCAACGGCTGATCGTCGACAGAAGTGTGGCTGTCAGAATTTCCTCGTAAACGATTCACACGAGAAAAATATCCCCCTTAAACAAATATGTAGAATTGTTCCCTGTGCATGTTCATATGTTTCACAGCAAATTGAAAATGCATGTGTACACCGAAAGAATACACAACTTCTCTTCTGCATTGCGGCTCTCTCTTTTCTACAATGCCGTTCGTTACTGTTTACATTCGGCGCGCGCGCGGGGGTCACAAACAGGGGCGCCCCGACAAATAGTTGCACATAGAACGTTTAAATAATGTGTGTTCATTGAATTCATAAATGATATAGATGAAAAAAATGAAATTGAATCACAACTATTTATCTAAGACGCAACACAACGTAATGCAGTAAATGCCTGGGCCTTAATGTGGCATTTGTTCGCGTGTGTGTCTATGTAGACATATTAACTCGTTCATGTACGATTCTCACATATTTGTTTTATGAAATTTGAAAAAAAAATATAGGACAGAACTTGTTTAATTTGATACCAAATGACATTATTTAATATATTAACAATAACTAAATTAATTTTTTTTCATAAAATGATAACGATTTTTGCTATCAGAAAAATACGTGTATGAGCTGCTGACCCCTAATTATAGGGGCCAGCCCTTTTTTCTTAATTTTAAATGAAAGCTCTCGTTATTCTAAACAACTTTTGTTCTATATGTATTAACAAAATATTTTTAGTTTAAAGGTTATAATACAAAAAGCAACAAAATTTCAGCCCCGAAAAAATCTTAAACTTTGGCGACAAATAGCTCAAAAACTAACAAAGAAATTACCAAAATTTTCATGCCAGCAAAATTATAAAATGTTACCGACAATTTCGCCAAATTTCATGCATCTATCATCTGTAGTTCCCGAGATCAACTCTGGACAAAAGACCCCCCAATTTTCAAATAAAGGGCAATAACTCATAACCGGAAGTGAATTTTAAAAATTTGAAAAAAACGTCTAGAGATATTAATATCATCTACATACCCTGAAAGTTTCATAGCAATCAGACAAAAAATGTTCAAGAAATCTCGTGCACAAAATTTGCGGGAAAAAAAAAAAATAATAATAAGAAACAGTAGAATAACAGAAGGGTTTTCCGTTGAAAAACGGAAAACCCTAATAAGAAACAGTAGAATAACAGAAGGGTTTTCCGTTGAAAAACGGAAAACCCTAATAACACAAAGATAAAACTATATTTTTCTTTTTGAGAAAGTACAATTGTTTCATCAGCCCATAGATTTGATTTCGTTGAAAAGAGTTCGTGAGAAAATATTACGGGATACAATATATGTTTTACCGTTATAATTCTACGCGCTATTTAAATTGATCAGACTACTTCGTATACGATCTTATAGTTACGAAGTGACTTAAACATGATTCAAAAAAGAAATTATTAGTGTTTTGATTAAGCCTTTCAATATGTCGGCGATATCCACCGGAACAATTGTACGATGGTCAATCAAAAAATGCGAAGACAATGTGGCTGTCTATCATATATTTTTCATGAAAGTCATACTTAACAGTCTACCAAATTTAGTAATGATATAACGTTAAGTAACATAGCTATGACAAAAGTCTTCGTATTTTTTTATTGACCCTCGTATAGGTTTAAACGTTGTTTGTCTTGTAAGTTGCTGTTGTTGTTGTTTTCTATTTTTCCCCGTTAGTTTCTCTATAATTAGTAAATTAATACATAGTCAAGTTTGTTAAAAAGAACTAAATAAAACCAAAAAGTATTGTTCTTGAATCCTCCATATTTTTTTTTACATATATATGTATACACCGGGTGTTACACATTGTTGAGCCGTGTCGCACCGTCCGTGTTCGTAAGCTGTACTGTATGCATGATTTAAGAATCAGTCGAACAATATTTAGGGCAAAATAGTAACTTATCAATTTTAAATGCATTCTACTAATCAGCTTCTCACTCAGCGTCGATAGCGTTGTTGACGTCGATAACAATAGATAAAAATGTTATTGACACCAATAAGATATAATTTTTTGTATTCATTTTCTTGAAAATTCATATTGTTCACACGTGACAACCAACACCATTTTAAGTGTATGAATAAATGATGAAATCATGAGCCGGCACGTAAACTATAAAAGTGGTTGTCGCATGTGAAAGTGTCTAATTTTAACGAAAACTACTCATAAAACATCAAATTGTTACGCATTTAAACGAGCATTCCATGTTTAGCGCACATTAGTGACGTCATAATGAAAAATGACGTCATTTTAGTGCCTGTAGGATTTCGCTAATAACATTAATAGTACAATGTACAACTTCAATAACGCAGACAAAGACGTTGAAAGAATTGTAAATTTTGCGGCCAAATCATGCCAATACTGTATCTTGTTCTTTCATTATCAATTAGGTATTTTAGGGCAATATTGAAAATAACAAAACCAGAACACTGTATATGTGTGTATACGTGTGTGTTGGTGAGGGAGACATTAATACCTTGTGCGAGAACACTATGTATGTGTGTAAAGGAGGGTCGGAGGGCATGAATAGCCAATGTTCACAAAACATTCGACCATAGGACTTTTAATTCTTTTCAAAAAATGAATGATAAATACAATGGAATTGATATGATAAAATTTTTACCTTCTACATGTGCTACGATTATGTGGACGATCTCACGATCCATTCTATGTATCCGATGAAACCATCTCACAACAAATAAATCTAAATGAACTATATTTATAGAAAATCGATAGTTCACAATGGTTTTAAAGAGACCCGTGCCAAATAAACAATGTCGCCTTTCTCCAGAAAAAAAGTTAAGACTTTTTTCCTCATATTTTTATTGCGACAACAATTTCATATAAGCAGTATTGCATATTTATAATACTAATTGGATATTTTATTAAATTGATATTTATTTGCGATTTAGATGCCTTTGTTTCCTTGAGCTTGCTATCAAACAAGATGTTGAACTCAATGGTTAACTGTAACTAAGAGTGTACATGTATGCCCAGGGTTGGAAATATTACATAAAACCATGTATTTCTTAGATGTATAATTATACAATAATTTTTTAAAAAGTTTGACATTGAATCAAAGTCAGTTGCTTGAATCAAACATTGTTTATAACACAATTCGATACTATTTGTACGGCTGTAAACGAATAATTGATTATTTGCCTTTTTGAAAAATGAACCAGATTATAATTTGAACATAAAATGAAAATAACTCTTAATTTGAAATTCAGATAATGATACTGAAGTTATCTTTCCCAGTAAAATCCGAACTTCATGTAGATACTCATTGATAAATTCTCATTTAAAGCAATACTCAACTCCGAATTTGATAGAAGGAAGTTTCTGATTAGGGAAACAGTAAATTGTACTCGCTTTGAAGTACCATTTATTTATTGCTGTAACACATCCAACATTCCAAAAGATCTTTTTGTCAACATGTAATTAACCCGTGTTCTTTAATCAATTACTTATCGATTGCAAACCGATGAGTAATGATTGTTTATAATCATGAAGGTGACAAATCATACACCGATTAAACGGGTCGTGTTCCTGGAATAAACCATATTTTGTCAAGAACATTGATCTCATATTACATGTAACAATGCTTACATGGTACAATTATAACATCTACATGTAGTTATTAGTCAAACGACGCATATTTATCGTAAGGTCACCGAGAAATACCTTTTAATTAAAAAAAAGTTGTTTACAAGAATGCAGATGAATTATTAAACTACTTTTTTATTAGTCAATAAACTGTTCACAGAGTTCTTAATTTGATACTAAATATGTTATGCAAGCGATGCATCATTTGCATAACATGTTTAATAAACAGTCAAAAAATAAATTGAATTTCAGATCTTATACATGTATTATTTATCTTTAAGTTAAAGCAATAATAGCTGTAATTTTCATGTCGAAATTTCTTTTTGAAAGTGATATTTTCTTGTAAAATGACATAAAATATCATGGCTTTTAATTTCTGTTATCCATATTTTTGTGGGAAAATCCGTTAAAAGCCTTAATTGGAACAACATGAAATTATTCTCGTCCTGTACAAAAATTGATTTGCTATACATCCTTTAGAAAAGAAATCTCTCTTTTGACAGAAATCAATGATTTATTTAAATCTTATTAATCATAAAGGTTCAAGTTACATGCAGACTTGTAATACTAGCAGGTTTATGCACCAATTTGAAAATAAAATTATAAAAAATACAGCTCATATTGATCAACATGAGTGTCTATCCTCACAAAGAAAAGAACAAAGAGGATTTAGGTGATGTAGACAAAATCACACGTTGCCATACGTTCTACACGTTAAACAACTATAGACAGGTCAATATATGTCTACATATATACAATTAAACAATATATATAAGTTGTTGAAGATGTCTAGCTTGTTCAATTCAAGAGGTAAGGTGTAGTTTGTTTTTATATGTCTGTTTGTAGACGATACGAAACAGTCTCTAAAATAAAATCAATATATGAATATATAAAAATCAGCCTTGATACATGATATTTGCCTCTTTTTGTGTTTTTCTTTTATACGTTCTGTTTTGTTATCACCAGTACAGATATACCGATGATGACCAAAAGAAGAAATCCAAATACAGAGAAACAAATCAGCATTGCTGTCTTCCTTGAATTCATACAAGTCCATTGGAATACGTTACATTCTTCTGCTGTAACTGCCAATATAATTTGGTATACATTATTGATAAGGCTAATAGTTGTAATAAAATCTGCAGAGTAAATACACGCTGTTTTATATGTAATTTTGCTGAACATATATTTTGCATTAAACGAGAAACAAGATAAACAATATGTTTTATAAAACAAAGCACAAAATAGGATATTTTTTTTCTAAATATGGTATTGAAAGCATATATATGTACACAGACCGATATGCATGATATCTAATATAAAGCGTCAATAATTATGATTAATGTAATACCTTCCAATCATAAAACATTTATGTTATAAAATTCATAAATTTTTACGATGATCTTTTTTTTGGTTCGCAAATTTCATAAACATTAAATTTTAATTAACTTCTCGCTATTAAAATATAATTATGGGGTTACATCATAGAGTCATATCCTCTTGTTTATTGATGATATAAAATTATAAAACGTGTACATGCTTGTACTTGATATAACGTGTATATTTGTATGCAATAGAACCAGATTAACTTACTATTAAAATAAATATTTTACCCCCATTTGATGTCTCGTTGACCTTTGATTCATTCCGACCATTAGTCGCATTATGACCATTAGTCGAATTCCTACCATTTGTCACAGTACGACCAATAGTCACATTCCATACAAGTGGCACTGCATTGGTTTTTACATTGAATGTAAGACCTGATAAAAATACTTGTGTATTTATTTAAATCCATCATTCAAGCAATTTATTATTCTCATAGAAAAGGTCACAAACAACAGAAGATTTGCATTCAGAGTTAAAAAGTGGTCCTTAATGTTTTTTCTTCTTCAAGTTTTACCCGTTTTTGGATGTTTGCTGTCATATGATGGATCATTCGAAGCATTTGTAGTTCTTTTATCCAGAGAATACGTGCTATCAACAGATGACATCGGAAATTCAGCTGAAAATATCAGATGTGTTGTATTTACCAAGTGGGTCGACGATGACACAGATTTGAAGATTTTCCAATTATAGTATTTAAACATGAATATTTGTGATCAATTGAGTTAAGTTAACTATTTTCATTTGTGCAGTTGATTTTTTTTTTTATCTCCTTTCATACAGAAAACAATGTTGGATGAATACACTGGATGCTTGCAATAAATTGGTGAATTTAAATACTAATATTTTTCTATTTACACTTACTAGATTTTTTAGAAGCAATAAGGAATGATTTTGTTGCTGAAAAAAAGAAAATCCAAATCAGACATTATATATATACAGTACCGATCAGACCCAACCTAACACCAGATCTAGAGTAAACCCCAACTAAACCCCGGGTTTACTTTCTGGGTTTACTTTGGGTTTACTTTTTTGAAAATTTGGGTCCACTCGGGGTTTACTTTGGGTTTACTCGAGCATTGCTTTGGATTCAACTATACGCACTGAAGTGTGAAGCAGACCTGTATTTTATCTATCATCCTACTGCCTGTAATTCCCGCCCCTTGTTTATTCCGAATACACATGTAACGTCTGCTTTCAGGGTATTCTTCTGATCGGGGTTTACTCTCTGTGTCCACTCTGGGTTTACTTGGGGTTTACTCTGGGTTTACTCTGGGTCCACTCTAGTAAACCCAGAGTAAACCCAGACAGTAAACCCAGGGTTTAGTTGGGGTTTACTTTCTGTTAGGTTGGGTCTCATCGGTACTATATATATATATATATATATATATATATATATATATATATATATATATATATATATACATATATATATATATATATATATATATATATATATATATATATATATATATATATAAACACACATTTACATTAATTCAAGGAAATAAATGCTAAAGAATATAGATGCTAAAATCCGTTTCCTACTCTGGGGTAGCTGTTTGGTATATGACTCATTTTGTAGAAAAGGTTTTGTTACATGTCCCGAGAGTAACACTTTAGCAGTAACACGTGTCTGTATATCTGAAAAAAATATATCGATATAAAATTCCCCTCCAAAGTTACACCGACAGATTTAGCGAAAAATAATGCCTTAGATACAAAAGCGTGCAAAACAAAAGAACAAATTGAAAGAGGCCATCGGGCCACATTGCTCACCCCACTATAAGCAAGAAATATCAGCAGTGTGTTCAGCTGTTTCATACAATGATTAGAATTATCAGAATGCAGTGATACAATATTTGTGAGTTCTACAAAGTCAATAATGTCCGACATAAAGAGCTAAGAAAAGTGAACATAAGAACATACAAATAGACAGACGCTAGACAACAGGTTATCAGAAAAGCTGGTTCAAACCTTTCCCTTCAGAAAGCTAAAAATATACTTTTACATCCTGTGTTATGATCACACTGTTGTTGTTCACATTCACACTTTGACTGACAATTCACCCCGTAGTTTGGAAAGCGGCACGGAAAAATACATCGAGGTCCAAAATATCCTTTTTTACACTCTATTTCAATTAGAAAATAAACACACACAGTAAGAAGATTTGATAAGTGTATTGACCTGATATTTGTGTGACAATATTATTTACCACTCATAGCAATAAAAAAGACACATGCCTTATATTCAAATTACTAAATACGTATTAAATTCCTTGTGGTTTTACCTGCGCAATTTCGGTTACTTTTACAACATTTTTGAGGCCTACAAAAAAACTATCACCATTAAACGTTTATTAAACAAAATTATAGTAGTTTAAAAAAGAATCTCCTTTTGCCATATTTTACATGTAACTACTACTAATACTGACCTACAAGTTGTAGTATCCCGTGCATTTACCAGTAGGAGATTGGGACAACACGACACCAAGACAAGTGTACACAGCAGTGACCTTTTTAAAGAAACCATTATTCTCCATTTAGTCATGTATCAAAACTCTACTTTTTCAATCCTCACGAACATTTTACATAAGGAAGATACCTAGCTTTTTTTTTAAGAATACGATGGTATAATTGTTTTCCTTGTATATTTCACTTAATTATATCACCTCTTCAATAAAGTTACATCAAACTTAATTAATGTGTGTCTGTCAAATTAACTACATTGCACGTCTAACAGATGCAGACCTACGGAAATGTGTTTCGCTGATTTTTATTCTTGATCATTGGTAATTAATTTACTGCAAAACATAGAACATTAACTATGATTCAATAAGCAAAACATACATTAGTTTTGAAATTAATGATATTTGACAAATGTTGATAATCGATATACTACATGTAAGTATATTTGATAACTTAAATATTTTTTTTTAAATTTTGCTCATAACTATGTGTACACATATTTAGCGATGGGTTTGCCGTCTGCAACAAGCTGAGTTAGAGGCCAACAAATAATGAAAATTACTGTATTTAATGAAAATGGTTATCCTTTAGCAGCTTCAAAACAGTAAGTTTGCATTTCAGATATTGCTGATTTTGTTTAAAACGTTTCACAAATCACGCATAATCTTACAACTATTGAGTGAAAATATATACCTGTATATTCCCAAAGAGAAAGTAGTTTTGGAAAAGAGTTTGAATGTTGATTTATTTTTCCACTACCTTGATTCAAGTGTTCTCTTCCTTATTTTCTATAATGGTCCAAATTAGTAAAGGTTTATTGACTATTTCTTTTATCTTTTTGAAAGATTAAACTGCAATTACCTCCAACTTTTGACGCTCACTGTGTGGCAGCAAACAAATAACTCTTTCATGCAGACTATTGCAAAGCTTTTATTCCAAAAAAAATTATTAACTATAATATTTGTTCGCTACTGATCCAGAGAAAAAATTACAAGTAGTTTTTATGCCAAAAAAAGTTTATTAACTATGATATTTGTTCGCTACTGATCCAGACAAAAATTACAAGTAGTTTTTATTCCAAAAAAAATTATTAACTATAATATTTGTTCGCTACTGATCCAGACTAAAATTACAAGTAGAATTATATTTTTAAAAAAAATTAATTACAGGGTTGCTGATTATAAATGAAATATTTAGAATTAAAAACAGGATGCTGTCATGTAGTCAGAGTATACTTATATCAAAGGGCAGTCAGAAATCTTATAAGTTAATCGGAGGAGCTTCAATCATCTGACTTTTTATAAAAGAGTCACTCGGTTAGTCAGTGTATAACACTGGGAATCAACGGCACAGGGTACACAGGGAATAATATAATATATGTAAATTTCGAGAATTTTATAACTTAATAATATTTTGCTGTTGTAATGCCGATTATAGAACAAACTTGTAATATGTAACTCTTTAGTCGGTGTTAAGGCCTAGTAAATGTAAGTCTGTTGCTTATGTGTGTTTTGTTTTGGATACATTACAATGATTTAAATCTGATATTATGAAAAGTTTGAACTTTTTGACAATCAAAAACATCATATTGTCAATATTTTAATTCAATTTATGCAATTATATGTAAAAAAAAAAATTGACGTTATTTTAATGTGGGTTTGTTTAGAAACCAACACAAAATGAATTCAAATGTATGAAGCGTTGTTCATTTATAATCAATTTACAGAATAATGTGCGTGTATCACACTTGAGCTTTTACTTGGATATAAAAGCAGGTAGGTTCAATATCAATTCTATCAAAACGCACTTGTGCTCTATGGAGTTTGTCACGAGACCAACCCGTATTTATATACATGTATCAAGCAACCAAAACCTAATTTCTTACATTAAATTTATTGCACTTCTAATTTATTTGCGTTTCATTTCATGATATGTTCTGCTTCGCTATGACCAGCACAGAAATACCAATGATTCCAAAGATGAGAGTCCCAAAAACACAGAAACAAATCAACATTGCTATATTCCTCTGATTCATGCATGTCCATAGGAAAGCATGGCATTGAGTTCCTGACAATGATAAAAAAAACCAGCAATAATATTTTTTTCCATTTTCAGCTCGAATGATTGTGCCACATCAAAAACATATACAAGTGTAAACTTTGATTTAGCCAATGAAATAGTGCGTTTCAAAAATGTATTGAATTATGATAGGATAAACGTAAAAACTAGTATTTTAAACGATCTTATTCAAAATTATCTTATAAGCTACAATGTACTTTTAGTAAGCAAAAAAGTAGTTTTTTTTTCACAAGCTTTTAAAATTTTGTAGCCAACTATTTTAATGACATATCATAAAATGTTTTATCAAATGGTAGGTATTCGTTGTTAACATTTTCGCAATTTCATTTCAGAAATGAGTTAATTAATTTTTCTATTGATCAACGTATCATAGGAAAAAATGCCCTGAAAACTTAATCAATGTCCGTAGCACATTGTTGGAAAAAGTTTTCGGGTCAATTTCGCCTTTAAAACGTTGATCAATAGAAAATATATTTAATTCAAATGATACATCAAAACGTTTATTGATACCGGTATCAAAAAACTTTTCAATCAATTAGAAGCGACAATATCTTGTGAAACTAATACTGTGGAATCTTTTTTTAAATCGTGGGGGTCAATCTTCGTTGGTAGCCATATTTTTTCTGGTTCGTAAGGACGTAAATTTGTTCGTAGCATGTACGGGATAATTTTGATAAATATTAAACAAATGCTTGCATTTTCAATCGTGGGGATGTAAATTCGTGAGTAAGGATTAACCACCAAAGCAGCTATTGTTCCGCATCGAACAATGATGATTCCACAGTAAATATCAAATGATTTAATATTACCTTCCATAGGCTGATCACTGACATTAGAGTCCTTCAGTATTTCAAATGTTTGTATCTTTAGAAAAGAAGATACCCCATAAACAGCAAGTCCTTCAGCTAAAATAATATAGTTATTCCATTGCTTTGCGATTAACGTTTGCAGATAACTGATTTTGAACGTTAAAACGTTCAAATAATCATCTGTAATTTAAAAGCAAATAATATGATTATTAACGAAAGACATTTTAACTTACTTGTAATTTTACATCCAGTTATATGATGACATTGTGGTGCATCACAATTACAACGTGACTGGCAATCCTTGCCATAGCTTGGGGAACGGCATGCTGTATCGCATTTAGGGCCCTGAAATCCTGCTAAACACGCTTAAAAGGGCAAAATAATTACTCATGGAGCAGATGTGAAAAACATTGGTCTCATGAAAATAAACAAGAAAAATTTTAATTTGACTTTGTACTACATTAATTACATGTAAAAATCAAAATATTGTTCAACATCTATAGCATATTTTGGTTCTTACCTGTGCAAATTTCATTACTACTACTAAATTTGTTGCCTTCACAGCATGTTGGAGGGCTAAAAAGAAAATAAGATTCAGTTCATAAAACAGGAAAAATAGAAATGGTTGGTTAAGTCTCCCTAAACTCCACGCAATTACATTTTCCTATTACAAATCATTAAACGACCTGCAATATTTAACTGTAGTCCCTTGAGGAAGTAGATGTACTTCGCAGATAAAACATAACACAAGTACAGAGTAAGTCGTGGTTTTGAAAAACGTAATCATTTCCATCTCTACTCATCAACACCTATGTGTGCCTTTTCAAAAATTGTACGATGAGAAAACCTCTTGTTCTCTGAAATTCTAACATTACATAATATTTGTTTTCCTTATATCATTTCTATTTTAGTTGATTTTTACGACTGCAGTTCCGTTTTGTATTTCAAATTTCCTTATCATATATCAAAGTTACAACTGTTACACCACCCTTAACTAGAATGTATGTTTTGTTTTCACTTATTTATACAACATTAGTTTTTTGAGGTCGATTATCCTTTGTAAGCTTGATTCGTTTGATTAAAAGACGAAATCTGTTCCGAAACTCAAAAATTCCTTAAACTATAGACAATATTAGTTAATGAACATTTTAATGGTACCTGGAATGCCTGTCAAAGATTTGTATCATGGAGATCTTTGTGAAAAACATCATCATAAAAAATATATTGCATTCGCACAAGTACTTTTCGATATCTTTGGGCAAAAACCAGATTTCACATCTGACGAATTTTTGAATCAAGCCGATTTGGCGCGAGATGAACGGTGATGTCATAAGGCAAAAGTCGCTTTAAAAGAAACAAGAATATTGTATGAAACCTTGTTGTACTCTTGCATTGTCTTATCGTTATATGAACAGGTGTCTCTGAATTTTTATTTCTCTATCAGCCCTGAATGACTTTATATACTGTTGTTTGATTTAAACCTGTATTTGATTGTATAAAAATGCCGAATAGGGAAAATTGTTTGCTTTATGAATTTAGTCAAATATGTTATATACATTGCATATGAATTCATTGACTCTGTAACAGAATGATAATCAATCATAACATTATTATTTTAAGAAAAAAATTGCTTTTTTGGCTTGATTTTCCCATTCTTTTGGATGATTTAACGAGTCAGTATGGATAATACATATTGTGTAAAAGGTTTCGAAGTCTCTATCAATAACTGTTATATAATGACAATATTAATTATATAGTCAAGAAACAACCGAAAAAATGTTGAGACGCTAACGTCACTTTGACATTTATTGGTTTTTCCCGTAGTCTATGATCAACGTACTTTACTTCTACTCACTTGTAAGCTTCAGTGTCCAGGCAATAACATCGTTCTTAACGAGGCCGGGTCTAATTTGTTCTGCCCTAGATTTTTGGATGAAACTTTTTACATGAATTTCTACTGATATAATTATTATTTTAAGATTAAAAAATAAGACATTTACCACACCGTTTGTTTAGGGGGTCATCTCAAAGTGTGTTAATCTTTAACATAGGACCCTATGGGATTTTGCTTGAAATGTATCAATTTTGCATATTTTTTACATTTTTTCAAAACTTCTGCCCTAGGGATTTCTTTTTCTGTTCTACATATTAAAGTTATTGCTAAAAGGCATCTAATGGTCAAATAAAAAAAACCTTTTACCTCCTGGTTTGTTCCAGGGGTCTTATCAAAGTTGATTTTTGTATGCCCAATTTCCCAGATTCGTCAGATAATGGCTATTTTTTATTTGACAAAAGCGGAAAAGGTGATCTAAATAGTATTATTAAAACATTCAGACATATTTAAGTAATAAAAAAATATATAACATCACATATTAAGGGTCATTGATATAAAATACATGGTTACTGTCTGAAATATATGAATTTAGCTATATTTAGGCGGGTTAAGAAAACGTGACAGAAGGCTAGGCTTGCTGAACCCTCTTCACGTTTTCGACCATAGCCCAAATATAGCTTATACTTTGAGACATTTATGTTTATTCCACAATATAACATTATTTTTACGCATCAAACGAGATATTTTCAACAATTTTCGCTGAATATCTATTGAAACTATCACGCCATGGCGTCAACCAAGCAAAAAGATGACGTCACAATACAAATGAAACGCTGCGTGAAAGCGTGTGTACTCGTTCTGTACTCGGCCTCGTTAACATAAAACATATCAAAGTGTATAGCAATGGAATTTAAATCGAATATACACAAGGTATTCCATTTTTATCTTTCAAATCACAATTACGTTGGTTTTATTCTTGTCAAGGAAGAACCATTTTTTCACAAAGTCAATAATGGATGGTTTTCCTAGAATTGTAGTGCTTATTTGCTATTCTAAATTTACGTTAATTATGCTTTCCTGTTTATTTTTCGTCACAATATGATGTGATTAATGTCGAGAGTCCTTCTTCGATCAAGCAAAGTAAAATTCTTTAATGACAAGTATGAAATAAATTGATATGAATATTATTTTTAAAAATATGCTGTGACCCGATATTTATCATATTACATAAATGTCATAGATTTTCATTGCTTTCTTACTTTTTATAAAAAAAAATTGTTTTTGGAAAATCCTATATAGGATTGTCAATATTTCTTGTAGGAAATTAATTTTTCTAATGGGAATTATCATTTTCCAATAAAATATTAATTTTCAAAAGTATATATTTCACCTGTCATGTGAAACACACTAAAATCAAAAATGGTTATATACTCTCTAGACAATGGTCTATCATTTGGTATATTATATGTTTTTCTCTCCTAAATTGCAACTTAAGCGGGTGCAAATATGCCACCTTGGCACTTGCATTTTTATCTGGCATAGTGTTATAAAAATACCACTGTACACAGAAAAAAAACATATAGTTTATTTTCGCCCATTTCGCTCTCGTAGTCAGCGGGCGAATTTAAGACTGGGCGAATTTTAATGTCTCAAATTATCTCTCTTTTTCACAGTCGTTTCTGGGCGAATACAAGACATGGCGAAACTGTCTGCAGGTGTAGATGGGCAAAAACAACACGGAGTGAAAATCATGCAGTAGGTACATAATTTTGTTAAATTCCTTAGAAATAATTTTTTTTCAAATCTAGGCACTTTTCACTAATTAGTGAAAAAATTGATCAATTAATAATCATTTGCATATGGATATACGTGCACTTTTTATATTTTGGAAACGTATTTCCGTGATATTGTGCAATACATGTTTGCATGTATAATGCTAAATGAGATTCACTTGAAAGCTCTTAAAATTGAAGGACAGAACAAACTGCTTCAGGAAGTAACTTTTTTATGATATCATTGCTTTGAAATGGTATTGAAAGATAAAAGCAGATGATCGACAACATATTTTACGAAGCAAATATTTTATAACCCGTTTTAGTTTTTTTTTCTTTCCAGCCCATTTTCTACGATTTTTAAAAATTCCTTCATGTCCAAATTAATAAGTGAAGAATTTCACACACTCTTCCATTTAAAAGACATGGTTTAAAGATATACAAATCTGGTAGTACAAATGACATAAAAGTAAATAGAGGACAATGTAAAAATGCAATTTGTTCTGAAAAAGACTGAATTGATCAAAGATTTTGGTCCAGAAATGCATAATATTGATAAAACAAATCATAAATTCTTAAATGCTTTTCATTTATAAACGTTAGATCATGATTTAAAAAAAATGTCAAAAAGAGAAACAAAACGTTCATCCTGTAAAGATATAAACATAAGGTCCAGGGAGTAAATTGTTCAACTGAGCAACATTTGTCAAAAAATCTGATTAAATCAGCTTTATCAAATCAAAAACCTAATATCTGGAAACTAAGTTGAATATATTTTGTTTAAAAAGATTTTCAAAATTGTCTCCGTTTACTCTTAATCTAATTTTGAACCCCCTCTTGGTGTCTGATTGATTGTTGTTTTGAAAATACATGTTAATGCTTTTTCAAATTGTAGCAATACATTTCTTAAAAGAATGTTTTGTTTTATTTATTTCAATATATTCCTTTCCTTTTTTAATTTTCGCTGAGACAGCAGTATTAGCATAAGTCATTGTTTGGACGATTCTAAATTTGTCCACATAGTTAACTATTGGCACATTCTTGGGTCCAGTAGTGTTTCTGAGGTCACAGTTGAAACAGTTTGGAAGAAACACTTACAGAGGATGATTGCAAAATTATATCACATGCTGTAGCGATGCGGTGTTTAAGTAGATTTTAAAAAAATCAAAGTTATTCCTTCATCAATCGTTGAGCCCTCTCCAGAACTATATTCTTAGTGTGTAAAATCTAAACACTACATTGGGGCCCATAATATTCCTGGGAATCATGATTTGAAACCTCTTGAAATCTACACTACATTGAGCTGGTTCCAGCCAGGTTTCATTGTTTGAAGCCAAATGAATCTTTAGTAAAAGATTTTTTAAAAATGTTGAAATTTTAGAAATAATTCTTAATTTTTTTCCCTTTTCGGAATGAGTGGCTGTAGATTTAACAAATGTATAATTTCCTTCACCCCTAAATGATTTGTGTGAAGTTTGGTTGAATTTGGTCGAATGGTTTTGAAAAACATTAAAGAAATCGAAAATTAAAAATATTTATAGACGGACGCCGGAAAAAAGTAATCAGAAAAACTCCTTTGAGCTCTTAGCTTAGACGAGCTTTTAAAATCATCATTAAGTTATACATGTATTGTGAATGAGGTGAATAAAAGAGCCTATAATGTGACCAAAGATATGTGAAACGTCATGAAAATTTACCTTTTTAAATTGTTTTATGAAAAAAATATCACCTGAATAATTAGTTTAATCACATGAATATATTTACAAATCATACATATAGAAACTTATTTTATTGATACCGCATTATGTAATGCATTTTCTCAGCAAAACTTATGTATTTAATGGTATAATTATAAGAATATATAATTATGTATTCGATCCACATACTGGAAGCAAATAATGATATTAAACTAAAAGAGTATTAGAATGCAGCTGTCTTCTCAAAATGGTCTGTAATCGCAATCAAACATGCCTACTACTAAGTTTAATCTATCTCTTAAAATCCATAAATCAAGTACATAACGATTTAAATCTTCATTCACTAACGATTTAAATCTTCATTCACTAACGATTTTAATCTTCATTCAATAAAATGTAGAAGTGATAGTTCTGGCATTTATTCGTCTCCATTTCCATTTATTGTTCTGTCCTCTAACAGTTTGCTTCACGTAACATATGATGTACATGTAAATACCAAGCACCACCAAGAATACGGTCCCGATGATACAAGTGCTGATTAACATGAATTTGTTTGCCGAGTTCAGACCTGTCCATGTAGATTTATGGTAAAGAATTTCTGTAAATGACAATGTGACAAATGACAATGTAATATTTTATATTTGGAGTGTATCGATATTGAAAATATTTTAAATAAAAGTAATGAAATAAGCTTATTTCTCTTTAGCATATGACGATACAAATGAGTTGCTTATAAGTATTTACGTTGTTGAAAAAGAAATATGAAAGTTATTATACATTCACCTATATAAAAAAACGTTACCTTCTTTTGTAGTTACGTTGGCATATGGAACATAAAGGATTTTCAATGTGGACACATTAGTAAAACCTTGCTTATATATATCAGTGGTAGTGACATTTACACCTAAACAGTTATATATTTGTATTATCATAATTGTTTTATGCATGCAGCATTATTTAATGGCTGTGACCATATTAGATATCAAAGAAACAATGAAATTAATAAAACATCTGATATTCTTTAAAATTAGTATTAACTTCCTTTATGTTTTTTTTTTAGAAAGAATTTAAATTTCAATCAATATTACGTATACTTCCGCATCCCTTGATAGGATCACACTGCTCTTCAACACATTCACACTTGGATTGGCATCTGACACCGTAACTGGGATAGCGACAAGTAACAGTACACTTGGGTCCAATGCATCCACGTATACACGCTGAATAAAAGACAATTCGAATACGAAAACACAGAACATAAACGTATATGGCGTAGGGTCTTGTATGAATAAATAACGCTGGTACTGATTTCAGCTACATGTATTTACTGGTTCTTTATTTCGAGGATTGCATATTATCAAATAAAACCTATAAGTACAAACACACACACACTCACAATTCATACGCAACATCGCACGGTAATTTATAATATTTGAATAAAATGAATTAAAAGTAATTTACAATTAATATATATTTCAATTACAAGGTAAACGGAAGCTTACCAGGTATCCAGAACTATGAGTTAACAAAATATATGAAATATCTTGTACATGAAAGGTAAAGATACACTTCACTGTGTCTACCATAAAGGTAAAAGTCGTGGGATTGGGAAATTTGGCGGGATTTTCGCTATTTATAGTGAGTTAGTAAAGTCATGCATTACGATGAATTCAGTCGTAAATTTCTATTGGTCAGCTATAATATAGTAGTAAAGAATAAACATGTAGTCAACATACACCTGTAAACAAAATCCTCACGTGACTAACCAAAACTCATTCATACGTTCACTCATTCATCTCTCATACGCGCTCCATTGGCAATGCGCACCAAATATATAAACGCAAAATATAAAACTTTTATATGACAACTGCGACATATACAGTAAAACACGCTTATAACAAGGTACCAGGGACGGGCGATTTCACTTCGCTATAAATGTTACTATTTATATCCGTCAAGTTTACAACATATTATAAAGTCACAATGAATGAAAATCAGTTCACTGCAAGCGTCAAGTTAGGAAAAGTGATCGCTATACTGTCCTAGTACTAGCTAAGAGTGCGATACACTGTACCTATTATGATCCATATTTAATATGCATAATTGTTATAAACATGTAGTTTATCCTTTGGTTTAAACTGTACATTATTGAAATGTATTATCATAGAGAAATTTTAAGTTTAAGAGTTGGTTTCAAAATTAATAACTTTAAATGAGATTATATTGATGACCTCTTAGTTCCTTCAAAATCGATTAAAAACCTTATATCAGTTATTAAAACAGTTAATTAAGGCAATTATACAAAGATATATTGGTTTTGTAGCGATAGTAAATGAAATAACAGAGACATACATTTTTGAGTCAAATAAATGCTTGTGAAATAGACCAGGTGTACATAAAAATATGCGTACACATAATTTAGAAAGCAGATCGTATGGGCAATACTCAGTGCATTCAAGACATGGGGACTTACATTTGATATCAAAACATATTTTGTAATCTTTCATAAATTGATATCCCTCCTTAACATCAAGTAATTGTTTGCTTTTGTTCTTATCATATATTCAAATTTCTTGCAATTGATTACTTACATTTCTCAAAGTCTGCGAATAAACTATTTTTTTGGTTTTTTATTGTATAATGAATTTATTATTGGAATGAGGTCTGACATGAGCGTATTTAGACGCATCCTGTCGTTGCCTTCTGCCGTGTGATTATACACAATTACTTGAAATTTCGAAAGGTGTTAAATGACGTTCATTCATTTTGGGGGCACAAGCGAGAACTTTATAATAAAAATGATGTAAAATGTTAACAATTTTAAGTTTACTAATATACAATGTACAGGAAAAATTTATGTAAATGTAAGTTACAAGGAATGATTCTTGGACTTTTATGAAGAGACCATTACATTTTGTAAAAATAAAATCTATCAACTGCCCCTCTGGCTTTATTGGATTTGATAATATGATCAATTGCAATTATTTCACTAAAAAAGTCAAAGAACGTTATTCAGTACTCCTTAAAACTTTACAAAAACTGTCTTTTTACAAAAAGAAACATCGATCGTTATTATCTAATTTTTAAAAACTCATCATTTTCATGCAGTAATAAATAGTGTCCTGTTTCCAGACAGGGTTAAAAGAATGAAAAAAAGAAAAGTAAGATAATAAGGAAAATTCCAGATAGTCTGATAAAATGTGTATATAATCCAACAGTATCATACTTTTTAAATCTTTTGAATTTTACTTTTTTACCTACCATTACAGCTACCTCTTTGTTCATCCGTACATGAGATTGGATATCTAAAATACCAAAATATATTCTATGTTGTTTTTTTAACACATGCATTAATGAAACACATTCTGATATATTTACATCTACCAAGTATTATTTCCTCTATTTCTTACGGAAACTTAAAGTTAATTCATAGCTCTATAGAAAAAGCCAGAACAAAATCTACGCGCCCCGTTTATCGATTGAACAAAATCTACAGCATCTAAACCTGACAAGGAAGTGACAGGGATGAAATTGACAGGCCCTGTACATGTTTGTCGATTGGTCGAATTCTACAGCGACCTAAGAAAGATCACGGACTGCATGAAATAAGCATGATGATGTCAAACTCAAAGTCTTAGAAGAGACAATTTGGCTATTTCTTTTAGCTAACGTACTTATGTACAATAACAGTAATTTAATGAGTTTAACTGACTTTTTATAATCAATTTATTAATTAGCTAAAAGAAAGATGTTAATATAAATAATAAAAAAGATTTTTTTTGATGATTCATGCGGGTTATGAAGGTAGCGATCATTGCAGAAAATTTTTACGTAGCCCGCTTACGCGGGTTGTGTATTTTTTTCTGCAATGTCGCTACCTTTATATCCCTATTGAATCACCAAAGAAGGCATGTTATTGCTTAAATATTCAACATTAAGGTTTAATTTTAGTTCTACAGGTAATATGATTTTGGAAAAAAAGAATTGCTATTTTCCACTACCTGCAAGCTGAATTTTCCATTAGAGTCGACTGTATAGCCATGTAAAATATCAGAATTAGATCGATTGTTAACGTCCAATGCATTGTGATTTTTTAAAAATCTCTGATAAATAGTACGTAGACTGAAGCTTTTAATAATATGCATGCATTAAAAATAGCATGGTTTACTTCCGTGTTTCTGTTAATTAGTGGACAAATGTGAGTAACATAACAATTTAACATAAAGCGAATTAATCATAATCCTGGTTTACATCTAAATGTAAATTCAGCCGGTTTTTTTTTTCAAACAGTAAAAAATACGCACTCACTATCTGCTCCGATGAAGTAACAAAACAGCTATACAAACTTTATGTTCGTCGTGTTTAAAAATGGACAACAGTTTGCATAAGACGGATATCCATTACCAAATACTCAAAAGAAAATGTACGTGTATAAAGAAAATTGATTCTTTTTTCTTTCATTAAAATTACTTTCAAACTATATTTGTTGACAATGTTGAGTACATGATATCGTGATTAATATTGAAGTTGTTTGGGATAAATGTTATGAATATCACAGCAAACTCATATACATTTTAAAGCAATATTCACTCATTTGATAAAAACATTTCACTTTTAGCAAATTTGATCCTCTGTGTATATTTTTCTGTGCTACAATCATTATTATGAAAGATTAATATATTTTTTTAAATCGTATGTTTTTAACATTTCATTCAATTTTCTTAATTAATTGCCCCTAATCTTCAAGGTTGTTGCATATGTGTAAGTGCACACATTACTTAACTTCATGGCATAGATAAAATGTTATCAACATATTGTTTATGAACCTTTCTTATTTCCCTTTTGCGACTATAAAGGGAGAACCGAAAAGCTTTTTTTATAAACGAAAAGCTATGATTTAACGATTATTTTTCAAAATAACATATCAGATTGGTTTTGTAAGATTTAACGTTTTAATTAATCGTACAATAACAAATATATCCAAAACGCGTGATAGCGTTTACATATTTGTGCTCACACGCAGTAAAAAAAGATTACATGGGCTTACAGAAACTTGAACGTCGCAAATGGCCAATGCAACATGAAGAGAAAGATAAAGAATGCCAATATCTGATAATACCATGAAGTATTACATCAAGGAGTACATGAACAAATTTTTCCAAGGCATGGAGATGAAAAACAGGCAACTTGTTGGATAAAAATCATTATATTATTGGAAATCATGAGAAAAATCTATATTTATATAATATTTCTAACAATATACTTGGTATAAATAGGAAGTTTAAAGTTCGGATATTTGCACGTTATGTTTAGGACAAATTCATAAACTTTGTCAAATATATTACTCTCTCAGTAAGTTTGTTTAAATGCGAATTATTCAAACACCAGGGAATAAAACTGTTCGTTCTATGGTGAAGACGCCTCTTTGACACCGATATCACAACTGTTGGATGGAATTAAAGGGGATTATTTTTTAAGTATTACAATTTATGTTCTGGTGTTTCCATATACACTCTAACATTAGGAATGTGGCTAATTTGCGAAAAACTAAAAGTTGTTTACATGTACCTATCAAATTATTATGATAAGGTTATTTTTTTTTCAAGAAAAATAAGAATAAACTTCTCATGTTGTCATTCACAGATAACGATTTATAAAACAACTATTCAATACTTTGATTGAAAAAAAAATTGTAAAAAATACTGATAAAATTTTTACCTAAATATTCCATAGTGCTTTTTTTATTAATAGATACAAAAATACCCTTTCATATCACTGTATTGGGATAATAAGGAAATCATTATTTTAGTTTCCACATGATTGTTCAAAATAAAAGCTTTTACCCCTGAACTTTAAAACAATTTATTTTAGAGTATAGTTTCCTTATATTTGATTTTAAATCAAAAGTGAAAGTAAAATAAAAAATAACTAAAAAATTAAAAATAACTCTAAAAAATTTATCAGATTTAAAATGAATTCCATTTTATCAGTAGAAAATGAATAAAAAGTCGACATAAGATACTTGGTGATCTTGACGGAGTTTGATGCATTTGGCATTATTCCTTTACAGCCAAGCAATCGTTATATGTATATATAAAAAAAACCGTTTCGAATATGTCAGTTTATTATCATTTAAGTACAATGATTAAAATTCTTTTTAGAGAACATTACTCTTTATATCATATAGCAAAGAGTTAAAAAGTCTGAACAGAACATTACGTAATTATAAAAGTCATAATGGAATATTAGTATTACAAATCTAGAACATTGGATGAATTGTTTTGAGTACAAAATGCAAGTATCATTCAAAAAAATAAACATTACAAAACATCAAACGGCATCACATTGAGGTATACTAGGAAATGTGTAAAAAATGTATATTAATTAAGACCATTAAAATGCTGAAAAAATTATGTCATTGAAATGACTACACATCAAATAATTTAGTTCATGAAGACGCAGTTAAGGGTATTATCTGCAATCTTAACATTGCTTTTAAATAAAGCAATGTTGCCAAAAAATCCTAGTGTTATCTTTTATCATTTGAAACAAAACTTTAAAAGTGCAAGAATGGTATTAATAGTTTTATTCACATCCAATTTCTATCTATTGAAAACGATATTTCACACTTTTATTGAATGAAAATGGATAATCTGATGGTTATTTCGTTGAGTATGCAACCACTTAAATGTTCAATGAAACAAGTATATAAAATGTTATGGACAGAAAATGGTATTACTTAGATTTATGACACTGTAAAAAGATTTGAAGTTTAGAAGAAAGAAGCGTTTAATACTTTTTGAAAAAAAAAACATTACACACATATCATCAATAATTGTCTAGTGACACTATCTATTTATTATTATACCCCACGCAACAAATTTGGGAGGGTTGTGTAATTTGTGTGTAATATTGTGACCTTGAACAATTCAAACATTTTACTACAAATGAGGTGACATGTGCTAAGTAACCAGAATATTAAAAGAAATTAAACATTGACATTCATTTCAAACTTTTGAACACCATGAGCTAATTTCATAATTAAAAGGCGAGGAACGATAAAAGCTATATAGGAATGCTAATAGCCAGTCCCCTACTGTTTTACTGTTCTGCTTTTCTTAAAATTTATAGCATTAATTTTTGCTTTGACAAATTTATTTTATGTAAATAATTTATGTGAATGTTAAAAAAATGAATGAGGCAAACTTACAAGAAAAATTAGACTAAATATACTGTTTCATAGTAAACAATTACAACATCAACAAATGTTTGCCGTGTACAAAAAGTGAGTTTTCATTACTTTTCAACCTTATCAATTTTCAGAAAGTCTTCCTGAAAATACGCTACAACATAACAATTGATTTATTCGGAAGTAGGAGAGATTGCCAATATAAAACATATCAAAATAGGTTTATATGCAAAGGCTCTTTGAATATCAAGATCCATGAAACAATTCAAAATTTTGAGTTGTTCCATCATATTACTAAATCAGGGTAAAACATTAAACAATGTGAGGACACTTTGACGTATAATAGTTATTAATCAATACAGTTGTAATCATATAATAAATTTGGTGTTTTACAAAAAAAGGACATAGTGCCATGTAAATGTAAAACTTCAATCATATCCAAAACCTGGGTTAATTGAAATGCCCTGAAATAAGCATCGCTTACAAAGTAGAAGTGACATTTCTTTGTAATAGTTTTCGTCTAGAATTCCATTGTGATGAATATTTTATAAGTGTTTTTCTCCTCTTGATGCAGATCACATGCATTCCAGTCATGACAAAAATCGTTAATCCAAATATACAAATACTTATTAACATGAATTTGTGTGTCACATTTAGATCTGTCCACATGGTTTTGGGATGTTGAAGTCCTGTTGATAAAACAAATAAAAACTAATCATAAACTCAATTAATTCAAAACGAAACAAGAGGCCCATAGGCCACATCGCTCACATGAGGAACAAAAGGTATGCTAAAATCAGCTTAATGGAGTCATAATACAAACTATATGCCCGCCAGTGATAATGCTGTATAATACGTGTAGATCCTATAGAAAAAATCCATTTCCCCCTGGATATTCCTATGCTTATATTTAAGTCCCTTTTCTAACAAACTGATTTTATATTCATATCATATGTTTAGCATTGCAGTTCTCAGAGATATCTTAAACAGTTGTTTATACATGTGATATAAACCTACATCAAACCTCTTTTGAGTCCAAAGAATCATCAGGGGCCAAAGTCTAAACAGTTTTTAAGAATCAGCAATATGTCAAAATACTTGCAAATATGACATGTACAATATTTCAGTTTTTGTAAATGATTAAATGATTTCCTTTGTAAAATTGGATCCTCCATGTAGCCCCGCCCTGCTTTTCAAGATTTTGATTTGAGCAAATCTGAATCTACATTATCTGAGGTTGATTCAAGGCAGTGGTTTTTGAGAAGATTTTAAAAGATTTGTATCAATATAGTCTTATGAAAATGTTTGCCCCTCCCCACGTTTTGACCCCATCCAACCCCCTGGGATCATGATTTGCAACTTGAATCTACCCTACCTGAAGGTGCTTCCACACAAGTTTCAGCTTTCCCGGCTGATAAGTTTCTGAGAAGAAGATTTTTGAAGATTTACTGTATACATTCCTATGTTCATTCGACCCCCCCCCCCTGTGGTCCCACCCTACTCGCGGGTGTCATGATTTTCATAACTTTGAATCTACCTTAGAATGCTTCCACAATCAGTGTCAGCTTTCCTGGCTGATTAGTGTCTGAGTGGTCCTCAATTTTCACAACTTTAAATTCCCTTCGCGTAAGAGTGTCTTGTGCCAAGTTTGGTTGAAATTAGCTCAGTACCTCTGGAGATGTTGAAAATGTAAAAAAAAGTTTACAGACAGGCAGACGGACGGACGACAGACAAAATGTGATCAGAAAAGCCCATTTTCAGCTCAGGTGAGCTAAAGGGGAGGAAAGAAAGAAAAATATTTAGCCTCCATTCTGATATTGAATCAATCTGTTATCGAAAGTATATCAATAGTTGTTCTTATGCATAGTGTTATCATGATGAGGTCATATAAAAAATATTGAATGAAATAAACAGCAATTCAATACTTTGTTTTATTAGCGTCCAAGTTTGGATCTACCCTTAACTATCTCGCAGACGTAAATGAACTCCTTACCTTCCTTTGTAGTTACGATTTCATACGGTATATAAAGAACTTTAGATCCAAAAGTACTTGTAACCTTTGTAACCATTGGATTAGATTCATCCGACGTGGTTTTGGTTTCATCTAAAATATGTATTTGTATGTGATGAATTGATGAAGTTAATTTCATATTCAGTAGGAATAAAAATGTATCTATTTAACGATAAAGAAAACCAACAAATTATAAAATTTGTACTCCGCTACATTAGGAAGAACAAAACTTTTATCTTCATCACTATTATTTGTGTTTATTACCTTACAAATTTTGTTTAAATCTACCATTTTCCGTTTGAAAGAAACTATCGGATCTTATTATTCGATTGAATTTAATAGTTTTGTGTTTGTTTCTCTCCATTAAAATTGTTGAATACGTTTCAGTTTTTGGCCTAATGTATGGCTGTTGAAGACATTATTTTTTCTTTGTGTTATCCATTGTTGTTATTGGTTAAATAATACAAAAAGAAAAGATTTAATATTTTCAACGAACTAAAAAAGGTATTCAACACTAACATTTTGTCGTTAATTATAGAGAAATAGTTGTTAATAAGTGTTGAAAATGAATGTTAATTTATAACTATACTTTCGCATCCCGTAATATAGTTGCACTGTTGTTTCACACACAAACATCCCTTTTGACAAGCATCACCGTAGTTTGGAAAGCGGCAAGGAACATCACAGTTTACTCCAAAGTATCCCGTCCCACACACTGAGTAATGTAATTTGAAATTTAATTACATGTATTAATTAAAGGGTCATCGAAGGAATTTGAGGTGAGAATTTATTTTTCAATTTTTATATACAAAATGGTTAACTTGAACTTTGAATAATTGACAAAATTTGAATGTAAAAGGTCAAGTCACAGGCGAGATACAGAAGTAAGAATTCGTTTTGAAAAGCTCAAGTCTAATATTTTTTTATGTAATGAAATCACATTTAAAAAAAAAATTCTCTTGGCAAATAAGATAAACTGATTCAATGTATTCATCAATTATTTCTTTAACATAAAAAAGCAGCATTTGATTGAAACTTATACCAATGCAACATTTACATACTCTGTAAAAAGAGTCCATCTTTGTTAATAAAACAAAGATTTTAAATTCTGTATCGAACGTTTACCTTTAAACTTGACTTCCAAATTTTGATAAATTGTCAAAAATATCAGTATCCAGTATCATCTTTTTTAAGCATTAGAAATGGAAAAATCAGATTGAAAATATTGAAATTAAAAAAAACATAACAAGATAAGATAATGTGTAATAAAAACAAGATTTTGGTCTCTTACATTAGAATTGATAATAAATACTTGCAATTCTACCAAGAAAAAGTCGTATGTTTCCTTTTTCGTGCAACGAAACGGGGAATATTTGTTTGCAAAATATAGAGCTGTGTCTTGTGGAAATCGTATGTAAAATATGTTGTAAAAAATACCTTATATATACTTACCTTTAGCGAATGCTTGCCCCATTACAGTGAAATACGTTTCCACGTTAGCAAATAATAATAGCTGTAGGATAAAATTCAGTCCGAGAAGCATGATGTTGTTAATTTCTGACCTAAGTAAAATTTATGAAAACGATATCTGTACATTGTTTATTATGTAATATCCACATAGTGGATAATAAGGAAAGTACTTTTGATATTACAATTTTATATATCAGTTTTATATTTCAAAGGGAAACACCTGTTTGTTTAAAATCAGAACTTTTATTCAACTTTCATTTTTAATCCATCACTTGTTATAAGTCGATATGCTTCACTTTGAATTGGTTTATCCTAAAACACCACAAACTGGACTGCTACATGTATCGCAGTTTATGCGTGTTTGCTTTAACAAATGGTCAAGGGAGGTCATATTTAATTGATGCAGTAATCTTACATATGAAGTCAACACTGTTTTGCTCCTAATCAATTCAACAAAACTTTTCGATAAAAAAAATCATTGATCTAATTTATTCGTTTGTGTGAGAGTTTTTAAATATCTAAATTTTCATTAACAATGCATTTTAATCAGTTTTGGAAAGATGCATGGGGTTTGATTTGAGTTGGGATTTGGGAAAGTATACAATTCGACTGAACCTTCAGTTAAATCGCAGTCCCTGTTTATGATTATTTGATGGATTTTTTTAAATTAATTTTTTATTGTTCGCTTATTAGATTTTTAAACTGCACATACATGTATTACATCGCAAAACTACTAGCTATTTTGGAATCAACATGCAATAGGAATCGTGATAACCCCTTGAAACGCATACATGAGCGAGTGTTTACATTTATGATCTTGTATATTTGTAAAATATATAAATGTATGTTCCCTACGTTTGGAATATGTAAACATTGCTTTTCTATTATTGTCATAGCTTGTTTTGATCTCAGTTATTAATTGACATATTTTAGCATAAAACCGAGCTTTCACACACATTTCTACTCTTGATTTTTTAACAATTAATTATTTTATTAATTCTAAAAGTAAGTAACAAAGTTGGTAATTTGTTTCTTACACTAATATTGTTATCATATATCATGACGACCGGTTTATTTCACTTGCATTACACGTTTAAACATCCCCTTTACTTCATCGCTTGTGATTCAATTCAAATCTGTCTTTTTACGTAGGGCAAAAAAAATAAGTCTTTGTAACCATTCCGAATCAAATATCATCGTTGTGGCACTGTTCAATATAAAAAATAATATTGATATTATATAAAACAAAAGATATTAAAAAGAATCCATCTTCCTCCTTGTTTTATACAGGATGAGATATAGTTTACTCTTCAGGTAAAGGAGGTGAAATTCCTGTACTATCACACTGACAGGATCAACGAAAGATGTAAAGATCTAAATCCATGTTTGAAATTAAATAAAATCACACATTTGATACGATATTTTATTACACAAAAATGACATTTTTATTTAAAACTCACCAGTAACCATACCAAAATTGCAAGTCAAACAAATTCGTCAGACAATGATTTTTTTCAAACGCAAATTTTTTCACAAAGCAAAAGTGTCATTCCTTGGACTTCTCCCGAATTTCCATTTTGATCTAAATAAATGAACCAGTGCCGACTCTTTCGCTTTCCAGGTTACGTAAATACCAATCATTATAAGGAAGACTGGCCCGATGATACAAATGCTGATTAACATGGATTTTTTAGTAAGGCTCAGACCTGCCCAAGTGGATCTCTGGTTTTGAGTTTCTGAAAATGATATCAGACGTCATTTCTAACAAGCACACAATTCATTTAGGAATAAGTGCCTTAAGTTTGTTTTTCATCGGAGACTGAAATATCACATTTTCATTTGTTTTAACCAGACATATGACTATCGAATATCTCTATATATGCCCATTGAATTAACGTGACATTGTTTTGTCTGTATCGTTATTAAAATGGTACTGTCGAGTTTTTTCTAAAAGCTTTGCGACGAAAATAATGAAAACGTTTCAAATTCAATAGACACAAAACCTTGTAAGTAAACAAGGATGCAGCGAGGACCATTTAAAAGGTGAGAATGAAAATTCTGATGAGTTGAATAGAACTGGATATAACATTAACATTAAGGCCACTTTTACATGGATGTTTGAAGATCATTGCTTCTTTTGAAATGAATGTCTCACTTGAAATTTCTCGAGAAAACAGAACACTTATTAGGTTTGTAAACCAGTCCGTAACAAACGTGTGGTACATGTATCACTAATAATGCGTTCTTTTATACTACATGCATTTTTAACGAAATCATTTTTAGGATGAAGTTTATTGAGTATTCATCTTTCAAAATATGTACTAGCAATTAAATTATGATTTAAGAAATTAAGTACGAGTTTTCGTAGAATAACATTCGAGATCGAGAAATGTTGTTTAGAAATATAAAAGCCGAGGCGAAGCCGAGGTTTTTATATTTCTAAACAACATTTCGAGACTGAGGAGGTTATTCTGCAACATTCACGATAATAAGAACATAATTTCTTTTTTACTAAATGATCCGATTATTAGCTGATCGGTTTATCTATAGAGAGAGGAAGTAGATCATATTTTCAAGCGAGATGAATCTAATTGGTTGAGATGGCTGTTCCGCGTGACCCCGAAGGTTTGGCTAGTAAAGACTTATTTGTACATCGGAATGTTTGATTACAAGTACATCGATCGCAGACTATCGATCGGAATCGAATGCAAACTATATATTTTTCGATGAATGAAATGCACACTTTGATTATTTATGATTATTTTTTTTTTATTAATTTAGATTAATGAATTTGACACTTAACGTATTAATTAGTTTTTCTTACTTGGACGAACAAGCAGTGAACATGTGTTGGAGGAGGGTCTTGGAACAGCCGCGATTAGCTCTTTGAAATAAACATTAAAGGGAATACACATCGCTCTAGAGGACACTTACCCGTGTTATCAATGTATTTTTATATAGAGCAAGTTTTAAAATTATAAACTCATGATCGACTCGGGTTTGGTATGTGTTAACGTATTAATTATTTTTTCTTACTTGGACGAACAAGCAGTGAACATGTGTTGGAGGAGGGTCTTGGAACAGCCGCGATTAGCTCTTTGAAATAAACATTAAAGGGAATACACATCGCTCTAGAGGACACTTACCCGTGTTATCAATGTCTTTTTATATAGAGCAAGTTTTAAAATTATGAACTCATGATCGACTCGGGTTTGGTATGTGTTAAAGATCTGATGATTTATTGATGACGTTCATGGTATATTGGAGAATAAATTAAAGTCCGCAACATTTCTTTGATCTTGGGAATAACTGTAGTAGAATTTATAAAAAAATTAAATAAATTTTAGTAAATAATCTATCATTGAACTCTATATTTCATAGCTGTAAAAGAAAACTTATATTTTAGAACTTAATTATGATCTTACCTTTGTCGGTAGAATTAATGTTGTAAGTGGCATAGAAAAGCTTTGGTAGAATTGTCTTTGTAGCCTCTTGTACATATTCAGAAACCTCAGTGACAGTGTAATCTATATTTTTGATTGAAAAAATAAATGTATGAATTTTGTATTCAACATATGCACAATTGTTACGCAGATCCATAAAAAATGCTGAAAAATATGTTTGTTATCATGCGTGCTACATGCCTGATATATAGGGGTACATTTGCGTGTATATATGTCATGAAGAAGAGAGAAAATTGTCATCTAACTCTATAATGTTTTGTTCTTAGTTTTTTTTTTGTTTCAGGCTGTCATCTTTTTAATTAAACATGTTCTAGTTTTAATTGTATCAGTTTCGAATAAATAGTACAGTCATTTCATGCATATCTTTTACAATTTAATGCTATGCTATGGTATCCGATTTTAATGATATGCTATGAGATTTGTATGCTATGCTATGAGATTTGTATACTATGCTATGAGAAATTGAAATGAAGGGCTTAATGATATGGTATGCTATGCTATGCTATGGTATGCTGTGAGATTTGAACAAAAACGTCTCCATACACAGAAGAGTTCCACACATATCGAAGTAAAATAATAAGAAGCCAAAGTTTACCACAAATTCATCATGTAAACATTTATTTTTTCAAATAAAAACATTTAAAACCGAGTTAAAATAATGTTGTATGCTATGCTATGGTATGCTATAGTATGATATGACGAATGCGATTCTATGAGATTGTATGCTATGGTATAAGATTCCAATGCTATGCTATGAGATTTCAATGTTATGCTATGAGATTTCAATGCTATGCTATGATGTATGTTGTAAAAGATATGCTTGAACTGACTGTATATATTAATGAAAAATAAAAAGAGAAAACAGACTATGGGAAATTTATTTATATCTGAATCCAGAATTAGTTTAACATACAGGCAATGTTACCTCTACATCCTATGGTATTATCACACTGGATTTCATTACATTGGCATCCAGATTGGCAATCTATGCCGTAGTTTGGAAAACGACAAGGCAAAGTGCAGTTAAGTCCATAGTATCCTGGTCTACATCCTGAGTAATAAAACATGATTCATATACATGTTATATTATTGACAATCAGAATCACACACACACACACACACACACACACACACACACACACACACACACACACACACACACACACACACACACACACACACACACACATATATATATATATATATAAATATATTATATATACTCTTGCCAAGTAGTAAAAGAGGAGGAAATAGTTCTTTTATGTTTAAATAATGAGTATTTAACCTCCTTTAGAACATTGAAAATTAAACCAAAACTCCTCCTCTATGAGCCCTTTACATTGTCAACAAATTTCACACGTACAAGAAGGTTTTACCTCAGTACAACAGGTTTTGGGAGTTGATTTTAATCAACTCTCCTATGCAGTTACTCTGGCAAAACGAAAGTGAAACAGTGTTTGGACCAAAGCACAAATCATCACCGCTGACAAGACTTAGTTCTTGAAAATAATAGAAAATTCGATGTAATGTATACTGAAGCATTGTTTTTCAAGATAACTTATCTATAAACACTTTTAAAATAGTCAGATTTTATATAATACGAACAATTTAGATATTTTTGTAGTCTCATGTATTCCTACGCGCCGGGGTTTAATAAAGTCTCGTTCAACCAAACGCTCGGCTCTCTCCGTAAATCTCCGACAAGCAGAGAGGCTCTCTTGCTTGTCGGAGATTAACGGTGACAGCCGAGCATTTGGTTGAACGAGACTAGAGTTCGATATTAATAGTGCTTGGATCCATACAATTTTTAGAACTGTTTCGATTACTAATACATAGTTTGAAATCCATCTTTAAATATTACACAACATGATTCATAAATGGGTTTCTCGAAATTCTTGTCGGAAAAAGTCTAAAAATTCTTATTATAAAAAAGTGCGTATTTAAATACAGACTAGAAACTAATCGCCATGCAAGATAAGTTGATTTTAAAATAAATGATAATAGATAAATTCAACTCCCGTCAGTACTTCAGTACTTTGATTTTAGATATGTTTTGGAGCAAAAATAATGAAAAAACAAACATTGTTATTGACTTTTCACTATTTTTTCTAAAATAAACCTCGTTCATAATGAAAATAATATTGGTGGATTTTTCTGGAGTTTCAGAAAATGCATCTGTCGGAGGTGCTGGATGGTTTTTAAATGATTAACGCGTTACATGTAATAAAATATGAATCAACAAACGCAAGCATAATTTTTATCGACATTACTTTTCCACTGAAAATGGATATTTATATGAATAAAAATAAGACATAAGAAAAATATTCTAAATGAAAACTAACCGAAATTAACATTTAAATCATAGTTTCGGGTCCTCCTGATACGGTTTGTTATAACACAATTCAATGTTAGTGTTTTTAATTTTAAAAAAGTGGTTAAATACCTGTTATACCCATGCTCACGTAAAATTTCATAACAAGGATGTAACAATATGTCCATTTGAAAATCATGGTACAGTTATTATCGACGTTTGATGGAGTGTATTTATTACAGTTAAGGTCTTTATATTCAGGCATATAGTTACTCATTTCCAGACAAAACGGAAAATAGTTACCGGTATGTCATAACGCACACTTGACATGCTTAGAAGTGTTGAGTACTTCTAATTTTAAATCTATATGTGGTTATTTCTGAATGTATGTTTTCACAAAACTTAAGGAGTTGATCACTGACACTCTGGCTCGACCTCTTGTACATAAATATGATAAACGAGATGGAAAGAGATGCCCTTCTGCTGAATGTGAAATCCAATGAGGATTTTAAAATGAAATGTATGATTTAAACTTTTGTGAAATGATATATTACCTTGTATTGAAAATGATTCGATTGCGATGGTGAACAAATGCTGTTTGTTTCCGTTTCAGGCAATGTCATAACTATAATATCTAGTACATTCAATATTTAAACATAAACATATACATTAGTTAATTATGTGTATTATAGTTTAAACGATTTCGCCTTATCAGAAAGTTTTAGCAAACATATGAAAAATGTTTTCAACATAAAAAAAATTCAAAACAAGGACAAGCTGATTCGTAACATGATTGCAAGATATAATTCATCATTTACTGTGAATTTATTGACCAATTTCTGGGTTTTTTTTAAAATATCACTTTAAAATTCATTAAATTCAGATCTTGCTTATAACAATATAATTTGCAAAAAGAAACATTTTGAATTAAATAGTATTGAGGATATTTTTTTGTCCATCAAAATAAAAAACACACCAAACATTGCAAATTGCTTATTAAAGAGATTACAATTTGGTTTATTTCTAATGAACAAAACTTTTATAACCTTAACCCTTTATCTAAATGCATAAATGTGAAAAATAATAAAGCCAAGAACGATAAGAGATTTTGATTTTTACACAATAAGAATCATGAATACGCAGGCCATACGCAGTCTTTGTACTGTTACTCATGTACTTCATCTATGGTTTTTTAAGTACTGTTAATAGCTTTTCCCATAAATTCCATCGTAATCGTTTACTTTTTATAATTGTGAGTCAAATTAGTAGAAAACAGAGAAACGTAACCAACAAACTATTTTTTTTATTGTACATGTGTGAAATGACATGAAAAGAACATTTTTTTTAAAAGACAAAGAATAAACATGTTTTAAAATACTGAAAAGTTTAATATCCCCTAGAATACTTAGATCTTACAATTGAATACTGAATTTCTAAAGTGATTGCATAAAATCTAGTTGTACAAATCAGCTTTCCTTTCGAACAAAAATTATAAAAATCCAAGTTGCTGAGAAAAATATACTGTTATAAAATAAAGAACTCTGAATTTTAAGACACAATTTTTCAAGCTGTATCATTTGTTATCTTTCTTTCTTTGAACCAAAAAAAAGCTAACAAAATGAATGGTCAGTAAATGTGATATTTCAATGAATGATAAAGAGTAGGAACACAATTATACAAATCTGAACTCAACATAAAGAACGCGCTTAAAGTGAAGATGTCACATTTTTTTGTATTGACCTTTATTCTGTTATATCATTAACTTCTAAATAAACATCCTCCGCAGTTTTCATTTTGTTGCAGCTTATGTAAATACCAAGCACAACGGATAATACAATGCCAATTAAACAGATACTAAATATTATAATGCTGGTTGTGAAATCCAAGCCTGTCCATTTTATTATCTGGTGAAGAATGGAACCCTTATCCAAGCATCCTTAAGGATGTGATGGATGAGGGTCAGTTTCCGAATTCGCCGTAAGGCTACGAGGGTTTAAATGGAATATCGTGCGACACTAGTCCTCGTGTACCTTGTTTAAAGAAATCAAAATAAAAGCTATTTATATCACTATTGAATACTGTTCACCCAGGGTATATAAGGCCTTACCTGGCCACACTTCGAGTCGTTTTAAAGGCACTTAATAATTATATTATTAGGTTCATGTTCTAAAATTTGTTGTCTAGTGGTGGGATTTTTAGGATAATTGTTTCTGCATCAATGCATCAAAAGAAATATATGAGAGGGTATTTAAACCCTCGTAGCCTTACGGCTAATTCGGAAAATGACCCTCATCTATCACATCCTTAAGGATGCTTGGATAAGGGTTTCATTTTCCCTCATTGAGACTCCAGGCTTTACTCTGGTTTAAATGGAATCATTAAAGCAATAAAGACAACAAATTTAAAACATCAACGTAATAAGAGAAAATAAAATAACACCATTTTGAAAAGAAAAATACATTTATTAATCAAGTTGAATTATACGCAATAATTACTCCAAAGTCCGATCTATCCATGTCATCAAGAACACACCACAGTCTATACAGTTCATCGTTCACCAACACGCAAAAATATGTCACTGTGACCATATTCCTCCTGTGCAATCATATTAAGAATAATCCTGAGACTGTATCCGGGTACTCGTAAATCGGTCCATCGATGAAAATATGGGAAACCACTTCTATAAGAAAATCAATTCTTAGATGAGCTTAAAATAGTATCAGAATAAGTGTTGCTCAATTCTCTTCTATAAAATGTATAAAATGTTTTTGCATTTGCCCAATTTGCAGTTTCTAAAATGTCTTTTAGTTGCACACCTCTAGCAAAAGCTGCTGAGGTAGGAGCACTTCTGTAAGAATGAGCCGAAAAAACTTTCTCATCAATACCAGCTTTTTTCAATATTTCTTTCAGCCATCGAGCAACTGTACAAGTTGAAATTTCATCATAAGGTCTAAATGAAACTAATAATTTGCTCGTTTTTCTTAAATCCTTTGTTTTTTCTTAATAATATCGCAATGTGTGTAACACACAACAACTTTTGTCAGAGAAAGAATTTATTTTTACTTTTTTCATATCATGTCCTGGTCTAAAAGTTTTATGTAAATCAGAAATGGTGAAAACCACGTATTCACCATGGTCAGACATATTTTTGATATTCAATGATATTAATGTCTGAACCCTTTGTGCTATAGTCAAAGCTATCAGTGATGCCAATTTCATAGTCAAATTTTTCAAATCTTAATTCTCCAATGGGTAAAGAGATTTTAAATATGTCAAAACCTTACCAACATCCCATGTTGAGGTATACTTTGGTTTAGGTCTATTTTTCAAAAATACTCCTTTCATAAATCGTATCAGCAAAGGATTTTGATTAAAATAAAAATGTCCAGTGACTGAAAGTGTCTGAGTTATTGCAGCTTTGTATGCATTTATAGTGTTGTATGAATATTTATTTTCGGCCAATTCTGATAAATAATTAATTAACTGATTACAAGCTGTTTGCATGGGATTGATATCCCTTTGATTACACCAAAAATTCCACTTTGTCCAAATAAAGTTGTACTTTTTATTGGTACTTTGTCTCCATGAATTTGAAATGAGCTCAATAGATTTCTCTGAAAGACCTCTGCTTTTGAGGTTTCTCCTGATACCATACAAGCGAATAAAAACATTTTTCTTCTGTTTAGAGGATGTACCTGATTGTTGTGAGCTAACCGAAGTAGATTTGGAATTACTGGCAGACGCACTGGAATTCCTATTAACATGTTTAGTAGCATTGGATACCAGGTTTGTGTTGCCCACTTTGGTACAACTATAATTCCCTTGCTCACCTGATCGTCCTCCAACTTCTCTAAAACTCTCCCAATCAAACTGAAAGGAGGAAAAATATAAGGTTTAAAATCTGACCAACTGATAGAAAATGCATCTGAAGTAAAAGCAAAAGGATCAGGAAATCAGGAAATAAATTTTTTTTAATTGTCTATTTAGTCTAGATGCAAAGAGATCCATGTCTGGATAACAAAATATTCTACATACTTCATCAAAGACCTTTTCATTTTATTTCCATTCTGTTGAATCACTGAAGGATCTAGACATATAATCAGCAGTAACATTATTTTTTCCCGCAATATGAACAGCAGAAATTAGTATATTCTTATCACACCAAAGCCAAATATTTTTAGCCTCTTCAAATAATGATAATACAGATCCACCTTGATTATTAATGTATGAGACAGCAGCGCTATTGTCTGATCTAATACAAATGTGTATATTATTCATATTCTGACATAAACTCTGTAATGCAAGTTTGATAGCCATAATTTCTAAAATATTTATATGCAAAACTGATTCTGTTTGACCATCTGCCACCAGTGATTTTACCATTTAGATTTGCACCCCATCCAGCTTTCGAAGCATCTGTTTCCAAATAAATATCTACTTTTGGGTCCCGTATCCATTTCCCATTCCTAAGTGTTATATTTTCTTTCACCAAACTATTTCGTTAATAGACATATCACTTAATAACATTTGTGCATCATAATTGTTATTCTTTTTAGCCAAAGCTTGAACTTTATCTCTGTCTAAGTATCTAAAAAATAGAGCTCCAATATTTATGGCATGAAGGGAGGAAGTAAATAATCCTATTAATCTTGCAGCCTCCCTAATAAAACATACTTTTTTGGTTGAAAGTAAGTTACAATAAGAAATAATTTTCTCAACTTTTTTCATCTGGCAGATATACCTTAAATTTGACAAAGTCTATAATATGACACAAATAATGTATTTCTTGAGATGGTATTAAAACCGATTTTTCTCTGTTAACAACAAATCCAAAGTTTTCTAACAAATTAACTTAAAATTTTGCATCCCGTTCACATTTAGCAAAATTATTAGCCTGAATTAATGAGTCATCAATATGATAAAATGAAGATATTCCTAGCTGTCGTATAAAAGCAAAAAAGGGCTTCATTAATTTCGTAAAAACTCTTGGAGCTGATGCCAAACCAAAAATTTATGCATTGCATTGATAAAGGACTCCTTTCCAAAAAAAAAATTCAAATACTTTCTGTCATTTTTATAAATGGGTACTGACAAATAGGCATCCTTCAAATCAATACTGACAAAAAATGAGTTTCTTTTTTATTGAAGATAAAACCACATCTAAAGTTTCCATCTAAAAATGGTGATAAGTAAAAAATTCATTCATTTTAATCAAATTTATCACCGGTCTAAATTTGCCATTTTTCTTTTCCACTATAAAAATATTAGAAATAAATTGATTTGCTTCAAACTTACTTACACTGATTGCATTTTTATTCAGGAGATCTATAACCTCTTGATCTGTTATATCCGTTTGTTTTTCATTAAATTTAATAGGAACAGGAATTTTGTTTTGAAGAGGAATTTCATCAAACTCAATTTTGTAACCTAAAATTGTATTAAGGATCCATGAATCTGAAGTTATTTTCTTCCATTCTCTTATATTGTTTGCTAAACCCCCAGCAACAAAATTAAAGTTACTCACATCTAATAATTCTCCTGGTATCTGCTGTACCCTGCTCTGCCTTGTCCTCGGTTGTAACCCGAGCCTCTTGACCGGCTTGACCTGCCGCCTCCTCGAGAGTATGGATTCAACTGACTTGTCCTTCCTCGGAAGTTCATTTTCCCCCTGAAGTTTTTTGATTGAATATTGCGAGGAAAACCAGGTGTTAATTGCTTGTTTATATTTGACGCATCGGAAATTTCTTTCATACGTTTTGTAATGTCAGAGGGGAAAAGCGTTTTCTCTTCAATTGGAGTTGTTGCAGCACACAATTGTTGAAATCTCTTATGTACAAATGGCCTGAGAATAAAACGGCGTCTTACATTCAACTCGTACATCGCATTGCATGCCAGAGTAATTGCACCCGAAACTCGTTTTTTGGCTTTTTTCATTTCAAATTTATTTGTCTTGAACATTTCAGCAAGTGAAATCATGGGAACTATAAATAGACCGAGAATTCTTTGCGCATCTTGCAATGTTTTGTCTCTTTGTTGAACATTAGGAAAAAGATTATTCCAGATTTCAGAATTTATTAATGGTGGCACAAGATTTTTACAGTTTTCTGGAATTTTGACTTCATCTAAATATTTTGAAACATCAGCCTTTTGGGTACAAACCATTTTAATAAACTTCTGAAATCGACTCTGAAAATTTTGTTTCATCCTCAAATATCTTTGGCATTGAAATTTCAGAATTATCGTCATCAAAGACCACCTCTGAGTCATTATCAATAGAGAACATATCTGTTTCGTTATTTTGAACATGATCGAAATCCGATTCCGGAAAACATTCTATCGCCCCTTCTGGGTTCTCGCCGGTAGTCCTGGAAGTGCATGGTTTGTTGTTATTATCGACGTGTTCTGTTCTCTTAAGAAATTCATTCAGTAACGAAAATAATTGGGAAGGATTAAAGTCTTGTTGTTTTTTATTTTTTGTGGTTTTTTCTTCGTTTTTTCTTTTGTTGTGTACCTTTTTTGCTGGGGCCTTTCCCCTTTTGTTGGAACTTATTCCTTTACCCTTCCCGGTTGTTGAAGTAGAAGCCACGCTTCTTGTGTTTGGTCGGTCGGCATTTTCCTTTTGTATGTTCGTTTCAACCTCCGAATCCGACGCAAATAACTGAACAATGTCCTTATCGACATTTTCATTTTCAGAGCTGGAGTCAGATAAATTTGGCATTCTACCAGGTATGAAAGGGATTTTTCGCGAACACCCGAATTTTCTCCAACTCTCAGTATAAGAAATGGTACTGCAGCGCAGTAAAGAATTCTGTCATACACTGCGTGAATGACCCACGTACACGTGGCCTTTTACACGAAAGACTCGAAGTGTGGCCAGGTAAGGCCTTATATACCCTGGGTGAACAGTATTCAATAGTGATATAAATAGCTTTTATTTCGATTTCTTTAAACAAGGTACACGTCGACTAGTGTCGCACGATATTCCATTTAAACCAGAGTAAAGCCTGGAGGCTCAATGAGGGAAAATTCCTATAAATAATACAAGGTGCAACATTATGACAGTCTCTCTCTTTCTCTCTCTCTCTCTCTCTCTCTCTCTCTCTCTGTTTTATAGTGATCTATAACGACTTCAAGAAACTTCATCATATAGACACAACTAAGCTATTATTTGAAACAAGTAAAATAATAATGCAGAATGATATACACACACTGTTACAGTAATGCATCAAAGTTCGAGATTACATACTAGTATATCACTGTTGAATCAATTACCGTATTTTGTCATATTTTTATATATTTATATATTTATTATTAATAATTTGTTATTGTATTGGTAAATTCAATCAGTCATACACTGCGCACCATCAGCATTACTTCATGCAGTTTCAAAGTGCAGAAAATAGAAGGCATCGACATATTTAAATAAACCGCCGTTATAATGACCTTCAGCACTGGTCTTTCTTTCTTTTTTTACACTTTATTGTAAATACGCTTTTCATGGTATTTTCATCAATAAATTTATTTTCATAAATTAATTATAATGTCTACAAGATACTTTTATTTGTTTTTGCTTATTTTATCAAATTCAAGTCATGCGTAGTTTTATCATTTCATGACGTTACTTAACAAAAATGACGTCTGTTTTACATTTTCTCATCAAAACAGTGTCATATTGTAAACTCCTTTTATAAAAATGTATGTTTGATATCGAAAAAACAGTTATGAAAAAATAAGATTCTACACAATATTTCATTAAAATTTAGTGATTTTTTTTAAAAGTAGGACAATTTTTTATGCTTCGTGGCTCTTGCTCTTTATTTCAGAAGCAAATTTAATTACAAAGTACAAGTGACTGTCTTTGAACGTCTCCCCCTGAATTTCCATTTGGATCTATACAAACGAACCAGTGCAGACTCTTTTGCTTTCCATGTTATGTAAATACCAAGCATTAGAAAGAAGACAGTCCCGATGACACAGCTACTGATCAACATGCATTTTTGTGCCATACTCAGACCTGTCCAAATGGATTTGTAGTTTGGAGCTTCTGCAAATAACATAAAACGTAATTTTTAAGAATTATACAATTTGTGTGCGAAAATGTGCTATGTATGTGCTTGTAAGTGTGTTTTGTTATGCGTTTTTAACCTACATGTACTTACACTATTCAAGAAAGACACATTTAAGCATAAAGTTTATTGGGTATTTAGCATTAGAAATATGTACTTGAAAATAAATTATAACCAATAATTGTTGCATGATTTTATTTCTTTTCTATTAGCTGTAAAACAAAACAGAAACGTAGAAATGTAATAATTGACATTACCCTGGTCCTCAGAAATATTGGTGTATGTGGCATAAAATATTTTGGGTAAAAATGTGTATGTGGTCTCCCGTACACGTACAGAGTCATCTGCAACAGTGGTATCTGAAACTTTGATTGAAAAAGAAGTTATATGGCTTTTATATGCAGTTTATGTTCAAAAGATATAGAGTAATCAGTAATGAATACTAAAATAACAACTTTGATATGCTCTACTTCTTCACAGGTTATAGAAGTACATGAGCTTGTAACCAATATATTTCATGCAGAAGAGAGAAATTACTTTTCAAATTTTCTAATTTATTTTGTCGCTTGTTTTTTACTATTGCTTTTTTTTTTCTTTTTTTTTACATATATTTTTAGACTGTTAACTTTGTAATTTATCACGAATTGTGGTTTTGTGATGAAATGGTTTAGAATGAAATATTAGCTATCGATTTATTCTTCAAAAAGCTAAAAAGTTATTTTATTTCATGAATGTGTGTAAATCAAGACATAATTCCAATTAAGAACATACAGACATGTGTTTGATTACATCCTAGGATATGATCACACTGTTCTATAGGACAAAAGCATCCAGATTGGCAATATATGCCGTAGCTTGGATAACGGCAAGGTATATTACAGTCATGTCTTAAGTATCCTGGTCCACACCCTGAATAGGAAAAACACAATTCATATACGTGTAATAATTTTGACAATCAGAAACACAGATTAAGAAATGCATTAGAATTGTCATTATATGTGTTCAAAATTTTAAATAGTTTGTTGTTCAGTTTTATCAAAATATAAATTTGTTTTCTTTTGCATAGCTAACTGAGATTAAGGGACATATGGTCTACATTCAGAAATTAGGTTTCTTTACATTTTAAAAATAATGATAAATTATATCAAATCAGTCCCGCTTTAGATGTTATTTTTGTTTTTGAAATCTAGTAACATATTTGCAAATTTGACCCCACTTTTTTAGTATATTTAATAAAGGGGAAAAGGTAGCAGCATCACAGAACAACGAATGTAAATTCCTAATAAATCTCTTTTCAATTATATTTGCAATGTGGTTATACTAAATAACAGTTTGCGAACAAAAAATCGACTGCTTAAATAAAGAATTAATTTTATTCAATCCGAACGATTCCAAGCAAACGTACGATAACTCTTATAATATACTAGACTTTGACCCGTGCGTGCACGGGTTGACATTGCATATGATATCGGACATTTATATACGAAATACTGAGATACATCCACACACCGTATTGTTGACATTTACATAACAAAGCTTTAGACCTACAGTGTACAATAATGCTATTAATTTCACTTCACTCTGCTTAGTTAGAATTATCTAACTGTGTCTCCCATATACCCACAATGTAGCAAAAAATTGCAGAATCGCTCCGAAACGATTTTTGAGAAAATAAATGAAGCTGCATTAAAAACAACAGTCATAACAAACCATTTTAAGGCTTCAAATACCGAATTTCATCTAATTTTTTTATTCTTATTAATGAGGAAATTAACACTTTTTCACCAACATGTTTTACTCGCTTCGAATTTACACACCATGTTGACGGAATTTTCATTTTAGATGAACTGAGATAGAGCTATCTCGCGTATTTCCTTTGATGAACAGAATATATGACAAGTTTTCAATGAAAATTTACATGTATTTGTAATATCGTTTTTGAGATAATCCATGCAAATGTGATATTGTCGAGACATAAACTAAAGAGCCTCCCGTGATATAGCGTGAATGTAATGTCATGCAAAAGATTGTAAAATCCAAAAAATCCAGATGCTTTCCGGATTTGTAAAAGGAATTTTCGTTGATTATTTATTAGCGAATATAGTAGTATATATATCAAAAAGACCCAGTGGTAAAACGGGTAATAAGCACTGCTGTCCAACCACAACATTTTGAAGCAAAACTACTGTACATTTACTTCTCTAAATGTTTTTCACTTTGTCGAATTACTTAACAAAATAAACATGCACAAGAAGGTTTTACCTCGTAACAAGATTATTTTTCGCAATATTTCATGAATTTGGAGTAAAAATTATGGAAAAAACCGTAAAAAAAATAATACTTACTTTTTAGTAGGTTTTTGCTAATGATAAAAATAATGTTTGCGAGTTTCTTTGGAGATTTAGAAAATGCATATGCCGGAAACATTTGATGACTGCTGAAATGATGTGCGCAGTCATGTAATTAGATATGAATTACGAGCATGGTTGTCATTGAAATTCCTTTTCTACTTACCATAATTTTTATATTAATTAAACGAAGACAAAAGCAACAACTCCAAACTAAAATTATCCAAAATATATTTTAAAGAAGGTTTCTTGTCGTTCATGTGCTTTTTGTAATAACGCAATTTCGTTCCGATCTACATGTACGAAGTTTGTGCATACAGTAAAAAAGTGATTAAAATACTTGCCATACCCATGCTCACATAAAATTTCATTACAAGGATGTAACGATAAATCCATTTGAAAAACATCGTACAGTTATTATCGACGTTTGATGGAGTGTATTTATTATAGTTTAGGTCTTCATATTCAGGCATTTCCTCATTTCCAGACAAAACGGAAATTAGTTACCGGTATGACATAACGCTTTAAAATGATGAAACTGATTCTGTGGAAACACCTGTGAATTGATCATTTCACATCTATTAAAAGTCTACATGTTCACTAAAATTTGCAAATTTGGAAAGCATACTATAGGCAAATAAAAATCAAAAGTAGAAAAGTAGCTAATAACATTTTCTATGTTTCTGAAAGGATTGCAAGTCAAATGATTCCTATTTCATTTTTAGTTTTAAGAATAATCAAAATAATTGATATTGTGATAACTTTTGTTCTTGTTTCATAATATCCTGAAATTGGTCTTTTTTTCAGTCAAAACACATCCACGTCTTGCACATTTAAAAAAATCCTTATTTATTAGACCCAATACAACCAAAAATAAAAATACATACTGTAAAACGAGAAAATATGGCGCACTACAAATTTTAGCGCCTTTGGCGCAACTGCCTCTGAGCGCTAAAATTAATAGTGCGCCAACGATTTTCCCTATGTATTAAATTTCTTCAAGTTGCAAAAACGTCAGTCCATCTTTAAGGCTATATAGAAGTGTTCATTTAAATATCAGATGCTGTCGGTTCTGTTTGTTTAAACAATTACACAGGTAAACGGTTTGGGTTATCGGGTATAAGTGCCTAAACATGGATTAATTAATTCAGTTTTAATTCCTTTTTAATATCTCTCATTAGCACCTTGAAAATTGTGCTTCTCCCCCTGTCGCTTCCATTTAGCGCCTCGAGGTGAAAATGTGATTAAGCGTGGCGATCGTTTACGCTGACAATACATGATTGATCATAATTTCTTTGATCTATGATTAGTGGATATATAGATTACAAGACGATACCTATTTTTTGTGATTTTTAATGTAAAATTACTGTGAAAAAGATTCTCTCATGGTGATCGAAACTCATGGTAAATGTAGCATTCGATTTTACTTTTAGTTTCGGAACTCTTCTAGTGTTATCCAAGTCGAGACGTTAAATTCAAAGTCCAATAACTCAAATTTGTTTACCAACAAAAATTACACATCATCGCCAATAAATGAAGTTTTCATATCTATCTACTGACGATTTACACAAAAGTAAGTTTATGGTTCTCAACGACAGTTTACCATGCATGCGAGATAGATATCAAAGTCGATCTGTTAACGTGCTTGAGTGAAACCAAAACTAAATTTTGAGCGTGATCGTTTATCAAACAACAACATTTTTTGAATGTATTCTTTTTTAAAGAAAAGATGCATGCGCTAAAATATAATTGCGCTAATGTACTGGCACTTGCGTTTGCGCTAAAATACGTATGCGCCAAATTTTCTCGTTTTACAGTATCAATCACACACAGATGCTTACAACTTTGTATTTTATCTTTTAAATTACAGATAAATATTCTATTATATCCCCCATGTGACTTACTTATCAATATCTAAGTCATTACATTCTTGCAGCGTTCTATCAATTACAAGTTTAAACCAAGTTGTTACCCAGTTTGAATTTTGAAAATGAACTAGCTTGATTCTTCACTAATTCTAATTCTAGTATCCACATAATACATCTACCAGCAGTTTGGTCCACATACTTCGATTAAAGTTCTTTACACTTTTTTAAATGGCAGTTCTAACCTTTAAAATCGCATAAGTGTCATCTTCTTATTAATGTTTACTCAAATAACTTATATATTAATGAAAACTAATTAAATCTACATTATTAGGAACGTAACTGTTCATTTTTTCCTGTTTGTGTGTGTGTGGAATTGGACCTCCGTCTGAATCCCGGAAAGCACAATTAAGCAGACTTTAAACCTCAATAATTGATCGATAAATTTCTAAATACGTGTGCATGCCGGACTACGTACGTTCTGTTTCTAATCGATTATTTATGATAACACGGGCAGTGCACACATTACATGCTTAGAAGTATTGAGTAACGCTTACTTTAATTTTATATGTGACTATTTCTAAATGTATGACTTACTAGAGTTGTCTTAAATAATTTATGAATGGATTCATCCCAATCGATATGCATTATTTGTAAACAGAATGATAGGAAACATTGCAAAGAAACAAAGTATTTACATTCTATGAATAAATGAAACCGTTCCATCTCTTAATAAGGAGAAATATAGAGAAACCGTTTATTTTCATAAAATGTAGATGAACATCTCGTTATAAAATAAAGTATTAATCATCCCCATCCTCATATAATTAAAAGACCATTTTGAAAATTGAAAAACCCAGGTTCATATTCAATTAAATTTGTCTGTCTGTCTGTCTGTCTGTCTGTCTCTCTCTCTCTCTCTCTCTCTCTCTCTCTCTCTCTCTCTCTCTCTCTCTCTCTATATATATATACGTTAAATCTTTTGACCCATGTACTTCCGTGTTCTGTTTTAATCATTAACTAAAGTAAACTGAACTTAAATTAGATTGCACTTCGGGTTACAGTGTTGCATAGTGCAACATATTCATTGGCAATGTACACAGGGAACCGGGAACGGTTTGTGGAACAATGTTTTGATCACTGACGCTCTGGATCGCCTCTTGTACGTAAACATGATAAACGAGTTGGTATGAGATGATTTTCTGCTTAATGTAACGGTTTTAAAATGACATGTACGATATGAACTTGTGAAATTTTATATTACTTTGTTTTGAAAATGATTTGTTTGCGATCGTGGACATATGCTGTTTGTTTCCGTTTCGAGCAAAGTCATATAATATCTACGTCCAATATTTAACGCACTCATATACATAAGTTAATTTTTATTGTAGTTTAAACTATTCCCCACCTCATAAGAAAGTATAAGAAACATATTAAAATGTTTTTGACATAACAAATTCAAAAGACAGGGCTAGCTGATTCTAAATATGATTGCAAGATATTTGATCATTTGCTGTGAATTCATTGAACAATTTCTGGTTTTAAAATATCACCCAAAGCATTTATTAGTTTCAGATTGTGCCTTTAGCGATGTAATTAATAATTAGCAAATTTACATTTAGAATAAAAACCATGAAGGGTATTTTTTCGTACATCAAAATAAAAAAAAACAGCATCACATATTTTTTTGCTTTTAAAGAAATTGCAGTTCGGTTAATTTCTAATTAATAAAAAGGTTATGACCTTAATCCTTTATTTAAATGCATAAATGTGAAAAATAGCAATACCAAGCAACAATAACTGATTTTGATTGTTACACAATAAAAATCATGAATATGCAGGTCATACGCAGTCTTCGCACTGTTACTCATGCTTACTTCACTAATGGTATTTCAAGTACTGTTAATGGAAGTTCCCCTGTACATGTATTTGTATACTTTTAGTAATTCATTTTGTGAGTCAAGTTAGTAGAAAACAGAGAAACGTAACAAAAAAGACTGTTTATATGTATAATGCATGTATAAAATGACAAAAATATGAAAACAAACAACACAATAATCTCTCTCTTTCTCTCTCTCTCTTTCTTTCTCTCTCTCTTTTTTCTTTCTCTCTCTCTCTCTCTCTGTGCAATTGTATGAAATTTCACGGAATAAAACAATCAACATATAATACAGATAATGACTGGTTTGTAGGTTAGTTAATAGCTTATACCTTTACCTACCAAAACACAGTCAAGACAAAGAAAAAAACAAAAACATGTTCTAAAATACTTAAAATGTTATTATTCCTAAAATACTTAGATCTATCAATTAAATCATAAATGTCTAGAGTGTTTACTTAACAAATCTGTTTTTTGTTTCGAACAAAAATGATAATAATCAAAGGGGTTGAGAATAATATACTTTTATGAAATAAAGAAATCTAAATTTGAAAACACAGTTTATCCAGCTGCATCATTTGTTATCTTTCTTACTTTCAACAAAAAAGCTAACAAAATGAATGGTCAGTAAATGTGATATTTCAATGAATAACAAAGAGTAGGTACACATAGGAACAACATAAAGAACGCGCTTAAAGTGAAGATGTCACATTTTCTGGCATTGACTTTTGTTCTGTAATATCATTTACTTCTACATAAACGTCCTCCGCAGTGTCCATTTTGTTGCAGGTTATGTAAATACCAAGCATAACGGATAATACAATGCCAATTAAACAGATACTAAATATTATTATGCTGGTTGTGAAATCCAAGCCTGTCCATTTTATTATCTGGTGAAGAATTCCTATAAATGATACAAGGTGCAACATTATGACAGGCTCTCTCTCTCTCTCTCTCTCTCTCTCTCTCTCTCTCTCAATGTTTTAAAGTGATCTATAACGACTTCAAGAAACTTCATCATACAGACACAACTAAGCTTTTTATCAATAAATACCTATCTACTTTTTTAATTGTTTTGATTGTGCGTATATATTTCTGTTATCTTTACCTTCATTTGTAGTTACGTTGACAGTCGCTTGGTAAGGAGTCGTTGATACCCGTGTCATTAGGTTCTCTGCGATAGACTTACTAGTTACAGTTGAACCTGCAATTGCTATATGAAAAATCCATTTATAATGCTTTATATACATTATATATTAACGACCTGTAAAGGAACATATTTGCATCAAAAATGAATAAAAACTTCAACATGAAAAAACAACAATAAACAACCCTATAACTTTCATGTCTTCAAAAATGAAGAAAAAAGTTAAAAGTAAAAAAAAACCTAACTTTCAAAACAACAGCTGATCATAGGGGTGATGGTCTTTTCAACGAAATTGTACTAAAAATCATTGTGTATATGCTATTTTTCCTCATATATATATATATATATATATATATATATATATATATATATATATATATATGTATATATATATATATATATATATATGTATATATATATATATATATATATATATATATATATATATATATATATATATATATATATATATATATATATATATATATATATATATTGTTTCTTATCTTACTTGTATTCATGTATTATTTTTTTTGTATGGCATGTAATAAATCGGCTGTTTAAGATAAAATTTGCTTTTATACATAAACAAAGGACTATGTGCGGTTTTATGCATTGTTTGCCCCCTAAAATCAAAGTTTTAGAAAGAGCTTTAAAAAAAAGGTGAAATATAGTTAAAACAATATTGGAAATAAAGGTGTAAAAGGTTATCACCACAATGACGTCATAATGTAGAAATTACGTCATGAAGATTGCATTATTTTGATAAATTGATGTTTTGTAGCGAAATATGGGTGTTTTCCGATGGTTTTTCGACTGTGAAACATCAAGCGCAGGCTTGCTCAAGTACCATATAATGTGTATAATTATCTGATGAAAAACATATGTTAAAATCGCATTTGAGCAGACCTGCACTCTATACCCCCGAATGCATAACATAGAGCAAAAATGAGAATATTTTCATTTGATTGCAAATTTGCGGGAATTTGGCCATTAAGGTGACGCCATAGATACACAGCGAATGAGCAATGATGACTAAAATAAAAAAAAATGTTTTTATTTTTATACGATACTTTTCAAAAATTGGTTGAAATCGGGGGCAGATATTTGACGATACCGCACATAGTCCTTTACTGCCATGATGTTATTATAAGATCTGAGTGTATCTTTTGCTGACATGTGTGGACATTATAAACGTTATGATTACATGCAAAAACTGTAGAACCGAGAGGGAATGTCTTAAAGCGATATTCCTTTGAAATATATTTATATTTTGATGATGATAATAATAATAAAACTTACTTATGTGCATACAGCCTGCAATATGATTACACTCAGATTCTTCACAGTTACATTTAGTCTGGCAACCCATGCCGTAGTTTGGATATCGACAATGGAATGCACAGTTGGGTCCATTGTAGCCCTGCTTGCACACTAATAAATAAAACAAAAAATGTTAAGTGGATCTTTCAACCATTTTAGTTTAGGCATAAAAGCAGCATGTGTTGGTATAGTTGTTTGTTTATGGTTGTTCATTTTTTATTGCAAAAGACATAAACATAGGGAATGAAAAAAAGAAAGAAATAATCACCAAATGGTAAAATGGAAGATATTCAATAGAGTGAATACTTTAAAGTTCGGTGACTAGTTCACACGATACTTTTGTAAAAATTAACCGATGAAATATTAAGTGAAGAATAAACAAAAAGAAAATATCAAAAATTATTTACGTTATGAACCATTTTAATGACATGTCTTACCTTTACAACTACTATTCATATCCCCCGAGTTGGTACCCATACAGCATAATGGAGGTCTACAATAAATAATTCATATTAAATTCTGTCACTGAAATGAACATCAAATACGTATTCTGCACATCACCGTTTTATATACAGATTCGTAAAAAGCAACTATTTTAAAAGACTTTTTTGAAAGACCTGCATGTTGTTTGTTCTTTTGAAGAAGAATATACGCCAAAGTAAAAATTAAAAATTAAAATGGCGATTAATGTGAGTTTTAGATCCATTACGTTCTGTATCTAATGATACCGTATGATCAACAGACTATACTCCTAAATACACATAGCTTTTTACCATCCCCTTGTTTCTACATGTGTGCTATGAAGGAAACTATTATGCAATGCTATAACAAACAGTTATATCATGACCATGATTCAGAAACTTATTACTTTAAACACCTGTTCTTTCCCATTATCATAATAAACATAATTAAAATCGTCACCAAAACTACATCAATTTTACAATTTAAAGTAAAACCAGTTCTTGAACTAAAATACAATACTGTAGTTTAAAAACTTCCGGAACATGTTTTCTGTACTGGGATCTTTTTAAATGAGTTGGCCATCGATCAATATAAATGCTCCATTCATTTTAATACGTCCATTTATGCATGGAGCTTTTCCAAATATTTTCAGAAGAAGTGCAAAAACGTCAGTTATATTATGAACAGCAAATTTATTTTTACATACATTTACTCTAAAGTGTTTCTTATCATGTGAACGAGTCATAATAGATAAACTTTCACAAACGTCGATTTTTAAACGCATTATAAACAATTATAGGTATCGTTTAATTAAGAGCATATACTACATTTAAACAATGGCAATAAATGAATGTAGCATGTGAAATGTTTTAAATTCGAATTTCCAACAATCGAAATTTAAAAAAAATCCTGATGTACATGTGTATTTCTTCTCGTTAATTCGTTTTGAACTCATAATTTAAAAATTAAGACCTCTTTAATAAGACTAAAATGTATGATTAGCTATGTTATTTTCATATTCATATTTTCAAGCGTCTTTGTCTCGGTTTACATTTGTAATGTATAGTTCAATAAATATCATCAACGACTATTTTAATTTTTAATTGTGTGTAATAGCTAGTTCTGTTTCGCATTACAACCAAGACTTGCTTATTTTTACACTTACAAATTGAATATTATTCAACATTAGGATTTGCATGACAATAACATAATATCAAGCAATACTACAAACAATTAACATTGTTCAAAGCAGGAACAAAAGCAAAATCTCCTCAGTTTAAATCCAGTACATGTACTAGGGTTTCTTGTTTAATAAATTGTTAAATACATAGATGAGAAAACTCCATTCACATGACACCTGACACCTGATAGTTAATATGCCTTTCTTGACAAATCAGACCTGCATTTTGGAATCAAAATAATGTTAAATTTACTTAAAGGAATATGCTTGTATTTACTGGTCTTAAACGTGAGATGAATGTGGAATTGTTTGAATTAAGAAAAAAAGACATTGTGCATATGACATAATAAAATTTATTATAACAATTTCTATAAGAATGTTTACTTTTTGTATAGATATGAAAGTTATCGCCTTCAAATCTTCAAGTACATTTATCATTACGGAAATAAAGAAGTAGGTTAATAGGCTACAGTTTTAATGAGAGGAAGTCATAGCCCGACTGAACAAGAAGGAGCATTAATTGTTCTGAGAATAATTATGTTGTTCATTGTTCATATCCATATAGCGAGGCCAATGCATATTTATTTGCATCTACGTTGTATGTGTTCACTATTTTTTCAGAAAATTGATTGTTATATCTACAAGAAACCGACAAGCAAGGAATATACGCAATAGAGTAAACCCACGTTCGCATTTTAGTAAATACATCTGTGTAATTTCTTAATACTAATTTCATATGCATTGTTATTCAGCTTTTTAAACAACAGCTTTAATCTAAGAAGCTATAATAATTTTTACATTGTTCTTAGGTGTCCTTATTTACTTTTTTGTTGTTGACTTTGTGTACATTATTTCTTAATTGATCAAAATCTATGCTACATTGAAAGCGTTAACTCCATGAGCTTGTACGAACTGACCCCAGACATCCAATTAATTGTATTTACCACGGTATATAAGTATACATATACATATATATCAAATATATAAAGAAATAGCTGTTCCTTCTTAGTAATGTTCTGCTGGGCTATAAGGATTTTGTTATATGTATTTTTGATAACTCTTCATAGATAATTTGATAAATGATTCAGAGATGCATGCATGCTGATAAAAACATTATCAGTATAAGTTGCTGTTTTGCGTTGTATATTAAATATACATGCAGCTGAAAAATTTTACTCGGATGATGCATTTTTTGCACTACTAGCTATATTCATACCTGCATGAGATCCAACTGAACCTTTCATTCCATGAATTAATCTGAAACTTGATTTGGTTTATAAATATCAATATCGTTAATTTGGTACTTTATGTTGAAATCAAAAATGTGTAAATTATATTACATTAATTAAAAAGGAAATTTTAAATAGTAATTTACTTAATTTTTAGGTTTACTGCAGTTTTGATTTTGTCATCGCTTGTATCCTTCTCGTAAGTTTTGATTATCATAATTTGAGTTATTCTTCTTTGATTATTTGTATAAAAATGTGTTTTTCAAAGGTACCCGGAATCAAGTAATAACATATTGCATTAACTTAAAACTCAGATTTGGCTTCAATTGTCTAGTAGAATTATAAATAAAACATAAAAAATATAAATAGAATTTCACAGATATTGGAATTATAATGTTAATATTTTGAGCTCAAATCGAAAAACAATATCAAATCATATTTAGCTAATAAGGCAAGCAGTATTTTATGATTAAAGCAATACATTTTAGAAACAGGAGGCCTAACTGCCACATTGCTAACCTTAGTTACATCAGACATAAATCCAATCTAGGAACCTTTGTAAAGTCAAACACAGCTTCATAAAGTCAAACAGAAATATTTAAAACAGTGGTTATCACAATGGCTGTTGTATCATTGATTAAGAATCTTAATGTTTTAGTACATACTATATAGCTAGTACTAAAACATGAAGCATTGCAGTTCATGAAAGGAAAATGTTAAATGAAGCAACCTGTATTAAAGGGGCATGGTCACGATTTTGGTCAAAAATTATTTCTTCGATTTAAATGTTTGTAATGCTTCAGTAAGGCATTTATAATAGGCAACCAAAATTCGAGTGTCATTTGTTGAGTTATAAGCGAGTTACAGAGCTTACAATTCCTCGCTATGTAAAAAAAGCTTTTGTTTACATTTTGAATGCTGAAGTGAACATTACAGTTTTAAGCCTAAAATGAATGTGTTAATCGTAAGGAACTGTTTATTCATGCTTAAAATAAATAAGAATATAGACATATCATCTTCAAAAAGATTTTTACTCCTATATTCAACCTATGTAAACAAAAACAGGGCACGAGCCTTGTTTAAATTGTAAGCCCTGTATCTTGCTTAAAACTCATCGACGGGCACCCAAATTTCAATTGATCATTAGAAATGCATTCATAAGGCATTGTAAATAATAAAAACAGAAAAAAAATTGACCAAAATCGTGATTATGCCCCTTTAAATAAGTGTTGTTTAAATTTTGCTGACTTTCCATGGGGACAAATGGGACGAAATTAAAACAGAGTCAAAATGTTTGTGCAAATTACTTTCTGCACAGTAAACATTTGATAATACAAATGTTGATAATTCACTGAATGTAGTAAACTCTCTCTAACATTTGCATTCTTTTATTACGTGTTAACAAGACATAGTCCGTTTTCAGGGTTTTCTTTAATACATGTACAATATCATTAAAATCAAAAGAATCATAAGCTGTAAGAAAAGTTCAAAGTCTTATTTTTAAATCAGCTCATATAACTGGTAAATAAAAATAAGAATTTAAGCTTTCTAAATGCTCACTTCAAAGTTTTGTAATATTTAAACTTCATATTGTTACAATTGATGACAAGAATGGTGTGCATTATTCTTCACTTAAGTTATATAAATAGGTCCATATTTACTTTTTTAATTAAAAGAATAAAGCTTAACCTAGAGGTGTTGTATGATTTACTTTTGATCCTGTTAGAAAGATAATATCCTTTTACTGATGACTAATGGTAGTGTTTCCAAATGTACCTCTGTGTTGAATGCATTTATTTTTTATTCGATTAATAGTTTAAATATTTTAAATTCATTTTAATATTATAAATAATGAAGTACTAATTTGAATTTATAACCAGTTTACCGTGAATATGAGATTTTATGGTTAACTGGTCAGAATTAATTATTTGAAACATTTAACTATATTATCCTTTTTAGTATAGTTTTTTCACCTCAAAAAATACATAAACAGTCTTTTGAAAATTGAAAAGTTTACCTGTTGATTATTTTATTCCATGAAATATTTTACAATTACACATACTACAGAGAGAGAGAGAGAGAGAGAGAGAGAGAGAGAGAGAGAGAGAGAGAGAGAGAGAGAGAGAGAGAAAGAGAGAGAGAGAATATGTCAATTCAAATTTGTAATAAAGTTTACCAAAAACATAATAAAATATAATAAAATATTGGCGAGTATATTTAATCTAAATCAAGTACAGGAAGAAAACTAACTTTCATTTTATCCATTACGTGCCCACAGTTTTGAGTGTTTTTTTTCGGGAAAAAATTGCATCCTTGATATAGGTCTTCAGGAAGTTGGTTCTGGTTTTCTAGCCTTTATTCAACAAGCATGAAGGCGTGCATTTCATACTTTGCATGTCAGGTTAAATCCAGGAAATTAATCACTAGACATGTATTACCATTCATGACAACGGTTTTTGACATTTATTGATAAGGATGTTGGATAATTCACATCAGAGGAAAAAGCAGATTTATTACTTTGTGGCATGGGATGTATTTCGTTGCGAATTTCATCGGATGAATGTTAATTCTTAAATAATCAGTCAATTTTATAAAACAAAACCAATTCATTAAATTTTTCTTCTCCATAACAAATGTCCACTCTTTTTCTGTTCAGTTACATGTATTAAAAGTCATTCTCAAGTTGACATAATACCAACTAGGTTTCAAGTTTCAACTTATCACAATATCATGCTTCAACTAAATAAATGTTAACTATTCTTAAAAAAAAATTCTTTCTGTGTCCATATCGATTTTTTTTTAATTAAGCATAAAAATCTTACGTATAGTTGTAATCTATAGTACTACTTTAAATCGTTTTTGTAGATATCAATTTTTGCTATAATGAGATATCAATTTTCTGAATCAAAAATCATGAAATGATATTTTTTTGCTTTTTTTCCTTCTACTTAGTCGATAATATCTTACAACAGCATCCTTTCTCTTGTGTATGACATATATAAAGACTATAAACATGAAAACAGAAACGATGGTCCCAATGATGCAAGTGCTGATGAACATGGCTCTGTGTGTCATATTCATCTTTGACCACATTGATCCAATGAAGGGAGGTTCTAAAATATAAAATATATTTTAAAAAAATGAAGTTAAGAAAAAGAGAGCGAGAAATAGAGAGAGAGAGAGAGAAAGAGAGAGACACACACAGAGAGAGAGAGAGAGAGAGAGAGAGAGAGAGAGAGAGAGAGAGAATATGTCAATTCAAATTTGTAATAAAATTAACCAAAAAAATAATAAAGGAATTTTTTTTTAATTGTATATGCTTACCTGTTCTTAAAGAGATATTTTCAACTGAAACATACATGATTTTCCATCCTGATGCGTTGAACGGAAGGCGTTGATTCCAATCAGATTCATCTGGCAAATTTACAAAAAAAGGTAATCAGTTAACTTTATATACTGCATTTCACGTGTCAAATGCATTTTGAGACGTACCAACACTTAATACACTGGCTTGTCCACTTTTAATATATATATAATTATAATTTCAACAAAAATATACTTTGCTCTTTTTGTGGAAGTATTAATCGGCATATCCGCTGCCGTATAAACAAAACTGCATTTTAATTATTTATTCAAACCTCATAATACATTACTTGTTTGAAGACATCCTGTGACGTGATTGCAGCTGGCTTCTTCACACAAACATCCTCGCTGACAATTATAACCATAGTTTGGAAAGCGGCATGTCATGTTACAGAGGGTTCCGTGGTATCCAGGTAAGCATTCTGAAAAATGTCATGACATAGATTAAGATGGGGATAGACATACATAAAGACAGTAAGCAGACGCATTTACAACTGTGCTTCTCTAATCACCTGTTGTCTGCATTTCTACTGTTCGTCTGTCTGTAAACTACATGTATTTACATTTTTAAAAATTTCATCTCTATAACAAATGAATCAACCTTAACTACACTTGATACATAGACAAAGGAATCTAAAGGAAATGGGTTTCCAAATTGTTCTAATAAAAGGGTATCAAAAGGTAAAATCATCACGAAACACTGAAAATAGGATATCTGTCTTAAAAAATCATCACCTCAAGAACTACTGCACTAACAAGTACCAAACTTACATCTATTTATGAAATGTTGAATTCGTTTGCCCGGTCCAATTTTGGGGCCCATGGAGGGGTTGAAAGTTTTACATAGGATAATCCAAGGAAAATGTTAAAGAATGCTTTTTGCAGAAACTACAACAATGCTTTTTGATATTATTATGTGAACATCCTGAGAGAGTGTAGATTCATACTGTGACCCCCTGGTAAACGCTTTGGCTTACGAAGGGTTCAAAGATTGACGTAGAATTTAATGGCACACATGTTGAATATATTTTCTCCATGAAATAAAATTAGTGTTAATATTTAAGCATCATCGTTTAGTGTAGATTTATATTTGTTTAAACCGTGACTTTTGGCCATTAAATGGGCCGCAGAGGGATTTTGAAGTTCGCCTTAAACTTTTATAGGAAACACGATTAAAAATGACTCAGAATTAAGCTTTAACAAACTTTTTTATCTTACCCGAACAGTGAGCTGAAGTGAACTATTCTTGTCAATTTTGTCCGGTGTCCGTCTTTCTGTTTGTTTTATACATTTTCTTCTTCAAAATTGGCAGTCAGTTTTTATCAAACTCTGAACAAAGCACCCATATATGAAGGAATGTTAAGGTTGTTAAACGTCCTTTTTCAAGATCAGTAAATTAAAAAGAGGCCAATAGACCTTAAGGGTCACCTTAGTAGCATATAAGCCATACACAAACTTGTCGAGGAGTCTCATATATTCATTTAGTTGGGTTTCATTCTCGAGTAGAAAAATTATAAATTTGTAATGAGGACCACCTCCTGTCTGAAATCTTTCAAAAAGAACAATGAACCTTTATTTTGGCGAAACACTAAAAGAAGAGTTTGAATTCAGTTTTCCTTTGAGGTGTTTGGGAGTAAAGAATATAATTTTAAAAAATTATTTGCATTAACACCTATACATCCATTTTTGCCCTGCCCATACTTAAAGGGGAGAATAAAGAAGAAGATTTTAAAACATTATATGCATTAACACTATATTGCCATATTGCCCACCCCCCCCCTCCCATGTCATAAACTCCTGACCCAGGGGCCATGAGTTTGACAATTTAGGTAGATAAGTTAGTGGACATCATAACCATGTATTCAGTTTTTTGCCAACATGTTTGGGAGTAAAGAAGATTTTTAAAGATTTAATACATTTTACTATATGGCCATATTGGTCCCACCCTAGAGCCTGAACCCCTGACACAGGGATCATGAATTTCACAATTTTAGTAGAGGGCCTAATGGACATCATAATCATGCATTTAGGTTTTTTTTTTTAAAATATATATGGGAGTAGAGAAAAAGATTTTCTGAGATTTAATACATTTTTACTATATGGCCATATTGGCCCCACCCTAGTGAAAGAACCCCTGACCCAGGAGCCATGAATTTCACAATTTTGGAAGAAGGCTTCATGCAACAAGTTTTTTCCTCACCTGTGTGGGAGTAGAGAAGATTATTTTTGAAAATTTGGCTTTTCTTGTATATTTTGCCCCACTTGTGGTGCCCTGGGGGTGTAGAGCCACGAATTTCACAATTTAGATTCCTCTTACCATAAAAATGCCTCACACCAAAAATAATAACATTTAGCCTTGTAGTTTCTAAGAAGAAGTTAAAAATGCTAGGTGCAAACAAACGACGGCATCCTAACATCCAGACATGTTTTAAACCTATTACATGTAGAACCCGCCACTCTTAAGAAAGCATTTGGTCAATTGCTTATATGTCATAGCTAGTTAAGAGTGTTTCGGCGGTGTTAATAGCACATGTCATTTCAGAGTTGTACTAAGGCCCGCCTCGTCAGGAGTTCACCTTGTGCATAAATCAATTAGTCTCTTTGAACTTCATTTGGTTTTAATTTGGATCTAATGATTAGATCACCTATATTGTTGTGTTAACTGTATGCAACCATAGGAGGTGTTGTGAATAATTGTTTGCATACTTCGTCATGTTGTATGTTATCCCAGTATTTCATAAGTCGTTTCCTTTACCCTTTAAAACATAGGTTGAATTTGGTCACCAAACGTTTGGTACAGCCATTTTAGTGTTTTTCTTCTTTTGTTTATTGAGAAGATCCATTCTATTTGCAGAGAGAGCTAATTGCATAATCGGTTCAATTTCTGATTGTGTTTGTGAGTTTATTGAAAAAAAAAACATTATTCATATTAGATATTTTCGTTTAAAATATCTCTAAAAGTTTAACACTATGATTGAGATTTTCATATTCCTGAAAATTTATTTATTTAAAAAACACTTTAAATAAAGTGCAATTTAAAAAACAGCAATGTAGTCGAACAGAAATAAAAAAATCAGATTTTGTAATAAAACTATCAACGTTTTAATTTTCTCTATCAATTAACCAAACGCAATAAAAAACCGAATTATGAAAGCACTTAAAATTTTATTGTCATTTAACACTTTAGTTAACTTTATTCTTCTAGCATTATAATCCAATGAGATTAATTTTCAAATTTTGGAAATATAAAATGCTATACAAGAATAATTGTGAGCATTTTTTAATTGTTTAAAACTTGCAGTGCATTTTATACAGTTTTTAAAAGAAATGGGTAAGATATGACTAACAGAAAATCTGGATAAAAAATATATGTAGTTTATATGCAAGTTTATAAAAATCATGATCCGCGGGATATTGTGGAACCACAATGGGGATTGAATGTTATTACAGGAATTGTAAGAGAAAATTCTTTGAATATACCGGTTGCAATTTTTATAAACAATTCTAATACCGCTTTTATGCGATATTTTATTACAACATAAATGCATAATATAGCTAAACCAAAAAGCATATTTTTTTTCAAAATATACAAATCTCAATAAACATTACTTTTTCCATCACATCCAGTGATATGATCACATTGCTCTTCCTTGCACAGACATTGTAACTGGCATTCTTCCCCATAGTTTGGAAAGCGGCATTTCATGTTACAGAGGGGTCCGTGGTATCCCGGTAAGCATTCTGATGAAGTACAATGATGATGTATACTTATATGCCAATGAAAACGTTAAAAAATTAATAACAAAGCAGATTGTTTATAAACATACATTTGTAAAGTTAGAAAGAATATTCTAAATATAAAAACAAACATACTATATAAAATTTTTATTTAAAAATATACAAAACTTAAAGAGATTTAAAATCGTTGATATTTTAATCATTAACTATTGTACATTTCATATGGGGTTGTTTTACAAAGACATTTTCATAATGGAAACAGTTAAAACAAATTATCTCTGAAACGTAAAAAAATTCTGAAAAACAGTAAATTTGATTTAAACAAAAGATTTTAACCAGAATATTTATTTTACTTCAAAGCATAATGTGCTATCATACTTGGTATTGGCCTTTGTTTCATGCTCTTTCAATTTCATGTACAACCTAAGGCAAATATAAATATTAACCAGTCTCTGACAATTTTTGCTTCTTTATTTTACCAGCATCTACACAAATTATTGCATCTGTATGTATTAGTTTTACATATATAATATTAATTTTATCAAGGGTTTAATAGGGGACATTGTCCCAATGTCTGTGGTGGGGACTGGGGAGTCCGCAGTTGTATGTGTTGACACTTTCTGCTCCAAAACCTGGGTGTCTCCCCCCCACTTGCTTTCAAAGCTAGGGGATAGTATATAAATTAAATCATTCAAGATGGTTTATAAAAGACATAGTTATTACAGTTAACTGTGCCATGTGGTTACAACGTAAAATTGGGTTTTTTGTATAGTGGGGCACACTGAGTATAGCTGGGGCCACATCCACCTTACTCCAGTGAGGGGATGATACAGGCTGGTGCATGTAATAATTGGTTGTTTAAGTAGCCTTTGTCATGCAAAGTTCTAAACCAGGAAGCACTGCAGGAGACAGGGTGAAAAGGACAGGTCTCACTACCCTCCTTAGAACGCTGGGGATCGTTCAGGTCCGGGCACTGATGTTTCATACTCGGGCCCACAGTGTGTCCCTACATGGGTAGTTAAACTGGCACACTGGTCGGCTCCCCAGTTATCCCACAAAAAATCATTATGCGGCCAACATCCACCAATTGTTTGTAATAGCGGAGTAATAAATATTTCTCATACTATTTATTTTTAGTTTTATTTCATAATTCCTGAATGTTGCCAGGCCCTGTGTCTTTCAAGCGAATATAATGTATAGTGCTGGGTTAGCTTGGTGAATTCAATAATTAATTATGATGAATGAAATTATTAAATTGAATATTTGTACATCTTAGTTGTTATCTTCAATAGCATGTTATCTTCAATATTGTTTCATATATTGTGGAGGAATATTTGTTATTATCATTTTGATCAAATGTAAAAGACTATTACTGAAGAGAAAGACAATATTGACTCCATCTTGTAATTAAAAATGATATGATTAAAGAATACAGTAATCTAGATACTTACCTTTTGCATGAAGAATCCTGCTCTGAATTAAATTCAGAAAAAATATCAAAGTATACTCTAATAACATTGCTAACTGATGAATAAAATTTTTACATCGAGAATCAGGATTACCATAACCATTTATTCTTTTTTTAAGGAAAGTAAATTATATGTTCAAAAGTTTCCTTATTTTTGAGGAAATAAAAACAAAATCGAGGATTTGTTCAAAATTCAGATTTAACAATCTAACACTGGTATTTTGCAAGTGACGTGATTAAATTAAGTTGAGTTTCAGTGTAAAACAATTGAGTTTATTAGTTAAAGCATAGAAATATTTTATATCATTTCAATTGAGATTCCTTGAATTTACAAAACATAATGTTCTCTTTTTGAAATCCTTTTGGAATACCAGCAGAAATGTAAATATTACTATACTAGGTCTTTCCATTTCTAACTCTAAACCATCTTCCACCACATCTGCAAATCCAAAGCTTAAATACATGTGTATTAAAAGAAATAGCTTGTGTGATACCCTAGTTATATACAGAGTCTTCATGTGTTCTGCAGAAACCCTTTTATAAATAATACACTGATGGACAGCAAAATCCGTTATAAAACTTGTATACTTCCTTAAAATATCAAAATGTGGCTCCGCTTTATTTACTTAAAATCTATGTAAAGTGGACCCTCAGGTCTTGGCGAGTACAAAGTTTAAATATATTTTGGTGCGAATTTTGGATTTTATCCTCATCATTGATCAATTAATGTTATGAGGAAAAAAAGAATTGAAAATTAGCTAAGGTGCATTATTTATCATATTCTAAACAAACGACAGTTTTCAATTGAATCATTTGATTGTTATTGCATTGTTTATAAAATTTGAAAATCAAAGGGAGTTTCCAAATTTTTACAAGGATTTATTATCATTAATTAAACTATAAGTGCAAACATACTCACGCTTACAATCAAATCGATGGGCATCATATTAAGTTATTATGTTGCATAGAGCAAAGTGAACTATGAGTAATTCACAATACATATATTATAAATGCGTTACATTATGGTAAACTGAAGCTTCAAAACAAAATAGAAGAATATCTTGCATGTACTACATGCTGTTAAGCACTAGGTCTGCCATGAAAACAAAAAGCATTGGCCTGAGGAATTGGTGGGACTTTATGATACAACGTATGTAAGTAAGTAAGTAAGTTTTTTTTTTAAAACAATACATTTTTATCAATTATTTTCTAAGTAACCATTTGACAGCCGCGTGGTTTACTGAAATCAAAAAATAAACAAGCGAACACGTAGTCAAGACACAACTAGGAACAAAATCCTCACGTTACTAAATAGAACTCTTTCATACAATCTCTCATTCATACTCATACACGCTTGATTGGTAACGTGAGCTAAATAGAAATATTCTTATACTTCATACCCGAAAAAGGTTTTTAAAAAATATCCTTAAAATTGCATGGATCTCACTTTCTGAAAAGATTTTTGGAATTATTTTTCTTTAACTGTAAATCAGTGTGACAATTACATTCTTTTGGCATACGTGGTGCTGATACATGTTGAATTATTCAGGAAAAAACCCCATGCAAACCCTTTATGATAACAATTAATTTGTACTTCTTAAATCAAAAAGAAAATTTAAGTGATATTTTATTTTTTCTTTTGATTTTGAAACACTGAACATAATTATGCTAAATTTGATCATTGACTCATATACTTGTAACATGTAATAATAACCAAGCAAATTACATGAACGTTAAAACCCTTTTTTCATTGTTGCTGTAACAAACTGTAATTTTTAAAAAACCAAATAATTGAAAAAAACCGTTTCCAATCCATTGTTAACCAAAGTGAAATCAAAACGCTGATTTTAAAATCAACTTTTTTTTAGACTGCATTTGTCAATAAACATTTTGTTTTAGGATGGATCTTTTAAAAAGTAAGTTAACGCCTAAATTGTTTCCCGCATCTGCAAGATCTGGTCATAATACGCCGCGTGTATGTCTCAGGGTATGTTTGTTCAACTTTCTTGCACAATTGAATATTTAACTTGAATATTGAATAATGTGAAATATTTTAGAAATCAGGCGCTAAAACAAAGTTTATGATAAGTGTGCAGTATTCCTAATGAATATGAAGCAGAGCTGATATTTGATATGATTTTAAAATTACCTGTTTTCCCTGACTTTAATCCCCTTTCCATGTTTATGAGAAACTAGCCTGATCGCATCTCTTTCTGGGAGGAGATAAACGCTTGTTTCATATTATCAAACTATTTCGGTGTGAAAATAAGAATCAGTAAATTGTATAAAAATATTTTTTCAGACCACTTTTTTTTTTACATCAACATACTCAGTGAATAAATTTACAAACGTGTTTACCCTATAATTATCTTATGCACAGTTCCCTCGACTAGGTCCAAAGTTACTTTCGGTTGAAAAAGGAAAATTGCATTGAAAAATAGAATTTTCCGCGTTGTTCACGAATGCTAAGGAACATATTTCTAACCTCATACAAGGAGTTTTAATTGCATTCATTTTTCAAAAACATCACTTCGTTGCAAATTATTGGAGATATGCCTGAATGTATTACCCACATTACATAATAGAATAGAAATAATGGGGTTTGAGTTCATACATGTAAATACATTCTAAATACATGTATATAATCATCAATATACAGAAGGAAGTATTTAAAATTTATTTAAAGCAATGAATTATGGTCTTAGGTTTCTCAATTTTTCAATTCCTATATACATTTTCTTCATGTAACTATCATGGTATCTGATATGAAGAATATTCTAGAACTGCATGTAAGCGTCAATAATAACGCCACTCTTTTTTTTACAAAGGCTGAAAAAAATCACTGCTTGTCTAATTTTCATTTCCGATTATCATAGTAACTTATGAATACATTTTTCTTCTTGTTTAAAACGATGATTATTAAAAAGAAGATGAAGAAAATGGTTCCGATGACGCAAATGCTAATCAACATAGCTTTATGTGATGAATTCAGCTTTGACCATGTGGATTTGTCGTTTAGAAGTCCTGTAAGAAGAGAAAGAAAAACTGCAATGTTTTTTCTTGTAAAGAATGTCTTATTTAAGAGATAGATAGATAGATAGATAGATAGATAGATAGATAGATAGATGATATATAGGCGAAACATAGATACATGTACATAGAATTATACGTACACACCGTTCTTTATAGTTTTATGCTGATAAGAAACATACATTATATTTATTTTTGACGTGTTCAGCGGAAGATATGTCTTAATTTGGACTAAATAACAAAAAATAACGGGTTGAATACATCGTAGAATGACAAACATAAAACTTTTTAAAATTATACATGTGATTCTATTTGTAAGAACGATAAAACGATTGTTTTAGGAAAGGATATACATAATTCATTAACTTTCATATAAAGCAAAGAAAAAAATCTATTTGATTGCGCCCATGAGAAAAGGGTCCTTATGACGTTTTGTATAAACAGAGAAATAACGTAATAAAGAAATGACGTTACGTAAAAGAAAAAAACTTGTCTGATAGCCAGGTACAAAACAGTGGCGCTGTAATTTTGTTAATTTGTTTATGAGCACGTGTCTTAATAGCAAGGCCCTAGAATGCAGTATCTTTTATAATAAATAAAATGAACATATTTATATTGTTTTAATATTTTACTCATAACTCACGATCGAATGTAGATTCCGTGCTTGTTTGATACGAACAAAAGAAAACTCTTGATCATCGGCATAAAAAAAAAACTTTTAGAGAATAACACGATTGAACAATTTACATTCTGGAACAATTTACATTGTGGTACTTAATCTGATATTGAATGTTTTGAATAAAGATTAATTATAAAATTACCGGTAAATAAGAAATCATTATATATATTCGCGACTGCGTTTTTGCTGCCGATTATAACTTGTTGATTCGCCCGTCAGCATCTGTTTACTCGCGCCGACTTTAACTTCTTGGTTTTTTTTACTGGTCTACCATTTTCATCTAAAGCCTCTGAATCTCTAACGATTCGGGTTCAAAAACATGCTTACCAATCTGGATGAAACCCATAGCCTTTTTATTGCACGGTAAATACATAAATCACTGTTTATAAGGGCATTTATATATGATCACGTCGAAAAACAAGAAAGATAATCCACTTCTGTAGAAAATACCATGAGGTTCCGCCCTTGGAAATTGGTAATAAAAAAGATGATGTTTAATATATTGTATCTGTGCAATATTTATTAGTGTTATTTTAAATTAAGTTACAGAGACTAGTGAATGAATTATTATTTAAAATATGTGTTTAATTTATAGGTTGATACTACATGTAGATTTAGTCGTTTATCAATTGATATAGCTCGATATTATTCCAAACTGTAAGATTCTGTCATTTTGGTTGATTTTTAAAATAGATAATAAATGAAATTTGATCAATGTATTATGAAACTAAATTCTTAGTATGAATAATAACCTTTCAATTTAGCTTCATCATTTTTTGTACTGTAACTTACAGTTATTCAAGTTAGAATATTTAGAAGAAATTGTTCATGGAATATCATTAGTTTTTTTTTAAGTCCGTCTATTATTCAAGACTATTTTCATTGCATCTATTTCATAAAGATTAGATATACACTCTAAAAATTGTTTTAACTGAATGCTATAAATAAAAGAAAATGTTTACAATAAACTACAAAATGTGGTGCATACAGATTTAAGCGCAAAAGCAAATGCAAGTTAACTTTACGATTGTCATTTAAGTGTTGCAAATATGAATTAAAACAATATAAGCACCACCTTATTTTTGCCCCCGCTCTGTTTCTCCTGTGGTCAGCCAGTAATATATATTTAGGCAAAAAAACAGTATTATTTAATAGGTGTTTATAAATTGCCGATCAGATCATTCAGATTAAAAATTGAAATAAAATATTTTTTCAACTCTTCAATAGTTTCAGTGCTACAAAATTGTAAAGAACAAAGAAACATTTAATCGCTACTTTCTCTGTGTTATCAAAATGTGTTCAAAACAGCGTACATGTTTATTTTAATAATTAATGATTAAATATTAAAAAAAATTTTAAAAGCCAAATTCACTTCTGAAATTAAGTTTACAAAACCTATTATTGATCTAATATTTAATTACATATGCAGGCTAGCGGTGTACATGTATTTAAAGCTAGCACTGATTACAAGTTCGTGCAAAAAAATTAACAAAAATATATAATTGATTAGATTTTTTTTCAAATTTAAATTAGTTGTGCAAAAGTTTATGGAGCTTGATTTTTTTTATATAAATATACATTTTTGGGGGAGGGGGGGGGGGGGTATTGACCCACTTGGAAAAAATTCCTAAATGACAAAAGGTAAATACATGTAAATTGTGCGTACAGCATCTAAGATAATATGTAAATAGCAATAAGAATATAACCTGCTCGGTATGTTTTATAATAGATGCACATGCATTCTGGCAGATAATTTTAGAGAACGCTAAAAAACATAAAAGAAGTTATTTTAATGAAAAAAAATGTTAGTGTGCTGCTTGTTTAAAATTTCCGTGGCAATTGAGCTACATATACAAGCGCTAATTTATTCATGTGGAACAATATTCCATGGAACAACTCATTGTATTAACATGTGTACACATTTTTAGTCATTACATTCTAATTAAATTTAGACGCAAACTATAGTTTTTATTAACCCTTAGAGTATCTATCCTGTGCCCGATTTTATTCTTTGACAAAATCACATTATAATTTATTGCTCCGGGAACTTGTTAATCTATTTAATGAACAATTTGGCCTTGACAAAAATAGTCGGTGCTTCAAAAACATTAAGAAAATGCTACTAGAGAAGAAAGTCTACAACTTTAGTGTTTGTATTGAGATTTCAGGAAATGAAATGCGAGCGGAGGGGATAATTAATTAAGGTTCACATCCATTAAAATGGGGCCCCTTTTTTAAATCTACTACGCTTTAATCCTTCATACATGCAGTAAACTGTTGTCGATAACTTAACGAAATTATGGGTGCTCGTTATTTCCATGATTTTACATTCTTGCAATTTAACACAAAACAAAAATAAGTGATCGTTTAAAATATGAAACAAATCTACAATATCAGCAACGTTACATATTGATTTACACATAAAAGTAAACATAATTAATAACGTTAAGAGTTTTATTTATGGCAATAAGCGTGGGATGAAAGAAACATACGTTTCAATCCTGAACAAATTTAATTGAATTCAAAATAAAGTATATATCATTTATATTTTGACTTAATAAATATTAGTTTTTTTTAACTTTAATTTTAATTTAAACACATTTACGAATTTATTGAAATGAACATGTATCTGTATTGCACATTATCATGTTTACTTTCAAGATATAGTACCCATTTAGTTTTGTAGTTGTCTCTGCTAATCTTCAGACTCTCGAGATCCATGCCAATCTTGCGAAAATGATTATCATTATATGGATATAAACTTTCAGAACTTGGTGAAGTCATTGTATCTTTTATTGATACAAGTAGGAGCAAAATAATCGGCTCGACTTATCTCTCTAAGAGCGAAACATCTCGCAATCTTACTAAACTTGCTGCGTATTTTCATAAACCGGAATGCTGGGGGTTGGGGGGTTGGGGGCAATCGCAGCAAACACACTACCGCTTGTTTTAAAAATGCGACTTTTCATTTACACGATTTGATTGCAGAATTTACGTTTTTAATTAAAACACAATTAGGTAAATTATTACGGACTACAAAATATCAAAGCAACATAGAATTAAGCAAACCATGACGAATTAAAAACGAATCAACGTAAAATACGACAACCATTGATAAGAAGAATAAAGAGGTTAAAGCAAAATGAGAAAAAGAAAGATCGACTTTTGGCGAAGTTTCTTTTTTCATAAAGCATACACAGGAATCCAATGCGCATATACATGTAATAGCACCATACATTTTTTAAAATGCCATGTTCATTGTTATTATTGATAATAAATAATTTTAAAAACATTCTTTGAATTGCACAATGACATGTTGTTTATAAAGTCAGTTCTTTACTAGACTAAGATATGATATATTCAGAAAAAATGAAAGTGCGTTAAAAAGATTTCATAGTTTTTGTGACAGTTACATTTTCAATGTGCACGTGCACGGAGCCGCCCCGGATTACATGTATATAAAAAAAATATTTTTTGATATATATGATTGTATTAATATTAAAAGTTATTAATAAGTTATCTAATAAGAATTTAGTAATGATATCTTCAACAGCAAAGATGATAAAAAATAAAACAATGGGACTATATACCTTACAAAAAATGACGTTGATCAAATCATAATGTAACGTCGCAAGGTGAACAATGTCAAAGGTAAAAAATATCCTTATCTAAAGATAACTATATTTATTGGATCTTCATGAAACTTCATAACTTTAATCTTCTGACATATATAAGTTTAAATCCATCAAAATCTGGAATTGTGAAAAGAATGCCATAAGGGCCCTTTTCTCATAGGCGCAGTCATTTATTGAAATTCTTTAAAAAAAATTTAATTTAATTTTATTTGTTTCATATACTGTTCTATGCTGTTTAGATGAGAATACACGATATGAAAACATGTGTATAAAGATGTAATCGAGCTTGTTAATAAAATACCTGAAGTTGTACAGCCAGTGAAAGAATCACAATGTTGCCACTCACACGAACAATTTAATCGGCAGCCTGCACCGTATGATGGAAACTGACATGTAGAATTACAACTAGGTCCAAAATATCCCTTCGGACATGCTGAAAACAGCAGAGAAATAATGTTAACACTGATTAATAGTTATAATAAAAATAAAAATATCTTTGATTTTTTTATCGATAGGATTATGTTTTTTTAATAATCGTTTTTTGATTTATTTTTTTTTTATTGTATCCCAATATATTAGTTCAATATATTTCACTTTACAAACACGTAAAATAAAGTGAAATCTAAGAAAGTCGGTGTGACCGAACAAAAATAAAAAGTCAGGTTTTGAATAAACATTATAGAACAATTTATTATAGTTTTAATTTTCTCTGTAATAATGAAACCACTGAAACATTTATGGTCATAAACACTTTCTGTTAACACAGGATGAATCTCTGCCATTCAGCCAACTGAAATGTGACTGAAAGATAACTGAAAGGTGGCTGAATGGCATAGCTATGCCATTCAGTCACATTTCCAGACCATTCAGTTAACATTCAGTTGACTGAATGGCAGAAATTCACTCTGTGTAACTTTATTATGCTTTGATTAAATTCTTATGATATCAGTTATCACATTTTGGAGATAATAATAACTGTGATCATATAACATTTTTTTCGCATTGTATTTTGTAAAATATCTATAGAAAGGAATAAGATAAAACAAACAAAGTATGCAAAAAAGTTACATGTACTTTTTACAGAAGTTCTATCAATCCTGATCCCTGTGGTATGGTCGGAATGCCAATAAGGGTTGGGATTGAATTTGTATATAGAAATAAAGCAAGAAAACGTTGCAGTTCTTACAAACGAATTCTACCAGCGCTTTCATGCGTATTGTATTCTATCATATCCATCCAAAAATGTATATTTTTCTCCAAATTAAACAAGTCCAATCAAACATTACTTTTTTCATCACATCCAGTGGTGTGATTACATTGCTCTTCCTTGCACAAACATTGTAACTGGCATTCTTTCCCATAGTTTGGATAGCGGCATGCCATGTTACAGAGGGGTCCATGGTATCCCGGTAAGCACTCTGCTAAAGTACAATGATTAAACATACTCATTTGACAATCTTAGTTTAAAAAAAACAGGTTGAAAGTCACTTCTAAATCTAAATGCATACATTGACTTTGACGATATTTGCAATTTATGTATCTAAAAAAAATGTGATTTCGTATTTTTGATATTTTTTACCTATAGTATATGTCTAAGGGAGAGGATTTGAACATACTTTAAAAATAAAAACAGAGTAGGTAAAAAAAAATACCTTGAAACAAACGTTCTGCATTTTCACTAGAGTAATTATATTGATTAAACTCATTAAATTGAAAATTGTTATCTACAATATTGTTTCATACATTAAGGTTGTGAAATTACATATGTTTTTTTTTATAATTTGAATCGAATGTAAAAGATTTTCTTAGTTTTACTAAAGAGAAAAGCTCCATTTTAAAATTTTAAATGTTTGAAGAATACAGTTATCTAAATACTTACTATACGCAAGAATGATCCTGCTCTGAAGTAAATTCAGAAAAAGTATCAAAGTATACTCTAATAACATTGCGAGTTCATGAATCAAACTTTTTCATCGAGGACCAGGATAACCAGAACCAATTATTCTCTTTTTAAGGAAAGTAAATATTTTGATATGTTTCCTTGTTTTTGAGGAAACAAATACAAAATCGATGATTAGTTCAAAATTCAGATTAAACAATCTAACACTGGTATTTTGAAAGTGACGGGATTAAATTAAGCTGAGTTTCAGTGTAAAACAATTGTTTTGAATCAAAGGTTATTTTTTTTTCAATTCTAATCTTTTTCGTGAGGAATGGTTAAAACATGGAAATATTTTTTTATCATTTAAATTGATAGTGTTTGAATTTACAAACCATAATGTTTTCCAATTGAAATCCTTTCCGAACTGTAAATATAACAATTCGAGGTCGTTCCATTTTCTAACTCTAAATCAACTTCGACCACACCTGCAAATCCACAGCTTAAATGTGTGTGTATTAAAAGGAACAGCTAGTGCGATACCCTGGTTATATACCAAGTCTTCATGTGTTCTTCAAATATCCTTTTTTAAATAATACACCGATGGACAGAAATATCCTTTGTAAAACTTGTATACTTCCTTAAAATATCAGAATGTGGCTCCGCTTTATTTACTTAAAATCTATGTGAAGCAGACGCTCAGGTCTTGGCGAGTACAAAGTTGAAATATATTTGGTGCGAATTTTAGATTTTAGGATTTTATCCTGATCATTCATTAATTAACGTTACGAGGGAAAATAACGAAATTGAAAATAAGCTAAGGTGCATTATTTATTATATCCTAAAGAAACGTAAGTTCTCAATTGAATCATTTGATTATTATCATTGCATTGTTAATAAAATTTAAAAAATCCCGTGATTTTTCAACTTTTTGGAAGGATTTTATTATCGTTAATTAAACTATAGGTGCAAACATACTAACGCTTACAATCAAATCGATGGGCATCATAGTACTGTAAGTTGTTATGTTGCATAGAACAAAGTGACCTATGAGTAATTCACAATACATATATTATAAATGCATTACATTATGGTAAACTGAAGCTTCAAAACAAAATAGAAGAATATCTTGCATGTACTACAAAAAGCATTGGCCTGGGGAATTGGTGGGACTTTATGATACAATGTAAGTAAGTAAGTAAGTAAGTAAGTACGTACAAACAATACATTTTTATCCATTATTTTCTAAATAACCATTTGTCAGCCGCATGGTTGAGTAAAATCGAAAAATAAACAAGCGAACACGTAGTCAAGACAAAACTATGAACAAAATCCTCACGTTACTAAACAGAACTCTTTCATACAATCTCTCATTCATACTCATACACGCTTGATTGGTAACGTGAGCCAAATAGAAATATACTAATACTTCATACCCGAAAAAGTTTTTGGAAAAATGTCCTTAAAATTGCATGGATCTCACTTGTTGAAAACAATTTTGAATTATTTTTCTTTAACTGTAAATCAGTGTGACAATTACTCACTTTTGTCGTGTGGTGCTGATACATGTTGAATTATTCAGGAGAAAAATAACCATGCAAACCCTTTATGATAAACAATTAATTTGTACTTCTTAAATGAAAAGAAAATCTAAGGGATATTTTATTTTTATTCTGAAACACTGAACATAATTTTACTAAATTTGATCATTAACTCATATACCATGTAATAAAAACAAGCAAATTACATGAACGTTAGAACAGTTTTTCATTGTTGCTGTAACAGACTGTAATTTTAAAAAACCAAATAATTGAAAAAAAGGTTTCAAATCAATTGTAAGGCAAAAGTGAAATCAAAACAGTTAACGCTGGTTTTAAAATCAGCTGGGTTTTTTTTTATTTGACTGCATTTGTCAATAAACATTTTTTTTTTTATAATGGATCTTTTTAAAAGTAAATTACCGCCTAAATTCTTTCTCACATTTGCAAGATCTGGTCATAATAACGCTGCGTGTATGTCTCAAGGTATATTCGTTCAACTTCCTCGCACAATTAAATATTGAACTTGAATATTGAATAATATGAAATATTTTAGAAATCAGTAGTATAGGCGCTAAAACAAAGTTTATGATAAGTGTACAATATTCCTAATTAGTATGACGCAGAGCTGACATTTTTATGATTTTAAAACTGCCTGTCTTCCTTGACTAAAGTCCCCCTTCCATGTTTATGAGAAACAAGCCTGATCACATCTCTTTCTGAGAGGAGACAAACGTGTGTTTCATGTTATCAAACTATTTTGGTGTGAAAATAAGATTCAGTAAATTGTACAAAGATATTTTTTCAGACCACTTTTTTTACATCAACATACACCGTGAATAAATTGACAAACGTGTTTATCCTGTAAATATCTTATGCACAGTTCCCTCGACTAGGTTTAAAGTTAATTTCAGTTAAAAAAGGAAAATTGCATTAAAAATAAAAAATTTCCGCGTTGTTTACGAATGTTAAGGAACATATTTCTAACCTCATGCAAGGAGTTTTAATTGCATTAATTATTTAAATACACCACTTCGTTGCTAATTATTGGAGATATGCCTAAATGTATTACCAACATTACATCATAGAACATAGCAAATGGGGTTTGAGTTCATGCATATCTTAATATATAATCATTGAATATACAGAATGAAGTTATTAACATTGATTTAAAGCAATGAGCTGTGGTATAATTAGCATATCTCAATTCCTAAATACATATTAATTCTTTTCATTTAACTATCATGGTATCTTACATGAAGAATTTTTTGAGATTGCATTAAAACGTCAGTCTTTATTTTCAATGGCTGAAAAAAAAACATTGCTTGTCTAGTCTTCATTTCCGATAGTAACTTATAACTACATTTTTCTTCTTGTTTAAAACAATGATTATTAACAAGAAGATAAAAAAAATGCTTCCGATAATGCAAATGCTAACAAGCATGGCTTTATGTGATGCGTTCATTTTTGACCACGTGGATTTGTTGTTTAGAAGTCCTGCAAGAAGAGAAAGAAATCAATGTTTTTTTGTAAAGGATGTCTGATTTCAGACAGATAGAAAGATAGATAGATAGATAGATAGATAGATAGATAGATAGATAGATAGATAGATAGATAGATAGATAGATAGATAGATAGATATACTGGTAACTCTTGATAGCTCGAAGTCCATGGGACCGAGGAAAAAGTTCAAGGTTTTAAGAGTTCGAGTGTTTAAGAGTTTGGAATTTTCCGGGTTGACCTACGGGTTTTAAAATTAATCTTACCGGATGTTATTATAAAGCCAATTATTTAGTGCTAACATTACGCACGTGCTTAAAGAACGTTTTCGTTTCCCTTAAATATACAGAACTGGATGTTTTTAAAACTAAATACAAACAACTATTGAATAAATTCATATCTATTATTTATTTTATGCATCATATTCAGACCAGATTGCTCAGAACTACTGTACTGAGAGACGATCGACATGTCATACATGTATATGTGATCACTATGTATCACCTATTGTTCCCTTTGTATGGGTCCTTCACCAGCTCTACAAAGTTGTTCAGCAATAATCATTTTAATGACAATAATGCTGATCAGCATGATGTTTACGGTTTAATGATTCTAAAATTTGTCCATGGATCAATATTATCTTTTCGTCTATATTAATGTTCATTTTTATTGCGTTTCAAAATTATCGAAGGATCAAGGGTTTCGAGAGATCAAGAGTTTGAGAGATTGAGTAAATTCGCTAAGTTATATAGGGAAAAGAATCGGGACCCTAGACGCACTTCGAGCGATCAAGAACTTCGATCGATCGATGTTCGAGCCATCGAGAGTTACCTGTAGATAGATAGATGGAGAAATATCGATAGATTGATACGTACATACATACCTTTCTTTGAAGTTTTATGTTCATAAGAAACATACATTATATTTATTCCTGACGTGTTCAGTGGAAGTTCTGTCGTCCAATACATCTCATTTTTGACTAAATAGCAAAAATTAAGAGTTGAATACAACGTAGAATGACAAACATAAACTTTTTAAATTATACAATCGATTCATATTTGTAAGAACGATTCAACGATTGTTTTAGACGAGGGTATTCATAATTAACTTTCATATATTGCAAAGAAAAAAAAAGTTATCGAAATAATTTATAATTTTCACTTGATTTGTTTCAAATACTGTTCTTTGCCGTTTAGATGAGAATATTCAACATGAACATGACTATAAATATATAATCGAGCTATAAATAAATAATCGAGCTAGTTCATAAAAATACTTGAAGTTGCACAGCCAGTGATTGAATCACAATGTTGCCGGTCACACGAACAATTAAATCGGCAGCCTGCACCGTA